>NC_140586.1:21270022-22741272 GCF_964204655.1 Triturus cristatus
TGTAGAGCTGCAGATCCACACACGCCCACCCGCCTCCCCGGGACCTGTTTCTGATCCAGCTTTATCTTATTAGATATCACACATGGACATCTCTCTTCTACTAACTGCATCATTTCCCATCATGGCGAAAAACAATCTAACGATTGAGTTGATGCCCATGCGCACTATCGTCCAAGGAAGGAGTCGCCTACCTCGTGACTACAAAGACTTATTCCAAGACAACAACAACATGCAAGCATCCGAGCCCAACACCAGATGGCGATCTACTATGCTAGTGTGTGGATCTGCAGCTCTACATGCCAAGAACAGATGCATAGTGGTAAGTAGCATATTTCTTTCTCCCATAGGATAACATTGATTGTTTTCTATAAATAAGTTTCTAAGTGTGGAGTTGGAAAATCTATAAAGGTCTCTAAAACCATAACCAAATAACCAAAACGCTTTTACTTACCTGTTTACGGGAAATGTCCCGGTGCACTATTGAGGTATTCTACACTGTGTAAGAAAAGTAATCTGTAAAGTAATCTACTTGACATCCTATTGAAAGGCCAATACAAAGTTTATGTACAGTATTTCAAAGCTTTGCATTACCAGTAATTCTACTGTAATCAAACCAAAGTATATACACAACTACAATTCAAACTGTATTATTACTGCAAAGTATAAATCACTTACCTGTGCCAGGCTTGCTTGGTTCTAGGAAATAAAATAACTACAAATATTTTTATACAAAACCAATTGGTCTTTGAGTGTGTGTAATCATTTGCTGATTGATTGTGTTAACAAATGCTTAACGCTACCTCTGCTAAAGCCTTACTGCTCACCCACACTACCACAAATAGAATAAGGTGCTATCTACTTTTACCTCTGCCTACCTTTGGGGGTTCCACTGAACTCTGTGCACACTATATCTCACTTTGATATAGTATATACAGAGCCAGCTTCCTACAGTAATGATGTACGGGTTCTAGATGAGCAAAAGCACGCACTCAGCCTCATAACACAATATAGGAAAGAGGGTACAGAAATTTATGAAATTAATGATAGTAAATGAAGTAAAAGATGATAGAGGGACCCTCTTGTCGTTCGTCAACAGGGTGTAATATCAGGCAGCTAGAAAAGGTGTATCGAAAAGTACAACACCTACACAGTACATTATGGTATCACCTATATAGTACCTTCTGACATTTGGTTTCGTGGCCAGGCTCCGGCCCGAGCTGCCGCAAAAAAAGTTCTAATTTCGTGTATTCGCATAACTTTTATATTTTTATATTGTGCACCGTATAAGTGTGCCCTCACAATTGGGGGGGGGGGGGGGGGGGGGGGGTATAACTTGGAAATTGTCAACAGTTTCCATTATATTAGTATCCTAAAAATACAAGTGGGTCTATTACTTCTAGTAATATTTCTGAATGTGTTTTATGCCCACAAGTATATGATGGTCATGATATGATTGAATAGGTGTTGATAAACTCTTTTACATGCATCCTGTGTAAAGGGTCTTTTGTGATGCACAGTGTATTTATCGCAAGTGGCTGTTGTGCCTTTGCTTTGCACATTACCTCTGTAATAAGACTGACTGCTCAGTGCCAAGCTACCCTAGGGTGAACATGGATTATACAGTAAGTGTTATCACCTCCCCTTGATGGCAGCGGTAGTTTTGCCTGTCTAGGGGCATCCCTTCAGCCAACAAGACACTGCCTGTTCCAGCAATGTTTCATCGCAACGTATCTTCATGATGGGTCAAAAAATAGTTCTGGGTCGCAGATTGCGGTTGGTGCCAGGTATGGTTTGAATCCTGTGTGCTCTTTGCTGCTAGTAGCTGCATTTCTGATGGATAAATCTGCCTGTGGATTCCTCACCTTTTTAATTACCCTCATGCACAGTATTCCACAAAACCTTTTTTCTTCGGCTCTCACGTCGACTAGGACGTCCCAATGGAACGGCTCCGCGCATGACTCTGCAAGACGTCATCAAAGCGATAAGAAGACCTCGTCGGTGTGCTGACGTCCGTTCTCTTTTTTTTTTCTGCGCTGACGGCGCGTAAAGGTTTTTCCCAAGGCTCTCCTTTTTTTTATTTTTTTTTTATTTTTTTTTAGGGTTTTTGTTGCGTGTTGTCTTGACTGTGTAGCATTGAGGATTGCTACTCAAAGAAAATCTGGTTTCAAGCCACGCAGGGAATGTGGGGGTTAGATGTCTTTCACTGACCCCTAACCCCCCCCTCCCCCCCCATGAAGACTGTTAATGTGTCTGTAGTCGGAACACGACGTTGAGGAATGTTCTTCGTGCAGGCGCATTAATCCAAAAGCAGTGAAGAAGAGGGAGGCCAAATTATTCTTGGCCAAGGCCGAGAAGCATAAAAGGATCGAAGAAGGTGAAGGCCCCGTTCCAAGTTGCTGATCCAGCATTCTTCGAGGTCGTCGAATGAGTACAAAAAAACGCGATGCATGGGTCTCTGCGCCAAAGTCTGTGTCCTCAGGTGTAGGAAAGTAGGATCTGCTTTTATGGTTACCCACTCTTTTTGCTTGATGTAATAGGACTAGTCTGACTGGGGTCCTGCTAATCAGGACCCCAGTGTCTGTGCTTTCTCCCCTAAATTGGTTTGGTAAGTACTTTGGTACATCCCGGATTGGACACTGGTGCGGCCTTATCAGTCCCTAGTATATGGTACTAGGGTACCTAGGGCTTTGGTACACCAGGGGGCCCCCATGGGCTGAAGCATGTATTATGCCACCCATGGGAGACCACTCAATTTGTAACTACAGGTCTGCCATTGCAGCATGTGTAAGCACCCCTGCTAGTACCACTTATGAAAGATATAGGTGTCCCTATATCTAAGGTCACTGCACTTAAAACCTATACGTCACCCCTACAGCAGGCCTTTACAATCCCGACGGAAGTGTGCTTGGTTCGAAGTGTCAGGGTGCCCCTGCATGAGGAAGACACTCCTACGACCGACTGAGTCCATTCTCCCAGGTTCTAAGTGAGGCAGCCATATGACATATTGAGGGGCACCGCGTCATTACCCGGTGACATCCCGAAACTGGCTGCAACGAATCCCATCATGTTTGGTATCAAACATGTTGGAACCCATGCACCATAAAGCTCCTTTGGTAGGCCCTCGGTGCTCCCGGTACCAGTCTTCAAGACCTGGACAGTAAGCCACGGCTGCTGCCGGCCAGAGACCCGTTTCTGCCCTGCTGCTGAGCCAAGCTTGGCCAGGGGAAGGCAGAACAATAGGTATCCTGTCACATGGAGGTGTGACCACCTCCCAGACAGGATTTTGTGTAGCTGGGCAGGGTGGGAGGGCTTGATAGTGCTACATAGTCTGTGTGCAGGGCACACTTGGTGCTCTCTATGCATAGTCCACTTCAAACCAGTTCAGGGAGCCGTTGGTTCCCGCTCTGGCGCGAAACTGGACAAAGGAGGGAACTCTAAATTGTCCAAAACCTTTCCTCAGGGTATTTAGGGCTTACCTTTGGGTGGGTCTCTAGATTCGTTGTGGGACAAGATTAATTTCAGACACCGCTTCTTCAACCGTCTGGGCACTCTGTACTTCGCTCTGGGCATCAAGGCTGCAAATAGGAAGACACCTGCTGCTCCTGATCTCGTAGCCCTGCTTGTCTTTTGCAGCATTCATGCCTGTGCACCAGACAGGAACCTTCCAAGACCTGTGGGCATCCAAGACAGTTGAAGGAATCTCCCTTGAAGTGAAGGAGTCACTTCCTGCATCTGCAGGCATCGCAACTAAGCAGACCAGTCTGCTGATCTTTACTTCTAACGGACGCCGAAAGGCTCAGCAACACAGGTGGTGGTTCTTCACATCCCTCGAGGCCTTCCTTGTCCTCTCACTGAGTTTGAGGCCAGTATCCTTTATCGGAGCAGCAGGAACCGAACCCCTGTGCACCGCGTAAAGTTGCATTTGCAAAGGCGTGGTGGCTTCTTTTCATTAAGATCTTCGGGCTCCAAGTAGCCCCAACCTCAAGCATCTCCAGTGACCAGATCTCCATCCTCACTGCATCTCTTGCATCATGGGCTTACATCTTTGGTGAGCTACTCGAGGTCCTCTTGCGACTCCAGTGCCTTCGACCTTTTGGTCCTCCTGAGGGTCATATTCTTCGGGCTCCCCTGATTGGTTGGGGTCTGCCCTGACGCCCCTGCTTTTGGTGAGTCTCCTGGACCTTGCTGGTCCTGATATTTCACCTATATCCACTTCCACGTTGGTTACAGTTGCCGAAGCTTGTTTGTGGTCCTGCCTGATACCGACCCCTCAACTCTCGAAATCCGACGCAGGACGGCTGGTGTATGGCTCCTGATCTTCCACAGCATCGCCTGGTCCATACAGCTGTATTTCTAAGGTCACTGTCGGCTCCCCTGCAGCACCAGACATTGGTCGGCATTCGTCTTCCGGGCCTCCTGGTCACTCGTGAGTGGCATAGACTCTGTCCCCTCTGCTTGCAGGTTTTTTACATCTTGAATCCACCTTTGGGTTCCACCGGACACTTTCACCTTCTCCAGCAGCAGCATGTTTCTGAAGTCCTCCATTGGACTAGACGGCGGTCTCTGACGCCTCTTCACAACTATGCACCCGACTTCCTTGGGCAGGTATCCTGGTTCCGAAGGTATCCACGGGTGGGGTGGCTTTCCAACTTTGTCTACCACAGGGTTTCTTCAGGGTCCGTTGTGAAGGGTCCTTCTTTAAAATTCCAACCACGACTTACCCATTGACTTGTATTGATCACGCGGTCGTGTTCCCACTTAGCACACGACCTCTGTGGGACTTCTAGAAATTTACCTCCGGTAGTTCCTTGGGTCCCCGACAGTTCTACGTCTTCTAGGCACAGTCTGGACTCTAGTCGTGTTTTGCATGCTACTAATTTAATATATGGTTTGGTCACCCTCTGGTGACCACTGTGCATCACATGCTCCTTGCCTGTTTCTATTGAAAAGTATTGTGTTTATCTCCAGATAGGAGATACCTGTATGTGTTAGTGTTATATAATAAATACATATTTTTATAAATACACTGTGGTTATTTTTCACTTAATTTATATCAAAAAGATGCTCTGGTAAAACAAGCTCTTTACACTATTTCTGGACTAAGCCTGAAGGCTGCTCTCCGCAGCTACCACTTAGAGCTTTCTAAGGTTGCCTAAGACCACTAAAATCTCCATAAAGGTTGTCTGGATTGGTGCAAGGTGCCCACTTACAAAAGTGTACACCATATATCAAGCCAGCTTCTCACACCAGGTCCCAGGTGTCATCGGAAAGATGAGATCTCTCCATCTCATCCACTAGATGGATCTTCCCTGACGCCGTCTGGTTCTGAACCTGCGCCGACTCGACCTTGTCTGGCGTACACTAATATTCCGGTAGACCTTCCTTTGACGCCGATCCCGAAGTCACCGGTGCTGCTTCTGGTGCCATTGCCTTTTCCGAGGATAAGGTCTCGGAGAGAGGCACAGAGATTATTACAAGAGGAAGAATAGCAGGAAGACCATGGGGAGGCTGAGGAAGGGAAGATTGTGGATTCCGATCAGTATTTTGATGGTTTACAGGAGACTAGTGGCCTGGATGCCTCTCCTGAACGAGAGCTCTCATCTCCAAAAGGTCTCCTGATGCAGGAGGTGACACCTATCATGCCATTATCAGGAAAGCAGCCGATCTACTGGAATTGCCCGTTACCACAGCGGAAATCAAATCTAATATCTTGACGGAGGTGTTCCATTCTCCTTCCTCTATCTCCGAGCCTGTACTCCCTTTTAAAGATGCTTTGACAGAGCCCATTATTGATGTCTGGCTGAAGCCGATTTCTGCTTTCAGCGGTGTTCAGGACTGTGACAAGGAGGTACACAGTGGCTCTCGGAGATCCTGCCTTCTTGTTCCCTCATCCTTCCCCCGAAAGCTTGGTTGTCCAAGCTTCGTGCTCCTTGAGGCAGTCTGTAGGTTCCTTCCATTCTACACCTGCAGATAGGGAGTCGAAACGCACAGAGCAATCTGCGTAGGTGTGTGAGAAAGTGGCTCTGTATATACTGTTCCCAAATAGGTACAGTGTGTACAGAGTCCACAGTCCCCAGAGGTTTGGCAGAGGCTATATATAACCTTACTCTCTAAAGAGGTAGCTTGGTCGACCAGTAAGGCAGTATCAGAGGACAGTGTAAAGCATTTGTTGTACACACTCAGTCAGCAAATGGTCTCACACACTCAAGAACTGAACTCTAGGCCAATGGTTTATATAAAAAATATATGGTTGTTTTATTTTAGAACCAACAATAGGTATCAAAATATACTTTCTCAGAATGAGATGCTTTAATTAAATACTTTTGCAATATGCAATTGACTTTTGTAGGTAATAGTTACAGGTTGTTGCAATAGGCAACACAATAATACATTGAGCTCAATGGGAACTTTAAGTTATATGCAAATAATTACTTTCAGGATTACTTTTCTAACTCCAGGACTGGATCCTAGATTCAGTCCTGGGACAGTTCTTGGAAACAAGTGAGTAAATTTGGTTAAGTTACTGTTGTGATTTTTAAGCAATATTTTGCTATTTTAAAAGTTGACACTTAGAAACATTTTCTGTTCAAATTACCAATGTTATCCTATGGAAGGAAATTCACTTGGCAGGTAAATGGGGTTATGGGTACTTTTTCTAGGTCAGTGTTGGATCCTGGATCCAGCACTAGGGTACCACCTGTAAGCAGTTGAGAAACTGCGTTTAAGTTGTACAGGCGATTTTTAAGGAATATTTATAAGTTTGAAAAATCGACCGAAGAAATTTCATAGAAAAACAGTCAATGGTTCCCTATGGAAGAAAATTCAAGTTACGGGTAAAGTATGTTCTTGTTACTTTTGTAATCCAGGGCTGGACTCCTAGGCTCAGTACTGGGACCTATATCTAAAACAGGTAAGTAATTACGTTTTCACAGTTGGTACGATTTCTAAAGAATATTTGTAGTTTGCTAAAATCGGCACTTAGAAGAAATTTCACAGAAAAACAGTCAATGATTTCCTATGGGAGAAAATTGGGTTAGTGGTAAGTACGGTTGTGAGTACTTTTCAGGGTCCGTGCTGGGCACCAAGATCCAGCACTGGGAGCTTTCCTAATAGCAGGTGAGTATTTTCGTTTTTGTTACTCGGTTGATTTAAGGTGAATATTTTAAGTTTTAGAAACTCCACACTTAGAAGAAATTTGTGCAGAAACCAGTCAGTTACCCTATGGAGGAAAATTGGGTTATCGGCTTTTGGGTAAGTACTCGACTGGCAGAGTTAAGGTTCTGGGCACAGACTCGGGGGTCTCCCAGGGTCAGGTTGGTACAGTTGTTACACCCTCAGCGGCACTGGGGCGGCCGGGTGCAGAGTGAGTTAGGCCCAATGTTATCCTATGGGAGGCAGGAGGGCCTTGGTTGGTGGCTGCTGACTAGCAGGCCACGCGGCTGTGGGAGCTGGGCTCCTGGTCACTTGCTCAGGGCAAATGGGGAAGTTGGTAGGAGTAGAGGTTGCACTGCCAGGGCCACTCGGGCGGCTGGGTGCAGGGTGCTCTTGAGCCTTCGGGCGCTCAATGGATTTCAGTGGGAAAGCTCAAGGACGAACAAAGGCTGCAAGCTCGGGGACGAAGATTCTTCAGGTGCCACCACCACTTCGAGAGGTAAGTTGGGTAGTTGGAGGATAGGTAGGTACCCAGGAGACGGCCACAGGGGGCCGCAGGGCGCCGGGTGCAGGGGTGCCTTTTGATGTCGGGAAATCTTACCCTCTGTTGATTGTGGTTAGGGGGGGTCCCTGGTTCTGAGGCTGCAGGCGTCAGGAGCGTCGAGGTGGGTCCTTGGGTGCCGGATTTGGGGTCACAGTCGCCGGGGGGACGTCCTCTGGATCTTTGTCTACTCCGGCATAGGCCAGGCTTGGCGGGTGCAGAGTGTGCAGGGTTCGCGGTTCCGGGCTGATGCCAGTGGTTAGAAACTTGCTTTGAGCAGAGCCACTGTTCATGGGAGTCCCAGATGCTCAGAGTCACAAGGTAGCCAGGTCCTCCGGGGTTTGTGAGGTTGCTGGCCACAAGAGGTGCCGGGAATTAGCAGGAGCAGGTTAGAGGGTCGACAGGCCGGTAGGGCTGGGGCCAAAGCTCTTCCTCTTGTTAGCAGCTGCACGGCAGGTCTTCTTTCTTCTTGCTCTTCTTTGCTTTTTCGGAATCTGGAATCTAAAGAAGGAAGGTTCAGGGTGCCCCTAAATACTAGATTTATGGGCGTTACAGGTAGGTAAAGGGCAGGGACCAATGGGTCCCTGCCCTGGGGTGGGTACACCCCCTATCCTGCAACTCTCCTGTGGGAGGGGGCAGTAGTCGAGTCCTGATTGGGCAGGGCTTCCCATCTTCAAGATGGCGAGTGCCCGGAGATGTGCTTCACCTCGCCTCCCCCACCTGAGGGGTGGGGTTGGCAGGCTGGCACATCCCCTATCCTTACTTGGGGTTTCCGGACAGTCTTCCCGCCAAAGTGGGAGTCAGAACCGGTGGGGGCCAGTTGCTGGGTACAGCAAGTAGCCTGGAGAAGCTCACAAAGGCGGCATGCCTTTGAAGCTTCCCCCTGCCCATCCTGGGGGAGGAGACCTAGAACCTAGCCCAGGATGTGCATTGTTGCAGGCCCAGGAGAGCGGGGGCTCTCCACCCAGGGGTCCAGCAACATGTCTGCTGTGTGGCAGCCTAGGCAGCCTCCCAGACAAGACGTGGATTGTAGGTTAGGTTTCAGGGGGCATCTCTAAGATGCCCTCTGTAGTGCTTTGTACATTAAATCCCACACTGGCATCAGTGCTGGTTTAATGTGCTGAGCAGTTTGATACCAAACTTCTCAGTCTTCGGTGTTCCCATCATGGTGCTGTGGAGTTTGTGTTTGACGAGCTCTCCGCACCATATACTCTTAAATGGCAGCACTGCACTTACAGTGCCCAGGAATGGACCTGGGTACTGTAGGGGCACAGGGCTCATGCTGTGCCCACACCACTGGCATAGGGCACCCAGCTAGAGGGGTGGCTGATGTATGCCAGGGCAGTGGAGGTTGTGGGCATGGCACACAGGGATGTGTGCCATGTCGACTTTGTTTTGTCTTGTACCCAGTCACTCAGCCTGCAAGGGCAGTGTGGTTGTGTTAGGGTACAGGGCCTCGAAGGGTGGCACAATAAGTGCTGCAGCCCTTAGAGGCCTTCCCTGGTCACAAGGCCCTGGGTACCTAGGGTACCATTTACCAGGGGCTGACATGTGGCCAGGGTTTGCCAATTTGGGATTTTAGGTTTTAGCGAAGTAACATAGGCCCTGGGCACCTGATTGGCAGGAGTCCAGGGCACACTCAGTCAAAGTACATTCAGCAATTCAGCAAAAAGTGGGGGCATACCATGCAAGAAAGATGTCACTTTCTCACACGGTGTTCTCGTCGGACTGTATGGCCTTCAAGTCAACAAATGCCACATGCCTTTTGGGTCGCTACCTCCGCGTTCTTACGGACTCTGCCAGGGAGGTGCTCCCAAAACCCCCTGAGGTCGTTCAAGGGCATTTCTCTGAGGTACTGACGGATGCTCAAGCTGAGGCCCGACAGGTCATACAGTCTGGTCTGGACACGGCTGATTTGGTTGCCAGGACGATGGGATTGTCTGTGGCTACCAGGAGGCATGCTTGTTTGTGGAGTTTAGGGTTCTTGCCTGATGTCCAAGCCACTTTGCTAGATGTGCCATTCGATGGATCTTGCCTGTTTTGGGCCAAAACAGAGACTGTGCTGCAGCGCTTTAAAGACAGTAGAGCAGTGGTTCCCAAACTTTTGACTCCTGAGGACCCCCATTGAGTCACCACTGAAAGCCGGGGACCCCCAAGCAATTTGTAGGATTTACATTTCAAACATTAAAACAGTAATTAAGAAAAAAAAACGTGTGCACACAAAACAAATACTCGAATTACTAAGGATTTCAGGGGCATATTTACAAGTCCCTATCGCCATGGGAACGTCACTTTTAGCGATGTTCCTGTGGCAATAGGGGCTTTGCCTTATTTACAAGGCTGCGTTAAGCCACTTATTGTGGCTTAAGCTGCCTTGTAAATAAGGCCCCCTATCACGCAATGCTTAGCGTTAAAAAGGTGGGCAGTGGGAGTTACAGTGGGCGTTTCACTCCAACACCCATTGATTTTGACGCTGCCCTCTATTTACAAGGTCAGCTTAAATAGGAGACAGCACCCAAATTAAGACTATGAAAAACCTGGTCTTAACTTTGCGAAATGAGGAGAAATGCCTTATTTCTCCTCGTTTTTACTTTTTCCAACGGAAAAAGCAAAACACCTTTGATTGTTTATGTTCAGGAAGGTGACCCTTCCTGCACATAAACAATCTTTAATAAAAATGAAGTTTTGTAACTTCCATGTGTGCTGCATTAGGCAGCACACATAGAAGTGACAAAACAGCATTACAAAATTGTTCATGTGCAGGAAGTGGGAACATAGCAGCATCAGGATAATTTAAGACTGGGAATAAACATATGTTGCTAAATTTTACCATGCAGTTTGCAAGCAGCTCTTTGATGACAGTTCATAGAACACCGCTAGATTACGATTGTCCCTTATGAATTGCACAGTGACGAAAGAATCTCTGTGACCTATGCACATAAAATACTGTTTTTTAAAATGCATTGTACACGTTCTTTGCAGTAGGCATATTAACTCTGTGTCACATTAGATAAGTCACAGCTGCCACTGGACAAAACTCTCATCTCTCTCCAGCAGGTACATTAATCACTGGCATTTTCTTGACACTTTTATAGTTGCTCATAAACTGCTAATTGCACAAAGAAATTTGCAGTGCTTTTAAAATTGCTGGCTGAGGACCCCCTGGGAATGTGCCACGGACCCCTGGGGGTCCTCGGACCCCAGTTTGGGAAACACTGCAGTAGAGCCACGGCAAGGTCTTTAGGACTTCAGTCTCTGCCCAGGGCTTTGGACAATATCGCAAGTTTCGTCGCTTTGAGAGAAACTTGTCCTTTTGTACCAGGCAGCAGCAGCAACAGCAGACACATCCCTTGTACAGATCTTACAGGGGAAAGGGCAGAGGTCGTCTTTGGGGTGCAGCACAACAGCAATTCTCCTCCTCCTACTCTTCTGCCCCTCCATCTGGTGCGAGAAAGCAAAAGATACACAGATGATGGACAGAATGCAGAGCAAATCAAACATTTACCCCAGTCAATAGATCTGGGTTAAATCCCTCGTTCTTTTGCTCACCATGCCACCCCAGTTTAGACCCAGCCATATGCAATCAGTCATGGCCCTGTGCCTCATGGGAACAGTCCAGCCTGAACTGCCAAGCCAACTGGTGCGGCAGGGAAGCAGCTCTAGCTCCACCATCCTAGAGCATGCTTGTCCGGTGGGAGGACAGGTCACCCATTTTCTACAACATTGGACGTCTGTTACTACAGATCTCTGGTCATTAAACATCCTAGAGAATGGGTACACCCTACCCTTCTAGGAGTTTCCCCCCTCGTTTCCCTCCTCGCCAGGGTTTGTGTTTGGAAGAGCATCTTCTTCTCCAGTTGGAGGTTCTGTCATTGCTGCAAAAGGGTGCAATCAAGGAGGTTCTGGAGGAGGAAAGAGTTCAAGGATGCTACTCCCGGTCATTCCTGATTCCCAAAAAGGACGGTAGTTTGAGGCCGATCCTAGACCTCACGGTTTTTTATTTTTACCTCCAACAGGAGAAATTCAAAATGTTGCCCCTCGCTCACGTTCTTCTTGCGCTGCAGAGGAAGTGTAGTGGACTGACCCCACGTGTTCAGGTGATGAAGTAGACGTAGCCGAGAAGATTTTATGTAGTTTATTAAGTTCATAAGTAGAGGTTTCAGCAAACTAGACCAAGCTCCACCAGGAGCAGCCTCCTAGCTGCTCAGCCCATCTTCCCAACTGTATCACACACACTCCCAGGCACCCAAGCATTCCACTCACACTAACATTCTACGCGGAACACTCACACCTAGCTGAGCAGCTAGGTAGAGGATGAAAGGGAACATATTAACGTGACCTAAGGATACTACACATCCTCTCCATTTTACACTGAATTAATAAGACCCAAACTAAAAGTGAAAACAACTATACACAGAAATGTACAAAAGATGAAAACAGTCCATAAACCCAGGGATGCATGGTGAAATACATCACGATGGGGAAAACAGACACACTAAGGAGGAAAGAAGGATGAAAGGATAGAAAAACACTAACACCATCCCCCTCCTTTAATAGTGAACAAGTGAAAATATAAGAAGACCAAGAAGAGCTCATACAACAAGTGAGCATAACACACATGACAGAAGAAAAGGGTAAACTTAACCCAGAATAGAATACAATGGGTGGAACGACACCCAAGGAAGTACTCCTCACGCGAGAAGACTGTGGCAAAATCACAATACGCCACCCTTCATGTGAGGGACACTGTGGGACTAAAACCCAAGTGAGAAAAAAAAGCTATGTTTGGGACTGACACCCAAATGTACAGATAACATCACATGGGACTAACACCCAAGGACTTATGCAGCATGGGAAAACAGATGCTGCGCAGTGTGGCATCAAAAGATGACTACCCACACACAAGACAACATCCACCGAAGTGAAGGGACTGACACCCAACACCAAAATAACAAAGGTGGGACTAACACCCTCTTTTAACTGAGTAAATGGGAAAAAATGGTGAGGCGCAAGGTGGCTTACACACTGAACACAACGTGACATTAAACGTGTAAATGGGACAGATGCCCACAACACACATCCAAAGAAAGGATGTACATCAAACCCAAGAAGTGTAAGGTATGACGTAAAAAGAGAATGTCCAACATGGTACAAGAACCAATGACTTGGAAATGGGACTAACAACCATAAGAAATGTAACGAATGTAAACACCCCTTAAACAATGACAAAAACGTGAAAAAGAGACATGGGACTGTAACCCACTCCTATCCCACTGATTGGGATAAAAACATCAGAAACGTGAGAGAAAGAGACATGGGACTAGGACCCACTCCCATCACAATGACAGTGATAAAACATCTGAAAGTACGTGAATAAGGAAAATGGGACTAAAACCCACTACCATACCAACAAAACATGTACGTGTGGAAAGCAATTCAACAGCATTGGCATACAGCAATAACAAGACACTAAATATATTTTTCCTTTTTACTGTGAAAGAAAACATTTTTGCGTTGAATCTTGTAAAACTACACAACAAACTTGTATTTAGAAAATGACATTGGTGTGCCTGTCACCACGATAATGAGGAACAGGCGTTCAATAATTCTAAGAGGCTTGCCACCAGAAAGTAACTTGCAGACTTGCCACCAGAAAGTACCTCGCAGACTTGCCACCAGAAAGTACCTCGCAGACTTGCCACCAGAAAGTACCTCGCAGACTTGCCACCAGAAGTACCTCGCAGAAAATACAGTTTCCACTGAAGACTGGAAGGACAAAGTACTTGGCAGCAGATAAAAGTACTTGGCAGCAAAAGAAGTACTTTGCAGCAGAAAAAAAACTTGGCAGTAAAAACTCACCGCAAGAATAGGTAACCAAGACCTGTGTCCCAACGAAGAACTCGCTGCCCAACCGTAAGACTGTAGAGGCAGACACTTAAAAGGCAGTACTGCGAAATCCAGGTGGAATACGTAAAGTCCCTAAAGACCCTCACTTCACAGTTAGTACCAGAAAAATCTGGTTGGTTAGAGGCTGTCTCACAGTGAGGCTGCTGGATACTTTCAACTTGAGGTCAACTTTATTTAAAAAAACAAAACGTGGTTGGCAAACTGCTTGGTCATTTTATTAACCAATGAGCTTTGTAGCAAAATAAACGGAGAGTGGTTGGCATAGAAACTTCCTGGTTCTGGAATTGCACAGAGTGGCTGGGGCCTCCAGCCACAAGATGGCGGCACGTTCAGGAGACACACGCCAAGTGGCTCACGGCGCGCTCCTGCTGCCAAGTGTCCATATGCAGCGTTGAAGACAAACAAAAATAGGAACGTCACAAGAGTTTCCAGAGCTGTTCCGCGTGTCACCACGGACAGGTGAGGTGCGCGAGCAATATTTTAAATTTAAAATACAGCGTAACTGCTGCTCTTGAATCTAGGCAGCAGTGAAAACTGCGCACATAAGTCAAAAACGTAATTATAAAAATCTCTCACCCAGTAGTTTCGCCATTCCTGCACGAGGCAATCTTCATTTTATTTTTTTTCAAAACAGCTCACTGACCTTTGAAAAACGAACAAGCAAAAGTGATGACAACAGGCACACTTTTACTCCTCCAGTCTCGTGCCTACACAGAGGAAAAGTCACAAAATCAATTGCTGGAAACAACTTTAACAAGTGCACAGTCAAACATAAAACTAAAAGAAAATGACTTCGCTCCACACTGGAGACAAAAACCAAACTAGCCACAGATTACCTTTCTTGAAGAGGCACTGTTGTGGCTCACCAGACTTTTCTTGTGGAACTGTAGATGTTTGATGTGGCACTGTAGCCATTTGTAGAAGCGTAGGATCTTTAACAAGATGTTGTAGACGTATAGAAAAAGAAACTGCATACCTCAGCTGGGCTGTCCGGTGTAGTGGACACTGGTGGGCTGCGAGGCGTTCTTAACTGGTTACTTGCTTGACTTGTTTGTTTTCTTTTCCTTGAGTTTCTTGATGCTTGTTTTTCTTTTTTTTTTTTTGTAGATGTAGTAGGTTCTTTCCTACACATAGTCCTGCTGTACTCCACATCCTTATTTCGCATCCAACTACTTTTAGCGT
The DNA here is from genome assembly GCF_964204655.1 of Triturus cristatus. NCBI lineage: Eukaryota > Metazoa > Chordata > Amphibia > Caudata > Salamandridae > Triturus > Triturus cristatus. The sequence continues at coordinate 21,284,805 of NC_140586.1, forward strand.
GATATGAGCTCCAGATTGTCACCATAAATGTAGTTTGCTGGCCCCACGTGTTCAGGTGATGAAGTAGACGTAGCCGAGATGATTTTATGTAGGTTATTAAGTCAGTAAGTAGAAGTTACAGTAAACTAGAACAAGCCCCACCAGGAGCAGCATCCTAGCTGCTCAGCCCATCTTCCCAACTGTCTCACACACACCCAGGCACCCAAGCATTCCACTCACACTAACATTCTACTCTGAACACTCACACTGGCTGAGCAGCTAGGTAGGGGATAAAAGGGAACATATTAACATGACCTAAGGATACTACAGGAAGACTGGATGGTGTTCGATTTGCAGGATGCATATTTTGTGGAGCTCTCGAAGAGGTAATCGGGATCTCCAGAGACACTGCGGCGGAGCTTTTATGGTGGAGTGTTTCGGGCAACCTGTCTCAAGGGAAGCTGTTTCAACCTTCCTCTTCTGTGGCCACAGTGATAACGTAATCCTTCACTCTAGGGTAGGGTGCTCATCTGAGGGATCTGGAGTTCAAAGGCCTTTGGTCTCCAGAGGAAAGATTGTTTAACACCCATCTTCTGGAATTGCGGGTGATATATTTGGCTCTCAAGGCTTTTCTTCCCTCCCTTCGTGGTCAGTCAGTTGAGGTCCTGACGGACAACACTACAGTGATGTGGTACATCTACAAACTGGGAGGAGTTGGGTAGTATCTTCTTTGCCGAGAGGCTCTGTGACTCTGTTCCTGGGTCACAACCATCAGATTCGCGTGACTGGCCAGAGAACTGAATGTGCGTCCATCTCCGTCTGCAGTATTCGGCCGATCACAAATGGCATCTCCATCCAGAGATGGTTCTTCACATTTTCAGGATGTAGGGGTTTCCTCAGTTGGACCTGTTTGTCACACACAAGAACATGTACTGCCCGTCGTTATGCAGTCTCTAGAATCTGGCATGGGAGGGGGGGGGGGGTTGTTCAGTTAGTTTGGGGTTCACAGCTTCTTTACACGTTTCCTCCCATACCCTTGATTACTCGTTCATAAGATTTGCCAAGACCTGGCCCAATTCATATTGATCGCCCCAGATTGGACGAGCAGGGTGTGGTACACAGACCACCTTTCCCTCTCATCGCACCCTCTGCTCTGTCTCCCTCTCAGGACAGACCTCCTCTCACAATCGGAGAGGCAGGTTCTAAACACCCACCTCTAGGGCCTGCACCTTCATGCCTGGAGATTGAACAGGGCAACCTGAGCTCTTTCTCTCTCTCACTGGATGTGGTGGATGTTATTTAATTGGCCAGGAGACACTCCACAAAATCTGTCTATTCTGGTAGGTGGGCCACATTTGTTAAATGGTGCTGAGAGAGATCGATTGATTCTTTGCAAGCCCATTTGTCGGATATTCAGAGTTTCCCTCTTTCCCTATTACAACAGGGATGTCCAGTAGCTACGGTTAAGGGCTACTTGTCTGCCTTGTCGGCTTTTCACTGTTTACCTGATCAACCCTCGTGGTTTAAATCTCTCATAGTAATGAGATTCATTAAAGGTCTCACAAATGGGTTCCCTCCCACTCCTTTTATCATGCCTCAGTGGGATTTAAATTTGGTTCCCACTTTTTTTTGATGGGTTCACCCTTTGAATAATTACATAGTTGTCCCTTAAGGTTTCTAGCGTTTAAAACAATTTTTTTGGTTGCAATCACTTTCGCTAGGAGTGTGAGTGAGTTGCAGGCTCTTAGATCCAAGCCTTCTTTTGCATCATTCTTTGAGGATCAGCTGGTTCTTAGGGCCAGAGCTGATTTCCTGCTTAAGGTGGTTGCTCTTTTTTTTCACCTAGGGCAGTCCATTACTTTACCTACTTTCTATGCCCTTGCCCTTCTCAGGAGATACTTCATCGACTGGACCCCAAGAGGATGGTCAATTTCTATCTGAATAGAACCAAGGACTTTAGGTTTAACGATAAACTCTTCATTGGATATGTGGGCAAGATTGAAGGGCAAGGCTGTCCAATAAAAGCTGTTCAGGTGGATCATCCTCCGTTTCAAAGTTTGCTATGCCTTCGCCAAGAAAAAGCCTCCTGAAGGTATTCGAGCTCATTCTACCAGAGCTAAGTCGTCTTCGGCTTTAGCTAGAGGTGTCCCTGTGGTAGACCTGTACAAGGCGTCAACTTGGGCCTCCCTCCACACTTTTGCGAAGCACTATTGCTTGGATTCGTAGGTGGGGAGGGATGGCCATTATGTACATTCTGTGCTGCAGGATTCTTTGGTATAGGTAGGCTGCCTCCCTCATCCGAGCGCAGGACTGCTTGGTGATTCAATTCAGAAGGTGAGGAATCCTCAGGCAGATGTATCCATCAGAAGAACAAGTTACTCACCTTCAGTAACGCTTTTTCTGGTGGATACAGTATCTGCCTGTGGATTCCACACTGACCCACCCGCCTGTTTCCTGTCTGGTTATACCGAAAAATAATCAATGTATATCTTATGTGATTTATTGTTGCAATCATGTGATACTTGGCACTAGGAAATGTCTATGATGAGAAATTTCCATTTTTGGCTGTCTATATACTGCGTATACTTGTGAAAAGGTTGTCAATTCACCCATTCGCCTCGAAGGCATGGAAAAAATGGGTGGAACTGCATCTGCACGCCAATGTCTTATGGCCCGATGACTTCACAAGGAGTCGCGTGCAGAGCGGTTCCATTGTCAAGTCCCTGTCGACGTGGGAGAGCTGAGGAGAAAAGTTTCCGTGGAATTCTGCGCATGGGGAAAATTAAAAAGGTGAGGAAGCCACAGGCAGATACTGTATCCACCAGATAACGTTACCGAAGGGAAGTAACTTATTCTTCATGACTAGGCTTGGGGTCTCTGTCAAGCTGTCTGTCCCTGTCTCACCATAGGTTGCGCTACATTACTGCCAAAGTCTATCTTGCTTAACCCAACAGGGCTTTCTGGAAGACTCACTCCTGATCTTAGTTTTGCCAATATTCTGGACTGCGCACTGATTGACATCAAGGAAAGACTTCTTTAAGCTGTAGAGGAGAGCGTCTGTCAGCTCTGTTTTTCTTGACTAGTTAACTGCCTTCTACACAACAGATCAGTCCTTTTAGTTAGATCCCCTAAAGCCCCTAGCAGATACTACCATTTTTGCCAAAAATGCCTTTTCTAAAAGCAACCCTATGGCCGCCTGTAACCGCATATTTCCCACCAAGCACCAGCCTCCTTAACAAAAAAAAATTATATATGTAATCTGGTTGGGTTAAAACGTTATTATACAATGAAAATCTAGTTTGGGAAGACGTAGCTGAACAAAACTATTTTTGGCTAATTCTCAGCTTGTGCGGATCGGTTTTCTTCAAGATTTTGAGATTCCAGGGGTTTTGACTGTTCAGCTGTTGTTGGGCTTTGTGATCAGCAGAAAGTTTTATGTAGCAGTACGGAGAGAGGAGCTGTGGTTCAGCGCAAATGTTGGTTACCCCAATTATAGATTTTCATTGGGCCAATGGTGTGTGCTTCCAATGAAAGAGTGCTTTGATTGCACTTTTTACCTAATGGGAAAGCTTATTCTCATCACGCAGGACTGAGTTGGATATGGTGACCAGCCATTGAGTAAAGTTATAGGCCGGATCTGTTAATAATGAAAGGTTATGAGAAAAGGCAGCATGTCTCCAGCATTTATTGTGAAAAGCATATGTTAAAACCAAAAGGCCTTTAAGAGTGAATTGTCCTTACACTGTTAATGCTTTTAGACAGGTATTTTGTTAGAGAATCTCAAACATTCGTGTTGTCGGCTGGGCTTTGATGTTTGTTTCTTCCTGTGACAAGTCCTTGGGTTAGACAATTTGCACTTTGAGAATCCTTTTTGGAAGATTTTTATATTTCGCCAACTGTAATTTGGTCCATATTTCTAATTTTATGACTCTAAATTTATAGTTACCTTCTAGGTAAGCTTATGTTTGATATAGTAGGCATGAGCTGGTTATTGTGATGGTCTAATGATAAGAGTATAGACTCAATTGGTTCACTGGAAAATGATTTGTAAGTTAAAAGGGATCAGATCTGTTAATTTTGAAAAACTACAATAGCAGCAGTAGGCCTGATTTAATAAGAAAATCCTATGTTAAAACCAATAGCCCTTTAGGTGTTGGATAATATTACACTGTTAATGCCTGTAGGCAGGCGTTCTGTTACACTGATCTCCCAAATTACTGTAGCAAGCAAATATTTTGGTGTTGGTTACTTCCTTTGAGGAACTCTAGGGGTAGAAGATTTTCACTGTGATAATCTTTGCTAGACCCTTTCAGGAAGTTCTGTCTCGTATATAGTTATCTGCCAGGCCATTGTAAACTGTCCATGATGTATGACACCACTGACAGACGGCCTCCTACTGCTACATTTAATTGTATTTAAGTACTGTAAGCATATGTCTGGCAAGTGTTGGTGGTATTGTGTATTTTTTTTCTTTCATTTTTTAAAATGCATCTTACATATGCTTGTTGAGTGTTTTTCTGTTTTATTGCAGATGGTTAAGTGGGTGGATGGATGTATGAGTGACCAAGGGTGGGCATGTTGGCCGAGACACTTTCAGTTATAAGCCAGAGCTGTTGTCATTGCCAATACTTGTTGAAGTTAGCTGGAGTGATCATATTGCCTAAAGCAGATCTAGTGTGGGTTGGTTGTATAGGTATATGAGCTTGGTCGGTTTTTTGGGCAGCAACACTCTTATAGTCTGGCTTAAGCAAAGCATTGATAAACTGTTGCACCATCAGTAGCATAAAACTGAAAGCATAACTCTGACAAGATTTATTTAAAATCTGAGAGGTTCTCACTGTAACTGTTTGTTCGAGGCATGTGAGCTGTAGATCACATGCTTTGCATACTCCTGCCATCTAGTGTTGGGTCCGAATGTTTGCAAGTTGTTTTTCGAAGAAGTCTTTCCAGTCACAAGGTAGGTGACGCCTCCTTTCGGTGATAGTGCGCATGGGCATCAACTCCATTGTTAGATTGTTTTTTTCCGCCATCAGGTTCGGACGTGAATTGTGGCGCTCCGGTTCGGCACTGTTTCTCGGGTTCCCCTCAGTGCGTAATCCACTACCCTCAACTGTATTGTTCAATCACGTTTCCCATTCTCCGCGTATAGTACAGAGTCAAATCTTCGATCGGAAACTTTGTGGAAGGCCGTTGGGCCTAGCCGTGTCAGGTCAGCTCGCAGTCAATGGAACGGACTCCAGTTAAATTCGGTCCCGGGTGCCACGCAAAGTATCCGCGCACAGACTTGCACGAAGTGTGCAACTTGTGTCTGTCCCTGGAACACAATGAACAAGACTGTGACACGTGCCGATGTTTTAGAGCCAAGAAGACACCGTGACTCTTTGGCTCGATGTCACAAAATGCGCCATCATAGCGGCTCCGTTCCCGATCTCTTCGGAGAAAATTCTGACCAAGATGTCTTCGATGCACAATAAGCCGAGTAAGGACACCTCTCCGTGTCCGAAGCCAATTTTGACATGGAAGACGAGATTCCACAGTGTCATCGTTCCGTGAGTAATGATACTCACCTGCCCCCAAATTATGCCCAAGAAAAAGGCTCCGGTCCTGCCTCTGCCTTCGGGCAAAGGTTGGCACCGAGATCATGTTTTGAACGCCCCGCCTTCAGGCTCAGCACCGAAACGCACACCAAAGCCTTGCGGCTTGGGACCAAGTCGGCCCCATTCGGGCACCAAACCAAAATCTTCGGCGCCGAAATCCAAACACGTTCTCGTGACTATCCCTCTGGCACAATAACCTAAATCTTCGGATCCGAACATCTTGGCACCGAAATACAAAACGGCTCCTCTTCCATCCAAGGAGCCTTGTTTCGACGTCCCGCCTTCCAACACAGACCTGAAACAGAACTTGTTAATCCCAAAACTGTACATATTCATGCAAATTGCTAGTTAAAGTCAAGCCACAAATGAAGGAAGCTTACCATGTTCCCTTTTAAAAGAAAAATATGGGTACTAATCTTTCTCCTGTTCTTACAACTCCTTCCCCACTTGACCCCAATTTGCTAATTTCACCTACAAATTCGCCACCACCACAGTCCCCTGACCGCAAGGATGATGTGGATGCCCCAGATGAAATTATTCCTGCTCCATGGACTGATTACAAAACAGATCCTAACACTGATAATGACCCAGATCTATACCCTTCAAAACCCTCTCCACCTGACAACAATGTAGGGTACATAGAGTTGATAAATAGGGCTGCTCAATATAACGGAGTTCAGCTTTCACAGAGGCTCTTAAAGAGGATTTTCTCTTTAAAACTTTAAGATCAAAGAGCAACTCCTACACTACCCATGCTTAAGGATATGCTTAAACAAGCAGACAATATTTTTAAGGACCCGGTGCGTGCAAGAATTTTAACACCAAGGGTAGATGAGAAATATAAACCTATACCTACAGACCCACTCTACAGCACGGGTCAACTTCCCTTAGATGCCCCTCCTCCTGATAAAAAATCAGAACTCATAGGTGCCTCAGGCAAAAGAGTAGCTGCGCAGGCAACCAATCATTGGTGTATTGCCAAAACTCTGGCTCTTTTAGCGAGATATGACAGGGCTCACTACAACGAATTGGAACAATTGCTCCAGTTCTTGCCAGATGAACACAAATCTAAGGCGCATGACTTAATTCAGGAAGGAAAACTTCTTTCTAACACTTCCATTAGGTGCGCTTTAGACACTGCTGCTCGCGCTGTTAACACCAGTGTTCTTTTAAGAAGGCATGCCTGGCTCAGAATTTCAGTGTTTAAATCCGAAGTCCAGGCCTTCATTTTGAACCTACCCTTAGATAAAGAACACCTGTGGTAGACACTTCTCTGGAAAAAATGAAGGAGGACACACAGGTAGCAAAATCCATGGGAGCTTTGCAGACCCCACCCAATCGGAGTTCCTTTTGCCGCTCCTTCTAGAAGGGGGGCTCAAAGAATATCTCCACAGAAAACACCTCAACTTCATATAGAGGCAACAATCACTCCCCCTCTTCAAGAGGTTACTTTAGAGGAGGATTTCAAGGAAGTAATGGTAAGGGAAGAGGTAAAGGTAACACAACCCGTACTTCCCCTGCAGCAAACAAACCGTGACTTGTGCCCCCCTCCCGATCATTACATTCCTGTCAGTGACGTGTCTCTCGATTTCTTCCTGTCTGGAATACAATAACTTCAGACAGATGGGTCCTAGAAATTATCCAATCTGGTTACTACCTGGAGCTTACTGACAATACCCCGAACATGCTTCCACTATCACACAAAATGTCACCCGAGCATTTGCACCTTCTCAAACAAAGAGGTTCACTCGGTACTGCAAAAGGGAGCTATAGAGCCCGTACCATTACAATTTCAAGGGTCCGGCGTATACTCCCTATACTATCTGATACCCAAAATGGACGGCTCTCAGGCCTATACTGGACCACAGAGACCTACATTTCTGTATTCAATCAGATCATTTTCACATGGTGAAACTACAACAAGTGCTCCCGCTCCTTCAACAAGGTGACTTTCTGTCTACTTTAGACTTAAAGGACGCATACTTCCATATTCCAATACGCCCCGCTCATAGCAAATGTCTCCGGTTTGTGGTAACGATATAACATTACCAGTTTTAAGTGCTTCCATTCAGTCACCACTGCTCCCAGAGTATTCACCAAATGCATAACAGTAGTCGCTGCTCACATGCTAAGACAACATATTCACGTCTTTCCATACTTGGACGACTGGTTCATCAAAGTCAGCTCTCTCGCAAAGTGTTTATTGCACACTCCAAGCACAGTACAATTACTGAACGATCTGGGGTTCACAGTAAATCTGTTGAAGTCCCATCTCCAACCCTCCAACATGCAAACTTACTTGGGAGCCACTCTTGATACACAAAGCTATAGCCTGTCACAATCCTGTAAGGATCTGCAATATTCAGGCTCACATTTCAGTTCCAGCCAAACCACTGTTTACCAGTTTGAGTATTTATGCAGCTACTAGGAATAATGTTGTCTTGTATCATGATAGTTCCCTATGCAAGGCTTCAAATGCATCCCCTTCAGAAATGTTTAGCACGTCAGTGGAACCATGTAAGAAGCTGGCTCTGTATATACTATACCAAAGTGAGATATAGTGTGCACAATCCAGTGAAACCCAAAAGGTAGGCAGAGGAAAAGTAGATAGCACCTCACTCTCTATTTGTGGTAGTGTGGTCGAGCAGTAAGGCTGTATCAGAGGACAGTGTTAAGCATTTGTTGTACACACTTCATCAGCAAATGATTTCACACACTCAAAGACTGAACTTGAGACCAATTGTTTTTGTATAAAAATACTCTTTTATTTTCTAGAACCAAGCAAGCCTGGCACATGTAAGCAATAAATATTTTACAGTAGTAATGCAGTTGTAACACAGTTTGGATTGCAATTGTATATGCAGTTTGTTTGATTACAGTACTGTTACTGAAAATGCAATGCTTCGAAAATACAGTACATATACTTTGTATAGGTTTTTTAGTAAATTGACCAGTAGATTACTTTGCAGATTACTTTTCTTACACGGTACAGTATACCCGGATACTGCACTGAGGCATTTCCTGTAAACAGGTGAGTAAAAGCGTTTTTGTTATTTAGTACAATTTTAAAAGGAATTAATGTTTTTGAACTCCACACTTTGAAAAACAGTAAATGTTATCCAATGGAGGAAAATAGGGTTATCAGTTAACAGGTAAGTACTTTGTTGTGGGAGTTGGTATTCTGAGGTTAGACTCGGGGGTCCCCCAGGGTCAAGGATGCACTCTTGTTACACCCTCAGCTGCACTAGGGCAGCTGGGTGCAGAGTGCTGAGGTCCAATGTTATCCAATAAGGATAGGGGGGCCTTCCTTTGGTGGCTGCTGACGAGCAGGCGACTGGGTTGTGGGAACAAAGCTCCTGGGCTTAAGCTCAGGGCAAATTGGGGTTTAGGCCAGCACAAAAGATGCACCCTCCGCGGTACTGGGACAGCCAGGAGCAGAGTGCTGTTTTGGCGTCAGGTGCCCTGTAGCTTTGAATGGGGAGTCTCTGGTTTCCAAAGTACTGCACGCTTGGAGACAAAGGTCTTCTGGTTGCGACCGCCACTTGGAGAGGTAAGTTTGGATGCTGGGGGTTGATTAGGCGCTGTCGTTTGAGCCACACAAGGCTGTGGGGCATCTGGTGCATGGGTGCCTTTTAGGGTCAGTACTTCTTACCAGCTCCTGGTTGCAGTTGGAGGAATCTTCCGGTTTGAGGCTGCAGGCGTCAGACGGAGGCTTGAGGCAGGTTGGGGATCACTGGTTCTCAGGTCAGGATCGCTGGGGAGACCTCCTCTTGGTGTTGGGCCACTTGATCTCGGGCTGTGGGTGCCGGGTGCAGACCCGCGGATCCTTGCGGAGCTGGAGTCTGCTGATGTACAAATCCGGTGTTCATGGGAGACCATCTTTGTGATGGAAGGCAGGCAGGTTCTCTGGGTTTTTAGAGGTTGCTGGCTGCAGGACACACCAGGATTTCGCAGGTTCGAGGTGGGAACAGGCCGGTAGGGCTGGGGCCAAGCCAGTGGGTGTCTTCCTTGTGAGCTTCAGCATGGCTGTTCAGTTCTAATTGTTGTTTTCTCCTGGTTTCTTGTCTGTAGAAGAAAGGTTCAGGGGTGCCCCTAAATACTAGATTTAGGGGCATTACTGGTAGGTAAAAAAGGTTGGGACCAATGGGTCCCTTCCTTGGGGTGGGTACACCCCCTATTATAAAACCCTCCAGTGGGAGGGGGGAAATAAGTCTTTCCCTGCAAGATGGCGGGGACAGAGTTGTGCTTCACCTCGCCTCCCCCACCTGAGGGGTGCAGTTGGCTGAGGTGGGCACACCTCTCTTCCTCACTTATTTTTCCCGCCCAAAGGGGGGGGGATTCAGAACCGGTGGGGACCAGTTGCTGAAAGCAGCACGTGGCCTGGGAAAGCTCACAAAGGCGGCTCGCCTTTGAAGCTTCCCCTTCGTCTACCCTGCCCATCCTGGGGGAGGAGGCTTGGCACCTCGTCCCAGGATGTGCATTGTTCAGGCCCCCGAGAGCAGCAGAAACATGTCTGGTGGTGGCAGCTGAAAGCAGCCACTAAACTGGGACACTAGTGGTCGGTCGTTTTTCAGGGGGCATCTCTAAGATACCCTCTGTGTGCATTTTTCATTAAATCCCACACTAGCATCAGTGTGGGTTTAATGTGCTGAAGTTTGATACCAAACTTCTCCGTTTTCAGTAAAGCCAATATGGTACTGTGGAGTTCGTAATGACAAACTCCCAGCCCCATATACTCTAAATGGCATTACTGCACTTCGAATGTCTAAGAATTTGCCTAGACACTGTAGGGGTACAGGGCTCAGGCACCTGTACCCTCACCACTGGTATAGCGCACCCAGCTAGAGGGATGGCTGATCTATGCCAGGGCAGTGGGTTGTAGGAATGGCACAAAGCCTTCAAAGTATGAAGGTACAGGACCTCCAAGGGTGGCACAATAAGTGCTGCAGCCCTTAGAGGCCTTCCCTGGTCATAGTGCCCTGGGTACTTGTGGTACCATTTACCAGGGGCTGACCAGCCAGAGATGCCAATTGGGTTTTGGTTTCAATGCAGTTTTAGGGAAAGAACGTGGGCCATGGGTACCTGATTGGCAGGAGCGCAGGGCATACTCAGTCAAAGCACATCAGCAATTCAGCTAAAAGTTGGGGCAACCATGCAGAAAGAGGGCACTTTCTCACCAATCAATCTCCGGGTCAATTGTTAGATCTAGTGTAGGTGGACGGCCGCACTCTTCGCTCTCTGCAGTGGTGGAATCCACAAAACCTATCCAAAGGGCGGCCCTTCATCGATCCTGTTCCACAGAAAGTACTAACCGCAGAAGCTGGAGTCCAAAGCAAAAACAACTTCACATAAATCATCTGGAGCTGCTAGCAGTATTTCATTTACAGCAAACCGGTCTAGCGTATACATCCATACGCTTGCATCTCGCTGAAATAGCTGCATACCTTCAAAATAGACACAATCTGTCCCTTTCAGAGTACCTGTTATTAAGGCTTTTATGGAGAGACTCCAAAGAGTTAGTCCACCAAGACTTCCCCCTGCCCCAGCGTGGGACCTTAATATGGTCCTTACCGGACTGTGTCCACTCTTTGAGCCATTGCATGAATGCGAACTGCAATTCCTCACTTGGAAAGTTGCTTTCCTCATTGCTATTACTTCACTCAGGAGAGTGGGTGAGCTTCCGGCATTAACCATAGAAGAACCATTTTTCCAAGTCCACCACAACAGTGGTTCTTAGCACAAACCCTAAATTCTTACCCAAACTGGTATCTGCCTTTCACATCAACCAGTCTGCGTTACCTGTGTTCTTCCCTCAACCAGATTCAGTGGCAGAACGAGCTCTACACACTTGACATAAAACGAGCACTGTTCTATTACATAGAAAGGACCAAACCTTTTTGTAAAACTAATCAACTTTTTGTTGCTTTTGGTGCACCACACAAAGGCAATCACATTTCAAAATTTGGTATTGCACGATAGATAGTTAAATGTATTCAGACATGCTATGTAAAAGCAAAAATAACTTTACCAATTCCCCCTAGAGTGCATTCCACCCGCAAAATAGGGGCTTCTATGGCTTTTTAGGAAACATCCCTATAGCTGACATCTGTAAAGCTGCAACATGGTCTACACCACACACATTTACAAAACACTATTGTGTAGATGTGTTAGCCAGACAACAAGCTAATATAGGCCAGGCAGTTCTTTGTTCACTTTTTCAAATCACTGCAACAGCTACAGGTTAGCCACCCCTTTGGGAGATTTCTGCTGTATAGTCTATGCAAAGCATGTGATCTACAGCTCACATGCCTCAAACGGAAAATGCTACTTACCCAGTAAGCATCTGTTCTTGGCATGTAGAGCTGTAGATTCACATGCGCCCACCCACCTCCCCGTGTACCTGTTGCAGTATTCTCTTACTTACAACATACGCATGGATATCTCTATTCTACTCTTACTAACTCCATTCTCACCCTCTGCGGGCAAACAATTTAACAATGGAGTCGCTGCCCATGCACACTATCACCGAAAGGAGTCGTCACCTACCTTGTGACTGGAAAGACTTCTTCGCAGAAAAACAACTTGCAATCATCCATACCCAACACTAGATGGCAGGAGTGTGCAAAGCATGCAAATCTACAGCTCTGCATGGCAAGAACGGATGCTTACTGGGTAAGTAGCATTTTCCCTTTCTGCACAGAGTTGCTGTTCATTTGGGTCAAATTTTCTTTTTTGATTTTAACATTGTGCACTGAGTTTTCTAGTTGAGTGAAATTTGTACCAAAGACTCTATCAAAGAAGGTCTTCTAGCACACACTGAACCGGATTGATAACCATACTTTTATAAGCCACATACTCCTTTGTCTGACTCAGGTTTTGAGCTACTCTGTGAAAAAATAGCACTTCTCTAATGCCCAATCCAGAGAGCAATAGTAGATGTTGGTGCGCATTTCTACGCCTGTTGGGGATAACTTTTGGTGTATCCGTCTTGGATTTCTCCACACAAACTGCGGTACAACATAGAGAGACCATACTGTACTGATTGACCTGATCAGTTTACAAATTACCATGATCTTTTTTTCTACTTTGACCGGTCTTGGAAAAAGTCCTGAGGCGTCCATGTTACAAAGGGTGAAATGGCATTCTTCTCCTTTACAAAAATATCTTGATCCACTTCCAAGTATACTTTTGTACAAGGATTAAAAGAACCACAAACGTCATCTGAAGACTACTCCATTCATTAGATTTATTTCAATTGTGGATATCGTATCCGCAAATGCATCTGTTTTCTGCTTCATATTTTCTCTATGATTATGCAAAGGGCGTGTGTATGTGTACTCACTTTTCAATTGCTTAATTCCTTGTTAGGCAACTCCAGGTTTTACGTATGAACCAATGTACAGTATCCCAAAGCTGTAGCTTGTTCAAGACTCCTTAAGGTGGCCATTTAACTTTCCAGTTTAATTTCTTTTGCTAAATCTGTTTTCTCTCACACAGATCTTCATGTCCGAAGCTTGCTACTGTGCCCATCTCGATTATCCCCAATGTGGATGGCGAGCTTCTGCAGGACACCGACAAAAGGCAGAAATCAAGAGCAGGTGAGTTTGAGAGACTGCCATATTTGGAATGAATTGCTGAATTTGAGTGTATTATTTCTACTTGCACTCTGGTCTGCGATTTGCTGAACCTGGAAGTGCTGTGAAGAGATGTGGATGACATTCAGGTAGTAGAATTGTGTTTATTTCTTTTAACTTATTTTAGATGTTGGCAACAGTGCAGCAGATTTTGTCAGCGACCCATTGGCTTTGGCCAGCATTCTCTCCAACACAGGGCTGAACAGCAACACCTTTGGCAAAGGTGGGAAGTTAAGCATGGCCCAGCGGGTACCTGTGCGAGGGAAGGGTGCAAACTCCCTCTATTCCGTCGGCAGTAGCAGGGTGAGTGCAATTTAACTATATATATATAATGTGTGCATAATACCCCTTGGGTGAAGGGCACTTTCTGTAAGGCAGAGAAATGAATTCTATTCTGGATCATGGAGATCAGGAATGGTCATGTTTGTTCCATGTGTTGAACCCCATGGTGGTGGTCTGTTTTTTTCTTCTAGGCCAGTGGAGTGTCCATTTGCCCTCCGCGTGCCAGTTTTGCACCGAGGACCGATTTCAGCCGCATGTCTTGTGTACCGAACCTTGGATGTATTGGTAAGGGCGTTAACAACCTTTTATTTATCATGTGCTGAAGCTGCACATGTGTGATTACTGAAAGTTAAAGAATGACATGGTGCAATTGCTTTGGTGCTGTTTGGCTAAATAGGGTAAAAGGGTAGTTTTATGCTTGTCATTGCTAAGGCAGCATTTGAGACGTATGTGCTTGTAAACAGACCTGATGTGAATGGTTGAACCCTATGAGGTAAAGCCGGAAGTGTTGGTTGCTTCACAGACCCCTGCACATGGGAGCAGAGGACGGGCATAGTCTTGTGATTCTTACTGGTGGTGATAAAAACTTGTTGCCCACAGTGTTCTGAGGGCTAAAGCTGGTGTCTGGTTCTCTGTCTAAGCTCTACTTCTACACTCTCCTGCTCAGATATTGATGTGAAGCTCACTCCTCGTCGGGCCAACCAGCATGGCTCCTCTGCTCTCCTAGACGTAGTCAGGCCCTCGCCGCTGACATCTGCCGGGAGGGTCCCAGACAAGAACCCTTACTCCTCGGTATGTATTTTTTTTTTAAGACTGTTTCTTCAGTGACTGCTAGTAGATTTGTCTTATTATAACGTGCAGTTCCTAACTCCCTTCCTCTTTGACATTTTACAAACAGAGCGTGATGTTTGGTCTATGGTTATGCATTCATCATGCGTCTGTTTTCTCTAACTGCAGCACCTCTATCTGTTAAGCGCCCAAATACCTATGTACAGGCCACCCAACCAGGACTCTTCTCATCCACACTAGTACTTGCCCGCCTGTTGGGACAAGGTACCAACGCTTTGGGCTCAAAGTAGTGCCAGCAATGTGTTACATAAAGACATTGTCATTAGGGTTTAAGTTCACATTGATGAGGAAAAGGTGAGAAGGCTGTTACTACAAGAAGACTGACCTTTGAACTTGCATTACACTGATTCAGTGAGTAACTTTCTATGAAACAATTGTGTGCAAAATAAAGAATTATAGCCAGCTGTTTGGGAACGTGGTGCTTCCTTAATAATAACGTGGGAAGGGCAGGATGTCTGCCTAAACTGCCTCGGAAATATGACTGTCTCAATATGACGAGATTTTTCACAGCCTATTCACCATTTACCTGTCCTCTACGAAAATTATGACGTGATGGCAAAGTCAAGTACTGCTGTATTGTTGAGCACACCAGGCATGGTCTATGGATCCTGTCCACACGTAACTTGTTGTGTTCTCTGCTCCATGTTACTCTTGTATCCATTAGCCTCTGCAGTCCCATGTATTGAAGGTATGGTGATGTTTTAATAGAAGGATAGAAGAGTGGAGCCTCTGGCACAAGAACCGGGGAGTAGCTGCTTCCGCCTGCTCTCAGGCTCCACCCGACCAAATAAGTCACTCGAAAGGGTTGGCTGGTAATTCTTATTTTGATTTGAACCACTAGTTCGGGGGGGGGGGGATTTTCACGTTATCCCCAAAAATATGATGCACTAAAAATGTCTAAATTTAATCCAAGAAAAGATAACCCAGGTGGCATCAACAAACAGGGAAGGACACGTTAATACCTCGAATTCTGACCTTAGCTCTGCCATAGAGAGTGAATCTGAATCGGAGGCACGATGGGCAAGAACAGGACAGACCGCACAAAAACGTTCCTTAGCCGAAGAACTTGATTTTTTTTATGCCAAGATTGGTGGCAGACCCTCCGCCCCAGAATACAAAGTAACAAGTCACAACGAGCATTGGCATAGCCAATAGGTCTTGCCTTTGGGACCTTTTAAGTGTTTAGCCATGCAACAGTTGAATAACTAAATACTTATAAGGTCCCAAAAGCGAGACCTATTGGCTATGCCAAGCGGCCGTGTGGCTGTGAAAGTGATCGCCATCGCAAAAGTGAAAGTAATCGCGGTAAAGTGCGGCGCGCGCGCCCGCGCACATGCACTGTAGCTCTAGGCTGGCCTGGTAGCACTTTTTGGAGCCCTCTCAATAAGTCTTGCCAGACCAGCGCATGCGCTGGGTCAGGCGAGACCTAAAAAGGAGAAAGCGCAGGCAGAGGAGAAAATTGGTCAGACAACTTGACAGTCAACAAACAAGCATAGGTCTCGCCTTTGGGACCTTTTAAGTGTTTAGCCATGCAACAGTTGCATAACTAAATACTTATAAGGTCCCAAAAGCGAGACCTATTGGCTATGCAAAGCGGCCGTGTGGCCGTGAAAGTGATCACGATCAAACATCAAAGCGGCAAGTGAAAGTAATCGCAGTAAAGCGCGTGCGCCCGCGCACTGTAGCTCTAGGCTGGCCTGGTAGCACTTTTTGGAGCCCTCTCAATAAGTCTCGCCAGACCAGCGCATGCGCTGGGTCAGGCGAGACCTAAAAAACGAGGAACAGGGAGATGGAATCGAAAATAAATTGAAGCCCATAGTCTACCCGAACTATAATTATTCTAACCAATATGAATCTGTATAATGCTGAAAAACAACTCTTTGCCTCACATACTGTCCGGAAAGCAACTTTAATTATGCTAATACAAGAATGGATGTTTTCCGATATGTTCGCAAACTGAAATTGAACAAATACCGTGTTTTACGAACACACAATATTGCATCGGTGGATGAGTTCCTGCTGAATGATTGCTCTTCACCAATGAATTTGACAGGTCCGGATATGCCCTATTAAAAACTCTACAGGAAGAAAATGAAAACTCCGGTGGACAGACCAATTCCCAAATCTTAGGGGGTGGCAGTCATGAAATAAACAGTGACAAAACAACTGGGAATAGAAGTAAAAGGATTACTCCCTTCAGACCTAAATCAACTTTTAATTCCATAGTACCAAGGACTGCAATTGACATTTTTAACGAACAGGTGGTAGCCCAAATTAAGATCCTAATACAAAACAAAAGTTCAATAAACAAAATCAACAATACCACCAATTGATGATGAAACTTAAAAGTAACAACCGGGTCGTCATTCGGAATTCCGACAAGGTAGGAAACGGTCACCTGGGCAAAAGATGACTATATGCAAGAAACCTTACTTCAGTTGAAAGACAGAACATGCTATAACAAGCATTGAAAATGCAATAGGTCTCGCCTATGATTACGTTAAAGCCATTTGCTTTGCTATAGAATACCATTAGCAAAGCAAATGGCTTTAACGTAATCAAAGGCGAGACCTGTTGCTTTTTCAATGCTTGTTTGGACTTGTGCTCTGCTAGTAACCTGTTTCACTGCTCCCTAGGTGCCCTCTCCCTGCGGAACTCTGTCCTGTGCTCTCTACCTACAAAATAGCACACGCCCCTGTACCTTCTTCACATGCTGCACACAGCTCTTTGCTGTGCCATCACACACCGAACAGCACACTTCTGTGGATGTCCTGCTGAAGCGCACAGGACACCTCCCTTCATCTCCACCACTGCACAGGAGTCGTTGTTGTAATTCCACAAATGACACCCGGTGGCGTCTCCTGCGCCAGTGCAGAGGCGGTATGTGCGCTTCTTTTGGGTGTTCTGAGCCCATATGATAAATCGAAATTATTTTTTTCAAGTTAATACATATTTTCCGGACAAATGAGCTGGGAAACACGATAAACCAGGGGGCAGCAACTGCCTCTGTGTTTCTGACTTCTGTTGTCAGAATAAAATGCAATCACTCAAATGTTTCCAGTTAGTGAGTGTGCAAGACGGCAAAAAGAAGCGCACAGACCACTTCTGCTCTAGCACAGCGCAGAATACTTTACCAGCATTCGTCCAAGGAATGCCAGCACGTGAGCCCTGGCGCACCCTGCCAAGGGCACTTGACTACTCAGATGGGATCCCAGCTGGGATCCCAGCTGATCTGTAAAGCTAACAGTGACATCTGGGGCCCCATTCTGATACAGCTTTTTAATGCAGCATTAGTGAGGGGCTTAAGTCCATCATGGTTTACATCAATTATTGTTCCCATTTATAAAAAGGGAGATAGACAAAACTGCGCATGTTATAGGCCAATATCCCTACTCGATTCATCTATAAAAATCCTCGGTAGAGTTATTTTAGCAAAATTACAAAACTGGGCGGAGGAAAATGGGGTAATAAGTGACCTACAGTTTGATTTTCAAAGGGGCATAGGAACTATAGAGCAGTGCTTAAATTTATTTTTGGTTCAGCAGAAGTATATATCGATAAAAAAGGAGCGTTTATATTTTGTTTTTGTAGGTTCGAGGCATGTGGGCTGCTGAATTCATATCTGTGCATAGATCGCCGCCTAGTGTTGGGTCCGGATGTTTGCACGTTGTTGTCCTGGAAGAGTCTTCGAAGTATCCTTGGATAGGTGACTCCTCCCCTGGACTACAGTGCGCATGGGCATCCTCTCCATCCTCAGATTGTTTTTTTCCGCCATTGGGTTCGGATGTGCTATCTTAGCTCAAGTTAGGAAAATATTTGGTCGAGGCCAAACGGCCTTTAGTTCGCGTCGGTACTGTTTATCGATCGGGTTTCGATAGCATTTTGTTAGTTTACTAACTTTCAGCACCGACTTCTTTCGCATTTACCTGTCCATCGACTACTTCGACGATGGAATCCAGGACGCCATTCAAAAGGTGTCCGGTATGCAATGCGAAGTACCCACACATCGACGTCCATCCGGTGTGCAACAAATGCCTTTCGCCGGACCACGACGAATCGACATGCATGGCCTGTGCCCGGTTCCGTTCCAAGAAGACTCTAAGGAACCGAAGAGCGGCGAGACTCGAGGCGCGGCACGCGGCACCGGCCCCAACAGACATCTTCGACGAGGCCGACGTCGAAGAATTAGAAGTCATACCCTCCAGTCCCGTTTCCGGACACGACCCCGGATCGGACGAGGGCGACGAGTCACTCTTCCACAGAGGTGAAGACGACACCGAGGTAGGAGACGACGAGGAGGCCTTAGGGGCCGAAGAGAGTAGCTCCAATGATGAACAAGGCCTACCTGTTCAAACCGAAGAAACACCAGCGCCACAGCCTTTGGCTCCGGTCGAGGGATCGCCTTCGGGCCTTACCCGAGACCCATCCCGTAGTTCTTCGGCCCCGCCCTCGGGCCCGGCCTCGGACGTTCAGCGGCAGCCATTGCTGCATAAGCCAGCTGGTTTCCCTACCACAAAACCGAAACCGAAAGCTGCTCCGGTTCATACGAAACCGAAACTGAAAGTGGCGCTGGTCGGATCGAGGCCTTCCACGCCTTCGACGCCAGCGCAACGCGTCGGCACCGACCGCACCAAGAGGGACTTCGGTGCCGAACTGGAATCGGGCGACATCGGAGTCGACAAACGGAAAAAGGCCATCGGCACCGAGAAACCTACTCGACGCCAACGACACCGAGGGCAATACCGCCTGCTTCGCCTCGCGTCGCTCCCTCGACGACGCCGATGCCTCACGTATCGAGGACGTCGACGGTGATCTCCACACCTCGACTCGAGGACCCGCCGGCACCGAAAAAATCCACGCCCGGCTCTACGAACCTGCCCGGTGCCAAAGCCTCAAAGACGCCCCAAGTGCGGCCTGCTGCGACGCAAAGCAACAAAACCACGGCGGCCCTCAAAGACCCGTCGGGTTCCGGCCCGATCGGAGCTCCAGCAACCTCTACGGGGCCAGCCAACATTACCTTCGGCTTGCCTCCGTCAACAATCCCGAAGATGTTCCAACTCAGGACACGGGTTACCCAGACTCCGGTTCCACCGGACGAGACGTCTCCGTCACGTGTCATCGACGCCGACACTGGCAGGATGATTCTCCACGACCGAAGAATAACTTCGGAACCGCCATTGGACCCTTTCAGGATCCCACTAAAAAGGAAGCTGCCTGTGGAATCAGAACCTCTCCTTTATGAACCGTTCCATTCCTCCTACCAGGATCCACACCGGTTCTCCCCCACACGCTCCGACACGGATGCATTGGAGGACTACATGGATGACCAAGCACCCTACCATATAGACACAGACCCTGATGACCAGCAGGACCCTGATCAAACTTGGGGCGACCCTGCAGACCCCAGTGCACCTCTCGATACACAGGACCCACAACTCTATGGGGCAAAAACATCTCCCACGGAGGATACTGCGGCGTTCAACGCTCTTATTGAACGTGCTGCAAATAACCATGGGGTACAGCTTCACTCAGATACCATCGAGGATGACTTTCTAATGGACACTTTTGCATCCTCAGAAAGACATGTAAAAACTCTGCCAATGCTGAAGTGGGTCCTCAAACCAGCTAAGGACATTTTCAAGGAACCCACCAGGGCACGAGTGATAAACCCCAGGATTGATAAAAAATACAGATCGGCACCTGGGGATCCTACTTACATCAAAGGACAATTACCACTCGACTCCATCGTCGTAGCGAATGCTCGCAAGAGGGCACACTCGCAAACGACAGGTGACGCTCCTCCCCCGGACAAAGAGTCCAAGGTGCTAGAGACCTCCGGCAAGCGAGTTGCCGCCCAGGCTGCCAACATATGGCGCATAGCCAACACTCAAGCGCTCCTCGCTCGCTACGATAGAGCGCACTATGACACATTGGAGCAACTACTCCAACATCTCCCTGACCAGTTCAAAGAAGGTGCAGAAATTCTTATCAGAGAGGGACAGCTACTCACAAATGCTTCCATCAAATGTGCACTAGATGCTGCAGACACGGCTGCCAGGGCCATAAACACAAGCGTCATGCTGCGACGACATGCCTGGCTACGAATCTCAGGATTCAAGCCTGAGGTACAAAACAACATACTGAACCAGCCCGTCAACCCCGACTATTTATTCGGCCCAGAGGTTGACACCACCCTCGAAAAGATAAAAAAAGGACACGGACACTGCAAAGTCCATGGGCGCCCTCCAAACTCAGTCCTTTCGGAGCGGCTCCTTTCGTCGCCCCGGAAACAAGGGGGCAGGTAGAGGACAGGGGTCACAACAAACGTATAACAAAGGCAATACACAGACCACCTACGATAAAAACACCCGAGGTGGATATCGTGGCTCCAGTACAAAGGGCAGAGGACGTGGCTACGGCAACACCAGGTCCTCCCCCAAGAACAAGCAGTGACGCCCTCTCCCTTCCTCCCGACCACATAACACCTGTCGGGGGAAGACTACAAAGGTTCCTGTCCACGTGGAACTCCATCACCACGGACAGGTGGGTCAAAGATATTGTAAAATACGGTTACTGTCTGGAGTTAACCTCCACTCCACCCACAATACCACCAAGAAACCGTCCTATGTCCTCAGAGCACTTACCGCTCTTACAGCAAGAGGTGCAAAGTATGCTTCTAAAAGGCGCTATAGAGGTCGTCCCCATCCACGAGCAGGGTACGGGGGTTTACTCCCTCTACTTTTTAATTCCAAAGAAGGACGGGTCGCTCAGGCCTATATTAGACCTGAGACCCCTGAACCAGTACATTCTTTCAGAGCACTTTCACATGCTCACCCTACAGCAAGTCCTTCCGCTTCTCAAGCAGGAAGACTTCCTAGCCTCACTGGACCTCAAGGATGCGTACTTTCACATACCCATCCACCCCTCACACAAAAAATACCTCAGGTTTACTGTTCAGGGGCAGCACTATCAGTTCAAAGTCCTTCCCTTCGGCGTGACAACAGCGCCCAGGGTTTTCACGAAGTGCCTAGCTACGGTGGCAGCACATTTACGGAGGCAGCATATACACGTCTACCCCTACCTAGACGACTGGCTCGTTCAAGCGAAGTCAGCCCAGCAATGTGCAAGCCACATGTCCCGCACCATTCACCTTCTTCACAGTCTGGGATTCTCACTAAATTACCCAAAGTCCCATCTCCAGCCCGCACACGTACAACAGTACCTAGGTGCGACTATAGACACTCTGGCGGCCACAGCTCAGCCAAATTTAGTGAGGATCAACAGCATACAACTGCTGATCTCCAAGTTCAAACCCAATCACTCGCTTCCAGCGCGAGTGTTTATGCAGTTGATAGGCATGATGGCCTCCTGCATCTTCATAGTCCCGCACGCGAGGTTACATATGCGCCCACTTCAGGAGTGCCTAGCACGTCAGTGGAATCAGGCTCAAGGACAGTTGAAAGACCTAGTGTTGGTGAGCGGTCGGGCATACAACTCTCTGCATTGGTGGAATCCACAAAACCTTTGCAAGGGCCGACCGTTCCAAGAGCCTGTTCCGCAAATAGTACTGACAGCGGACGCGTCTCTCCAGGGATGGGGAGCTCATGTACTCCACTACACAGTGCAGGGACTATGGACGACACAACAGAAGAAAATGCACATCAACCTTCTGGAACTGATGGCAATCTTCCTGGCCATGAAGGCATTCAAAGTACATCTGCGCAACAAAGTCGTGTTGATCCGGACGGACAACATGACTGCCATGTACTACATACAGAAGCAGGGAGGAACACACTCTCCACAGTTGTCTCATCTGGCTCAGAGCATGTGGAAGTGGGCCATTCAGAGGAACATGTTCCTCATGGCGGAACACCTCCCTGGCAAGGACAACCAGATGGCGGATCTGCTCAGCAGACACAGCCACCAGATGCACGAGTGGGAGTTACACCCATCAGTACTCCAACCGTACTTCCAGCGGTGGGGTCATCCAGAGATAGACCTATTCGCGACAAGCGAAAACGCAAAATGCCAAAGCTTCGCCGCCAGATTCCCACATCCGCAGTCGCAGGGCAATGCGATATGGATGAACTGGTCCGGCAGATTTGCGTACGCTTTTCCCCCAGCGCCGCTGATACCGCTGGTGGCTCGCAAACTACGACAACACTCCCTGACACTCGTCCTAGTTGCTCCCACGTGGGCACGCCAGCCGTGGTACACCACCTTCCTCGAACTTTCCGTGGTGCCGCATCAAAGGCTGCGGATCAAACCCGCGCATTTGACGCAGAACCATGGAGAGGTTCAGCACCCAGATCCGCAACAGCTGAACCTGGCGATCTGGCTCCTGAAGTCCTAGAGTTTGGCTATCTCAACCTGCCACCTGACTGTATGGACATCATCAAGGAGGCCAGGAGACCCACTACCAGGGCTTGCTATGCAGCCAAATGGAAAAGGTTCGTCATTTATTGCGGTAATAATGACATCAACCCGCTGGACGCATCCATCCACAACATCATCTGTTACCTCTTACACCTATACCGATGCAATCTGGCGTACACCTCTATACGTGTCCATTTGACCGCAATATCAGCCTATCTGCAAACCAGGCAGCACCTCTCTCTATTCAGAGTGCCTGCCATCAAAGCATTCTTGGAAGGGCTCAAACGAGTCATTCCACCTAGTCACCCACCGGCTCCAATGTGGAACCTCAACTTGGTCCTCACACGCCTGATGGGTCCACCCTTTGAACCTCTACACTCATGCGAGATTCAATTCCTTACCTGGAAAGTGGCCTTCCTAGTAGCGATCACTTCCCTAAGAAGAGTTAGTGAACTCCAGGCACTAACCGTTCAAGAGCCATTTATTCAGGTTCACGCCAACAGGGTCGTACTACGTACCAACCCCAAATTCATGCCCAAGGTAATATCGCAGTTCCACATGAATCAGACTATTGAACTGCCCGTTTTCTTCCAAAACCCACAAACTGTTGCAGAAAGGGCACTACATACACTAGATGTACGGAGGGCCCTCATGTACTACATCGACAGGACTAAACCATTCAGGAAGACAAAACAACTGTTCGTTGCCTTTGCCCCACACCACAAAGGTAACGCCATCTCCAAAGCAGGGATAGCCAGATGGATAGTTAAGTGTATTCAAATCTGTTATCAAAAGGCAAAACGCACATTAACTATTCCACCACGAGCCCACTCAACACGTAAGTTGGGGGCTTCCATGGCCTTCCTAGGAAATATTCCCCTGCATGATGTATGCAGAGCAGCCACATGGTCCACTACACACACATTTACAAAACACTATTGTGTAGATGTGCAGTCAAAACAGCAGGCAGCTGTAGGACAGGCTGTTCTCAAGACACTTTTTCAGACCGCTGCAGCTGGCACGGGTAGCCGCCGCTAATAGAGGGCACTGCTATGTATTCTATGCACAGATATGAATTCAGCAGCCCACATGCCTCGAACTGAATATGCTACTTACCAGTATGCATCTGTTCTTGGCATGTAGGGCTGCTGACATTCATATCCTCCCCGGCGCCTGTCGCAGCTGCAGCTCTCAGAATTACTGCAAGCATGGTCATCACTTTCTGTATCTACTCCATCACTGCCACAATGGCGAAAAACAATCTGAGGATGGAGAGGATGCCCATGCGCACTGTAGTCCAGGGGAGGAGTCACCTATCCAAGGATACTTCGAAGACTCTTCCAGGACAACAACGTGCAAACATCCGGACCCAACACTAGGCGGCGATCTATGCACAGATATGAATGTCAGCAGCCCTACATGCCAAGAACAGATGCATACTGGTAAGTAGCATATTCAATCTTACTTCTGCTTTTGACTGTGTGTCTGTTGGAAAACCACACTCCCACTCTGAAAGGGTGGTGGTGGTCTTCCGGACACACTGTGGTAGCTTGGCTCGAGTGGTCAGGAATCAGGCTCCGTGCTAAGCATACAACATACCCAAACAATAACCATGCGTGCATCCGTTCCAAAAACGACTCTACACCGTAAAAATTATGAAAATAACTTTCTTTATCTGCTTTTTCTCTTAGTTGCTGATTGGAGAAAATAAATAACAATCACAATATACAAACTTTTTAGAAAGTGCAGGACAAATAAATACTGGCTTAATGATTCAATAAATAGGGGTGATCATAAATACTGAAGGCATAAATAAAAGTGCAATACAGACAGGCAATTAAATATTCTGAGGCAATAAATACTGTAACCAATAAATATTGTGCATCAATAAATACTGTGGACCAATAAATACAGTGGAACAATAAATAGGTTAAATACAATAAATACAGTGCCCCTAATAAATACTTAAAAGCTGACAGTGACACTCATGGATTCAGATCACTTTTGAATTCCTAAGGGCTGATTTGGCCCAGGCACAGCTTGTGGGGATGTGGAAGGCTTGAGGGTGTCTACTCCCTGACTTGGACAAGGCTGAGGCCTAAACTGAGGTAGATAAAGGGGGAAAATACCAGAGACCTGGCTCTCTCTCTCCACACAACTTCTCTAGATTAGTCCCAGTTCACCCCTGGCACAGTCAGGTTGGTTCCAGCACCTCCCTAGCCCCTTAGAGCAGTCTCTCAGGTCTCCACAGGGCCTTAGGCGCCCTCTACTCCACTTACTGCCCTTTTTCCGATGCTCCGACGCCGCTGGAGTCGTATCGATGCCGTGAGGCGGTTCCGGTTCGATGTCGGCGGCCTCGGCACAATGTCAGTTCTTTGACGACGCCGGCAGGCGGATCCGGTCTCGATGTCAGCGGCCTCGGTTCGATCTCGACCTCCGATTCGATGGCGTCGGGCAGTCTTTACTCGATGTCGACTTCGGGCGGCTCCGGTCCGATGGCGACCTCGGATTCAATGACGTCGGCCGGCCTTGCCTCGATGTCGACTTTCGGCGGCTCCGGAGTGCGATCCTCACTCCCGACCTCCGGTGCTCCTCACAGGTTTCCGGCGACTCCGGAGTGCGACCTCCACTCCCGACCTCCGGCACGATTCTCACAGGTTCCGGCGACTCCGGAGTGCGATCCTCACTCCCGACCTCCGTTACCCTTCACCTCGGTCTCCGACGACTCCGGAGGGCGGACTTCACTCCTCCGATGACGCCGCTCACTCGACCTCGGGTGACTTCCTCCTCGACCTCTGGTATTCCTCACGACCTCTGACGGCGCCCTCTCTCGACCTCTGGCGGCTCCGGGTACGACGTCTGCTTTTCCAGTCAGCGCCGCTTCTCCACCTCTGGCTCCAGGTCTTAGGCTACTCGACGTCGGACTTCAGGGAAACCAGCTTCCAGGTCAGGATCTTGCTGTTATCTTGTTTCTAAGGCCTGTTCCTGCTGTCCAGGTCCTCAGGATGGTTTTTCTGACTTCTTCCCACACAGGGCTCTAGGCTGGGCTCCGTCAGTAGGGACTAGTATCAAGGGTGGGTTTATGGACCCCACTCCAGGCACAAGTTTCCACCCCTGCTGCTTCACTCCTTCCTCCTTCACGTTTGTGCTGCTCACTCTTCACCAGTCAGGTGCCAACTGCCAGCTCCAACTGCCAACTCTCTCTCTTAGCTTCCCAACATTCTAAACCGCCTCCAACTGTCACAGGGTTCTGGAATGTTCTGGAAGGTGCTAGCAGGTTCCAGTGGATGCTGGTGATGTCACAGGTGGCCACCATTTTGTGCTCCAGGCCCTCAGACAGAAGTTTCAGGGGTAGCTAAAATGGCTCCCTGAATCTGCAGCAACACTAAAAAGTCTGGTGGTTCCCAAAAAGGAAAAATTCAAACAGGGTTTGAGGCAAAAGTGGGACAAAATAAATAATGATGAGGAGGGACCACCCAAAGGGCTGACAGGTCTAACACGCGTCCCCCCCAGCTGAAAGTGGGGAGAGCTACCCAACTCCTTGGGAGTTCTCATCACTAAGGCGGAAATACCTTGAGAGACCGTCTGCATTGGCGTGGTCCACTCCAGGCCGATGTTCCACCTGAAAGTCCATCCCCTGTAGGGAAATAGACCACCTCAACAACTTGGGATTCTCCCCCTTCATTTGCATCAGCCAACGAAGGGGTCTGTGGTCGGTCTGAACTAGGAAGTGCGAGCCAAACAGGTATGGCCGCAACTTCTTCAGAGCCCATACCACTGCAAAGGCTTCACGCTCTATTGCACTCCACTTCTGTTCCCTGGGAAGTAGTCTCCGGGATAGGAAGACCACGGGTTGATCCAGACCCTCTTCGTTGAGTTGCGATAACACTGCCCCAATGCCATGTTCTGATGCATCTGTCTGGACAATGAACTCCTTGGAAAAGTCTGGGGCCCTTAAGACCGGGGCCTCGCACATGGCTTTCTTCAATCTCTCAAAGGCTTGCTGACAAGCCTCCGTCCAGACTACCCGTCGAGGTTGTTTCTTGGACGTGAGCTCCGTGAGGGGGGCTACGATGGTACCGTATCCCTTCACGAAGCGACGGTAGTATCCCGTGAGGCCCAAAAATGCTCGGACCTCCGTCTGAGTCTTGGGGGGTTCCCAGGCCATGATGGCCTCGATCTTCGCCTGGAGGGGTTGCACCGCTCCCCTACCCACCAAGTGTCCAAGGTACACTACCGACCCCTGCCCGATCTGGCACTTGCTGGCCTTGATCGTCAATCCAGCTTGTCTCAGGGCCTGGAGAACAGCTTGCAGGTGACGCAAGTGATCCTCCCAGCTGTTACTGAAGACGGCTATGTCATCCAGATAAGCAGCAGAGAAACTCTCCATTCCGGTGAGGATCTGGTTTACCAGGCGCTGAAACGTGGCAGGTGCGTTCTTGAGCCCAAAGGGCATCACACAGAACTGGTAGTGGCCATTGGGCGTGGAGAAGGCTGACCTTTCCCTTGCTCCATCAGTCAAAGAGATCTGCCAGTACCCTGAAGTAAGGTCAAAGGTACTTAGATATTGGGCAGCTCCCAGCCGGTCAATCAATTCATCCGCCCTAGGGATCGGATGAGCATCAGTTTTGGTCACTGAATTCAGTCCCCGATAGTCCACACAGAACCTCAGTTCTGGTTGGGCACCCGGTGGTGCAGCTTTTGGTACTAACACCACCGGACTGGACCAGGGGCTGCTAGAAGGTTCGATCACTCCTAGCTCCAGCATCTTAGTGACTTCACTATGAATGCTGGCCTTCACCTTGTCTGACATCCGGTAGATCTTGGACTTCACAGGTGGGCTGTCTCCTGTGTCCACGTCATGGACGCACAGGTGAGTCCTACCCGGGACAAGGGAGAACAACGAGGAGTACTGCCCCAGGACCTGGCGACAGTCCTCCTGCTGTTCAGGAGTTAGAGATGGGGAGAGAATCACTCCCTCCACCGACCCATCCTTCTCTTGAGACGCAAACAGATCAGGGAGAGGCTCGCTTTCCACGTCCTCTCCTCCGTCAGTCACCATCATCAAGATGACTTCGGGCCTCTCGTGGTGGGGTTTGAGGCGGTTGGCATGCAGCACCCGCAGGGGCTGACGAGGGGTCTTCAGGTCCACCAAGTAGGTAGCCTTACCCTTCTTCTCCAACACCTCAAAGGGTCCTGACCAGCGATCCTGGAGGGCACTAAGCTCTCCGGGTTCGATCACCCACACCTTCTGGCCAGGCTCCAACTCCACCGGGTGAGCATTGTGGTCATACCACGCCTTCATCACTGCTTGGCTGGCTTCCAAGTTGTCAGAAGCTTGCTTCCACAACTTAGCCATTTGGCTCCGGAAGGCCAGCATGTAGCTCACCACATCCTGGGGAAGCTTTCTGGGAGTTCTTTCCCATCCGTCTCTCACCAGGTTGAGAGGTCCACGTACAGGGTGCCCATACAGAAGCTCAAAGGGGCTGAAGCCCACTCCCTTCTGTGGCACTTCCCTGTAGGAAAAAAGTAAACAGGGTAGGAGGACGTCCCATTTCCTCCGCAGGCTTTCAGGCAGACTTCTGATCATGCCCTTCAAGGTTTTATTAAACCTCTCCACCAGACCATTGGTCTGGGGGTGGTAAGGAGTTGTGAACCGGTATGTCACTCCACACTCCTTCCACATTGCCCGCATATACGCTGACATGAAGTTGGTCCCCCTGTCGGACACAACTTCCTTGGGAAAACCCACTCGGGTAAAGATTCCCATCAGGGCCCTTGCCACAACAGGTGCTGTTATGGTCCTCAGAGGTATTGCCTCTGGGTACCGTGTGGCATGATCCACCAGAACCAGGATAAACCGGTGACCAGCTGTAGTTGGCGGATCTAATGGACCCACAATGTCGATGCCCACCCTTTCAAAGGGGGTGCTAACGACAGGAAGTGGTTCCAGGGGAGCTTTCAGCTTCACCCCTGTTTTCCCACTGGCTTGGCAAGACACACATGTCCGGCAGTAGGTATCGGACGACACTTTCATCTGAGGCCAATAAAAGTGTGGGACAAGACGGGCGAAGGTCTTGTCTTGCCCCAGGTGTCCTGCCAATGGTATCTCGTGAGCCAACTCCAGAAGGAAGGCTCGATAACGTTGAGGAACTACCAAGGCTCGTGACGATCCGTGTAGGGGTGCCTTGGGTTCACTGTAGAGGAGGCCATCCTCCCAGTAAACACTGTAGTTCCCTTCAACGTTCCCTGCTGCCTGGGCTTCGGCCTGTCGCCTCAGCCCCTCAAGGGTAGGGCACTCCCTCTGGCCCTGGCAGAATTCCTCCCTGGACGGGCCTCCCTCCACGTGCCACTCGGCCGGGATGGGTAGGTCCTCCAGGTTGGTAACGTCCCCCACCGCAGACTCCTGGTCCACCACCTCCGGTGGCCTATCCGTCCTACGGGGTGGGGACGCCGAGGCAGGCTCCTCCTGTCCTCGGTTCTTCCCTTGACTGGCAGCTGGCTGGGCCTTTGTTCCAGGCTCCAGCCGAAATGAACTCCCTCTTCGGGTAGTCGCGGACCTTGTGCTAACACAGGCCCAATCAGGTGTACCCAGCATCTCGGTGTGAGTCCGGTATTCCACCTCCTTCCAAGCGTTGTGCTCCATGTCATTCCCCAGCAGACAATCGACTGGCACGGCAGGGGTTAAGGCAACTCGAAGTGAACCTGCAACCCCCCCCCATTCAAAGGGAACCTCGGCCACTGGATAGTGGCCTGTTCTGCCGTCAGCCATCGCGGCTGGGTGGAGTACATCGGGAATTACCTGCTCTGGAGACACCAGTTGGCTACGCACCATAGTCATACTGGCTCCTGTGTCTCTCAGAGCCTCCCCTCTTTGGCCGTTGATGGTGACCCATTGCCCATACTTTGCGGTATTTGCGGGCACCTGGATCTTAGGAACCATCTCCCGTTCTCCCAGGGACACTAAAGTGACACCCGCCCACTCCCTTCCCTTAGTTAAGGGCATCTCCTCCCCGAGCACTACACTAGCTACTCCGGGGGTCTTTCCTCCAGTGGGAGGGGGTGGTCGTTTCAAGCACTTCGGATCTCCTTTATAGTGTCCAACGCCACCGCACTCGTAGCAATGGACAACCCTTGGCTGCTGACTCTGGCCAGGATTAGGGTTTCTGGGCGGGTTAGCCTTAGGGGTGAATCCTGTTCCCTTCCCTTGGAAGTTATTTTGGGGGTGTGAAACGGCGTCCCGACAACCCCGACCAGAACACCGTCTTTCCCCGAACTTACCTCCTTCGCCAGCCCCGGGGCTGTATCCCCGGCTTCATAATGCCCCCATAAGGACTCGACCTGAGACGCCAGCAAAACACCGGAAAATCACACCCTTCCTTTCCCCACAGAGACCAACCAGAACATCGGGTCAGACAGCCTCAAATATCGCGGACTCCGGAAGCTCCGCCCCTATGGCAGCGACAGCACCGGATAAAAAGGAGAACCCGGAAGTGCGAAGGGTCGGAGATTTGTGGCAGGAACCTCGGACTGGAGGACGCGAAGGAGAAGAGGCAAGAGACGGAGAGCAGACGACTGAAACAGACGTGTGGACCGAAGAGTGGTGGAGTCCACAGGAGGTGGCTGTAGAGCGGCCGTAACTCAACGGGAGAGTTACGGCGGACCGCGTGAGTGCCTTTAACCTCACTAGTTTACTCACTAGGAGTCCCCTGTATAGTCCTTGTATACATTCCCCTTCTCTTTAGCATTACGTTCCCTGCACTGTATTATAATTGTATAGCACTGCACTGTGTGCCCTGCCTCCTCCTTCACGTCCCGACCGAACACCCTTTCTTCTTCCCGCCCCGTATTCCTTGCCCCGGTCCCTTCCTTTCCTCACTGTCTCGTTTTTCCGCCCCTTCCCCACACACCCGGGTGACGGTGACGGGAGCAAAGATCCTCCGAAAAGGATAGGACTAACGGTCCCTTTTGTTTCTCCTTTTGCTCCCTGCCCTCCGTGGATCCTCCACGTCGCCGAAACCTCCCTTGGAGCCGCCGAAGACCGCAACCAGCATCGCCGGCCTCGAGTGGATCCAGCCCCCGGACCTCCTCCTTGTTTACCTTGTGTTCTACCTTTGTGACTCTTCAATAAATCCCTACTATAGCACACTACATACGGCCTCCTCGCTTGCTTTTCCGGCCCGCTGCACACCCAGCCTCACATTTGGTGTCAGAAGTGGGATCAGCCGGAAGCATGGAGGCCGTTGTCAAGAAGATGGCGGAGTCTCAGGAACAATTTGCCAAACTGATGGAGCAGTTCCTAAAAACGGCTGAAGACGACAGGGGCCAACTTCACGATGTCTTGAAGGGTCAAGGGACCACCCACGGAGAGACCCTGGAGAAGCTAACAACGGTCCTGGGTCTGCAGAGACCACTAGCCTCCCTCCCTTCGGTGGTACTGCAGAAGTATGTCCCGGGGGAAGACCCGGACTACTTCTTTACTAACTTTGAACGTCTTGCCCAAGCAGCCAACTGGCCAACGGACCGTTGGGGGCAATATCTGGGACCCCTTCTCACAGGCGATCTACAAGCCGCATACCAACAGGCCAACATACAGGGCACCACCCCGTATGCAGATATTAAAAGGTGTGTGTTGGAACGACTTGGGATCGACGATGACACGTATAGAGTAAAGCTACGCCAGGCGAAAGAGAGGCCACAAGAGAATCCCAGGGCCCTCTCATTCCGAATTAGGGATCTTGCAAACCGATGGCTCCGGTCGGAAAACTCTACAAAAGACGAGATACTGGAGAAAATCTATTTGGAACAGTTCCTGAACTCTTTACATCCTGCCACCCAGCGGTGGGTGAGACAACATTCCAGACTCACCCTAGAAACCGCCGTTGAGATAGCCTCGGCCTTCAACCGGGCACAGGAACTCCAGCGGGGCAAAGAGGAGCATCCGCACCGTACCCCGAACGCTGGACCATCACGGCCTCTCCGGCCCCTTCTCCTCCGAAGACCAGAACCAACCCCCCTGTATCCCTCCCCGGTTGTGTTCCGTCCCCCTAATCCAGGACCTCAGTGCTATGCCTGTGGCGGTTTCGGTCACATTGCCCGGATGTGCCCGCAGAAGGAAGAACCTATGGAGGTCGGGCTTGTCCGGAACTATCTCTGCACCCATCCGGACACCACACCACCAGTCTTCCATTGTCCGGTCTCTATCGATGGTCAACAAGTCATGGCCCTTGCCGATAGCGGCTGCCGTCAGAGCGTCCTGAGACCTCAAGATCTGGGACATCCCGTCAGTCCTACGGGGGTGGTTGCCATTCAGTGTGTCCATGGGGACACTAAACAGTACCCCACTACCCAGGTGCGGATCCAGCACCGGTACGACCCCGGGAGCTCCCTCACTATTGGTCTGGTCCCCGCTCTCCCCGAACAAGCCATTCTGGGGAGTGACTATCCAGGACTGCCTACGCTTCTCCAGGACACCTCCGACTCCCTGTCCCAGTGGTGGAAGGACGCTCCTTATCCAGGCCAGACCTACCCTGCAACGGTTCCGAAAACCCACAAAACCAGAAGCCAGAAAAGAAAAGAGAGGAAAGAATACGTCAGCGCGTATCCCGCCTTTACTGATGACCACCCGTGGCAGACGGACAGGGAATTCCGAGCAGCCCAACAGGAGGATCCCCTTCTTCAGGAAGCCTGGGGAAGGGCCCTCGACCACGAAGACCCCTTGCAAGTAGGTCCCTATTTCTTTAAAAAAAACGGGCTGCTGTACAGAAAAGGTGGGCCCCAACAGAACGCCCAGTTGCTTATCCCGGGTCCCTTCCAGGACAAAGTCCTTTTCCTTGCCCACAGCCACCTTCTGGGGGGTCATTTTGGCGACGTCAAAACCAGTCAAACCATTTTAGAGAAATTCTATTGGCCCGGGGTGTACCAAAGGACCAAAAACTATTGTCAGGAATGCATCATATGCCAGAAAAACAGCCGACATAGACCCCCCAGGGTGCCACTGCAACCCCTCCCTCTCATAGACGTCCCCTTTAGCCGAATAGGGATGGACATTATAGGACCACTCTTGCCCTCCCGTAGCGGGTGTCGCTATGCCCTGGTCGTAGTGGACTACGCCACCCGCTTTCCTGAAGCCATACCCCTGAGACAACCCACTACCCAAACGATAGCCAAAGCCCTGATCTCCCTGTTTTCCCGGGTAGGGTTTCCCCGGGAAATCCTAACCGATCAGGGCACACCTTTCGTTTCTGCCTTGATGAAGCGAGTGTGCGCTGAACTGGGAATTAAACAGATCCGTACGTCTGCTTATCATCCGCAGACGGACGGATTGGTGGAGCGTTACAACGCCACCCTCAAACAGACCCTCAAGAAGCTCTTGGGCCTAGAAGCCAAAAGGTGGGAGGACATGCTGCCCTTGGCCCTCTTCGCCATCCGCTGCAAGCCCCAGAGCAGCACCGGCTACTCACCGTATGAGTTACTGTACGGGCGTCCCCCGCGTACCCTGCTAGACATGGCACAGGAGGCCTGGGAGGCTGAACCGGATCGCACCCGTCCCCTTCCAGAATACCTTGAGAACTTGAAAACCCACCTCTCTATGGTCCGGGACATAGTGAGACAGAACCTCGAGAACGCTCAAGATAACCAAAAGAAGCAGTATGATAAGGGTACCAGGTCCCGCGTCTTCGCTGTCAACGACTTGGTACTCCTCATGATGCCCTCATCAGACCAAAAACTTCTTGGACAGTGGCAAGGGCCGTACACCATCCTCCGACAGGTGACCCCGGTTACCTATGAGGTAGAGATAGACCCTACCCGTGGTACCTCCCAAATATACCATGTAAACCTGCTAAAAAAATGGGAAGGACCCCGTCCCGTTCTATACGGAAACCCCGATCCCCGACTTCTCTCTTTTGACTCCTGTGTAGATCCGGAACTGGCTCCGGTACAGACCCAGGAATTACGGGAGTGTCTGGCACCCCTGAAAGCGGTCTTCTCCTCCTCTCCTGGTCGAACCAACATCACCGAACATGCGATAGAGACCATGCCAGGAAAAATAGTCCGCTTAAGGCCCTATAGACTTCCCGAAGCACGCCGAGAGGTCATACGACAAGAGATAGCAGACATGCAGAAAATGGGAATCATAGAACCCTCAGTGAGTGACTGGAATTCTCCAATCGTCCTTGTGCCAAAACCAGATGGATCGGTCCGTTTTTGTATTGACTTTAGAGAGGTCAACAAGGTCTCTACCTTCGACAGCTACCCCTTACCCCGGGTGGATGAAATGATTGAAAGGATAGGCAAAGCAAAGTACATATCGACCTTGGACCTATGCAAAGGGTATTGGCAAATCCCCCTCAGGGAACAGGATAAAAAGAAGACCGCCTTTTCCACCCCTGAGGGGTTGTACCAGTTTTTGGTTATGCCCTTTGGTCTACATGGCGCCCCCGCCACCTTTCAGCGCGCTATGAATCAGGTTTTAAGACCCCACGCACAGTATGCTGGGGCCTATTTGGATGACATCATCATCTTCAGTGACAGCTGGCCCCAACATTTGAAACATCTTTTTGACGTCGTCTCCTCTCTAGGGTCTTTTGGGTTCGCCATCAACCCCGCCAAAACAACCCTGGCGGCGAGAACCGTTAAATACCTGGGGTACCTTCTGGGGGATGGCTTAATAAGACCCCAAGAAAACAAAACAGCCGCTATTCGATCCCTTCCCTTCCCCCACACAAAAAAAGACCTCCGAGCCTTCCTAGGACTTCTCGGATATTATCGACGCTTTGTACCAAACTTTTCCCAAAGAGCAGCAGCCCTGACGGACCTGCTAACAAAATCAAACCGATCCGAGGAGAAGCTACGGAACCCCTCTCCTGAAGCCTGGCAAGCCTTTACGGACTTGAAGGAAGCCTTGACCTCCAGTCCTGTCTTGGTACCCCCCGACTTCTGCCGGCCTTTTATCCTACAAACAGACGCCTCTGATCATGGGTTAGGGGCGGTGCTATCCCAGAAGGATTCCCTAGATAATGAAAGGCCTATTTTGTATGTCAGCCGCAAATTGTTCCCCCGTGAAAAACACTACGCCGTGGTGGAGAAGGAAGCCCTGGCCATCAAGTGGGCAGTGGACCATCTCCGCTATTATCTGGAGGGCAGAGACTTTGTCCTCTACACAGATCACGCCCCTCTGGAGTGGATGGCCCGGAACAAAGGCCAGAACGACAGAGTCCTCCGATGGTTTCTCTCCTTACAGCCCTTCCGCTTCACCACCAAACATAGGAAGGGGTCCGAACAGGGCAACGCAGATTTCCTTTCGAGATACCCTACGTCTCCCGCCCCTACAGGAAGGACAGCTAGGGGAAGGGGATGTGAAACGGCGTCCCGACAACCCCGACCAGAACACCGTCTTTCCCCGAACTTACCTCCTTCGCCAGCCCCGGGGCTGTATCCCCGGCTTCATAATGCCCCCATAAGGACTCGACCTGAGACGCCAGCAAAACACCGGAAAATCACACCCTTCCTTTCCCCACAGAGACCAACCAGAACATCGGGTCAGACAGCCTCAAATATCGCGGACTCCGGAAGCTCCGCCCCTATGGCAGCGACAGCACCGGATAAAAAGGAGAACCCGGAAGTGCGAAGGGTCGGAGATTTGTGGCAGGAACCTCGGACTGGAGGACGCGAAGGAGAAGAGGCAAGAGACGGAGAGCAGACGACTGAAACAGACGTGTGGACCGAAGAGTGGTGGAGTCCACAGGAGGTGGCTGTAGAGCGGCCGTAACTCAACGGGAGAGTTACGGCGGACCGCGTGAGTGCCTTTAACCTCACTAGTTTACTCACTAGGAGTCCCCTGTATAGTCCTTGTATACATTCCCCTTCTCTTTAGCATTACGTTCCCTGCACTGTATTATAATTGTATAGCACTGCACTGTGTGCCCTGCCTCCTCCTTCACGTCCCGACCGAACACCCTTTCTTCTTCCCGCCCCGTATTCCTTGCCCCGGTCCCTTCCTTTCCTCACTGTCTCGTTTTTCCGCCCCTTCCCCACAAACCCGGGTGACGGTGACGGGAGCAAAGATCCTCCGAAAAGGATAGGACTAACGGTCCCTTTTGTTTCTCCTTTTGCTCCCTGCCCTCCGTGGATCCTCCACGTCGCCGAAACCTCCCTTGGAGCCGCCGAAGACCGCAACCAGCATCGCCGGCCTCGAGTGGATCCAGCCCCCGGACCTCCTCCTTGTTTACCTTGTGTTCTACCTTTGTGACTCTTCAATAAATCCCTACTATAGCACACTACATACGGCCTCCTCGCTTGCTTTTCCGGCCCGCTGCACACCCAGCCTCACAGGGGGCCTTTGGAGAACTCCTTTTTCTTTTCCCCTCCCTCTTTCTTCTGGGGGGCGCCCTGTCCGGCCTTTTGAGTATCCCCTCCAGTCCCCCTTGTGGACACCCGGGTACTAGCCCAAATGTCCGCCTCCTCAGCAAGCTTCCGGGGACTGGTCAGCTTGCTATCCACCAGGTGTTGCCGCAGTTCAGGGAAACATTTCTCGAGCAGGTGTTCCTTCAGTACCAGGTCAAACAACCCCTCGTAGTTCCTCACTTCACTGCCCTGAATCCAACCTTCCAGTGCCTTCTTTGCATAGTCCAGGAAGTCCACCCAATTCTGCGTGCCCAGTTTGTGACTACCCCTGAACTTCTGTCTGTACTTTTCAGGTGTTAGTCCAAACTTTCTGATGAGCGCCAGTTTCATGGTGGGGTAGTGGGTCTGCTCATCCTCCTCGAGGGCCAATAAAGCATCCCTACCCGCTGGAGGCATGTACTTGTACAATCCCCCTCCCCAGTACTTCTCTGGAACCCCATGGGCCCTCAATGAGACCTCATAGGCCGCTAGCCACTTGGCGATATCGTCGCCCACTCCATAGCTAGCTACTATGTCCTTTGGCAGGTATGGTTTAGGTTCCCTGGTGATCTCTTGGGTTTGGCTGCCACCATTAGGAACAGGTTGTGCCCCGATTCTCAAGATCTGAAGATCTATTTCTTTCAGTCGTAATTCATGGGCCATCCTCTGCTCCTCCTTCTCCTTCTACAGCCTTGCTAAGTCCCATGTGAGCTGTCTTTTCTCCCTCCGGTCTGTTAACTCCACCTCAGACAAGCCACCGCTAGAGGCACTGCTGCCCTTCCTAGAAATGGTTCTGGGCCCTGCTGACAGGTTCCCCACCTCAGGTTGGTACATCTCAGCCCCCTCGGGGTCAGGCTCTCCATCCCTGTCTTCCTCCTCAGCCTTGCTTTCTCGGCGTGCCTCCCCCCAAGCCCTTAAGCTGGTTTGGAGTGCACCCTTCTTTGCTCCTGGGGGACAGTACACCCCCTCCCGCTGGCAAAACTCCCTGAGTTGGGCCACAGTGTACGTTTCTAGATTTTCTAGTACAAACTCCATCTTGCCCACTCAGGTTAGAGGACAGGTTTTTGTGCAGTAACTATGCAGGGGGGTACCTTTAATAATACCTCCTCCCACCACCAGAGTAAATTTGGAAAAAACAAAAACCCACAATTAGGAAGGCCGCTTTTGAGAAAACTCCCGGTGTAGGCCTATGGACTACCCACAGTTATTGCTGAGTATGCGTAGGCACAGCTCTATCCCACCACTGAACACCAATTTATGTTGGAAAACCACACTCCCACTCTGAAAGGGTGGTGGTGGTCTTCCGGACACACTGTGGTAGCTTGGCTCGAGTGGTCAGGAATCAGGCTCCGTGCTAAGCATACAACATACCCAAACAATAACCATGCGTGCATCCGTTCCAAAAACGACTCTACACCGTAAAAATTATGAAAATAACTTTCTTTATCTGCTTTTTCTCTTAGTTGCTGATTGGAGAAAATAAATAACAATCACAATATACAAACTTTTTAGAAAGTGCAGGACAAATAAATACTGGCTTAATGATTCAATAAATAGGGGTGATCATAAATACTGAAGGCATAAATAAAAGTGCAATACAGACAGGCAATTAAATATTGTGAGGCAATAAATACTGTAACCAATAAATATTGTGCATCAATAAATACTGTGGACCAATAAATACAGTGGAACAATAAATAGGTTAAATACAATAAATACAGTGCCCCTAATAAATACTTAAAAGCTGACAGTGACACTCATGGATTCAGATCACTTTTGAATTCCTAAGGGCTGATTTGGCCCAGGCACAGCTTGTGGGGATGTGGAAGGCTTGAGGGTGTCTACTCCCTGACTTGGACAAGGCTGAGGCCTAAACTGAGGTAGATAAAGGGGGAAAATACCAGAGACCTGGCTCTCTCTCTCCACACAACTTCTCTAGATTAGTCCCAGTTCACCCCTGGCACAGTCAGGTTGGTTCCAGCACCTCCCTAGCCCCTTAGAGCAGTCTCTCAGGTCTCCACAGGGCCTTAGGCGCCCTCTACTCCACTTACTGCCCTTTTTCCGATGCTCCGACGCCGCTGGAGTCGTATCGATGCCGTGAGGCGGTTCCGGTTCGATGTCGGCGGCCTCGGCACAATGTCAGTTCTTTGACGACGCCGGCAGGCGGATCCGGTCTCGATGTCAGCGGCCTCGGTTCGATCTCGACCTCCGATTCGATGGCGTCGGGCAGTCTTTACTCGATGTCGACTTCGGGCGGCTCCGGTCCGATGGCGACCTCGGATTCGATGACGTCGGCCGGCCTTGCCTCGATGTCGACTTCCGGCGGCTCCGGAGTGCGACCTCCACTCCCGACCTCCGGCACGATTCTCACAGGTTCCGGCGACTCCGGAGTGCGATCCTCACTCCCGACCTCCGTTACCCTTCACCTCGGTCTCCGACGACTCCGGAGGGCGGACTTCACTCCTCCGATGACGCCGCTCACTCGACCTCGGGTGACTTCCTCCTCGACCTCTGGTATTCCTCACGACCTCTGACGGCGCCCTCTCTCGACCTCTGGCGGCTCCGGGTACGACGTCTGCTTTTCCAGTCAGCGCCGCTTCTCCACCTCTGGCTCCAGGTCTTAGGCTACTCGACGTCGGACTTCAGGGAAACCAGCTTCCAGGTCAGGATCTTGCTGTTATCTTGTTTCTAAGGCCTGTTCCTGCTGTCCAGGTCCTCAGGATGGTTTTTCTGACTTCTTCCCACACAGGGCTCTAGGCTGGGCTCCGTCAGTAGGGACTAGTATCAAGGGTGGGTTTATGGACCCCACTCCAGGCACAAGTTTCCACCCCTGCTGCTTCACTCCTTCCTCCTTCACGTTTGTGCTGCTCACTCTTCACCAGTCAGGTGCCAACTGCCAGCTCCAACTGCCAACTCTCTCTCTTAGCTTCCCAACATTCTAAACCGCCTCCAACTGTCACAGGGTTCTGGAATGTTCTGGAAGGTGCTAGCAGGTTCCAGTGGATGCTGGTGATGTCACAGGTGGCCACCATTTTGTGCTCCAGGCCCTCAGACAGACATTTCAGGGGTAGCTAAAATGGCTCCCTGAATCTGCAGCAACACTAAAAAGTCTGGTGGTTCCCAAAAAGGAAAAATTCAAACAGGGTTTGAGGCAAAAGTGGGACAAAATAAATAATGATGAGGAGGGACCACCCAAAGGGCTGACAGGTCTAACAGTGTCCCATAATAAATTATGGAAATTGATGCAAAGGATGGGCGTGGATGAGGCGATTGGTGGTTTCTTGAAGGAGCTGTATTCTGGGGCTACAGCTACTGTCCGCTATGGAAAAGGGGGGGAATGTAGTAGATCTTTTGGGATAGGGCGTGGAGTACGCCAGGGATGTGTCCTGGCGCCTTTCCTATTCCTGATCTATATAAATGGGTTGGAGCTACTGCAGGAGGGCAGGGATGTGCCTGTTGTTGGTAATCGGCGTATCCCTGCGCTCCTGTATGCGGATGATGCCGTTTTAATGGTGCGAACACCAATTGCCCTCCAAAAATTAATAGTATCCTTCAATAAGTTCATGCACAGTTTGGATTTAAAAATCAACTGTAGTAAAACTTTTACCATGAACTGCGGAACACGATCTAAGAAGAAGATGAAAACCATCTTAATAAATAATGCTTGCTTAGAAAACACGCCCACCTTTTCTTACTTAGGCATCTTGTTTCATGAGACTGGCTAATGGACAAGTGCGATAAGGGCAAGAACTCTTTTGTTCTCAAAGACAATAATGGCTTTAAAGAGTTTTATACAGAAACTGGGAAAGAAGCCTTTTAGGGAAATTTTAACTGTTTATAATGCAACGTGTATATCGGTGGCTGTGTATGGAGCAGGACTCTGGGGGTATGCAAACATAAACGCTATCCAATTAATTGAAAATAAGTTAATGCGGTACATGCTGTCTGTACCCGATAGTATTGCAACCCTTAATTGTCACGAGGAGTTGGGGCAGTCGTATATCTCAGATATAATAAGAATCCAGCCCATTTTATTATGGCACAGGGTCTGGACTGTCAATGAGTGTGTTGTAAACCGTGCCATACTTCAGGATGTGCTACAACTTGAAAATGTAAATGTTTTCAAATGGTTAAATTATGTGAAGATCTTTTTGACAGAAATTCACTGTCAACATTATTTTGAGGATCCACTTTTAATGGCACACATCTCTAGAAAATTATTGAAAAAATTGTGTTTGGAACACCTCAGGGAAAAAAGATTGTTTGAGGAAATAAAGAAAAAGACAGTGTGTTCCCATCAGCTGATACTGAGTGGTGCTAAATTACAACCATACTTATGCCTCTCTGTCAAACTATGATAGATTTTGCCTTACACGTTTCAGATTTATTATTGTTTTTAGATTATTAACTTTCCCAGAAATGAACTCTTGGTCCAATGAATTGTGTTTATGCCCATGTGATGAATTGTCTTTGCAATCTGATATTCATGTGCTGTTTTTCTGTAGATTTTACACTTTGCCCCGTAGGAAATTTATTGTCCCAATGCTTAAGGAGATGAAGGTAAATAGATGTCGCCCAGTGTTTTTAGAATTGCAAAGAATGGACACTGTATTTA
This sequence comes from Triturus cristatus, assembly GCF_964204655.1. NCBI lineage: Eukaryota > Metazoa > Chordata > Amphibia > Caudata > Salamandridae > Triturus > Triturus cristatus. The sequence continues at coordinate 21,325,523 of NC_140586.1, forward strand.
TTGTTGCTTCTTTGGTAGAATTTTTTAAATATGTTTTTAAATTGCGTAAATCGATGGATGGATAATCCTCAACCATCCATATAGAAAATTTCTTGCACTTTTCCCCTGTAATAGCATCTATGTATTGAGCCATTTTTTTAATTGTATTTGTATTTCTGCTGCTTTTATGGTTACTGCTTTTTAACCGAATAAAGTACATTATGACTTTGACTACTCACACTTCCAACAAAAAAAAAATAATCCCCATTCACCTCCTCACCCACTGTTTGCACGGGACTCATTCTCTGCACCCCACACGCGTGCGCATCATTGTGCATCGCCACTGACTCAGTCAGTGGCCGCCTCCCCTCCACATTTGGCACACGACACGTTTGTATCTCAGATGCACACTTGTACGCCTCGGAAGGCACTTTACCGCATGTCTGCAGAGTAGAAACACCAGCTCTACACGGAAACTCCTAGTCTGTGCAACGCTCGCCACCACCTGTAACCTGTGGCCTGTTACCTCTGCCGTGTGCTGCACACGGCCACCACCTCACAGGTGGCACCAATCACTGCACACATCTTTAAGGTGGCCTGTTCCTTTGTCTAGCGCCTCTTTCCCCCCTTCCAGCCAGACGGATGTGTGCACTAACACACCGTCGTGCACACGCCCCTGCAGCATCAGTGCCTACTCCTGTTCTGCACCAGGGTGGACTCACGTGCAAGCTTTAACTAGCTGGTTCCCTGAGCGGCGTCTAGTCGCAGCTCTTACCGGACACGTGCCTCTAGTCCTCCCCGCTCTGTGCACACTGTGTGCATTCCGCCCAAAGAGCGGCAAGGGATGCTGTTTCAGGGTGCCCAGGGGCAGGCCACAGTCTGTGCCAGAGTGCGGCAAGGGATGCTCTTTCAGGGTGCCCAGGGGCAGGCCACAGTCTGTGCCAGAGTAACCTGATCCGACACAGGAGGTTCCGCAAGTCACAAATAGCGCACACGATGCCCCCGGGGAGTTCGGCCCACCAGGACCCGGAATGGGGCCCAGGGCCCTCCCACCTGCACTGCCACCTCCCCCGTAGAACACCTACAACGCGGCTCCTGGATTAGGTAAACATGTTTTTGGAATATTAGATGCGCTTCGCTGTTTGCATGCTTGAACACTGGCGTACACACTGTTGTCCCTGGCAATTGATATTTTAGACGCCAGCTCACACACGGCAGTTCCTCTACGACTCCGTTCAGCCACTGATACCAGTAAGTACCGTTCTTAAGCTGAGGTACAATAACGGGGATTAAGGCAAACGTGATTGTGATTTAGTGTATGCTGCGCTCATAGAGAGGTGCAGAAGATAAAAAGGAAGAAGAGACCTGGGAAAGTTAAAGGACATTCGGCAATGTGAAGTTTGAAGACAGTCAGGTTTTCGTGCACGTTTTTTTAGAAATATTGTGAAGGCTTTTTGAGAGAGCTTTCAAACCTGTAGAAAGAAACAAAATTGTTTGCATGGGAGATAGATGCTATATTTGGTACTTTTAGTAGGCACTAAAATCAGGTGAACTGTCTGCACCTAGTTTACTGCTAGATCACCACTTAAGTCAGGACAGCTGATCTGCTCAGAGGTTGAAAGTGTAAGATAATGACTGACCGCATACAAGGACATATCCAGACATTTAGGCTGCGCTCTAAGGAAGCAGTAAGCTCATGATCATATAAACATGTGATTATATACAGCGTAAATAATGAGACCTCGAAAATGAGATTCTGCAAATGCTGGAGTGGAGGTTTTTATGTCCACCCTTAAGATATGAATATAGTATATACAAGATGGAGGTGAGGACCGCTTCCCCAGACAGTGGAAGCACGTTGCCTACATCCCTATGGCTTGAGACCAGACACGGAAGTGAGAAATAATGGAGAGGGCTCCCCTTGGAAAGTGAATGGGGCTCATGTTAGAAAGGGGCTCCTGGTTACCTGTTTTTCCCTAGCAGTGCAGGTGTGGTTGATGGTACGTCCCAGGAGTGGGCCTGTTTCTATTGTTCAGATGAGAGGGTGTCTAGGCAGGGCCTTTTCTTTCCTGTTTCAGATTTTTGCTGCAGGAAGGCTCAGTGGCAGCTTGGTGCAAGATCTAGCGCTTCATTGTGCTAGTGTTGTAGGTGCGCTAAATGTGATACGGCCCCAGTGCTGCCTGCCCTGAAATACACTATTTTACATACGTTTTCCAATACAGACTTTGTTTGCCTTCACCCTGTAATGATCGCGTGAGGGAAAGGGGTGGCGCGTCTCCGGCGTCATGTAGTTTCAGTTTTTCAGAATGTGAATTGGGATTCTGAACTTCCGTTTGAAAGACCCCATTTTTTTTTTTTTTTTAAATGCACAAATATTCAATCAGGTTAAAGACCATCACCATACGTCTGACAATACTCAACCACTTTCAAACACTGACAATTCTTTTGCAACTTTATGAAAATGTGCTTTTTTCTGCTTAAACTGTGGTCGCTTCTTCGCTTCTACCCCACCCTCCCTTCCAAAGCAGGCCCGTATTTTTCCGAAACGTTTTAATGGGAAAAGTTAAATACATATCAACAGACTCGCCTTTCCCTACCATTGATTCAGACAGTGCATATCTATTGCACGTGCCAACATGGAAACGTATCTGCTGTGCACTGTTTAACGCAAACATGCCTGGGTGCACCTTTATGGCTTTGGATGCTTCAACTTTGGAAATATGAGAAGCTCAGCTGGTCCCCCTCCTGGAATTAAAACCGGCTCTCAGTAGGGACAGACAGCTATTAGAGGAAGTGCTCAGTTCACTTACTGAGCTATCGTACAGGACAGAGGCAACAACTGACCACTGTGTGTAACTCGCAGTCCACAGATTAAATTGACAGCAGTGCAGAGGCTGCCTTACGGTAACATTGCTCAGTCCACTAAACACTCATTGCTGACATCTGCCTTGCCCTGCCACTCGTGAGCTAGACGTTTGTCATTCCGAGGTCAATACACAGTCTCCTCCGATTGGGTACGAGTGAATACCTATTGCTTGCAGTGCTTAGGAAAAGCCAGTCAGTCAGTCAAAAGCTTTTATTTCGGTAAAATACCATAAAAAGACATAAATAGTTATTTACAATAAAATTAATTAAAATGTACAAATGCATAGAATACAATCCATCAAAAACCTTATTTTAGAGATAAAATTACAAGACACAATTGAAAGCATTATTAGTAGAGACGGAATGAAACAATGTCCAGTCCATAAATAATCTCATATCTAAACATGCTTTCACTATGGCGCTAAAATCATCTCTGGGGACACAAATTTACCTCACAATTTGTAATTTTTTAGACCTAGAAAATCGCATGGAAAGGAGGAATCTGGCCCTCGCAAACACTATCACTGGGGTAGTATCGTATTTGAGGATTCTAAACACCTCCTGATAGTCCCTAAGGCCCCTGGACTTAGAGTTGAATGATCCACTTTTTCCTTGCCTTAGTGTAGAGCGGGCAAAAAAGGACAACATGCAACTCTGACTCACAGGTATCAATACATTCTGGACACAAGCTCGTAGGGCAAGACACATTAGACCACCTATCAGTAAAAGCCCTCAGTGGTAACGAGCCGTGTCTAAACTGAATGTATAATTTCTTGGCCAATGGGGGTTGGATAACATCCAAGACAAATTCAAAATGGGGACTGGTCTTAATGTCCAAGAAGGTGTTGGTGAGCCTGCCCAAGGAAGAATGTAGTAAAATTTCCTTTCGATACAGCTGTAGAGCCTCAATCAATGATTTCTTAGTTAACGAACAGCTTGTCTCTTCGGGTGCAAACCACAGGTCCCCCTTTCCTATGAGATAGCAGAGGTTCTTGACATGTGTCAGCCATGGTATTTTCCCCAAATTCCCCCTTGACAAGAGATCACCAAGATCCTGCCTATAGCTCGCAAGCTCAGGTGTTGACCAGAGTCGTCTCCAATACAGGAGAGGTCGGTTCAGGGCGATCTCTTCAATAGGGACTAAACCTAGATCCCATCTCAGGGGAATTAAGGGGGTACTCATAGGTAGTTTCAGGAGTCGCCTAATAAAAGAATTCTCAGTTGAAGTTAGAGGGGCAATACTACAGTGACCCCAAAGCTCTGCGCCATAAAGCGCGCCCCCTCTAGCTTGGGATTTATAAATTTCCATAGGGGGGCCCAAGGGTTTAGAAGAAGTATTATTGAAAACCTTCAGGATACCCCCCACAGATTGTGTTAACTTCAAATTGGCCTTCGCCATCTGGGACCCCCATTTCATTTTATCATTAAGAGTTACCCCCAAGTAATCAAATGTGGATACCCGATCCAACTCTATGCCTTCCATCTGCGGATGAGGACAATTAGCTGAGCTAGAGCTGAAAACCATAAATTTGGTTTTAGATAAATTCAGTTCCAGATCCCTTTTTTTACAAAGGGAGCAAAAAGCCTCTAAGGAACGCTGGATGCCCATAAATGATTTTGAGAGTAGGAGCGTATCATCCGCGAACATTAGGGCGGGATCTTACGCCCTGCTAACATTGGGGAATCCAGATTAGAGGCACACAAAAGGTGCTCAATAAGCCCGTTGATAAAAAGGGAGAAGAGTGTTGGGGCCAAAACACATCCCTGCCTCACACCCTTTTCAACCAGAAATGGACCCGAGATTTCCCCACATCTCCCATATCTCACCCTTGCATAGGTGCCTTCATGCATACGTTTAAATAGGTGGCATAGATAAGGGGGAGCACCCATCTCCATTAGTAAAACCCATAGTTTCTCCCTTTGGACCATGTCAAACGCGGACCGAAGGTCCACGAAGATCAGATACAAATTACCAGCACCCATAGAAACTGTCTTCCAATAGATCAGCTGTAACCTGAACAGTTGATCAATGGTGGAAACTTTTGCTCGAAAGCCCGCTTGGAGAGAGGTTAAGATTTGATGGTCCTCCATCCAAGTCTGTAGTCTTGTTAAAAGGACTCGGGCAAACAGTTTCTGTAAAACATCGATCAAGCTTATGGGGCGATAATTAGCCGGGTCCAAAGGGGAAGATTTTTTGTGGATGGGTATAATTTCAGCTCCTAGCTAAGTATCGGGGATCTCAAGACCCTGCAGAATAGCATTAAAGTAAACCCAGATGTAAGGAGCCCAGATTTTTATTTCACTTCGATACAGATCACCAGGAATCCTATCGAGCCCCGGGGCTTTCCCCCACAGATAGGGTACTAAGGGCCAACTCAATTTCCGAGAGGGTGCAGGATCGACTCTCCAGATCCTCATGTTCAGGATGAGCCACAGCAATATCATTTAGCTGAATTGCTAGGTCTAATCTACTATTAGTATTACTAAGCGAATAGAGGGGCTTGAAATACTCAAGCCAAACCTCCTCGCTAAGGTTGGGGATGATGGCAGACGGACTTTCTGCCGAACCAGCTCGTACAAGATTCCAGAAGGCCCTCAGATCCCGATCTTCTAATGCTTGCTTCATGCTCAGCCACCTTGAATCCTCCCACTCGGATTTTGCCTCTTTTATCAAGTTTTTATAATAGACCCTCGCAGCTCTAATGCTTGACTGAGTACCCTCTTTTACTTCCCTAATCAAAGCAGTCTTGGCCAACCTACAAGTTTTATTGTACCAGTGGTCATTCTTTGGGGTCCTTGGCCTCTGTGTAGTAGAGCTGTAAAAATAGCCAACCAGACCACCAAGAAGTTTATTGTGAATATCCTGCAGGTCCAGGAGGTGATTCTGCAAAATGTCTCCATTGGGACTCAAAAGGTGGGAGACCTCCTCTAGAGAGCAAGCAACGCTGCGGTATAATTCCGCCAGCCTTGCCTCATCGGTCATGACCCTTGCCCACCTAATGCGTCTACCACCTGCAGCTAGACCAAGCTCTCGCTGGTTGGTATTGCTGGACCCACGGGAACTATACGACCACCGATATTGGTTACCAGTTCTAATGACAATAAGTTGTGGTCGCTGTCAACCCTAGGTATAACAGAAAAAGCTCCTAGATAGCCCCAGAATTCGACATTCACCAAGATATAATCAATTGTTGAACAGTTCCCGGGTCTATTAAAAGTATAAGAACCCGGGACATTGGGAAGAAGTCTGCCATTACAGGCCCTCAAGGAATGAAAGATAACTATCTTGTTAATCTCAAGGGCCAGGGGCAAAAGACGTTTTTCTGGGTACATAGTACAGTCTGGGATTTTATAATTTTCATCCTCATCAAGAGTAGCTGAGGGAATCCCGAGGAGGGGTTCAAAATGGCAGTTGAAATCAGCACCTATTATTTTGTGGGACAAAGGGGGAAGAGAGTGTAAAATAACATCTAGGGCACCCAAAATCGATAAACCCAGCTGTACAGGATGGGGACGCAAGTAGACATTAAGTACTACCAGCGAATATTCAGCGGGGAAAGTAAGTAGCAAACATAGAATATCAGGGCACTGTGAGTCTATGGTCTTGACTGCACAGCCCAAGTGAGTGGCAACCCAAACAACTAACCCCCCCCCCCCCCCGAGGGTCTACCCCTGCCTCCTTGAACCGCGGGGACGAAAAAAGACGCATAGCCCACCCTCACTGGAATGTGCCGTAGCCACGTTTCTTGAAATAGGCAAATATCATATTTGTCCATTAGCTCTCCCCACTCTGGATTAGGGAGTTTAGACCCCAAACCAGCCACGTTCCAGGACCCTACTAGAGGTCTGCGTGTAACTGCATGGGGAGGACTGTCCGCTAAAGGGACACTATCGCCACAACAATGGGAAGCTATTCGGTCTAAAGAACCAGACTCAAATGACCCTTGAATAGGACTATTACTTTGGGGGGATAAGGAGATTGAGATAGATCCTATCCCGGTTCCATATGCTACATTAGGAAGGGCCACCTCCACACTTAAGCCACCCCTAGCCAGGCCCCCTTTCACAAGCATGTGCGTTCCTTCGGTATGCCTCAAAGATGGTGGTCAATCCACAGAGCTAAGTGCATCGAATGGGTTAGCAACCGGAATATTAAAATAAGAATTATGGGTGACTTGATGAAAATAGGATAGTTCCACGGGGTTTAGTGCGCAAGGGTACATACAAAAATACCCCAGGTGGCAAGTGTCGATAGAACCTAATTTTGACTTCCCTCCAAGATCCAGTATGTGGCCAACTACTCTCGGGTCCCTTAAATTAATTAGGACACAGTCCCCACCAATATCCTTAGGTCTGGTCCCCAGCCAACAAACCCTGCGAACAAAAAGGATCTCCCCCCGGCCTGCTCCATTCAATGGTCTATATTTGGATAACCAGTGAATGACTTTGTTTTTTAGTTCATGATATGTTTCCACCTTGTCACTTGATAGTGGAGGTACTCCTGTGAGCACCGCCACATAAGGTGAAGCCTCGGGGGGAGCTGTGGATAGGGAGGAGATTTAACCGGGCCCAATGTGCCTATGTTCCCACCCGAGTTAGGTGTCGGCCTACCCACTCCCAGGCTCCGTGTAGTACAATCCTTAGTACTAGAATGTTGTTCACCAGCTGCTTGATCAATAGGAGCTCGGGGGGTGTTGGAAAAGATAGACGGACCACCAACAGGAGGAGGAAGAACTGACAACACCGGGGGCAGCTGAGCTGAGACAGGTACAATAGATTGAGAGGAGGTAGTGGGAACCTGTAGGATAGGTTTGCTAATCGTAGGTTGTATTCCCACACCCTCCGGGCTACCGGAATCTTGCAAAGTTGGATTCAGCTGTTTTTCCCAATACCTTTGGTATTAATCAAGGTTACTAATCTGTCGATTTTAGACAACAAAGTTTTTAACAAAACATTTAGGGACTGGTCTATATGAGACTGTAGGTCTATTAGTAAGTCAGTAACCCACACCGGCGGGCTTGAGATGGGTGGGTGGTGAGCTGTATCCAAATAAACAGGGCTAGCTGCGGAAGGGGCGGGATTTTTACCCATATTTTTCACTTTCTTCTTTTTCTTTGCCTTCACCCGCTTTTTAAGTGCCACTGTGGATACCAGGGAGGATGAAAGCGGACCAGCTTCCACTTGCACAGTCTCCGCTGATGTAATCTGGGCACATGGTAGGTGTGTAAAGGAGGGCAACATAAAAGACAGAGCTTCCACATCAACCTGGTTTAGGGAATCTACCGAACCATCATCCAGAGGGGGTGCCAGAGAAATAGCGCGAGTGATAGACAGCCGCCTTTCAGTGTTTTCAATTGCTGTGGCCACCACCCCGATGGTTTTCTGGAGCATTTTGTCTATAGCTGTGAGGCTCGGGAGCGGCGGGTTTGAGTTTGCAAGTTGCCTAGTCATTGGTCGGGCAGTAGAAGGCTTACAATGTTTCCCCATGATTAGAGCAGCAGTTAATAAAAAGATACTCCACTTTATGGGAGTTAGCTAGTAGCTAAACAGACAAATATAAAGAAATAAAACACTCTATAAACAGCTAATGACTGGTTACTTGCATAAGGAAACACAATTAAGTTACTAAGCATAAAAGGGGACAGACACCAACTAACCCGCTATCACCAGTAAGGAGGTGTGGCCCAGCCCGGCCTTTGACGGGCAAGGACAGGCCCGACCTGCGGGAGGCAGCCCGGGCTTAAGAGGGCTTCCTGCCCTCAGCTGACGTCCTGCGCGCTAGAAGCGCCGGGGCCTCTGGGAGATGTAGTTTGCTCTCGTAGGCAGAGCGCTGCCGTTCCCCTCACGGCCTTAGGATAGATGGTGCCAGGCAAAGGAGGAAATAAGAAGCAATGTCAGGAGATCAGCCGTTCCCCTCACGGCAAAAGAACAGTGTCAGAATCGCGTCCCGCGCTGCGGGAGGCAGCCTGGGCTTAAGAGGGCTTCCTGCCCTCAGCTGACGTCCTGTGCGCTAGAAGCGCCTGGGCCTCTGGGAGATGTAGTTTGCTCTCGTAGGCAGAGCAATGCCGTTCCCCTCACGGCCTTAGGGTAGATGGTGGCAGGCAAAGGAGGAAATAAGAAGCAATGTCAGGAGATCAGCCGTTCCCCTCACGGCAAAAGAACAGTGTCAGAATCGCGTCCCGGGCTGCGGGAGGCAGCCCGGGCTTAAGAGGGCTTCCTGCCCTCAGCTGACGTCCTGCGCGCTAGAAGCGCCGGGGCCTCTGGGAGATGTAGTTTGCTCTCGTATGCAGAGCGATGCCGTTCCCCTCACGGCCTTAGGATAGATGGTGGCAGGCAAAGGAGGAAATAGGAAGCAATGTCAGGAGATCAGCCGTTCCCCCTCACGGCAAATGAACAGTGTCAGAATCGCGTCCCCAGAGTTAGCTATCTAGTTGTTCATTATAACACTTGGAGGTTGCAGGAGAAAACTGGGTATCAGCTGACAGACGCTGCTGTGGGAAGTGTATGTTTTCCTCAGTATGTTTTACTTCATTCTCACATGGCTGAGGATGATAATGTAAATGTATAGGAACTATGCTTGCATTTTAGCTTCTGGAGAACCTTCCATAACCTTTATATGAAAATCATGAAAGAAAACAGTTTTCTCTCAGACATGGCTCTTCGAATTCCAGCAGATGATTTGTATTTTATCCGGGGTGAAATCTCCTCAAAATACACCACAATTGATACAATGAGTATGGTACAACCAGCAAATGATTTATAGTGTGACTAAAATCTGTTATCACACTTTATATGTGCTCCTTTATGTGACCCTCAAAAACACGCTGTCACTACAATCCGTTTCAATTGGGATCATGTCCCAGAGTCCTGTAATGGCTTTGATGCACCGAAATCTTGAGTATGTCAAACTCATGCGCTGTAGACAGACTGGGAGCGGTGTTTACCACCTAAAAGGGTTGCAGCTCCTCAGCCGTACATTATTGGTGGGACCCAAAGGGGAAACATTGCTGGGAAGGAGTTGAATACCGCCTCCGGCCGAATTTGCGTGTGCTCTTTTCAGTCTCTCCGAGGGTGTAGCACCCTTAGCTGGATACCAAGGACATTCTGGGTGCTGAGGGCGGATGGCTCCGCAGGATAGACTTTTTAGTTTTAATTCATCTGCGAGGGAGGAGGCCTGCTGCTCTACAGATGCTTAGGAAAAGCAATAGTGTGGGGATAAGGGGTATTTTAATGGATCGATTTCAGTGTTTAGTTAAACGTAAAACACGACTTGAAATCAATTAAAACAGCCAAAGTTTAATCTATACACAGAGGAAACGTAGAGTACTAATAATACGTAATCTAAAATACGAGCAAATCACCAGTGGTTCCCACTTCATCTTTTTACATAAACATTCTAAAAATGTAACTATTTTTTAACGGCTTTTATTTGATAATCCTAGTAATTAAACAAGCGCGGCCCGTCATGGGACGTGAACGGCTCTTTACAGGGTGGACAGAAGATGTGCACGCGGGGACTGCCTTTACTGGTGGCGAAAAAAATAAGTCCCTAGAGTATCATGCCGCCAGTAAAGCATCTAATCCCCACGTGCACATCGTCTCTGGTTTGTCTCCCCGCGTGCACGCTGGAATCTCATCGATTCCAAAAGGCCTCTGCATGGCAGAGCAGCGCATGCGCTGCTTTCACCAGGCCGAGACCTAAAAAAAGCATCACATTAGCACTTTTGGCAATGTACAACTAATTTTACATCAAATCGCCTGCCTGGAAAAGTGCGGGGCTGATCACCACGGATGAATACAAATTCCTGAAAAAGGAGAATCCCACAGTTCCAAGCATTTACTTTACACCAAAAATTCATAAGGACCCGATAAAACCACCGGGAAGGCCAATAATATCGTCGCAAAACAGTTTATTGGAGAATGCATCACAGTACATTGATTTTTTTTTTTTCTTTTTTCTACTGGAACATGAACAGAGGTTACCTTCTTGCATCAAAGATACTGGTGATTTTCTTTTAAAACTGAATAATTTTAGTTGGCAGAAAGACTATCTTTTAGTGACATTCGATGTAACGCCATTCTACACTAGTATAAACCACTCTGATGGGTTGAGAGCTTTGGAATTTTCTCTTGGGAACAGTGACACAAATGTCCCAACATAACAAAATGCTATTAAGTATGGTAAATTTCTGTTTGAACAATAACATATTCATGTTTGCCAAATCTTATCAACAAAGGCGTGATCTTGCCATGGGTGCCAGCTTCTCCCCCAGCTGTGTGTGTTTACACATGGGCTGGTTGGAGGAGCTGGTGCTGGGCAGCACTCAAAACTTAAGTTAAAAAAAAAAAAGTACGCGTAGGTCTGTTTTATCGATTTGTTTATTATTTGGAGAGGGACCCACTCAAGTGCAATTAACACCAATGAAATTAATTTAGGCTTCATGGCCGTGATCAGTGACAAAAGGGTACATTTTTTAGATGTGGAGGTATATATAGGGAATGAAAAAATTGAAACAAAAATATACCGCAAAGAGACAGCAGGTAATTTGGTTTTACATTCATCAAGTTTCCACCCTAGACATCTGGTGGAAAGCATACCCTACTGGGGAAATGCTCAAATTAAAAAGAATTTGTAGCAACCCCAAGGAATTACACACGGCACAACAGGCCAGTAAAAAGATTTTTTAGAACGTGGCTACTCCAAAAAGACAATAGACACCCCCATTACCAAAACCAATACTCTACACAGACCTAATGTTTTGGCACCTAAACAAACTTTTAGTCACACTGATCACAAGGAAACACCTATTGAACTAAGAATGGTATTGGATACAATAAGCAGGACAAAGCACTAGGGAACCTCATTAGACAAAACTGTCCAATAGTCATTAATGATCCAGTCATTGGCCATTCCTTGCCACAGAATCTGTCGATTACAGACGTCCCCCATCTATGAGCAATTGCCTGGTCGAGAGTAGTCCGGAGGTAACGGAGCATAACACGTGGCTTTCACAACGTAAGGGTTTAATCAAATGCTAAAGTGGCAAAGCTTGCCAATACGGGACAAATAAAACTACATATACCATAACGTTTGGCAAAAAAAGAACGTAAGATTTCAAAACTACTAACCTGTAAAACGGACTATGCTATCTATGTGCTGGAGTGCTCCTGTGGCTTGAGCTACGTGGGCAGCACCAAATTGCAAGCCCACAAAAGGATACTACAGTACATACGGGCTATAGCAAATCAAGACCCAACCTATCCAGTGGCCGGGCATTTCAAGGAGACACGAAAATAGCCTTGAACATTTTAAATATTATTTAATTGACGCAGTGCCAGCAAATAGGAGAGGAGGTGACAGAGAAGGGACATTAAGGAAATTAGAGACAAGATATATTCTGGATTTAGATCTAAACACCCCGGGGGTCTCAACACATCGGAAGACCTTTTTACCGGTCTCTAAATCGATGACCCCAATGTTTCAATAAATCAAATTGCTCAATCTTAATGTACTTTATCAACAATGTATTTAAACAAATATTATCATCTTAAAAGGATTCCTTAAAACAATGGATTATTTTGCTGCAATACATGCCATAACCAGTAATGTTTTTTTTTTTAACTTTAGCACCATAGCACTTTATTATAAGAAACACGGGTGGTCAAACATTTATTAGAAAAAAATATATATATATATTTTTATTGCACAATTTGCACTTGCACTTTTTAGTCATAGATATCAAATATGGACTTAATTTACTTATTTTATAATAAAATTAAGTTGCAGATAAGAGTCGCATATATGACTATCAGTGACTGTTGGACTAGAGGAAAATAAATGGCCAGTGCAAATCATGATGGGCACTTCGGTCCAAACAATTCAAAGTATATATTTATTAAGGTATTTTAAATAAGATTTTTATCATTTCTTAAAGTGGATTGTAAATTTCTATACTCAATGAGTCTGTTTTAAGTACTATGAAAATGTATGTAGTATGTTTTCGATTTCTATGACCAATGTTTCTTTCAATTTGGCATGTGTCACCAAGGCAGCGATTGTCATGTGATCAAGGCCCAGACGGGCCGAAACGCGTAATGTCAGACAAATAAACAACACATTTACTGCACTCATTCTGTGGTCCATGTCTGGTTTTCCAAAAAACGGCATAAGAAAAGCAGGGTAACAAGAGATATATATATATATATATATATATATATATATATATATATATATATATATATATATATATATATATATATATATATATATATATTCCAATTGTACTTGCCATGCAAATGAAGACACCCACACAACGCTGGATTGATCCTTGTTTATTCGGGAGGCAGCAGCGGACTCAGGGAGAATCCCATAGCGTAGTAAAGCGCCTCTTGCCTACGCGTTTCGAGAGCTTGTCCCTTCTTCATGGCATGGCGTTAATGGGGAAGACGAAAGCGTGCACAATGTTTTTCGAAACGCGAATAAACAAGGATCAATCCAGCGTTGTGTGGGTGTCTTCATTTGCATGGCAAGTACAATTGGAATATTTGGTGGCCAGCCAGGGTCACGAACACAACCCCACTGCTCGTGCAGGTCCGTGTGTCTCAAGTTGGGGCACATCATGCGGAACAACGTGCCTGTTCGATGGGGCGTCACTGAAGGAGCGGGAGCAGAAGGGGATCACCAGCGACCCACTGGGTAAGAATCACAGAGGGAATAAGAGAAGCAGCACCCACTACGGACTCTTGAAATTGCCGAGGACTACATGAACCAGGGTGCTTTGCAAAAACACGCCCACTAAGGCGGGACCAAGATACACTTTATCACCTGTGAAAAACATTGTGCACGCTTTCGTCTTCCCCATTAACGCCATGCCATGAAGAAGTACTCCTCCTGCACTCAATATTATTCTGCATCCCCATGTCTACCCTGGGGCTTCCGATTTCGATCGCTAACAGGACTGATCCCCGCTAGCCATGCTCGCTTTCGCGATTACTCCACGTGAGCGATCACTGAGCACCGAGTCCATCACTCTGTATAGGATCCCGGGGAACAAACTTCTACAAGAGTCACGACCTCATCCGAGAAAAAAGAAAAGTGACAGCGGCAATACTACTAGTGCTTGTTGCAAATATCTACGTGGAGTCGTGGGAGTGGGTGTCTAGAAGTGGACGCACTGACTCCATAAATCTGAGACGGGAATTCAACCCTGTCCCAGCACTCGCTCTCTCTGCTTCGACACCGTGCAATCTTGGTTTTATTACTACTTCTTTGCAAAAAAAACAATGCCTATGCTGTATTACCTTGTTCATTCAGATGCGTGCAGCCAGCTCTGAAGGCGCGCTTGTGCTTCTTACTACATCTTTGATCGTGTGAAATGCCCAGTGAATGAACTCTGCCTCAGCGTAGGCATGGCGTGTCATCTTTCAGTGCTCGCAGGCAAAGTTAACTTATTGCAGCACTTCTCAATCAGAACTTTAAATTGTTTTCAAACAATATTTAACACGCATTTGCAGTGCAACAGGTCTCGCATTTATGCGAGTTTAAGCTATTGGCATTGTGTTAGAAAAACACACTTCCACACCGGAAGGGTGGTGGTGTTCTCCCAGACACACTGTGGTAGCTTGGCTCGAGCGGGAAGGAAGGCACCGTGTTAAGCATACGTCACACCCTCACAATAACCATGCGTTCATCCGTTCCAAAAACGACACTACACCTTAAAAATTATACTGAAAATATATCTCTTTATCTTCTTTTCTCTTAGTTGCTGATTAAATAAATAATAATACAATCACAGTACACAAGGCTTTTCCTGTGGAAGGGTACGTCAAATAAATAATACTTCAACGATTCAATAAATAAGGTAGATCATAAATAATCAAGGCATAAATATAAGTGCATTACATAACAGGCAATTAAATATTATGAGGCAATAAATACTGCAAGACAATAAATATTGTGCGACAATAAATACTGTGAAACAATAAATACTGTGAGGCAATAAATAGGATGAATACAATAAATACAGTGCTCTCAATAAATAATAGAAGCCAACAGTGACACTTGAAAATCAGTTCACATTCCTGAGGTACTATGGGATGATTTTACCCAATCCCAGCTTGTAGAGATTTGGATGGCCTGAGGGGTATACTCCCTGGCTTGGACAAGGCTGAGGCCTAAACTGAGGTAGATCAAGGGGGAATCTAGAGATCTGGCTCTCCCACACTACACAACCCCTCTGTATTAGTCTCAGCTCACCCCTGGCACACTCAAGCTGGTTCCAGCACCTCTCTAGCTTCTAGGATGGTCTCTTAGGGCTTCACAGGGCCTTAGGCGCCCTCTATTCCACTTACTGCCCTTTTTATGAAGTTCCGACGCCGCTGGAGTCGTGTCGACGCCGTGAGGCGGTTCCGGTTCGATGTCGGCGGCCTCGGCTCAATGACAGTTCTTGACGACGCCGGTAGGCGGTTCCGGTTCGATGTCGGCGGCCTCGGCTCGATGTCGACCTCCGGTTCGATGACGTCGGGCAGTCTTGGCTCGATGTCGACTTCCGGCGGCTCCGGAGTGCGATCTCCACTCCCGACCTCCGGTGCTCCTTTCCTCAGGTTCCGGCGACTCCGGAGTGCGACCTTCACTCCCGACCTCCGGCACGATTCTCTTCAGGTTCCGGCGACTCCGGAGTGCGATCTCCACTCCCGACCTCCGGCACGCTTCACCTCGGTCTCCGGCGACTCCGGAGGGCGGACTTCACTCCCCCGTCGACGCCGCACACTCGACCTCGGGTGACTTCCTCCTCGACCTCTGGTACTCTCCACGACCTCCGTCGGCGCCCTCTCTCGACCTCTGGCTGCTCCGGGTACGACGTCTGCTTTCCAGTCAGCGCCGCTTCTCCACCTCGGGCTCCAGGTCTCCAGGCCTCTCGACGTCGGACTTCAGGAAGTTACCAGTAACCAGGTCAGGAATTTGCTGTTCTTTACTTTTAAGGCCTGTTCCTGCTGTCCAGGTCCTTAAGATGGTTTTTCTTGCTTTCTCCCACACAGGGCTCCAGGCTGGGCTCAGTCAGTAGGGACTAGTATCAAGGGTGGGTTTATGGACCCCACTCCAGGCACAAGTTTCCACCTCTGCTGCCTCACTCCTTCCTCCTTCAGGTTTCTGCTCCTCTCTCTTCACCAGTCAGGTGCCAACTGCCAGCTCCAACTGTCAACTCTGACTTAGCTTCCCAACATTCTAAACCGCCTCCAACTGTCACAGGGTTCCAGAATGTTGCAGAAGGTTCTAGTAGGTTCCAGTGATGTCACAGGTGACAATGGGTGGCCACCATTTTGTGCTCCAGGCCCTCAGACAGAAGTTCCAGGGGTAGATAAAATGGCTCCCTGAATCTGCATCAATACTAAAAAGTCTGGTGGTTCCCAAAAAGGAAAAATTCTAACAGGGTTTGAGGCAAAAGTGGGACAAAATAAATAATGATGAGGAGGGACCACCCAAAGGGCTGACAGGTCTAACACGCGTCCCCCCAGCTGAAAGTGGGGAGAGCTACCCAACCCCTTGGGAGTTCTCATCACTAAGGCGGAAATACCTTGAGAGACCGTCTGCATTGGCGTGGTCCACTCCAGGCCGATGTTCCACCTGAAAGTCCATTCCCTGTAGGGAAATAGACCACCTCAACAACTTGGGATTCTCCCCCTTCATCTGCATCAGCCAACGAAGGGGTCTGTGGTCGGTCTGAACTAGGAAGTGCGAGCCAAACAGGTATGGCCGCAACTTCTCCAGAGCCCATACCACTGCAAAGGCTTCACGCTCTATTGCACTCCACTTCTGTTCCCTGGGAAGTAGTCTCCGGGATAGGAAGACCACTGGTTGATCCAGACCCTCTTCATTGAGTTGCGATAACACTGCCCCAATGCCATGTTCTGATGCATCCGTCTGGACAATGAACTCCTTGGAAAAGTCTGGGGCCCTTAAGACCGGGGCCTCGCACATGGCTTTCTTCAGTCTCACAAAGGCCTGCTGACAAGCCTCCGTCCAGACTACCCGTCGAGGTTGTTTCTTGGACGTGAGCTCCGTGAGGGGGGCCACAATGGTACCGTACCCCTTCACGAAGCGGCGGTAATATCCCGTGAGGCCCAGAAAAGCTAGGACCTCAGTCTGTGTCTTGGGGGGTTCCCAGGCCATGATGGCCTCGATCTTCGCCTGGAGGGGTTGCACCGCTCCCCTACCCACCAAGTGTCCAAGGTACACTACCGACTCCTGCCCGATCTGGCACTTGCTGGCCTTGATCGTCAATCCAGCTTGTCTCAGGGCCTGGAGAACAGCTTGCAGGTGACGCAAGTGATCCTCCCAGCTGTTACTGAAGACGGCTATGTCATCCAGATAAGCAGCAGAGAAACTCTCCATTCCGGTGAGGATCTGGTTTACCAGGCGCTGAAATGTGGCAGGTGCGTTCTTGAGCCCAAAGGGCATCACACAGAACTGGTAGTGGCCATTGGGCGTGGAGAAGGCTGACCTTTCCCTTGCTCCATCAGTCAAAGAGATATGCCAGTACCCAGAAGTAAGGTCAAAGGTACTTAGATATTGGGCAGCTCCCAGCCGGTCAATCAATTCATCCGCCCTAGGGATCGGATGAGCATCAGTTTTGGTTACTGAATTCAGTCCCCGGTAGTCCACACAGAACCTCAGTTCCGGTTGGGCACCCGGTGGTGCAGCTTTTGGTACTAGTACCACCGGACTGGACCAGGGGCTGCTTGAAGGTTCGATCACTCCTAGCTCCAGCATCTTAGTGACTTCACTGTGAATGCTGGCCTTCACCTTGTCTGACATCCGGTAGATCTTGGACTTCACAGGTGGGCTGTCTCCTGTGTCCACGTCATGGACGCACAGGTGAGTCCTACCCGGGACAAGGGAGAACAACGAAGAGTACTGCCCCAGGACCTGGCGGCAGTCCTCCTGCTGGTCAGGAGTTAGAGATGGGGAGAGAATCACTCCCTCCACCGACCCATCCTTCTCTTGAGACGCAAACAAATCGGGGAGAGGCTCGCTTTCCACGTCCTCTGCTCCGTCAGTCACCATCATCAAAATGACTTCGGGCCTCTCGTGGTGGGGTTTGAGGCGGTTGGCATGCAGCACCCGTAGGGGCTGACGAGGGGTCTTAAGATCCACCAAGTAGGTAGCCTTACCCTTCTTCTCCAATACCTCAAAGGGTCCTGACCAGCGATCCTGGAGGGCGCTAAGCTCCCCTGGTTCGATCACCCACACCTTCTGGCCAGGCTCCAACTCCACCGGGTGAGCATTGTGGTCATACCACGCCTTCATTACTGCTTGGCTGGCTTCCAAGTTGTCAGAAGCTTGCTTCCACAACTTAGCCATTTGGCTCCGGAAGGCCAGCATGTAGCTCACCACGTCCTGGGGAAGCTTTCTGGGAGTTCTTTCCCATCCGTCTCTCACCAGGTTGAGAGGTCCACGCACAGGGTGCCCATACAAAAGCTCGAAGGGGCTGAAGCCCACTCCCTTCTGTGGCACTTCCCTGTAGGAAAACAATAAACAGGGTAGGAGGACGTCCCATTTCCTCCGCAGGCTTTCAGGCAGACTTCTGATCATGCCTTTCAAGGTTTTGTTAAACCTCTCCACCAGACCATTGGTCTGGGGGTGGTAAGGAGTTGTGAACCGGTAGGTCACTCCACACTCCTTCCACATCGCCCGCATGTACGCTGACATGAAGTTGGTCCCCCTGTCGGACACAACTTCCTTGGGAAAACCCACTCGGGTAAAGATTCCCATCAGGGCCCTAGCCACAACAGGTGCTGTTATGGTCCTCAGAGGTATTGCCTCTGGGTACCGTGTGGCATGATCCACCAGAACCAGGATAAACCTGTGACCAGCTGACGTAGGCTGATCTAACGGACCCACAATGTCGATGCCCACCCTTTCAAAGGGGGTGCTAACGACAGGAAGTGGTTCCAGGGGAGCTTTCAGCTTCACCCCTGTTTTCCCACTGGCTTGGCAAGACACACATGTCCGGCAGTAGGTATCGGACGACACTTTCATTTGAGGCCAATAAAAGTGTGGGACAAGACGGGCGAAGGTCTTGTCTTGCCCCAGGTGTCCTGCCAATGGGAT
This sequence comes from Triturus cristatus, assembly GCF_964204655.1. Taxonomy (NCBI): domain Eukaryota; kingdom Metazoa; phylum Chordata; class Amphibia; order Caudata; family Salamandridae; genus Triturus; species Triturus cristatus. The sequence continues at coordinate 21,344,478 of NC_140586.1, forward strand.
CTCGTGAGCCAACTCCAGAAGGAAGGCTCGATAACGTTGAGGGACTACCAAGGCTCGTGACGATCCATGTAGGGGTGCCTTGGGTTCACTGTAGAGGAGGCCATCCTCCCAATAAACACTGTAGTTCCCTTCAACGTTCCCTGCTGCCTGGGCTTTGGCCTGACGCCTCAGTCCCTCAAGGGTAGGGCACTCCCTCTGGCCCTGGCAGAATTCCTCCCTGGTCGGTCCTCCCTCCACGTGCCACTCGGCCGGGATGGGTAGGTCCTCCAGTTTGGTGACATCCCCCACCGCAGACTCCTGGTCCACCACCTCCGGTGGCCTATCCGTCCTACGGGGTGTGGACGCCGAGGCAGGCTCCTCCTGTCCTCGGTTCTTCCCTTGATCGGCAGCTGGCTGGGCCTTTGTTCCAGGCTCCAGCCTGAACGAACTCCCTCTCTGGGTAGTCGCGGACCCTGTGCTCACACAGGCCCAGTCAGGTGTACCCAGCATCTCAGTATGAGTCCGGTATTCCACCTCCTTCCAAGCATTGTGCTCCATGTCATTCCCCAGCAGACAATCAACTGGCACGGCAGGGCTTACGGCAACTCGAAGTGAACCTGCAACCCCCTCCCATTCAAAGGGAACCTCGGCCACTGGATAGTGGCCTGTTCTGCCGTCAGCCATCGCGGCTGGGTGGAGTACATCGGGAATTACCTGCTCTGGAGACACCAGTTGGCTACGTACCATAGTCATACTGGCTCCTGTGTCTCTCAGAGCCTCCCCTCTTTGGCCGTTGATGGTGACCCACTGCCCATACTTTACGGTATTTGCGGGCACCTGGATCTTAGGAACCATCTCCCGTTCTCCCAGGGACACTAAAGTGACACCCGCCCACTCCCTTCCCTTAGTTAAGGGCATCTCCTCCCCGAGCACTGCACTAGCTACTCCGGGGGCCTTTCCTCCAATGGGAGGGAGGGGGTGGTCGTTTCGGGCACTTCGCATCTCCCTTATAGTGTCCAACGCCACCGCACTCGAAGCAATGGACAACCCTTGGCTGCTGACTCTGGCCAGGATTAGGGTTTCTGGGTGGGTTAGCCCTAGGGGTGAATCCTGTTCCCTTTCCTTGGAAATTATTTTGGGGGCCTTTGGAGAACTCCTTTTTCTTTTCCCCTCCCTCTTTCTTCTGGGGGGCGCCCTGTCCGGCCTTTTGAGTATCCCCTCCAGTCCCCCTTGTGGACACCCGGGTACTAGCCCAAATGTCCGCCTCCTCAGCAAGCTTCCGGGGATTGGTCAGCTTGCTATCCACCAGGTGTTGACGCAGTTCAGGGAAACATTTTTCGAGCAGGTGTTCCTTCAGTACTAAGTCAAACAACCCCTCGTAGTTCCTCACTTCACTGCCCTGAATCCAACCCTCTAGTGCCTTCTTTGCATAATCCAGGAAGTCCACCCAATTCTGTGTGCCCAGTTTGTGGCTACCCCGTAACTTCTGTCTGTATTTCTCGGGTGTTAGTCCAAACTTTCGTATGAGCGCCACTTTCATGGTGGGGTAGTGGGTCTGCTCATCCTGCTCTAGGGCCAATAATGCATCCCTACCAGCTGGAGGCATGTACCTGTACAATCCCCCTCCCCAGCACTTCTCTGGAACCCCATGGGCCCTTAATGAGACCTCATAGGCCGCTAGCCACTTGGCAATATCGTCGCCCACACCATAGCTAGCCACTATGTCTTTCGGCAAATAGGGTTTGGGTTCCCTAGTGAACTCTCTTTCTTCGCTGCCACCATTAGGAACAGGGTGTGCCCCGACTCTTAGGATCTGAAGATCTATCTCTTTCAGCCTTAACTCATGAGCCATCCTCTGTTCCTCCTTCTCTTTCTCCAGCCTTGCTAAGTCCCATGTGAGCTGTCTTTTCTCCCTCCGGTCTGTTAACTCCACTTCAGCAAGCCACCGCTAGAGGCACTGCTGCCCTTCCTGGAAAGTGTCCTGGGCCCCGCTAACAGGTTCCCCACCTCAGGTTGGTACAACCCAGCCCCCTCGCTGTCAGGCTCTCCATCCCTGTCTTCCTGCTCAGCCTTGCTTTCTCGTCGTGCTTCCCCCCAAGCCCTCAAGCTGGTCTGCAGTTCAGCCTTCTTGGCACCTGGGGGACAATACACCCCTTCACGCTGACAAAACTCCCTGAGTTGGGCCACAGTATAGGTTTCCAGGTCTTCTAGCACAAACTCCATTTTGCCCACTCAGAACAGAAGACAGGTTTTTACAGAAGCTATGCAGGGGGGTACCTTATATAATACCTCCTCCCACCACCAGAGTAAATTTGGAAAAACAAAAACTCACAATTAGGAAGGCCGCTTTGAGAAAACTCCCGGTGTAGGCCTATGGACTACCCACAGTTATTGTCGAGTATACGTAGGCACAGCTCTATTCCACCGCTGAACACCAATCATGTTAGAAAAACACACTCCCACACCGGAAGGGTGGTGGTGTTCTCCCAGACACACTGTGGTAGCTTGGCTCGAGCGGGAAGGAAGGCACCGTGTTAAGCATACGTCACACCCTCACAATAACCATGCGTTCATCCGTTCCAAAAACGACACTACACCTTAAATATTATACTGAAAATATATCTCTTTATCTTCTTTTCTCTTAGTTGCTGATTAAATAAATAATAATACAATCACAGTACACAAGGCTTTTCCTGTGGAAGGGTACGTCAAATAAATAATACTTCAACGATTCAATAAATAAGGTAGATCATAAATAATCAAGGCATAAATATAAGTGCATTACATAACAGGCAATTAAATATTATGAGGCAATAAATACTGCGAGACAATAAATATTGTGCGACAATAAATACTGTGAAACAATAAATACTGTGAGGCAATAAATAGGATGAATACAATAAATACACTGCTCTCAATAAATAATAGAAGCCAACAGTGACACTTGAAAATCAGTTCACATTCCTGAGGTACTATGGGATGATTTGACCCAATCCCAGCTTGTAGAGATTTGGATGGCCTGAGGGGTATACTCCCTGGCTTGGACAAGGCTGAGGCCTAAACTGAGGTAGATCAAGGGGGAATCTAGAGATCTGGCTCTCCCACACTACACAACCCCTCTGTATTAGTCTCAGCTCACCCCTGGCACTATCAAGCTGGTTCCAGCACCTCTCTAGCCTCTAGGATGGTCTCTTAGGGCTTCACAGGGCCTTAGGCGCCCTCTATTCCACTTACTGCCCTTTTTATGAAGTTCCGACGCCGCTGGAGTCGTGTCGACGCCGTGAGGCGGTTCCGGTTCGATGTCGGCGGCCTCGGCTCAATGACAGTTCTTGACGACGCCGGTAGGCGGTTCCAGTTAGATGTCGGCGGCCTCGGCTCGATGTCGACCTCCGGTTCGATGACGTCGGGCAGTCTTGGCTCGATGTCGACTTCCGGCGGCTTCGGAGTGCGATCTCCACTCCCGACCTCCGGTGCTCCTTTCCTCAGGTTCCGGCGACTCCGGAGTGCGACCTTCACTCCCGACCTCCGGCACGATTCTCTTCAGGTTCTGGCGACTCCGGAGTGCGATCTCCACTCCCGACCTCCGGCACGCTTCACCTCGGTCTCCGGCGACTCCGGAGGGCGGACTTCACTCCCCCGTCGACGCCGCACACTCGACCTCGGGTGACTTCCTCCTCGACCTCTGGTACTCTCCACGACCTCCGTCGGCGCCCTCTCTCGACCTCTGGCTGCTCCGGGTACGACGTCTGCTTTCCAGTCAGCGCCGCTTCTCCACCTCGGGCTCCAGGTCTCGAGGCCTCTCGACGTCGGACTTCAGGAAGTTACCAGTAACCAGGTCAGGAACTTGCTGTTCTTTACTTTTAAGGCCTGTTCCTGCTGTCCAGGTCCTTAAGATGGTTTTTCTTGCTTTCTCCCACACAGGGCTCCAGGCTGGGCTCAGTCAGTAGGGACTAGTATCAAGGGTGGGTTTATGGACCCCACTCCAGGCACAAGTTTCCACCCCTGCTGCCTCACTCCTTCCTCCTTCAGGTTTCTGCTCCTCTCTCTTCACCAGTCAGGTGCCAACTGCCAGCTCCAACTGTCAACTCTGACTTAGCTTCCCAACATTCTAAACCGCCTCCAACTGTCACAGGGTTCCAGAATGTTGCAGAAGGTTCTAGTAGGTTCCAGTGATGTCACAGGTGACAATGGGTGGCCACCATTTTGTGCTCCAGGCCCTCAGACAGAAGTTCCAGGGGTAGATAAAATGGCTCCCTGAATCTGCATCAATACTAAAAAGTCTGGTGGTTCCCAAAAAGGAAAAATTCTAACCGGGTTTGAGGCAGGGGGCGCTAGGTGGCGCTGCACCAAGATGGCCGCACTACCGTGAGGCTCCTGCCCGACCGGGCACTTCACTATCCTTTCAACCCATCCTGCTCTCACTAACCTACTAACAGACCTCACCGGAATATCCAGCGGCACCTGCTGATCACGGCGGTGTCCGTCTCGCTGTGCTCCCGTGCTGGAGGAGGGCACTGTCGACTGTGTCTCGCCCGGCGGAGGCTGCTTCCTACGTGTTGCCTGGGGCCTGGCGGAGACGCAGACTGCTGGATCCCGCGGCTTTGAGGCCTGCCCTGGTCGGGTGACGCGGCGACTGCAGGACGACTCCGGAGCTCTGGGGGCGTGCTGCGCTGCCGCGCGGACTACCGGAGGACTGCGGAAGGGGCCTGCCCTGGGGCCCCCGACCTAGCCGTGCCCTGCTGCTTGGTGCGGTCTGGTCCTGCGACCGTTGGATGAGGTGAGGAGCGCCGCCATTGCTGCCTCTCGGCCCCTGCCTGCCACGTGACATCCTAATACACTGGGCCTCCGCTGGGCTGTGGGAGGCCCGTCTGTCTGCCTGGTCGACCGGAGCTTTGATGCCCTGCCCTGCCACGATACGGAGCCCTGAGCTGGGGGTTGCCTGAGGCCGCGACGAGCCGCTGCATGTGAGTCGCCCTATTGGGCCCTGCTGACCGCCACTTTTCCCCGGCGCCGCCATCCGTGCCACGGAGGGGAGGACGCCTACCTCTGCTCTGTGCCCGCCCGTTTGAGCTCCCTGTGGCCTGCGCTCATCCCTACTGGGGGGGACCCGGGGGGTGCTCTGGGACGGAGGGCCCCCTCGCACCTGAGGACAGCTAATCCTGCTGGCCTGGACCTCCTGCCGACTGCGGGCTTCGGCCATTTCCTCCCCACTGCTCTTGCTGTTGGCCTTACTGGTGGTGGGCCCGCGTGCCCCCACGCCCCCATCGGAGTCCGGGGTGCCCGTCCTCCTGCCGTTGGGATCTCTCCAGAGCTGGACGCTACTACCGGGGGCTGAGGCCCGCCTGCTCCCGGGGGTCCACGCTAGAGGGGCCCCCCTTTGAGCTTTGGGCTGCAGTCTATTGCCCGGCCCCGATTGGTCTCTACGTGGGATTTTGAGACGGCACTCCCCCCACACCTTAGCTAGTCTCCCCTCGGGTACGGTTGCGTGGAGTGGGGTGAGCCTCCGCCCTCATCGGGGTGCGCCATGGGGCGCAATGATACCCGCCAGTCCCGACTGCCGTTTGAGACCAAGAAAACCCCCCCTCCGCCGATGGCCGGGGCGGACGGTGGGCCCTCATCCGCCGTTGCCCCTGAGGAGGACTGGAAGTCCCTATTGCTTGGCATGAAGCAGAGCCTCTCAGCCATTGACTCCAAGATTGACACCATTACTACCCGTCTAGACGGGGTCGTGGCTAAACTTGATCAACATGACGCCCGACTTCAGGAGACCGAGGAGCGGATCTCTTCTTTGGAGGACGGCGCCGCCTCTGCAGGCAAACAGATATCGCAAATGGACCGTATTCTTAAACTGATTGCTGACAAGAACGAGGACTTAGAGGCCAGGTCCCGTCGAAATAACGTCCGCCTTTTGGGCCTTGCGGAGACCACCAACACGGGGAAAATGGAGACATACATCGAGAACCTGATGATTGAGTTATTTGGTAGAGACTCCTTCTCCCCGCACTTGATCGTTGAAAGGGCACACAGGTCTCTGGCGGCTCGACCTCCCCCTGGGGCCCCTCCACGACCTATTATCGCACGATTCCTGAACTACAGGGATAGAGATGCGGTGCTCCGCCGAGCAAGGGAGATTGGTACAGTGCGACACGGAAATGCGACATTATCATTCTTCCCTGACTTTACGGCGTCAGTACAAGAGTCTCGACGCAAGTTCACGGCCGTCAAAAAGAAACTACAAGCCCGGGAGATCCCCTATGCTATGCTCTACCCTGCGAAACTGAAAATTACGCATTTAGGCAAACCACTCTTTTTTCAGCAACCACAACAGGTTGAGGACTTCCTTAAGCGGTGTGGTGGAGCAGAGACACAAGGGGGTGAGGCGCCGCGCCGCTCCAGGTCGCCCTCGCCACTGGGACAGCAGGACTGACCGCACTCGCGGTGGCATCAGGGTAGCGTACATGTGCGGCTCCAGGAGTCTCCTGCTCCTACTACCAACTGTACCGGGTGAGGTAACTCTTTCTTAATATACATGTCTGTATAGGTGATTGCTTACTTCAGTGCTCGGTCACCCAACTCCGTCCCACGCTAAGGGCCCGGACTAGACATCCGGACTCTTGTGGGTGAAAAAGAGGAGATGGGTGGCAGGTTGGGCGCCCCTAGACATTTCCCCCCCTACGGGCGAGCCCCCATACGCCCTCCCCCCTAGTGGGGTACGGGTGGATGCTTTACTGTTTTCTTTCCCTAGGTTGGGGTTGTTAGGGCTGGGGAGGGATGGGAGGGACCAAGATTCCCGGCCAGTTGGGGTTGCCGGTGTGGGAGGGATCCAAGTTATCCGAGCGCTTTACATAAGAACAGGATGTGAGAGGTAAGCAAAGCAGACAATAATATGCAATAAGTTGAAATTCAAACTACATGTGGTAGTGGTACAATGACGGGGTGAGTATCTACTTCAGGACTCGGATAAAGAAACCTAAAGATACATAACAAGCTAAGGTACCGCGCAACATAGCGCACGTATAGCCCGTAAGAATAGTCTAGGTCGATGGGACAAGGACCTGTGAACATGATTTTCTTACTACACTGTGTGGTTCTTTTTAGCTCACTGAACCTACATTATATGATTAGTACTGGTAAAACAAGCTGCTTTACAATCCTCCTGGACTAAACCTGAAGGCTGCTCTCCACAGCTACCACTTAGAGAGCTTTCTATGGTTGTCTAAGTCCTCTAAAATCACCATAAGGGTTGTCTGGATTAGTGCAGGGTACTTCACTTAAAGTGTGCACCATCCAGCTTCCTACAACACCCTTTCCTCAAATGCCAATGACAAGCAATGACTTTACCATTCCCCCAGACCATCTAACACCTGTCAGGGTTCATCTTCAACAGTTTCACAAAAATTGTAAATCAATCGCAACAGACCAGTGGGTCTTGGACGTTATCCAACATGGTTGTGCGGAGCTCATAACAACTCCTCCAAATATTCCTCCTTGCAAACACAAACTATCAAAACAACATCAAATCCTTCTGTAAAAAGAAATCTGAGCTCTATTACAAAAAGGAGCAATAGAAATAGTTCCGCCACAATGCCGCGGCGACACTGATTTTTAATCTTCCAAAATTCCACTCCATCACACAGGGACTTTGCAAGCTTCATTGGCTTCCCATGCGCAGTCGGGCTAAATTCAAAGTCCTCTGATTAGCCCACAAAGGACTGCATAACTCGGGGCCAGACTTACTTAGGTCAGCTTTTTTGAGAGATAAACCCCACAGCGAACTCAGATCGGCCAATGCCAATCTATTAGTTGTTCCTAAATTTAAGAAGATGCAACGGGGTGTTAGAGGTATAGTTCTCAATACAATTAAACTCTGGAACAGCCTCCCACCTCATCTCCCAGCAATTCCTTTATTAACATAATTTAGGAAGGAGATAAAGACCTGGCTAATTACCCTCTAATCATCATTCACTTGCCTTTTCAGACAGCGCCAAGACACCTTGTGGTAACTGCACGCTTTAAAAATCTCTTAACATAACAAGGAACAGGAGTATATTCACAATACTTTCCGATACCCAAAAAAGATGAGTCCCCACTGTCGTGTAGTTCCTATATACCCTATACAGGATCTGTGCGTTCGGATAACATAAACTGTGGGTTTGGTGGTAGACTGGTTCCAAGCACCCCCCACCGGATATGGTAACCTGTTTTGCATTAACTAGCTCACAGTGCCACTAGAATCTCCTCTTATCGGGGAGAGAATAGTTTCTGGTAACCTCGAAAGATGACAACCCTGATCCCTCAGGATCGTGGAAACAATATACTACTTTTCGCTCAGTCACTCGTGCTCAATTAGTTTGTCTCAGAGATACACAGAATAAACATACTGGGCGTTTGTCAATAAAGGTTTATTGAACAGTTGTTATTGTAGTGTAGAATAGATGAGCTGCAACAACCATTAGACAGTAGCAGAGATATATGGTTAGCAGTACTACGAAAGTAAAAGGATGGTACAGTTCTACCATTTTGCAGTAATGATGAATATATAGAAGTACATAAAATAAATAATGAATGCGTACTCCTACGATGTCTCCCTAACTAGATGTACCTAAATGTACCTAGCATCGTTGTAGGTGCTATGCCAAGAATCCCTCTAAGGTCTAGTTAACCCCATTACATGAGTAAGGAGAGAAATGGGACCCCATCCTGGTCTCGAGTTGGACACCCCGCGAGGGATCTTAGACCACTGCTAGCTGGAGCGTCTTTATGCAGGAACCTCAGACTCTCTGTTGGGTGTGTCAGCAGGGAAGTCTCGGTCTCCTCTGTCTAATCAAGATATGAAAATATATATATATATATATATATATATATATCTATATCCCCATAGGGGTCCTACCTTGCTGTGTCGGCCTAAAGGATGATGTCGCTCCTGAACTTTATACAGGAGATGTCAGTCCTGCTGTGCTTCCAAGACACGCCTACAAGGGTTTTATTATATCATACATTTGAATTAATTAGTGTGACTTAGTCTTGAAAGGCTATCTTAGTTTGCCTGTCACAAAATGTTTTTATCACAGAAACATTCGACGATTATTTTCACATGTATCAATCTTATACAGATATGAAATATCATAAAAACACGGGTGTATATATTCAAGAGTTTTATATTGTTGCAAAATAAACTTCTTTATGGAGGGTTCAAAATTATTACATTACACAATGAAACCGGAAGGTTTAACTATATACAAATCAATGTTCTTCGTGGTCACAATTTTGAACACCTTTTCTGAAGTAATTACACAATGATAAAAAGAAAGAGGTGTAATTGTCAATTACACCTCTTTCTTTTTATCATTGTACCTGCCAATATTACTTGCCCAAGCCGTCGAGGGTAGATTGGGTTGCCCATTATGTGCTTCCAAGAAGCCTCATGCATAATGTATGAGATTCGAACTAGGGGAAAAAAACGCGTTCTGGATGCAGTGTCGTATCTAGGTAAAAGGTCAGTGCCTAAGAACCGTTAAGTATTTCATGCGAATATTAGAGTAAAAGTGACAAAACATAAAATGTAAAGTATCCTGAGTTGAAAAGTTATCACAGAGACAAGGCTCTGCATCCTTGGGTTTGCACCAGCCCGGAAAATCCCCCAAAGTGAGGTGAATCAAATTGAAGCGGAGCCTAATTAGGAGCCAGCGATAGTAAGGCTTGTTCACCATTACTTTTGTCAGAAAACCAATTTTTTTTATCGATTTTTGGCATTTTACTGGGACAAAGCCTTTTTTTGCTATTTTTTTTGTGCTTTCAACCTCCTTCCAGTTAATGATAAAATTCTGAATTCATCAAGGGGTCATTTGTGTTGATCCTTCAAGGCTTTCTTATAGAAACTAACAGTTGCAAATAGCAAAAATTGAAAATGAGTTAGAAAAAAAAAAAACCCATTTGTGCCAACGTTTTAACCTGTAACTTCTTCCAAGTATGATTTTTTTAAAGCAATCTACTGTTACATCTGCTGGACCCTTCTGGTTATGGGGATATGTAGGACTTGTAGGTTCACCCAGAACCTGAGGAACCCAGAGCCAATAACTGAGCCGCATCTTGCAATGGCTTTTTATTGTGTAACGGGTATATAGCAATTCATTTCGGAAAATATAGATTGTGAAAAATGGGTATGACCGACACCTATGTATTTCTGAAATGGAAACAAAATATAGAGTTTGGAAACAGTAGCTATTTGCGCATCTCCGAAATTGTGAGTACCCATACTAGCATGTGAATTATAGGACATTTTTCAAAGTGACTTCTTTATTACACATTGTTGTGAGAAAGTGCCCTCTATCTGCATGGTTGCCCCCACTTTTTGCTGAATTGCTGATGAGCTTTGACTGAGTGTGCCCTGGGCTCCTGTTAATCAGGTACCCAGGACCTATGTTCTTTCCCTAAAACTGCATTGAAGCCTAAACCCATTTGACATCTCTGGCCACAGGTCAGCCCCTGGCGAATGGTACCACAGGTACCCAGGGCACTATGACAAGATAATGCCTCTAAAGGCTGCAGCACTTATTGTGCCACCCTTAGAGGTCCTGTACCCTTAAACTCTCACACTGCCTTTGCAGCCTGCGTGCTTTGGTGCAGAACAATGTGAAGAGTCAACATAGCACACATCTCTGTGTGCCATGCCTACAACCCACTGCCCTGGCATAGATCTGGCTGAAGAAGAGAGACATACCCTGAAACCGGTCCCAGGATGCTTGTTTCCGGTCCAGGGAGGACCTGGCCTGGCACTTCGATCTGGACTGTTCCCATGGGGCACAGGGTCAAGACTGATTTGCATATGGCTGGGTCCAAACTGGGGTGGCATAGCGGGCAAAAGAACTATGGATTAAACGCAGATCATTTGACTGGGGGAGAATGTTTGCATTGTCAGCATTCCGTCCATCATTTGTTTGCAGTAACACCTACAGTGTTTAAGGCCATTCTTGGACATTGTGAGTGCAGTGCCACCTTTCTGAGTATATGGTGCTGTGAGTTTGTCATTACGAACTCCACAGCACCATAATGGCTACACAGAAAACTGGGAAGATTGGTATCAAACTGCTCAGCACATTAAACCTACACTGATGCCAGTGTGGGATTTAATGAAAAATGCACACAGAGGGCATCTTAGAGATGCTCCCTGAAAACTAACCTACCACTAGTGTCCAGGCTGAGTGGCTGCTTTCAGCTGCCACCACCAGACATGTTTCTGGACCCCTGGGTTGTGAGCCTGCTGCTCTCTTGTGCCTGAAACAATGCACATCCTGGGACGAGGTGCCAATCCTCCTCCCCCAGGTTGGGCAGGGTTCACGAAGGGGAAGCTTCAAAGGCTTGCCGTCTTTGTGAGCTTCCCCGGGCCACTTGCTGCTTTCAGCAACTGGTCCCTACTGGTTCTGACCCCCATTTTGGGTGGGAGAACCAGCGGGAAAAACAAGTGAGGAAGAGATGTGTGCCCACCTCTGCCAACTCCACCCCTCAGGTGCAGTTAGGCGAGCGGAAGCACAACTCTGTCCCCACCATCTTGCAGATGGGGGACTCAGCCATCCAGGGACAGGCTCATGCCCCCCTCTCACTGGAGGGTGGTATAATACGGGTATACCCACCCCAGGAAAGGGACCCATTGGTCCCTACCTGTAACGCCCCTCAATCTAGCATTTAGTGGCACCCCTGAACCTTGCTTCCTCAGACAAGAACCTGCACCAAGATAAGGACTGAACAGCCATGCCGAAGCTAACAAGAGGAAGACGCCCACTGACTTGACCCCAGCCCTACCTGCTTGTCTCCACCTCGAACCTGCTCCTCCAAAATTCTGGTGTGTCCTGCAGCCAGCAACCTGGAGGACCTGCCTGCCTTCAACCACAAAGACTTTGTCTCATGTGAACACCGGATTTGTTTATCTGCAACCTCTGGCCGGACACCACAAATCCACCCCACTCTGCACCCACCGTCCACGACCCGAGCTTGAGTGGGCAAACACCATGAGGAGGTCCCCCCGGCGATCCTGACCCAAGATCCGGTGACCCCTGACCTGCCTCAAGCCTCCAGCCTAAATCCGGAAGGTCCCCCCCAACCGTGACCAGGAACTGGTAAGATCTGACCCCAAAAGGTCTCCCCAGGTGTACCAATAAAAATGATAGGTCCCTCGTGTGGGTGGGCCAAGTGCCTGTGGCAGGGAAGGGCCCAAAAGAGTATTGTGGAGACATCACAATTACCTATCCCCAAACGACCTGGTTTTGCAGGGGAGGTCCCCTGGGTTCTTGGCCCCAGACTCGACGGCCATCTAGACATTCAGGGGAATTTAGGAAGGTATGGCTTGCATGGACCCCTCAACATTTTCCCACCCAGAATCCCCAGCAAAGGCCTTGCAGCCTTTGTAATGCAACCCCCAGCCTCTCCTGTAATTAGGACAGGAGCAGGGCCCCCTTCCTGTCTACCTCCTTTTTGGCGGGAAGACAGGTAGGAAAAATTAGCCAGCCCAGAAGGTGTGCCCACCTCTGCCAACCCCACCCCTCAGGTGGGGGAGGCGAGGTGAAGCCTACTTTTCATATAATTTTACTCTGGAGACCAAGGGGAACGCTAGGTGGTAGGACAATTGTGCTGGCACAGTGATCCTACACAAAAATGTGTGGAAAAGTGAATTTTTGGGGGGACAGATCAGGGGCTATTGCCCCCGTCTGCCTCCGGGGGGGGGGGGTGGGGGTGCAGAAAGTCTTTTGCCTGTCGGGGGGGGGGGGGGGGCGCATTGGCATGCCCATTCTGGGCAGCCCCCACCCCTGGCGAATAACAAAAATATCACTGGCATCTAGGCTGCTTTCTAGCTACTGCCCCCATGTGCCCACCTTGGAGGGGGGTAGAAAGACTGTCTGGGACAAAATTAAATGGGAGGAGCAAAAGGCCCTTGCCCACGGGGCCGCTCCCCACTCACTAGTGATTAGTGGGTGTATCCCTGCTTGGGGATCGCCCTCCTGGGGCGAACCCCAAGCAGGGATCCACTAGGGAGTGGTACCATTGGAAAGGGGAGATTCTCCCCTTTCCAACAATACCACTCCCATGTGTTTCGGTGCTTGGGGGCTGAGATAGCCCCACGAGCACTGAAACTAGTTTTCATTGTAAATATGACAGTGTGCCATGCGTGCGATCGTCTTTGCAAGGAAAGCAAAAACCGTGCCTTGGGAGGTTGGGGAAGCTCTTCTTCCACCTCCCCAGGCAACAACAACAAAAAGGGATTACATCTTGCAGCTGTTGCAGCATATCTTCAAAATAGACAACACATATTGGTGTTTATAATTCCTGTTCTAAAAGCCTTTATGGAGGGACTTAAAATAATTCCTCCTAGACTTCCACCTGCCCCAGCATGGAACTTAAACATTGTCCTAACCAGATTAATGGGTCCTCCTTTTGAACCATTACATTCTTGTCAATTGCAGTATTTTTCATGTAAACTTACCTTTTACATTGCTATTCTTCTCTTAGAGGCGGTGAAATTCAGGTGTTAACTCTAGAAGAGCCTTTCTTCCTACTACAAAGGGTCAGGGTAGTGCTTAGAACTAACCCTACATTCCTACCGAAAGTAGTTTCTAATGTCCATATTAATCAATTCATTGATGTACCTGTTTTTTTCCCCTGCAACCAGACACCGTTGCAGAAAGGGCATTACACACTTTAGATGGCAAAAGGACATTGATGTACTACATCAACAGGACTCAATCATTTAGAAAACCCAAACAATTGTTTGTTGCCTTTGCACCTTCTTCTTTAGGAAAGGCAACTTCAAAATCTGGCATTTCAAGATGGATAAATGCATCCAGACATGCTATGCAAAATCTAAACTACTTTTACTTGTTCCACTAAAAGCTCACTCCACTAAAAAAATTGGAGCGTCTATGGCTTTCTTGGGGAACATTCCTATTGCTGATACTTGCAAAGCAGCAACATAGTCTACTCCACACACCTTCACGAAACATTGTGTGGGTGTATTTGCACGCCAACAAGCCAATGTTGGTCAGGCAGTACTCAAAACAACTGCAACCCCCCACAAGTTAACCACTGCCTAGGGAGAGGGACTGCTTTACAGTCTATACAAAGCATGTGTATCTACAGCACACATGCCTCAAATGGATTGTTACTTACCCAGTATGCATCTGTTATAGGCATGTAGTCCTGTAGATTCACATGCACTCTACCTCCTTCCCAATGAAACTGGTGCAGGTTGCCGTTCACACACTATATTTCATACTAATGCATGGACACCTCAATTCTTACATATACAGCTTTCTTTTTTTTTAACTAATTTTATTGAATTTGTAGAGATCAATATAGGATTTCCATATGATGATGGACATGTGAATAATAACATTTGGAAAAAGGAGAGAAATTACAGTGCATGTCTTATCCAGTATCGTAGGATTATACTCAATAAACAAAAACGACATCAACAACCGCATCCAGCCAAACCCGAGTCTGCGCCTAGTCACTTGCCCATAACTGGTTATTACTTGCGTCACAGTTGCTGGTTTCAAGTGGCAGCGTAAACCCTCAATTCTTAACGGTTTGTTCCCACTTCAAGCAGTAATAAATTATCTTCTGTGGTGTGCATCTCCAAGGGTATGTTCCTATAAGTGGCCCACTTTTGCCATATTTTAGTGTGCTTGTGAGGACACCCCCGGGCAATGAACACTGGCCGTTCAAGCTCCATTGCATAATCCATGCTACCCTTCCATGTTGATACGCAAGGGGGGGTTCCAGCCTTCCAGTGTTGCGCGATATCCCTTTTGCTAGTGTCAGGCCATGAATAAGTGTCTTTTATAAGGATTACCCCCAATTTAATCTGTGCAGTGTAGTGGTGTGAGTTTGGGAGATCGAGGAATATCCCATTTTAAGACTGCGGATAGGCATTGTACAACCCCCCCGCCAAAATCTTTCAAGAGTGGGGCACCTTCAGACAGTAGGAAGGTGCCCTCTTCTGTGTGGCAGAGGAGGCATTGGGGAGCGGCGATAATTCCAGCCCACCATAGTCTGTTGAGTGTAGTACACCCTGTGTAAGTATTTAAATTGTATATACCATGGATTGCGGCTCCCCGTGGTGATAGGAGTGCCTTGTACCAGTCATCATCATCTATAGGTTCTATATCTGTGTCCCCTGAGGCCCGTAACATATACAGCATTAAGTTCTCACCTACCCACGGCAAAACAATCTGAAGATGGCGTAGACGACCATGCGCAGTATTACCAAGAGGAGGAACCACACAGCCTTGTGACTCGAAGAAAACTTTTTGGAACAAAAACAACTTTTAATCATCCGAGCCAAACGCGCGATGGCAGATTTATGCAAATCTACAGCACAACATGCCAAGAATAGAAGCTTACAGGGTAAGTCACATAACCCTTTTGTCGGATCTCTAACTGCACTTTTCTCACCGCTCGCCCTCCGTGCCTTCCAGTGTAGTGGACTTTTTGTTTTTAAAAGGGGCCTAAGTTAGATATTCAAGAGCCTTGTTTCTGTATTGCCAGACGCTCCACGTCTAAGGTGATGGTGATAATCTGAAGTCTGCATGTAGGGGTGGCCCCTTTACATGTCTGGGTGCCATCCCATACAGAGGGTGTTTGGAGTAGGCATATAGTTCGATTGTGCCCCCTGCTGCTGCCGGGAGCTGTTGCAGAGTTTCTGGATCCAATTTGGCTTTTGGAGTAATAGAGGTAGACTTTGCAATCGGAGTATCCACCAGAAAGAGTTACCAACGGTCGTTTCTCACCAATGCTGCTCACTTAGCGCTGGGACACTCCTGGGTAGCCATGCCCTTTCATTCATTCACTCGCCGTGCTTTTAGATCAACTGTTTATCTCCTAAATTCATGGGTAAAGTAGATTCTAAACGTTATCCGGTTTTGACCTTAGTTACTGGAACATTCTCCTTTAAAATGCAGCACTCTTCTAACATTTCCACCAAGAGAACGCCCTTACCCACACCGGCTAAGGAAGTTTACAAAGCTATACGAATACTTTGACATTTAGTCCTGAAAGGTTTACATGTTTGCATACAAATATTGGGAATGCCCTATACAAATGCACTTAATGTATCTGAATCTTTCACTGTGGCATAAGAATAATGATGGATTCGTCCATTTGGGCTGCTGGTTTGGGGGACAGACACGTACTTGCACAGCCCCAAGCGTTTAGGCGGTAGGCTACCCATTTCGCAGCAGCACTTCTGCTTAAGTATTTTACCCTTGCGCCCTGCCGCTTTTATGGGCAGTGAAGGCAATACACCCGAGCTGCAGCGCCACCTACTGGAGGCTGTGCTAAGTCATTCTTCTGCCGAGACAGTGGCAAGGCCAACAATTTAAAATGTTGCTTCTTGAGCTATGTCGGTTCCCCCTCGTTCGTGCAATTATGCTGATAAGTCTTAATATTACATTTTCATATAGGCATTTGTCCCCGAGGCATCAATCAATCTGCAGAAACCGGAGTTACAAAACCTGTTTTGGGCTGCAAACAGTTCAACACACTAGAACACAGTCTCATTGAGACTTTGATCCCAGTTCACATTCTGGGATAAAATTTAGAGATAAGTTTGCAGCCAAATGTTTGCCATCTTGATTTCTGTTTTCCTTGTCTAATTGTGCAGCAGCGAAACCTCGACGCCATTTGCAGCACTGTTCGTTGCATTATAAGTGTGTTGTGGTAAACATGATTATGGGCGAGAGGACGCCGAAGGGAGAAGTAAAAAGTGTGGTTATCGGGCGACTCCAAGTTATTGGGACACTGTCCAGTCCTGGTTTCTTATTTACCAAAAAATTGCGTTTTGTTTCACTTAAGTTCATCTAATTGGACTGGCACACTTGTTGCAGTTGGGGCATTTATCCACCAAACTATCTATCTCACTGTATGTTGTGGCTATTCCTGCTTGTATGGTGAGTAGGTTAAGACTTACTGACTAGATCAGTTTGTTATACATGTTTGCAAAGCACGTAGGCAAGAGGAAAAGTCTAATGATGCCAATATCATAATTACCATGAACCTGAAAAAAATCCTACCTATTTTGGTCACAGAATATTTGGTAAGGATGCAAACGATATCGTTTTCCCTTAGTATTTTAGGTGTGCGGCCAGCCGCAGGACAAGGTAACGGGCACAAGGTGGCAGTATTGTTCAGTTAGTGAACACAAATCTCTACTGTGCCACATTACGCGGAAGGTAAATGACAGATTTATAACAACAATCTATCCTCGAAGGTGTGATTCAGTACACTGATTTATACTCCTGCCTTGGTTCTGGACGGATCCAGAAAGTGGACCAAGACTTGATCAAACAGATCCCATCATCTCAAACCTCTCCCCACCGCCCGTCAAAGCAAAACTAACGTGGAACCAAAGAGAACGACGAAACAAAGCCAGCTCTGCCTATCCTTAGACATTTGCCTAATGTTACGGCATGTTTACTTGTACACAGTGGCGAGATCTAATATGGTTGTCTCACCTTCAAAAATATGAGGTTTTTTTGTGAGCACAGACCGATTGGTGGTGCCATCACCTCGTCAATAACTGCATGCTTGTCCTTCCTGGTTGAATCGCGCATACTCCTGTGTCCTTACTTAGTTTCTTGGCTTCCTCGCTCCCCAAACTCCTTGTGGAGCACGTGCGCGGCTGAAAATATTGTTTCCTTACAGATGCACTTCCTCGCAGGTGGACCAACGCCGTGCCTTGGCGGCCCGGTTGGTGGTAAGCTTCAGGACCCGCCTCCCTGCCTGCCGGCTAGTTACCTTCAGGATATTGCCAGTCCATTGCACGTGCTCGCAACTTGTTAACCACTTTCTGCTGATCTCACCTTCCGGCTTGCCTTGCATGCGTCAGGGCCTGGACATGCGCAGTGAGCGGCACATGCCTTATCCGCGAAAGAGCACCATGTGATTGTGTACAGCTTTCATATATACCTAATGGATTTTACCATCTTTTTGGACTGGGTAAGATAATTACGAAACAGGACTGGATCATCCCAGAAGGCCGTAACCTAGGAAATAAGCAGGCACCAGCAGTAAGAGAGGAAAAAAGATACATACACAGTAACAACTGGCCTTAAGGGACTGAAGAGAACAGCGGGCTACCTAGTTGCGTTTCTAAGGGTTCACCAGTGAGGGGCTAGGCCGCCTCCTCTCTCCCCCTCTCTCGAACACCCGGGATCTGCTAATACCACAGTAGTTGGTCTGTAGCTTCCATGCAGTGGCGAAGAGTCGCAACCTACAGGAGTGAGTGCTAATATAATGAAAAGTTTCTATATGCTAGTGCTGTAAAAGGAAGATGTAGTTTGATTTGAGGCGAGCAATGGATGAAGTGAAAAATCAGAGTTTCAGCCCCACAGCTGCAAAGCAGAGGAGTGCACTTAAGACAAGGCTCCGCCTGGAGGAAACTTTCCCAATATGAAGGCAAGATGGAGTTTAGGACTTTCAGCCACAGGTAAACAATGAGCGTTGTGCACCAGGGCAAGCAGCTGGGTATGCGTAAAGCTAACCGTTTAGCAGATTAGAAATGTGCATATGGATGAACAGACAATAGCAGATCTGGACAGCTCCAAGCGCGGATCCACAGTTGAATCACACTGAGCCAATTTTGACAAATGCCTGTGCTACCAGCCGAGTGCATGGGGTCCAAGTGGGCAGCTAAAATTGAACCCCAATGTGACATCCAAATGTGCTCCTCAAGGCACCAGTCAAAAGCGTGGCCTTGGTGGTCACCTCCGGCATGTGTACTACTCTGTACACATTTGTAAAACACTGAGATCGCCTTCTGTGAGTCTCCGTCAGGTAACACCCATTGTGATTCAGAGGTGTGAATCTTCCGTACAATAGTACATAGTTACAGGTAAAGCTGTTGACATTGCCGATATGTTGTTTTTTGCTTGTTTTTGAGTGGCTGCTATGTACTAATCCCAAATGGCTGCTTTAAATATGCAAAGTACTACTTTTCTTTCATGTTCTCTAAATGTGAAAAGTCATGATCTTTTTGTATGCATGTTTACTCTTAGCATTTCAGATCTCTTCAGAAGAAACGCCATTTGATCTTTCCAAAAACACCTCAAGCTCTGGCCTTGGAAGCAGCTAGCAAGCTACAGAACACGGAGACCGCAGCAGCGAGCAACCAGATCCCCACCATCCCAGAGGTAAACAGTCCACAGGGGTGTCTACCCATGGGAGTTTGGAGCATTTCCTGCAGAGGTAGGGGTGGCTGATTGAGGGTCTTTTTCTTCTAGAACCGGCTTTCCTTGAGAGATGGCTCTTTTTGTTCTACCCAGAGGGATTTACAAAATGGCTCGCTTGCAATACGCATCTCTCCTGGGGAAGCAACGTTGACTAGTGTAAGCTTTCTTAAGAATGTGGTATTGTGTAAAAATAGGTACAGCCTGATACAGTAAATATGAGGCAATAAAGTCAAGGAGTCAGGGTATCCCTTTTATGAAGACTAGGTCTTTATTTATAGGTACATAAAGCAGGAAAGTGAATATTAAGATGTACATTTAAAAAAGTGGTAGGATCATCTCTAACCATATAACAACCCCAAACACTCGATCCGAATGGGCTTGTCATTTGTGAGTTACTTCACATCTATACCTTTTAAAGTCTAACTCGTGGTTTCCATACTTGGGATCCAGTTTATGCGTGTGTGTGTGTGTAGTCGTGGCATGTGTAGCTGTAGAATCACATGCTGTGCACACTCCTGCAATCTAGTGTTGGGTTTCGACTTGTGTACGTCTTTTTTTTCTTCTGCAAACTTTCGAGTCACAATGTGTAGCGACCACAACCATGATTTGTAATACACATGGGCATCGGCTCTATTGTTTATTCTTCACCATTGGGTTGAGATGTGTTCCTTCGAGCAACGGATCAACGCCGCGTGGTGTTCTCTCTGGGCCCATTCTTTTCCCTCTGCCATGTCAGTTGAAAAAGCGCTATATCGTCAGTTCCAAGTGTCTGGTCGCCTCTGCTTCAGATCCACGGTCGACTAATTCGGGCCTTCACCCACTCCTCGGCACCAGAGAATGCACCTGTAATGGAAAGGACTAAATGCAGATACTGCCCGAAGTGTCCAGTGAAGTTCCCCAAGGACAAACCTAAATCAAGTGTGCCACCCCTGTCTGCCTTGGCGTGCCATGCGTCAATCTTGTAGCTTGGCTTGGCCAGATAGCATACTTGTACAATGCTAAAAATTGTTACTAGAAAAAGTAATATGATTCCCTCATATTGGGAGCGTCACTGCAATGACAGGTGCTCCATAAGAAGAAGACTGTTTACTGACTTTACTTAAAGACTAAGAATTACCCAGTTACTAAAGTGGTTTGTCTATATCATGGCAGCTAGTAAATGTGTTCTATGTATGGGAACCAGGCAGCTAATATGTTATAAAACTTTGTGCTCATCTGTGTGATTGTGACCAATTGTGAGTTAGAAGAGAATGCCCAATGATGATCGCCAAGACTTGTAAGGCACTTGCCAAGTACTATAAAGCACAGCTTAATTAGCTAGATTGTTGGCAGCATTTCTTTGTGCATTCGTTATATCTCGTGTAGGCCTCATTAATACAAGCTGTCTGTCAACGACATACAAGAACGGAGTGTCAGGGTTTGTTATTTCTGATGGGTACATCTCCCAGTGGATGCCTCACCTTGTGAATATTCCCTGCGCCAGCAACTGTGAGAAGTTGGCCTGATGTATGATGTCACTAGTTATAGTGTACACCTTATATCAGTCCAAATACCCTTATGGTGATTGGTTGTAAAGTCAACCTTATAGACCAGCTATCCTAGTGGTAGCATGGACAAGAGCAGTCTTAGGCTAAACTCTGAATGGCATGTGAAGCCAGCTGTGATACCATATATAATCCCTTGAATACCAAATGAAAGGACACCACAACAGATATATATATAAAATAAAGTGTATTTATTCTAAGCAAACCCTCAGCACTCTTTATGAGTTTAGAGGTAAGTACAACACAGTCTTATTAATGCATACAGTAAGTCACACAGGTAAGTAATACAGTTAGGCCCTAGGGGCCACGCAAACCATATACTAAATAAGTGGTATAAGAACCACTGTCACGGAAATAGAATAGGCCTAGGCCTAGGGAATCGCTGGGGCTACACTACACTAGCGTTAGTTAGGAAGTGGGAGGCCCACGGGATTCGTGTGCAGAGTGGAAACACTCACGCGTAATGCGTAAAAGTCAATAGCAATGTTACAGTTTAGAAATAGATAGATTTAGGACACTTCCGGAGTAGCTAGGAAGTTGAGACTTGAAAACTAGACACTAGGATAGTCACTATCCTGATGAGCACCGGAGTACCCAAGTTACCTAGCCCACAGGCTGCGGGTGCATAGGGGTGAAGATGCGTCGTTTTCGTCGTCGACTCCTATGGATGCCTGAAGAAAGATGCTGACAGGCAGTCAGTGAAGAGTGTCCGGTGGATCCCAAGGCTGGGATCAAGAAGAGAAGAAACCTGCAAGCAGAGGGGACAGAGTCAAGGTCACTAGCCAGTGACCACGTGGAACCAGGAAGGAACCAGGCGATGTCGTGAAGAGTTGCAGGTGAAGGTGAAGCTTGTCGCTGCAGCCAGGAGGACCAGGAAGCGTCGAGGACGACCAGGACCAGGAGGCGAGCTGTCCCACGAAGGCTCTTGCTGTCGGCGGCGTCGAAGTTGGACTAGGACTCACCAAGCCTTGGCAAGCGGAACCCACGAAGAACAAGGGACTTGCTTCTGGTGCAGACCAGGAAGGTCTGGGGTGCTTCTTCTTTGCAGAGAAGCGGGAGCCAGTCTGGAGGAGCCAAACCAGCGCAGAAGATTTCAGGGAGCGTCGTCACAAAGGCCACTAGCCAGCGGGCAAGCAACCGGACAGACGCGGCAAGCAGAAAAATGCTGAAGGGCCCCACGCAGGACTCGTGGAGTGTGGGGGGCTGGTCTTCGGTGCAGATGGTGCTTGGGGTTGGGGCTTCTCAATCCCCGGTGCACAACTTCGAGGGTACCTCAGAAGCTGCGCTGTAAGTTACTAGCCACTTTTCCCAGGTAGCCGGTCCCACGTCGCTCGTCGCCTCCACGGATCTCAGCTCTGCTGCAGATGTGGATGAGGGTCGGAGAAGTCTGGAAATCAAGGCTCTGGTCGGGCTCTGCAGTCGGTTCCTCGTCGAACGTTTCACAAAGCAAAGGGTAGTCACTTGATGGTGCCTGTTTGCACAGGGTAGCCACTCCTTGGCTACAAGGGAGATTCTTCAGTCTTCTTCTTTCGTCGAATGTCGAAGGTCCAGAGTTTCTGTTCAGTTTTGCAGGTTCAGGATAATCTAATGTCTTGAGGCCCAACTCCCACTCTTATACTAATCTGGGGGGCTGGGATACCTGCTAGGTCACGCCTTATGGGTGGGACCTGGGAGGGGGTGGTTACACCCACTTCCCTTTGTCCAGTTTCGCGCCAGAGCTGGGGCTGGAGTGCCCCAGCGCCGGTTTGAACTGGACTATGCAAGGAACACCTTGTGTGCCCCAGGCATGTCTCATTCCTTTCAGCCCACCCTGCCCCAATACACTAAAGGCTGTCTGGGGAGGTGCTAGCACCTCCCCAAGCAGGAAACCTATTGTCCAGGCCTCCCTGGCTGGGATCACTCCCAGCAGCAGGAGGTCAGACTTGTGTCTGTGGCAGCAGCATCCATTTTGTGATGCTGAGGCTTTGGTTAGAGTTAAACAGCAAAGTAGGATTTTAACATGTCTCTCCCTCTAGAAGGGAGGAATAATATTCTCATCACCAGAAATGGTATGGGGGTATTATTCCAAAGTGTTAGACACCTTACACGACATGTTTTGATAAAGCCAAACCATAGTTACCATAACCGTTTAAGATTATAAGGCACTTTAAGAGTATATGGTAGGCTATATCATAGAACAGCTATAAGGACATGGTTCCGAAAGCTGCAGACAGGCTCAGCTCATGCTAGAGCACCATCTCACATGTTACCAAGCACTCTGCCTCCAGGATTGTTAAGGCCTGCCATAGGAGTGACTGATAGGTACACATGTGTCTATATATAAGGGTAGATATAGGCATACTATATCTAAGCAAGGGGTGATTACACGACCTTGCCCCAGCTGAGTGATCAGCCAGTTGTGTCTGATTGGAAGGCCAGACCAGGGGTGGCATAATACATGCTGCAGCCCCTGGGAGGCCTAGGGTACACCTATGCCCTGGGTACCTAGGGTACACTGTACAGGGTCCAATAAGGTGATCCTTACCAATTGGTTATGTACCTAGGGTACATGGAGTCCATTTTAAAGAGAGAGCAGACAGCCTGAGACCCTGAATGGCAGGATCTCAGGCCAACTAAGTCGAAAAACCAGCTAGACACTAGGCAAAAAGTTGGGGGTAACCATAGTCAGATATCCACCTTCCTACAGCAACATTCGGAAACTTTTGTAGCTCTCCACGCCGACGAGGACGACGTCACAGAAGCACGGCTCCGCTGACGTCACTGAATCCATAAGAGGACCTCGTCGGCGTGATGACGTCAGTTCCCTTTTTTCCGCGCTGTCTACGCTAACGGTTTTCTGGGACTCTCCGTAGTTTTTACTAGTCACTTTGTGTTTCTGCTGGTGTTTCTGCTTTCTTCTTGCTTATTTTTTAAGATGTTGACGAAGAAGTCAGGATTCAAGCCGTGTAGAGTGTGGTAAACACATGTCCATTACGGATCCACACAAGGATTGTCTGGTGCCTGTCGTCGGATCATGACATCGAGGGATGCTCTTGCTGCCGCAAGATGAATCTAAAGGCCTTGAAAGAAAGAGAAGCTAAGCTATATATAGCGAAGATGAGAAAGGAGAAGAGAGGTCGAAGACGTTCGGGGTCGAAGTCGACGTCGGGTCATGCTTCTAAGTCGAAGAAACATAAAAAGAAGAAGAGGCACGGCTCTCGACGCCGTTCGGATAAGGGGACGGCTCCGAGATCGACTTCACCTACTTCTCGACGTCGTAAAGACTGTTTCTCCCTCTCCTTTTGTGTCAAATCCGGCTTCTCCTGTTTGCCCGACTTCGCCTGCGGCTTCTCCGGAGCGCTTTCCTGCTCCATCGCCGACGCATTCTTCGGTTGAAGAGGCTCCTGATGGGTCTTCGAACCCATTGGCTACACCATCGGCGTCGATTGGTCCGAGTCCGGTAATGCCTCAATCTGAGCCTTCTCCCCCCCCCCCCCCCACCCCCACCCCTCCGCCCCCCTCCCCCTTCCCAGGCCCGGGCCAAGACCCATTGCAAATTTTAAATGCTATGTATGGCGTCTTTTCGAGAACGATGTACCCCTCTGGAGCACCTTCGGGTCCCATGGGTCCAATGGCCTTTAATCTGGGGGTCCCTCAGGCCTACGCTCAGGCTCCATTTATGCCATTCTTCTCAGCGACGCCGTCTTGGCATTTCCCGGCGCCGAGGATGTCGATGCCGCTCCCTTCTTCTCCGGCTCCAGCTCGACCTCGTTCGACTCCGGCTGCTCCTCCGGATCCGTTTTCGGCTCTGGCTCCGTCGGGGTCGGTTGCGGCGCCGCTGACGCCGGTCCTGAGGATTAGGTCCAGGCGAGAAGCACAGACAATTTTGGAGGAGCAAAGGTACCAGGTGGAAGAAATGGAAGAGGGTGAGCTTATGGAGTCAGATGACTTGTTTGAGGAATTGAAAGAGGCAAGTGGCCTTGATTTGTCACCGTAATGGGAGCTTACTCCTCCTACTGATGCTCCCTCTAATGATGTGGCTCCTTACCACACGGTCATTAGGAAAGCAGCGGAGCTTTTGGATTTACAGCTACCAACTGCTAAATTTAAACCTAACATCCTTACTGAAGTTCTGCATTCTCCCTTCACCGTGGTAGAGCCTTTACTTCCATTTAATGTTGCCATCACTGAGACAGTCATGGAGGTTTGGCGTAAGCCCTTTTCGGCTCCAACAGTATCGAAGTCTGTTGCTAGGAGGTACAGGGCGGCTCCAGGAGATCCGGACTTTCTTACTTCCCATCCTTCTCCTGAAAGTCTGGTGGTTCAGGCTGCCTGCTCTAAGAAGTCTTCTTGGGCCTTTCCACAGGTTCCTAGTGACAGGGACTCTAAAAAGCTCGACCAGTCGGCCAAGAAAGTGTTCTCCTCGGCGAGTATGGCCTTAAAGTCAACAAATGCCACCTGTCTTTTGGGCCGTTATATCCACGCTCTTATGGATTCTGCTAAACAGCTGGCTCCTAAGTTATCTGAGGAGGACAGGCAGAATTTTAATGAAGTCCTGTCGGACACTCGGGCGGCTGCGCGTCGGGTTATCAAGAGTAGCCTGGACACTGCAGACTCTGTTGCCAGGATCATGGGCTCCTCGGTCGCCACAAGGAGTGCTTGGCTCAAATCTTCAGAGTTCTCCCCTGATGTGCAGGCAACAGTTCTGGACCTGCTTTTTTTTTTGTAAAAACCTTTATTGACATTTCAACAAAAGACGAGTATGGGCCTACAACCCCCGGGGCCGGCCGCTAAGCAGTCAGAGTAACAGAAGCAAATTTTAATCACAGGCAGCACCTCGGGGAGCAGATTCTCCATGCTAGCATACTCTTGGCCACTGAACAGCCCAAATAGGGACCAGGATACAAAAGGTTTTCATTTTATAATAAGGGATAGAAGGATCAGGTGCCAAACAATTTCCCAGCAGCAAAAAATGGCAGGCAGAATAGTAAACGCCAACAATAAACAGCAATCTATCCAGGCAATGGCGCTAAAACAGGAGGTTCAGGATGTGGAGGAATATCACGGCCATTTGCGCCTGCAGTCCCCTGTCCTAAGACCCAGAAATCACCACGGAAATTGAGGCACACATAAAAAAGCAGTGATTGGCAGCAAAGGAGACCTACCGTGCTGACCCCAGAAAAGAAGACAAAGAAGAATAAGAGAAGAAAAAGGAGGCCATAGAAACAAAGTAAAAAACTAAAGAATCCCCTCCCCCATCCCCCCACCCTGCACCTCTGCAGATGAGTACGGACCCCCCCCCCCCCCCCCCCCCCCCCCAGCAGTGTGCCTGTCGCCCCGGAACCAGACCCGAAATATAGAAGAAACAGAGAAAATGGAGTAAGAAAGGAAACCCCACCAGACGGGGGAGTAAAGAGAGTAGTAATAAACTGGAGGAGGGCCTTCAAAACATGCCCCCGGCTTCTCCCTCCCGCACAATATGTTCCTCCCCAAAGCAAACAGTAAACAAACACAAAATCGACCATGTCAAAGAAAAAAAATGGGGAGCATTATGCACCTATTACACTATTAGTTATGTCGTGAGAGCACGCAACCCCTGTGCCCGCCCGCCTGTTAGATGACAACCTCTGAAGGATCAGCCTTATCCTTGGCCACTCTTTGCGAATCCACCCATGCATACCCATCGACCCAGTGCCATGTCCAATGTTACAAGGAAGAGGAGCGTCCAAAAAAGACCAGGAAGCGACACACACATGTAGGGTGGACGTCTCTGAACACCAACACAGTCAACATTATGGAGGACCATCTTTCCCAGTACTGCCCCAGGATCTGTACTGCACACAAGGTCCAGGAAGGCGGAATCAGCCAGAGCAGGCGACTGTTGCTGGAATATTGCCTGGGTCGCCGGAGGCTGCGCGTGGGACAAAGCCACCACCCCCCGCTCAAATCCAAAACCTCCGGAACAGACCGGACCCACAGCCAGCCGATCACACGTTGGCACATTGTCCGAAGTTTCCAGCTTTCCCCTATTCACAGGGGCGGCCACGACACTGTCCTCCTGTGTGAAGTGTGACAAGTCCCTGTGTGCCTGGGGACAGGCAGATCGCAACTGTTCCGACGCTGAAGCAACACTATCAAGCTTTCTCCCCAATACCGAGGCGCCGTGAACCAGGGTGGAATGAAGGGCACCGAGAGCTTCGAGAAGGTCACGGTACCCCAGCCCAGCTCCCGGCGCCCGCTCCGCTACGCTCCTCTTAGGCACACACTCCCAATCTTGCTGAGACCCAGTGTACAGGATGATAGACTCCATCCTAGCAAGATGGCCGCCGGGTAGGTTCATCCCAGATTGGGACCGGGACTCAGGCACAGGCGCATCAAGTTCCATGTCACTGGAAACAGGGTTCCGGGGGCAGACAAAAATATATATCCAGTTTGTGGCCACAGGTAACAGTCATCCCCACCACGGACCAGCGCCCGCGAAAATCCGGGAGCAGCCCGCGGAAATCGGGACGCGTTACGGGCAGCGTCCGGGCAGCTCACCGGCGAAGGCTCAGGCAATTACCGGAGAATCCTGGAATTGCCACCCCGGGCATGCACTCGTTCCGCTACGCTCAGTGGTAGGAATGACCACAGCGAAATTCAGGCCAATATTCGCACCGCTCCGGTACTCCGACTCCACCCAGTCACCAATGGCCGCTGTTGTTGAACTGCCGCCCGGCCATGTTGTCCACCCGAGGTCCCGGTTCCAGGGTTGCACAGGCCGCAAACTTCAAATGGACATTTCTCCGGCGGTACCGCCGCCAGAAACTTCAGAATCACACGATCGGTTGCCGCTCTCAGCCACCAACACGGGCATATAGCGCAGGCTAAGGATCCCATGCAGGATATCTGTGCGGGATGTGGAGGTTCACGGAGCCGGGAGCCTACGCTGCCGTCCCGATCGCCATCTTGGCTCCTCCTTCCTGGACCTGCTTTTTGATGGTTCTGGGCTGTTTGGGGAAAAAGGCAAATGCGGCCTTGGAAAGGTTCAAGGACAGCAAAGTTACGGCCAAGTCTTTGGGCCTGCAGGCACAGCCTAGAGGTTCCTCTTATAGGAGGAACAGAGGGTTTGGGAGGTCGTCCTTTCGAACCTACAGGCAGCCTCAGCAGCAGCAGCAAAATACCCTGTATAAGAGTTACAGGGGCA
This sequence comes from Triturus cristatus, assembly GCF_964204655.1. Lineage (NCBI taxonomy): Eukaryota > Metazoa > Chordata > Amphibia > Caudata > Salamandridae > Triturus > Triturus cristatus. The sequence goes on from NC_140586.1 coordinate 21,372,383, forward strand.
GGAACAGGGGTCGTGCTAGAGGTCGTCAGCTCTCCTCCTCCTCCTCCTCCTCCTCTTCCTCCCACCACTTCAAAGCAGCCCTAGATCCATCATTCTGGATCATGTTGGTCCTGTGGGGGGTCGGCTTACCCATTTTTTACAAGATTGGGAATCGGTCACTACAGACCTTTGGGTTCTAAATCTTGTAGAGAATGGGTATGCTCTTCCCTTTGGGGAATTCCCTCCGAATTACCCTCCTTGCCAAGGTGCTTGCTCTGAGGACCACCTTCTTCTCCTGCAGGAGGAAGTCCTAACATAACTGAAAAAAGGTGCGATCGAGTTGGTTCCAGATCAGGAAAGGTGTCAGGGATGCTACTCCCGGTATTTCCTGATTCCGAAGAAGGATGGCAGGCTGCGTCCAATCCTGGACCTCAGGATCTTGAATCTTTTTCTGAAGTAGGAGAAGTTCAAGATGCTCACCCTTGTGCTGGTTCTTCAAGCGCTGCAACAGGAGGACTGGATCGTGTCCATCGATTTGCAGGATGCGTATTTCCACATCCCCATCCTGAAGTCGCACAGGAAGTATCTCCGTTTTATGGTAGGGTCGCAACATTATCAGTTTGCGGTCCTTCCGTTTGGTCTTACTACTGCACCTCGAGTCTTCACCAAGGTGATGGCAGTGGTGGCAGCCCATCTCAGGAGATCGGGGATTCCAGTTTTCCCCTATCTGAATGTCTGGCTGATCAAAGTGGAGTCGCCAGAAAAGGTGCTTCATCATCTGCAGGTTACAACTCAGCTGTTGTACAAATTAGGTTTCTCGATAAACGTGCCCAAATCTCACCTGATGCCCTCTCAGCGCAACCTGTTCATAGGGGCGGGACTGGACACTACTGTGTGTCAAGCATTCCCACCTCCTCAAAGTTTCTCGACATACAGCAAATGATTCCTTTGTTTTATAATGGAGCGGTTGTTCCAGTCCTGAAGGTCCTTCGTCTGCTCGGTCTGTTTGCTTCCTGCATTCTTTTGGTCAACCATGCACGCTGGCACATGGGGGCGCTCCAGTGGTGCCTCCGCACAACACAACGGAGATCTCAGGGAGTCTGTGAGGATCTCCAGAGAAGCTGCAGCGGATCTATCTTGGTGGAGCGTGGAGGGCAATCCGTCTCAAGGAAAGCCCTTCCATCTACCTCCATCGGTGGCCACAGTGATAATGGATGCATCCACTTTAGGGTGGGGTGCGTATCTGGGGGATCTGGAGATCAAGGGTCTTTGGTCTCCAGAGGAAAGGTTGCTTCACATCAATCTTTTGGAGTTGCGGGCGATACGTTTGGCACTCAAGGCTTTCCTCCCTTCTCTTTGCGGTCAGTCGGTTCAAGTCCTGACGAACAACGCTACCGCGATGTGGTATGTCAACAAGCAGGGAGGAGTGGGGTCGCATTGTCTCTGCAGAGAGGCTCTGCGTCTCTGGTCCTGGGTTCAGGATCATCAGATTTGTCTGATGGCAAATTGTCTGGCTGGAGTTCTGAACGTGCGTGCAGACAGTCTGTCGGCAATTCTCTGCCGACCACGAGTGGAGGCTCCATCCGAAGGTGGTTCGTCACTTCTTTCGGACGTGGGGGAACTCCTCGGGTGGACCAGTTTGCCACTCACGAGAACGCTCACTGCCCGTCATTCTGCAGTCTCCAGTATCCGATGCAGGGAGCTTTGGGGGGCGCGTTTCTGTTGAGATGGGACTCGCATCTCCTTTACGCGTTTCCTCCCATACCCTTGATTCCTCGGGTTCTGAGGAAGATTCGCCAAGACCCGGCCCAGGTCATATTGATCGCCCCAGATTGGCCAAGAAGGGTGTGGTATACAGATCTTCTCCACCTCTCCTCGTGCCCTCCGCTCCGTCTCTTGCTCAGGGCAGACCTCCTCTCACAGTCGGTGGGGCAGGTTCTACACCCCCACCTCCAGAGCTTACACCTTCATGCCTGGAGATTGAACGGGGCAACCTGAATTCTTTTTCTCTCCCGCCTGACGTGGTGGACGTAATTTTGTCTGCCAGACGTCATTCCACCAAGTCTTAACTATTCCTATAGGTGGTCTAAATTTGTCCTTTGGTGCGGAGAGAAGTCTATTGACCCTTTGAGGGCTCGTTTATCCAACATCCTTCAGTTTGCTCTCTCTTGCTCAGCAGGGCTTTGCTGTCGCAACTGTGAAGGGTTATTTATCGGCTTTGTCGGCATTCCTTTGTTTGCCGGATCAGCCGTCCTTGTTGAAGTCACCTATTGCATTACGGTTCATTAAGGGCGTGACCATCAAATTTCCGCCCACTCCATTTATTGTGCCTCAATGGGACTTAAATCTTGTCTTAACTTACTTGATGGGTTCTCCCTTTGAGCCCTTGCACAAGTGTCCCTTAAGGCTATTGTCTTTCAAAATCGTTTTTCTCATTGCCATTACCTCGGCAAGGAGGGTAAGTGAGCTTCAAGCTCTGAGTTCGAAACCCCCGTTCTTGACCATTCATGCTGAAAGAATGGTACTCGTTACCAGGGCTGCATTTCTGCCTAAGGTGGCAACTCCTTTCCATCTGGGGTAGTCCATTACTCTTCCTACCTTCTATCCTCCCCCTCACCCTTCCAAGGAGGAGGAGCGGCTTCACCGCTTGGACCCTAAGAGGGCGGTGAGCTTTTACCGCGATGGGACTTAAGACTTTCGAGTAGATGACCAGCTCTTTGTGGGCTTTGTTGGTTGCAGGAAAGGCAGAGCGGTGCACAAGTGCACCCTTTCCAGATGGATTATCTTGTGCATCAAGATATGTTACTCTTTGGTCGGTAAGGAACCTCCAGAGGGTATAAGGGCTCATTCTACCTGGGCAAAGTCTTATACATCTGCCTTATCTAGAGGTGTTCCTGTGGAGGACATTTGTAGAGCGGCAGCTTGGGCCTCCCTTCACACTTTTGCGAAGCATTACTGCTTGGATTCCGAGGTGAGGAGGGACGGACACTTTGCTCGTTCCGTCCTTCAGGACTTTCTGGTATAGAAGGGTGGACACCCTCCTCCGGGAGTGGGACTGCTGTGGGAATCTTTTCACAAGGTGAGGAATCCACTGGCAGATGTATCCATCAGAAGAACAAGTTACTTACCTTCGGTAAAGCTTTTTCTGGTGGATACAGTATCTGCCTGTGGATTCCTCACTGACCCACCCGCCTCCCCGTTGTCCACCCTTGTATACCTACAATAGTGATGATGTGTCAAAATCTATTTATTACTGTCAAAGGAAGTGTTATTTCTTTTGCCTTCCTGCATTGTCCTCACACTGTGTGTGTTGGTTTGTATATTATGTACTGTGTATACTGTATATATATTGTTCTCAGTCCGTCCGTGTGCCTCTAAGGCATGGAAAAAAGGGCGGAGCTGACGTCATCGCGCCGACTAGGTCCTTTAATGGATCCAGTGACGTCAGCGGAGCCGCGTGCGGAGCCGTGCTTCTGTGACATCGGCGTGGAGAGCTACAACAGTCTCTGAATGTTGCTGGCGCAGGGGATATTCACAAGGTGAGGAAACCACAGGCAGATACTGTATCCACCAGAAAAAGCATTACCGAAGGTAAGTAACTTGTTCATCAGGGCCCTACTTTCTCAGATAAAAAAAAAAAAAGCCTAATTGGGCCAAGAAACTGTAAGCAACTTGCTTGATCACCTGTCAGTTTTCTTTGTAGTGTACACCCTTGAGCAATTTCTTGTTTTCTCCATTGGTGAAATGGGGATAGGTTTGATTTTCAATTCATTAGTTAGAAACTCCATGATGAAAAAGTTAATTATATGCATTCTTACATCTCCACTGATGGATACGTCTTCTTTCTTACCTATACAGGGATATTGTGGAGCACAGAGCTAGTGAGCAGAAAGAGCCCTCTGGTAGTTAAAGTGAATTGTAGGGGCTGGGACTACTAAATGTGATCTTGGTTTGCCTTGCAGTAACATGATTAATGCAGGTGGTTTGGTTCCATGTGGTATGCCTCAGTTGTGAGGAACATTCCTTTTATTTTTTATTGCACTCTAGTACTACTGCATCAACATCATTTACTTAGCTTTGCTCTTTGAAAAAAAACGATTCATATTAGAATTTATTTGCTTCTGTCGAGTCCAGCAGATGGTCATCAGCTCATGTCTGCTACAAGGATTCTTGCGAAAGTTATTCTGCCGCTGTTCGCTCATTGACCACCTTCTGACCATTTTTTTCCTCTTACAGTCCACCAGGCGTGTGAAGTGGTCTGACGGTTTGTCTCCACAGTCTGCCTCCCAACACTCCGTTGAGACTCCTGAAGATGAAGCGGCTGTTCCAATAGTGAGTACCAGCCTTTGGCAATCTTAGATGTGTCTAACCCAGATCAAGGATGTTGGCCAGTTTCACCTTGGATATTAAGCCCCAGAAGGAGGGTACTACTATTGTGCGCTCAACAGGGTTTGTTCTGCAAAACAAAAAAATGAATGTGTGTCCTCAAGTAATGTAACTGGTGCTATGTAAAGCGCTCTGATACCTGATTGGATTCTGGTCAAGTTTGCGCTATATAAAACTCTGCAAAAAAAAAAAAAGCTGTATGGTATTATCCAGATGCATCTCGATGCTTGTTTCTCAGAAGGAGAATATTTTTACTTTAGGTGCTCATGCAAACCACACTAATGTGCCTCATGTGAAGTTTATTAACCAGGTGCACATCTGGGGTTCCTTCCCAAGCATGGGCACTAAAAAAAGTGGCCGAACAGGTAGGTTTTCAAACCTCGCAATCAGTGTTGTAAAGTTGCCTTTTAGCTGGAATGACAATTGGGGTGATTTACTTAAGACAGCCTTAAGAATACAGGATTTACAAACAAATCATTTGAACTTCACTGACTAAACAGGCTAACAATGATGCAACCATGGGGAATCTACACAGGTGGTAGCGTAACTGTTTCTGTTCCTTTTTTTTAGAAATTGAAAGTTCTTTAGAGTTGGATCTTTCATAGAATCACATGCCTAAATTATTTCTCTGCGTCAGACTAGGAACTGTCTGTAGTTTAGCAGTATTTTGATAGTTATCCTCGTTGATAACTAGTAGATAAACTTCAATAGACCACATTCAGCTCATTCCCCTCATTTTTATGACCCACGGTCCAGTCAGTCAGGTGGAGGGGGGCTCAAGGTTCCACCCCTCAGATTTTGTGTGCCTGGTTTCAGGTTGCAGGGATTACTCTGAGCTCTGCCCAGCTCGCTCTCACCCAATGTTTTTACCAGGATTCTTCAGGAAGTCCTATTTTCCCATCAGCAGGCTGCTTTCTACAACTTTTAAAAGATTTTAGAAAACAAGTTTTAAAATCATGAATAAACCCATGGTAGGATACGCACAGCCAGGAACTCTTTAAGCCATGTGAAGTGTATGGAGCCAGAAAAATTACTCAAAAGCACAATAAATGTGGCAGTGCCTGCTTTTGTGCTGAAAGCACTCTAACATTCCCAGAGGTATTAATGTCGGTGACTTTATAGACTTTATGGTATTGAATATGTGGGTAATTTAAACTGTCTACTGCCCCCTCACCACCCCAATTCCTTCTTGCCCTTTTGCTGTTTCTGTTCACAGGAGAAAGTCGCTGTCCGTTTGTGTTTGGAGACTGAAACCTACAATACTTGCCAGGATCTTGACGGGAATTCTGAAAAGGCAAAGGCACTCCTCCTCAAAGACATGGCTCATCTACAGGTAAGACCCACATTCCTCTTTGGACTTTACCCCCACCCCGCCGTGTGTTCACACCAACATTGCTTGGTTGGTGTGGGCAATCTCCCGCTGTGTAAGCCCTCACAATGACTTGAGTTCACTTTCGACTTGAATGAGCTAAGCTAGCAATAGTGCGAGAGAGACGTTTGTAACATTTCCCCTTTGTGGAGCAGGCTGCTAAATCTTTAAATCTGCTTGAAACATCCCCTGTTGCTTGCGTTCTTCCCAGTCTTGGTATCTCGTTTATTATGCAGTGACATCTTCCCTGCCGCTGGGAAAGGGCTCTTACTGGAAGCAAGGTATGCAGCCTGAAAATATGTATGCAATACAAATGCTGGAGAGAACAACTTGTAGTTCAGTTAAAGGGGGTAAAATGTAATTAAAACGCACCTTTTGATAGAGAATTCTAGCTGCAGAGACCTCGCTTTTTAAATATTTCCCAGGTGACCCACTGAATCAGGTAACTTTTCAGCAGTACCTATGTGTGCCGTTAGGTGGCGTGGTGCCACTCCGCACTGATTCTGTTCCTGTTCTGCTCCAGAAATGACATCCAGAATTTGTGTCTCATTCCTGCATGTTGAAGTCCGTCCTTTCTTTCCCACCAGACACCCATCCGGAGTTCCTCTAGTCTCTTGGTGACATTTAGCTCCAAATATTCAGTGTGCAAGTGAAAATCAACCCCAAAACGACCCGTTTTAAGCCCTGTAGGAATTGTTGTAAACCAGTGTATGTGACAGATGCCCATGAGGTGTGCCTGTAGTGCCTGGGGTCGAGTCATGACTCTAAGGTCTGCAGTAACTATGCGTCAATGAGTTCAAAGTCCCCCCTGAGACTGTGAAGCCAAAGTCTACGTTGCCAAGCATACCCAGACCCAGATTTCGGCCTTTCATCAAGATCAAAATCGTCTTGTAAGTCCAAAAAGAAACGCAAGACTCTACCTTCTCTCCCCATTTGCATTCAGCTGAGAAGGCGCAGGGGCAGAAGCATGGCTCTCAATCTAGCTCCTGGGCTCCGTCAACTTCGGAGCTAATCCCACAACTGGTTTTAGCACAACCAAAGTTTCTGGGACTTCCTGCCAGTTCTAGATAGATCAAAGAGTTCTGACTCTTCGGTCTGGCACACCTTTGGGTCCAAGGAGCGGAGAAGCCTTCAGTCTGTAGTACCACTGGCGGGTTCACCCTTCGTGCCAGTTGAACTCTCAGAGCCTGGTAGGCAGAGGTTAAGTTAGATAGCACCACACTCTCTATTTGTGGTAGTGTCACCGAGCAGTAAGGCAGTATCAGAGGACAGTGTTAAGCATTTGTTGTACACACTCAGTCAGCAAATGAATTCACACACTCAGACTGAACTTCAGACCAAATGTTTTTGTATAAAAATATTCTTAGTTATTTTATTTTCTAGAACCATGCAAGCCTGGCACAGGTAGCAATAAATAGGTTACAGTATTAATGCAATTGAAATACAGTTTGAATGATAATTGTATATGCACTTTGGTTTGATTTACAGTATGGATGCAGAGAAATGCAATACTTTGTAAATGCAGTACATAGACTTGAATAGGCTTTTTAGTAAAATAGCAGGTAAGTAACTTTTGGGATTACTAGGCTTACACAGAGTAGTATACCTAGATACTACTCTGGGACATTTACTGAAAACAGGTAAGTAAAATCGTTTTTGTTAGATTAAGCAATTTTAAAGATTTTCTTTAGTTTCTCAAACTCCACACTTAGAAACTTTTCACAGAAAAACAGTCAATGTTATCCTATGGAGGAAAATAGTGTTATCAGTTTTGAGTTAAGTATTTGGTAGTGGGAGTTGAGGTTCTGGAGGTAGAGTCAGGGGTCCCCCAGGGTCAAGGATGTTGTCTAGTTACATCCTCAGCGGCATTAGGGCGGCCGGGTGCAGAGTGCTGAGGCCCAATGTTATCCAATGGGGGATAGTTGGCCTCTGGTTGGTGGCTGCTGGCAAGCAGGCCACTTGGTTGTGGGAGCAAAGCTCCTGGACTCTAGCTCAGGGCAAATGGGAAAACAAAGTAGCATCAAAGGTGTGCACCCTCAGCGGCACTAGGGTGGCCGGGTGCAGGGTGCTGTTTCGACGTCGGGTGCCCCGTTTTCAATGAGGAACCTCTGGTTTGCAAAGGCACTGCAGGCTCGGTGACGAAGGTCTTCTGGGTGCAACCACCACTTCGAGAGGTAAGTTGGGAAGTTAGGGTTTGGTTAGGCACCATCGGTTTGGGCACCCAAGGCGGTGGGGCGTCTGGGGCCGGGGTGCCTTTTGAGGTCGGATCTTCTAACCAGCTCTTGGTGGCGGTGGGAGGGACCTTCCGGATTTAGGCTGCAAGTGTCAGCTGGAGGCTTGAGTGGGGTCTGAAGTCTCCAAATCTCTGGTCAGGATCGCGGGGGGGGCTGCTTGTGATGTTTGCCCAATCAAGCTTGGGCTGTGGACGGCGGGTGCAGAGTGGGGCGGATTCGCAGTGTCTGGCCAGAGCAAGAGGTTGCAGATGAACAAATTCGGTGTGCACGGGAGACAAAGTCTTTGTGCTTGAAGGTAGGTGGGTCTGGCTGCAGGACACACCGGGATTTCTCAGGAGCAGGTTCGAGGTGGAGACAGACCGGTAGGGCTCAGGTCAAGTCAGTGGGCATCTTCCTCTTGTTAGCTGCTGCACGGCTGTTCGGTCCTTCTTCTTTTTGTCCTTGTAGTTTCTTCTTGTCTGATGAAGCAAGGTTCAGGGGTGCCCCTAAATACTAGATTTAGTGGCGTTACTGGTAGGTAAAAGGCCGGGACCAATGGGTCTCTTCCCTGGGGAGGGCACACACCCTATTATGCCACCCTCCAGTGGGAGGGGGGCATGAGCCTGTCCCTGGTTGGCTGAGTTCTCTCCCCCCGCCTTCCCCACACATATCTGCAAGATGGCGTGGGCAGAGTTGTGCTTCACCTCGCCTTCCCCACCCACGGGGTGGAGTTGGCAGAGGTGGGCACACCTCTCTACCTCACTTATTTTTCTGCCGGTTCTCCCGCCCAAAGTGAGGGTCAGAACAAGTGGGGACCAGTTGCTGAAAGCAGCAAGTGGCCTGGGGAAGCTCACAAAGGCGGCAAGCCTTTAAAGCTTCCCCTTCGGGAACCCTGCCCATCCTGGGGGGAGGAGGATGTGCATTGTTTCAGGCCCCTGAGAGCAGCAGGCTCTCGACCCAGGGGGTCCAGAAACATGTCTGGGGGTGGCAGCTGAAAGCAGCCACTCAGCCTGGGCACTAGTGGTAGGTTAGTTTACAGGAGTCATCTCGAAGATGCCCTTAATGTGCATTTTTCATTAAATCCCACACAGGCATCAGTGTGGGTTTAATTTGTTGAGAAGTTTGATACCAAACTTATCAGTTTTCAGTGTAGCCATTATGGTGCTGTGGAGTCCGTAATGACAAGCTTCCAGCACCATATACTCTTAATGGTGGCACTGCACTTACAATGTCTAAGAATGGACTTGGACACTGTATGGGTACAGGGCTCATGCACCTGTACCCTCCCCACTGGCATAGGGCACCCACCTAGAGGGGTTACTGATCTATGACAGGGCAGTGGGTTGTAGGCATGGCAGACAGATGTGTGCCATGTCGACTCTTCACTTTGTTCTGTACCGAAACACGCAGCCTGCAAAGGCAGTGTGTGACTGTAAGGGTACAGGACCTCTAAGGGTGGCATAATAAGTGCTGCAGCCCTTAAAGGCCTTCTCTGGTTGCAGTACCCTGGATACCTGTGGTACCATTTACCAGGGGCTGACCTTTGGCCAGAGATGCCAATTGCGTTTAGGCTTCAATGCAATTTTAGGGAAAGTACATAGGACCTGGGTACCTGATTAGCAGGAGCCCAGGGCACACTCAGTCACAGTACATCAGCAAAAAGTGGGGGCAACCATGCAGAAAGAGGGCACTTTCTCACAACGACGCCCCTGCCTCAGATTCCGGTGCCACAGTCCATGGTGGTTCCTGGAACATTGATGCTGCACAAGGAGAAACCTGTTGTACTCTCCATTTCCAAGTCATTGCCAGTGCGAACGATGGGACCACTGTTGAGGCGCCACTTTACCCACTTGATTTGCTGCCTCCACAAGGATAAATATACAGAATATACTACTTTACGGTACAGACCCTGCCAACGATTATAATGCGGGTGTTGGGCCTGACGTCCTTGGGGTAGCTTGGCTCAGGCAGAAAGGCTTTTTCTCCAAAATTGCATGTCGTGCTTGCATCACACCCAACTCACACTTCAGCGCCTCACCACTCAAAAATGACGCTACACCGAAACAGTGGAAAGGTTTAGAAAATAAGTTTTATCTTTCCTTTTTAAGTGCGCTCAATTTACGTTATCCATCACATTTCAGGATTAAACATTTCATGGTATTCAGAACAACAGTACAATTCCTTTCTTTACTCCAGTATAGCAAATACCTAAATACTATCAGATGTGTCAATCCAGCGCCTAGATTCTAGTATGCCAAATTACACCCCCACATATATCGCCCCACGTAACATTTTCTTAGTACAGAACTTCAGACGGCCAACAGGCCCACATGTGGCTCTTCAGTCAGTTGATTACACTAGACACTTTACTTCCTGAATCTTAGTCTATCGCATATGATCAATCTTAAACATTAGGCGCTATACTGGTGATTTATTTGGTTGCTGGGAATCAAGCTGTTACATTTGAGCATTACACCTGAAGCTTTTCAGTAACTGGTAGTCAAACTAATCCATTTGAGCATTACCCATAAACCTTCCCTGTTACTGGGAACCAGACTAATACATTTGAACCTTACTTCTAGCTCTACTCTGGGAGTTCCCAATATATTTACTACAGCCTCGCAAGTGTGTACCTCATGGCACTGGTAATTTCTTTTACCCTAGTATCTGGCATTAAGTTCATAAACTCCGTGCATTTCCTCCCTTCTGATTATACCCAGCTTACTGTCAACCTCGTAGTCCTCCTCACGGGAAGGTCGGCGGAGCCTGAGTCGAGTTCCCTCTTTCCTCGGGACAGATGGGCTCATGGTGCTGACACGGGGAGATCTCTGCAACCAAGGGGGGCGGAAATGGGGCACACCCACCGACCACCTCCGCCAAGGACTTCCCGGCTTGTGAGTCTCGTCACGGGAAGAAACCTCGCTCTCCCATTCCAATTAACACTGGCGCAGAGTCGTTCCTGGTCCCTACTCGGTTCCGTAGGCCAGGCGCGGTCCTGTTCCCCCTCCGCAGCAGCTGGGAGGCGCGCCGCAGCCACCTGAAGGAACGCGGCGTGCGCAGCCTCCTCCTCCTACTACTGGCAACAGGAGGGGCGGTGCTTCGGCGTCAGCTCCTGTCACGAGTTACTGGTGAAACGGCTTCAAGGCCTCACGACCCTCTCTTCCTAGCGGCGTCTCTTAGCTGCTCAGACGCGTCACTCCCTCGCCGGCCCACACCAGGGAGCCCCGACCCTCTCAACAGACCTCTCGGTTCACAACAGACCACTCCCCCGTGACATTAGGCGATCTCTCAATCTCGGGGTTGCGGCGGTGATTTTCGGCCACAGCGCTCCTCAGGGGCAAAGCACAGGCACACAGAGACCCGGTCAGCGGCGGTGAGTCTACCACGCGTGGTGCTTCTTCTTCTACAGTGCAGGGGCCACGGTGGTGATCTTGGGTACTGGGCGCTATCCGGTAGTAGGGCTACCCAGCGCTTCGCTGGCACAGCGCTGGGGGACAGTTGTAAGTTCTGGCAATATAGCGCTTAGCTGGCACAGCGCTTCCCAGTTCCTCAAAGGGGAAGGGGCTGAAATTAAGGGTGCAAGGTACGCACCGGAATGGACAAGTAAGCCAACCACTCGTTTACTTGGGCACAGTCACCTCCTGAACCGTCCAGAACGGTGGTTGGTCGTTTGGCCTGTATGTTTTCAAAGTCTCAGGCAACAACAGGGATGAGGGAGGTGTAGTCCAGGACGGTGGCTCCTCACCTGATCTTCCTTCCGGGATTCTGACTAAACAGAAGCCTCTAAGATAGAGATGATTCTCCAAATCAGTGGCTGGAGTCAGGGACAGGTCAAGAGGTCGAGGGTGGTATCAGCTGATGAGGGAAGTCACGCAGACCCTAAGACCTGTAAATTCCCTCTCTAGCGCAGCCACCTCCCCACTCAGGTGCCTTACTCCTGTCTACCTCACAGCTCATCTACCTCCTAAAATGGCCGACCCCCCCCTTCACCTCTATTTATAACCTGGGGCCTGACTGGCCAGAGTGGTCCGGAAGGTTCCGGAACCTCTCATGGCAGTCTATGGCCCAGGCTCTGAGGCGACAGTTGGGACCACCATTTTGTGAAACCACACTCCCCCCCCTTCCTCCATTTTTCTTTGTGAAGCACCTTGCGCCTCTCCCTCAGATAGTGAGAATGGGGCGCCCGAGCCTCTACATCAACACCAAAAAGAAGTTAGTGGACAGGGGAAAAAATGAGGGGATAAGGGAAGAAAATAAAATGAGGAGGGAACAGCCAAAGGGCTGACAGGTCTAACACGCGTCCCCCCCCAGCTGAAAGTGGGGAGATCTACCCAATCCCTTGGGAGTTCTCTTCACTAGGGCGGAAATACCTGGAGAGACCGTCAGCATTGGCGTGGTCCACTCCTGGGCGATGTTCCACCCTAAAGTCCATTCCCTGTAGGGAGATGGACCACCTCAATAACTTGGGATTCTCGCCCCTCATTTGCATCAGCCACCTGAGGGGCCGGTGGTCGGTCTGAACCAGGAAGTGCAAGCCAAACAGGTATGGCCGCAGCTTCTTCAGAGCCCACACCACCGCAAAAGCCTCCCTCTCAATCGCACTCCACCTCTGTTCCCGGGGGAGTAGTCTCCTGGACAGGAAAACCACAGGTTGGTCCAGACCCTCCTCATTGAGTTGCGACAGCACTGCCCCGATACCATGCTCCGACGCATCAGTTTGGACGATGAACTCCTTAGAGAAGTCAGGGGCCCTGAGGACAGGCGCCGCACACATTGCTTTTTTCAAGGTATCAAAGGCTTGTTGACACTCCTCGGTCCAGATTACCCGTCGAGGGTGCTTTTTAGAAGTGAGCTCAGTCAAGGGAGCCACGATAGTTCCATATCTCTTGACGAAGCGTCGGTAGTAGCCAGTGAGGCCCAGAAAGGCTCGGACCTCCGTCTGAGTCTTTGGGGGGGTTCCCAGGCCATGATGGTTTCAATCTTGGCCTGGAGGGGTTGCACCTTGCCCCGACCCACCAAGTGACCGAGGTACACTACCGACCCCTGCCCGATCTGGCACTTACTGGCCATGATCGTCAGACCCGCCTGCTGCAAAGCCTGAAGGACAGCCTGAAGGTGACACAAATGGTCCTCCCAGCTGCTGCTGAAGACAGCGATGTCATCCAGGTACGCAACCGAAAAGGCCTCCATCCCGGAGAGGGCCTGGTTCACCAGCCGCTGAAAAGTGACAGGGGCGTTCTTGAGCCCAAAGGGCATTACACAGAACTGGTAGTGACCCTCAGGTGTGGAGAAGGCTGACCTTTCCTTTGCTCTATCGGTCAGGGAGATCTGCCAGTACCCAGATGTAAGGTCAAAGGTACTCAGATATTGGGCAGCTCCCAACCGGTCAATGAGCTCATCCGCCCTCGGGATAGGATGAGCATCAGTCTTTGTCACAGAATTCAGTCCCCTGTAATCCACACAGAATCGGAGTTCTGGGGTAGTGCCCGGCGGGGCAGCTTTGGGTACCAGTACCACCGGACTGGCCCAGGGACTGCTTGAAGGTTCAATCATCCCCTGCTCTAGCATCTTGGTGACTTCTCCATGGATGCTAGCCTTCACCTTTTCTGATAAACGGTAGGACTTGGACTTCACAGGTGGGCTGTCCCCTGTGTCCACATCATGGGTACACAGATGAGTCCTCCCCGGGATAAGTGAGAACAAGGAAGCATACTGCTCCAAAACCTGGCGGCAGTCCTTCCGCTGTTCGGGAGTTAGGGATGGTGAGAGGATTACTCCCTCCACCGACCCATCCTTTTCCTGGGACGCAAAAAGATCAGGAAGAGGTTCACTTTCCTCTTCCTCTGTTCCATCAGTCGCCATCATCAAAGTGACCTCTGGTCTCTCTTGGTGGGGTTTGAGGCGGTTGACATGGAGCACTCGATGGGGCTGCCTGGGGGGTCTTAAGGTCCACCACATATGTGACCTTGCCCTTCTTCTCAATCACCTGAAAGGGGCCTGACCAGCGATCCTGGAGGGCGCTAAGCTCTCCAGGTTCCATAACCCACACCTTCTGGCCAGGCTCCAGCTCCACCGGGTGAGCATTTCGGTCATACCATTCCTTCATGACCGTCTGGTTGGCTTCTAGATTTTTGGAAGCCTGCTTCCACAACCGAGCCATTTGGCTACCAAAGGCCAGCATATAGCTCACCACATCCGGGGGAAGTTTTCTGGGAGTCCTTTCCCATCCATCCTTCACCAGGCCGAGGGGTCCACGAACAGGGTGTCCGTACAACAGCTCGAAGGGGCTGAAGCCCACTCCCTTCTGTGGTACCTCCCTGTAGGAAAACAGCAAACAAGGTAGGAGGACGTCCCATTTCCTCCGCAGGCTCTCGGGCAGAATCCTGATCATGCCCTTTAAGGTTTTGTTAAACCTTTCCACCAGACCATTGGTCTGGGGGTGATAAGGGGTGGAGAACCGGTAAGTGACTCCACACTCTTTCCACATAGCCCGCATATATGCCGACATGAAGTTGGTACCTCTGTCCGACACAACTTCCTTGGGGAACCCCATCCGGGTGAAAATCCCCATCAGAGCCCGTGCCACCGCAGGTGCAGTAATGGTCCTCAGAGGGATAGCCTCTGGGTACCGGGTGGCATGATCCACCAGAACCAGGATGAACCTGAGACCGACAGACGTTGGTGGATCTAATGGCCCAACAATGTCGATGCCCACCCTTTCAAAGGGGATGCCAACGACAGGCAGTGGTTCCAGGGGAGCCTTCAGCTTCACCCCTGTTTTCCCACTAGCTTGGCAGGTTACACACGTCCTACAAAAAGTGTCGGACGTAATCCTCATCTGAGGCCAGTAGAAATGAGGGACAAGTCTAGCAAAAGTCTTGTCCTGTCCCAAGTGTCCTGCCAAGGGTATTTCTTGAGCCAATCCCAACAGGAAGGCTCGGTAACGCTGGGGAACTACCAAGGCCCGGGATGACCCATGCACCGGAGCCTTGGGTTCGCTATAGAGGAGACCATCTTCCCAATATATGTGGAAGGTCCCCGAATCGTTACCCGTTGCCTGGGCTTCGGCCTGTCGCCGCAAACCCTCAAGGGTAGGGCACTCCTTCTGGGCCTGACAAAGCTCCTCCCTAGTAGGTCCTCCCTCCACCTGCCATTCTGCAGGGGTAGGTAAGCCCTCCAGGGAAGTAACATCCTCTCTGTAGACTCCGGGACCACTTCAGTCGCCCCATCCACCTTCTGAGGTGCAGATGCCGGGGCAGCCTTCCCCTGTCCCCGTTTACCCTTCTTGGCAGCTGGTTGGGCCTTTGTCCCAGGCTCCAACCTCTGTGAACTTCCTCTTCGGGCAGTCCCGGACCGTGTGTTGGCACAAGTCCACTCGGGTGTCCCCAACATCTCCATGTGAGCCTTGAACTCGACCTCCCAACAGACAGTCGACCGGCATGGCAGGGCGTATTGCAACTCGTAGAGGACCCGCAACCCCTCCCCACTCAAAGGGAATCTGGGCCACCGGATAGTGACCCTCTTGGTTGTCAGCCATCACAACCGGGTGGACTACGTTGAGAACCACCTGCTCTGGGGACACCAGCTGACTCCTTACCATAGTCATGCTGGCTCCTGTGTCCCTCAGAGCCTCCACCCTCTGGGCATTGATGGTGACCCATTGCCTGTACTTAGTAGTATTCGAGGGCACCTGGGTCTTAGGAACCATCTCATACTCCCCTAGGGACACTAAGGTTAGCCCTGCCCACTCACCTCCCTTATCTAGGGGCAACTCCTCCTCGAGCACTACACTTGCCACCCCAGGGGTCTTTCCTCCAATGGGAGGGTGTGGTCTCTTGGGACACTTGTCATCCCCCTTGTAGTGCCCAATCTCGCCACGCTCATAACAACGGACAACCCTAGGCTGCTGACCACGGACAGGATAAGGGGGTTTGTGGGGGCCGACCTTAGGAGGGAATCCTAATCCCTTTCCTTGCGAACTCTTTTGGGGGCCTTTAGAGAACTCCTTCTTTTTGTCTCCCCCCTCTTTCTTCTGGGGGGCGCCCTGACCAGCCCCTTGGCAATTCCCTCCAGTCCCTTTTGAGGATACCCGGGTACTTGCCCAGATATCCGCCTCCTCTGCAAGCTTCCTAGGATTAGTTAGCTTGCTGTCCACCAGGTGTTGACGCAGCTCCGGAAAACTTTTCTCGAGGAGGTGCTCCCTTAAAATCAGGTTATACAACCCCTCGTAGTCTTTCACCTCACTGCCCTGTACCCAACCCTCCAAGGCCTTCTTGGCGTAGTCCAAGAAGTCCACCCAATTTTGGGTGGCCAGCTTTTGGCTACCCCGGAATCTCTGCCTGTATTTCTCAGGGGTCATCCCAAACTTTCTAATTAAGGCGACCTTCATGGTGGGGTAATTGGTCTGCTCTCGCTGTTCCAGAGCTAAAAGGGCATCTCTCCCCATCGGAGGCATATACCTATATAGACCACCCCCCCCCCCCCCCCACACTGAACTTCGGGGATCCCATGGGCTCGTAAGGAGACCTCATAGACAGCCAACCATTTAGCAATGTCATCCCCGACACTGTAGCTGGCGACTACGTCCTTTGGCAGATACGGTCTGGGCTCCCTGCTCTCTATGTACGCTGCCACCAACGGGACTGCTGGGGGTTCCAAACTGTAGGGCCTTGAGTTCTAATTCCTTTAAATGGAGCTCATTGAGGAACCTCCGCTCCTCCCTTTCTTTCTCCAAGCGGGCTAGATCCATTTTGAACTGCCTCTCTTCTCTCCTGTCAACTAAATCAGCTGAAGACAGGCTTCCCCCCGAAGCGCTACTACCCGCTCTTGAAGGGGCACTAGGTCCTACATCCATGTTGCCGCTCTCAGGGGGGAAAAGTGATTCTGTCCCTTCCGTAGTGTCCGGTCCTGGCCCCTCCTCCTCCCGTTTTCCGCTAGGGTGGACCATAACCCAGGCTCTCAAGCTAGTTTGGAGTTCTATTTTCTTCGCCCCCTGCTTGAAAAATACCCCCCTCTCCTGGCAGAATTCCTTTAGCTGGGTTACAGTATACTCTTCCAGCCTACCCAACTCAAACTCCATCCTGCCAGGTGGGCCCCAACACTGCAGAAAAGAACTTCACGATAGGAGACCCTTCCTTTATGAGGAAGTACACCACAGGACAGAACAATTTCGAAAAATTCCAATCAGGGAGACCACCTGGAAAAAACTCCAATAAAAAAAAAACAACAATCAGGTGTAGGGTGTGGCGCACGCTAAACTGCTACTGGATGGATACAAGCACAGACCCAGAATCCCACCGCTGAACACCAACTTGTTGGACCTGACGTCCTTGGGGTAGCTTGGCTCAGGCAGAAAGGCTTTTTCTCCAAAATTGCATGTCGTGCTTGCATCACACCCAACTCACACTTCAGCGCCTCACCACTCAAAAATGACGCTACACCGAAACAGTGGAAAGGTTTAGAAAATAAGTTTTATCTTTCCTTTTTAAGTGCGCTCAATTTACGTTATCCATCACATTTCAGGATTAAACATTTCATGGTATTCAGAACAACAGTACAATTCCTTTCTTTACTCCAGTATAGCAAATACCTAAATACTATCAGATGTGTCAATCCAGCGCCTAGATTCTAGTATGCCAAATTACACCCCCACATATATCGCCCCACGTAACATTTTCTTAGTACAGAACTTCAGACGGCCAACAGGCCCACATGTGGCTCTTCAGTCAGTTGATTACACTAGACACTTTACTTCCTGAATCTTAGTCTATCGCATATGATCAATCTTAAACATTAGGCGCTATACTGGTGATTTATTTGGTTGCTGGGAATCAAGCTGTTACATTTGAGCATTGCACCTGAAGCTTTTCAGTAACTGGTAGTCAAACTAATCCATTTGAGCATTACCCATAAACCTTCCCTGTTACTGGGAACCAGACTAATACATTTGAACCTTACTTCTAGCTCTACTCTGGGAGTTCCCAATATATTTACTACAGCCTCGCAAGTGTGTACCTCATGGCACTGGTAATTTCTTTTACCCTAGTATCTGGCATTAAGTTCATAAACCCCCGTGCATTTCCTCCCTTCTGATTATACCCAGCTTACTGTCAACCTCGTAGTCCTCCTCACGGGAAGGTCGGCGGAGCCCGAGTCGAGTTCCCTCTTTCCTCGGGACAGACAGGCTCACAGTGCTGACACGGGGAGATCTCTGCAACCAAGGGGGGCGGAAATGGGGCACACCCACCGACCACCTCCCCCAAGGACTTCCCGGCTTGTGAGTCTCGTCACGGGAAGAAACCTCGCTCTCCCGTTCCAATTAACACTGGCGGAGAGTCGTTCCTGGTCCCTACTCGGTTCCGTAGGCCAGGCGTGGTCCTGTTCCCCCTCCGCAGCAGCTGGGAGGCGCGCCGCAGCCGCCTGAAGCAACGCGGCGTGCGGAGGCGCGGCCTCCTCCTACTACTGGCAACAGGGGGGGCGGTGCTTCGGCGTCGGCTCCTGTCACGAGTCACTGGTGAAACGGCTTCAAGGCCTCACGACCCTCTCTTCCTAGCGGCGTCTCTTAGCTGCTCAGACGCGTCACTCCCTCGCCGGCCCACACCAGGGAGCCCCGACCCTCTCAACAGACCTCCCGGTTCACAACAGACCACTCCCTCGTGACATTAGGCGATCTCTCAATCTCGGGGTTGCGGCGGTGATTTTCGGCCACAGCGCTCCTCAGGGGCAAAGCACAGGCACGCAGAGACCCGGCCAGCGGCGGTGAGTCTACCACGCGTGGTGCTTCTTTTACAGTGCAGGGGCCACGGTGGTGATCTTGGGTACCGGGCGCTATCAGGTAGTAGGGCTACCCAGCGCTTCGCTGGCACAGCGCTGGGGGACAGTTGTAAGTTCTGGCAATATAGCGCTTAGCTGGCACAGCGCTTCCCAGTTCCTCAAAGGGGAGGGGGGCTGAAATTAAGGGTGCAAGGTATGCACCGGAACGGACAAGTAAGCCAACCACTCGTTTGTTACTTGGGCACAGTCACCTCCTGAACCGTCCAGAACGGTGGTTGGTCGTTTGGCCTGTATGTTTTCAAAGTCTCAGGCAACAACAGGGATGAGGGAGGTGTAGTCCAGGACGGTGGCTCCTCACCTGGTCTTCCTTCCGGGATTCTGACTAAACAGAAGACTCTAAGATAGAGATGATTCTCCAAATCAGTGGCTGGAGTCAGGGACAGGTCAAGAGGTCGAGGGTGGTATCAGCTGATGAGGGAAGTCACGCAGACCCTAAGACCTGTCAATTCCCTCTCTAGCGCAGCCACCTCCCCACTCAGGTGCCTTACTCCTGTCTACCTCACAGCTCATCTACCTCCTAAAATGGCCGACCCCCCTTCACCTCTATTTATAACCTGGGGCCTGACTGGCCAGAGTGGTCCGGAAGGTTCCGGAACCTCTCATGGCAGTCTATGGCCCAGGCTCTGAGGCGACAGTTGGGACCACCATTTTGTGAAACCACTCTCCCCCTTCCTCCATTTTTCTTTGTGAAGCACCTTGCGCCTCTCCCTCAGATAGTGAGAATGGGGCGCCCAGAGCCTCTACATCAACACCAAAAAGAAGTTAGTGGACAGGGAAAAAAAATGAGGGGGTAAGGGAAGAAAATAAAATGAGGAGGGAACAGCCAAAGGGCTGACAGGTCTAACAGCGGGTGATGAGTTTGCTTTGTTACGATGACTTGTAGGAGGCCAGCGGTTTCGATTACCTACCGCCCATTCCCAAACACCCAGATTCAGTTCTCTCAAGGATTCTGCCTCTAATGCCATGTTGATGTGTGGGGCATCTGATGTCCCTGACTTCCAGCTCTCCACCTTGGAAGTTAAAACTAATGTATTGACAGAAATCCTCCAGCCGAGTTGAACCCCTCCTGTCATTTAATGAGGCACCAACAGATACCTTTTTGGGTGCCTGGGCTAAGACTTGCTCTGGCCCCACATTCAACAGGCAATAGTGAGACGCCATTGTCCTGTCCGGGGTGACCTTGCCTTCCTGTCCCAACACACTTTTCCTAAGAAAGTTTGGTTGCGCATGCATCCACAGTGAGGTCTAACCCAAACACCTTTTCAACTACTCCCCGCCGATAGAGAATCCAAGCAAGTAGAGGCGTTGGAGAAGTGAGTTTTTCCTTCCACCAGCCTGGCTCGCTGTTTTAGTTAACACCAGCAGTCTCCTGGGATGCTACTTCCACATCTTTTGGGATTTGGTGGCTCAAGTCCTCTCTGGACCTGTCCCTGCCCTGGCCATCCAGGACATTTGGCATGCGGTAAAGTTAACAATTCATTGTGTCCTGGACACTACTGATTCCATCAAGCTGGCCATTGGCACCAATGTCTACCTCAGCCATCATGCTTCACTTCGGTCCATGGGTTTTTCAGATGACCCACAGTTGTTAATGTATGTGCCGTTTGATGGGGCCTGTCTGTTCGGGGAGAACGTAGACCCAGCTCTAGAATGTTCAGAAAGAGCATGGCCACGGCCCACTCTCTAGCCCTATGTGCCCCACCTCGCTGACAACACCAGACCTACCGTGACTTGGGCAGAGGTCCCCTTCAACTCCAGCCAATCCAACCACAGTATGGCGCCCAGCAGCTTCGCCGCTGTGGTGCCCACTGCCCTTGTGACCAAAGTCACCCCCCTCTTTCCTTCCTCCCCACCTGCCAAATCCCTTTTGTGTGCTCACTGAGGAGCACAGCCACCCGGTGGGAGGCAGAATACAAACATCCTTGCCGGGTTAGCAGACCATAACTTTAGACAGATGGGTCCTGCAAATTGTTAGAAAGGGCTATGGCCTTCCATTCCTTTCCGTCCCGCTGCACCTTCCGTACGAACTCAGCTGTCGACTCCTAGCAGCTTATAGATTGCAAATACACTGAAGGTAGTGCAGGCACTCCTCCACGAATGCGGAGAACATTGGCTCGATCTGTTGACCACTGCCAAGAACTCCTGTGCATTCCAAGGCGTCTTTCGCTCAGAGATGCATTCAGACTCGAGTGGAACTCTGACGCTGTCCTGCCAATATCACTCCTGCCCTGAGTTCTCAAGAAAATGAGGACCAACCCGGCCCAAGTCATCCTAGTGGCTTTGGATTGGGCATGGTAGACTTCTGTGCCTGAGCTTCTGCCTGTGATCAGGTTGTGAGGATCTGCTGTCCTAGCAGCAGGGCTTGGTTCTGCACCCAGGCCTTTGCAATCTCAAACCTTCACTCTTGGAGATTGAGCAGCAACAGCTGAACACTGTAGACTTTCCCCCGGAGGTGGTACATGCCATTTTGGCAGGCAGGCGTCCCGCGACAAAAACTGTGTATGCTTATCGTTAAGATCAGTTTATGGCTTGGTATAGCACCCCTGTTGGCCCTTTTGGCTTTTTTTGCGGTTGCTGAATCAGTTTTCTTCAAGGCTTCAGTTGTTAAATGATTTTTAAAAGGGTTGTAAATTTGTTTGTTTATTTCTTCCCCCTTTGTTATGCCACAGTGGAACATTAACTTGGGCCTCACTTTACTGATGTGCACTTCATTTAAGCTGTTTCACATCTGTTCATTATGGCTCCTCACTCTTAATACTGTACTATAAATAATCTTTTAGTAGGAAGCCAGCATGGCTGGAGAATGTCTCCATCAAAAGCCTTTCTGAGGCAGACTTCTTCCTGCAGATACTCTTCTTGTGAATATGCTCCAGGCACCAGACTGGATCTGGATCATTTTTCCCCAGCAATAGTTCGCTTGCATCTCATTCACCTGCCCAGATATGACGACATTGGAGTATATTAGGGCGCAAAGCTGTGTGCTGGCATCAGTTTCTGTTTGTCCAAGCCACGTTGATGTGGTCTGATAACTTATTGGTGCTTTGTGACACAATTCTTCACTTTTTCATATACATCCTAAGATTTCCGGATTTAATCCCTGTTGCAGATGTATGACGTCTGGTTCTGATCATGAACCCTGTTGCTGATGACCCAAGATGTCCTGAAGATGACCATCCTTCCGCCCCCTCATAAAAGTATTTTTGGTGAAGTCCTTTCATGGACATGCTTACTTGTTTCACGTCTCCTTCCGATCTGACTAAGGGGTACTGCTTGTATTGCCTCTTACGCTGTATTTCCGCCCTTTTTATTTCCTTGTAGGCACCTCGGTGCCCTTTCATGGAGGAGCCTGGCTCCTACAGAGGTGGGGGCCATCTTTTAGCGGGTCTTTTGACTCGTTTTAATTATTTTGCGTTTGTATTTCCTACTTTTTAATTTGACCTAATTTAATATCTTACTTTGCCAGGGGAGCCTGTCTAAGGTAAGGCTGGGTTGCTGGACCCCGGTTTGGCTTATTGGTCCGCACTTTAAATCGGTACACGCTACCAGTGTCCAATTTGACCACACTCCTTAGAGACAGCATGAAGGGCTATTTAAATGGCCAAACAGCACATATGCGTGCAGTGGGAACACGCAGTGAGCGCGCCAAAAGGCAAGCCCATCTGCACCCTTCTGTGCTCCGCGCCTGCCCCCTGCCGTTTTTACCCAATACCAAGTAAGTACAATGCGGTATTCAAGCGAGCAGCTTATGTGTCTGAGGGCAAACAGTGTTGTCCAGGATTTCTGTTAACATCACAAAGGTCCGCTCAAACATGACCGCATTGCCAGCTGACTATCTAACATTAGGGTACAGCGATTGGAAGTGTATGGATCTTCCACTACCAAGGCTATGCCCACTCCTAAAATATTTAAAGCCATTCTTATAAATGCTCGATCGCTTGTCAAGAACGCTTTCTTTCGTTTACTTTCTTGAGGCCAACTCATTAGACCTGACTTTCCTTACTGAGACATGGGCTGATGCTTCCTCTGGTCCTGATCTTATTACGGCCATTCCCAAGGGATTTACCATCATTAGGTTTGACCGGATAGGAAGAAAGGGTGAGGGTTAGCCATTATTTATAGGGAACAATTTCTTTTTATTAAAGTTTTTATTAGGATCAAACTGCAGCATTAAAAACATTATTTAGACATCTTTGGCAAAGTTATACAAGATTTCAGCATTACAGTACATCCTTCAGTCCATACGGAGCACATAGGATTACGCTATTCAACAGTTGTACAGTTACCATCAGGGTAACAACTATGCCCCCTGGTCAGGAGAGCCAGATAAGTCACTACTGTTTCACCACCAAATCCCATCATTTTAATTGCTCTGATTATGTGCCATCACCTCCTCAGCCTCGCTCTCCAACAACAAAAGTCTCTCCCTTCTCAGTCTCACCGTAGGAGAAATGCAGATCCCCCTGTATTTATTCCAGCGTCCCCACTTATAATCCCATTTTCGGGGGCATCCTCTCCCTTTATACACAGTTTTTTCGGCAATCATGGCATGATCCATGTCTTTTTCCCAGTCCCATAGATGCGGTACAGTGTCCACCCCCCACTTCTGAGCAATATTCAGTTTCGCTATAGCCCATTCCATTGTGGCCCACGACTGTTCCGCTTGTGTGAGGTCTGTTGCGTCCCAGATATTAAGGAGACATAGTGTGGGAGATGGCTGAATAGGTTTGTCACAGGTCCTAGCTATTTGTTGGGTGACGTCCTTCCAATAATGTTGTATATGAGGGCAGTCCCACAGGATGTGTATGTATGTGCCAGTTTGGTTACAATGTCGAAGGCAGAGTGCATCAGGCCGCCTACCTAACCTGAATAGCAGTGTGGCATCAAAATATACCCGGTGGAGAATCTTGAGCTGGACCAGCCAAAGTCTCATTGGAATCGCAACCTCATGGGGGGAGGCCAGTGCCTCTCCAGTCCTCTTCGGCCAGTACCCCAGGTTCGCCTCCCAACTTGACCACAGTTTCAACATTGGGTCGGTCTGGTTATTAACCAATTTTCTATACGTGAGGGAGATAGCTTTACGGTCCATTGGGTCCAACAATAGTCTGTCCTCAAAAGGAGAGGAATCCGGAAGGAGGGTACCCTTCGGGAGGGCGGAGTCAATAGCATGGCTGATCTGCAGATAGCAGAAGTGCTCCGTCGGTGCTAGTTTGTACTTTGTTTGGAGGTCCGCAAACGATGCCTTATTGCCTTTAACCCACAAATCTCCCACCGTGAAAATCCCTATCGTGTCCCATTTATCAAAACCCGCATAGACACTGAGTCGCCCCAAAATGTCTGGTTCCCACAGAGGGGTAGCTTTCGTTAGGTGCCTCTGCCAACTCATTCGCCGCTGAACTCCATGCCACACTTCCACTGTACGCGCCGTGGGGCCAATCAGGCGTAGCTGTCTATGGTTAGTGTACAGTGCTCTATTGTAGCCCCCTTTACCCATTAGCCAATGGTCGGTGCGGAAGCTGGAATCGTCATGTGGCTCAAACCCCAATTTATTGATGGCTATGAGCTGCGAAGCCTGATAGTTGAGGCGCATGTCCGGCAGCCCAATACCCCCGTCATACCATCCCATGGTGAGTTTATTTATGGCTATCCGTGGCGGCCTATTCTCCCAAAGTAGATCCCTCACCGCTGCTTCGATTTGTAAAAAATAAGAGTTAGGAACTGGGTTAGGCGTATTTTGCAGGGCATAAAGAAAGCGCGGTAGGGCAAGCATTTTGAATAAGGACGCACGTCCCAGTAGAGTTAGGGGGGGGGAGGCTTCCAATGAATGACATCCGATCTAAACCTCTGTAGTGGTCCCAATAGATTTTGTTCATAAAACAGGGTTGCATCAGTCGCTATAAAAATGCCTAAATATCGAAAACCCTGAGACGCCACTGGGATATCATATCCTCGAGGGCTTTGCGGGGTGTCTCCCTCGAGAGAATACATCTGGGATTTGTACCAGTTTATCTGGTAACCAGAGTGTGCCCCAAATATATGAAAAATATGCAGCACATGGCAGAGCGAACGAGCTGGTGAGGCAAGATAAAGCAGGATATCATCCGCGTAGAGTGATACGTTGTCTTCATGCTCGTTTGTCCATTTAAGGCCTCTAATTTCTGGGTCCTCCGTTATCCAGGCCGCAAGAGGTTCAAGAACCAAGGCAAAGAGGAGTGGCGATAGTGGGCACCCTTGCCTCGTGCCACCACAGAGGGGGAAAGAAATGGAACGATGATTGTTCACCGAAACGTGCGTTGTGTGTACAATAATCGGATCCACCCAATCAACTTGCGTCCGAACCCAATGCGGGTAAGAACCGCAAACAAATACTCCCATGCTATAGTGACAAATGCAATTTTTGCGTCGAGCGCTATCAAGATTGCTTCTTCTTCGATCGTGTCAAAACATCCCAGTGCACCATGTACTCGACGCAGATTACGCGCCGTATTCAGACCTGGCATGAAACCCGACTGGTCAGGGTGAACCAGATCGGGAAGATATGGAAGCAGTTGATTAGCCAATAGTTTGGCCAGAATCTTGGCCTCCACTGTGATCAAAGATATGGGCCGGTACGATGTGCACTCATCCACCGGTTTACCGGGTTTGTGGATAACCACGATGTTAGCCTCGCGGACATCAGCCGGGAGGATGGTACGTTCCTTGCTTTAGTGATAGAGATTGAGCAGATGGGGCGCTAATTTCAGTGCCATGGGTTTGAGCAGTTCAGGACCCATCGCCCTATCCGTACGGAGGTCCTGAATTGCTCTCTGAACCTCGTCGACAGATATGTCCGCATCCAAAGCCTCCCTATCCTGCCGCCATCGAAGCTTGTGAGTATTGCGGTGTTCCCTACACTCTTTTGTAATGGTTCGCAAAGGCCTCAGCAATGCCTTGCGGGTCGGTAGCCATATCGTCGTCAGGCCCTTTAAGTGCACGCACCTATCTTGCTGATTGTTCCTTGCGTTCCAGCCATGCCAGCAGCTTACCAGTTCGCTCTCCTTGCTCGTATACCCGGTGACGGGTGGCAAGGGTACGCCTGCTGGCGTCTTCGAGGAGCAACTGTCTATAATCCTGCCGTTTGATATGGAGACAGTGTTGAGTATCAGGATCAGGGTCTTGGGAAATGGCGCATTCAAGGAGTAAAATGTCTGTTTCTAATTCAACCACCCTCCGATTACGCTCAGCTATATGGCCCACCATCAGAGACCATGCTCTCCCCTTTATCACTGCAGCGTATGCCCCCCACAGTGTAATTGCCGACTTAACAGACCCTATATTTTCTTCAAAATCGTATTCAGTGTCTTGTCGCAGAGTTTCTCTAATGTGTGGAATCATGATCGGACCAGGTTGTGTAAGGCGATGGGCACTTGGGGTCGCCACAACAGGGGAATGATCTTAAACCCCTCACGCCAAGCACGACGATTCAGTGAGTTCATGTATATGTTGTGCATGGGTAAACAAAGTCAATTCTTGATTGACTGCCATGTACACCTGATTGAAACGTAAAGTGTGTATCATGGGGGTGCAACCATCGCCAAATATCTACCATCCCCAAGGCGTTGCTAAAGACACA
The DNA here is from genome assembly GCF_964204655.1 of Triturus cristatus. Classification (NCBI taxonomy): domain Eukaryota; kingdom Metazoa; phylum Chordata; class Amphibia; order Caudata; family Salamandridae; genus Triturus; species Triturus cristatus. Next base: position 21,398,772 of record NC_140586.1, read on the forward strand.
GAGGTTCCCACGGGTAGATTCAATAATAGCGCCCCCACATCTGTCAATGTCAAACGTTGCAGACCCTGTGGGGCATACACAGAGAGAACATTAAGAACTCTGCCCTCCCACAGGCCAGTACAAGCTGCATATCCACCCTGTGGATCCGTCCAAGTGTTTTGTATGACGTAGGGGCAGCCTTTGCGAAGGAGAACCCCCCCACCCCTCTGGACCCAGTAGTGAAGCCCGAGTGTGCCACCATGAGATATCCCTTCATATTGAGGGCCATACAAGAATTACCGATCAGATGGGTTTCTTGAAACATCACTATATTGAGTCCCTGACGATGAATATCCTGCAATACAATGCCTCTTTTAATTTTGTCTCCCATCCAGTTAACGTTCCACGTAGTGAGTTTAAGTCCCTGACCTTTCGCCATTAGCATTAAATAGTAGTACAATGGTAATGATAGAACATATGTAGCGTTCTAAACCCTCCGCGGCATCCTTCAGGGCGGCCCCTAGGCCGTTGCTTGGTACTGCCATGCCTTGGAAGATTACATCAGTGACCTGGATGATGACGCCAACTAAGATGTACATATATAAGATGCCACTTTGTCTTGCTGCAAAAAACCAATAACTACACCCCCCCCCCCCCCCCCCCAACAAATCGAACCCCAACTCACCCCCCCTCCCTGCTCAACGGGTCTAAAACCGCCCGCCACCCCCCAACATGCAGAGTGCCTGTCGCCCACCCATAAACCACTCCAGGGAACGTGAGCTACCCCACTCCCAATCGTCCCGCATCCAATCAGTAGATACTTTGTCCCCTCCTGTATCATCGGCCCAGTCAGTAATCAATGTTTCCACATTTAGGAGGCCGTGACTCTGATGTCTCGCCCTGAAGCTCTCTAGAGGGCCTCCAGGGTCCCGAAGAATTACATCATAGTCTCACCAAATTGCAAGTTCAGCGCCCCCCTGTGTGTCCCTGGGAGCCAGTATCAGAGTGTGAAGGAGAGCGTCTCCACCTTACCAGACTCCGGATCAGTGAGCTCCAGTATGTCCCTGGGAGTCAGTCAGAATGTGAAGGAGAGCGTCTCTGATGGTGCCAGTCGTCAGCCGAAAACCCTTACTGCGCCTTCTTACCGCCTGTGCGCCAACCTTCCAGCCAGTCCCAGGCCTCTTCCGGCCTAGTGAAAAAACACGATTTCCCATTGGCTTCCACTCTCAATTTGGCGGAACATCATTGCATATTTAACCTCCTGGTCTCGGAGGGCCCGGTTCGAGGCATGTGGGCTGCTGAATTCATATCTGTGCATAGATCGCCGCCTAGTGTTGGGTCCGGATGTTTGCACGTTGTTGTCCTGGAAGAGTCTTCGAAGTATCCTTGGATAGGTGACTCCTCCCCTGGACTACAGTGCGCATGGGCATCCTCTCCATCCTCAGATTGTTTTTTTCCGCCATTGGGTTCGGATGTGCTATCTTAACTCCAGTTTGAAAAAAACTTTGTCGAGGCCAAAAGGCCTTTAGTTCGCGTCGGTACTGTTCACTCGATCGGTTTCGACTCTACCTGTTAGCTTACTAACTTTAGAACCAACTTTTCGCTTTTTACCTGACCATCGACGACACCGACGATGGAGTCGAGGACACCATTCAAGAGGTGCCCGGTATGCAATGCGAAATATCCCCATATCGACGTCCACCCGGTGTGCAACAAATGCTTGTCGCCGGACCACGACGAATCGACATGCATGGCCTGTGCCCGGTTCCGTTCCAAGAAGACTCTACGGAATCGACGAGCGGCGAGACTCGAAGCGCAGCACGCGGCACCGGCCCCGGCAGACATCTTCAACGCCGAAGATGTCGAAGAATTGGAAATCCTACCCTCCAGTCCTGTTTCCGAACATGACTCCGGTTCGGACGACGTCGACGAATCACTCTTTCGCAGAGATGAAGACCACACCGAGGTAGGAGACGGCGATGAGGCCTTAGGGGCCGAAGAGAGTAGCTCCAATGACGAGCAAGGCCTACCCGTTCAGACTGACGAGAGCCCAGTGCCACAGTCAATGGCTCCGGTCGAGGGATCGCCTTCGGGCCTTACCCGAGACCTATCCCGCAGTTCTTCGGCCCCGCCCTCGGGCCCGGCCTCGGACGTTCAGCGGCAGCCATTATTACCTAAACCGGCTGGTTTCCCTTCTACCAAACCGAAACCGAAAGCTGCACTGGTACAAATGAAACCGAAACCGAAAGTGGCGCTAGTCGGATCGAGGCCTTCCACACCTTCGACGCCAGCGACACGCGTCGGCACCGAGCGCAACAAACGAGACTTCGGTGCCGAACTTGAAGCGGCCGACGTCGGAGTCGGCATACGGAAAAAGGCCCTCGGTGCCATCAAACCTGCTCGGCTCGCGGCGCCGACGCCATCGACTCCTAAACCAAAGGTCATACTGCCTGCTGCGTCTCACGTCGCTTCCACGGCAACACCAAAGCCTCATGCATCGAAAACGTCAACGGCCATTTCCGACCCGATGACCCACCGGCGCCGAAAAAGTCCACGGCCGCCTCTACAAACCTGGTCGGCGCTAAGGCCTCGAAAGCGCTTCAAGTGCGAACCGTTGCAGCACAAAGCAGCAAAACCCAAACGGTCCTCCAGGACACATCGGGCTCCGGCCCACTAAAAGCTCAAGCAGCCTCTTCGGCGCCAGCCAACATAACTTTTGGCCTGCCGCCATCCACGGTCCTGAAAATGTTCCAACTCAGGACACGGGTCACCCACACCACGGTTACACCTGCTGAGACGTCTCCGTCACATTGCATCGACGCCAACACCGGCAGGATGATTATCCATGAACGGAGGATAACTTCGGAGCCACCTTTGGACCCTTTCAGGATCCCACTAAAAAGAAAGCTGCCTGTGGACTCAGAACCTGTGCTTTGCGAATCTTTCGACTCGCCCTACCAGGATCCAATATCATTCTCTCCCACACACTCCGACACGGATGCGTTGGCAGACTATATGGATGACCAAGTCCCTTACCACGGAGACATGGACCCTGATGACCAACAGGACCCTGATCAAACTTGGGGCGACCCTGCAGACCCCAGTGCACCTCTAGATGCACAGGACCCACAACTCTATGGAGCGAAAACATCTCCCACAGAGGACACTGCAGCGTTCAACGCTCTTATTGAACGTGCTGCGAATAATCATGGAGTGCAGCTTCACTCTGACACCGTGGAGGACGACTTCCTTATGGACACTTTCGCTTCCTCAGGCATGTAAAGACTCTGCCCATGTTGAAAGGGGTCCTCAAACCAGCCAAGGACATCTTCAAGGAACCCACCAGGGCAAGGGTGATAAACCCCAGGATCGACAAAAAGAACAGATCAGCACCTGGGGACCCTACTTACATCAGAGGCCAATTACCTCTCGACTCCATTGTCGTTGCGAATGCTCGCAAGAGGGCACACTCGCAAACGACAGGTGACGCTCCTCCCCCGGACAAAGAGTCCAGGGTGTTAGAGACCTCTGGCAAGCGAGTTGCCGCCCAGGCTGCCAACATATGGCGCATAGCCAACACTCAAGCGCTCCTCGCTCGCTACGATAGAGCGCACTATGACACATTGGAGCAACTACTCCAACATCTCCCTGACCCGTTCAAAGAAGGTGCAGAAATTCTTATCAGAGAGGGACAGCTACTCACAAATGCTTCCATCAAGTGTGCACTAGATGCTGCAGACACGGCTGCCAGGGCCATAAACACAAGCGTCATGCTGCGACGACATGCCTGGTTGCGAATCTCCGGGTTCAAACCTGAGGTGCAAAATAATATACTAAACCAACCTGTCAACCCCGACTATTTATTCGGGCCGGAGGTTGACACAGCCCTTGAGAAAATAAAAAAGGACACGGACACTGCAAAGTCCATGGGGGCTCTCCAGACTCAGTCCTTTCGGAGCAGCTCCTTTTGTCGCCCCGGAAATAGAGGAGCAGGTAGAGGACAGGGGTCACAGCAGACATACAACAAGGGCAATACCCAAACCACCTATGATAAAAACACCCGGGGTGGATATCGTGGCTCCAGTACAAAGGGCAGAGGACGCGGCTACGGCAACACCAGGTCCTCCCCCAAGAACAAGCAGTGACGCCCTCTCCCTTCCTCCCGACCACATAACACCTGTCGGGGGAAGGCTACAAAGGTTCCTGTCCACGTGGAACTCCATCACCACGGACAGGTGGGTCAAAGATATTGTCAAATACGGTTACTGTCTAGAGCTAACCTCCACTCCACCCACAATACCTCCAAGAAACCGTCCTATGTCCTCAGAGCACTTAACGCTCTTACAGCAAGAGGTGCAAAGTATGCTTCTAAAAGGCGCTATAGAGGTCGTACCCGTCCACGAGCAGGGTACGGGAGTGTACTCCCTCTACTTTTTAATACCGAAAAAGGACGGGTCACTCAGACCTATACTAGACCTAAGACCCCTGAACCGGTACATTCTTTCCGAGCACTTTCACATGCTCACTCTCCAGCAAGTCCTTCCGCTTCTCAAGCAGGGAGACTTCCTGGCCACACTGGACCTCAAGGATGCGTATTTCCACATACCCATTCACCCCTCACACAAAAAATACCTCAGGTTCACTGTTCAGGGACAGCACTATCAATTCAAAGTCCTGCCCTTCGGCGTGACAACAGCACCCAGGGTTTTCACAAAGTGCCTAGCTACTGTGGCGGCACATCTACGGAGGCAGCACATACACGTCTACCCCTACCTGGACGACTGGCTCGTTCAAGCGAAGTCAGCCCAGCAATGTGCCAGCCACATGTCCCGCACCATTCACCTCCTTCACAGTCTGGGATTCTCACTAAATTACCCAAAATCCCATCTCCAGCCCGCACACGTACAACAGTACCTGGGTGCGACTATAGACACTCTGGCGGCCACAGCTCAGCCAAATTTAGTGAGGATCAACAGCATGCAAATGCTGATTTCCAAGTTCAAACCCCAACACTCCCTGCGCGAGTGTTCATGCAGTTGATAGGCATGATGGCCTCCTGCATTTTCATAGTCCCGCACGCGAGATTACATATGCGCCCGCTTCAGGAGTGCTTAGCACGTCAGTGGAATCAGGCTCAAGGACAGTTGAAAGACCTAGTGTTGGTGAGCGGTCGGGCATACAACTCTCTGCATTGGTGGAATCCACAAAACCTTTGCAAGGGCCGACCGTTCCAAGAGCCTGTTCCACAAATAGTACTGACAGCGGACGCGTCTCTCCAGGGATGGGGAGCTCATGTACTCCACTACACAGTGCAGGGACTATGGACGACACAACAGAAGAAAATGCACATCAACCTTCTGGAACTGATGGCAATCTTCCTGGCCATGAAGGCATTCAAAGTACATCTGTGCAACAAGGTCGTGTTGATCCGGACGGACAACATGACCGCAATGTACTACATACAGAAGCAGGGAGGAACGCACTCTCCACAGTTGTCTCATCTGGCTCAGAGCATGTGGAAGTGGGCCATTCAGAGGAACATGTTCCTCATGGCGGAACACCTCCCCGGCAAGGACAACCAGATGGCGGATCTGCTCAGCAGACACAGCCACCAGATGCACGAGTGGGAGTTACACCCATCAGTACTCCAGCCGTACTTCCAGCAGTGGGGTCATCCAGAGATAGACCTGTTCGCCACAAGCGAAAACGCAAAATGCCAAAGCTTTGCCGCCAGGTTCCCACATCCGCAGTCGCAGGGCAATGCGGTATGGATGAACTGGTCCGGCAGATTTGCGTACGCTTTTCCCCCAGCGCCGTTGATACCGCTGGTGGCTCGCAAACTCAGACAACACTCCCTGACACTCGTCCTAGTTGCTCCTACGTGGGCACGCCAGCCATGGTACACCACCTTCCTCGAACTTTCCGTGGTGCCGCATCAAAGGCTGCGGATCAAACCCGCGCATTTGACGCAGAACCATGGAGAGATTCAGCACCCAGATCCGCAACAGCTGAACCTGGCAATCTGGCTCCTGAAGTCCTAGAGTTTGGCTACCTCAACCTGCCACCTGACTGTATGGACATCATCAAGGAGGCCAGGAGACCCACTACAAGAGCTTGCTATGCAGTCAAATGGAAAAGGTTCGTCATTTATTGCGATAATAATGACATTAACCCGCTGGACGCATCCATCCAAAACATCATTTGTTACCTCCTACACCTATACCGATGCAATCTGGCGTACACCTCTATACGTGTCCATTTGACCGCAATATCAGCCTATCTACAAACCAGGCAGCACCTCTCTCTATTCAGAGTGCCTGCCATCAAAGCATTCTTGGAAGGACTCAAACGAGTCATTCCACCAAGCCACCCACCGGCTCCAATGTGGAACCTCAACCTGGTCCTCACATGCCTGATGGGTCCACCCTTTGAACCTCTCCACTCATGCGAGATTCAATTCCTCACCTGGAAAGTAGCTTTCCTGGTAGCGATCACTTCTTTAAGAAGAGTTAGTGAACTCCAGGCACTAACAGTTCAAGAGCCATTTATACAGGTTCATGCCAACAGGGTCGTACTACGTACCAACCCCAAATTCATGCCCAAGGTAATATCGCAGTTCCACATGAATCAAACTATTGAACTGCCCGTTTTCTTCCAAAACCCACAAACTGTCGCGGAAAGGGCACTCCACACACTAGATGTCAAAAGGGCCCTCATGTATTACATCGACAGGACTAAACCCTTTAGGAAGACAAAACAACTGTTCGTTGACTTTGCCCCACACCACAAAGGTAACGCCATCTCCAAAGCAGGGATAGCCAGATGGATAGTTAAGTGTATCCAAATTTGTTATCAAAAGGCAAAACGCACATTAACTATTCCCCCACGAGCCCACTCAACACGTAAGTTAGGGGCCTCCATGGCTTTTCTAGGAAATATTCCCCTGCATGATATATGTAGAGCAGCCACCTGGTCCACTACACACACATTTACCAAACACTATTGTGTAGATGTGCAATCAAAACAGCAGGCAGCTGTAGGACAGGCTGTTCTCAAAACCCTTTTTCAGACCGCTGCAGCTGGCACTGGTAGCCGCCGCTAATAGAGGGCACTGCTATATATTCTATGCACAGATATGAATTCAGCAGCCCACATGCCTCAAACTGAATATGCTACTTACCAGTATGCATCTGTTCTTGGCATGTAGGGCTGCTGACATTCATATCGCCCTCCCTCCTCCCCGGCGCCTGTAGCAGCTGCAGCTCTCAGAATTACTGTAAGCATGGTCATCACTTTCTGTATCTACTCCATCACTGCCACAATGGCGAAAAACAATCTGAGGATGGAGGGGATGCCCATGCGCACTGTAGTCCAGGGGAGGAGTCACCTATCCAAGGATACTTCGAAGACTCTTCCAGGACAACAACGTGCCAACATCTGGACCCAACACTAGGCGGCGATCTATGCACAGATATGAATGTCAGCAGCCCTACATGCCAAGAACAGATGCATACTGGTAAGTAGCATATTCATTTCACCTCCAGGAAGCTACAACGCTGTTTCTGCACTCGCAATGTAAAGTCCGGAAAGAACATGATCTTGCTGTTCTCGAGGGTCAGCGGCGGTGCCGCTCTCGCCGTTTGAAGAATGACATCCCAGTCTCGGAAGTTAAACACTCGTGCAAGGAGCGGCCTAGGGGACGCACCCGGCTTTTGTCGGCCTCCCGGCACTCGGTGAGCTCTTTCAATTGTAAACCATTTGGAGAGTCCTCGGGGTTGTAGATGCTTAAGGTCCACTGCCTGTCCCTCTGCGCGTTCCGGAACACCAATAATGCGGATGTTGTTTTGCCGCATTCTACCTTCATAATCGTCCAACTGTAGGGCCATCGCCTCATGGGAAAAGCGTAATTCGGTGATTTGGCGCTTGAGAAGGGTGGTGTCAGCGACCAGTTTGTTTGCAGTGCTCTCCACTGTACCCACTTGTTCCGCCATTTTCTTCGTCTTCCCGGATCAGTGCCACATCCGTGGCCGTGTCGATCCGTACCTCGAGGGAGGTCCTTATCGCCATGATTGCTTCGAGGAGATGTGTGTTCCTGGGTTCCGTCTTTTCGCCTGGGGTCGCCGACCTCACCCGGTCTTCGTTCTGCTGCTTTTGCCAAGCGAATTTCTCCAGTTTGGTCTGGACCGCCATCCGGTTGCTGCGTCCGGTCGCCATGATCCTTATCTCGAGGGCATCACTCGTGTCTGGGCACGCCCTCTACTCCCCGCCGCCTGCAGTGTAGACGTGCACCCGGCCTGTCGGATTTCGCTGGGAGCGCCCCAGACAGAGGGGTATATGACTTGATCCGCTGCACTGAGAACGTTGCAGTGGAGCCCACGTACACCAGACCTTCAGTGGTAGAGGACCGGGACAGGGTTAGGTCCCTTCCACCAGGGTAAGCCAGACGTCGTCTGCGCCACTTCTCTTACCGTCCACTTCGTAGGTCAAGCCAGCATGTGGAGAGGGTTAGGAGTCCCGGGAAGCCACCGGGTATATCGATTCTGTGAGGTGCTGAGAGTACTGCTATGATGCTGTCCAGCCACTGTCTTCGTAGCACTCCGGCGTCAAAAGTCCCTAGTCTACGGGGATTCAATCGTAGTGCATGCTGCCAAGGTCTCACTGGTAGCTCGCCCTAGTCCACAATATGCTAACAAGGACTAGCAGTCCAAGGGCCCCCATTCCGGAACCACATGGTCGGTGCTGGGACCGTATGCAGTTCACGCCAGGCTCTGCTCAAGTCCAGGGCCACCAAAATTCACCTTTGAGTCTTTAGGCTGCCTGCCACAACCCCATCGATTCAGCTCTCCGGGCTGCAGGACCGCACCCGGTCCCGCGCACTGAACCTGCTATCGGCCTGTGCGTATTGTTACTGAGGGGGACGCCGCAGCAGTCACTCGGCCCCCGTCACTCTTGGGGCACCGAGGAGGGTCTCTGCCACGATCGTCGGGGTGGAGCGCCGTGCGCCGACGGGCGCATCCTTCCAAGCTGCTTGGGCTCAGTCAGGGGTAGGCTGTGGCCTCACGTAACTCGTGCTCAGGGTTCTGTCGCACCTCCCTCGGCAGAACAGCAGATGAGGACACGGCCTGCGGAGCACGCACCAGATTGTGCTTTCGATCGGTCCCAAACTCGGCAGATAGGTCGCTGGACACCACCGCTCTGCAAGGAGGGCACCGGGGCGGTAGTCGGGCCAGCGGGAGTCAGGAATTATCAGATGTTTTGGGAGTGGCGCTCCGGAGAAAAGCTACCGAGCGGCCATTCCCGTCGGCGGTTAGCCATGCCCCCCAGGGAACATTTTAAAGTTTCTGTTGGACTGTTCGAGGCGATTCCTAAGTGTGAAGCATTGGCCTTTAAAATGCATCTTCCCTATCACTACTCATTTAATGAGGCTCTTATTTACAGACCCCCTGGTTTTAATTTTCACCTTGAGAAACCCTTAGATTGTGATAAAGCCCTTTTCTCCCATTTTATGGAAAGTGGGGGACTAGTTCAACTTATAAAGCCTCCCACACATACAGCAGGCCATACTTTAAATTGATTATTTTCTGACAATCCCCATCTTTTAGTCACATCCATCCTTCCATTGGTTTGGTCTGACCATTGTGCGGTCATGTTTTCACTTAATATTGAAAGTTTGGTACCCCCTGCAGCTTCTCAAATATCTAAATCGTTGAGTTGACCCTGGCACAAAATTACTCCAGATGCTTTTAATCAGCTGTTGGTCGAATCCAAACCAGAAATTCCACAAGACTTGGAGGAGGCCACCTTGGACTTTCATAACCGTTTATTCTTCAACCTTAACAGGTTGGCCCCCTTCAAGGTTACCAAGAACAGCAGGTGTTCTCGTACTGAGCCTTGGTTTGACGATACTCCCAGGAGTCTTAAACAATCTTGTCGCAAGCTGGAAAGAAAATGGCGATTACAGTACAATCCCATTGATAAAACTTATTATAAGTGCCCTTCAGGCTTACAACTCCACTATCTCTAATGCCAAAGTTGGATACTTTACAGCCAAAATACAGGCTTCTTTAAATGTCCCTAAAGAACTTTTTGCGACGGTGTGTAAGTTAATTGTCTTAACCCGATTAATACTGAAATAAATCAAGATTTCTGCATTTCTCTAGCCACTTTTTTCCTGAGTAAAGTCAAACTGGTCTATAACTCGTTACTGGCCACCAAATGCAGTGCATCATTGAGGAACGACTTTTACATCCCCATTTGGAGAAAGTTCCTCTCCTAACACCCCTTTAGGGCATAAGCACATAGGGGGCGATCCTCATGATCCCACCGAAAATGCAACATTGGCCACTCAACCTTTCAAAGGCTACTCTGGTTTAAATGAGTTTAGTCCCCTTGTGGTAGGCACGATACAGGCCCTGTTAATCCAGTCTAAGTCTGGCTCACTGTTGGACCCATGCCCCCCTAAGTTTCTGCATCCAGGACTAAAGCAAACTATCTTAAGGACGTCTTCCATAAGATGTTCCTCGAAGGATACTTTCCCAAGGAATGGAAAAGGACATCCATTCTACCGTTGCTAAAAAAAATAATCTAACCTTGATGCCAGGGCCCCGAATAACTACAGGTCAATTTCTCAGCTCCCTCTCCCTGCAAAACTAGTAGACCAGGCCATTGATTCTGAATTATCTTTGTTCATGTAAAACCACAATCTTCTGGATGCTACTCAGTATGGCTTTAGAAGTCAGCACAGCACCGAATCTGCTTTGGTCACAGTGTCTGAGAAAATTAGGCAAACAATTGATAAGTGTGGGAGGGCTGCATTGATTTTATTAGACCTTTCCGCACCCTTTGACATGGTAAATCACACAATTCTTACTGACTGTTGCTCAGCCCTGGGGATCAGGGGCAAGGCACTATGTCACTTGACATCCTTTCTCACAGACCGGAAGCAGTTAATGGACGTCAATGGCTTTAGGGCTAAGGCCTTCTCGCTTTCTAGTGAAGTTTCGCAGAGAGCTTCTCTGAGCCCCAAGCTATTTAATCTTTGTTACACCGTTAGCCAGGCTCATTAAGGCATTTGGCTTTTCATTGGTATCCTATGCCGACGATACACAAATTGTGGTATCGATGGCTAGTGATCTGGAAGGCACGGCTCTCAGATTTCAGGACTGTTTGCGAGTAATTGGGAACAGGATGTCAGATAACGGTCTTAAATTGAATATGGGTAAGACAGAGGTTCTCCTGTTGGTGAAGAACGCCTCCTTTTGGTCACCAATGTGGTGACCTGCGGAAATGGGAGAACTCCCTACCCCAGTCAGGAAGGTAAAAAAATCTGGGGGTCTACTTTGATGACAAACTCTCCTTCGAAGGTCAAATCAACTCAATAACGTCCTCCTGTTTTTTACCAATAAAAATGTTCTCGAAAGTTCTGCCATTCATCCCTCTGGACTTATGGAAATCTGTTATTTCCGCCTTTATATTATCTAAACTTGATTACTATAGTGCTCCATTTTTAAATATTGTGACTAAAGGCTTGAATAAATTGCAGGTTCTGCAAAATGCAGCCGCTCGACTGCTGCTTGCAGTACCAAAATCTGAGTCACTATCACATCTTCGATCTTCCTCCGCTTTTAACCCTGTTGCCCTCAAAGCCAAAACAGCTTGATGAGGGGAGGGTGTGGGGAAGGAGTTTCATAGTTGGCACAGATAGACCCTGGAAATCTCTACCTATATCTCTTAAGACTAAATCTGATTTTCTGTCTTTTCGGAAATCTTTAAAAACTGGTTGTGAAATAACTCTGTTCCTGGTTTTTCCTTCCTCCCTTTCAGTCAGAACTTCGTGCGCCTAGACACCTTCAGATAGTAGTGCACGGTATAAATTTTCATTTAGATGTCCAGACAGGGTGCAAAAGAATTTCCCAAAAGTTTAATAGTAAGGAGAATACTTTTCTTTTATGAAGAAACTATGCTGCTCCTGGGATAGTTTGGAGTCTTGACTCCATTCCCTGAAATAGGGCCATTCCTTGCCACCCGAGCTGATTGAAACTACTGTTTATTTATTTTTTTAAGTTGATGACTCACCTGACCATATGATATTTGAGACCTTCTGGGTAACTATGCTGGATGTCTTCAGGTCACAGCAGCCCAAAGTGCAACTCCATATCCCTAAGAACCTGTGTAATCTTAAATCATATTTTTTTAAAATGGTTCTGTCAGGTTCATTTAAATAAAGGGAGGAACATTAGGGGTAAACAAATTGCCCCGTCAAGATTAAGTCCTCAAGATGGCTTCATTACCCTCTTGGACGCTTTCCAAGGCTTTACAAAATGGTGGTCACCCTAAGGTCAGTAGCCCATTGGCTACTGACCCCTAAAACGCCCCCTAAAATAGTATTTAGGGGGCAGCCCTAACCAAGAAAGCAGACAAGAAGAAACTACAAGCAGAAGGACCGAACAGCCATGCAGCATCTAACAAGAGGAAGACGCCCACTGGCTTGGCCCCAGCCCTACGGGCCTGTCTCCCCTCGAACCTGCTCCCTGCGAAACCCCGGTGTGTCGTACAACCAGCAACCTAGAAAACCCCGGAGGACCGGTCTGCCTGAAGCACAAAGACTGTCTCCCGTGAACAGCAGATTTGTTTATCTGCAACCTCTGGCCGGACACCGCAGATCTGCCCCACTCTGCACCCGTCGTCCACGGCCCGAGCTCGAGTGGACAAACACCCCGAGGAACTCCCCCCGGCGATCCTGGCCCAATATCCAGCGACTCCTGACCTGCCTCAAGCCTCCAGCCGACGCCTGCAGCCCAAAGCCAGAAGGTCCCCCCAACCACTGGTAAGACGTTCCGACCCCAAAAGGCACCCCTGCCCCCGATGGTGACTAACCAACCTCTAACTTGCCAACTTACCTCTCTTAGTGGTGATCGCACCCAAAAGACCTGTGTCCCCAAGCCTGCAGTGCCTTTGCAAGCCGGAGGTTCCCCATTGAAAACAGGGCACCCGACATCGAAACAGCACCCTGCACCCGGCCGCCCTAGTGCCGCCGAGGGTTTAACGAGTGCATCCTTGACCCTGGGGGACCCCTGAGTCTACCCCCGGAACCTCAACTCCCACTATTTTCCTCCATAGAATAACATTGACTGTTTCTTTTTCTTTGAAAAGTTTGTGTGGAGTTTGAAAACCTAAAGAATTTTTTTTTAAATTGTACTGTTTAACAAAAAACGATTTTACTTACCTGTTTACAGGAAATGTCCCAGAACAGTATCCAGGTGTATTACTCTGAGTAGGAAAAGTAATCCAAAAGTAACTTACCTGTAATCTTACTGAAAATCCCAGTATATGTACTGTATTCTGAAAATAATTGCATTATCAGTAACACTACTGTAATCAAATCAATGTACAATTGCAATCCAAACTGTTACAATCTGTATGTTTACTGCAAAGTCCTGATCACTTACGTGTGCCAGGCTTGCTTGGTTCTAGGTAATAAAATACCTAAAAGAATTTTTTTTGATACAAAACCATTGGTCTGAAGTTCCGTCTTTGTGTGTGTGAATTTATTTGCAGACTGGGTGTGTACAACAAAAGCTTAACACTGTCCTCTTGATACTGCCTTACTGCTCGACCACACTACCACAAATAGAGAGTGAGGTGCTATCTATTTTACCTCTGTCTACTTTTCGGGTTCTACTGGACTCTGTGTACATTATACCTCACTTTGGTTAAGCATATACAGAGCCAGCTTCCTACTGTAACTGATGCAATTTTGACATAAGTGCATTGGGTTCCTGCTGTCCAGGTCCCCAGTACCAGATCTCTTTCCCTAAAACTGTACAATTGTTTCCCCAATTGGCAATACCTTTTAGCGCTCCTTGTAAGTCCCTAGTAGATTGTATCCATGGTACCTAGAGCCAGGAGACTAAAGAGGATCACTAAGCTCTGCAGCATGCATTGTGCCACCCTAAGAGACCCCTCAGCACCAAAATGCAAACTGCCATTGCAGGCTGCGTGTCATGGTGCTGAGAAAAGTGAAAACACTGCAAGGCACACCTCCTGTTTCACCTGCCTGCTAACACTGCATGCAGTATATGTAAGTCACCCCTACAGCAGGCCTTATAGCCCTAAGGCAGGGTGCACTATACTACGTGTGGACATATCTGCATGAGCAGATATGCCCCTGTGATGTCTAAGTTTATTCTTAGATATTACAAGTGAACAGGGAACCATTTTGAGTACATGTGCTAGACACAGGTATTTACGAGTTTCCCAGCTACAAGATGGCTTCACTGAAACGAGAGATGTTTGGTATCAAACATTCCCTTTTTATAAACCCACACTGATTCCAGTGATGGCTTTTAAAAAAAAAAAAAAAATCTTTTTACTAAACAAATGCTTATCAGCTCAGAAATGTTTGAATATTAAGACTGTTCGACATTAATCATGAGAGATCCTGTCACTTCATGCTCACCCAATACAATAATTTGAGGTACAAAAAGCAGTGTCGTCATTTCCAGCATCCGTGTCATTACCTAGCACGGTTAGTCCCTCCCGTTCCCAACTCACCCACCTTATCTGTCCAGTAGAGTCCTTAATATCCCCTGTATTCCACCTATTGGCCCCAGACCTTATCCCACTTCCGCGGGCAGCCTCGACTCTGGTACTCCACTTTGTCAGCTGCACAGCACCAGTCAAGTTCCACCTTCCATTTTGGAACCCGCAGAGGTTGGTCTGCTCCCCAAGCCCTGGATATATTCTTTTTCTCAACCAGGTCTGCTGCCATTAGCCAGGTCTTAGAGTATTTCAGCAATTTTTCTTCTCCGGACAAACGCACTATATGCCATCTTGCCTCCAGCGGGATAGTCTGGCCCGCCACCTCAGTCATAACCTGTGTTCTCTCCCCCCTATACTGCTAGATTATGGGGCAGGCTCATAATATGTGAAAGAGCCCATTTCCCGACGTCTGGAGCACAGTGGTCAGTGTCAGAGTGGCCCATTCGATACATGAGGGCCCTAGAGGTATATCATCTATGATGGATACACAGCTGTATAAGGCGAAAACGCACCCTTGTAGCTACCTCCCTGGGACTCTGTATTGCCTCCACCCAATCGTCCTCTTCCAGCATTCCCACCTCTGCCTCCCACAGTGCACCCAGTGCGTTTGGTGTGGTGTGAATAATCTTCCTATATATTCAGGGGGTTACTTTGTCTGGCATGTTGTCCAATAGGAGTCTGTCCTCCATGGGTATTTGCTCGCCCTCGGGGATGTGGGCTCGCAACGCGTGTCCCAGTTGAATGTGGCGGAACTGTTCTGAGTCTATCTGGTATTCTGCTTTAAAGTCCTCAAAAGCAATTACTGTTTGTTCCATTCAGACGTCCCTTAGGTGATCAATCCCTAGGAGACCCCATTTATGGAAACACTTCAACCCACCCACATCCTTCAAAAGGTCGCTATCCTATAGTAGAGTCTGTTCCGTAAGTTTGCCCTCCCATCCAATAAATTTAGTGACTTCCCTCCATATACGTACTACAGTTTGTATGTGTGTGTGTATGTGTTGGTAGCTGTCTCTCCATCCTTCTACGATATAGCGCCGCGGATATCTCCTCTGTCCCATTGATTGGTGATTGACCCTAAAGGCAGGTTCTTTCCATCCTTCAAAGACCCAGTCATTAATCGTGACCAAAATGGGCAGCCCAGTAGTATTTTCTAATGTCTGGAATTGCCATACCACCATAAAATTCTCCACTCTGTAGCTTGTGAAGGGCTATCCTGGAACTGCCTCCATCCCATAGGAGCTGACTTAATTCACTGTCCACTTTCTGAAAAAAGTAAATCTGTCTTTTATAGGGAATGTTCTGTAGAACGTACAGTACAGTAAGTGTTGCAGAATCTTCATTTTAAACAGGACAGCCCTTCCCATTAAGAACAGTGGCAATTGTCTCCAATGTGTCGTGTCCCTATGCAGCTTGGCCTGTTGCGGGAGTAGGTTGTCTTCCAGAAACTCAGTATCTGCCCTCGATATCAATATACCCAGGTATTTAAACGTATCTTTTATTAACTGGGATCGTCTGCTAGTCTGAAGGGGTGGGATGGTTCATGCTAAAAGGAAGAGGACGGGCTTATCCAAGTTGATCTGGTACCCAGAGTACCTACCAAATAGTTGAATATATGAAGTAGCTGGCCAACAGTGGAGCGGGGGCTTGGGCATATAACAGTATGTCATCGGTGTTCAATGAGATTCGCTCTTCACATCCACCCTCCCCATAATGACTTTTACTGAAGGGTCACGCAAAGAGCGTAGGAGATAGTGGGCATCTGTCTCGTGCTCCTATATAGGGCAAAAAGCCATAAAATCGCTGCATTCACATGCACCCTCACTAAAGGTCCCGTATACAGGCGCTGTATCGAGGCACAGAACCCTGTGCCGCGTTCAAAACACTGAATAGCTATGTGCATTCGGTACTGTCACACTCCATACATGCATCCAATGACAGCAACATTGCGTCCTCTCCCTGCTTGTTTGCCGTCTTATGTAAGACTCTATATAGACGCCTCAAATTTAGCCTGCTGCTTCTGTAGGGCATGAAGCCCGATTGATCGGGTGGACTACAGAGGTTATCACCTCAGTCTATTCGCAGTGGCCTTCGCCAACACCTTCGCCTCCGTGTTCAATTGTGAGATTGGCTGATATGAATTACAGTCCTCTGGGGGCTTAGCCTTCTTAGGAAGGACCAGGATTGTGGGCAATCGTTCGTTACTCTGCGCCAACGGCTCTTTAAACCTATTGAGCATATGCTGTGCCACTGTAGCTGCCACCCCCTTATACATTTCGGCTGTCAGGCTGTTGGGCTCCGCCGCCTTGCCAGACTGCAGATCTCTAATAGCACATACTACGTTTTCGACAGTGAGGTCTTTTTTCAGCTCTTCGCAGTCGTCGAGCGACAGTGTGGGAGGCAAATGTCTCTCAGGAGTTCGGCACAATCTGTTCATAGCATTTGTGGCCGTAGATTCACATGCTCTGCATGCTCCTGGCATGTAGTTTTGGGCTCAGACGTTACAAGTTGTTTTATTAAACTGGTGGATACTCTCTCTACCTGTAGATCCCTCACCATTCCCAAACACATCCCTGCTCTGAGAATTGGTCATGCAACTTTTAGTAAGGTCCAAAGTTAGTTTTTATACACTGCAGTTTCTATATTTGTTGTCTGCTTCACCTCTGAGGCTGGGTATAAAAGAATAAGGAGGAGAGTTCAGTGCGCTGGAGTGGCCCTTTTCACAGCTCTGTGATAACCTATCTGGAGTGGATCCTAAAGCTGGGACAGACTTACTGATCCACCTTTTGACACAGAAGAGCTATTTAAAATTCCATATCGAGTCTGGTGCCTGGATGGGATTCAAGAGTCAGATAACTGGAGGCAGATGAAGTATCCACCAGAAAGATCTTTGAGAAAGTAACTAGTACATTTATTTTCCTCCTAGTTGGTCTGTTTTTTTTTTTTTTAGCTAAGTTTCATTGTAGGTTCTGAGTAATCCAGGAGAGGATCAGAGTTAGCCCAGCCACAGAGCTAGGTCTTCTGTGAGTTACTTTGAAGTGATGCAAGTTTCTCTGTGCTTCTTTGAGAATGTATTTGATCAGCCTCTGTAGTTAAGTTGAGGCAGGGTCTTCCTGCTTTCTTCTGTATCGTCTATTGGGTTTAATTTTATCATCAAAGAGCAATTGATTCCTTTATAGCTTGTGATAATTTGAATTGGATGGTCTCAACATGTTTAGGGATGAACTTGCATATTGCTTAGGTGTAGAAACTCTAATCTCCTCTTGCGCTCTTTCCAGCACATTGAAAATCTCTCAAAACAGCTGCAGCAGGAAATGGCAGCCTATGCATCACGGTTATTTCCAGACCTACCAATTCCCAAAGATCGAACTGTGATACCAAACTCAACAGAACCCATGGCTGCTTCAAAGGACTTACATCGTTGGGATGGAACAATATGCAACCAGCTCTCCTCCGTGGATATGCCACAGCCACCCGCCACCATAGCCAACTGGCAGGGTCTCCAGGTGGTGACGCAAAAGGGCCCAAAGGGTCCTGGATCCTCTGGTGTTGAGCCACAACCACCTCACACTAGTGTCTGTGATTTTAATCTCTCTGAAGCCCATCCTCCTAACAGTGTCCTGCCATTTTTGCACACTTCCCGAGCTGGCCTTGTCCCCTCCATGCACACTGCTTTTCGAAGCATTCCCACCCATTCATCTCACCCTGAGATCCTAGTTCAACACCCACCACAGTCTTACATTCCTGGCAACACTAACACTGACTATCAGCCATTTCTATGCAATTCTGGCACCTTAAATACTGAACAACCCATCCCTACCTCCTCCATCGATGAGCCCCACCTTGGCACCCTGAATACTGCTCATCATTCTCGATCTGTTCCTGCCACCCTGAATACTGAACACTGTCCCTTACTGGGCGCCTCCTGTACAGAAACTACGGAAACTAGCTCTCTCCCAGGGGCTTCCGGTGTGGAACATCAATCTCCCCCTCACTCCTCAAGTCCTGAAAATCAGCTCTGTTTGCCTAGTGTCTCTGTGCCTGGATTGGTTGGATCTGGCAATGTTCTAAAGATGAGCACCACCCCAACCTTCTCCTCACACGGCTCCATCTGCTCTAACCTCCCAATCCAGCTTTCAAAGGTTCCTGCCGGCAGTGCTGTTGCCTTAGGTAAGTGACTTGTGTATCTTTCCTTTTTACCTCTTGTCCTTTTGGGGGGAGTGACTCTAGAAGGTTATTGCTTAGGAGTGCGGGTGGTGGTGATGCTGCTTAAAGAGATAGCTTATCTGCTCAGTGTATAAAGACCCTGTTCCGAGCTATGGTGTCAAGGCAGCTGTGTGACTACCTTACCTTTTATGTCTTGTGATTAAAAGAAGGGACCTTTTAAGGTGTTGAATCTCTTCTATAATTGCAGCTGTGTGTAACAAAATAATTTAAAGTGAACTATTGCAGTATAAGCTCAAATATGCCCTATCGGAAACTGTCACATTCAAAGTCTGTAAATGAGAATCATAGACCAAAAAGGAAGGTTAACTAGAGAAACCATAAACGTATCCTAGCAGAGTTCTGGATTCCTGTACCAACTTGAACAGAATTGCTGAAGACTGTAATAATTAGGAAATAACTTAAGATAGGTGGACAGAGAAGTGGAGCTATAATATGTCGAATGCCAAAGTAAGACTGGACACCAGACAGCTTCTGTGAGTAAGGTGCCATTTTATGATGTAAGCAGCCTAGACGTTCCTAATGTGCCTAGTCTGCTTTTGTTACCCTGTGGGACAGGCTGCGCTAATACTCTTTCTGGCTAGGTGAGTGCAAGCCGTGTGTTAACTTCATGTCATAAATAGTTTCTCTCTGCAAAATGTTTTCATCAAATGGCCCAGTAAGTTCAACGTTTCAGCTCAATTAAGCCTGGATGAGAGTGATTAGAAAAGAGGTGATGGGTGGTGGCTTTTCTCATCTCCTAGGTGGTAGTTGCGATTTTCCCTTCTCTACTGAAGGAGCCAGATTCCTGCCAAAGTGCAGTCACTTACTTCAATATACCACTAGTTTCCCAGTTAGTTTGACGCGATTTCCACCCCCTACAGACTTGCTTGCCACCCCATTGTCAGATAAGATTTTACACACCCTTCTAATCCCCTTTACTAACTTATTCTAGCTTGCAAGTACAAGTGACCTGATTTTGCCTCCCCTCAGGTTCACTCTGTTGCTTTTCACCAGCCTATCTTTGCTATTTGACTTAGCCTGTACTACATTACAGATATCACAGTGGGAGGATTTCCCTTGGACCTCCTTGGTTTCTAATTGCCGGTGCTCGATGAATCTTCTGTTGCTGAAGCCTCCTTGGTCCACCTAGCTTTCTTTTTCCCTTATGAACTCAGTTACTCATTGCAGGAGCCCCTTGGGTCCGGCCTGACGTTCCTCGCCCTTCTCTGAAGCAGATGTTCCAGCACATCATGGTGTCTTTCCAGGAGGTGTGTTTGGATGATGAGTGTTGCTTCTATACATCCAAGCCTGCTGCTCCTTGTGCTGATGCCACGCTTCGTTCGAATACCAGTTGCAAGAACCCATTGGCCACGATGCTGGAGCTGGAGGAGGCCATGGTGAGCACATGCCATAGTTTGAAGTGGGTGCTCTCTTCTTGCATCCTGTGGGTGCATGAGTTTTTCCAGCACCGGATCTTTCATAGATTTAATTGCTGAATTATTCTACATTGTCTGGCTATGAGGCATGAAGTTAAATAGTTTAAACGTGAATCTATCAAAGATACCAGCTCCGGAGTGATGTAGGTAATGTCTCAAGCATGCAACTCTATGAAAGGCCCACTGCTAAAATTACTTCCCAAATGTTTTACTGCCTGACCGGTAGGTTCTTGTGTTCCAATTGTGTCACTTAGTAGCAAAGCCAATGTGATAGCATAATTGTTCATATTTCTGCACTAGGCTGTTTGCTATATTGCTTCATAAGAGAGGTCTGCAAATATGTGTGCCAGAGAACTTTCCCATTCAGGGAATTAATGCTAGCCCTGTCAGAGTTAAGTTGCTACCTCACATGCAAGTATACATTTGACCCGCCAAGACACAGTCTTTTCAGAAATTAAGATTGGCGGATGTCTACAACCAATCAAATTTTCTGGAGCATCAAGGGTGTTTCTAGAAATCTGATTGTGGGCTTTCTGATGGATACATCTGCCAGTGGATTCCTCACCCTGTGAATATTCCCTGCGCCAGCAACATTCTGAAACTTTTGTAGCAGTCCACGCCGATGTAGATTTAAGATTGGCGGATGTCTACAACCAATCAAATTTTCTGGAGCATCAAGGGTGTTTCTAGAAATGTGATTGTGGGCTTAACAGTCACATTTTAGTTCCCTGTGTCAGAAGGACAAGTGGTGTTTTGGGCAGAGGGCCTGTTTGTTAGTGGGAGAGTTCAAGCAGTTAGTAGTCTGACCAGAATTCTTTTGAGGTGTTGGACAGCGTGAGCTGGGGAAGGTGGCATGCTAGATTGAAAATAAAAGAAACCATAAAACATTGTAATACTTTTTTGTGTTTCTTTATTTTGGCAGCACTTTAGTCCCATTAAATCACCGAAGATCTGAGTGTCTACACCAAGGACAGTGGCGCTTTTGCACGATGGAACTTTTCATTAATTTGCACAAGGAGGAAAAGATGAATTTGGTACGTCTTGCTGAAGACATTTTACCCTCTTATTTATACCTGAGCTCAAGCCAACAAACCCTTTCTTCACTGTGAAGGGAAACTGGGGCCGTGAATTTGAGGCCTGGTGGGCAGATCTTCAATCATCTGGATTCTCCTCCTCCTCTTCTTTTTGTCCCTGTAAAGTGTATTATAATGTTAATAAAAAAGCATATTTTCATTGTATGGCATTTAATTATTGACCTTATTTGGTGTTCAGATATTGAGAGGTGTCATTTGAATATTCATTTAGTGCTGCCCAGACGCATTTCCTCTTAGTGTATGTGTGATTTTGCATCATAAATAGTTGTGTCCAGAAATATTCTGAATAAACCAAAGTTGTTTTTTTTCTGTTGACCATAAGTATATATGTTGATGTTTCTTTTTCTGCTATTGTGTTCAGAAACAAAAAATATCTGATCAGAAGGCAGCTGTTAGTCATTGGAGAAACATCATGAGTAAACCCAAGCACACGCAGAATTTCAGTTTACAAAGTTAGTAAGTAAATTGTACATGAAACATTATAAATCAATCTTTGTTTCTTTCTTGTGATATTCTTCTTTTTAATCCTTCCGTTTTTACAGTAGTTCCCAAGCCAACACGTGTTTCGTCGCCTTCGTAAGATCGTACATGCGACTTGTTCACGGCTGAACACTGTCTTTATATTGTGGTATAAAGTGTGACGATAATTCCAGGTCACACTAACCTGTGGCGCAAGGGGGTACTCCAATGACTCGCAGTTGGAGTCCAGCGCGAGGAGGAAGCTGCACCCCCCAGTTATGCTCTACTCACAAACCCAGAGATTGGGATCAAATAAATTTTAAATCCGGAAATCACCTTGAAATCGGAGTGCAACCCTTATCAGCGTACCCCCTTGCACCACAGGATAGAGTGACCTGGAATTATCGTCACACTTTATACCACAATATAAAGGCAGTGTTCAGCTGCGAACAAGTCGTATGTACGATCTTACGAAGGCGACGAAACACGTGTTGGCTTGGGAACTACTGTAAAAACGGAAGGATTAAAAAGAAGAATATCACAAGAAAGAAACAAAGATTGATTTATTATGTTTCATGTACAATTTACTTGCTAACTTTGTAAACTGAAATTCTGCGTGTGCTTGGGTTTACTCATGATGATTCTTTGTTGCTTTTGCCACAATAACTAAGAGAGGCTGGTGTGTTCTCTCCAACCCTTGAGCACCGTAACTAATATAATCCCCACAAATACCAGGTGAATCAACCATAGGCGCCTATTATCTATTACAAATACCACTGTCCAGAACAAAAACTAGTCATTGGAGAAACAGCCAAATGTTGAGGTTGACCTTTTGAACTGAGGGTTTGGGTGTTTGTTGAAGATGATGATTACACAAGAGAAAACACAGCAAATACCTTTTTAGTGTATGGTCAAAATTCAGAGCATGGAGGTTTATGGTGGATACCTCTACCACCTTATTCCTCACCTCATGAAATCCTATCAAGCACCAGATTTAATGTTGAAATAGCTCTCCACTTATGGCAACGTGGCTCCCTCTTGACTCCACTACCTCCTGGATGTGATGTCAGGGAGCCATACATGGTGCCAACCTCTACTTCTGGCATCTGTTCTGTTTTTCCTTGCCCTTCAACACGGATCTGCAGTTGCTACTTTTTAAAATATATTTTTAAAATATTTAGACTGTTTTGCTGTGCTTTTGGCACAATGCCATCAGAAAAAGGTCAGGCTACCAATCCAGTGGCTATTGTTTGTGAGCGCAAGGCTCCTGGCTGTGGGATCTGATAGAGACATCGAGCCGTGGATTCCTTAACTTTTGAATTTTCCCCAGGTGCCAGTCTGAATCCGGAAATTTTTCAGCTGTAACTCTGCGCGCCGCGGGACAGTGTGGTACTGCTCCGCAGTAATATAGTCTCCGAACGTGACATCAAGAGAGCCATATAAGTCCCCTCCGGCGTGCAGATGTCAGTTTCTTTTCTGCGCTGTAACGAGGATCCAGAGAAGCAGTTCCTCAGGTTTTTTTTTTCTCTCGACACCTGTTGTCGGTGGAACAGTGTGCCTTTGTCACAAGTCGACCGCTTTCAAACCTTGTGGGTCTTGTAGCCGACACATGTCTGTGACAGACCCGCATACAATTTGTATGTGGTACTTAGGTGAGCACAACGACACAGAGAATTGTGGTTCCAGCCAAAAGCTAAAATCGAAGTTGTTGAAGGAGCAGTGTTAGAAGTTGATGGTGGTGCGCGTATCTGCTCTTCAGAGGCTTCCCAGCCTTGGTCTTCTTCATAAAGAGAAGAACATTTGCGGGGTCGATCTAGGAGCTGAAGCCAGTCTGGGGGCTGTCGTTCTCCAGGAAAGTCAAAAGGTAAGAGGAGGTTGAAGTCGCAGCATTTTTGAACTTTAACACATGGAGACTCCGTCTCCATGGCATCCTCCAGCTCGACGGCTGAGGAAGCTGGACTTGACTCTGCACCACGTCTCCCCATTTTTCTGTTAGCCAATGCATTCATAGTTCAGATGAGGGAATATCATGATTCCTTACACCTCATCTTTGGAACCCCAGCTACCTCTGGAGGGCCTCTAGGCCCCAAGGCGGTGAGTGGGGCGCCATGGGAGGATTTGTCCTCGGTGATAGTTGGGTCACCGGAGTCAATGGATCAGCATCAGTCGACGTCGACTGAAATCGCTTTGGCGCAGGCTTAAAGTCCTTCGCCTTTGCCTACGACCCTGGTCTTTGATCAATCGACTCAGACATTGACGTCGGCAGTGCCAGTCGAAGTTGCCTTGCCCCCCAAGTCAACGTCGTAATGGCGCCACTTCAGCGTCCAGCAGCCTCGGGTGCACATTTGCCTGTGCAAACTGAGGTAATTGTTCATTTTGCGGCCCCTTTCCAGGAAGTGGCATTGGGAGGTCCACCTGTGTCCGCTGGGGCTCAACTTATCTAGCCCATTTCTGATGCCATTGTGTTTCAAGTGGAGGGGAGTGGGCTTACAGCTCTTAGTGAGGCTAGTGGGCTGGATTCCTCGCCAGCCTCTGGGTTGCTCTCTCCACTAGTATTGCCACAGAGACAAGTTCCTCCTTTGCAGACTTGCTTAGGAAAGTGGCTGCAGTTTTAGATTTGTCGTTGCCCACGGTGCAGAGGTCTACTGACCCTTTGTTTGAAAATCTTTTGCCAGGGTCAGACGGGATAAGTGCCTGTTCTTCAATATAGTGAGGCCCTATTTGACCTTTTGTTAGGTGCTTGGGCCAAGCCTGAGAGGGGGGTCTCGGTGGACCGTGATGTTGCACGTTTGCATGTGCCTGCACCTGGGGACCCAGTTTGTTTGCATAGACCTACTTCCACCAGTGGCCTGGTGAACCAGGCGGCAACATCTTCTATGGGTGTAGATTCTACTCTTAAGACAATGGTGGGTAAGGATGCTAGGGGTCGTGATGCTTGTGTAAGCATATATTTGCTTCGGCCAGCTCAGCATTGAGAGCCACCAACACGTCTTGTGTGCTGGGGCGCTTTTTCTATGCTTTATGGGATTCTTTACAGAACATGCTCTCATCTCTTATGGATAACCTCCTTCCTGAGGTAGGCAACTTGATTAAAGACGTCCAGCAGGCTGCTAGGCTTATCATAAGGTGTGGCATGGACACGACAGATTCTGTTGGTCGGGCCATGGCATCTGCAGTGGCGCTAAGGCATCTGTCTTGGTTGGCGTCCTCTGCTTTCTAAGAGGCTGTCCAGTCTGCTTTGTCCTATATACCATTTGATGGTGCCTGTCTTTTTGGCGATCAGGCAGATGCAGCGTTAAGACGTTTCCATGAAAGACCTAGAACTACAGTCTCGTAGTTATACATTTTCTCTCTGTGCTTAGCTAGGCTTGTTATATATGTGTTTGAGGCATGTGAGCTGTAGATCACATGCTTTGCATACTCCTGCCATCTAGTGTTGGGTCCGGATGTTTGCAAGTTGTGTTTCTTCAAAGAAGTCTTTCCAGTCACGAGGTAATGTGACTCTTCCTTTTGATGATAGTGTGCATGGGCATAGACTCCATTGTTAGATTGTTTTTTTTCTGCCATAGGGTTCGGACGTGTATTTTTGCACTCTATTTCAGAATTCCTCGGGTTCCCCTCGGTGCGCTATCCCCCCTACTCCCGACGGTATTGTTTTCGAACAAGTTTCCTATTCTCCGCGGTTCGACGCGACCCTCAAATCTCCATTTCGATTGGAATTTCGTGGGCGGCCTTCCGGCCTATCCACGTCGGTCCGGCTTCTTGTTGATGGAATGGACTCCGTGCAAATTCTGCCCCCTGTGCCCCGCGAAGTATCCGCGTACGGACTTACATCAGGTGTGTTTGCCCTCAGAGCTCAAAGCACAAGACTGCGACGCATGCCGTTCCTTCAGATCGAAGAATACTCACCGTGATCGGCTGGCTTGACGTCGAGAGATGCAGCAGTTAGACGACACACCGAATCTCTTCGGCCAAGACTCCGAGCAACGGGAGCTCTCATTGGCCGAAGAACAGGCTTCAGCAGTGTCTGACTCCTAATCAGAGTTGCAGACTGCCCTCGAGGACGACAATGTGCCACAGGGACAAAGGGACGCGAGTACAGAAGTTCTCCCCCCATCCTTATTTCTGCTGTCAGGCCAAGGTATGCACCGAAAAGAGGTTTCTAACGATCCGCCTTACTGCTCGGCCAAGACACACTTTCGAGCCAAAACCTTTGCGCTCGGAGCCTAAACTTTCCACACCGAAACCAAAGAAACATTCCTCGGAGCCGAAACCTTCAGCACCGAAAGGACATTCCAGCTCAGCACCGAAAGGACATTCCATCCCTGCACCGAAAGCTTTAGTGCTGAAAATTAAAGAGCTGCCCGTACCGCAACCGTATCCAAACGTTGTACCACCTAAGTTGGATCCGAAACAGAAAAAAACCTCCTTATTAATCCTGATACCAGGCATTTTCACGCTGAACTGCCATCCAAATACAAGCTTCCGGATGACGACAGCTCTTATAAGAATCCATTGAAGAGAAAAGATGTGGGTACTAGTCCTATCCACACACTACTATCTCCAGCTCCTCCTCCCTCACCACCACAGCTTGATCCTTTACACATTATGCCTCGTCAGTCTCCTCTACCTCACTCTGATGCAGGTGATGCTGATGATGATGACACACAGTTACCAATAGATCCTTGGACGGATTATACCATTGATTCCCCACAGGATTCAAACCCAGATTTTTACCCTGCCAGACCATCTCCACCTGATGAGTGTATATCAGGAGCTCATTGCTAGAACTGCACAGTACCATGGGGTGGAGCTCCATAACGAGTCCTTAAAGTAGGATTTTCTCTTTGAAACTCTAGGAGCACATGTCCAGTCAGACACTGCCTATGCTTAAGGGTATGTTAAAGCACACAGCCGACATCTGTAAATATCCTGTACTTGCTAGGATCCTTACTCCTAGAGTAGAGAAGAAATACAAACCTTCCCCAACAGACCCTATTTTCATTAAGGGGCAGTTACCACTTGACTCTAGTAGTATCAATGCTCGAAAGCGAGCTAATTCTCAAGCGTCTGGGGATGCTCCTCCCCCAGGTAAAGAGGCCAAACTGATGCTTTTGGCAAACGTGTAGCTGCGCAAGCAGCTAATCATTGGCTTATTGCTAGCACCCAAGATCTAGCAAAATATGATAGGGCACGCTACTTCTTTGCACTCCTAGAATTAAAAAGGCTCGCAAGGGTGGCAAAGCATTTACACATCTTGCCCCTACTTTATGGATCAAACTGCCCCTCCAGCTTCGTGATTGGTCACAGCCTCCCTCTATTCAGGAACCTTTTAAAAACCTTTCTTTCCTGCGTCCCTGGGGTCTGGCTGCAGCCCATCGTCCTAAGCGCAGAGATACCCCTTTGGGGTGATTCAGCGCTATAGAAAGGAATAAATATCAAATATTAACACTAGGACGAAATAGAGCAATTACCACAGCTTCTCCCAGATGAGCATTAAGGCCAAAGCTCAGGATTTAGGAAGGTAAACTAATTTCCAACACTTCCATTAGATGCGCTCTAGATGCAGCCGATACTGCAGCTAGAGAGAGAAATACTAGCATCCTACTCCGGAGACATGCCTAGTTTTGCAGCGTGAATCTTTCTGGATTCACTATGCTGTGCATTATTCCGCGATCTGGTGGTTGGGTCCGGATTCGTAGTCTTTCTTTTGTTTCTTTTTTGTTTTTTTGTAGCCCAGGTGGGCGTCGACGTTCCACCATTTGGTGTATCTCTCATGACATGACTTTTGGGGCGCCATCTTCAGATTCTTTTTTCCGCCGTTGGGTCTGGATCGTCATCGAGAAGCTCCAGAGTTTTAGACGAAGGAAGAAGGAAAATACGTGAGTTTCATCGAAGGAGAATATTTAGAAGACTACAGAAAGGAAGGAATTACAGCCGGGACGACTAAGAAGGAGGGGGGTCCTCGAAATTCTTCGACGCCCATAGGAAAATGCGCACTCAGAGGCTCTGAGCGCAATGGACAAGACACCATTTAAGTTCTGCCCTAACTGCCACCACAAGTACGCGCAGAAGGACCAACACCCGGTCTGCAACCTTTGCCTGACGATCGACCACAAGAGCAAGGACTGCAACGCCTGTTCTGCTTTCGCGCCGAAGACTCTCCGGGTGAGAGAACGACAGAGGAGAGCCAACTTAAACATGGATGGCAAGGGTAAGGCCCCGTCACTGTACGACCTGGGCCTCTCCACCCTCAATGAAGACAACATCGCCGAGGGACCTGATGTCGCCACGGTCGCAGAGACCGATAAGAAAACGCCTGACAAGGTAAGAGACACGTCGAGTACAAAACCACCGAAAGGTCCCCGAAAAACCGAAAGTGACTCTCGAAAAATTGAGTCAAAGTCCTCGAAGGGAACACCGGCGCCGAAAATTTCGACGACCGCGAGTGGTTCCAAGGACAGAAGGCCGAGCGGATCCTTCGAGAAGGACTCTCAGGTGCCGAACACCGCCGAGGGACGGAGTTCGTCGAAACAGACCCACGAGGTGGGACGTTCGGCGACGAAAGACAAGGCCGCGTTGACGCAAGCTCCTTCGAAGAGACCTGCGGTCGACGCCGAGCACATCTCCGAAATGGAAAAGAAAAAGAGAAGGCTCGAGGCGGAGATGGAGAGCATCCTTCAGAGGAAGAAGGAGTTCGACGAAAGAATGAAACAATTCAAAATCCCAACGGTCCCGTCGACTGATGTCGTCGAGATCGAGGAATAGGAAGAATTCGACGCTGAAGAGCAGTCGAGAGGTCCTGAAGAGGAAGAAGACCCCTACTATGAGGGAGAAGATGAGGAAGAGGACCAGCAGTCGTTCTATGGCTAGGCGCCGTCGACGACTCATGAGCTGGAATGGCAGGACATCGACGCCGAAGAGCCCGTGGACTCTTATCCTTCGAGGCCTTCGCCGCCAGACGACATCGGGGCTTACAACATGGTCGTCAAGAGCGCTGCAGCAGCCTTTGGTGTAAAATTGGACGAGAAGCCGAAAGCAGACTTCCTACTCGAAACTCTGCTCCCCATCCAGACGAGGAGCCAGTTCCTCCCCATGCTCCAAAGAGTGATGAACCAAGGGAAAGAGGCGTTTAAGGAAGCAGCAACATGCCGGTCCATCACACCAAGAACGGAAAAGAAATACAAGCACTCCTCGCAGGATCCTCCTTACATCAAGGGATCGGTCACTGCCGACTCCATCATTGCTTCCACGGCCAGGAAAAGAGCCAATGTGCCGGCGACCTCGGGCCCACCTCCTGATAAGGAGAGCAGAAGGATGGACCTCACTGGAAGGAAGGTAGAAAGAAACGCCGCAATGCACTGGCGCATGGCAAACTCAAACGCGCTTCTGAACAGACACCAGTACCAGCATTGGGATGAGATGGGGGAACTAGTCAAGCATCTCCCAGAAGAGTACCGTCAAAGGGCTTCCCAGCTAGTGGAGGAGGGGAAGAATATCGCCAACTCATGCATTAAGACTGCATTGGACGGGGCGGAGACTTCGAGCAGACTGATGGCCATGGGGTGACTGAAAGGAGACAGGCTTGGCTCAGAATTTCGGGATTCAAGCAGGAAGTCCAGAATAACATACTAAACACCCCTTTCAACGGTGAAACGCTGTTCGGGGAAACTGTGGACAAGAAGCTCACCCAACTGAAAAAGGAAAATGAGACGGCAAGGTCCATGGGGGCCCTGCAATTCAGAGGGATGCGTAGAGGCACCCCAAATCGGAGGCCCTACGGAAGGGGAGGAAACCAGCAGGGTACGTCGCACCAGACCTTCCAGCAAGGACAGCAGGGTGACAGTCACAGCCAGCAGGGACAGCAGAAGCAGAACTGGCAGTACCAGCCTCGAGGCCAGTCCTTTTGCGGGAGGGGAAACGGACGTGGCCAAAGGAGGAGAGGGGGAGACCAACCCTCATTTAAGTGACTTTACACGCAAGGAGGCGCTCACCCCCAGCATACCCCGAAGGGTGAAGCGCAATGTAAGAACACCAAGGGGGCTACACAAAACAAGCGCCTACGAACATGCAACACCGGTAGGCGGAAGACTGGGCCTTTACCTTCAACAATGGCAACAAATAACCTCAGACAAATGGGTTCTCAACGTCATACAGCACGGATACTGCATAGAGTTAGAGAAAAGGCCTTCAAACAGGAAATCAAGGAGAAGACAACGCTCTGGTCAAGAGCTTGCTCAACTCAGGGAGGAGGCGCAACAACTACTCCAAAAGGAGGCCATAGAACCAGTGCCATGCAGAGAAAGGAACAAGGGAGTGTATTCAAACTACTTCCTGGTCCCAAAGGTGGACGAAACACTAAGACCCATCCTGGATCTACGATTCCTAAACAAATTCATAAAAACGCAAAAGTTCAAAATGACATCGCTACAAGAAGTGCTACCCCAAATACAAGGCGGAGACTTCATGTCCACCGTGGATCTCAAAGATGCCTACCTGCACATCCCCATGAACAGGCGCCACAAAAACCTGTTAAGGTTCAACATCAACCAGGACCATTACCAATTGACAACTCTGGCATTCGGTCTAAAGTCCGCACCAAGGGTTTTCACAAAGTGCCTTGCAGCAGTGGCAGCGTACCTAAGGAGGGAAGGGATTCATGTGTATCCTTACCTAGACGAATGGCTGATCAAAGCAAGTACTCGCGACAAGTGCAAGGAGCACGCAGAACGGGTGACAAGAACTCTAACAAGCCTGGGGTTCTCGATACACTGGGGGAAGTCATCAATGCAACCCGAACGGGTGAAGATCTTCCTGGGAGCGCAGATCAACACCTTAGACAAAACAGTCATGCCCAGCGACAGGAGAACGGTGGCCCTGCTGAAGGAGAGGCATCTCTACCAGAAGGGGCGAGCTCTGACAGTGAGAACAGCGAGCAAGATCATGGGCATGATGGCGTCATGCATTCACCTAGTCCCCAATGTACGGCTTCACATGAGACCGTTCCAGGAATGGCTGCAACAACAATGGTCACAAGCAAACGGAAGTTGGGAGGATCTAGTGGTTGTTACGCACGCAGTGCAAGAGGAGATAGCATGGTGGAACAGGGAGAACATAACGATAGGAAAGCCCTTGACACCACCAAGCCCAACAGTGACCATCACCACAGACGCATCCCAGATAGGATGGGGAGCGCACATGAACAAGCTCAGAGTGAGGGGTCTGTGGACTCCAGCAGATGCGGTCAGATACATCAACTGCCTGGAGTTGAAGACCGTACTGCTAGCCCTGAAGGCATTCCAGAGGCAACTATACAACCAGAAGGTGTTGATACAGACGGACAATACTACCACAATGTTCTACATCAACAAGCAGGGAGGGACACAATCGTTCCCCCTTTCAACTCTGGCACAGGAGATTTGGAGATGGGCCATCCCACTCAAAATAGACCTGCTGGCAATACACCTACCAGGAAAAGACAATGTGGAAGCCGATTGGCTCAGTAGGCAGACCTCGGCATCCCACGAGTGGGAGCTCAATGGACAGGAAACGCAAAGGCTATTCAAAAGATGGGGTACACCGACAATAGACCTGTTTGCAACACGCCTGAATGCAAAATGCCGAAACTTCGCATCCAGACAACCAGAAAAACAATCCCAGGGGAATGCCCTATGGATAAGTTGGTCAAGGACATTTGAATACGCCTTTCCGCCAATACCACTGATACACAGAGTGCTCAACAAGTGCAAGACCAGCAACATGACAATGATCCTGGTGGCGCCACAGTGGGCAAGACAGACATGGTACTCACAAATAGTGGAGATGGCGCAGGGACCTCCACTCAAATTCGCAAAAAGAAAGGACTTGCTCTCCATGCAGAACGGAGAGGTTCTACACCCAGAGCCAGAGAGCCTCGGACTGGCAGCTTGGCTCCTGAAGACATAGAGTTCGCACACCTTAAACTACCTCAAAGCACTATGCGAGTGCTGCGGGAGGCAAGGAGACCAACAACACGGAAATGTTATGGGGAAAAGTGGAAGAGGTTCACAATGTGGTGCAACACAAATAAACTGCAAGATAAAATGACAAAGGAATCAACGGTGCTACACCTTCTAAAGGCGAAGCTTTGCTCATCGTCGCTGAGGGTACACCTGGCGGCGATCGTAGCTTACACACGAGGTAAGACAGGAGGAAGCTTCTGTACGTCACGGGTAGTAAAGAGATTCATGGAAGGGGCAAAAAGAATAGCGCCACCAAAGAGAATGCCGCCTCCGGCATGGAACCTCAACATAGTCCTGACGGAACTTATGAAAGCGCCCTTTGAGCCCATTCACAAGGCATCCCTCCAAATGCTAACTATGAAGACAGCCTTTCTGGTGGCAATAACCTCACTGCGCAGAGTAAGCGAGTTGCAAGCGCTAACGCTGCAAGAGCCCTACATCCAAATACACAAGGACAGGGTCGTAATGAGAACGGATCCACACTTCATGCCAAAGGTGGTGTCAGCATTCCATTTAAATCAAACAATTCAAATACCAGGTTTCTTTCAGAACCCAGCAACAAGCGCAGAAAGGGCACTGCACACTCTAGACGCTAGAAGGGCGGTGATGCACTACATAGAGAGGACAAAAGAACACAGGAAAACCAAGCAGTTTTTTGTATCATTCGCAACAAGCTTCCTGGGTAGACCAGTGACAAAAAGCACAATCGCACAATGGATTGTGCTAACAATACAATTCTGCCACAAACAGGTGGGGCAAGAACTATCCGATGGGCCACGGGCCCACTCCACAAGAAAGAAGGGAGTGACAATTGCCTTTCTGGCAAATACACCCAGTCAAGACATTTGCCTGGCGGCAACATGGGCTTCGGTGCACATGTTCACCAAGCACTCCTGCGTAGATATACAGATGAACAAGGAAGCACAAGTAGGACAGAAGGTGCTTCAACATATATTCAACGAACAACGCTCATCTTCTACCCAGCCGCCACAGAGATAACAAACCGCTACAAAATCTATGCACAGCATAGTGAATCCAGAAAGATTCACGCTGCAAAACAAATAGTTTCTTACCTGTCGGTGTAGTTTTGCAGCTTGAAGATCTTTCTGGATTCACTAGCGAACCCACCCGCCTCCACTAGGAAGATGAGGCAGGAGAAAAAAGGGTGGAAGGACAAAGACTGAAATAACAAGATAAAAATGAAAGACTACGAATCCGGTCCCAACCAAGCTGCAAAACTACACCGACAGGAAAGAAACTATTTGTTACGTCGGGTTCAAACCTGAAGTCCAGCAATCCATTCTCAACATACCTTTTGATAAGAAACATCTTTTTGGCCCTGAAGTTGATCAAGCACTCAAATTTAAAGAGACACCAAATGTAGCAAAATCTATTTGAGTGCTTCAATCTTCCTCTAACAGAAGTTTCTTTTGGCGCTCATTTTACAGGGGAGGGTCCAAATCCACAGGGACAGACCAAAATACTTCCGCTTACAAAAATATTTCCCAATCATCATCTTTTACAAGAGGATTTTTCAGAGGAGGCTACAGGGAAAATAGTCCCAGGGCACAGGTAAAAACACCACAGCCGCAATCCCCCCTCCCCCCCAAATAAGTAGTGGCTTTCCTCTGAATATTCGACACCTGTTGGAGGAAGACTTCAAGACTTACTCTCCATTTGGGAATCAATAACTGACAAATGGGTGATTGAAATTATCCAACATGGTTATTGCCTGGAGCTTACCAACAACCCTCCAAACATTCCACCTCGATATCTCAAATTGTCACCAGACCATCAGCACTTGCTTCAACAAGAAGTGCAATCTCTATACTCAAAGGGGTCATAGAACCAGTCCCACTTCAGTACCAAGGGTCGGGTTTATTCCATTTACTTTCTAATTCCCAAAAAGGACAGCTCACTACGCAGTATGTTCCTTCTCCAGCTCTGCCGCCAAGGTCTGTTCCCCATGCAACAGAGGTGGAGGATGACTGGGAGGGGTCCGAGGACCCTCTTGCCCGTCAGTGTGACTCCGAGCAGGACTGGGTGGACGTCTTAGACACCGGCGACCTAGATGTCTCCTCTGACCCGGGGTTTGCCTCTCCCCCGCCTACCATGGAGGAGTGCGCCTCCTACACAATGGTGCTCCGTTGGGAAGCTGTGGCCCTCAAGACTAATCCACTTCGTCGGAGCCCCTGCTTCCCTTTAACAACGCCCTCACTGACATCTTGTAGGGCACTTGGTCCAGGCTGACCACAGGGGCCCCTGTGGATAAGAATGTGGCCTGGCTTCACCGCCCGGCGCCTGGTGACCCTGCGTATCTCACCACTCATCCTACGCCCGAGAGCCTGGTCATCCAAGCCTCGACGTCGAAGAGGGCCTTTCCCACGGCTCCGCCTGATAAGGACTCTAAGAAGCTGGAACAGTTCGGAAAGCGGTTGTTCTCTTCGGCCAGCTTGGGGTTGCGGTCGGTGAACACAGTCTGCTTATTGGGCCGATATTCCCACGCGGTGTGGGATTCGGTTGCTCAGGTGTTGCCTCAGTGTCCTGAGGAGGTCCACGCTGTGCTGTCCCAAGCAGTTGCGGAGGGTAAGGATGCGGCTAAGTTTGCAATTCGGTGTGGTTTGGACACAGCTGACTCACTGGGCACAGCGATTTCTACGACACTGGCGCTTCGTCGCCACGCCTGGCTGAGATCCACCGGGTTCTCGTCTGATGTCCTGAGCTCGCTCATGGACATGGCCTTTGATGGCACTCGCCTGTTTGGCGATAAGGCTGACAGTGCACTGGAGCGTTTTAAGGACTCGCGGGTCACGGCCAAGTCCTTGGGTCTTTCCGCAAAAAGCCCGGCCACTCCTGGGATTCGTTCCTTTCGTGGCCACGGCAGAGGCACCCAGGCGCGTTCCTTCAGCAAGCCTGTGCAGAACCAGCCTCAGCGCGGACGCGGCTTCCGCAGGGGTGGGTCTGGGAATCAGCGTGGGGGTCAGTCCACCTCCGCTGCTTCTACCTCCAAACCTTCCTAATCCGAGCTTTGTGGAGCACCCCACGCCTGTGGGTGGCAAGATCTGCCACCACCTCCCCCACTGGCGCGATATCACATCGGACAAGTGGGTGTTGAAGATCATCCGCAGAGGTTACTCTCATCCCTTTCAGTCCTCCCCTCCAGCCATGTCACCTCGGTGCCACAGCATGCCGGTGGAGCACTTGGTACTTCTCCAGCAGGAAGTCACGGCCCTCTTGGCCAAGTGAGCCATCAAGTGCGTTCCTTAACCGGAAGTAGGGAGTGGATGTTATTCCCACTACTTTCTGGTCCCCAAGAAGGACAAAGGGGGCCTGCGCCCCATCTTGTACCTCCAACGTCAATTGCTTCCTCCTGAAGGAGAAGTTCAAAATGCTGACTCTGGCTCAGGTCCTGGCTGCCCTCGACCCTAGAGACTGGATGTTAGCGTTGGACTTGCAGGACGCATATTTTCACATCCCCATCCTGCCGGCCCACTGGCGTTACCTGCGGTTCAATGGTAGGCCAGGAGCATTTTCAGTTTGCCGTGCTCCCCTTCGGCCTTACCAGCGCCCCTCGGGTGCAGCTCATCTGCACGGGTCGGGGGGGTGTCAGTCTTCCCTTACCTTGACGACTGGTTGTTGAAGGCAGGCTCGCCCCAGGCAGTTGTCTCCCACCTTCAGACTACGGCCGATCTGCATTTGCTGGGGTTCTCCATCAACGTGCCGAAGTCGCCCTGGAGTCCCTCTCAGAAGCTTCCCTTCATCGGAGCGGTTCTGGATTCGATGCTGTTTTGGGTTTTTCCTTCCGCGCAGCGAATTCAGGATATTTAGGCTGATTCCGATCTTTCTGCCTCTGTCCCGGGTTTGTCAGGATGACCCTCCGGCTCCTGGGCCTGATGGCCTCCCGCATCCTGCAAGTGCACCATGCCATATGGCATATGCGGGCTCTGCAGTGGGACCTGAAGTTCCAGTGGGCGCAGCATCAAGGCAACCTGTCGGATCATGTCCATATCTCGGAGGGCAATGCACGACAATTGCAGTGATGGCTCACGAATCGCGATTGGCTCAGTGGCAGATCCCTCTCCCTTCCCCAACTGGAGCACACAGTGGTGACGGATGTGTCCCTCCTGGAATGGGGAGGCCACTTGGGAGAGGCGGAGATCAGAGGACTCTGGTCTCCGGCGGAGTCCCGGCTCCATATCAACCTTTTGGAGCTTTGAGTGATCCGGCTTGCACTGAAAGCATTCCTTCCCTACGTCCGGGGAAGTGTGGTGCAGGTGTTCATGGACAACACCAAACAGGGCGGGGTGGGGGTCCTGGACCCTATGTCAGGAGGCTCTGTGCCTCTGGACATGGCTGGAACATCAAGGCATTACCTTGGTGGTTCAACACCTGGCAGGTTCTCTGAATGCCAGGGCAGATGAACTCAGCCGACGGTGCTTGATGGATCACGTATGGCATCTGCACTCGGACGTGGCGCGAGGTCTCTTTCAGCAGTGGGGAGAGCCTTGGTTAGATCTATTCGTCACCGAAGAGAACGCGCAATGTCATCAGTTCTGCGTGTTGGAATTTCCAAGGCAGCACTCGCTCGGCGACGCTTTTCGTCACAAGTGGAGTTGCGGTCTGTTGTACGCCTTTCCACCTATACCACTTCTGCCCAGAGTGCTGAAGAAGACTCGGCGTGACCGGGCCCAAGTCATCCTTGTGGCTCCGGATTGGGCACGAAGATACTGGTATCCCGAGCTACTCAGCATGGCGATTGTTCCCCCGCTCCGACTGCCTCTTTGGGAGGATCTTATGTCGCAGCAGCAGGGGACGGTCCTGCACCCAAACCTGTCCAGCCTCCACCTCTATGCGTGGAGATTGAGCGGTGACAGTTGACAGATTTTGATCTTCCTCCCGAAGTCTGTGATGTCATTCTGGCAGCCAGGCGTCCCTCCACTAAAACGGTATACGCCTGCAGATGGAACAAGTTTGTGGCATGGTGCACAGCGAAGGCTGTGGATCCCCTTTCTGCCCCTCTTTCCGAAGTCCTTCTGTTCCTTCTCTCTTTGGCCCAGCAAGGTTCTGCTCTGGGCACAATCGAAGGTTATCTTTCGGCCATCTCCGCCTTTTTGCAGCTTCCTGATCAACGTTCTCTTTTTAAGTCCCCGGTTGTTAACCGTTTCCTGAAAGGCATTGCGCACCATTTCCTCCTGTGCCGTTTACAATGCCTCAATGGGACTTAAACCTTGTCTTGACACATCTGATGTGCACTCCCTTCATACCTGTCCTTTGCATCTTCTCTCAAGACCGCTTTCCTGGTAGCTATCACCTCTGCCAGAAGAGTGAGTGAGCTCCAGGCTCTTTCTTCTAAACCTCCTTTCCTTTCTTTTCATCCGGACAAGGCGGTTTTATGGACCCGTCCTCCTTTCTTGCCAAAGGTTGTCACGCCCTTCCACATCCGGCAGACCATCACTTTGCCTACCTTCTTTCCGCA
Organism: Triturus cristatus; assembly: GCF_964204655.1. NCBI lineage: Eukaryota > Metazoa > Chordata > Amphibia > Caudata > Salamandridae > Triturus > Triturus cristatus. Next base: position 21,435,964 of record NC_140586.1, read on the forward strand.
TCCTTCTAAAGAAGATGAGAGGTTCCACTGTCTGGACCCAAAACGTGCGCTCTCGTTCTACCGGACGCGCACGCAACAGTTCCGGGCGGATGACCAGCTACTTGTTGGCTACGTGGGCGCAAAAAGAGGTCAGGCTGTGCACAAACGGACCATCTCTCGGTGGGTCGTTCTCTGCATCAAGGCCTGTTACTCGTTGGCTAAGAAGGAGCCTCCTGTGGGGCGGCGTGCCCATTCTACCAGGGCAACGGCAGCCACTACTGCCTTGGGACGCGACGTTCCCTTGCAGGACATTTGTCAGGCAGCTTTGTGGACCTCGCTGCACACGTTTACCAAGCATTACTGCCTTGACAGTCCGGTCCAGAGAGACGGCTTCTTTGGCCGTTCTGTTCTCCGTGACTTTCTGGTGTAATCTATTCATAGACCCACCACCGGGGTTGGTATTGCTGGGGTATCTAATCTAAGGTAAGGAATCTATCACTAACGTGTTTCTTTCAGATGCACAAATTACTACTTGTGTAACGATATATCTGTAAGAGACATTAGTTAGTGATATATTCCTTAATGCCCCACCCATCCTCCCCGTTCTGCGACCTGATTTCTAGGGTTAAGATCATCCCTTTCAGGGTCCTAATTTCATCACACCAGTGGTCAGTTTCTTGCATGGCTCTGCGTTCCTGGCACGGGAAGTTGTGTACAGAACTGATGCCAGTGCGCATGGGTGGCGCCTAAGTAGTCTCCGTGATGTCATCTCAGCACCTACGACGCCAGTGACTGACACGGAGCCGGACGACACCACCTACTGACGCGCAGGGGTACTGCTACGAAAAGACTTTCCGGATCCAGTCTGACGCCTGGGGATATTCTAAGGTAAGGAATCTAGGGTATTTTTGCTGAAGCTCTTTCAGAGTGGCTTTTTGTATACAGTGTATACATGACATAAGGTGCTGCTGTGATTTACAATAGTTGTCTTACGATCATCTTTGCCTTGTATCAGACGTATGCACTTGTTGACAAGTGCACTAACAGGTGTGTTACCACTTTCAAAATTATTGTAAAATGCTTTCTGGAACTGTCTCTCGGTTCTAGCTAGTTATTAGATGTACAGAGTATACATAACTGTGTCATATGGGTTATACATGTCTGTTCCCCCCGCCCCCCCCAAACAAAAAGGTGGAAAAGAAAGGGGTTTCAATCAAAGATGCGACTGATTCTCTTTTTCTCCCTTGCTTTGGTGTTTCAAGCTTATCTCTAGCTCAAGGTTATGTTCAGTCTTTAAGACTATAGTGCTAAAGGCTGTATGAGGGCAAGCTTTATACGTCCTTGCGGTCTAGCGATAGTTGACACATTTGTTTGTATATATATTTATGCCCATATACATCGTTGTGTCAAAATATTATACAATTGGTGCATTTGATGAATAGGAATGCTCATTTTGTCCAAACTAAATTATTTATACCAAGGAGGTGTTCATCTTTCCTTTGGAGAGAGAGGTTCTGAAAGTCCTTCTTTGGGATTTTATCATGGCAATTCTTTCTCTGATTTTCCTTGTCATGAGCAAATGCAGATTACATGGCTTTTGTCATGCATTTGGACCTTATTGGTCATAGAGTTCTCTTTTTGGGGATAGAGGATAATGTTTGGTTTCTGAAAGATGGTTCTCGAGAGGTTTTTCCTCTTCAAGGGGGGGGGGGGGGGGAGAGGGGGGGGGGGTCCGTTCCGACCTGTAAGTTTTTGTTGTTGTTTTTTTTTTTTTTTTTTTTGTTTCGTGACTGTGATCGTCGATTCTATTAAGTGCCAGGCTTTTGTTCTGCTATTCCAACGTACATTTGGTCGGTTGTTGGTTATGACTGGCTGGTTGTCTTCGAGAACTTTTGTAGGATTAGTTCTCAAACCCTCCTCCAGTGTGGTATAGCTATGGTATTTAATTCAAAAGTTAAGGAATCTGCAGCTAGATATCTTTCTGATGTAAAAATGACTTCCCTTCGGTAACGTGATATCTGGTAGAGACACAGTGTAGCCACAGATTCATTAACTCCCTGCCCATTCTCACCACTCTGCGAATCACTTATGAGGTACGAGTTATACCCTTTAAGTATTGGTTTTATATACCGGTATCACATCCTCAACTTATGTTGAGACTCAACAGATCACTTGGCCTGGCACATAGCTTTGGTTAAGATGTTGCCATACTACCCATTCCCAAATGTGTGGTCTGTAGGGGGGGGGGTTGTTTTTACTATCACACTGGATTAGACACCAGTGTGTGGTCTGTAGGGGGGGGGGTGTTTTCACTATCACACTGGATTAGACACCAGTGGGAAGTATTGATTTATTTGTTCTTTTCTTTGAAAGTCTTTGTTAGGTATCATTATACCTTGAATTGCCACTATCAATATGTCGCAAAGAGGTGTGTTTCAACAAAACAGTTTGCTGTTGGTTTTGTAGGTTTTGATAATGCCATGCCATTCATTACTATTGATTAATGGTCTATGGAGTTTGATATTGCTATGCCATTCAATACTATTGATGAATGGTCTATAGAGTGTATTGTTTTCTTCCTTTACAAAGGGGTTATTCACCAGGGCACAGGGTTTCATGTAGCCCTGGTTTTGTTGGGGGTTTCTTTAAAATCCATGTCTGGTATTAATATACAATGTTTCTTCTTAATTCATATTTCAAAGATTTTTCCACAACCAGTTTCTGTAGTGGCTCCGCGTTCTGGCGCGGAAAGTTTCACATAAGAAACTGCCGTCCGCACACCAGAGGGGACTTGTATGACTCTCCTGATGTCAAATCTGGAGACGTCGCTGCGGAGCTGTAAAAAGCTGTCCCCTGGAGCACGGAGGTACTTCTGAAAAATGTCCTTATTCAGACTGGTACCTGGGTAGATCACGTTACCGAAGGTATGTAATTTTTACGTCTGTACTATGTGTGCGTGCCTCCTTGATGCCCCTGTCGTTTTGCCTTCACTGTGTATTGAAGATCAGAAGGTACCATCTTACATGTCTAGAGTCCACAATGAATGTTGGTGCCTTTTCATATTCTTGGAGGAGTACAGTGATATGATCCCTTTTCCAATTGAAACAACTTGTTTCATGTTTAAGATTCACCATGTGGAGTACTCTTCATCTCAACATCCCCTTTTTTTAATTGAGCATCCGTGAGTCAATTACAAACTGTGTTCCTGCCTTTACCTATTACACCAGTGGATACTCGGAGTAGTAAGTAGTGAATAGTTTGCATCTGATACTGTTGTAGATTCCTTACCTTAGAATTTCCCCCCCGGTGTCAGTCTGGATCCGGAGATTTTTTTGTTTCTTCAGCACCCCTGCACGTCGTTAGGTGACGTCAGTCGGCTCTGCATCAGTCTGCATTGAGTGCCAGGATGACGTTGCGGGACCTACATAGACACCACCCATGCACACTGATGTTAGTTATTCCTTTTTTCTGCGCCAGCCAAGCGCAGATCTGTAGAGGGCTACCCCTATTCACTTTTTGGCAAACTTTTTTTTTGCTTTTTGCCGAAGTCTTTTTTGAGTCGTAGACTCCTGGTGCATCGAAGATGTCCCAGTGAAGGACAGGCTTCAAACCCCGCAGTTCCTGCCACCGGATGATGTCCATTGCAGATCTGCACCTCGTCTGCCTTTGGTGTCTGGAGCGCGACCACAGCACTAAGTCGTGCTCAGAGTGCCGGGCCATAAACCCGAAGACTTTTTGGGAGTGGTCCCAAAAGCTGCTGGAGGCCTGGCACTCAGCTCCGTGTTGCTTTTGTTTGAGGGTAAAGTCTTGTATGGTTGCAGAGTCCACACTCCTTGCATCCAAGTCGTCTGGATGTCTTTGGATAAGTCAGGAAAAAAATAAAAAAGATAAAGAATCACAGGTGTTCTTAAACTTCACCCCGTCGGTCGCCCGACGCTTGATCCCAAGCATCGTCGCTCGAAGGCTTTGTCTCCGGAGCACACTTCAGAGACAGCTCAGCACCTCCCTCCCTTTTTGAGAGCAGGAGCGGCTCCTGTCCAAATCCAGAAGGGTTGTGAGGCCTTGTACCTCATATTTGGGCAGCCTAGCTCTGCCGGTGCGCATTTGGGCCCCCGTAGTCTGTCAGGGGCCCTGGGACTTGGACACCGGTGGCTCCTTCCTCGGATCCGGAGGGTCTCCGCCTGGATCTGATCGACGCCGGTCGATTTGACTCGACCTTCCCCGACGTTGACCCCGCAACCATGACACAGAGCGATACCAACGTCTATTCCAACGCCTGAAGGGACTTTCCTCCCTGTGTAATTTCCTGGCGTTCCTTTTGGGCCAGAATGTGACTGGGAGGGGCCGCTGCACCTGGGTGATGCCGGTGGTCTGGACACTCCTCCTGAAACTGCTTTCTCCCCCTACCATGGCTACGGAGGAGGGAGTTTACTATACTGTGGTGGTGAGGAGGGCAGCCAAGGTCCTCTGCCTCGAGCTCCCTACGGTGGCAGTCAGGACTAACCTTCTGTATCCCTTTGGGCACCTGCTCCAAGCCCAGCACAGGGCTCCTGTGGATAGGACGATTGCCCAATGCCCACTGCGGGCGACCTAGCGTTCCTGATTAAACACCCCTCGCCTGAGAGCTTGGTAGTCCAAGCCTCTTCATCAAAAGGTGCATTCCCTTCTGGTCCCCCATATAGGGAATCCAAGAAGCTGCGTCATGTTGGGAAGATGATGTTCTCTTCCTCCAGCTTGATGTCGCGGTTGGTGAACACCGCATGCCTCTTGGGCTGCTATTCCCATACTTTCTGGGATATGGTCGTACAGGTGCTGTCTCTGTGCCCTGAGGAGGCCCAGGCCTTTTTCTCTCAAGCAGTTGCAGACTGAAGAGATGCAGCCAAAATCTGATAGAGACTTCTAGCTGCAGATTCCTTACCTTTGAATTTCCCAGGCTGGATCCGAAAACTTTTGCTGAGCAATCACCCCTTGCGCGCGATGTCGGGTGGCTCCATTTGGCTACGCGTGACGTAGTTGGTAGCGTTTGTTATGACGTTGCGGTGCCTATATAGGCGCCACCCAGACACGACAGTCGGTTCTTTTTTTTTCCCGTGGCAGTTAAGCTCTGATCCAGGAAGAGCTACCCTTCTGCCCCTTTATGGCAGGCTTTTTCTCGACTTTTGTCGAAATGTTTGAGATACGACTTTGTATGCGAGGGGTTGTCTGGTAGAAAGACAGGTTTTAAACCATGCAGGACTTGTTTCCACATGTCGGTCACCAATCCCCACTGAGTAGGTCTGTGGTGTCTTGAATACTAGAATGCTAGATTAGACTATTGCAATAGTCTGTATCTCCCGATCCATAAAGGGTCGATGAATAAAATAAAGATGTTGCAGAACGCTGCGGCCAGACTCCTAACAGCCACACCAAAGCACAAATCTCTTTCGGCCAAAATAAAACAACTTCACTGGCTTACAGTCAGTAAACGGACTCAATTCAAACCCCTATGTCTGGTATTTAAAGCCCTTCAGGGAATCGGACCAGAATTTTTAAAACACCGCTTCCCTTGGTATCTACCAAAGAGAGCATTGCGGTCATCTGACGCTAAACTCATAAATGTCCCTCAGGTAAAAAGAGCTAACGGGGGCATCAGAAATGTTACTGTCAATGCGGCTAAATTATGGAATGCTGTACCACTTGCCCTTAGAAATGTGCCTAATCTCTTGCCTTTTAGAAAAGCTTTAAAAACTTGGCTATTCTCTAACTGATTAGGTGTCTCCTCCTTTACCTTCTAGCTCACAGCAGGTCTTCTCATAGCGCCAGGACAACTTCAGGTATCAATTCGCGCTCTTTAGGCATAATTAACATTGAATGCGACCACGATTCAAAGTCTTGTTCAAACTGTCGGCTGATGGTCCCAAAGATCTTGAGAGAGCGAGCGATGAAGTTGCTCGTTGCCTGGCAGTTGACACAGTCAAGCAAGACTCGGAGGAGGTCACGTTCCCGTTCGAGGAAAAGGAGGTCGTGGGAGCGCTCCCGGAACCCTAAGCCGCCTTCCTCCCATTCGAGGTCATCTGGACACTCTGAAGAGGCACAAGAAGTAGTACAAACGGACTTCACCTTCACCTCAGTTGGCGTCCGTCGTCGAAAGGTAAGGAGCACTGACACTCTAGGCATGGTTCTGTGGAGCCAGAGTCGACTCCGTGCCTCTTTCTCCGCCCCTTTTCCGGGAGCCCAAGCGACTCCAGCTCAAATAAAAGTTTTAAAAGGCCATGTGCAGAGTATTTGAGCGGAACGACCCCGCTGGTGAGCCCTCGAGCCCCGCAGGGTCGGATGGGGCCCCATCTGGTTCAACGCCGTCTGCTCGGGCCACGGCGCCGGTGGGGCCTCAGGGATCCGATCCGGGTTGATGCTGGTCATGCCAACATGACCTTCCCCGGCGTCGAATCCGAAGTCTGTGCCTGCGACGTCGCCGATGCCCATCTGCAGTGCAAGTCCCCTCCTCATCCCCGACGACACGGAGCCGGAACGGTGTCGAGCGTCGCTGATTCAGACGTCGACAGAACCCAGGGGTTCCTTGTTGTCGCCTGAGCACTTTGTGGATGTGCTGGGCTCAGGAGAGGAATGGGAGGCGTCTGGAGACCCACTAGAGAACCAGGATGTCTCAGAGGAGACAATGGACTGTTATGGGAACTCGGGGAAGCCAGTGGTCTGGATACTTCCCCAGACACTGGCATACTCTCTCCGCTTACAGTGGCTACAGAGGAGGGAGCGTCCTATGCCATGGTGGTTGAGGGCAGCTGAGGTCCTTGGACTTGAGCTGCCCTCAGTTCAGGTCAGGACTTATCTCCTGACCGAAGTGCTTCAACCTGGGGCTTCCACCTCTGAACCCCTATTGCCCTTTAATGAGGCACTTACGGGCGTCCTAGGAGCATGGTCCAAGCCTAGGACAGGGGTCCTGTGAATAGGGCGATTGCACGCCGTCATCGCCCAGCTCCGGGCGACCCAAAGTTCCTTAGCCAACACCCCACCCCAGAAAGTTTGGTGGTGCAGGCCTCTACTTCTGAGGGTGCATTCCCTTCCACCCCTCCGGACAGGGAATCCAAGAGACTGGACTCATTTGGGAAGATGTTTTCTTCCTCCAGTCTGGCATTGCGGTCGGTGAATACTGCATGCTTATTGGGCCGTTTCTCCCACTCTCTTTGGGAGACTGTTGCGCAGGTGCTGCCACAAGTCCCGAAGGAAGCCTGGGCTGTGCTCTCCAAAGCTGTCAAGGACTGGAGGGATGCAGCAAAATTCGCCATACGGTGTGGATTAGATACAACCGATTTGCTGGGCAGGTAGATTTCAATGATGGTAGCCTTGAGGCACCAAGCCTGGCTTCGTACAACTGGCGTCTCGGGGGATGTCCAAGCTCATTTGACGGACATGTCCTTTCATGGGACCTGCCTTTTTGGGGAAATGGCAGACTCTACCCTGGTCTGGTTCAAGGGTTCAAGAGCTACAGCCAGATCCTTGGGCCTCTCCACTCCTCATGGCCAGTCTTCCTTTCGCCCCTTTTGTGGGAACGGAAGGGGTTTCCAGCCGCGTCAGCCCTATCCTAGCCACCATCCCGCACAGACTACCCGCGGTACATTCCTTCCTAGGAATGGAGGCCAGAAGTAGTCTACCACACTGCCCCCAGCAGCCGCAGCCTCCAAGCACTCCTAGGCTGATTCTGCAGGACCACACTACTCCAGTGGGTGGGCGAATTTGTCATCTCCCTGCTGGAGATCTATACCATTAGACAAGTGGGTCTTGCAGATCGTCCAGAAGGGCTATTCTCTTCCTTTCCTCTCTTTTCCTCCTACTATTCTGCCAAGTCAGGAATGGCTGGCGGATCATTTAAAACTGCTCCCAGATGAAGTTACAGCTCATTTAGCCAAAGGAGCTATCGAAAGGGTCCCAGTTTCAGAAGTAGGCAGTAGCCGTTATTCCCTCTACTTTCTGATTCCAAAGAAGAACAAGGGGCTACGCCCATTTTTGATCATCAATCTTCCTCAAAAAGGGGAAATTCAAAATGCTCACTTTGGCTCAGGTCTTGTCTGCCCTAGACCGAGAGGACTGGATGGTAGCGTTGGACCTGCAGGACGCGTATTTTCATATTTCCATCCTGCCGGGCCACAGGCGTTGCCTGCGGTTCACGGTAGGCCGCAAGCACTTTCAGTTTACCGTGCTCCCCTTTGGCCTTATCAGTGCCCCTTCGGGTGTTCACCAAGGTGATGGTGGTGGTTGCAGCTCAACTGCGCAGGTTAGGGGTGTCAGTCTTCCCCCTACCTCGACGACTGGCTGTTGAAGGCAGCCTCACCCCAGACAGTGGTCTCCCACCTTCAGACTATGGCGAACCTCCTGCATTCGCTAGGGTTCTCTATAAACGTGCTGAAGTCACACCTGACTACTTCTCAGAGGCTCCCTTTAATCAGAACTGTTCTCTACACAGTGCAATTTCGGGCTGATCCTCCCAAGCAGTGAGTCCAGGATATTCAGGTTATGATTCCGATATTTCAGCCTCTATCCTGGATTTCGGTGAGACTGACTGAGGCTGTTGGGCCTCATGGCCTCCTGCATCCTGTTGGTAAGACAGGCAAGAGGGCATATGCGGGCTCTGCAGTGGAACTTGAAGTTCCAAAGGGCAAAGCATCGGGGGAATCTCACCGATGTGGTTCAGATCTCGGATAGAACTGCGAAGGATCTGCAGTGGTGGTTAACGAACAGCTATTGGGTCAAAGGCAGACCTCTTTCCCTTCCCCAAACAGATTTCACAGTCGTGACGGATGCTTCACTTCTGGGATGGGACGGCTGTGAGAAGTTGGCCTGGTATATGCTGTCCACTAATTAAAGTGGGCACCTTGTGCCAGTCCAAACGACCCTTATGATGTATGAGGTCAAAGATAACTTTTAGAGAGCTACCCTAGTGGTAGCTGTTAAGAGCAGGCTTCAGGCTTAATCTTGAAAGAAAGTTAATCAGCTTATTTTACCAGAATATCACCTTTAGTATTGACTAAATGAAAGGAGAACCACACAGTAGTTATAAAAATATGTGTTTATTTATATAACACGCTCTAGCATCCTCTACACGAGGGTACAACACAAAGCACACAATACTTTAGCAAAGAAACAGTTGTAAGCACAATACACAGTGGGCTCCAGGGGGAGACCAAACCATATAATAAAATAGTGGTATAAGAACCACGACTGGAGTCGAGACCGTGTCTAGAACACGTAGAATCGCTGGGACCCCAAGGAACCACCCAAGGTGAGTAGTAAGGGACCCCACGGAGGACGGGTGCAGTGTGCTAACACGACGCAGGCTCCGTGCAATTCTGTGGGGAAGTCACGGTTACAATTTTAAAGTTTAAGGACCCTTCTCGGTGGACTTCAAGGAAACCCTTTGGAACTTAGGAAGTTGTAGAGCCACCCCACCCATGGATACCGTAGTACCCGAATTACCATCCCAGAGGAGCCAGGTGCATAGGCCTGGAGTGGTGTCGGAAACCGCCATCGTTATCAATGGAGGGCTGCATAGAAGAGCTGCTGCCGGGAAGGAAGAAAGTGTCAGTTGGATTTCAAGGGTGGATTGTGATGGAAGGAACCTGAAAGCAGAGGGGACAGAGTCTGGGTCACTTCAGGGTGACCCGGGGCTCGGTAGACAAATGCCCACCGATGTCTGGTGCTTCTGTTGCGAAGAAGGGATGCTTGACTCTGCAGCCACCAGGTCCAGGAAATGTCAGACGACCAGGAGCCAGATGCGAGCTGTCCCACGAAGGATGTTGAGTACTGAGGGTTCAGTGTCAAGCGGGACACCAACAAGCCTTGGCAACCGCAACCCATGCAGGAAGGTCAAGCAGGTTACGGTGTGGACCAGCAAGGTCCAGGGGACTCCAAGCAATGGGGATTCGGTGCACATCTGGAGCAACCAGGAAAGCTCAATAGAAATAAAGATGACCCTCAAGAGGACCCACAGGCCGAATGACCAAGAGTCGCGAGGGGACCTCGAGCGAGATCAAAGTACCAGCCCACAGAGCACTCCGTGCGAGTAAGGCGGAGTTCTTTGGTGGAAATACTGCTCGGGTTCAGGATTACACGGAGTCGAATGCACAAGCTCAGGAATTGCCAACAAGCGCAAGCACTTGCAAAAGTACCCGGTGCACAGGGGAACGGGTTATGCGGTCCCCACGAGGGATACTTGCCTCCAACTCGGTGAGAGGGTAGATCGACCTCAAGGAACTTCGGAACCCACCTCCTGTGTTCCTGGAGCTTTGGAGTCCACAGGAGCTCAGGATCAGCAAACCGGTCAGTTGTGTTAGGGCAGTGGTTCCCAAACTTTTGACTCCTGAGGACCCCACTGAGTCACCACTGGAAGTCGGGGACCCCCAAGCAATTTGTATGATTTAAATTTCAAACGTTAAAACAGTAATTCGAAACAAATAAACACGTGTGCACACAAAACAAATATTCGAAATACTAAGGATTTTAGGGGCATATTTACAAACCCCTAACACCATGGAAACATCACTTTTTGCAACGTTTTCGTGTCAATAGGGGCTTCTCCTTATTTACAAGGCAGCGGTAAGCCACTTAATATTGCTTAACGCTGCCTTGTAAATAAGGCCCCCTTTCGCGCAATGCTTAGCGTGAAAGGGGTGGGTAGTGGGTTTTGCAGTGGGCATTCCACCACAAAACCCATTGATTTTGATGCTGCCCCCTATTTACAGGGGCAGCGTAAATAGGAGGCAGCGCCAAAATTAACACCAGGGAAAACCAGGTCTTAACTTGGCGAAACGAGGAGAAATGCTTTATTTCTCCTCATTTTTGCTTTTTCCATGTGTGCTGGCTTGTGCAGCACACATGGAAAAAGCAAAACGCCTTGGATTGTTTATGTTCAGGAAGGTCACCCTTCCTGCACATAAACAATCATTAAAAAAAAATGGCATTTTGTAACTTCCATGTGTGCTGCATTAAGCAGCACACATACAAGAGACAAACCCCCATTTCAAGATTGTTTATGTGCAGGAAGGGGGGACCTTCCTTTACATAAACAATCTTCCCCTGCACGCAGACACCCTTGCACTGTGTTGCAAGGGTGCCTGCGTTGGCACTACACTGCTAAGTGTAGCACCAGCACAGGGCAAAATGTAGGGCTGCACCATATTCTTGTAAATATGGTGCAGCCCTGCGTTTCTGAAGTGGCGGCATGTGTCGTTAAGCCACAGAGGCTAACAACATGCTCCACCACTTCTTTTGTAAATATCCCCCATAGTATTTTATATTGAAAGAATTTGCAAAAAACTAAAATTGTAATGGGAAGGTTGGTGCTGCATCTCTGTGACTAACTTTTAAATGGTTGGTTTTATTTCGCAGTTCGAGGCTCCTACTCCTGCCAGGGCCAGACTGGAAACCCAAAGCAGCCCTGGCAAACGTTTTCAGACCAGTCCCCATACGGTGCACAGCAAGTGCATTGAGTGTGCCTGACCACTACAAATGGGGCTTTGGGAGGCTCTCCCCCCAAAGAAATTTAGGAAACAATGGTGCAGTCTACAACACGTTTATCACTTTACATCACACACATATAGAAACAATTAATCATAAGTGTAAATCAGTGTATAGAAAATGTTACATAAGGCAAAGGGGACTACAAGGTGTAGGATTCACATGTCATTTATACTGGTAGGCATTTTTGAAGAGTGCTTGGTCTGGAGAAGCACAAAAAACTCGGGATTCAGAACATAAGACAGTGGTTAGCATTGACTTTAACAATAAAAATATATTTCCACTCTAATAAACCTTTTTAGCAGTATCGGGATAATGAAAGACAGGGAAAAAACATAAGTTACTAACTTGTACCATGCAGTTTGCAAGCAGCTCTTTGATGACAGTTTATAGGTCACTGTGCTAGATTACGATTGTCACTTATGTACTGCACAGTAACAAAATAATCTTTGTGACAAAAGCAGTAACCCACTCGCCTATGCACATAAAGTACTGTTATTTAAAATGCACAGTGTTCTTTTCAATAGGCATATTAACCCTCTGTGCTACATTAGATAACTCATTAGCTGCCACAGGACAAAACTCTCATCTCTCTCCAGCAGGTATATTAATCACTGGTGTTATCTTGACACTTTTATTGTTGCTGGAAAACTGCTAATTATACAAGTGCAGTGCTTTTTAAACTGCTGCCTGCGGACCCCCTGGGAAAGTGTCAGGGACCCCTGGGGGTCCGCGGACCACAGTTTGGGAAACACTGTGTTAGGGTGCTTGCTAATGTTGGTCAGTGACTCTTTCACCCCAAGGGAGATTCTTCAGTTGTCCTTAGTGCTCCACAGGTCTTACACAGAACCTGTATGGTGCAAGGGCACAGACGATGCTTTGGACGGAAAGGGAGACTAAGTGGGGCCGAGTCGGAGGATAGCGATGTCAGAGTGTCCAGACGGTCGAAGGTTAGTGGTTTCTTCTTGTAGATTCTTGTCCACGTAAAATTGAGTGTCTTATAGTCAGGTAAGCCGTTATGTACCCACGGGAGAGGGTTGGACAGATTCGGGGAACCCTCCTAGGGGAGGGTTCAGGACAGAGGGGTGGTTACACCCATGTCCTTTGTCTAGTTTTGCGCCAGAGCAGGAGCCAACAGCTCCCAGAACTGGTTTTAGCTGGACTATGCACAGGGACACCAAATGTACCCCAGGTGCAGACTTTAAGGCACTGAGGCAGTCCCTCCACCCAGCCCCAATACACTAAATCCTGTTTGGGAGATGGTTACACCTCCCTGTGACAGGAAGCCTATTGTGCTACCTTCCTCTGCTCGAGCTTGGCTCAGCAGCAGGAGGGCAGAAATGTCTCTGGTCGGCAGCATCCATTTTGTGCTGACCAGGTCGAGAAGGCAGGCACCGGAAAGACCAGTGACCCCATGAAGCTTGCTTCAGAAGGGTGGAAGCTGTGGAGATATGATTCAAAGTTGTTTGATACCAAGCACAAAATGGTTTTTTTCAGCCATTTTCGAGATAGCTTTTACCATGAGGTTATAATGCACCTCTACCTATGTCTGGCTGAGTCTCAGACCACCCGGGAGAATGGTCTCTGAAGGCTGCAGAGTGGCTCTGCTCATGCAGGGGCACCCTCTCACGTAAAACCCAGCACCCTGCCTTCAGGATTGTTAAGGCCTGCTATAGGGGTGACTTATAAGGTGTAGTGACCTATAGATATAGTGAACCTATATCTAAAGTAAGTGGTGCAAGCACCAACTTACACAGGCTGCAATGTCAGACCTGTAGTTCCATTTTACATGGCCTCTCATGGGTGGCATAATACATGCTTAAGCCCATGGGTGGAATCTAGGGTACCTATGCCCTGGGTACATGTGTACCATATACTAGGGACTGATAAGGGTACCCCAGTATCCAATATGGAGTGTACCAAAGTACATAGCATAATGTTTTAAGGAGAAAGCAAATAGACTGGGGTCCTGTTTAGCAAGATCCCAGTCAGACTAGTCAAAACAGTGTAACATGAAGCAAAAAGTGGGGGTAACCATTAGAAACAGATCCTACTTTCCTACAGCGACCACATGGGAGAGATGGAGATCAGGAGTCACTGGTCTCCGGCGGGGACGGGGCTCCACATAAACTTGTTGAAGATCCGAGCAATTCACTTGGCATTAAAAGCATTTCTGCCCTCTGTCAAGGGGAAATTGGGGCAGGTGTTCATGGACAACACCACTGCCATGTGGTACTGCAACAAGCGGGGGGGGTCATGGACCCTATATCGGGAGGCTTTGCGTCTCTGGGTATGGCTGGATCAGCAGGGCATAACCCTGGTGGTTGAACGCCCGGGCAGACGAATGGTGTCACCAGTTGGAGGTGGCACAAGGTCTCTTTCAACAGTGGGGAGAACATTGGTTAGTTTTGTTCGCCTCTGAAATGAATGTGCAGTGTCAGCAGTACTGCGCGCTGGAGTTTCCAAGGCGGCTACCACTCAGCGACACGTTTCGTCGCGAGTGGAGCTCAGGCCTGTTTTACGCCTTCTGTAGTAGGGGATCTCTGTGTATAGTCATAATCATCTGAATAGTCCCGCCCAAGTGCGTGGGCCCCGGACCCCTTCATTAGATAATATCTTCTTAAGTTGTTATCTTCTGCAGTCCTGCATGGACACTTAAGAGATAAAAAGACAATAATGCAGCCTAACTAACTAGGCTACACTGGCCATTACTTCATCCTGAAGTGAAAAAAGATAGCCAGTTAACTGTTAAATGTAACCATTTTACTGAGTTTTCACACATAGAAAAACTCCCCTCCCCTTCACAAAACCTCTTTTTTCATGATAGAGATGAAGGGTTGGACAGACAAGCCCCATAGGCTGCCATTATATGTCTGTAAATGGATAACGTGCCTTTAAGAATCCCTCCAGAGACCCCCGGTATCCCATGATGCACAGCCAAAGGCCAGTTACTTCCAGTTCTTTTTTCCGGCTCCTGCTAGCAGGGCCCTGGAGCCTTGAGCTCTACCTTATTGGTATTTTTTCAATATTTCTAGCTTTAAAGTGAGTTTTTTTAACTTCACTCGACGTCTTTGACCTTTCTCTGTCTTCTGCTGTACTTTTTGGGCAGAAATTCCAGTTTGCTTGTCACAATGCCATCCTTATTTGACAAGTGCCCTGACTATGGGAGGAAAAAGGCAAAGTCTGATTCACACAGCGTGTATTCTGTGTCTGCCTGCCTCTCATATCCCTGAGACCTGCGCCATTTGCAAGATCTTCTCCAGGCGCACCCTGCATGACAGGGAGAAAATTCGACTTCAGGTAATGGAGCAGAGACGACAGGCAACTTCTGCAGGGACCTCTGGGCAAGAAGACGGTATGTCCTCTACCACGTCCCATGCGCCGGCCTCTGGGGGGCTCCCCAGTCAAAAACAGGCTGAAAAACGGCACCGGTCCCCTTCAACGTCAAACTGCTACGACGACGTCAAGAGTAGGTATGACGACGATCTGCTCCCCATCGCCCAGGGCTCTGGATCGAAGAGATGTCGACGATCCGCGTCGAGGGGGAAGGACGGCAAGATCTCGGCTGAGGTTGCCGTCGAGGCATCATCACCTTCGATCGAGTTCAAGGCATCGGCACTCGCTGTCGAGGCGACATCACAGATCACCGTCAACATCGACAAGGAGATCGCCGTTGACGAGGAGGTCAACAAGGAGTTCGCCGTCAAAAAGATGATCGCCGTCGTGGAGACGCTCATCGAGAACAAAGTTGACGGGAGGATCGACGTTGAAAAGTCAGCAAAGAAGCTAGACGTAGAGGTATCACTCCTGGACGCGCTCAATTGTGAGCCTGTCAACGTCGACAGGGAGTTTGAGACGACGCAGACGCTCTCCGTCGAGCAGTCCTTAGAGGTTGAGGAGGAAGTCTAGGGAAGAAAAAAGAAAGGTGGCCGCTTCTTCGGACTCTGAGTACTCCCGTGCTTATTCTCCTGCGAGGACACCTCAGCATACAGCACCACCACCACCGCCTCCTCCTCCAGTACCTGGGCCGATGGCACCTTTGCCAGTGCCTCGCATGGAGCCCAGCAGATGAAGACCTCGTCTGAGACATCGTTCCCGTGAACGTCACCGTTCTTCCTCGCGCTCTCGTCAGTGCCACAGACCTGGGAGATCACGCTCCCGGTATACTAGGGACACATCTTCTACGAGTACAGGCCAGTACTCTCCCACGCTAACTGACTCTCCTCCTCATCACCTATTGATGATGTCACCATCTTTCAGGAGGTGTTGGTCAGAGGGGCTAAGAAACTCAACATCCCGTTGTCGGCTCCAGTACCTTCAACTTCTGTAATATTTGAAACACTCCAACAGAGGCAGTCATTTCGCCCCTTACTTACACTGGTACCTGGCTTGCTGGAACCAGCTATGGAGCTGTTCCTGACGTCTTCTTCGGTAAAATCTGTGCCTTCCTGGCTCCAGAAGAAGTACAGAGCACCCGAGTCGGATCCTGTCTTTCTCAGGATGGACCCCACCCCGGACTCTGTCATTGTGGTGGCAGCAAAAAAGAAGCATACTATGGCTCCGTCGTCTTCTGTACCACCGGACAAGGAAAGCCGTAAGCTGGATTCGATGGGGCGGAAAGTCTGCAGTTCGGCAGCCACGTCAAGGAAGGCGGCTAGCTCGACTGCCCTTCTGGGAAGGTACGACTGCTCCCTGTGGGAATAGCTCCACCAATTTGTAGATCTCCTACCCAGGGACAAGCGGGAGGACTTTCAGGAAATACTGAACGAGGGACTGATGGTCTCTAACCAGGTCATCAGTGCGGAGGCGGACACGTCACTCTTGTCGGCCCACGAATATTGTCACGGCATGGCTCTTCGAAGACATTCCTGGCTTTGCCTTACCTCTTTAAAACAGGAGGCTCAGCAGCGCATTGCGAACTTACCATTCTCTGGCTCGACTCTCTTCGGTTCACATGCAGATGAAGAGATGGCACGGATGAAATCGGAGATGGAAACCTTGAAGGCTGTTGGTTTGGAGAAACCCAAAGAGCAGCGTAAGACCTTCCGCCCGTTCCAACGGCGTTTCTCCTCCCAGAGGTTCCAGCATGGGCAAGGCTGTCAGTATGGCGACAACTGTTTCATAAACGACAGTCACGAGGATGGTCCAACCAGCAGTCTACAGGGATCAAGGCCCCTTCTGGTCCTAAGCCCTGAAGGGTTACTTCCCCCTCTTCTGTTACCCACTCCGGTTGGGGGGAAGCATTCAAAATTTCCTGGCAGAGTGGCAGAACATAACTCAGGACAATTGGGTGCTGAATATTGTTCGCAATGGATACTCTACGTTTCATCAGCCCTCCTCCGTCCATCCCTCCGACTCACTCTTGCTACATGCTACACGAGTTACAGGTGGAGGAAAACATCTTGTTGGAGAAAAGGGCCATAGAGCCAGTCCCTCTTGCACAAAAGGGAACAGGACTGTATTGAAGATTCATTCTTGTCCGAAAGAAAGACAAGAACGAGTTCAGGCCCATCCTCGAGAAGTTCCGCATGTTATCCTTACATCAAATCTACCCTCAGCTCCATCAGCGAGATTGGTTATGCTCAATAGATCTGCAAGACGCATACTTTCACGTGCCCATAACGAAGAAACATCGTAAGTTCCTGCGATTCACTGTTGGAAACTATCATTATCAGTATGCAGTACTTCCCTTGGGCCTGAAGTCAGAACCCAGGACGTTTTCCAAATGCATGGCTGTTGTAGCAGCGCACTTACGAGGTGTTCGTCTACCCATATCTGAAAGAGACACGTTAGTGATAGATTCCTTACCTTAGAATATCCCCAGGCGTCAGACTGGATCCGGAAAGTTTTTGTAGCAGTACCCCTGCGCATCAGTAGGTGGCGTCATGCGGCTCCGCATCTGTCGATGCGCGCTGACGTCAGTTCTTTCTTTTTCCGCGCCAGCAAGCGCAGATCCGGATAGAGCAAGTACCTTAGTGACTTTTTGACTGCTCTTTTGAGACTTTGTCTCCCTTTTTTTCTCCTGGTGCAAATAGGGATGCCTGGATTTAAGTTGTGTGGGGCATGCTGTTGCAATATGTCGGTGGCGGACCCCCATGATGTTTGCCTCTACTGCCTGGAGACCAACCACGACTTCCGGTCCTGCCGAGACTATCGGACCATGGCGGCGAAGGCCTTGAGGGAGCGGCGCCGGAAACTGTGGGAGGTCCGGCACTCATCCCAATGCCACTCCAGGGACTGTTCCCGGGGCCGCACTCACCGCTCCTCGGGCTCCAAGTCTTCGCCCTCGGATTCCGGTAAGCGACGACATAAAAAGAAGTAGAAGCGTGTTCGCTCTCCGACGTCCCCCCGTCGGCCCTTGGATACGGACGAGGGGGACAGGGGTTCTGCCCCTGAGGCTCCTTTCGAGCCTGGGAGTCCCGCGGCCTACCTGCCTTACCCGGGTCCGTCGGCGACTCCTGAACAGGTGCAAGAATTTCTTGCCACCGTGGACTGCCTTTTTAGGCCTCGGGCTCCCACCGGCGAGCGTCCCGTGTCCAGATCCTGTTGAGCCGCCGGGGGATCCAGCTTCAGCGCCACAGGATCCTACGCTGTTGGCTCCGGCGTCGCAGTGGGTGCCATTCGTTCCGCCCTTGCCCCGGTTTCAGGACCATTTTGTTCCGTTTCCGACGCCGTATGTTACTTCTGCCGCCGTGGCCTCTTCCTCCTGCAACGGAGGTGGAGGATGACTGGGAGGGGTCCGAGGATCCTCTTGCCAGTCAGTGTGACTCCGAGCAGGATTGGGTGGACGACTTGGAAGACGCCGGCGACTTCGATGTCTCTTCTAACCCGGGGTTTGCCTCTCCCCCGCCTACACTGGAGGAGGGTGCTTCCTACACGATGGTGCTCTGTTGGGCTGCTGAGACCCTCAACCTCTATCTTCCTACGGTGGCCCTCAAAACGAACCTCCTCACTGAGGTGCTCTAGACGGTGTCTACTTTGTCGGAGCCACTGCTTCCCTTCAACTACGCCCTCACCGACGTTCTGTTGGGCACTTGGTCGCAGCCAGCCACGGGGGCCCCTGTGGATAAGAATGTCACCAAGTGTCACCGCCCAGCGCCTGGTGATCCCGTGTTTCTGACCACTCAACGTCGCAGAGTGCTTTTCCCACGCGTCCGCCGGATAAGGACTCTAAGAAGCTGGAACAGTTCAGTAAGTGGATGTTCACTTCGGCCAGCTTGGGGCTGCGGTCGGGGAACAACGCCTGCTTATTGGGCCGCTATTCCCACGCGGTGTGGGATACGGTTGCTCAGGTGTTGCCTCAGTGTTCTGAAGAGGTCCATGCTGTGCTTTCCCAGGCGGTTGCTGAGGGTAAGGATGCAGCTAAATTCGCCATTCGGTGTGGTTTGGACACCGCTGACTCGTTAGGCAGGGCCATTTCTACGACTGTGGTGCTGCGACGCCACGCCTGGTTGCGTTCTACTGGGTTCTCGCCCGATGAACAGAGCTCGCTTATGGACATGCCTTTTGACGGCACTCGCCTATTTGGTGATAAGGCAGACAGTGCGCTGGAGCATTGTAAGGACTCGCAGGCCACGGCCAAGTCCTTAGGTCTTTCCACGAAGAGCCCAGCCACTCCTGGTATTCATTCCTTTTGTGGCCAAGGCAGGGGTGCCCAGGCACGTTCCTTCAGCATGCCTGTGCAGAACCAGCCTCAGCGCGGCCACGGCTTCCGCTGGGGCGGCTCTGGGTATCAGCGTTGGGGGCAGTCCACCACCGCCCCTGCTGCTTCTGCCTCCAAACCTTCCTAATCCGAGCTTTGGGGAGCACCCCACACCAGTGGGTGGCAGGATTTGTCATCACCTCCCCCACTGGCGCGCTATCACATCAGACAAGTGGGTGTTGCGGATCATCTGCAAGGGTTACTCCCTTCTCTTTCTGTCCACCCCTCCAGCCATGCCACCTCGGTACCACAGCATGTCGGGGGAACACTTGGCGACTCTCCAGCAGGAAGTTGCGGCCCTCTTGGCCAAGGGGGCCATCGAGTGCGTTCCTGGGCCAGAAGCAGGGCGTGGTTGTTCTTCCCAGTACTTTCCGGTCCCCAAGAAGGACAAAGGGGGTCTGCATCCCATCTTGGACCTCCGGAATGTCAACCGCTTCCTCCGGAAGAAGTTCAAGATGTTGACTCTAGCTCAGGTCTTAGCTGCCCTCGACCCTGGAGACTGGATGGAAGTGTTGGACTTGCAGGACGCATATTTTCACATCCCTGTCCTGCTGGCCCACCGGCGTTACCTGCGGTTTACGGTAGGCCAGGAGCATTTTCAGTTTGCCTTGCTCCCATTCGGCCTTACAAGCGCCCCTCGGGTGTTCACGAAAGAGAGGGTGGTGGTTGCAGCTCACCTGCGCAGGTCAGGGGTGTTAGTCTTCCCTTACCTTGACGACTGGTTGTTGAAGGCGGGCTCGCCCCAGGCAGTTATCCACCACCTTCAGACTAAGGCCAACCTCCTGCATTTGCTGGGGTTCTCCATCAACGTGCCGAAGTAGCACCGGAGTCCCTCTCGAAAACTCCCTTCATCCGAGCGGTTCTGGATTCAACACTGTTTCGGGTTTATCCTCCTGAGCAGCGAGTCCGGGATATTCAGGCTATGATTCCGGTCTTTCTGCCTCTGTCCCGGGTTTGTCAGGATGACCCTCCGGCTCCTGGGCCTGATGGCCTCCTGCATCTTGCTTTTTCTGGCTCCTGCTACCAGGACCCTGGAGCATTGAGCTCTACCTTTATGGTATATCTTTCAATTGTTCAATTGTTGAGCTTTAAAAAGTTAGAGTGCTTTACTCAACGTCTTTGGCCTTTACCTTCCTTTTGCTGTCTTTTTTTTGGGCAGTTAGCCCACTTTTGTCTGTGCCCCGAGTGTGGCAGGAAGAAGGCCAAGTCGGACTCCCACAGAGTTTGTATTCTCGTTCTTCCATCATTACATGTTCCTGAATCCTGCGCCATCTGCAAATCCTTCTCCAGGAGGACCCTGCGTGACGGAGAAGATTCGTCTTCAAGGCCTGGAGCAGAGAAGACAACAGGCTGCAGGTGGGAAATCTGGGCAAGAAGAGAGCTTTTCCTCCTCCACAACCCATGCGTTGGCCTCTGGGGGGCTCCCCTGTCGAAAAAGGCTCAAACGATGCTGGTCGACGTCGAAGGCGACATCGACGTCAAGACCAGGTATGATGACGATATGCTCCCCGTCGACTCAGGGCTCTGAGTCTAAGCGATGTCGACGATCTACGTCGAGGGGCAGGACGTCGAGACCAAGGTCGCCGTCGAGGACATCCCAGTCAACGTCGACACTTCATCGCCATCGATCTGGGTCTTGAAGGCATCGGCACAAGCCGTCGAGGCGACACCGCCGCTCACAGTCGACGCGAAGATCGGCGTCGAGGAGACTAAGCTAGACGCCGAAGAGAAGCTCGACGTAGAGGGGCACATCCAGGGCTCCCTCTTCAAGGCCAGCACGCAAACGGAGGAGAGAAGTAGCCACCTCAGACTCTGAGTATTCCAGGACCTATTCTCCAACTACGACACTGGAACCTGTTCAGCCGGTGTCTCCACGTCCGTCGCCTCGGCGACCCAGGACTCTTACTCCTCCACTGACAACACCTACGCCGCCTCCACCTAAAACGCCTCCTCCTCCCCCTCCGCCTATTCCTCCGCCTGCTGCAGCTCCACCTGTGCCTGTGATCCCTGCAGAACCGAGAAGGCCAAGATCATGGTCCCAGCCAAGACATCGCCCTCGCAGCAGGCAACGTCCCTCCACAAGGTCTCGCCATCGCCACTAGAGATCACGGTCTCGATATACTAGGGAAACGATGTCCTCTACTGGAGGGAGATACTCGCCCACGTTGTCGGACTCTCCACTTCCGAGAGTTTCATCGGTCGATGACATTACAACATTTCAGGAGGTTCTGGTGAGGGGAGCGGCGAAACTGGTCATTGCGCTGTCTGTGCCCACGCCGACTACATCGGTGAGCTTTGAAACACTGCAACTGAAGCAAACCTTGCTTCCTCTGCTTACTTTGGTGCCCGGGTTGGAGGAACCGGCGATGGAACTGTTCCTTACACGTGCCTCGGTGAAATCTGCCCTGACCCTGCATTCCTTCGGGCAGACCCCATCCTGGATTCAGTCATTTTGGTGGTGGCGGCGAAGAAGCAGCATGCTACGGCTCCTTCGTCTACGGTCCCTCCGGACAAGGAAAGCCAAAAGCTGGATTTTGCGGGGAGGAAAGTCTGCAGCACTGCAGCCACATCAATGAAGGCGGCTAGTTCAACTGCCCTACTGGGCTGTTATGACCGTTCCTTGTGGGAGTCTCTTCACCAGTTCATGGACCTTCCACCTAGGGACAAACGTGAAGATTTCCAGGAGATACTCAACGAGGGGCTGATGGTATCTAACCAGATCATCAGTGCAGCAACAGACACCTCTCTCCTGGTAGCCCATGGGTATTGCCATGGCGTTGCTCTCCAACGGCATTCCTGGTTGCGTCTCACCTCCCTAAAACCGGATGCTCAGCAGCGCATCGCAAACCTCCCTTTCTCAGGTACCACCCTCTTTGGTTCCCATACGGATGAGGAAATGGCCCGCATGAAGGTTGAGGTTGAGACTCTCAAGGCCGTTGGCTTGGAATAGCCGAAGGAGCAGCATAAGAATTTCCGCCCTTTCCAACTGCGTTATGCTTCTCAAAGATTCCAGCGCGGGCAGGGCCGTCAGTCTGGACAACAACAACAGTTTCAACGGCAACCGTTTCAGAGACGCCAGCCGAGAGGAAGGGCTAACCAGCAGTCGACACCAGGGAATAAGGCCCCAGCCAGTTCCAAGCCCTGAGCGGTTACTTCCCCCTCTTCTGTTGCCCACTCCGGTGGGGGGAAGCACTCAAAATTATCTGGCAGAGTGGGAAAAGATAACTCAGGACAATTGGGTGCTGAATATTGTTCGCAATGGATACTGTCTACGTTTCACCAGCCGCCCTCCATCGATACCACCAGTTCGCTCACAGTACCGGTTGCGTGAACTTGAGGTGGAGGCCGATACCTTGTTAGGAAAAACGGCGATAGAACTGGTTCCTCCTGCCCAGAGGGGACAAGGTCTATATTCCAGGTTCTTTCTCGTGCGCAAGAAAGACAAGAACGAGTTCAGACCCATTCTCGAATTGCGACAAGCGAACAAATGGATCTGCAGAGAAAAGTTCTGCATGTTATCCTTGCACCAAATCTACCCTCAGTTGCATCAAGGAGACTGGCTCTACGCAATAGATTTGCAAGACGCATATTTTCTTGTGCCCATAGCAATAAAACATCGCAAGTTCCAACGGTTCCTGGTCGGCACCAGTCACTATCAATATGCAGTGCTTCCCTTCGGCCTGAAGTCAGCACCCAGGACTTTTTCAAAATGCATGGCGGTAGTCGCAGCACACCTTCGGAAGAACAAGGTGTTTTTCTATCCGTATCTGGACGACTGGCTGATCAAGGCAGCCGCGTTTCAGGAGGCACAACGACATTTCAACACGACGTCCGCTCTGCTGACTCGCTTGGGTCTACCCATCAATCTGGCGAAATTGGTCCCGATTCCGGTACAGTGTCTGCAGTATCTGGGACCCTCCATCGATACACGCAAGGCAAGCATGTGTCCTTCGGAGGAGAGACGCTTATCAATCCTTCGGAAGGCTCAGGCTCTCATGACCATTCCCTCGCCGACTGTGAGGACGGTATCCTCTCTCCTGGGTTCCATGGCGTCTTGCATCTTCCTCACTACACATGCACTCCTCCACATGCGGCCTCTACAGGAATGTCTGGAGGATCAGTGGGACCAGAGACGAGGGAACTGGGAGGACAGGATTCAGCTGTCGCAGCACGCCCTCCAGTCCCATCAAGTGGTGGTGTTCGCCTCACAATCTTCTTCGAGGGGTTCCATTGCACAAGGAGATCCCGGCTCGGACCATTGCGACTGATGCATCTCTCCACGGCTGGGGAGCACATTCGGACCAGCTTCAGATACAGGGAACGTGGTCCCAGAAGGAGGCCATGTAGCACATCAACTTCCTGAAACTCCGAGCGGTTCACCAGGCCCTGAAAGCCTTCCAGCCGTTCTTTCGCACCAGTTCCCTGCTTGTCCAGACGGACAACACAACAACGATGTACTATCTCAACAAGCAGGGGTGTTCGAGGTCGGGCACATTGCCACGGGAAGCGCAGTCGATCTGGAACTGGCTACTGGCCAGGGATCTGACCATAACGGCGACCCATCTGCCAGGTGTTCAGAATGCGCAGGCGGACGCTCTAAGCAGACACGTTCAGGAAAATCACGAATGAGTCTTAAACGACGAAGTAGTAGGAGAAATATTCGGAAGATGGGGCACTCCAGACATCGATCTGTTTGCCACCGCAGAAAACAGCAAATGCCGAGACTTCGCCTCCAGGTTCTACCAACCAGGGACGCTGGGGAATGCACTGTGGATCAACTGGTCGAACAGCTTTCTCTACGCTTTTCCACCCATTCCCCTGATCCCGGCAGTGCTGATCAAGATTTCCCACTCCCAGGCCAAGATGATCCTCATTGCTCCGGAGTGGCCTCGTCAGTGGTGGTTCACCGACCTATTACACCGGTCTCTCCTGCCGCACCTTCGACTTCCGTGTCGGCCGGACCTTCTCCCGAAGTTCGGAGGGCAGATAGTGCATCCCAACCTCTCCTCATTGAATTTGGCAGCATGGCTCCTGAGCTAGTGCGGTATTGACATTTAAATCTCCCTCAGAACTGCATGGAGATACTAAAAGAAGCGAAAAGACCATCTACACTGACTTCCTATGCATATAAATGGAAGAGATTTTGCATCTGGTGTGCCTCTAAGGATGCAGATCCTACCTCTTGCAAAGAGGATGTCATTCTCCCTTACTTGCTGCATTTCGCACAATCTGGCCTTAATTTTTATTCCATTAGGGTTCACCTAGCAGCATTAACTGCGTATAGAAAATGTCCTTCACAAACTCGCTTTTTCCAAATCCCTGTCATCAAAGATTTTCTGGAAGGTTTGAAGGTGTTTCCTCCCATAAGGCGTCCTTCACCCCCGTGGGAGCTTAATGTGGTGCTGTCTAGAGTTATGAGGGAGACTTTTGACCCCATTCATAAGGCTTCTCTTCAGCATCTGCCCTGGAAGGCGGCTTTCCTTGTAACCATAACCTCAGCTTGCAGGGTGAGTGAAATTCAGGCTCTCTGTTAAGAGCCTTACACTTTGTTTCATTCTTCTAAGGTAGTCATGAGAACTCACCCTAAATTCCTTCCTAAAGTGGTGTCAGAATTTCATGTGAATCAAACGATTTCTTTGCCCATGTTTTTTCAGCATCCTTCCTCTCCTACTGAGAGGTCCCTTCACTCTCTCGATGTGAGAAGGGTGTTGAAATTCTACTTAGACAAGACTAAGGAGATCCGTAGATCTGATCAGTTGTTTGTTAACTATGGCTCTGTCAGGACTGGTCTTGCTACCTCTAAGCAATCCATATCTAGGTGGATTCTGTCCTGTATTCAGTTGTGTTATCAGAAAGCCAACAAGACTCTGGGTAGTAGACCTAAGGCTCACTCTACCAGAGGTAAGGCTGCTACAGTGGCTGTACTACGTAACATCCCTATTGCAGAAATCTGTAAGGCTGCCACTTGGAAGTCAGTCCATACCTTTGCCAAACACTACTGCATGGATTCTGATGCCAGTGCAGATGCTCAGGTTG
This sequence comes from Triturus cristatus, assembly GCF_964204655.1. NCBI lineage: Eukaryota > Metazoa > Chordata > Amphibia > Caudata > Salamandridae > Triturus > Triturus cristatus. Next base: position 21,461,189 of record NC_140586.1, read on the forward strand.
GGCAGGATTCGCTAAGGAATCTATTTGCACAAAAGTGGGTATGCTTGTTTCTTCCACCGCTGGGGTTGTTTTTTGGGGATGGGCTTGCCATTCTATTCACGGGATTATGACTATACACAGAGATCCCCTTCTACAGAAGGAGTAGTTTCTTACCTGTTACTCCAGTTCTGTAGTAGGGGTATTTGTTATAGTCCTAAGCAACCCACCCTCCTCCCCGGTGGATGAAAGTGATATCCTGAATGCACCAGGCCTTACTTTATACGCCTTCAAAAAGAACTGAAAGTAACTGGCCTTTGGCTGTGCATCATGGGATACAGAGGGTCTCTGGAAGGATTCTTAAAGGCACGGTACCCATTTACAGACATGAAATGGCAGCCTACAGGGCTTGTCTGTCCAACCCTTTATCTCTATCATGAAAGAGGGATTTTTGTAAAGGAAAGTTTCTATATGTGTGAAACTTAGTGAAAAAGTTAAACTTAACTGTTACCTGGCTATCCTTTTCACTTCAGGATGAAGTAATGGCCAGAGTAGCCTAGTGTTTTCAGGCTGCATTATTGTCTTTTATTATCTCTTAAGTGTCTATGCAGGACTGCAGAAGAAGACAGCTTAAGAGACTATATATCTATTGAAGTGCTCCGGGGTCCGCACACATGGGTGGGACTATTCACATGATTATACTCAGAGATCCCCTACTACAGAACTGCAGTTACAGGTAAGAAACTACTCCATCTATAGCAGACAAACAGTGGTGTACCTTGACTTGGACATCCGTGTGGAAAACAATACACTACGTACTGGTGTACATCACAAGTTGACTGACAAGAACTCTCTTTTGCATTACCAGTCTTATCATCCGAGGGCACTGCGAGATAACCTTCCGGTTGCACAGTTCCTGCGTTATCGCAGGAACTGTTCCATGACTTTGTCATATCTTGAGCAATCGGAAGGTTTATGTGAAAAGCTGAGGTAGAGGAGTTATCCTCGGAAGATTGTGAATCAGGCAAGAAAAAGAGCACTTAACACTCCACGCAGTGCATTATTGGAAAAAATTGCAACGGACAAGAATGATTGCCTGCCAGTTGTGATGACCTTTGATCCACTGGCGACACAGTTTTGCCAGTCGTTAAGGAAATACTGGTCCTTATTGTCAACATCAGATTTTCAAATGCCACCCCCTAGATTTGCTTTTAAAAGGGCCAAGCAATCTTAAGGGTAAATTGGTACATTCCCGGATGAAACCACACCAGAAAGAAACTACTGTCCCGCCTGGACATTTCCCCTGTGGAATGTGTTCAGTGTGTAGTTTGACGAAAAAGACTCAAGTGCGATTTTAACCTCTGAAAAAGTGTGGCATTTGACTCAGTTAAGCAACTGTAATACGGCAAATGTCGTGTACAGGCTGACTTGCCAGTGTGGACTACAATATATAGCTCTCACTACACGTAAAATCAAGGTCAGAATACAGGAGCACCTGAGTACTATCAGAGTTGGTAAACTATCCACTAAGGTTGGTACAACATTGTAATGAACACAAACATACATTCACGTGGGTCATGTTAGAACCACAAAACATGGATATGATTCTGACAACTAAGGCGGCACGGTGGATTTTTCAAGAGAAATGTGAACAGACAGGATTAAATGATTTTATAGAGTGGAATAAAATCAGAAATTGATGTACCAGGCAGTAGTTCCACAGTTTGAGCTATTCATGTGACTAAATGGTTTGTTCTTTGGTATCCTGGAGGATGGTACATAATGCAATAGAATGTTTGGCAGTAAATTTGTATTGCAGAGGAGTTCCTAGTAATTTGTCTAGGTTGTTTTAACCACAGTTCCAAAGGAAAGGAGGGTGAAAAAGCGTTCCTCTTGGAATATGGCCTGACTAGTCACAAAAGACTGAAATGTGATGTAAGGTTCCTCTTTTGAAAATGGCCCCTAGGATTGCTGAGAACACATATGAACGATGTGGAGTATATAACCTGAGGCATTGAACATAGTGTGTCCAGAATAAGAATGAAGGAGATCTAATTACTTATTTGTGATCTCTTCTGTTTTTTTGAAAATGTCAGTTTTTTGAATTTTTTTTCGTTATTTTGTAGTAATGTCCGTTTTTTGAAAAACACTTTGAAAATGTAGGAAAGCTACTCGGGGGACAATATGCGGCTAAAGTAGAGCGACTCATAAAACTTGTTTGGGGGTCTGTGCAATGAGATTTATGAATAAGGGATCCATTCCAAGATGGCCGCCATAGAGAGAGAATGGTCACGTGATGTGATGACGACACCGGCATTATTTCTAGATCGTGAAACCGGTACGCTGTGAGTGAGTGATGAGTGAACGCGCCGCGGTGTAAATGAGGCGGTAAGACGCTAAGCGCCTCAGTTTTAAAGTCGGTAAGTGGGCGTTTTGAGGAAGGTAATCAGATGTTGAGAGCCCCAGATTTTAAATAAGTAAGTGGGCATATTTGGTTGGAAGGTGAAACGTTTGTATTGACCTGAAATGAGGCTGAGTTAACGGGCATGTGTATATATCGGTGGAAGTAGATTGATATACAGTACCCTCCACGCACTCAACGCCGGACGATCACGCACCTGCTGCCTGGCCGCTCGAAGCACACCCAAGGACCCTTCTCCTGCCGGAACTGCAGCTTCACCAGCATCCGGCCTTCCAACCCACCTACCAAAGAACCCAACCACCTCAGATGCATCCTCCTCAACACCCGCTCCGCACGCAAACATGCCGTGGAACTCTGGGACCTACTGGACTCCAACACCCCAGACGTCGCCTTCCTGATGGAGACCTGGCTGAACCCCTCCTCGGCACCCAACAGCGCCATAGCCATTCCGGAAGGCTATAAGATCACCTGCAGGGACCGCACCAATGGAGCAGGAGGAGGAATCGCCATCGTCCACAGGAACACTCTCAAAGTCTCAACCAACACCGACGACACCCTCAGCACCGCCAAACACCTGCACTTCCAGATACACACCGATCCCAACACCACCCTCAGAGGAACCCTCATCTACAGACCCCCCGGACCACGAGCACACTTCATCACCGACCTCGTCAGCACACACGCCCTCGCCTCTAAGGACTACATCCTCCTCGGGGACCTGAACTTCCACCTCGAGAGCAACAACACCAACTCCTCCACCCTGATCGACAACCTCGGACTCAGACAACTTGTCACTACTCTCACCCACTCCGCCGGCCACACGCTTGACCCCATCTTCTCCGCCAACTCCCACGTCTCCTTCAACCACACCACCGAGCTCCACTGGACCGATCACCGCTGCATCCACTTCACCTTCCGGAAACCCACAAAGCACCACTGCACCCAACAGATGCTGCGTCGCTGCTGGAGCAAAGTCACCAAAGACTAGCTTTCCACCATCCTCGCCCGGAGCCCACCCGCAGATCCGACCGGCCCCCTCACCGCCGCTCACAACCTCAGACAGTGGATCAACGACTGCGCCAACACCCTCACCCTGCGCAAGAAGCCCTCCCAACACCCACACTAGCAATAAAGCCAGCTGGTTCACCGAAGACCTCCAGGCCTCCAAGCGAACCTGCCGAAAACTCGAAAAAATCTGGATCCGTGAACGAACACCGGAAAGCTACACAGCCCACAAGAACGCCACCCGCAGACACCACCACATCATCAGATCCGCCAAAAGGACCTCCTTCAAAGACTGCCTAGACAACAACGCACACAACAGCTCTTCAACATCGTGAAGGAACTCTCCAACACCAACGACATCCCACCTTCACAAGACCTGTGCGACTCGCTGGCCACCTTCTTCCATCGCAATATTGCAGACATCCACAACAGCTTCATAGCAGTCACCATCCCGGCAATCACGACCACCAACCGCCTGATCGCCTGAACCAACAATGACGACGACACCATCAAGATCATGAACACCGTCCACTCCGGATCCCCGGAAGACCCCTGCCCACACCACATCTTCAACAAAGCCAGCAGCACCATCGCACCCCATCTCCGGAAAACCGTCAACATCTCCTTCGAGACAGCGACCTTCCCGGAGAGCTGAAAGCAAGCAGAGATCAACGCCTTACTCAAGAAACCCAAGGTGGACCCCAAGGACTTCAAGAACTTCCGACCCATCTCCCGGCGAAGATCATCGAAAAGGCCGTCAACAAACAACTGACCAGCTTCCTCGAGGAGAACAGAATCCTGGACCCGTCCCAGTTTGGGTTGCGCAGCAACCACAGTACCGAAACAGCCGTCATCGCCGCCACCGATGACATGAAGACCCTGCTAGACAATGGAGAAACCGCGGCCCTCATCCTCCTGGACCTGTCAGCCGCCTTCGACACGGTCTGCCACCGCACCCTACGAACACGCCTCTACAACCCCGGAATCCAAGAGAAGGCCCTGGACTGGACCTCCTCCTTCCTCTCCGGCAGATCACAGAGAGTCCGCCTCCCCCCCTTCCGCTCCGAAGCCACCGAGATCTGTGGCGTACCCCAAGGCTAATCCCTCAGCCCAACGTTGTTCAACGTCTACATGGCACCGCTCGCCCACATCGCACGACGGCATGACTCAACATAATTTCCTACACCAACGACACCCAGCTGATCCTGTCCCTCACCAAGGACCCCCACACCGTCAAAACCAACCTCCACGAAGGAATGAAGGCCGCCGCCGACTGGATGAGGAACAGCCGACCGAAGCTGAACTCTGACAAGACGGAGATCCTCATCCTCGGATCCACCCCCTCGGCCTGGGACGACTCCTGGTGGCCGACTGCACTAGGAACACCCCCAACACCTACCGACCACGCGCGCATCCTAGGGGTCATCCTCGACTCCACCCTCTCCATGACGAAGCAGGTCAACCCGGTCTCCTCCTCCTGCTTCAACACCCTCCGCATGCTTCGCAGAATATTCAAGTGGATCCCCACCGAAACAAGGACGGTCCCCCAATGCCCTCGTCAGCAGTAGACTGGACTACGGAAACGCACTCTACGCAGGAGCCCCGGCCAAACTCCTGAAACGGCTTCAACGCATCCAGAATGCCTCCGTACGCCTGATCCTCGACATCCCTCGCCGCAGCCACATCACACCCCACCTGAGACCTGCACTGGCTCCCTGTCAACAAGAGGATAAGCTTCGAACTCCTCACCCACACACACAAGGCACTCCACAACACCGGACCAACGTACCTCAACAGCCGACTCAGCCTCTACACCCCCACCCGCCAGCTCCGCTCCGCAGACTGCACCCTCACCACCGTCCCCCGCAACCGAAGAGTGACCGCCGGTGGCAGATCATTCTCCCACCTCGCCGCCAAAACATGGAACACCCTCCCCATCCGCCTGCGGCAGACCGGAGACCTGCTGACCTTCAGATGACTTCTCAAGACCTGGCTCTTGGAACAGTAGCAGCTTCCCCCCCCCTCTCCCCCCACCACCTAGAGACCCTCACGGGTATGTAGTGCGCTTTACAAATACCCTGATTGATTGATCTATCGAATCAGGCACAAACATGATGGAGAAACCTGATTGTTCCATTTGTTTTCTAGACTGAGTACGACAGTAGCGTACTTACCTACACGAGGAGCTCACGTTTCAAGTTTTCCTCGTTGTGACGAAGTGGTGGGCTGGTACGAGCGACTTGGTCCCCACATGGTAATGACTATATCTATACTGTGTAATGATGTGTATCAACTTTTTACTTCTTGAGTGACGGGGTTGGTGAAGTGACCGTTTGCTGTTTTTATTTATACTTGACAGTCACGTGTGGAAAAATACAGTGTCTCTGATTGGTGATTAAAAGACCCTTCAGCCCTGACCTAATTGCCTGAAATTAAGATTGGCAATGAAACATGTCGGCCTAAAGGTTTTCTACAAGGCAGCCAATTTTTTGTTTGAATAAGTGCACATGTAAATAATAAAGTTGGTATTTGTGACACTTATTTCAATTTTAAAATCACGGGGTCTTGTTCTTTCAAACACCACACTTGGTATATTTTTTTGCACTTTCTTTGGGACACATTTATTTTGAGGCAAGATGGTTACCAATGATGAGACAAGTGGGCATAGTTGGTGAGTACCAATCAGCAAGCTCTATTGGTGGTGCGCACGTGAGGTGCCATCTTGTCCTTTTTTCACATAGAAAAAGTTTTTCAGGTTTACATATAGATTGATGTTACCTTTCACTGACATGGTATTGAGTAAACATCCATGTGTATATATAGGGGATGGAGACACAATGACTTTCATGTGATGAAGTTTTTTTTAGCAATTATAGATAATTTAGGCAGTTGAGTGTTGAGGACACTAGCTCGAATGAAAGTGAGGAGTGGTAGGAAAAAGTGTGACAGAACTCCTTCCTCTGCTTATACAATTAGCCTCCAGATAAGGAACCTGTAACGAACAGGTCTTTTGTGTATACATCCCTTTCAGAGCCCTAGTTTCATGGTACCAGCGGTCTGTTTCTTGCATGGCTCTGCATTCCTGGCACGGAAAGTTGTGTACAGAACTGACGTCAGCGCGCATGGGTGGCGCCTAAGTAGTCTCCGTGTCGTCATCTCGGCGCTTACAACGCCAGCGACGGAAGCGGAGCCGCATGACGCCACCTACTGACGCGCAGGGGTACTGCTACAAAAACTTTCCGGATCCAGTCTGACGCCTAGGGATATTCTAAGGTGAGGAATCTATCACTAACTAATGTCTCTTACAGATATATCGTTAGACAAGTAGTAACTTGTGCATCTGGACGACTGGCTGATCAAGGCAGCGACGTTTCAAGAAGTGCAACGACATTTCAATCAAATTTCCACTCTACTTCGGCGTTTGGGCCTTCACATCAACATCACAAAGTCTGTCTCGACTCCTGTACAGTGCCTGCAGTATCTGGGAGCCACCATCGATACTCGCAAGGGAAGCGTGTGTCCTTCGGTGGAGAGACGCTTCTCAATCCTTCGGAAGGCTCAGGTTCTCATGACCATACCCTCCCTGACGGTGAGGAAGGTGTCTTCTCTCCTGGGTTCCATGGTGTCTTGTATCTTCCTCACGCCAAATGCACGCCTCTAAATGCGGCCTCTGCAGGAATGTCTGGAGGATCAGTGGGACCAAAGATGGGGAGGGTTGGGAGGTCAGGATTCAGCTGTCGCAGCAAGCCCGCCAGTCCTTCAAGTGGTGGTGTTCGCCTCACAATTTCCTCCGAGGGATTCCGTTCCACAAGGAGATACCAACACAGACCATTGTGACAGTTGCTTCTCTCCAAGGCTTGGGAGCGCATTCGGACCACCTTCAGATACAGGGCATGTGGTCCCGGAAGGAGGCCACGTACCACATCAACTTCCTGGAACTCCGTGCGGTTCATTTGGCGCTGAAAGCCTTCCAGCCGTCCTTTTGAACCCATTCCCTGCTTATCCAGACGGACAACACAACAATGATGTACTATCTCAACAAGCAGGGGGGCTCAAGATCTCGCCAATTGTCTCGTGAAGCACAGACAGTCTGGAATTGGCTGCTGGCCAGGGACCTGACCATAACGGCAACTCACCTTCCGGGTGTGCAGAATGCTCAGACAGACGCTCTCAGCCGTCTCGTTCAAGAAAATCACGAATGGGTCTTAAACGACATGGTGGTGCGAGACATCTTCAGAAGATGGGGTACTCCAGAGGTCAATCTGTTTGCCACCGCAGAAAACAGCAAATGCCGCGGCTTCGCCTCCAGGTTTTACCAACCAGGGACGCTGGGGAATGCACTATGGATCAACAGCTTTCTATACGCTTTTTGCCCATTCCCCTGATCCCTACAGTGCTGATCAAGCTCTCTCAATCGAGAGTCAAAATGATCCTCATCGCTCCGGAGTGGCCTAGTCAGTGGTGGTTCACAGACCTACTCCACTGGTCTCTTCTGCCGCATCTCCGCCTTCCGTGCCGGCCGGACCTTCTCATGAAGTTCGGAGGGCAGATGGTGCATCCAAATCTCGTCGTTGACTTTGGCGGCATGGCTCCTGAGTTAGTACAGTATGGGCACTTGAATCTCCCTCAGGACTGTATGGAGATCTTGAAGGAGGCTAAACGACCATCTACACGGACTTCCTATGCATATAAATGGAAGAGATTCTGCATCTGGTGTGCGTCTAAGAACGCAGATCCTACTTCCTGTCGGGAAGATGTCATCCTTCCTTACTTGCTATATTTGACTCGATCTGGGCTCTAATTTCCTTCTATTAAAGTTCACCTGGCGGCCTTAACTACCTATAGGAAATGCCCTTCACAAACTTCCTTTTTCAAAACCCATGTCATCACATTTTTTGGAGGGTTTGAAGGTGTTTCCTCCCATTAGGCGTCCTTCACCCCCGTGGAAGCTTAATGTAGTGCTTTCTCGTCTGATGCAGGGGCCTTTTGAACCCATTCATAAGGCCTCTCTCCAGCATCTGTCCTGGAAGGCAGCTTTCCTTGTAGCCATAACTTCGGCTTACAGGGTGAGTGAGATTCAGGCACTCTGTCAAGAGCCTTACACAGTGTTTCATTCTTCTAAGGTAGTTAGGAGGAATTTCTTCCGAAGGTGGTGTCAGAATTTCATGTAAATCAAACAATTTCATTGCCTACATTCTTTCAGCATCCTTCCTCACCTGCTGAGAGATCCCTTCACTCTCTCGATGTTAGAAGGGTGTTGAAGTTATCTTTAGATAAGACTAAAGAGATCCGTAGAAAGGATCAGTTGTTTGTGAAATATGGCGCTGTCAGGACTGGTCTTGCTACCTCCAAGCAATTCATCTCCAGGTGGATTGTGTCCTGTATTCAATCATCAGAAAGCCAACAAGACTCTAGTTAGTAAGCCTATGGCTCACTCTACCAGAGGTAAAGCTGCTACAGTGGCATTACTCCGTAATGTCCCTATTGCAGAAATCTGTAGGGCTGCCACTTAAGTCGGTCCATACCTTTACTAAACACTACTGCCTGGATAGTGATGCCAGGGCAGATGCTCAGTTTGGGCAGGCTTCACTGAGGAATTTATTTGCACAATAGTGGGTCTGTCTGTTTCTTCCACCGCTGGGGTTAGTTTTTCGGGGATAGGCTTGCTATTCTATTCAGATGATTGACTATACACAGAGATCCCCTACTACAGAAGGAGTATTTTCTTACCTGTAACTCCAGTTCTGTAGTAGGGGTATCTCTGTGATAGTCATAAGCAACCCGCCCTCCTCCCCGGTGGCTGAAACAGTGGTACCCAGAATTCAGCAGGCCTTGCTGTCTAAAGCCTTCTAAAGCCTTTGGCTGTGCATCGTGGGATACCGGGGGTCTCTGGAGGGATTCTTAAAGGCACGTTATCCATTTACAGACATATAATGGCAGCCTATGGGGCTTGTCTGTCCAACCCTTCATCTCTATCATGAAAAAAGAGGTTTTGTGAAGGGGAGTGGAGTTTTTCTAGGTGTGAAATTCAGTAAAATGGTTACATTTAACAGTTAACTGGCTATCTTTTTTCACTTCAGGATGAAGTAATGGCCAGTGTAGCCTAGTTAGTTAGGCTGCATTATTGTCTTTTTATCTCTCAAGTGTCTATGCAGGACTGCAGACGATGACAACTTAAGAAGATATTAGCTAATGAAGTGGTCCGGGGTCCACGCACTTGGGCGGGACTATTCAGATGATTATGACTATACACAGAGATACCCCTTCTACAGAACTGGAGTTACAGGTAAGAAACTACTCCTTTCTGCCCATACCACTCCTGCCCAGGGTACTGAAGTTCAGGAGCGACCGAGCCCAAGTCATTCTTGTGGCTCTGGACTGGGCAAGCAGAGTCTGGTATCCAGAGATTCTGAACATGAGTATCGATCCTCTGATCGGGCTGCCCCTTCAGGAGGATCTTCTGTTGCAGAAGCAGGGGAGGGTTCTCCACCCGAACCTGTCAACTCTGCGCCTCCATGCATGGAGATTGAGCAGCGGCAGTTGATGGCTTTTGACCTTCCTCCTGAAGTCACTAATGTTGTTCTGGCAGCCAGGCGGCCCTCCACTAAGTCGGTATACGCCTGCCATTAGCAGAAATTTGTATTGTACTGTACAGAAAGGTCCATTGACCCTCTTTCTGCTCCTCTTTCTACTGTCCTTTTATTCATTCTAACCCTTGCCCAGCAGGGCTCTGCCTTGGGAACTCTCAAGGGTTATCTGTCTGCTTTTTGCGGCTGCCAGACCAGCCTTCTGTCTTTAGTGGGACCCTAATTTGGTCCTCACTAACCTGATGTGTACTCCTTTCGTCCCGCCGGCTGTTGACCATCAAAACAGCCTTTTTAGTAGCGATTACATGGGCCCAGAGGGTGAGGGAATTGCAGGCATTATCCAGCTTGTCTCCTTATCTTATGTCGTTTCCGGACAAATTGCTGATTCGCATCAGGGCATCATTTTTACCAAGGGTTGTGACCCCATATCATCTGGGCCAATTCATTACTTTGCCCACCTTCTTTGCTCCCCCACATCCCTCTAAGGAAGAGGTGCATCTACACCGACTGGACCCAAAAAGATCGTTGTTGTTCTACCTTGACCGCACAAAATTGTTCCGGGTGGATGACCAACTCAATGTGGGGTATGTGGGAGCAAAGAAGGGAAAGGCAGTGCAGAAAAGAACCATCTCTCGCTGGGTTGTTCTCTACATTAAAATCTGTTACGCCTTGGCAAAGAAGCAGCACCCTGAGGGATTAAGGGCCCACTCCACCAGGGAAAAGGTGCGACTACAGCCTTGGCTCGGGGTGTCACAGTCCAAGATATGTCAGGCAGCAACGTGGGCATCATTGCACACGTTTGCAAAGCATTATTGCCTTGATGGTCAAGTGTGCTGGGATGGGCACTTTGCTCGTTCAGTCCTGCAAGACTGCTTAGTCTAGATCATGAGTCCACTATCCACCGCCGGGATGGGATGGCTCGGGTATCTGATTCAAAGGTAAGGAATCTGCAGCTAGAAGTCTCCATTAGATGAACAAGTTACTTACCTTGGGTAATGCATTATCTGGTAGAGACCCTAGCTGCAGATACCTTACAGCCCCACCCATGCCTTCCTGCTTTGTGGACTGATGTAGTAGGACTAGGGTTACTCCCCTTTCTGGGCCCTAGATTTGCACACAATTACGTCAGTCACTTTGTGGCTCTGCGCTTCTGGCGTGGAAAAAATTAGAAGTACTGACATCCGCGTGCCTGGGTGGCGCCTATATAGGCACCGTGACCTCATAACTGATGCTACCGACGACGTCCTGCAGAGCCGAATGGACCACCTGACGTCGCACGCAAGGGGTATTGCTCAGCAAAAGTTTCCAGATCCAGCCTGACTCCTGGGAAATTCAAAGGTAAGGGATCTGCAGCTAGATAGTCTCTACCAGATAATGCATTACCGAAGGTAAGTAACTTGTTCTTCACCATACTATGTGGACTGCATACCACCGGCTCACTGGGCTGAACGATTGCCACGTTGGTAGCTGTTAGACGCTATGCCTGGTTGAGGAGTTCTGGCTTCTCAGATTTCCAGTCTTCCTTGATGGACATGGCCTTTGATGGCACTCTACTTTTTGGCGACAAGGCAGACTCATCGCTTGAGCGCTTCAAGGATTCTCGGGCTACGGTCAGATCCTTGGGACTCGCAACTACCTCAAGTCCCCCTCAGTCTGCCTCACTTCCCTTTCATGACTACGGAAGGGGCGCTCAGCCACGTCCTTTCTAACCCAACCACAGTCTCACAATCTTTCCAGTCTCTGCATGGCTGCAGATGTGGAACCCAGCCTACTTGCAGTTCAGGGAGTTGGTAGGCCAGTCCACCCCTCCCCCCCCCCCCCCACCCCCTGCCGCAGCCTCCAAACCTTCCTAGTCCGACATTTCAGGCCCATCAACTGCCAGTTGGAGGCAGGATATGCCATTATCTCCACCACTGGCAATTTATCACCAAACTGGTGGTTTTTGCAAATAGTCCAAATGGGCCATGCCCTCCCCTTAGAGACTACCCCTCCCTCCATGCCACCTTCATACGATCGCATGACAGAGTATCATGTATCACTTCTCCGCCAGGATGTATCGGCTCTCTTGGCCAAGGGAGCTATAGAGTGGGTCCCTGTACGGAAGTAGGTTGTGGTTGTTATACCTGCTTCTTTCTGGTACCCAAGGAGGACAAAGTCCTGCATCCTATTTTTGACCTCTGGAGCTTCAACTTCTTCCTCCGGAGATTGCCTGGTGGTGTTGGAATCGCAGGACGCCTATTTTCATATCCCCATCCTGCCGGCCCACAGACGTTACCTTTGCTTCACGGTGGGCCAAGAGCACTTTCAGTTCATCGTGCTTGCCTTTATCCTTACCAGTGCCCCTCGGGTGTTCACAAAGGTGATGGCGGTGGTCGCAGCTCAGCTTCACAGATCAGGGGTTCCAGTCTTCCCCTATCTCGACGACTGTCTGTTGAAGGCGGGCTCGCCCCAGGCTATTGTCTCCCATCTCCAGACTACGGCAAACCTCCTGCATTCGCTGAGGTTCACGATCAATGTCCTGAAGTCACACCTGACACCCTCTCAGACGCTCCCCTTCATTGGGGTAGTTCTGGGCACAGTGCAGTTTTGGGCCTATCCTCCAGAGCTGTGAGTCTGGGATATTCGGGTTATGATACCGATGTTTCTGCCTCTATCCTGGATTTCGGTGAGAATGACTCTGAGGCTGCTGGGCCTCATGGCCTCCCACATCCTGCTGGTAGATCATGCCAGATGGTGTATGCGGGCTATGCAGTGGGACCTGAAGTTAGAGTGTGCGTAGCATCAGGGGAATCTTTCATACTACGTCCAGAACTTGGAGGGAACTGGTCACCAACTTCAGTGGTGGCTAACGAACCAAGATTGGGTCAGAGGCAGATCCCTTTCCCTTCCCCAACCAGATCGAACTGTGGTCACGGACGCATCACTTCTGGGATGGGGCGGGTGTCTGGGAAAGGTGGAGATCCGAGGCATCTGGTGTCCGGCTGAGTCCAGCCTCCATATCAACCTTTTGGAGCTCCAGACGATCAGACTGGCACGGAAAGCATTCCTTCCCTCTGTCACGGGGAAAGGGGTGCAGGTGTTCACAGACAACACCGCCGCCATATGGTACTGCAACAACTGGGCTGGGTGGGGTCGTGGACCCTTTGTCAAGATGCGCTCCGCCTCTGGATGTGGCTGGAATATCAGGACTTAATCCTGGTGGTTCAACACATAGCTGGCTCTCTGAACGCCAAGGCGGGCGAACTCAGCCGTCTGTTCCTAGCCGATCACGAATGGTGTCTCCATCCGGAGGTGGCGCAAGGTCTCTCTCAGCGGTGGGGAGAGCCTTGGTTAGATCTGTTTTTCTCCGAAGAAAGGGTGCAATGTCAACAGTTTTGAGCGTTGGAGTTTCCAAGGCAGCTTACGCTCAGCAACGCTTTTCAGCGCAAGTGAGTGGAGCTTTGGCCTCCTGTACACCTTTCCGCTGTACCACTTCTGCCCTGAGAGGTCAAGAAGATCAAGCACGAGCTGGCTCAAGTCATTTTTGTTGCTCCAGCCTGGGAATTAAGTGTCTGGTACCCCGACCTTCTGTTCATGGCCATCAATACTCCGATCAAACTGCCCCTTCAGGAGCAGCAGCAGGGGACCGTTCTTCACCCGAAACGGTCTAGTCTCCACTTCCCTGCATGGAGATTGAGTGGCGGCCATTGACAGCTTTCGACCTTTTGCCTGAAGTCTGTGATGTTATCTTGGCAGCCAGGCGTCCCTCCACTAAAACGGTATACGCCTATAGATGGCTCTTTCAGAGGTTCTCTTGTATATACTTTATTTGGCCCAGCAGGGATCTGCCTTGGGCACTCTTAAAGGAGATCTTGCAGTCATCTCTGCTTTTCTTCAGCTGCTAGATCAGCCTTCTTTATTAAAATCTCCTATCAACAGATTCTTTAATGGTATTACTAGTTTATTTCCTCCATCTCCTTTTGTAATGCCCCAATGGGACTTAAATCTGGTTCTCACCTTCCTTGTGTGTGCTCCCTTCGAGCCTCTTCCTAATTGTCCCCTCAGATTGCTGACTCTCAAAACTGCCGTTCTTGTTGCCATCACCTCTGCTCGCAGGGTGAGCGAGCTGCAAGCTTTATCTTCTACACCCCCTTTTCTATCGGTTTATCCGGATAAGGTGGTGCTTCGGACCAAGCCTTCATTCCTTCCTATGGTAGTCAAGCCTTTTCATGAGGGTAAATCTATCCCTCTGCCGACCTTTTTATCCACCTCTGCATACCTCCAAGGTGGAGGAGAGATTCCACTGTCTGGACCCAAAACGTGTTTTGTCTTATCTTAATTGCACAATAGACGTCTGGGTGGATGATCAACTCTTCATTGGCTATGTGGGTGCCAAGAAAGGTCGGTGTAGCAAAGAAGGATCTGCTTTTATGGTTACCCTCACTTTTTGCCTCTGCTATGCTGTTTCTGCCTAGTCTGACTGGGATCGTACTAATCAGGACCCCAGTCTCTCTGCTTTCTCCCTTAAATTGTTGTGGTCAGTACTTTGGTACATCCCAAATTGGTTACTGCAGTACCCTTATCAGTCTCTAGTTTATGGTAATAAGGTACCCAGGCCATAGGTACCCCAGAGGTCCCCCATGGGCAGAAGCATGTATTATGCCACCCATGGGAGACCATTCAAAATGCGACTACAGGCCTGCCATTGTAGCCTGTGTAAGCTGGTGCTAGCACCTCTTACGAAAGATATAGGTTTCCTATATCTAGAGTCACTGCACTTGAATCCTAAAAGTTACCCCTATTGCAGGCCTTATCAATCCTGAATCTATAGTGCAAAAGGTTCTGTCGGGAGTCAGATAATTACTTTAAATATATCTTAGACATTTGTACAAGAACGTTGGACACACCTAGATTATTGAAATCAAAAGGAATTGCATTTAACAAATTCATTTTACGTTTTACAATTTGCTCTGGTAGACATGTAATCAGGCTGTCACAGATAGCAAAAAGATCAAATAAGGAACGGCGCAACATCGACTAATCTGTGATAAGGTGGTCTAGTGATGACAAGGTGCTTTAGATGTATAAGATATATACAGTGTTGTACAAGATGTATTAAAAACTGTTCATTCAGTAAACTGCAATCCCTATACACTTGAATCTCAAATCCATACACAGTTCTGCTTTTCACAGGCGTGCAGAGAGTATGGAATCAATTGTATTGGCATGTCACAGCGGTTCTTCTTCAGGACAAGGGGTGACAGCCAGTGGAGCTAGCAAAAAGGGCCCAGATGAAAGCTTTAATAGATCGATCCACCAGAAGTTGGATTCTTAGAGATGAGAAGCCACCAGGGGTTGGAAACACCAGTCGATTCAGAAAGCAGTGATAGTCGTGATTCACATCAACTGCGGCGTTAGTCAGAGACTTTTGCCGGCCAGCGAAGAAAAGAATCCTGAAGGCAGGTTGCTTGGTTCTAAGTGTGAGGGTGCCCCTGCATGAGCAGGATACCCCTACAGCCTATGGAGTCCATTCTCCCTGGTTGTAAGTGAAGCAGCCCTATACCATATAGAGGATCACCGCGTAATTACGCGATGAGCATCTCTAAATCGGCTGCAACGAATCCTATCATGTTTGGTATCAAACATGTTGGTATTATACCCATAAGATTCCAAGCACTCGAAGAGCCCCAAGTTAAGGTCTTAGGGCTCCTGGTACCAGTCTTCTAGACCCGGACAGCACAACATGGCTGCTGCCGACCAGACACATTATTCTGCCCTCCAGCTGCTGAGCCAAGCTTGAGCAGGGGAAGGCAAAACAATAGGTTTATCTCACAGGGAGGTGTGACCAGATCCCAGACAGGATTTAGTGTATTGGGGCCGGGTGGGTGCACTTGCCAGCGCTACTCGGTCTGCATGACAGACACATTTCCTGCCTCCTTGTATTTTCCAGTTCAAACCAGCTCTTGGAGCCGTTTGCTTCCGCTCTGGCACGAAACTGGAAAAAGGACATGGAAGTAACCTCCCCCCTGTTCAAACCCTCCCCTGGGCGGGTCCCCTGAATCATTCCAACCCTTTCTTTAGGGTTCTTGAGGGCTTACCTGGGTGTAGGTCCCTCTATTTGTTGTGGCACCCAATTCAATTCAGACTCAACGTCTACCGTCTGGGCACTCTGGACTGCGTTGGACTTCTTTTGGGCTAGAGTTCGTCCCCCTTTCAGTCTGTGGCTTCGTCTGTGCCTGTGCCCATACAGAAATTTTCCAAGGCCTGTGGGCATCCAAGACAACTGAAGGAATCTCCCTTGAACTGCCGGAGTCACATCCCTGCATCTGCAGGCACCGCAACGAAGCTGAACGGTCTGCTGATCCTGAGCTCCTGGTCTTCCTCAGCATCGCCTGGGCCTCATAGCTGCAGAGTCGAGTTTACAATCCACTCTCCTGCAACTCCTGACATCGATGGGCATTCGTCTTCCAGGTATCCGGTCACTTCTGAGTGACATAGACTCTGTCCCCTCTACTTGCAGGTACTTTTCAACTTGAATCCACCTTCAGATTCCACCAGACACTTTCTCCTTCTCCAGCAGCAGCACTTTCCTGAAGTCCTCCATTGGGTTCGACGGTGGTTTCTGACACCACTTCACACATATGCACCGGTCTTCCCTGGTGTAGGTAACATGGGTACTAGGGTATCCATGGGTGGGGTGGCTCTCCAACCTTCTGTCTTCTACAAGGTGTCTTCAGGGTTCACTGGGAAGGGTCCTTCATCTTTAACATTGTGACCGCGACTTATACGATGATTTGTATGGAGAATGCGGTCGTGTTCCCGCACTGTACAGGATCTCCGTTGGGCTCCTAGTCTCTCACCTTGGGCGATTCCTTGGGTCCCTGGCACTTCTATGTCCTCTGGACATTGTCTTGATACGAGTCGTGGTTCTTATACCACTTTCTTAGGATATGGTTTGGTACCCCCCTGAGGTCCACTGTGTATTGTGTGCTATTTACGTGATTTCTATGCAAAGCATTGTGCTTTGTGTGCTTTGTGTGCATCTCCGGGTCGGAGATATCATTGTTCTATAATAAAAACATATTTTTATAAATACAGTGTGTGGTTCTTTTTCACTTAATTCCTATAAGATTGCATTCTGGCAAAACAAGCTGCTTTACACTCCTTCTGGACTAAGCCTGAAGGCTGCTCTCCCAGCTACCACTTAGAGAGCTTTCTAAGGTTGTCTAGGACCTCCTAAATCACCATAAGGTTTGTCTGGACTGGTGCAGGGTGTCTACTTACAAAAGTGGACATCATATACCAGGCCAGCCTCTCACAAAGTGTCTTCTGCACAGCTAGTCCACTGTGAGGTTACTTGTCATCATAGACCAGCTTCAGGCAATCCAACTTATTTATCCTCTTGTCATCTACAGAGGGCCTAGTGCTACAGGTTCTTGTTGGTACAGGCCCCTCTTCCTCCTCATCTTCTGACTGATATTTTGTAGTGACTAGTTTATGAGAAAGCAATTGATTTCTTCTGGGAGCCTATCTCTTCACTTCTTTGCGTCATGCCTATTGGCACACACACTTTAGAAAATGGCACAACTAGTGCCAGACCATGCGAGTGATCAGTGTGCTGAAGGGGCTCTGTATGGTTTTGTTGTCTCTAGGCAACTTAGATTAATTGTAATATTGTGGATTTCATGGCCAGGTCTATGGGCTATTTGCTGGTCTTTCAAGGTCATACATGGTTGGGCTGCTATAGAGATGTTCAGGCAAATGTTTTGGATGCTTCCTTTTGTGGTTCTCACCTTTTGACAAACGGGCTGTCCTGGTCATAGTTGACAGTAGCTTAGGAAGTGCCATCCTTGGAATTTATATCTGCTATAACCATGTCCCTTAAGTGGCATGAGAATCTCAGAAACTTTAAAAGATCAGGTCTTTGAGTCATCAACAACATCCCCCACTCTGATCATCAGCTGCTGCCACCTATCAGTGACTCGGCGCAGTGCTGTCTCTTTGGAGGGTATTGAGACGAGAAGTTGTAGTTCTGTCTTTGTCATCCCTACTAGGTTTCAATAATTCCCTTCACCTTACTGGTTTATGCAGTATCTGTCTGTAGAAGTTCTGTTATGTCTGACAGCTCCTCTGATTTTGATAGTGTTGGATGTGTTGCTGTAGAGTTTTCCCCTCTTGGAAGGGTTTGTTTCATGTACACTTATTTGGACCTTTCCTCACCTAGGTTGAAGGCGTTCTTTGGAATGAGGCATGCTCTGTTGCAACAAGATTGAGAACAAAGAAGGCTCGGGTCCCAAAAACTCCTGGACTGGACCACTGTAAATACAAGAGAAAAGAGTGTCCAGAAGGACTAGTTTGCACACTTTAAGGAGAATCCCCTAGACCATCAATTCTAGGGTTCTTATTGCTTTTATTTAGCTTATTTTAAATTATTTAGATTAGCGAAGCAAATAAATATTTTTTCATGTCTTAGAAAAGAAACTTTCCGGACGTTAGATTCTTAACTAGACGTTGTTAATTGTACTGCCTATGCCAAGAGACCGGGGGTTATGTCTTCAAACTAATGTTGCCTACACAAGAGGAAAACATTATTACTACATTCCTTAAGGCACAATATATACAAAATCCCCCGGGCTCACAAGAGCCAACGCGTTTAGAATCCACACAATTCATGGATTCTCCTCATGACTTTGACAAGGTTGATATCTTAAAAGCGGCGCGATGTGCGTCCGCCCTGTGTTTAGAGGAATAGTTGAAACCTCTTCTAAGTGCCTGACGGTTCATTTTGCCATGAGATGTGACGAAAAACCTTTAGTTAGAAATCCCAGTTGCCACAGAGACTTTACAAAGTTGTACTGACGGCTTTACTGTAGTCAGTAATTGGCTCCTCACTGCCAGGGGAATCAATTTCACTCCATGAGGCTGCTCAGGCGACGCCCATCCCGATTCCACACTTCTTTCAACTTAGTCTGGATTAAATTGTTTTAGAGCAAAACTTGCTGAATTGTAGCAGACATCGGGTGTGTGGAGAATGTTCTAAAACAATTTAATCCAGACTAAGTTTAACCCCTTGCGTGCTCATGACGGAACCACTCCGTCATGAGCCACGGGCGGCGTGTGCTCATGACGGAGTGGTTCCGTCATGCTGCAGCCGCTCCACCCACACGTCGCTGATTCCCCGCCTGTGCGGGCGAATTAACGAGTGGGCGGAGTCGTGATGGAACCACTCCGTCATGAGCACAGCTCGCCCGTGACTCATGACGGAGTGGTTCCGTCGCGAGCATGGCGGCGCCGCGCTCATCCCGCACCCCCCCAGCGCCGCAACAGAATTTGCGCCGCTGCCAAGGGGTTAAAGAAGTGTGTAATCGGGATGGGTGTCGCCTGAGCAGCCTCATGGAGTGAAATTGATTCCCCTTAACAACGTCTAGTTAAGAATCTAACGTCCGCTTGGTGCCTTATGTAAAAACTAGGACTGGTGTTGTACTTTCAATGTTAATGTTAATTCACACGATTGTCTAAGTTTGTTTCACTTGTCATTTTTGTCTTTGAATTTTTTCGTTTTTAAGTGGAATATAACATTGTATATAAATGTGTTCTGTAAATGGAAGGTTTCTTTTCTAAGACATGAAAAAATATTTATTTGCTTCGCTAATCTAAATAATTTAAAATAAGCTAATTAAAGCAATAAGAACCATAGAATTGATGGTAGTGTGCAAACTAGTCCTTCTGGACACACTCTTCTCCTGTTGCAACAAGAGGCATTGTGAAAGGTAACTCATGGTTCAGCCACTCCTATTTCTATCTTCACTTCAGTTTCCTAGGACCATCCCTTGTTTCAGATCGAGTTCCTCTCCACTGGTGTTATAGCTCCGTTTTTCAGGTCTCGTCTGAGACCTTGCATTCACAGTTGCTTGCAAGGGTTTTTTTTACTTTAAAAAAACAACAAACAAAAACTAGAAAGGGCTTAGACCTTGCCGTTACTTACTATTGGTTGGCTTCATCAGCACTCTCATTTCCAAGCTTCCTATTGTTCAGTGCATGTCTTCTTCATTTTCGCTTCTTTTGTTTTGTCTATTCGGTGGAGCATGGACCAAGTACTGATTAATTTCTTTATGAATGACTTTCTACTGCTTGTGCTCAGATTGAGGTATTTTTTTCTACATGTGTTTGAGGGGGGACATCCACATTATCGGAGTATAAGTGACAATCCGCAGAAGGGCTATCTCTCGTCCATGATACATAAAAGTGGAAGCTCAACCCCATTTCAGTCCCAGCTACTGAGGACAGTGGCCACTAAAGTAGCTTCTGTGCAGAGGATTAAGGGAACAATTATGAATAGCAACCAAGTGTTTGGTCTTTTGAAACATCCCATAAGGCTAGCATGGTGCATTTCAAAAGGAAAAAAACTGATTCATCTGATGGAGACATCTAGCCACAGATTCCTTACCTTAACTTCCAGGCGTCCGACTGGATCCAGGAGATTTTTCTAAGCGGTGCCCCTGCTTGCCGGTAGGTGGCATTGGTCGACTCTGCATGACGTTGTCCATATAACTGCCACTGTAGCGCGCAACCCCCGCCAAGCCTATGGAGTTTACTGATGCCATGCGTGCCATATTTGGGTGGCCTGACCCTGCCAATGCCCCTTCAGGTCCCGCATGCTTAGATGATGGAGTCCCGTGGGTTCCAGCCCCAGCCTCCAACTGGACCTGTTCCTGGGTCCAGACTGGTGCTGGTCACACCTCCACAGCAACCTTCCCCGGTGGCGCCTCCGCCCACTGGCGGCACCTCCCCAAACCTCATTCCTGACTACAGAGTCAGTCGGGTGTCCTCCGTCGCCGAAACCGGCCCTAACAGAGTTGTACGGCTCCATGCCATTCAACCTGCCCTATTAAGTGTTTGGCATGGATGAGTAGGTTTGGGAGGGGGAGCAGGGTCCCTTAGAAATACCGCAATCACAAGACATGGACTGGTACGGGGAGCTGGGTGATGCCTGTGGTGTGAACACCTACCCAGGTTCTGACATGCTGTCTCCTCTTAACCTGGCTTTGGAGGAGTGGGCATCATTTGCTACGGTGGTGTGTAGGGCTGCGAATATCTTGCAACTGCAGCTCCCTACTGTGGCAGTCGGGAACTAACGTCTTGACAGAGGTCCTGCAGCCTGGTGTGTCTAGCTCAGAACCTTGGCTGCCTTTCAATGAGGTCTTAACCGATGTTCTTCTGGGCACCTGGTCCAAGCCCAACACGGGGGCTCCTGTGAAAAGGACGATTTCCCGCCGCCATCGCCTTGCACTGGCTACCCAGTTCTCCTCACCTCCCACCCCACCAACTTGGTGGTTCAAGCTTCCACTTCCCGTGGCACGTTCTCTTCCACACCTCCGGACAGGGAATCCATGAGACTGGAAAGAAAAATGTTTCTTCCGCCAGTCTGGCATTGTGGTCTGTGAACACAGCATGCCTTTTGGGACGTGATTCCCATTCTATATGGGACACAGTTGCACAGGTGCTGCCCAGGGTCCGGAGGTGGACCAGATCCTACTCTCCCAAGCTATTTCAGATGGGAGAGATGCAGCAAAGTTTGCCATTCGATGTGGCTTGTACACGACAGACAAGCTGGGCAGAGTGATTTCCATGCTGTACGTCGCCACGCCTGGCTGAGGACATCTGGATTTTCAGGGGATGTCCAAGCTAACCTTATGGACATGCTTTTGATGGCTCCTCTCTCTTCGGAGACCAAACGGATGCCGCCCTGGAGCGTTTCAAGGACTCGTGGGCTACTGGCAAGTCCTTGGGCCCCACTTTCAAAGTCCTGGCCTGTATCTGCTTTTTGCTCCTTTCGTAGCTACGGAAGGGGCTACTAACTGCGCCAACCCTATTCCAGCCAGAGGGCCTGCAAGCTCAGCAGCCTCTGCGGGGCCGTGAACGCATTTCACCCTGACCCCTGAGTCGGGAGGCCAGAAATCGACCAAGCCACGATCCCCCTCCTCCACAGCAAATCCCTCGTAGACTGATCCCCTTAGGATCATGCACGACCAGCCGGTGGCAGAATACACCATCATCACCACCACTGGTGAAACATCACCTCGGACAGGTGGGTGCTCATGACGGAATGGTTCCGTCATGAGCTCCTGTGCTCATGATGGAACCGTTACGTCATGAGGACAGGGGCACGAAATCCCTCTGCTACAAACAGCAGAGGGATTTCCATTTTTTAAAATTTTTGTTGGGACTCAGGAGGTGGGGGAAGAGCTTCCCCAACCTCCCGAGGCCCTTCACAGGTTTTCAGTCTAATGACGATCGCGCGCATGGCACGCTGTCGTCATTAGACTGAAAACGAAACTGAAACTTAGTTTGAGTGTTTCAGTGCTCGTGGGGCTATCTCAGCCCCCCGAGCACCGAAACACTTGCGAGGATCTCCCCTTTCCAATGGTAGTCTTCCCGAGTGGATCCCTGCTTGGGGATCACCCAAGTGGGGATCCACCTACTAGCCACCAGGGAGGGGGGAGCAGCCCCTTGGGCAAGGGCCTTTGCTCCCCCCATTTAGTTTACCCAGACATCCTTTCTGCCCCCCCCCCCCCCCCCCCGGCCGGGCAGAAAGCACCCTAGATGCCAGGGATTTTTTTTTTTATGCGCCCGGTGTGGGGGCTGCCAAAAATGGGCATGCCAAAGCCCCCACCCTACCCCCAAAGTAAGAATAGGACTTTCCGCCCTCCCCAGGAGGCAGATGGGGGCAATAGCCCCTGATCTGCCCCCCTCCCCGGGGGGGCAGAAAGCCCACAAATGGCTGTTTTTTTCAACTAATTTTCAATTTTTCCTATATTCAACAGTTACTTTCTATAAAGAAACCTTGAAGGATCTAGACAAATGACCCCTTGCTGAATTCAGAATTTAGTCTACATTTCTAAAATGTATAGCTTTCCAGGATCCATTATTGCTTTTATACCCATTTCTACCATTACCTGGAAAGAGGTTGAAAGCACAAAAAATAGCAAAAATAAGCTATGTCCCACAAAAATGCCAAAACTGTGTAAAAATGTTTGGTTTTCTGGCAAGTCTGCTTGTCCCTTAAAGCTGGGAAGATGGTTATTTCAGCACCACAAGGCTTTTTTTGATACCATTTGCAGGGAAAAAACAGACGCTTTCATCTGTAGCCCTTTTTTCCTATTTTTCCCACAAAAAACAAAATGTAGCTGTATTTTGGCTAATTTCTGGTTCCCTTCCAGGGGAATCCACAAACCCTGGATACCTTTAGAATCCCCATGATGTTGGAAAAAAAGGCCGCAAATTTGGCGTGAATAGCTTATGTGGTCAAAAAGTTACAGGGGCCTATGCGCGAACTACCCCAAATAGCCAAAAAAAGGCTTAGCACAGGGAGGGAAAAGGCCTAGCAGCGAAGGGGTTAAGCACCCTGCACTAATCCAGACAACCCTTATAGTGATTTTAGTGGACAACCTTGGTAAGCTCTCCAAGTGGAAGCTGTGGAGAGCAGCCTTCAGGCTTACTCCAGAAGGAGTGTAAAGCAGCTTTTTACCTGTACTAATCATATAGTGTAGGTTAAGTGAAAGAACTACACAGTGTAGTTATAAAAATATGTATTAATTATAAACACTCACTAACATCTTGGTATATCTCCTACCTGGAGATATAATCACAATACTTCAACAGTAGAACAGGTAAGTAGCACAAATACACAGTGGTCTTGAGGGGGAGACCAAACCATATCCTAATAAAGTGGAATGTGAGCCACAACCAAAGTCCAGACTGGACCCATAAGACTTAGAAGAGCTGGGGACCCAAGGAACCACCCACGTTAAGTACACAGGAACCCCACGGAGACGGTGTGCGGAGTGGAAACACGACCGTGTGCTCAATACAAGTCAATGGGGAAGTCACGGTTGTAGTTTTCAAGAAGGACCCTTCCCAGAGCACCCTGAAGAAACCCAGTGGAAGATGGAAGGTTGGATAGGCACCCCACCTGCTGATACCCCAGGAACCAGGATACCTACACCAGGAAAGTCGGGTGCCTAGGTGTGAAGTGACATCAGAAACCGCTGTAGACCAAAGATGCCGCTGGCAAAGAAGGTGAAAGAGGCCGGTGGAATCCAAGGGTAGATTCTTGAAGAGGAGTACCTGCAAGCAGTCTAAGCCAATCTGGAGTGACCAGGAGGTAAGTAAGAACGATGATCACCAATGACAAAAATGCAGGAGCGTTGACTGTGCCATTGCCGCTGCACCGGTGAGAACCAGGTGACGCTGTGGAAGACCAGGAGCCGTTCACTAGTTGTCCCACGTCGCAAGTAGACATCCAGGTGTTCGGTGTATGGCACGAGCACCAACAAGCCTTGGCGGCAGCAAGAGACTAGGAAAACGAAGAAGGTGCTGTGTCGGGACCAGCAAGGTCGAAGGGACTCACCATGACCAAGTATGTCAGAACAGGCCCGAGCAGGCAGGAGAGCCTACTGGAACCAAAAACTACCCTCAACAGGACCCACAGGCCGAAGGCACCGGAGTCCAGAGGACCTCGAACAGCTCACCAATGAAGAAGGCCCATGATGCAGAGGAAGCGGTGAGGGTGAAGATCTTGGGTGCAGGAGTTGCTTGAGGTTGGAGCTTCTTGGAGCCCGAAGATCTCTGGAGACGAGTCAACAAGCCATGGCAACAAGTCGACGCGGTGCACAGGGTTTCTGTTCCAGCGATTCCGATGAGGGATACTGGCCTCAAACTTGGTATGAAGACAGTGCAGGCCTCGAGGAAGTTGCAGAACTACAACCTGTGTTGCTGAGCCTTTCGGAGTCCATGGGAGCCCAGGATCAGCTGACCAGTCAGCTGCGTTGTGGTGCCTGCAGATGCAGGTGAGTGATTCCTTCACTCCCAAGGAGATTCCTTCAGGTTTCTTGGATGTCCACAGGCCTGGTGAAGAACCTGTATGGAGCATGGGCACAGACGTTGCAGAATACCAGCAGGACGACGAGACCCGGAGCAGCAGGAATCTTCCCCGGTGCAGTCTCAGTTCCCAAAGCGAAGTCCAACAAAGTCCAGAGTGCCCAGACAGTTGAAGTTGAAGTGGCATGTGATCTGAAACTTCTCCCATGATGAATCTAGGGACCCACCCACAGGTAAGCCCATAAGTACACTTGGGAAAGGGTTGTGACGATTAAGGGGTCCCTCCCAGAAGAAGGCTGGACAATGAGGAGGTTACTCCCATGTCTTTTGTCCAGTTTTGCGGCAGGGCGGGAGCCAACAACTCGCTGGACTGGTTTGAATTGGAGTATGCAAGAGGGCACCAAATGTGCCCTTCAAGCAGTCTCAGTGACGCTGGCAAGCGCCCTCACCCTGTCCCAATACACTAAATCCTGACTGGGAGGTGGTTACACCTCCCTGTGACAGGAAACCTATTGTCCAGCCTTCCCCTGCTCGAGCTTGGCTCAGCAACAGGAGACCAGAAACATCTCTCTGGCTGGCAGCAGCCCTAGCTTGCTGTCCGGTTCTGGAAGACTGGTACCGGGAGCACTGAGGGCCTACTGGAGGAACTTTACAGTGCATGGAATCATTGCGCTCACACCGCTTACGGTGTGGGGGTATGATTCCAACATGTTTGATACCAAACATGACAGGTTTCGTTACTGTCAGTTTAGAGATGGTCATCGTATAATGACGCATTGCCACTTTATATGTCGTCCTGGCTGTTGCACTTACAACCGGGTAGAATGGACTCCAAAGGTTGTAGGGGTGCCCTGCTCCTGCAGGGGTACCCTCACACTTGGGACCCAGCACCCTGCCTTCAGGATTGAAAGGCCTGCCTTAGGGTTGACTTGTAGGTTCTAAGTGTAGTGACCACGGCTATAGGAAAACCGATATCAGTCGTAAGTGGTGTTAACACACCGGCTGCAATGGCAGGCCTTTAGTTGCAAATTGAGTGGTCTCTCATGGGTGGCATAATACATTCTGCATCCCATTGGAGACCTCTGGTGTACCTATGCCCTTGGTACCTTAATACTGTATACTAGAGACTTACAATGGTACACCAGTAGGCGAGCTCATCTGCATTGGCATGGTTACTACCAGGTCTATGTTCCACTGAATAGTCCATCCCCTGCAGGGAAATGGACCACTTCAAAAGTTTGGAACTTTCACCCTTTATCTGTTTAAGCAATACGAGGGGCTTCTAGTCTGTATGAACAATGACGTGAGTATGGTCTCAATTTCTTCAAGGACCAGACCACAGCAAAGGAATCCCTCTCAATAGTTGACCAAGGTTTGTCCCTTGGGGTCAACCTTCTGCTTTATTAAAGCTACTGGTTGGTCCTGGCCCTCTGCATTAAGTTGTGATAACAGCGGGCGTGGCTTGGCCGGCTGCAAGATGGCCACACTCTAAGTGGGCTCTGCCGGCCAAGCTTTAAAATTTGTTAAAATCCTTCAGGCATCAGCGCACTACTGGCTCAGCTCCGGTGCCACTGTTCTAACCTCGCCTTGGGGAGCCACCTGCTTATCTCCACTGCCCCCCTCCGTCAAGCCTGGGTCGAGATCTGCTCCCTGGGATGGTTCCGCAAGGCTGGGCCTTCCTGCCGCCGCCGGAGGGTCGTCTTGCTCCTGCTACGCCTTGCCTGCTGCGTCGTCTGGGGACCTGGCTTCTGATGCTTCCTGCTGACTCCGGTGAGTGCTGCAACCGCTGGGGGCCCGGGGCGGCGGGGTTGGGGGCTCGAGTGCCGTACTACCTGGCTACGGCTTTAATCCCTGCACAGGCGCCACCGGTCAGTGTTAAGGTACCCATTGTGTCGGCTCCACCTTTGCTTGGCTGGGCGGGAGGGGCGACGCGCCCCCGCGAATCCCTGCTGCTCCCTGGTTCCTGGCATCGCGGTACCTGGCCTCATTCTCCCTGACAGGCTGCCTGTGTGCGGCAGGCCCGCCCACCTTGTCAACCAGCCTCTCTCCTGTGACCCGACTTCAGCGCCCCACAGCAGCTCAGCGGACCCGTAAGTGGCGGCCACATTCCATCACGCTTCTCATCCTGTGCCACGCTGGTTCCTGCATACGTCCTCCTCCTGGAGTAGCGCGACCACATGCTGGACTGCAACAGGGGCCCCACGCGCTGCAGCTTCACCCGCCTCATCTTCTCGCCTTTACCAGCCACCCCTCCTGCCGGCTGGGGCCCCCAAGTGAGTGCTACCATCATCCCTGCGCCAGCAACTGACTTGGAAAGGCTAACACATCGTGCTGCGGTGCAGTATCGTGGCTGGGTTGGGGGGGGGGGCGCGTGCAGCATCACAGGGCCACTGCTCCGGCGACCTCACGCCTCCTCTGCCGTTACGCCCTGTCTCTCTCGTCCCTCTGTAGTAGGCCGCGCTCCCCCCTTGTATCTCCGCTGCTTTGCCTCCTGCAGCTTCTACCCCCCTCATACGTCACCATCACCCACCTGCCGGGGGAGCTTGCCCACGCCGGGTGAATTGAGGTTCTGCTCGAAGCTTCCTCTGCCGGGCTGGGATTGCCCTTGAGGTGACTTATTCCCTGCAGCCCCTTTAACCGGCCAGACCTGTTGGCCCCTGTCAGTGCCTCGCGGGACGGAGGACTGTGGGATCTTGCATCGCTCCCTGGACACTGTCTCTCTTCCAGGCATTGCCATCTGCCCTTTTTTTTCACTGTCCTCTCGGGTCTCCCGCTACGTTTGGCTCTGCTACTGTCACCCAGCTGTGCTCCTCGTCTACTCCCGCCTATCGGTGCCTGACATGGGCAAGGCCGACCCCAAACAGCCCCGGCTCACCTTTGACCAGCGCCGCCAAACGCGCCAGGATGGTGCGGTCGTGGACAAAATAGACCCTGCTGCTTCTGCCGAGATGGCAGCTTCCTGTGAGGACCTCAAGACCATCATGCTGGAGGTTAAATCTACTGTTTCTGGTATAGCTGCCCAACTGGACCAGTTGTCTTCACGCCTGGATGTGGTCAAGTCACAAGTGGACTCTCACGACAATCGCCTGCTGCAAGTCGAATCGAGGGTCTCTGATGACGACGCCGCAACGCGGGACCACCAGCAACTCCTTCAAATGGACAAAATTCTGGACCTGATACGCACGTAAAACGAGGACATGGAAGCGTGCTCCCGCAGGAGCAATCTCCGCATCACAGGGGTGCCGGAGTCCACCAACATCACGCGTATGGAGGATTATGTGGAGAATCTGGTGAGCGAATTGTTTGGCGAGGTGCTCTCCCCGGTATTCATTGTGGAGAGAGCCCACCGCTCCCTGGGCCCACGCCCCGATTGCCTGCTCGTCCTATTATTGCTAAAATTCTCAATTTCCGTGGCGGAGATGCCATCCTCCGGGCGGCCAGGGACAACGGCGAGATCCGGCATCAGGGAAACACCTTATCTTTCTTTCCGGACTGTACCCTGGCGGTACAAGCTGCTCGCCGCGAGTTCCTGCCTGCGAAGCGCATTCTTCAAAAACATGAGATCCTCTACTCGATGGCATATCCGGCCAAGCTCCGTGTCCGGCAGGGTTCGAAGACTCTTATCTTCCTGGATCCGAAGGCCGCCCTTGACTTTGCCAAGAAGCTAGATTGTTCTCACCGCTCCACCACTGCAAAATCTCAAGATTCCGGTCCTGGCGACCTAAGTGACAATGACTGACTTGATCCTCCTTTAAGACACCGGTAACACGTTGTTACTTTCTTGGTTTCCCGTTCATTATGTTTTCCTAGATTTCAGTTACATTGCCTGACTCCAGGTTGTCAGGTTCCTCACTGCAATGCCCCGGGGCTAGCCACCTTTGTCTTTCCAATGTGATTATGATATTATGCTGCCTGTGCTCACTGTCTGCTTGGCCACCCTGTTCTGTTGGCATGGGTGTTCGCCGAGTCTCGCCATGCCTCCGTGGGATGATTCCCATTTTGGACTTGGACTCTTCCCTTCCTAGTTGGGGTTCCCTGGGGTGGTCGTGAGTGGTTTCTCAACCTGTTTGGGGAGTTGGTGTGGATGGGGGGTCCCTAGGAATTTGTTGCCTCCTTCTGAGGTGTTTGATTTGGTTATTTTGTATTGCTTTGTTCCTCAGCTTACCCTGCGTAGTCTTTTTCTATTAGCTCTGCTTTGTCATGCCGCATTGTTTTGTTTATTACCCCAAGTCTTTGCCCCTGGGCTCGACACTCATTTGCATCCTCCTCTTTGGGTTTGACGTTTGCGCTTTCCCTTTGCAGCTCAGCTATCTGTCGTGGCAGGCACTTAGCTGTATTTGTTTATCCCCTTTGTTGCTGCATCACGTACCTTTTTCTCAGTTGGTTAGCACCACCATATGCACCCACACGCAGATCCAGACCATACTCACCACACTATGTTTGATCATTCTCAACGACAGGTCTGAATGACTGACATAACATCTGGGGTCTTAACGACTACCGCAAGGCCCGACTTGTCCATGCGCATCTTGTCCGGCACAAGGTAGACATCTGTCTGCTACAAGAGACCCACCTACTCCCTGCATCCGCTGCCAGACTGCATTCCCGGCACTGGGGGGAATCACACTCCTCGTATTATTCCAACTACTCCCAGGGGGTTTCTATTCTCTTATGTAGGGGGCTCCCTTGGCAAACCTCCCATGCTATAACCGACCCCAAGGGGCGTTTTTTCATCCTTCACCGCTCCCTTCAGGCCCAACCCTTCACGATAGCTGCAGTCTATGGCCCTAATTCTGACAACCCAGATTTCTTTGCGCAGGTATGGCACCACATTTCATCCCTTGGCCCTGCTGCGCTCCTCTGGGGTGGGGACTTTAACGTCGCACTGTCCGCCGCCCTGGATCGCTCTGGCCCTCATGCCTCCCACCCGCATGCTGCTGCGTTCCTAAACTCCACCCTCGCCGAGAACTCATTGTATGACGCTTGGCGCCACACCCATCCCGAGACCCATGAGGGCACTTGTGTCACCGGTACTCATGGCTGCTGGTCCCGGCTAGATCTCTGGATTTCCTCTCCCGACATTCTCTCCTGGCTCACTTCCATTGATCACATGGCGCAAACTCTTTCAGATCACGTGCCAGTCCAGCTCGGTCTCCGTCTACCTCTGTCTCCTCGACGCGCTTTCTCCTGACGGCTACCTTCGAACACTCTGCGGGATTCCGTCTTTTGTGACGAGATCCAGACCGCGATCACTAACTACTTTGAACTCAATGAGGGCTCTGTGGACTCCCCCTTCACTCTATGGGAGGGTTTCAAAGTTGTAGCCTAGACTCCTCTCAGGCTCTTGACCCCAGCCCCGATACACTTGCCCGTCTTCGCGAGAAACATACTGAATTCGCTGAGGAGGCTAACACAGAGCTCTCGTTCCTTGGCAGGGAGGCCCGGGTACGCTGCTTCGGCAAGGGCAACCGGCCGGGTAAGACCTTGGCCAACCTTCTCCGTCCGGCCCGTGCTGCATCCTACATCATGGCACTCCAGGACGGTGGCCCAGCTCGCACCAACTTTTCTGAGGAGAGCAAGGCGCATTTCACAGACTTTTATACACAATTGTACACTGCTGGACCCGCCCCCCGCGTGAGACTCTCGATCAGTATTTTGATACCCTCGAGCTCTTATGGCTCAAACTACCACCGGGAATATCTGGACGAGCCCTTCTCTAAGGAAGAAATACTTGCCGCCATTAACGGTATGCCTGGACGGCCTGCCTGTTTCTTTCTACAAGACTTTCGCTCCACTACTGGTGCTGCATCTGGCTGCCATTTATAATGAGTCCTTCGAAAGTGGCCAATTTCCTCCTTCGCTCCGTGAGGCCATGCTGACCATTCTGCTAAAACTGGACAAACCCCCCGAACTGCGCGACTCCTATTGCACCCTGTCCCTCATTAATATTGAAAACAAAATCTTCGCCAAACTGCTTGCGTCGCGTCTTCTCCCTCTAATGCCGCTCATCGCTCGCCCAGATCAGTCCGGCTTTATACCGGGCCGGACAACCTCCCACAATCTTCGGACCATCTTTTTCGTCCTACACCAAATCAACCCAGCGCTTCCTGCGGTGGCTGCCCTGCTTGACTCCACTAAGGCTTTCGATACCCTGGAGTGGCCCTTCCTATTCTCTATCCTCCCCCGTCTCGGTTTTAGCTCCGTTTTTATTCTTAAAGTCTCATTATTGTACACACTCCCCACCGCCCGTCTACGGATAAATGGCATGGTATCTGATCCAGTGTGGGATTTATTGAAAATGCACACAGAGGGCAGCTTAGAGATGCCCCCTGAAAAATTCCCCAATACTGGTGTCCAGGCTGAGTGTCTGCTCCCCAGCTGCCACCACCAGACATGTTTCTGGACCCCTGGGTCGAGAGCCTACTGCTCTCTGGGATCTGAAACCAAGCACTTCCTGGGAGGAGGTAAGCCTCCTCCCCCAGGATGGGCGGGGACCACGAAGGGGAAGCTTCAAAGGCTTGCTGCCTTTGTGAGCTTCCCCAGGCCTTTTGCTGCTTCCAGCAACTGGTCCCCACCAGTTCTGGGCCCCACTTTGGAAGGGAGAACCGTCGGGAAAAACCAAGTGAGGAAGGGAGGTGTGCCCAACTCTGCCAACCCCACCCCTCAGGTGGGGAGGTGAGGAAAAGTACAACTCAGTCCTCGCCATCTTGCAGATGGGGGACCCAGCCAACCAGAGTGAGGAATATGCCCCCCTCTCACTGGAGGCTGGTATAATAGAGGGTGTACCCACCGCAAGGAAGGGACCCATTGGTCCCAACCTTTTACTTACCTGGAACGCCCCTAAATCTAGTATTTAGGGGCACCCCGAACCTTGCCTCCTCAGACAAGCAATGACCAAGAAGAAAAGAAGGACCGAACACCTGTGTCGAAGCTAAGAAGAGGAGGACGCCCACTGACTTGGCCCCAGTCCTACCGGCCTGTCCCCACCTCGAACCTGCAGAAGCGCAACTCCGGTGTGTCCTGCTGCTAGCACCCTCAAGAACCCCGAGGACCTGCCCGAGGACTTTGTTTCCCGTGAACACCGGATTTGTTCACCCACAGACTCCAGCTCCGGCAAAATCTGCACCACTCTGCACCCGCCTGTAGGAAAGTAGTAACTGCTTCTTATGGTTACCCCCACTTTTTGCTGAAGTCACTGTTTTTGGACTAGTCTGACTGGGATCCTGCTATCCAGGACCTCTCTGCTTTCCCCCCTAAATTGCTATGCATGTACTTTAAGTACACTCCAGATTGGATACTGGGTTACCCTCATCAGTCCCTAGTATATGGTACACCATGTACCGCGGGCATAGGTACCCCAGAGGCCTCCCACGGGCTGAAGCATGCATTATGCCACCCATGAGAGGCCATTCAAAATGACACCACAGGTCTGCTACAGCAACCTGTGAAAGCTGGTGCTTGCACCACTTACTTGGATATAGGTTCGCTATATCTAAATCACTACACTTAAAAACCTATCAGTCACCCCTATGGCAGGCCTTATCAATCCTGAAGGCAGGGTGCTGGTTTTATATGAGAGGGTGCCCCTGCACAAGTAGGGCCTCTCTGCAGCCTTCGGAGACCATTCTCCGGGGTTGTCTGTGATGCAGCCAGACATATAGGTCTAAGTGCATTATAACCTTGCGGTAAATGCCAACTTTAAAACGGTTGCTTAGAAACATGTTGTGTTTGGTGTCAAACACCTTGGAATCATACTTCCACACCAGTATCTGGTGTGGGAGGTATGATTCCACCCTTCTAAAGGGACATGTGTGGGTCACCGGTCTACCCGGTACCAGCTTTCTCGACCCGGGAAGCACAAAATGGACGCTGCCAGCCACAGACATGATTCTGCTCTCCTGCTACTGAGCCAAGCTCGAGCAGAGGAAGGCAGGACAATAGGGTTGCTGTCACAGGGAGGTGTGACCACCTCCCAGACAGGGTTTAGTGTAATGGGGCTGGGTGGGTGCAATCTGAGTGCACCAGAAAGTCTGCACTGGGGGCACATTTGGTGTGCATGTGCATAGTCCAGCTCAAACCAGTTCTGGGAGCCATTGGCTCCTGCTCTGGAGTGACACTGGACAAAGGACATGGGTGTAGCCACCCCTCTGTCCTGCCCCTCCTCTATAAGTGTCCCTAGAATCTTCCCAGCCCATTCCCATGGGTATAAAGTGGGTTATCTGGCTACATGACTTTAGATTTTGCCTGAACAGGATTCTGCTAAGAAGAAACCAAGTACTTTGACTGTCTGCATGATGCTGGACGACTGAAGAATCTCCCTTGGAGTAAAGGAGTTACTCCCCTGCAGAAGCAGGCACCTAAGCGCATCTGACCGGTTTGCTTCTCCCAAGCTCCTGGGGACTCTGAAGATTTCAGCAACACAGGAGGTGGGTTCCCGAAGGTTCCTGGGGTAGATCTGACCTCTCAGCGATTCGGAGACCAGTATCCCTTGTGGGGGCCGTGCAACCCGAACCCCTGTGCACTGCGTACATTTGCAAGTGCATATGCTTGTTTGCGATTCCCGAGCTTGTGCATTGGACTCCGTGTAGTCTTGACCACGAGCAGTATTTGCACCGAGGCTATCCGGCATCCACTCACCGAGTGCTCTGTGGGCTGGTGCTTTGCAAACTCGCTTGAGGTCTCCTCGCGATCCCTGGTCTGTTGGCCCTGGCGGGGGTCACCTTGTTTGTTCTTGGGCTTACCTAGTTGCTCCAGACGTGCCTTGACTCTCCATTGCTTGGGGAGTCCCCTGGACCTTGCTGGTCCACACCATAACCCGTTTACTCTGACCTTATGGGTTGCATTTGCCAAGGCTTGTTGGTGCTCCAGCCAGGCATCGACTCCCTCAGCACTCGACATCCTTCGTGGGACAGGACATCTACAGATCCTGGTCGACCTCGACGTCTCCTGATCCCCGTAGCTGTAGAGTCAAACCCTTCTACACACCTGAAGCACCCGACATCGGTGGGCATTCGACTACCGAGCCCCTGATCACCTGAAGTGACCCAGACTCTGTCCCCTCTGCTTTCAGGTTCTTCTCACCTAGAATCCAGGCTTGGATTCCACCGGACACTCTTCGTCTTCCTGGCAGCAGTACTTCTTTGCAACTCTCCATTGAAAACGGCGAAAGTTTTCGATACCACTTGACCCCTATGCACCCGGCTCCTTTGGGATAGGTAACACGGGTACCTCGGTACTCACTGGTGGGTTGGCCTTAGAACCTCCTATGTTCCAAAGGGTTTACTAGTAGTCCTCGTAGAAGTGTCTTTAAACTTTAACTTTGCAACCATGACTTTCCAATAGTTGTACGAAGCACGCAGTCGTGTTTCCTCACTGCACCCTTCCTCCGTGGGCTCCCTGTGTCACTCCTCTGGGTGATTCCTTGGGGTCCGAGCAATTCTACGTGCTCTAGGCACTGTGTCTAGTGAAGTCGGGATTGTTATACAATTTTTTTTAGTATATGGTTTGGTCTCCCCCTGTAGCCCACTGTGTATTTTGCTACTTACAAATGTTCTATTGATTCAGGATTGTGTGCTTTGCGCCCTAATCTCTTGAAGAGACTAGTAGAGAGTGTTCTATTAATAAATACATATTTTTATATAACTACTGTGTCGTTCTCCTTTCATTTAGTCATTCAGGAGGTGATATTCTGGTAAAACAAGCTGCTTTACATTCCTTCAAGATTAAGCCTGAAGGCTGCTCTCCACAGCTACCACTAGGATAGCTTTCTTAAGGTGATCTTTGACCTCATAGATCATAAGGACCGTGTGGACTGGTACAGGGTGCCCACTTTAATTAGTAGATAGCATATACCAGTCCACCTTCTCACACCACCGTCCACGGCCCGAGTTAGAATGGCCCAACTCCACGAGGAGCTCTCCCCGGCGATCCAGAACCAAGATCCAGCGATCCCTGACCTGCCTCCAGCCGACACCTGCAGCTTCAATCCTGAAGGTCCCCCCCCAACCGTGACCAGGAGCTGGTAAGATCTGACACTAAAAGACACCCCTGCACCCGACGCCCCTGGCCTTGGGTGGCCCAACCATCGGTGTCTAGCCAAACCCCAGCATCCCAACTCACCTCTCCAATTGGTGGTCGCTCCCAGAAGACTTTCCTTCCCTGAGCCTGCAGTGTGTTTGTGAACCGGAGAATCCCCATTGAAAGAAACAGGTCACCCGAAGACAAAACAGCACCCTGCACCCGGCCGCCCTAGTGCCGCTGAGGGTGTATCTTTGGTGCTAACTTGAACCTCTGTTTGCCCTGAGCTTAAGTCCTGGAGCTTTGCTCCCACAACCTTTTGGCCTGCTCAAAAGCAGCCACCAACCGGAGGCCCCCTATCCCCCTTTGGATAACATTGGGCCTCAGCACTCTGCACCCGGCCGCCTTAGTGCCGCTGAGGGTGCTTTGAGAGTGCATCCTCGATCCTGGGAGACCACTGAGTCTAACCCCAGAAACCCAACTCCCACAACAAAGTACTTACCTCTGAACTGTTAACACTATTTTCTCCCATAGGATAACATTGACTGTTTTCTATGAATACGTTTTCAAGTGTGGAGTTGGAAAATCTATAAAAGTCTCTAAAACTGTAACCAAATAACCAAAACGTTTTTACTCGCCTGTTTACAGGAAATGTTCCAGTGAAGTATCCAGGTATACTACACTGTGTAAGAAAAGTAATCTGTGAAGTAATTTACTTGACATCCTATTGAAAAATCAATACAAAGTATATGTACAATATTTCAAAGTATTGCCATACCAGTAATTCTACTGTAATCAAACCAAAGTATATACACAACTGCAATTCAAACTGCATTATTACTGCACAGTATAAATCACTTACCTGTGCCAGGCTTGCTTGGTTCTAGGAAATAAAATAACTAAAATAATATTTTTATATACAAAACCAATTGGTCTGAAGTTCAGTATTTGAGTGTGTGCAATCATTTGCTGATTGAGTGTGTACAACAAATTAATAACACTACTCTCTGTTAAAGCCTTAGTGCTCGCCCACACTACCACAAATAGAGCGTAATGTGCTATTTACTTTTACCTCTGCCTACCTTTGGGGTTCCACTGGACTCTGTGCACACTCTACCTCACTTTGGTATAATATATACAGAGCCAGCTTCCTACAGAGTTATTCACACCTCCCCCAGGTCAGGAAGAGCCATCTGTGGCGGGAATGCTTCAAAGGCTTTGCCGCCTTTGTAACGCGCCCCCCAGCCTCTCCTGCTATCAGGAACAGGCCCCCTTCCTGTCTCACCCCCTTCTCTGCGGGAGGAAGGGCAGGGAAAATGAACAGTCTAGAATGTGCGCCCACCTCTGCCAAACCCACCCCTCAGGTGGGGGAGGCGAGGTGAAGCCCACTTTTCAGGGCCTGCAATCTTACAGATGGCAGTCACTCTCTAATCCGGATAAAGGTTTGTGCCCACTCCCCCATGTGGGGTGAGCACACCAATGTGTTGTCACCCTAAGGTCAGTAGCCTAATGGCTACTATCTTGAGACCCCTAAATCGCCCCCTAAATATAATAATTGGGAGACCGCCCTGAACCTAGAAGACATATTCCCACAACCTACAAAGAAGGCGGATGGAAGAAGACTCACAGCAGAGGAGACTGCATAGAAGAACTGACTTGGCCCCAGCCCTACTGGCCGGTCTTCAGTTGACTGAGATCACCTTATCCTGCAGCCAGCGACCTCCAGAACCCCTGGGAGGACTGACTGTCTTCAACAAAGACCGTATTTCCTGTGAACAGCAGCTCTGTTCAAAAACATTTAGAAAGAAAGACTCTGAGCCTGCTGAAGACCAAGAAACCAGATGCCTGGAACCACTGCAGCCGTCGCCTATGGCCTGTCTGATTGGCCCACCAGTCCCAGCAAGGTCCCCTAGCGCTCTAGAGTCCGAGTCCACTGTAGGTTGAACCCTCCAGGACTCCCCGACATCACCTGCAGCCTCTGCACGTAGATCCCTCAAGCGCAAGTGGCCTGGTAAGGTGAAATCCGACCTCAAAATGCACCCCTGCATCCAGCTGCCCTGCACTCTGGAGAAGAGGACCTTAGGTGCACCTGTGTCCCTGAGCCCTCCAACTTACCTGCCCGGCTGTTGGTTCCTGCCAGAAGACTTCCTAGATCGAGCCTGCAGTCAAAATCCAAAACTGACAACTCCCATTGAAAACAGAGCACACAATGCCAAATTAGCACTCTGCACCCGGGCGCCCCTGTGGGTGCACCATATGTGCTAACTCGGATCCCCCTTTGCCCTGAGCTTAACCCTAGGAGCTTTGCTCCCTCAACCCAGTGGCCTGCCCGAGAGCAGCCACCAACCGACTGCCCCCTTGGCTAACATTGGGTCTCAGCAGTCTGCACCCAGCCGCCCTAGTGCTACTGAGGGTGCTTTTTGAGTGCATCCATGACCCTGTGGAACCCTTGTTCTGACCCCAGAAACTCACCCATCAAGACCATTTACTTACCTGCAGTTCGATAGCCTAATTTTTCTCCATAGGATGCAGTGACTGTTTTCCTCTGAAAAACTTCTAAGTGTTGAGGGTGATTTGTATGGAAACGTAAGAAACTGTGTTTTGATAAAAACTGTTCTACTCTCCTTTTATCCAGGAAATGCCCCAGTGTGAAATATAGGCAGATCACATGGAGTAGACCAAGTTTTCTAAAAAAAAGTACTCTGAAGAGTAATCCAAAAGTAGTTTCAACTGTAATTGAATTTTTGCACAAAGTCATTCTCATCCGGCTTGCTTGTTGAACAATCTGTCTGGTAAGGTGCAATTCTATTTACCTGTACCAAGTCCTGCTTGGGTCTAAAAAATAAAATACAACAAATAAATATTTTTGGTACAAACAATTGGTCCAAGTTCAGTCTTTGAGTGTGTGACATTTCTTGCCTGAGTGTGTACACTAAATGCTTAACACTACCCTCTGATAAGGCCTTACTGCTCTCCCACACTACCACATAAACAGAGTACGGTATTGTCTACTTTTACCTCTGTAATCCTTTGGAGATCCACTGAATTCTGTGCACAGTGTACGTTACTTTGGTATAATATATACACAGCCAGCTTCCTACAGTGTTGGAACCTTTTCTGACTTTCCCTATGGTGATCATCACTTGAAATTTGCTGCTTATGCAGATGATATCCTTTTGTTCATCTCCTCTCCGGAAAGTTCTCTGCTTCTCTTTTGGCCGAGATTTCTCTTTTCTCTGAGGTATACGGATACACAGTAAATAAAGATAAAATGGAAAATCTTCCTCTCAATAAATATGCTTTTGATGGATACATCTGCCTGTGGATTCCTCATCTTTTGAATTACCCCTTGCGCAGCGTTCCACAGAAACCTTTTTCATAGCGCTCCCACGTAGATGAGGACGTCACAATAGCGCAGCTCCGTGTGACTTCATCGGAGCCATAGGAAAACCTCGTCGGTGTGCTGACATCCGTTCCTTTTTTTCCGCGCCGTCATAGCGTAACGATTTTCTAGGACTCTCCATTTCATTGTAGTTTACTTTGTTGTAGTTTTCTTTAAACTGTTTCTGCACAATGGCTACTCAGAAGAATCCTGGTTTTAAACCCTGGAGGGAATGCGGGACACAAATATCTGTCACGGACCCCCACGAGGACTGCCTTTGGTGTCTGACCACGATGTCAATGGATGCTTGTCGTGTTGTCCGATGAATCCAAAGGCCCTTAAACAAAGAGAAGCAAAGCTGTTCATGGCCCGGGCGTGGAAGGAGAAGAGAGGTCGTAAGAAGACTAAGTTGAGGTCGACGTTGCCGACTCCGCACACCTCGAGGTCATCCAAAAAAACATAAGAAGAAGCGGTGTTATGGATCCACACGTCGCTCTTCAAAGGATAAGTCTTCGAAGTCAGTGTCCCTGGTTCTGCGGCACCATAGTAAGGATGACATTTGTCCTTCTCCTTCAGCGCAGGTGACTCCGGAGCATTCTCTGACTCCAGCACCCAGGGAAACATATCCGGCGCCTCCGACCTCGCTGATCCTGGATCCAGCGTCTCCACAACCAGAACCTGCCATATGACCTCGATCTATCCCAGATCAGGTGGTTCCGGATCCTTACCCACATTTCCCGGTTCTAGGAGCAGATCTGTCGCATTTTCTTAATGCAATATATGGCGTGTTTGCCCAGGCTGTTAACCCATCCAGTGCCATGGCTGGCCCTGTGGGTCCACTTTCTTATAATTTGGGTGTTCCACAACATTATGCCCAGACACCATTCACGCCGATGACCCCGTCTTGGCCTCTCCCAATGCTGAGGTTCTTGACTCCGATTCCATCCCAGGAGGAAAGGATGGACTATTCTCCGGCGCCGTCAGGCTCTGTTCCGGCGCAGTCTTGACTTCGATCGGTGCAGCTGCCCGCTTCTGATGGTCCTCCAACGCTGGCTCTGAGGTTTCCGGCACCACGTCTGGCACCGCCGACGCCGATTCCGAAGATGCGATCAGAGGAAGGCTCAGAGGCTTCTGGAAGGGGAGGATTTCCAGGAGCAGCAGGAGTATGCTGAAGAGGGGGCGATACTAGCCCCTATGGATGAATTTGAAGGCCTTCAAGAAGCCAGTGGGCTTGACACATCACCGGAGCAGGAGCTCTCCTCTCCCAAAGCTCTTCCTTCTAAGGATGTGACCTCATATTATTCAGTCATAAGAAAGGCAACTGACCTTCTAGACTTGCAGTTGCCAACTGCGGAGATCAAATCTAATATTTTAACTGAGGTACTGCACTCCCCTTAATCTACGGTGGAACCTTTGCTTCCG
The DNA here is from genome assembly GCF_964204655.1 of Triturus cristatus. NCBI lineage: Eukaryota > Metazoa > Chordata > Amphibia > Caudata > Salamandridae > Triturus > Triturus cristatus. The sequence goes on from NC_140586.1 coordinate 21,500,859, forward strand.
TTCAACGAGGTGTTAACAGATCCAATCTTGGAAGTATGACAGAAACCACTGTCTGCCCCTATTGTATCAAGTACAGTGGCAAGGTGCTATAATGTTGCGCCTGGGAAGCCAGCATTTTTATCATCTCACCCTTTGCCTGAAAGCTTGGTGGTTCAAGCGCCTTGTTCCTCTAGGTAATCTGCTGGTTCCCTCCCTTCCGGGGGATAGAGACTCCAGGAAATTGGAACAATCCCCCAAAAAGGTGTTTTCATCGGCCAGCATGGCCTTGAAGTCGACTAATGCCACGTGCTTGTTGGGGCGTTACATCCATGCAATGATGGATTCTGCTAAAGAGGTAATACCGAAGTTGCCAGAGGATGTCTGTGGTCACTTCGCTGAGGTACTTTCGGACATGCAGGCTGTGACCCGTCAGGTGATCCAGTCATGGCTCGATACGGCTGACTCTGTTGTCTGGGTAATGGGCTCTTTGGTGGCGACTAGAAGGCATGTCTGGTGTAGAGGGTCTGGATTCTCTCCTGATGTCCAGGCCACGCTGTTGGATCTTCCCTTTGATGGCTCAAGACTCTTTCGGACCAAGGCTTACTCAGCTTTACAGCGATTCAAAGTTAGCAGAGCTACTGCTAGATCCTTAGGCTTGCAATCGCAGCATAGAGGTTTTGGCTTCTGGGAATTTTGGGGCTTTGGGAAGGCAGCTCCTTTTCGAGGTCGGCAGCAACAGGTGCAACAGAACCCTTTGTGTAAGTCATACAGAGGGAAGGAAACAGGTCGACTGTGAGTGGCCACACGCCAACAGGTCTCCTCCTCCTCCCCTGCCCCCCCCCCCCCCCCCCCCCCCACTGGTTCCGCAGGCAAGCAGCTCTTTAGCCCCCATCTTGGAGCATGTTGGACCTGTAGGAGGCCGGGTGTCCCATTTTCTACAAGATTGGAAACTGTTACATCAGATCTTTGGATTTTAAATCTTGCAGAAAACGGGTACACCATTCCTTTCCAGGAGTTTTCCCCCTCCTTCCCCTACTCGCCAGGGCTGGTGTTCGGAGGGCCATCTGTTACTTCTGTAGCAAGAGGTCCTGTCCTTGTTCCAGAAAGGCATGGTAAAGGTGGTTCCAGAGCAGGAATGGGGTAAGGGATGCCACTCCTGGTATTTCCTGATCCCCAAAAAGGGCGGATCATTGAGGCTGATCCTAGACCTTAGGATCTTGAATTTTTACCTCAAGCAGGGAAAGTTCAAGATGTTTACCCTAGCTCAGGTTCTTCAGGTGCTGCAGCAGGAAGACCGGATGGTGTCGATCGATTAACAGGATGCACATTTTCACATTCCCATCCTGAAGTCACATCGGAAATATCTCCATTTTACGGTAGGGTTTCAACATTCAGTTTGCGGTCCTCTCGTTCGGTCTTACATCTGCGCCACGGGTCTTCACGAAGGTGATGGCAGTGGTGGCGGCGCATCTCAGAAGGCCAGGGATTCCTGTTTTCCCCTATCGAGACGACTGGCTGCTCAAAGGAAAGTCGCCAGAGATGGTGCTGCATCATCTGCAAGTAACAACTCGACTGTTCGACGTTTCGATAAATGTACCCAAATTTTACCTGGTGCCCTCTCCGCACATCCTGTTCATAGAGGCAGTACTGGATACTACTGAGTCGTGCTTTCCCTGCTTCTCAGAGGATTCTAGACGTCCAAGCTATGATCCCAAAGTTTCAAGATGGAGCAGCTGTTCCAGTCCTGAAGATTTTGCGCCTGCTTGGTCTGTTCACTTCCTGCATACTGTTGGTCAACCATGCTCACTGGCACATGAGAGCACTCCAGTGGGATCCCCACAGGCAGTGGTTTCAACAAAACTGGGATCTCAGGGTGGTGGTCAATCTCCAGAGACAATGTAGAGGATCTGTTATGGTGGAGTGTTTCAGGCAACCTGTCTCAAGGGAACCCGTTTCAACCTCCTTCTCCGGTGACCACAGTGATAATGGATGCCTCCACTCTGGGGTAGGGTGCTCATCTGATGGATCTGGAGATCAAGGGTCTTTAGTCTCCAGAGGAGAGATTGCTTCACATCAATCTCCTGGATTTGCTGGCAATAAGTTTGGCTCTCAAGGCCTTTCTTCCTTCGTTTTGCAGTCCGTCAGTTCTGGTCCTGATGGACAACACTATCGTGATGTGGTACATCAACAAGCAGGGAGGAGTAGGGTTATATCGGCTCTACAACTCTGGTCCTGGGCTCAAGACCATCAGATTTGTGTAATTGTAAATCATCTGGCCGGGGTGCTGAATGCGCATGCGGACAGTCTGTCGGCAATACTCGGCTGATCATGACTGACCTCTTCATCCGGAGGTTGTCCATCAAATTTTCAGGATGTGGGGATTTCCTCGATTGGACCTGTTTCTCACTCACAAGACCGCGCACTGTCTGACGTCCTGCAGTCTCCAGTATCCGATGCAGGGAGTGCTGGGGGATGCTTTTCAGTTCGATTGGGGCTCAAAGCTTATTTACATGTTCCCTCCTGTACCCTTGATTCCTCGGGTTCTGAGGTAGGTTCGCCAAGACCGGGCCCAAGTCATATTGATCGCCCTGGATTGGCCAAGAAGGTTATGGTATACAGGCCTCCTTCACCTCTCATCGCGCCCTCCGTCTCTTTCTCAGAGCTCACCTCCTCTCGCAATCGCTGGAGTATGTTTTACACCTCCACCTCCAGAGCTTGCACCTTAATGCGGTGTAATTGAACAGGACAACATGAGTTTTTTCTCTCTTTCCCGCTGGATGTGGTGGCTGTTATTTTATTGGCCAAAAGACACTCCACCAAATCTATCTATTCCAGTAGGTGTGCCAGGTTTGTTAAATGGTGTGGAGAGAGTTCAATTCATCCTTTAAAGGCTCATCTGTCTGATATTCTTAGTTTTTCTCTTTCTTTGGCTCAGCAGGGTTGTGCTGTAGTGACTGTTGAGGGCTACTTGTCAGCCATGTTAGCCTTTCTTTATTTGCCATACCAACCATTGTGTTGTCTCCCATAGTCATGAGCTTCATTACGGGTCTCACTAATGGATTTCCTCCCACTACTTTTATTATGCCTCCGTGGGATTTAAATTTGGTTCTTACTTTCCTGATGGGGTCTCCTTTCGAGCCTCCACATAGTTGTCCAATGAGGCTTTTCTCTTTGAAAACATTTTTTCTTATTGCGATAACTTCTGCCAGGAGGGTTAGTGAGCTGCAGGCCCTTAGCTCTAAGCCCCCGTTTACCTCCATTCATGCGAATATGATGGTTCTTAGGACCAGAGCTGCTTTCCTGCCTAAGGTGTGAAGGAAGTGACCCGAAAATGGGCCACTCGGGTCACTCGCGACCACCTCTATGCCTTCCCAAATATGTTGAGTCGATCAAGCAGTAGAGAATACAAACCAGTTAGTTTATTAATCATACACTGCAGCTTAGCCCAAACTGACCCGTACCCTGGGGTGATGGTCGAGGGGTCTTGTCTACCTCTGCATGATAGTACAAATTATAAACTTCCAACACCAAGTCCTGCCCCAACTGGAATTTTCCAGCTCAGGCCAGGGAGAACAAAGAAGGCACATAAGATGGGCCCGGTTACTGTGCAAGGAACATGTTATCTTGGCCCCAAGCTCTACAGCTCTCTGCCATGTAAAGATGTGGGAACGAGCGCATCTCACAGCAGAGGTATTCAGCAGTAAATAGTGCATTCATTAGTGTAGCGAAGCGTCAACCTTGCAACGTGCAAGCTAAAGGTGCTGGGGCAGCCTTTCTGCTGAGGCAAGCATTTTAAGACTAGCACTCGATCTTGGTCACAAAACATGGCATCATTAAAGATGGTGCCACGCATGCTAACTTTAGTGCAAGGCAAGGGTTAAGGTATGGCAAAGGGGACAGCTTAACTCTGTGCGTTACGGGAGAAACGTTTCAAACCGAACAGACCCTCCTTTTAGCATGCATGCTAAGAAGCTTTATTGGCATCATCGGGTAAGGGTCTTTACAATTCTAAGGTAGGAGCCAACAGGAATAGGCACAGGCAAAATCAGTATTCAGATATTCCCTCATCAATGTTAAGTAAATCATGAACTCGTGCATCAGGATTCTGTCTCTGGGGTCTGGGGCATGGCTTGAGCATTGATACAAAGCATGCACAGCAGGCTGGGAGACAATGAATACAGAGACCGCATGTCAGGACAATACCTGCAATGGCAATAAGAAAAGTGAGAATCTTCCAGCCCCAATTAGCGAACAAACCCCAGAACCCACCTGTAAGTGACCAAGTACCATTATCTTTGTGTATCTCAGATGCTATCTTATGTAGCTTCTGTATTAGAGAGTACACCGTGGGGGCGTGATCAGCGATGTATACACAACTACCACCGATGACACGACAGGCCCCACCCCGATCAGGTAAGATAACGTCTAAAACCATACTATTTTGAAGGGCAACAAGTCTTGTAGCCTGGACCTCTGCTGTGATATTCGTTAGTATTCTCGTAGTTGTATTAATGACTCCTTCCACCACCCTCGTAAGCCTCCTGATGTTGATACAATGTTATAGGACCCCAAATAGGTAGGATACCTCTCATGGCATCGGTGAACTGCTGCAATGTGGTGTCTGTCTGATCAATGTCATATGTGTTAATCATTCTCTTCACCTGGGGCCCAGGGGCATCCCTTTGTGGCAAGCGATGTTCCTTGTGATAATTAGGAGGGCTATGTATACCGGTGGCAGAAGGTAAGAGAGGTAGCACCTCCCAGACCACCCTTCAGGGAGCCATACGTATCCATTAGATCCACAAACAAAATAAACATTGCATGGTGGGATCAGGGGTGGACTTTTCGTTACTCTCAGATCTTGGTAATGTTACATCTGCTGTCCCCTACCTTTATGTCCCCTGTCCCCTTAATACAAAAGGGAGCCGTAGCGTCTACTATTGACCAAGGAATTGGTTTGTCCTCTGTAACATTGCGGTCCTGGAAGGACTGATAGTATTCTGACGTGTTAAACTGTAGGATATTCTCTCTCTCTGCCGGAGACCAATTCCACGCCCTAATACCCTTATATTTCTGCATGCAAGAACTCAAGAAGAACCTGCCAAGCGGCTCTCGGCCTGTGGGTGCACCGGGAGGGGCTCTATGCTGTAAGTGACCATTCTGGGTCAGGGTACGGGATCTAGTAGTGTTCTGCTCCAATACTTATAGGATGAACAGGTCTTGCTAAGTAAAGTGAACCATCCCTCACAGCTATTAACATACGATAAGGGCATTGATAGTAAATTCTCACTTTTATGGGTCACCGAGGGCAATAATCCAGATACCCAACACTTTGTGTTATTATAAGCAGCATGTGCCTAAGCAACGTTTGAATGAAAACATTATCCTTATAGGACTTCCTGTGTTGCTCCTTGTGAGGCCCTAGAGTAACAAAAATATGTTCAGGGGGAATAGGAGTAGGGCCAAGTAGAACACGGGCAGGATATTTCTCCTCAAGGAAGTATGTCAACCCAAGGACCAATACTAGGGAAATCAAGATGATCAATATGAACACAACCTACTTCTCACAGACCAGTTGGACCAAACGCGCCTACCTTGTGCAGGGCGCTGAGCAGCAAAGGGCTGCTCCTCCTCCTGTGTGGGGCGGCCAAAAGGATGCATGTACATCTTTTATGTAGACAATAACAGAAAAGTCTTACACTTAGAGCCAAGCTGGAATGGAAAGAGAAACTTTCTAAAAAGGAAACTAGGACAGCGTATAGTTCATCAATCGTTGGCCCTTTTGAGCACCGGCGTTAGATCTTCGTCCAGCTCGTCTTCCGTGTTGCAGGGCAAATATCTTTTCCTCAAATACACTGTCCATTTACCCTGTTCGTTGACTGTCCGAGTAACGCACCACTTTCTCTCTCTCTAAAGTAATCGTTGGTACCACGGGCGGGGTAAGCGTACTCTAATCTTCAGCAATGCAGTCCATCCCCACTAACCTGACCATCCCTGTGGTGCACTGTTCATTTCTTTAATTTTTTCAGGGGCGCAAATTGTACCTCAATACTCCAGACACAGTGGGCTCGGAAAACAAGGGGTCAGATTCAAGGGGATCACGGGGCAAAGGGGTAGACTCGGGTACATCAGCAAATTGGGTCTCAGCAGGGGGTGTCTCAAGCAAAGGTGGGCCAGCAGGCAGGGGCTCCTGGATGCCCTTTATTTCAGGTGGCACCGCTTCAGTCAGCACGGCAGTGCTTTCCTCCTCCGACGATGCCCAGGTGAGCCGGGCATCCGAGAAGGCAATAAACCATGGCACCTGCTCTCCTTCACAGTCCCCTATCCTGTCTGCAACCCACTGGTCATAGGGCACCCGTTTGCAGTGAATGCTATGTATCCTGTTCTTCCAACCGTCGACTTTCACTGTCGTCCTGGTGGCCAAAAGGACTTGAAGAAGGCCTTTCCAGCGTGGCTCCAAGTTGCTTCTCTGGAAATCTTTCACTGGGACCCAGTCTCCGGGTCGAATCTCGTGGCCAGGGGTCTCTGGGGGTTGCTGTAGTGTCTGTGATCTGTTGATGAAAAGAATGCAGGTCTTTAGTCAACTCACACAGGTAATCGATCAACAGGGGGTATTCTATCTCCCAGAACTTCCTGGGATGCCCCAGACATTTGCCAGGCGACCAAACACAACCTCGTAATGGGACAATCCTGTTCTAGAATGGGCAGTGACCCTTGCAGACATTAAAGCTAGGGGTAAAGCATCGGACCAACCTAATACTGTGCTCTTTAATCTTGGCCATTTTCAGCTTAAGTGTTCCATTATATTTCTCAACCAGGCCGGTAGATTGGGGGTGGTTAGCCGCATGGAACTTCTGTCGAATGTGGAGCCCATCACACACCAACTGGATTACCTTGGCAGTAAAGTGACTGGCGTTATCACTCCAGATCAAACGGGGCAAACCAAAGCGCGGAAGAACTCTTTCAAGAGCACCTTCGCCATGTCGGTGTTCTCTTTCGTGGGGTAAGCCTCAACCCATTTACTGAACGCACAGACCACCACCATGACATACTTCAAATTGTTGACTTGTTCCATTTCGATGTAATCCATATGAAGGACCTCGAAAGGGGAGGACGGAGGTGCAAAACTGCCAACCGGCACAGGGGTACCTTTGCCAGGATTATTCATCAAGCAAACCATACAGTACTTTACCAAATGAGTTGCGACTTTGGGAATGTTGCCATTTCTCCATACTGGGTATAGCAGTCTGCAAATTCCTCTTGCACTAATGTGCGCAGGCCCATGCGCCATAGTAACCACAGGGAGGACATACGCATCCGGCAGCATCCATCGCTGCTTCCCGGACTTGTCTGTCCAACACCCTTCCTCATCCAAATTCGCTGTGCTGTCTTGTCATATTGCCAACTCCTCGCTTGTTGCCTCACTCTGGATCTCCTTCACACTTTCTAACATCCCATTCTCAGGCACCCATCTAGCTGGTCTTGCCACAAACATTCTCTTCATTTTAGCCCGAGCTGTCTTTCGCTGCCTGGTCAGCAAATTCTTTCCCTCTCCCAACATCATCAGTTACTGCCTTATGAGCGCTGCACTTCACTATTGCAAGTCTCTTAGGGCGTGCCAAGGCTGACGAGTCTGTGTATTAGGGGGCCGTGCTGAATCTTCATGCCATGGGATGTCAAGAACCATCTCTCTGCCCAAAGTTGTGAGCCACCCCAAATGTGTACTGGCTGTCAGTATATATATATTGACAGCCAGTCCCTCACTCAACTCGCAGGCACGCAGAAGGGCCACAAGCTCTGCAGCTTGTACTGATTGGTAGGGAACCCGTGATGTCTCGACTACAGTGCGCAGAGTAGTGATCGAATAGGCTGCTGTTATGCCATCTGGGATTTTAAAACAGGAGCCATCGACATATAGTTCCCCTTGAGGTTCAGATAGGGGAACATCTGTCCGGTCTACCCGTCCCTTTGTCTCCTCCTCTGTACGGTAAATGCATTCATGCTCATCCTTCTCCTCACTTTCAGAAGGGAGGGGTAGAAACGTGGCTGGATTCAGAATAGCACATCTTTTGATGGTGACATGTGGTACAAACAGGGTCAATTCATAGCCAGTCAGGCGTGCACTGGTAAGGTGTCTTTGTTCTGTTCAAAAGTATATCCACAGCATATGGTACCATGACTGAGATCAGTATCAAGGACGAGCCCTGCTGATTGTCAGATAGATATGGCCACTGCTGCGGCCACTCTCGGACAACTCAGGAGAGCTCTGGCGACATTGTCTAGCAAAGCAGAAAAGTAAGCACACAGCCTTTGCTTACCTCCAAAGGCCTGTGTTAAAACAAAGAGCGAGCAGCCAGCCGTTTCGTGCACGTATAATATAAACGGGTTCCAGTAGTCTGGAGTGCCAAGCACAGGTGCAGAGTAAAGCGCTACCTTTAACTGCTCAAAAGCATGCTGACATTGACGCGTCCAGGGCAGGGGTTCATGCACATATTTAGTAACCAAGTGCAGTAGGGGCTTTGTTAGTAAAGCAAAATCCGGAAACCAGCTACGACAATACGAGTAATGCCTATAAACACTCGCACATCCCGCTGCGTCTAAGGGATGGGCATCTTGGTTATAGCAGCCACACGCTCAGGTGTAAGTCTCCTTCCCTCCTTCGACAGTAGGTGACCTAAATAGGTGACCTCCTGTCGACACTATTGAAATTTAGAAAGGGACGCTTTGTCCATGCTGTGCCAGATTTTTTAACAATTTAGCTGTACTTTCTCTGCATCCTTTTTTGATGTCAGAAGCAATGAGGAGATTGACATATTGGAGCAACACGTTACCTGAGGAGAGATCGAGGGAGTCTAGTTGGGCTTTCAAGGCTTGGCTGTAAATACAAGGGCTCTCAGTATAGCCTTGAGGAGCTCGACAGAATCTAAACCTTCTGCCAGCCAGGGAGAACCCAAAAAGGTGCCTACTGTCTGGGTGTATGGGAATGCTAAAGAAGGCATTCTTAAAATCTATTACAGAGAAGTAAGTGGCAGTAGGGGGAATCATTGTTAGGAGGGCGGTAATGTTAGGAACGACAGGGAACTGTGGAACCACCATCTTGTTCACAGCGGGCAGATCGATGACCAAGCGATAAACATCGGGGTGATCATGCGGGGACCCCGAGGGTGCCCTTTTTAGAATGGGAAGGATAGGGCTATTGCACACATTAGCATTCGTCTCCTCAACCACACCAGAGGCAACCAAGTCCTGTACTATCCGTAGCAGCGCCCGTTCCCCAGCCTGTGGTATCTTATACTGGGGTATGCGAGGAAGGACGGCATGGTCTTTAACTCTGATGGAAACTGGAGGTATCTGCAGCAGCCCTACAGCTGTGTCACTCGTAGCCCACAAGCTGGACGGTACCCCCTTAAACTCAGCAAGGAGAGGCTCATCTTTCGACTAACATTGTTTAGTGTTCACCACATTACGTCCAACTGTCATATAGACACCGTCCGGAGGGCAAGACCTCTTCAACGAATCCAGAACCAGCAAATTTTCCCCTCAATTTGATGTCAATAAGAAAGGCAAATCTACAGTGAAAGGACCAATAGTCAAAGCCAAAGGTTCGGAGATGGAGCTCACAACTGGTATGCCGGAAAAGCCTACCGAAATATTATTTTGGCGAGACAAGGCTGCCCCAGGGACCAGTGAACGAGAAACAGAGCTGTTCATCGTGCCTGTATCTACCAAGAACAACTTCTCTGAGCCCTGTAGATCAGCGGTGAAGTAAGGTCCTCGCTGGTCAACAGGGATCTGAACTGGTCCCCCACCCTGTCCCTGGCTGTCCTAGCCGTGGCTGAGTCCTATTACGTCGTCAAAATCATAATCAATCTGATAATACTGGCGCCCTCTTGGATCATCAAATAATTCTGCTCTGACCGTTCTGGCTGCTCCTCCTTTCCCACATTCTCGCCATATCCAGCTGCCTCTCCCTCGTGACCCCCTCCCTCTCGGAGCCTCAACCTTCTGCAACAGCATCGGGCACTCACTACGCCAATGTCCATCCTTACAGTACGCACATTGGTTTGGTCCCACAGGCACGGTGTTCCGGCTGGACCTATTCCTTTCCCCCTACCACCGCCCCGGGATACCTGCTGCATCAACAACTTTGTTTTCAAATCCTTATTCTTCTTCTCTACCCTCTCCTTCTGTTTCTTCCTGTGCTCATAATACTGAGCCGTACTTAGGATGACTGATGGGGAGGAGGTTGTCCACGTACTTTCCAAAGCCTGCAACCAAGACGCAATCTCGGGAAGCTGGTTTGTGACAAATCTGTTAACGAATAGTCGAATACCTCCCTCCACCGACAAGTCCTGGGCGCTAAAATCCAAGAACACTCCCTCAAACCTAGTCTCGAAATCAGACACTCACTCATCCTTCTTCTGGCGGCATGCTGCCAACTTATCCCTGTCCACTCTTCTCGGTGGGATCAAATAGCGCATATACGTTATAATTCGGCCGGGCAAAGCCAAGATCTTAGCCCTCCGTTTTTCGCCGGTCTTCCTCTCCTGATCCCATGCCCTAATCTCATTCCAAGTGCCACCCAATTCCACTGCATGATCCTGCGTATGCACTTGCTGCCAGATATCAACGGGCACCGGCAAACCAAAGAACATCTCTACATCAGCTAGCGTCATCACCGTCGAGGACTCCGCCTCAGTCAGTTCCTTATAATAGGCAGTAGGATTCTTGTTAGGGTCAGGCAGTTGAGACTTAAGAGATAACACTTCACCTCTTTTCCAAGAGGCATAAACCCGCTGTGCCTGGAAACAGCCTTCCACCCGCTGTCTGACCACTTGATCCTGTGTATCTCGCAGCTCTGGTATCTCATGGTGATAAATGGGATGCACCTCTCTCATTGGAAACTGAGACACTGCTGTCGGGCTCTTCTGAATTAACCTGCCTTGGTATCCAATCAATGTAGCAACCTTACTTAAAACATCGTTAGGAGCCATGCCGGTTGTGGACACGCTATCTCGATTGTCATAACTAATTTGAGGAGCAACACCATTGAAAAACTGCTCCCATAGCCCAATCAATGTAGCCAACATATGCTTAAGGGCATGCTGTTGTACAAACTGCTCGTAGTCTTTCAATACACTCCATACATCCTCCACACTATAAATCGCACTCCGAGCCCACTGAGACCTTGGAAGGCCATCACATCAGACTGAATCAACACTCGGCCCAACTGTTCCTTCACAGACTCTCGCGATCCATCGCCCGCCCCTCTGTGGCATCCCCGCATACAGCGAGGGCGGGGTGGTAATAGACAGGGCCCACTCGCTGATGTAACAGGGGCTAGGGACACCAATGCCTATGGGGAAAGCGTGTGCGGTGAAGAGTGGGCGGGGTCACGGTCCACAATCCCCGCCATTCCAGTCAATGGAGTTATAGGTGAATCACGGGATTCTCCATCCACAACAGCCGAATGAGGGGCGGGTGTGTTAGGTGCAGCAGTGTGAGGTGTTCGTGGAACTGCAGTGTGTACCCTTTGTGGGGCATAAGGGGATGGTGGCCAGGCGTCTAACAGATCCTCCACAAAGGGATCGCCTTCTTCATGTGCAACATAGGACGTATCGCATTGCAACCTAAATCGTCGATCAGCACATTTTATGCCCTTCCCTATCTTACCCCTCTTATAGGCTATAGCCCTTTGTGTTACTGTCTGTGTCTTTCCTCTCCGGGCCTCCTTCTCCGCTCTTAGCTGTCTTTGCTTAGCTTCCTTTTGCCATACCAGGAGATAGTCAAACATAGACTGCCTACTCCTTTTTTTTTTTAAACAATTTATCCTGCAGGAAATTCAATTTCTGTTCATCAAAAGTACCAGTCAAAGGCCATTACAACTCAGCGTTGTCCCTCTTATACTTGTGCCATAATGTACTAAATATAATAGGGCCAAGGCCATGATTCACGTGCATGTCAAAGTTCGGTGTACCTTCCGGAGGCACAGGCTGCTTTTCCTCTAAGGGAGCAACAGTAGAGCAACAACGACATCTAAACAGCAAAGCTTGTTAAAACAAGGCATTTTGGCATACAGAGAAAACAAATTCACTACCAACACTTAACGAAACACCCTAACCCAGCAGTCGTCCAAAGACCGTACCAATTCCCAAGGCAGTCCGAAAACAATACTGAAACAAGACCAAGAGGCAGCCCGCAGACTGCACCAAAACCAAGACAGTCCAGGACTGCACCAAGACCAGGAGAAAGGCTCTAGCCCCAGACCTTTTCAAAAGTAGACCAAATTTCCAAGTGGCCTTGCAGAGCGTTCACAAACACTCTATCTCAAGGGTCCACAAACTCACCAATTTCAAACAAAGCAAAACCAGTCCTCAGACCGTTTTCAAAGTTACCAAGAACAAAGACAAACTCACCTGGTGCACTCCTGGAATGACGGTCAAGGGGTCTGGTCTCCCTCTACATGAAAGTACAAATTATACACTTCCAACACCTGTCAAGTCCCGCCCAAACTGGAATTTTCCAGCTCTGGCCAGGGAGAACAAAGAAGGCACATAAGATGGGCCTGGTTACTGAGCAAGGAACATGATTTCTTGGTCCCAAGATCGCTCTAAAGCTCTCTGCCATGTAAAGATGTGGGAACAAGTTTATCTCACAGTAAAGGTATTCAGCAGTAAATAGTGCATTCATTAGTGTAGCGAAGCGTCAACCTTGCAACGTGCAAGCTAAAGGTGCTGGGGCAGCCTTTCTGCTGAGGCAAGCATTTTAAGACTAGCACTCGATCTTGGTCACAAAACAACATGGCGTTAATAAAGATGGCACCATGCATGCTAACTTTAGTGCAAGGCAAGAATTAAGGTGTGGCAAAGGGGACAGCTTAACTCAGTGCATTACGGGAGGAACATTTCAAACCTAACAGGTGGTCACTCCTTTCCACCTAGGACAGTCTATCACTTTACCCACTTTCTATCCTTTCCCTCACCCTTCTAAGGAGAGACTTCACTGCCTGGACCCTAAGAGGGCGCTCAGTCTCTACCTGGACAGGACCAAAGACTTTAGGTTGGATGACCAACTCTTCATTGGATATGTGGGCAAGATGAAGGGCAAGGCTGTCCACAAGTGAACGCTGTCCAAGGGGATCATCCTCTGTATCAAGATCTGCTAAGTCTTGGCCAAGAAGGAGCCTCCTGAAGGTATTCAAGCTCATTCCACCAGAGCTAAATCATCTGCAGGGCGGCAACGTGGGCCTCCCTCCACACTTTTGCGAAGCATTACTGCTTAGATTCGGAGGTGAGGAGGAATGGCCATTTTGCTAGTTTTGTGCTGCAGGGTTTTTGGTATAGGTAGGTGGACACCCTCCTCCGGGAGCGGGACTGCTTGGTGATTCAATTCAAAAGGTGAGGAATCCACAGGTAGCTGTATCCATCAGAAGAACAAGTTACTTACCTTCGGTAAGGCTTTTTCTGGTGGATACAGTATCTGCCTGTGAAGTCATCACTGACCCACCCGCCTCCCTGTTGTCAACCTACTATTACAGAAAATAATTTTAGGTATGATTGTTTTGCATTTCTGTTTCATTTGAAATATGATGCTTGTCGCTAGGAAATATCTATATTTTAGAATTTCCAGTTTCCTTACTTGTTTGAATCATACTGTGTATATTTATGCATACATTGAATACTGTATATACTTGTGAAATGTTGTCAATTCACCCATTTGCCTCGAAGGCATGTAAAAAATGGATGGAACTAACTTCAGCATGCCGACGAAGTTGACTTTTGGCTCCAATGACATAATGCGGAGAGTCTCGAGCAAATCGCTGCTATTGTGACGTCCTTGTCGACCGGGGGGGGGGGGGTCGGTCTATGTAAAAAAATTCCCGTGGAATGCTGCGTGAAGGGTAATTCAAAAGGTGATGAATCCAGAGGCAGTTACTGTATCTACCAGAAAAAGCATTACCAAAGGTAAGTAACTTTTTCTTTTATTCATCCTTATCACATAACTGGTTTTCAGTGGTCAGCTTCAGCCAATATTAAATGTTAAAGTATATGGGTCACAAATTCTTTTGTTGATACTATTTGAGTTTATTTTAAATGTTAATGTTATTTTAATAGATTTGTTAAGCTCGCGATTACCCGGAGGTGTCTTGGCGCTGGCCTGTGGACTATGCCAGTTTCTGTAATGATGATGATGACTATTTATCAAATAGCCATGTTTTCAAGGCCTTCATGCATGCAAATAGAGTTGGAAGCGATCTGATGGCAAAAGGGAGTTCGTTCCAGAGTTTGGGGGCAGCTGCCCTAAAGCTACTGCCACCCCATGTGGCCTTAAAGACTCTCGGAGTCCCTAGGAGTTTAGCTCCTTTGGAATGTAGATGCCTTTTTGGAATATACCAATAGAGCAGGCGCCTCAAAAAAATGTGGCCTGTATTCTGGAGCGCTCTGTAGGTAATGCAAAGATATTTAAAGATAATGCGGTTCCTAACTGGGAGCCAATGCAGTTTATGCAGATGATTTCTGACTGACGAATGCCTAGGAATACCCAACATAAGACACAGCACTGCATTTTGAGTCATCTGCAACTTGTTGAGTTGTTTTCCAGGTAGGCTGATATAAAGACCATTACAGTAGTCCAATTTAACCAGGATCAAAGAAGAGATCACTGTTTTTCTGCTGTCCATGGGGATAAATGGGAGTACTTTTTTGATGGTTTTTAACAAGAAAAAATATGATGAAGAGACCGCATTTACCTGTGGTTTAAAATTCAGTTTATCATCAATGATCACGCCAAGGTTCTTAGCTTTGGTGACTGGAATCGGAGCCGATCCCAGTTCATCCGGCCACCAGCTCTGCAACCAGTTAGGTAGGAAATTGCCAAATGTGATGCCTTCTGTTTTGACCGAGTTTAATTGCAGACAATGAGAGTTTATCCATGAACTGACTGCCAGCATGCAATCCTTGAAATTTTGCATTTGTGGTGCAGAGTTTTTTGCTAATGATAAAACAATTTGTGTACCGTCTGCGTAAGATGTCACTGCCAGACCAAAAGTTCTTATAAGTTTAGGCAGTTCCGATACATAGATGTTAAAGAACCTAACATGAAAGTCAAAAGTCTTTTCTTCTTGGAATCTATTATTTCTTTTTCGGTGGGGTCATCTAGATGTGATCAAGTTGATGGTTTCCCCAATTTGTTTTTTTTTATATCTTCTTTCTATGTTGCCATTTCATATACCAAAATGCTTATTTAATTTTTTTTTTATTACTTCCCTTTTTATGTCATAAAAAGAAATCATGTGTTGCTCTTTCAACTTTGCAAAAACCCAAAGCTGCTGGAGGAGTTAATTTTCAGATATTTATTATTATCATAGAGAATATATTTTGAGACGAGCTGCCCTCTGGCCTTCTGGCGTAATTTAACCTTTCTCCTTTGTGGTTAGATTTTGAGAGCTTTTGTTAAGCCCTTCTCTTTTATGGAGATTTTCTCTTTTTCTTCTGTGAAATCGCGCCTTCATTCTCCGTTTTTTAAGTAATCTGTTTCACTGCTTAAATCTATCTTTCTTTCAACTCACTTGACTCCTTCCATATTTATTGAAATGCCATTATGGTATAATTCTTTAATTCAGGTTAATAATAGACCTCTTTTTGGCGTAATTGAAGGATAAGGGTCATATGTGGGTTCATCATCTCTTCTATAATAATACTCCAATTTCTTTTCCCCAATTCTGTGATACGTATCATTGCTCCAATTCATTCTCTTCTAGCTTTCTATCATTGATGAATGTAGTGCTTGATAGACACTTTTCCCTCCAGAATTCTTCTCCTACTTTAGTTCCTCTCGCTTCGGGATGTACTGAATTCATTAAAACAGGTCCTAAAGCAGCAGCAATCTACAAATGTCTTTTGTTGCCAGACCCTACACGAGCCAAATCCAAGGTTGAACTTTTATGGGAAGAGAATTTGGGGGTAAGTTGGCAGGTTCCATTTGGAACAAAAATGTTATCCCGTATTTATAAAATTTCTATATCCGCTAGTATTACTCAATCCCTCTTTTTCACTTACCACAGATTATATTACACTCCTATGCAATGCTCTAGGTTTTTCTCAGATATTTCTGCAAATGTTGGTCTTGTGATTATCCTCAAGCAGATTGTATACATATGTTATTTAGTTATCCTGATAGCATTTCCTTTTGGCATAGGGTTTGGTCGCAAGTTCAAAAGATCTTCCCCATACATCACTCCTTTAACATAATTTATTTATTTTTTGGTACCTTATCTTAGTCCATGTCGCCATTATTTCCCAGTGATCAATTACTGGATATTTTATTAGCTATTGCATTTCAGCAAATCATCTTTAACTGGAAATCTTCAGCTAAAGTATCCTATAAGGTGTAGTGGGACTCTGCATGTTTCCATCATAAATTGGATACTACGTATATGCTGCAGTGTTCTTCTCTTAATGCACCAAGATTATGGCTGCCTTTTACTGTATTTCTTTTAAAAAAGTGATGCTACTGTATTACATACTATTCCTACGCAGTCTGAAAACGTTCATCCTCCGTGATTTGTTATTCTCTGCCTTCTATATTTTAAGGGTATGTTGTTGTTTTTAAGTGCATATTATTGCTATGCTTATTTAGATTGACATGTCTGAGGATCTGTATGTTTTAAGTTATTGTATTTATATTTAGGAATTCTTCTTATCCCTTCCCTCTTTTTCTCCTCCACCCTTCCTCCCTTCATTATTTAAAAATACTTTAGTATTTTATAGACGGTGTATTCATATTTGCTTGTTATTTTCTACTTTGAACACACACAAACCTGAGCAGTTGTCAGCATCCTCTTCTCTAAGAGTGAGGAGCTTGTCTCTACCTTTGTTATCAAATGAGAGCCAAAGGATAGCTGCCCCACTGCCCTTGAGGGACCTTTTGAACTTTACAGGCCCTCTCTAAAGGAGTGATCCATTGATGGATGTCATTCCCCTCCCGGAAAAGAGGAACTAGCCTGCTCAGGTTGCTAGTATATAAGGAGTTTTCCTCTTACTCTAGGGACACTAGTACTGCCACCATGAGACCCTAGTTACAAACTTTCCTAGCCCTCCGGACTTCCAGGATCTCTTTATCAAGGGTCAACTGTTCTTGCATGAGCTTGAGTCTAACTCAAGTTTGATCAGGTGGTATTCTGTCTCTAAAGAGTACTTCCTTTGCTAGAGATGGAGGTCCCTATGAAGTTCCCAGAAGCATTGGAATTAGCTGAGGAGGACCTAGGCCTCCCCTGTATCCTCTGCACAGGAGGGTCAAAGGTGGACCTACCTCTAGGGACACCCTCTGTCTCATCTGTACTGTTCCCTGGGGTAACCAGAGTTCACCAAGGTGTAGTGATCAGACTCCTGGTCATGCTCAGAATTAGGGTATCTAGAGATAACCCCTCCTGACCCATCATCTGGAGCATCCCCATCGTCCCGTCCCGTTCCTCCATCAGGATTCTGGTGGTCATCCAGGATAAGCAGCTCTAAGAGGTGCTTAGTGGTAGGGTACTACCCGTCTTCAACTTTCTAGAGGTACACAGGGTCCTTAGTTCCTGGAACTTAAGACCACTGTATCTAGAGGACTGGGACCCATTGGGTTCCATAAGTAAAGACATGGTGTCTAGGTGTAGTGTGGTGTTGCACCTACCTACCTACCCTAGTGGAAACTAAACTTCCTAAGATTGGAGAGAGTGTTGTGCAAGACCCTTAACAACCAACTAAAAGTTCAGTAGAGCTTACTTGTCTAGAAAAATATTATATGTGCCTAATGCTAGTGATGGTTTTTCAATTGATTCACACTTAGATTAGCTGGTAAAACAATGCAGGCTTAGAACCCTACCGCTGCACACCAATGTAGGAGGCTTGCTCACCAAATGGTGAACACTTATTTGAGTGAAGCACCTTGCACTAATCCAGACAACCCTTTTGGTGATTTTCGTGATCTTAGACAACCATGGAAAGCTCTCTAAGCGATGGCTTTGGGGAGCAGCCTTCAGGCTTAGTCCAGAAGGAGTGTAAAGCAGCTTATGTTACCAGTACTAATCATATAGTGTTGGTCAAGTGAACAAGAACCACATAGTGTAGTTATAAAATTATGTATTTATTATAAACACTCACTAACACCTTGGTATATCTCTTACCCAGAGATATAATCACAATACACACAATACTTCAACAGTTGAACAGGTAAGTAGCACAAATACACAATGGTGTCCAGGGGGAGACTAAACCATGTACTAATAAAGTGGAATGCGAACTGTGATCGAAGTTGAGACTGGACCAAGAAGACTTAGAAGAAGTGGGGACCCAAGGAACCACCCAAGGTAAGTACACTTGGAAACACGACATCCTGCTCAATACAAGTCAATGGGGAAGTCTTGGTTGCAGTTTTCAAGAAAAAGGACCCTTCCCAGAGGACCCTGAGGAAACTCTGTGGACGATGGAAGGTTGGAGAGTCACCACACCTGTGGATACCCCAGGAACCAGGATACCTAGACATGGGAAGCTGGGTGCATAGGTGTGAAGTGATGTTGGAAACCGCCGTAGACCACAAAGGAGGTCTTCAGTGAAGATGCCACTGGCGAAGAAGGTGAAAGAGTGTGGTGGAATCCTAGGGTGGATTTTTGATGAGGAGTACCTGCAAGCTGAGGGGACAAAGTCCATGCCACTCGGGAGTGAGCAATGACCACTGATGAACGAAGATGCAGGAGCGTTGACGGTGCCCTTGTCGCTCCAGCTGTGAGGACCAGGCGACGCTGTGGAAGACCAGGAGCTGTTCATGTGCTGTCCCACGTTGAAAGTCGAGAGCCAGGGGATCGGTGTCTGGTGGCAGCGCCAAAAGCCTCAGCAGCAGCAACAGATGACTAAAATGAAGAAGGTGCAGTGATCGGGACCAGCAAGGTTCAAGGGACTCACCAAGTGCAGGAGAGTCGGAGCAGGCCACAAGCAAGCAGGGTAGACCACTGGAACCAAAGAAGATCCTTAAGAGGACCCTCAGGCTGAAGGCACAGGAGTCGCAAGAGGACCTTGAGCAGCTAACCAAGGATGCAGGCCCACATGCGGTGAGGACGAAGATCTTGGTAGCAGGAGATGCTGGAGGCTGGAGCTTCTTAGAGCCCGATGATCTCTGGTATAGAGTCAACAAGCCTTGGCAACGGCAAGTTGACGGGGTGCACAGGGGACTGCTCCAGCGGTTCTGACAAGGGGACTGGCTTCAAACTTGTTGAGAATACAGTGCATGCCTCAAGGGAGTTGCAGTACCACCACCTGTGTTGCTGAGCCTTTCGGAGTCTCTGGGCAGCAGGAGCAGCAGACCAGTCAGCTTAGTTACGGTGCCTGCCGATGCAGGGGAGTGACTCCTTCACTACAAGGGAGATTACTTTGGGTGTCTTGGATGCCCACAGGCGTGGAGAAGAACCTGTATGGAGCACAGCCACAGACGAAGCAGAATACTGGCAGGATGACAAAACCAAGAGCTGCAGGAGTCTTCCAGATGCAGTCTGTCGTAAGTGGTACTAGCACCTGCTTACACAGGCTGCAATGGCAGGCCTGTAGTCACAGTTTGAGTGGTCTCTCATGGGTGGTGTGAAGTTGGCCTGGCATATGCTGGTCACTAGTTATAGTGGCCACCTTGCACCAGTCCAATTCGACTCTTATGGTAGATACGTTTAAGATAACCTTTTAAAGAAAGCTATCCTAGTGGTAGCTGTGGAGAGCAGCCTTCAGGCTAAGTCTCAGAGGAATGTAAAGCAGCTTGTTTTACCTTATAATCTCTTGAATTACCAAATGAAAGGACACCACACAGGTATATATATCAAATATATATGTATTTATTTCTAGACACACACTACTAATCTCTTTATGAGATTAGAAGACCGATACAAATTCAAATGTCAACATTTCACAATAAATTAAGCACAAATATGGCTGGAGCCCTAGGGGCGTACCGGACCATATACTAAAAAAATGGTATAAGAATGTCGACTTGCAAAATGACAAGGCCTAGGGCCTGGGGAATCGCTGGGGCTTCACTACTGCAGTGTTAGCAGGTAAGTAACCGGCCCACGGGAGACGCGTGCAGTGTGTGAACACAGCCGCGGGTTCCCTATTGATTACAATGGTGCAAGTCGCGGTTTGATTTTTAAAGTTCTAGGGTACTTCGAGGAAGTCTACAAGCAAGCCACTTACAAGGTAAGTACTTTGAGAGCCAACACACACTAGGGCACCGGAGTGCGCGAGTTGCCTCACCCAGGGAAGCCGGGTGCATAGGTGTCGGGTCGCGTCGCTGTTTTCTATGGAGACCAAAGAAGACTTGCTGCTTGCGTCGACTGAAGAAGTGTCCGGTGGAATCCAAGGGTGGATTCAAGATGGAGTCGACCTGAAAATTGAAGGGACAGTGTTCAAGGTCACTTGCCAGTGACCGGTGGCCAGAAAGATGGCTGACCACGGATGTCCGGTGATTTCAGGTCGTCTACGGTGTTGGCAACCGGATTGGAGCCAACAAGTCTTAGCAACTGCAAGTCTTGTGTAGACTGAAGAAAGTCAATGGTGCAGACCAGCAAGGTCTGAGGGACTCACCCAGCGAGGGTAAGTGAGGGCAGGCCTGGAGCAACCACGGGAGCCCTTTGAGTTGATAAGAAGGTCTTCGGGGGACCCACAAGCCAACGGGCAAGGGATCGCGAAGGCGCCTCTTCAGGAAATGCTTCACAGGAGCCCACGGTCACTCGGGACTGGGTAGACCTCTGATTTTCGCTGCAAAACCTGCTGGAGGCTTGGGCCACAAATGGTCCAATGCACAACTCCGTAGGACGTCATGAAGGGTTTGCACTCGACAATAGTGCATGGTCCCCGGGTATTGCTGTTCCTTATCACTCGTGGGGTCCACTCGCCACAGCTCTGCTGGGGACTCCCAATGGCTGTCGGGAAGTCAGGAAATCCACTTCCGGGGCAGCAGGGACTTCGAACTCCGGCGGGAGCGGGAAAGTTTGCAACTGTTGATTAAGGTTTTTGGTACCTGCCAAGCAGGGGAGTCACTCCTGGACTCCAAGGGAGATTCTTCTGTCTTCCAAAGGTAGTGGAACATCGAAGGGCCAGGATTCTTCTTTGTAGAGCGTCGTCCAGGGTTATCTGATTTGCAGTGGCAAAGTTTGCTATCTTATAGTGAAGATAGGGGAGGGACTAGCTCTATGACTACTCCTCTAGGAGGGTCGGGGAGGGTGTGGTTACACCCACTTCCCTTTGTCCAGTTTCGTGCCAGAGCAGGGACAGGTAGCCCCTGAACCGGTATGAGCTGGCATATGCACAGAGGAGCCTACTGCTCCCCCAGTGCAGGACTTCAAAGCACTCTAGTGCACCCACCTAGCCCCAATACACTAAATCCTTTCTGGAAGGTGGTGACACCTCCCTGTGACAGGATGCCTTTTGTTGGGCTTCCTCCACTGCGAGTTTCAGTCAGCAGCAGGAGGGCAGCCCAGTGTCTGTGCTGGTGGCATCCATTTTGTGATGCCAGGGCTCTTTCAGATTTGTCGTTTTTCATGTCGTCCCCTCTAGAAGGGTGGGATCATGCTCCCACATCATGGACTGATGTGGGGGTATGATTCCAAGTTGTTTGACACCTAACACGACATGTTTTGATGCAGTCATTCCAAAGTTATCATTTTAATGCACTTAAGAGTATATGGTTTAACCGCATCCACAAACAGCCATAGAGAATAGACTCTGGTAGCTGCAGAGGGGCCCTACTCAGGCAGAGGCACCCCCTCACATTGTAAACCAAGCACCCTGCCCTCAGGATTGATAGATCCTGCCATAGGGGTGGCTGATAGGTTTATATGTGTGTGTATGGTGAGATATAGAAACCTATATCTCTGTGAGGAGTGCTAACACTACCTCACACAGGCTGCAGTAGCAGGCCTGTGGTGTCAGATTGAGTCTGCTTCTCAGGGATGGCATAATACATGCTTCAGCCCCTGGTAGGCCTGTGAAGTACCTATGGCCTAGGTACCTAAGGTACCATATACTGGGGGCTCATAAGGTACCACAGTATCCAATCACTAGTGCATCTAATATGCACACCAAGTCGGTTAGAGAGAACAGAGAGACTGGGGCCCTGATTAGCAGGTACCCAGCCTGATTATAGCCAGAAACCAGTGTATACATCAGAAAAAAAGTGGGGGCAACATAAGTGCAGAACCTACTCTCCTACAGGTGGCATAATACATGCTGCAGCCCATGGGAGACCTCTGGTGTACCTATGCCCTGGATACCTCAGTACCATATACTAGGGACTTGGAAGGGTACACCGGTAGCCAATTAGGCAGGTACCAAAGTACTTGCCATAGTCCAATTTAGGGAGAGAGCATAGTGCCTGTGGTCCTGATTAGCAGGATCCAAGTCAGACTTGTCAGAAAAACAGAATGACACCAGCAAAAAGTGGGGGTAACCAGATCCTACTTTCCTACACCCTCCATCTATACCTCCAGTGTACAATCGGCTGAAAAAGGATCACCTTGCTCTACTCCATGACTAACTCTCTTGGCCAAGGGAGCTATAAAGAGGATTTTCGGGCCAGAAATTGGCTGTGGTGGTTGTTCTCGCTATTTTCTGGTCCCAAAGAGGGACAGAGGCCTTCGTCCTCTCCTCGACCTCGGAGCCCTCAACTACTTTCTCAAAAAGGAGAAGTTCAAGATGCTTTCCTTAGCTCAGGTCCTGTCTGTCCTGGACCCGGGAGACTGGATGGTAGCACTGGACGAAAGCACTGGACTTGCAGGATGCCTATTTTCATATCCCTGTCTTGCCTGCCCATCATCGCTACCTGCAGTTTACGGTAGGCCACGAGCACTTTCAGTTTGCGGTGCTCCCCTACAGCCTCACCAGTGTCCCTCGGGTGTTCACAAAGGTGATAGCGGTAGTCGCAGCCCATCTGCAGAGATCAGGGGTTCCAATCTTCTACCTCGACGACTGGTTGTTGAAGGTGGACTCATCCCAAGCAGTCCTCTCCCACCTACAGACTATGGCGAACCTCCTGCATTTCTGGGGTTCACTATCAACATGCCGAAGTCACACCTGACTCCCTCTCAGAAGCTCCCTTTCATCGGAGAGATTTAGGACATAGTGCAGTTTTGGGTTTATCATCCCGAGTGGCGAGTCCAGGTTATTCAGGCTATGATACCGAAGTTTCGGCCTCTATCCTGGATTTCGGCGAGAATGATTCTGAGGCTGTTGGTCCTCATGGCCTACTGCATCCTGCTTGTGGACTGTAGGAAAGTAGGATCTGCTTTCAGGGTCACCCCCACTTTTTGCTATTGTCATTGTTTTCTGACTGGAATCCTTCTAACCAGGACCCCGGTCTCTCTGCTTCTACCCTAAATTGGACATGGTGAAGGAAATGAACCATTTAGGGCCACTCGGGTCACTAATGACCACCTCTCAGCCTTCTGTACTAAATGAAGAGTCGTTCAGACAGTAGAAAATACAAACCAATAACTGTTTATTCATATACACTCAGAGCGGAGCCCCATCTGCCCAGTTGCTGAGAGTGCTGCAGAGGGAACTGAAATCAACATGCATAAAGTTACATTATGTATGTTTCGTAACTGGGCAAAAACACGCCCACAGTGCACTTTTCCTGCCAAGTGCAGTTAAACAGTGTAATACAGAAAGAACGGTTTCAGCACTCCTATCTTAAGCAAAGTATCTTAGTCCAAAGTCGTTCCATTCGGACAAGAGGGAGAAGGCCTCTATCTAGTGAGAAAGCTTTGTGTTAACATGAATGGTATGCTTATTACTAAAACAAGACCCAGAGGAAGAATCAAAACTTTCAGGGGAGCATTTCTCGTAAATGAACTGGATCAGTTTTGAAAAGCCTAAAATGGCGCTCAAATAGAAAATGGTGCAGCAAATGCTAACTAACATAGAGCACTGCATATGCATAAACTATTTCTATTCTAACAATGGGGAGTACTTGGGTACACTTCAGATTGGCTTCTGGTGTACCCTGATAAGTCCCTAGTATATGGTACTTAGGTACCCAACAGATATAGGTTTCCCTTAATCTGAGGTCACTACTCTTAAAACCTATAAGTCCCCCTCTAAAGCAGGCCTTTCAATTCTGAAGGTGGAGTGCTGTGTCCCAAGTGTGAGGGTGCCCCTGCATGAGCAGGTCACCCCTACAACCTTCGGAGTCCATTTACCCGGGTTTTAGTGCATCAGCCATTACGACATATAGAGTGGCCATGCATCATTAAGCAATGTCCATCTCTAAATTGACCGTAACAAACCCTGTCATGTTTGGTATCAAACATGTTGGAATCGTATGATTTGTGCACTGTAAAGCTCCTCCGGGAGGCCCTCAGTGCTCCCCGTACCACTCTTCCAGAACTAGAAAGCAAGCTAGGGCTGCTGCCGGCCAGAGACACGGTTCTGTCATCCCGCTGCTGAGCCAAGCTTGAGCAGGGGAAGGCAGAACAATAGGTATCCTGTCACAGGGAGGTGTGTCCACCTCCCAGACAGGGTTTAGTGTATTGGGGCAGGTTGGGGGCGCTTTCCAGCACCACTGAGATGCTTGAAGGGCACATTTGGTGCCTCATTGCATATTCCAGTTCAGGCAGCCGTTGGCTCCTGCTCTGGCGCAAAACTGGATAAAGGACATGGGAGCATCCTCCCTACTGTCTAACCCCTACGACCGTCTGGACACTCTAGACTTCGCTCTGGGGACCGAGTGCACACCGGGGAAGATTCCTGCTGCTCCTGGTCTCATAGTCCTGCAAGTCTTCTACAACGTCTGTGCCCGTGCTCCATGCAGGTTCTTCACCAGGCCTGTGGACATCCAAGACACCCAAAGGAATCACTCTTTGAATGAGGGAGTCACGCCTCTGCATCTACAGGCACCGCAACGCAGCTGACTGGTCTGCTGATCATGGCCTCCCACGGCCTCCGAAAGGTGAAGTAACACAGATGGTGGATCTGCAACTCCCTTGAGACCTGCACTGTCTTCACACCGAGTTTAAGGCCAGTATCCCTCTAAAGATCCGCTGGAACAGAACCCCTGTGCACTGCGCCGACTTGCCGTTGACAATGCTTGTTGACTCTTCCCTGCAGAGATCTTCGGGCTCCAAGAAGCTCCCACCTCAAGCAACTCCAGCAGCCAAGATCTTCACCCTCACCAATTCCTCTGTACCGTGGGCCCTCTTCGTTGGTGAGCTGCTCGAGGTCCTCTTGCGACTCCTATGCCTTCTGCCTCGGGATGCTCTTGAGGATCCTCTTTGGTTAGTGTGCTTCCCTGCTTCCACAGGGCCTCCTCTGACTTACCTGGTTGTGGTGAGTCACTTGGACCTTGCTGGTCCTGACACTGCATCTTTTTCATCAACTACGTTGTTTGCTGCTGCCAAAGCTGTTGGTGCCCCTGCCGGACACTCGACATCCGACGTGGGACAGCTCATAAATGGCTCCTGGTCTTCCACCGTGTCACCTGGTCCATACAGCTGTAACTTTAAGGGCACCGTTGACCTCTCCTGCATCTCCGACATCGGTGGACATTCGTCTTCCGTGCCCCCAGGTCACTCCTGAGTGGCATAGACTGTCACTTCTGCTTGCAGGTACCTCTCATCTTGAATCCACTTTTGGGTTCCACCGGATTCCTTCGTCTTCTCCAGCGGTATCTTTCCTTAAGTCCTCCTTTGTGGACTATGGCAGTTTCTGACGTTAGTTGATACCTATACACCTGGCTTCTCTGGTGTAGGTATCCTGGTTTCTGGGGTATCCACTTCTGCGATGACTCTTCAACCTTCCATCTTCCACGGGTTTTTTTCACGGTCTGCTGGGAAGGATCCTTTTTCTTTAAAAGTCAACTGTGACTTACCCATTGACTTGTGTTGATAACGCAGTCGTATTCCCACTCTGCACACGGCTTCCGTGAGGTTCCTGGGTACTTACCTTGTGTGGTTGCCTGGGTCCCCAACACTTCTACGTCTTCTGGGTCCACTCTTGACTTGAGTCGTGTTTTCCTTCCACTATTTTAGTATATAGTTTGGTCTTCCCCCTGGAGACCACTGTGTATTTGTGCTACTTACGTGTTCTATTTCCTAAGTATTGTGTGTATTGCGTTTTTATCTCTGGGTAGGAGATAGTACAATTGTGTTAGTGATTGTTTGTAATAAAATACATATTTTTAGAAATACACTGTTGTTCTTTTTCACTTCACCTATACCAATAAGAATAATTTCTGGTAAAACAAGCTGCTTCACACTCCTTTACTAAGCCTAAAGCCTGCTCTCCACAGCTACCCGAGATTTCTATGGTTGGCTAAATTCACTAAAATCACCATAAGGGTTGTCTGGATTAATGCAGGGTGCTACACTTACATAAGTGAGCACCATATACTAAGCCAGCCTCTAACATGGACAATGCCAGGTGGCACATGCGGGCTCTGCAGTGGGACCTGACATTCCAACAGGCACAGCATCGGGGAAATCTCACCATCCTGGTTCAGATCTCGGAGGGCACTGCGAAAGACCTACAGTGGTGGCTAACAAACAGAGATTGGGTCAGAGGCGGACCCTCTCTTTTTCCCATCCAGATCTCACAATAATGATGCTGGTCTCCAGGGGAAGCCAGGATCCATATCAACCTGTTGGAGCTTCGGGTGATCCGATTGCCACTGAAAGCCTTTTTACCATCCATTAGGGGAATGCTAGATCATGTGTTCACAGACACTACCACCATCTGATATTGCAACAAACAAGGCGGCGTAGGGTCATGGACTCTTTGTCAAGAGGCCCTGCGCCTCTGGACTTGGCTGGAGCAACAGGGCATTTCCCTGGTGGTTCAACATCTGGCCGGTTCTCTGAATGCCAGAGCAGACTAACTCAGCCGAAGGTGCCTTGCGGATCATGAGGGCGTCTCCATACGGAGGTAGCGCAAGGTCTCTTTCAGCGGTGGGGAGAGCCTTAGTTAGATCTGTTTGCCTCCGAAGAGAATGCCCAATATCAGCAGTTTTGTGCATTGGAGTTTTCGAGGCAGCTCTCGCTCGGCAACACTGTTTGTTTCCGACTGGAGCTCAGGCCTCCTGTACGTCTTTCTGCCCAAATCCCTCCTGCCCATAGTGCTCAAGAAGGGCAGGAGCGACCGGGCACAAGTTATTCCCTTGGCTCCGGATTTGGCACGGAGAGTTTGCTATTCTGAGCTTCTGGATATGTGCATCGATCCTCCGATCAGACTGCTCCTTCGGAAGGATCTTCTGTCGCAACAGCAGGGAAGGGTCCTCCACTCGAACCAGTCCACTCTATGCCTCCTTGCATGTAGATTGAGTGGCAACAGTTGACAGCTTTTGACCTTCCTCCCAAAGTCTGCAAGGTTCTTTTGGCAGCCAAGCGTCTGTCACAAAATCGGTATATGCCTGCCGATAGAATAGATTTTCTAAATATTGTATGGAACGGTCTATTGACCCCTTATCTGCCTCCCCAGCAGATATCCTCCTGTTTATCCTTTCCCTGGCCCAGTAGGGCTCTGCTTTGGGCACTTTGAAGGGCTACCTTTCGGCCTTCGCAGCATTTCTTCAGCTGCCAGATCAGCCTTCCCTTTTAAGTCCTCTCTAGTGCAGAGATTTTTGAAGGGGTTAACCCACTTGTTTTTCCTTTCTCCTTTTCTTATGCCACAATGGGACCTTAATTTGGTCCTTACTTTCTTGTTGTGCGCCCCGTTTGAGCTGATGCACAACTGTTCTCTATGGTTGCTCACTATCAAAACAGCTTTTTTGGTAGCAATTACCTCTGCCAGGAGGGTGAGTGAACTACAGGCCCTGTCATCACAGCCTCCTTACCTGACAGTTTTCCCAGACAATGTGGTACTTAGAAAGAACAAAGGCACCCTTTTTGCCCGGGGGTTGTAACGCCCTTCCATCTGGGACAGTCTGTTACTCTGCCCACTTTCTATGCTCCTTTCAAGGAAGAGGAGTGTCTCTACCGTCTCGACTCAAAAAGGGCGTTATTGTTCTACCTCGATGTTGGAGGGATAGGCGGAAACAAAATCTAGGAGGCCTGATATGTGGCTCAATTTTGATGTCATTTTATTGATTAGCTGTATAAGGTAGCAAAGTCCATCAAACTTAAGGATAAGGACTCTCCTGGGGTTGTTCTTCTCTTTATTCTTCTCTTTCCTTGTCTTCTAGGATCTTTGCCCAGCGTGGTCAGGAAGGCGTACCCGTGGTCAGAATGGCGTACCCCAGGAGTCTCTCCAAAGAGAAGAAAAAAAGCGGTAAGTGGAACGTCCCTATCTTACGTACGCAATACCGTCACCGCACCCGGTGTATAGGTGGAGACGGATGGAAAAGAAAGTACTAGTGCCAGTCTGGAAGATACACTGGAGATTTCAAAACCAGTCTTATCCCAAAAAGACCCTAAAGTAAGGGAAATCTAGAAACATTCAAGGACTGTATACTCTTTA
The DNA here is from genome assembly GCF_964204655.1 of Triturus cristatus. Taxonomy (NCBI): domain Eukaryota; kingdom Metazoa; phylum Chordata; class Amphibia; order Caudata; family Salamandridae; genus Triturus; species Triturus cristatus. The sequence goes on from NC_140586.1 coordinate 21,529,304, forward strand.
TAACAGTGAGAGTGCATGAAATATGTAAGTTATTTCTCTTTTTACAGAACAAAACATGATCTTTTTGACCCGAGTCAAAAAAAAAAAACAAGCATTGGCATAGCCAATAGGTCTAGCTTTTGGGACCTTATAAGTGTTTAGCCATGCAACAGTTGATGTTGTTGCACCAAGGATATTGTGCTGCATAAATAAATATTTATAAGGTCCCAAAAGTGAGACCCATCGGCTATGCCAATGCTTGTTTATGTTCTGTAGGGAAGAGAAGATTGAACTGTGGCTCCCTTCTGTGGTGAAGGAAGCTTGTTTTGGGCCACACACGATACCCTGCTAATAACACAGTCAGGTTACCATACGGTGACTCAGTTATTCCTAGGTAACAATTTCTCTCATATTATTTGACATTAAAACAGCATCTGCTGCTTCTTTACTGACAACCAGAAAACGAATGGGCAGCTAGGAAATGCAGGGAATAACACTATGATAGCAACAACCACACGCACGAAACGGCGCTTATCTCGCAGCGCAGTTCAACGAAGCACACTCAACCTGCAAGCCTAGAAACCACTGCTTGTTTCACAGTGTGCGCCTTACAAACTTTACTATACGGTGTGTAAACTACAAAATAAACACATGTCCGCTCGTGGGGTGACGGAACTGCTGTTTCATTCAGCTTATAACCTCTGACACTTTCACAACCACCTCTTCAGGGGACATGTGTTACGGCTCCTGGAGAAGACGTTTCAAAGAGCAGCACTAAGACACAACCAGCCAGCTGCCTGAAACTATTAAGACCCGTCTATTGTACCAACACCTGAACCCAGAGTCGGCCTTTGCCAGGATAGTGCCCTGGCTGGAAAGACATGTGGCGATCTCGCTGCTGCTTGTGAATACAATGAGCACCAGGGAGCACCGTTTTTGTGTTCAGAGGTCACTCATGAATGTCTACCTCAGAATGGTTACTTGCCTCCGAACACAAATACCTCTGCACCTCCAGTGCCTATCCGAATCACTCACGGGTTAAATCCTCGCGCTGGTGGAGCATGTTGTTTGTTAGAGGGGGTAGGGTTATAGTGTGTGGCAGCAGGGAGCGAGAGGGTGATGGGAGGTTAACTCCTCGCGCTGGTGGAGCATGTTGTTTGTTGGAGGGGGTGGGGTTATAGTGTGTGGCAGCAGGGAGCGAGCGGGTGATGGGAGGATAAGAAGGCCGGCTGGTAGAGTGTAGAAAGAGCGCTTGCAGCTCCTGAAGCCAGGCGCTAGGCACGCTGGTGTCTGCATGTCCTTATTGCAGACAGCTCCTTACGCCCTCTTAGGTTGTCGCCATTAACCTGGACCCAGCTCGCCCATGCCAAAAGCCGACCCTGCAAGATCGCAGGGGAAAAATGCTACCGCCGGCCACAGCTTGCAGTGCATGTGCGCGAGTGGTGCGCGCGCAGCAGTAATCACGCCATATGGCGCCTCTGCTCAAGCGCGCGCCCGCGCACATGCACTGCAAGCTGTGGCCGGCGGTAGCATTTTTTTAAGCCCTTACTTAAAGTCTCGCCTGACCCAGCACAAGCGCTGGGTCAGGCGAGACCTAAAAGGGGTGCCATTATGTATGCAGGGCAGTGTCTTCCTTTAACAGGTAGTGTCATTGTTTGCTTAACTACACATACAAATTAAAATACTTTTTCGGTCACCTCTCTTATCACTCTTGGCAAACCCCCTTGGTACCCCCTAATTTGTCTCCCCCCTGCCCGTAGCACTCACCGCGTCTGCCGCAACTCTCCTGAGTTGCGGCGGCTTCAGGGCAATCTCCGGGGGTGTCCACCAGTCCTCACACCAGCGTTCCACGTCTTCCCCGGCCTCTTCCTCTCCCGCTGTAGTCTTCGGGTTCTCACGGTCCTTGGGTGGTTCCTCTCCTGAGCCCTCTTACTCCGGTCTCGTCTTCAGCTCCGCGTCTTCCGGGTTCCTCCATACCGACGTCTCTTCCTCTCCTACAGTCCGCTTACTTGTTGGCAGTCCCTCCTCTTCCAGCTGTTTTGTCAGTCTCCATTTGTTGCCAGCCTCCCCGACGCTTCCTTCTTCCTGTGTGGAGGAGGGAGTTACTTTAACTCTTTCCCTCCCTCGTTGCCTGGGCTGTCATGACTGAAATACTGGGCGCTGTCGTCCTTGTTCCGGACTTCCCCCTCACACTTGATCGCACAAAAGAGTTCTGGATGGATGACCAACTCTACATAGGATATTTGGGAACAAAGAAGGGGGTGTGCTGTTCAAAAGAGGACCATATCTTGCTGGGTTATCCTCTGCATCAAAATGTTATGCCTTGGCAAAGAAGCAGCCTCTCGAAGGTCCTAGGGCCCATTCCAGTGGGCGAAAGCAGCCACTACAGCCCTCCAGCATGGTGTTCCTATTTCTAACATCTACCAAGCAGCCACGTCGTCATCTCTGCACAAGTTTGCCAGACACTATTGCCTGGATTCTCGGGTTCGCAGGGAGGGCATGTTTGGCCTCTCTGTCTTACAGGATTTCCTGGTTTAAAGCTTTTCTGCAGTCCCACCTCCGGGAAGGTATTGCTTGGATATCTGTTCAAAGGTAAGAAGTCTGTGACTAGATGTCTCTATAAGATGGACAAGTTGCTTACCTTCGGTAGAGACATGATCTAGTCGCAGATTCCTTACCGAGCCACCCATCCTATCCGCACTCAATGATTGTCTTTTAGTATTAGGGGTGTTCCTCTTCAGAACCCTAGTCTCTTTTTACAAACACCATGGTCAGTCACTTAATGGCTCCACGCTTCTGGGGTGGAAAGTCATGAAAAGTAATGACGTCAGCGAGCCGGAGTTGCGGTTCTATTGACTGCACGGATGTCACTACGATGATGAACACTACACCGACGACATTACGTGGAGTAGACTGACGCCACCTACTGGTGCACAGGGTTACTGCTAAGAAAAATCTTCCGGATCCAGCCTGACGCCTGGAAGTTCAAAGGTAAGGAAGCTGTGGCTAGATCATGTCTCTACCAGATAAGGCATTACCGAAGTTAACTTGTTCGATGCTGGCAGTACTGACCATGTCATAGTGCTTTTTAATTTACTTTCAACCACCCTCACTAGATCTCTAGCGCTTGACGCACTTCTTTTTCAAAATTTTAAAAATTTAGGAAATGTATCTCCTTAAAACAACTAGTTTTAAGCCCTGCAAAGACTTCCACCAAGCAGATCCTGGTGATACTCTCACAAGGTCTGTCTGGGGTTCCTTGCATGACTGCGTTCAGATGAACCTGAGGCCATTTAGAGCTGTGAGTTCAAACTCGGTCGCTGAGCACCTTAGAAACGCTTGAAAGGTACAGTCCTGATCAAAGTTGAGGCCTTTCCTGAAAGAGGTCATCAGCACAATCTGCTCTCATAAAAGTCTAAGAAAAAGCACAAAATTTAAGAAAAAGCACAAAATTTCCGAACACTTCTCCCCCTCTTTATGACCTCCTCATCAGGAGAAGTCTTGCAGACATTAACATACCTTGAAGTCAAGGTCTCAGTCTCTGCACTCAGAACCAATCTCAACCTTGGTCCAGATCCAACCCAATTTCCTTCGTCCATCTTGGATGCCACAGGATCCAGGCCTTCAGAGCAGCCATTCAGTGGATTTTTTGTACTTCATCGGATCCCTGTGGAGCAGTGTCAGACCCCATGGGTTCAAGGGTGCCTCTTGTCGGGGGTGGATCCATCCCTGACTGCGTCATGGCTCCTTTCTGGGGTCCGTCTAGACTCCAGGACCAATACCTGCTCTGATGCCTTATACGGTGCTGAGTCTGATGCCGGTCCCGTGTGTGTTGATGCCAGAAGTGACCCCACCGATGCTGGAGGAGAAGCCGATAGTCTTTTCTGACTCCAAAGCAAATACACTGCGACCTTTTTAGGTCTCGCCTGAGCCAGCGCATGCGCTGCTCTGCGAAACATTTAGTTAGTGGATTTTCAAAATGCTACCAGAGGCTTTTCCTGGCCTCAAGCTTGTGTTCACGAGCGCGTGAACGCGCGCAGTCGCCATCTGTCTTTCCTCCGTCACAGGTGTTCACTTTCACGCATGCTGTCTGAGTGTATAGCAATGATGGCCGCTTTTATATCCAGCCCGACATCGCACTGACTCTTTAAAGCATCTCTTTAGCGTGGCGTCCACCCTCCCCTTTGGATTTTAAATATTATTTTTTTACGCAGCCCAGCATCCGCGCTTCAGCATTGGTGGCCGGTATGCTATATATAGCCCTGGGGACGCTGCGCTTGTTTGATAAAGTTGATCAGAAAACCGGCACATGGGCTGGAAAATTCAGTGGGTGACTTAAATGATGAGTCCCCCAGTGGAGATCTAGGATAACAAGTACCTCTTCACAGCCACCATGGAACATGTTGTGACTGCTAGCTTTGATGGTAGAGATACTAATATCGCTGGCGGAACTGGTTTGATAAAATGTCAACCTTCCCTTGTTTATTATGTTCAAAACTAACAATGAAGAAAATAATATCAACAACGCATACTTTTGGGCCTGCCTGAGTAATTATGGGTTTGACAAGAAAAGAAAATGTAAACACCTTCAGGTGGAGATTGGGAGGCATTCGAGGACACAGACAGTCACGCGTGAACTGGCGACTCGGGGGCTTGGTTCATGCAAGGTGACTAAAAGCTAAGATTTACAGGTTCTTGCCTAAATCTGAATTTCTCTCCTGTTTTGAACCATCTCAAGATTCGAGCTCATCTCCTTTCATTTAAGCAGCGGAACCACTGAAGGAAGCCCTTCGATCCCTGTGTGGCGTCCCATTAATGCCCTCTCTTTAGTTTAGGGCCATATTGCTATTGCCATCATAAGGCCTTGCAAAAAAACATACTTGCCCGGAAACCTGATATCCCATCACTTTCGACCAGGCCTGCCTAGTACATACATAGTCGGAACGCAATTGCTACTCGTGAGTAACCATTTGGGGATACTTTTCTTGTTTATAATACTGTTCTTCTCCCTGCAATGCAATAAATGCATTGATACGAATGCACAGTCGATACTTAGATTGTCTGATAAGATTCAGTAGTAGTTTGGGGGACAAGCATTTGTGGTGATTACATGTAACAGAGTGAGATGAACCCAGTGTCGTAAACCTGCATTACGAAAACCGATGAGGACAAAGTACAGTAATATAATAAGAACAAAATATATAATTGTTTGAAGAACATTAGTACTATGGCTATAAGTAGTCGCAAGTAGGGCTTGCTATTTACTGCACTTTGCAAATACCTCTGTCCTGGTGTGTGAGGCAACTACTGGGTGCAGTAAAAAAAAAAAATCTTAATAGGTGGGACTGCCAGCAAAAACATGCCAATAGTTATTGGGGAGCAATGCATGGAAAACAAAGGCTAAATACGTGGAATTTGGTGCTGTAAATATAGGTTAATCAAAAAACACAACATAGGGTCCTGGCTCCAATCAGTAAGGCTGAACCACAACTATAGGTTAAGCATGAAATGCGTTTTTATCCCCAAACATTTTCTCTATTGTATTTCAGCAGGGTTTCTTGTGAAATCCGTGAGGGGTAAATTGAGGTGGGGAGAACAGCCTGAGGTCATTGCCTAATGCAAGAAATGCCCCTCCCTGAGGAAAATGTCCCACGCAGTAATTATGCACGGTTTCATGTTTCCCATTACGCATAACTTGGCCCTCTGTTCACAGTACAAATGCTACTATTAGAAAGTTTAGACACAGCTTCAGATATGAACGCGTTGTTTTGGTCCTGTACAGCACAAATATTGGTCATCATCAGGACAGAATGCAAGTCTTAGTATTCTCAACATTCCTATATAAAATCAATGGGAAAGCAGTGTTGAAATCATGTATTCTAGGTAAACAATACGTCCTGTCTGCATGTGCCCTTCTGTGCTACTGGCTTACAGTGTAGGTGCTAGATCAGGCCATAATTCATACTTTACAGCATGAAGTGTGAGGCAAGACCAGTGACGTCAGAGCTATCAAAAATGCAATGACACAATGCTTTCAGGCGAATGTACTTAGTTATATTTAGCATAAAAGTGTAAGAATATTTTTTTCTGCTATAACTTGTTTTTGGGTGGATGATCACCGTTTTCATCGTGTAAATAAACGGCGTTAACGTTCGAAAAATGTTTTTAAAAAGACTCTCAGAGAGTGGTTAAAAAAACAAAATTAGAGCCGGAGGGCTTGGAATGCTCTCTGGCCAGTCTTCAGAGGAGAACACAACTATTTAAGTTTCAAGCAAGTGCTCAAAACAAATTGTTCAGACAGTCAGTCATATGACTGAGACTCTAAAGTCTAGGTATAGAGGTGTATGCTGTTCCTAAAGGGTGTGATTAAACAAAGAGAGGCCTACAATGGTCTGTTAGTCAGTAAAGTCAGGAGGAATTTCCTCCTTAAGGAAAAAGACCCTCACACACCCAGCCAGCTAGATGTCATGCTTCATCATCAGGTCTGCTCCAAATCGGGGCGGCGCTGCAATCCCCGATCGGCGCCCTTATCGGGGCCTTTTGATGGAGATCTTTATTCCTTATATGCCGATTGGTGTAGTGCGGGTGAGGGCCCCAAGTGTAGTGTGCTCCAATGAAAATTTTTAAAACAAGTAGTAGGGGCCCAAATTGACAAAAGTTTAATAAGCTGGGTCCCACTCTTGACTAAAACCAAAAAGTGCGCCTCCCTGCAGTAAAGTAGTTAGGTCGGCGCTACAAAGGTCAACATGTTTCTTGCATTGGTTAGTTTAACCGCAATTCATCAGGACCAAGAAATAGAATTTCACACACTTACTGGTAGTGATAGCACCTACTATAGCACTTACCACTGTTACAGCACCCTAATAAGTGGTTACTTATGTTGAAGAAAAACCTAAATGCACCTGGAAGAAAGAAATAAAAAACAGGCACACAATAAAAACAGCATTGTATAACAGGTCAATGGTTGTTGGCCTCATGTACTGTAAACACATAAAGTGGTGTCAGGCAGCACTCGTGGTACAATAAAGTAGAATGGTGATCCAAAAAGTGCTGTGAAATCTTTACACATGCGCTTGATAGTGAGGGAAAAGGTGAGGGAACACAAAACTGCAGAAACCACACACATGTATTCGTTCTATTATAAAACACACCATAACTCATCAAAAAAACTCTTTTCTTATGTCAATAGACCAGGAGAGCAATCGGTGGTCACAGACATACAGATTACTATTCAACTCACCCCGTAGTGATGCATCAAGGGCTCCAACGAATCAGGGCCGGACTATAACACTGAATAGTGCAGTGTTCTGTCATGATACAGAAGCATAGTAACAGCGTCGGTATTCCAACACGAATAAACGTTGTGGAAGACATGATAAACAAAGAAATGAGGGAGGAAAGGAGCTTATGTGACGTCTATTTAAAAGTTAAATATAGATCCAAGCTATCGGTATAATAGACGGTCAAACAAGGGGCTTAGAATCGTAAACCCCCCATTGTGTGGGTTCGTTAGAAACGCCGATCGCTCTCGAAGTTTGACCAGAACGTCTCGACGGTCAAAACTCACAATTGCTACCCCACGCTTTGCCTTCAAACGAACCACCAATTTGAAAGAAAGACTCATACATACTAGACCCCAGAAATTTAAGGGCACTACACAGTCCACATTATGGCACCTTCCCCCTGTTAAGGGCCATTATCCTTGCGGCTTGTGTGTGGTTTGTCCCCTGACAAAAATCACCAAGAGTATCATTTTCCCCAATGGGTTTACCTGGGAGTGCAGGACTCATACCAACTGCAATACCTCGAACTGTATTTATCTAATCACCTGTCCTTGTAACCTCACTTACCTCAAACTTCGAGAGCGATCGGCGTTTCTAACGAACCCACACAATGGGGGGTTAACGATTCTAAGCCCCTTGTTTGACCGTCTATTATACCGATAGCTTGGATCTATATTTAACTTTTAAATAGACGTCACATAAGCTCCTTTCCTCCCTCATTTCTTTGTTTATCATGTCTTCCACAACGTTTATTCGTGTTGGAATACCGACGCTGTTACTATGCTTCTGTATCATGACAGAACACTGCACTATTCAGTGTTATTGTCCGGCCCTGATTCGTTGGAGCCCTTGATGCATCACTACGGGGTGAGTTGAATAGTAATCTGTATGTCTGTGACCACCGATTGCTCTCCTGGTCTATTGACATAAGTAAAGAGTTTTTTTGATGAGTTATGGTGTGTTTTATAATAGAACGAATACATGTGTGTGGTTTCTGCAGTTTTGTGTTCCCTCACCTTTTCCCTCACTATCAAGCGCACGTGTAAAGATTTCACAGCACTTTTTGGATCACCATTCTACTTTATTGTACCACGAGTGCTGCCTGACACCACTTTATGTGTTTACAGTACATGAGGCCAACAACCATTGACCTGTTATACAATGCTGTTTTTATTGTGTGCCTGTTTTTTATTTCTTTCTTCCAGGTGCATTTAGGTTTTTCTTCAACATTAGTAACCACTTATTAGGGTGCTGTAACAGTGGTAAGTGCTATAGTAGGTGCTATCACTACCAGTAAGTGTGTGAAATTCTATTTCTTGGTCCTGATGAATTGCGGTTAAACTAACCAATGCAAGAAACATGTTGACCTTTGTAGCACCGACCTAACTACTTTACGGCAGGGAGGCGCACTTTTTGGTTTTAGTCAAGAGTGGGACCCAGCTTATTAAACTTTTGTCAATTTGGGCCCCTACTACTTGTTGTAAAAATTTTCATTGGAGCACACTACACCTGGGGCCCTCACCCGCACTACACCAATCGGCATATAAGGAATAAAGATCTCCATCAAAAGGCCCTGATAAGGGCGCCGATCGGGGATTGCAGCGCCGCCCCGATTTGGAGCAGACCTGATGATGAAGCATGACATCTAGCTGGCTGGGTGTGTGAGGGTCTTTTTCCTTAAGGAGGAAATTCCTCCTGACTTTACTGACTAACAGACCATTGTAGGCCTCTTTGTTTAATCACACCCTTTAGGAACAGCATACACCTCTATACCTAGACTTATGATTGGGCCTCGTGTGCTGGACCTATTCAAAATAGCCCATTGTTCCTCCTATTATATATAATGAGACTCTAAAGTGCCAGGCCCTGGCAAAGCAATGTCGAATGTCGCATGGCTAGACCTGACCTGTAGCGAAAATGCTTGAAACTTCATCTGCATTTGATCGGAACCACTTGATATCAGCGATCATGACCAAGACTACCGGTTTAAATTCTGTTAATCGTACAATTGATTGATGAAAATCGTTGAGCATCTAAAGAAGTGTCAGTACTGACCTTAGCTTGTACTTTATAGCTTCGAAATTATATATATCCTCCAACCTCACTGTTCGTGATTGTGCTGTGTGGCTCGGCAGATAGGCAAAAAGGCGACCTTTTTTGCTACAAAAAACAGTGTAATAATTGTTTCAATCTCTGTGTGCATATTGGATAGAGATACATCGAAGCAAAAAACGTACTTTGTAACTGTGACATGTGGGATAAATTATGCCCTAAAGAAGGTTAATCATGTCTCTTCAGCTTCTTAAAAAGGGATTGTTCACATTAGTGACACTTGTGTTTTATAGATTATCTTATGGAATCATTAAGCACTTATGACACTTTCACTCTTTTCATGTTTTGCAGCACACACTTATAACACCAAAAGATACACGCTTAAATTGAGCCGGTGGTTTATGATGCTTGGCCCCGCACTTAATTGTCAACACTGGCACTTGTGACAGTCTGATGACCACAACAACAGTTATTGATTTTTTTTTTTTGTCTTTGTAAATGCTTGTTTTTTTATTGCACTTCACTAAATTGAAAAAAAAAGTGAGAAGGACTATAATGGAACAGCCAATATGTGCACATCTGTAAATGAAAAAAGTAATGCAACGAGATGCTAGACTTGCAATATTGTATGGCAGTTGGATAAAGAGATCTTTATGCAGATAAATGTATACTTGTAATCAGTTGATTTTTTTTAATGGTGGTTTGTCCAGTTCCTGCAGCAGTAAAAGAGCAGAAAGCGGTGTGCTTGCAGGAGGATGTCTGTGAGCTTTTCTAACCGTTTTGTTTCTTTAATCGCGCGGGAGCATAAACAGTTGTCTGTATTATTTCCTGCAGCCATTTCACTCTTTCTACCTCTGCCAGTAATAGGGCCCGACCCTCCACCCCCCCCCCCCCCCGTATTACCGTTTACTGTGCCCCTGCCCGCACACTACTTGGCACGTCTCACTTTCTACCGTGTCTAACTGCCACTGTTTTGGTAAACTAACGCGGTGCACATCCGTGCACTGTTGCACCCGTACAGCTGCGCCCTAGGCGTTAACTTTTGCGTTCACTGTCCAGTTGATCGCTGTCTGGCCCTGTTCTTTCTTCCTCACTCCCTCTTCATTCTCATCGCTCTAATCTGTCACACTTCCTACTCATTTCCTCCTAGTAGCTTCTTTCCTCTATTTACACGTTCCCTTCCCCCCCTCTCTTTCAGCTATTTTTCTTTCACTCTGTCTTTGCTCTTTCTGCTCTGTCTGTACTTCCGCAGAGCAGACTGTCCCGTATGAAGCACAGAACGGACGGGGGTGGGGAAACTCAAGTGGAAACAATACGTCTTTCTTAGTCCCCGTCAGGCTCCCTCCTCCTCAGTTTTCTCCTGCCAGGGGTTCAACGACTGCAACACAGTCCATCCAGAGGGGTACAGAACTGCACCCTGAATGGGGAAGCGCAGCAGGTTGCACCTTTCTGTGGCTGAATGTGTGGGCGCAGGTGTTCGCTCAACTCAGACCTTAATGCACAGGTAGCAACCAGTGCATCTGCAGCAATCTTTACTAACCCCCCACCCTTGTTACTCATATACTTTTGCCCGCATTAACACAAACTAACACTTTACCATACTGCACTTCCTGCTTTCTCCCTCCCTACCTCCCTCTTTCTTAAGCCACTTCTGCTTTAGCTACATGCCACTCCTATTTGCTTGCCATCTTCCACGCTCCTAACCCTCCCCTTCTCCATTAGGCCCCTACTGTTTTTTTTATAATACACCATATCATTTGCACACAATACTACCTTAGTCTTACCCAACTGCTACTCGCTCGTTCTCTCCAGCTCTGTCTCTACCTACTACAGCATCCATTTTAATATAACAATTTAGAGCTTTACTGCAACTTTTGTATTTTAACTACTTCTCATTATTGTTTAATTGTTTTTATATGTTATTACCATAAACACCACCACAGGATCCCTCAGGATCACTCAGCACCACCACAGCATCACTCAGCGCCACAACAATATCACTCAGCGCCACCACAGCATCAGTCAGCACCACCACAGCGTCACTTAACACCACCACAGCATCACTCAGCACCACCACATCATCACTCAGCACCACCACAGCATCATTCAGGGCCACCACAGCATCACTCAGGGCCACCACAGCATCACCCGGGGCCGCCACAGCATCACTCAGGGCCGCCACAGCATCACTCAGCGCCACCACAGCATCACTCAGCACCACCACAGCATCACTCAGGGCCACCACAGCATCACTCAGGGCCACCACAGCATCACCCGGGGCCGCCACAGCATCACTCAGGGCCGCCACAGCATCACTCAGCGCCACCACAGCATCACTCAGCGCCACCACAGCATCAGTCAGCACCACCAGATCATCACTCGGCACCACCACCAGATCATCACTCGGCACCACCACCAGATCATCACTCGGCACCACCACCACATCATCACTCAGCACCACCACAGCATCACTCACCTTCACCACAGCATCACTCACCTTCACCACAGCATCACTCACCTTAACCACAGCATCACTCAGCACCACCACAGCATCACTCAGCACCACCACAGCATCACTCAGCACCACCACAGCATCACTCAGGAACACAACAGCATCACTCAGGAACACAACAGCATCGCTCAGGAACACAACAGCATCACTCAGGAATACCACAGCATCACTCAGGAACACCACAGCATCACTCAGTACGACCACAGCATCACCATATGCTACCACAACATCACTCTGCAGCGCCACAGTATCAATCAGCATCGCCACAACATCAATCAGCATCGCCACAGCATCAATCAGCATTGCCACAGCATCAATCAGCATTGCCACAGCATCAATCAGCATCGCCACAGCATCACTCAGGGCCACCACAGCATCACTCCGGGCCACCACAGCATCACTCAGGGCCACCACAGCATCACTCAGGGTCACCACAGCATCACTCAGGGCCACCACAGCATCACTCAACGATACCACAGCATCACTCAACGACACCACAGCATCACTCAGGGCTTCTTACACTTTTTAATTACAACTTCTCAGCATGCTGCACAGCAGCCACACTTCTCTACTGCACAGCTTAGAAACATTGGCAAAGTCAATAGCTCTACCTAAACACTTATAAGGCCCCACAATGCATAGCCGATAGGTCTCGCCTTTGGGACATTATACGTTTTTAGTTATCCAGCACACTATCCTTGATTAAACAACATCAAGTGTTGCATGGCTAAACACTTGTAAGGTCCCAAAAGCGAGCCCTATTGGCTATGCCAATGCTTGTTTGATGTTGCACCACCCCAACCTCTAGTATAGCCTCAGTCAGACTCCAATACACTTCCTTTATCATATAGCTATTTGGAAAAACTACAGGATGACGAGAGTTCTCAATTAAATAATGATGAAAACTTGTTCCTGGATTTACAAGAGGCCCGCCGCCTAGAAACTTAACCATGGAGCCCTTAACTCCCCTCCTGGTCCTCCCACTGAAGATTCTGCCTCCTTTGTGATGCTGTTCAGGTGAGTGTCAGATATGTTGGATTTACAGCTTCCATCAGTAGAAGTAAAAACGAATGTTTTAACAGAGGTCTTGTAACCAGGGCAGACCTCACAAGAATCTCTCCTACTCTTCAAGGAGGCTTTGACGGACATACTCCTGGGCACATGGGCTAATCCAGGATCCTGCCCTCCAATAAATAGGCAAACAGCCAGACAGCAGGGACCAGCTCAGGGGATTCATCCTTCTTCCTGCAGCATCCAACACCTGACAGCCTTGAAGTTCAGTCCCCTGCCTGCTGGCTGCAGCCCATTGCAGTTCCAACCATATTGCCAGACCAAGCCAAAATGAATAGCGGCATTTGGCAAATGTATGTTTTCCTCTGCCAGTCTTGCCCTCAGGTTTATAAGTTCAAATTGCCCCCTGGACCGTTATTTGCATGCGTTGTGGAACATGGTGGCTGACATCTTTCTAGCAGTCCCTGAAGAGCTACGGACCAACCTTCTCCAGCTGATGAGCGATGGCCAGGAACTAGCAAAATACGTACTCCTATCAAGCCTTCAATGGCACCCATCGCTTCCGAGACCAGGCGGAGTTGGCCCTGGAGTGCTTTTAGGAGAGCAAAGCAACCGTGCATTCCTTCAGACTTGCACTGCCCATACAGCAACTCGCCACACAATTGTGCCCCTTTTGTAGTTCAAAAGGGGGTTTTAGCAGAGACCACAACAAACTTTGTCTCAGCAACAACAGACTTCCTCGGCCAAATCCTTGATATGATATCATAGTCTTTGTTTCAATGGAGCCTGACTCATTTGGAACAAAGACCATGATACCATATCAAAAAATCATACTGGAATATTGACTTGGAACCACTTGAATATATAACTGAAATGAAAGCCGATATCATGATTAATATTAAGGGTTTTTGAACTTATTTTGGATGTGGACCCATGTAATGAACATCAGAAGTATATGCATTTAGAATATCAGCTATAATAGAAGGCTTTTACTTTTGTCTGTTTTAAAGATATCGTCCTTTTAAATATGAAGGACATGTACTAGGTTGGTGTCTGTGTATTTTTAGAATAGAAATTTTACATACTTTTGTAGAATGTATTACCTTTTCTTAGATTCAATTTATTGCAATGAGATTTTTTTTTTATACGGTAATTTGCTCCCCGATTGTGCTGAACTTTACTTCAAATGTAGGTCAGGCAGGTTACTGACCCTTCAGGATTGCAGGGCCAGAAAGATAAATTAACCGGTTTTTGTTACAAGACCTCCCAGGCCTTTTGAGACAAAGAACAACCCAATAACATGCCCCCCCTCGCCACCACTGCAAAACCACTTTAATTTTCCCTCAGTGCTGAATTGACAGCCAACAGCTCTGTAGTTGCTACCTTCTTGGGGGCCGTTCCTCAAGATGGACACATTGAAAATGCTCACCATGGCCCATGTTCTGTTTCCCCTGGATCCAGGAGGCTGGATGGTGGCAATGGGCTTGCAGGACGTTTATTTCTACATCTCCATCCTGCAGTTCCAGAGACGCTACCTGCGGTTTCAGGTAGGCCTCAAGCCCTTCCAGTTCTTTGTGCTCCCCTTTGGCCTCAACAGTGAACCCCAGGTGTTCATGAAAGTGATGGTGGTAGTTGCCGTCCATCCTCAGAGTTTGGGTATACAGATCTTCCCATACCTCAATGACTGGTTGCTGAAAGTGGGTGTGTGAGAAGCTGGCCTGGTATATGATGTCCACTTATGTGAGTGGGCACCTTGCACCAGTCCAAACTCCTCTTATGGTGATTTAAGAGGTCTCAGACAACCTTAGAAAGTTATCCAAGTGGTAGCTGTGGAGAGCAGCCTTCAGGCTTAGTCTTGAAGGAGTGTAAAGCAGATTGTTTTACCAGAATGCAATCTTATAGATTAAATGAAAAAGAACCGCACAAGGTATTTATAAAAATATGTATTTATTATATAATACTCTCTAGTACGTTTCAGTATCTCAGACACGGAGATATACACAAAGCACACAATACTATAGCAAAGAAATCACAGTAAATAGCACTAATACACAGTGGGCCCAAGGGGGGGACCAAACCATATACTAAGAAAGTGGTATAAGAACCACGACTCGAGTCAGGACAATATCGAGAGGTTGTAGAATCGCTGGGCACCCAAGGAACCACCCAAAATAAGTAGACAGGGACCCCACGGAGGGCGAGTGCAGTGTGAGAACACAACCACGGGCTCCGTACAACTCCACATGTAAGTTGCAGTTGTATTTTTAAAGATTAGGGACCCTTCCCAGTGGATCCTGAGGAAACCCTGTGGAAGACAGAAGGTTGGGGAACCACCCCACCCATGGATACCGTGGTACCCACGTTAGCTATCCCAGGGAAGCCGGGTCTGAAGAGGTGTCAGAAACCGGTGTTGAACTTAATGGAGGACTACAGGAAGCCACTGATGGAAGAGGAGAAAGTGTCCGTGGGAATCCAAACGTGGATTCTTGATGAAGAGTACCTGAAAGCAGAGGGGACAGAGTCTGGGTCACTCAAGTGACCAGGGGCTCGGTAGACAAATACCCACAGATGTTGCGTGCTTCAGGATAGATGTTGATGACCTTGACACTGCAGCTGTGGGGACCAGACGATGCTGAGGACAACCAGGAGCTGGATACGAGCTGTCCCACAAAGGATGTCAAGTGCTGAGAGATCGGTGGCCAGCGGGAGCACCAACAAGCCTTGGCAAAAGCAACCCACGCAGGAAGTCAAGAAATTGCAGGAAGAGGGCAAGCAAGGTCCCGGAGACTCCCCACAAGCAGGTGAGTCGGGCAAGCCCAGAGCTATCAGGGGAGCCCAAAGAAGATGAAGTTGACCCTCCACAGGTCCCACAGGTCGAAGAGACTGGACTCGCAGGAGGACCTCATGCAGCTTTACAAAACAGGCTAAGGAGCACACGGTGCGATGTGGTTGAAGATCTTTGCAGTAGAAGTTGCCAGAGGTTGGGGCTACTTGGAGCCCAATGCACTTGCTGCAGAATTGCCAACAAGCATTTGCACTTGCAAAAGTACGCGGTGCACAGGGGTTCTGGTATTGCAGCCCCCACGAGGGATTCTGGCTTCAAACTGGGTGAGAGAGCAGCTCAGGCCTCTAGAGACGTAGAAACCAACCTCCTGTGTTGTTGAACCCTTCGGAGTCTGTAGGAGCTCAGGATCAGCAGACCGGTCAGCAGTGTTGCGGTGTCTGCGAATGTGGAGGAGTGACTCCTTCACTCCAAGAGAGATTATCTTCAAGTGTTTTGGAATCTCCACAGGTCCTACATGGATCCTGTATGGTGCACAGGCACAGATGAGGCAGCAGACTGAAAGGGAGACCAAGTCGGGCCAATACGAAGTCCAGCGAAATCCAGAGTGCCCAGACTGTAAAAGTGCAGTTGTTTCAGTTCTGAATCTTGTCCACAACGAATCTAGGGACCTACACCCAGGTAAGCCCTTAAGTACCCTAAGGAAAGGGTTGGAAAGATTCAGGGAACCTCCCAGGGGAGGGTCTGGACAGAGGTTACTCCCATGTCCTTTGTCCAGTCTTGTGCCAGAGAGGGAGCCAGCGGCTCAAAGGACTGATTTGAACTGAACTATGCACAGGGACACCAAATGTGCCCCTCATGCAGACTTTCAGGCGCTGGCAAGCGCACCCACCCAGTCCTAATACACTAAATCCTGTCTGGGACTTGGTCACACCTCCCTGTGACAGGATGCCTATTTTTCTGCCTTCCCCTGCTCGAGCTTGGCTCAGCAGCAGGAGGGCATTAATGTGTCTTTGGTCAGCAGCAACCATTTTGTGCTGTCCTGGACTAGAAGGCTGGTACCGGTAACACGGAGAGCCTAACGGAGGGCTCTCCCAGTGGGTGGAATCATACCTTCCACACCGGTAACCTCTGGGGTACCTATGCCCTGGGTACATGGGTACCATATACTAGGGACTGGTAAGCATACCCCAGTATCTAATCTGGGCTTGTACCTAGGTACTAACACAACAATTTAAGCAGATAGGCTGGGGTCCTGATTAGCAGGATCCCAGTCAGACTAGTCAAAAACCATCTTAGCATCCGGCAAAAAGTGGAGGTAAACATGCAGAAGGATCCTACTTTCCTACAGGGTGCACCCAAATAGTCCAGAACAACTTCTAGATGGTGGTGGAGCTGTTTACATTGCCATGATTTTCCATCAACATGCTGAAGTCTGCAATTAAACCGATGGCAGACCCCTCTCCCTGCCCCACCCAGAGCTAACAGTTGTGATCGAGGCATTGTTGCAAGGTTGGAGAGGTCCTCTGTGAGAGGAGGAGATCAGAGTACTCTGCTCCCCAGCGAAAACTTGCCTCCACACCAACCTGCTGGAGTTGCTGGCGATTTTATTGGCACTGAAAGTATTGCTCCCATTCATCCTGGGAGAACAGATGCTGGTCTTGAAATATCTAGATCTGGTCTAGTGGCTGGGAGTATTCACTTTGTGAGGAATCTGCGGTTAGATAGAGTACCCACCAGAAAGAGCCTTATCAAAGGTAAGTAATTTGGTTTTTTTAGACGTGAAGTTGGGGTTCTAGTTACATGGGCATCGTTCAGTTTTGTGTCATTTTCCAGGTTGGCCTTGCCTTCATATTTGTTGAGGCCTCTTGTTGTCTATCAATTTTTGCCTGTCCTTCCTGTTTTGGGCCTCAATGGGACCTACTTGACCCAGATTGTGCACGAAGTTCACAATTCAACCTTGTTCAGTGATGGCCTGTATAGTCTGTTTTGTGCCGCTTCCTTCGGATCTGCTTGGCTTGTGGGTCTTTCAGCTCCCTTTTCAGCCAGGTGTGCAGTTCTTCTGTGTTAGCATTTCTCTGTATCTCCTGTGTTTTCAGTCTCTACCTCGGGCGGGATGGTGTTTTATGGGTTTAGGAAGTTCTGTAGCAATGTATCTCTATGCAGATACTTCACGGCCAACCTGCCTTCTTCTGAAGAGTATTGTGTATTTTATAAGATTCAAAGTTGGTTTTATTCAATGCATTTCCTTTACCTTTGGCAATCCTTGTCTTTGCCTCTATGGGACTGACGTTGTCTCACGGGGGTGGCGCCATACTCTGATCGGTGATGTTGCATCAGGAAGGCACTGGAGTTTAGAGGGAGCTGTGGCTCCAACCTTCTGGCAGGAGAGTTAATAAAACTTTTCCAGGTTCAGTTTGGTGTCAGAGTGGATTCAATGAGGTGAAGAATATGTAGGTGGATAGAGTATCCACCAGAAACATTATTACAGCTCCAGGGGTCTAATGCCAAAGACACGGTTAATAGAGGCGAAAAATCCCTAAAATAGTGAAGAAGCGAAGCCAACAATGCAGTACAGGCCCTGAAAACATTGGGTTCTAAGGCAAAAAAACAACTGTGCCTAGTTTGTCAAGAACACGGACACTCGAAATGTATATTGAAGCCCCACATTAATGTAAGACAAAATGTACTTAGGAGAAAAAGTCTAAATCATTTGGCTTGATTTCCAAGGAGGATCGAGACCGGAGGAAGGCCAAGGACAAAAGGACCAATGCACCCCCAGAAGAGCCAGCAGGCGATCAGTGTCAGACCTGGAAAACGAAAATGCAGGATCAAAGCTGAAGTGGCTGCTCTCTTACAGAAAAATAATTCAATATAGTCATGACTTATTTCAAAATATCTACAGACAGCGCACAAACTACAGAAAAGCACAGAAGAAGAGGTTAAATGAAGACTTTGCACTCCAGAGCCAGCCCAGAAGATGCAAGCCCTCATAAACAGGTTGAAGAAGATGCGATCACATGAGCTGCACCAGACAAATGCACAGCACTCGTACAATATCCGAGATCATTCCTCTGGAGGAAATGGAGACCTACCCATCAACATCGTCCCACCACTGATGATCTTTCCATAGTAAAGAGCTGCAGATGCGTATCGGAGGCAGCTGGAGTAAAATGAATAATGATTCCTCCTAGAAGCCGTGGCCATTGCAGAGAAAAAGCCTTTTCCTTTCTTTTTTATGCAGTATCTTGTAGCGAGGCAAAGAGGCCTGTAAGGACCCAGCTTTCTGCAAATTGTTAAATCCATGAATAGAGAAAACACACACCCCTACTTATACTGAGAAGGAAGAAGAGCCAGTGCCACTCTAACAGTGACTGCAGGCAGAAAGAGTCCGCATTTCAACATTTAATGGTTTCCTGCCTGACAAGCACTGCAAAATGGCGGACACACTGGGTAGGAAGATGGAGAGAGTAGTGGTTGCCCAATGGCGAATTGAAAATTGAAACGCTCCTACGTCGAGATAGAATCACTCCCATTTGGGATGAGCTGGAGGAAGTGAGCCACACCTTTAGGAAGAATTTAACAAGCATTTGCAATGCTATAGGTCTCACATTATTAAAGTTTGAGCTATTGGCATTGCTAATAATAATGCAATATCAATAGCTCAGTAATGCGAGACCTATTGCATTGCAAGTGTGGGGGGTATGAAAGGAGGGTAGGAATACACTCTGTGTCTGGGGTATGCTAGGTGGGTTGGGATAGACTGTGTGTGTGGGGGTATGAGAGTAGGTTTGGGGTGCACTCTGTGTGAGGGGTATGCAAGGAGGGTTGGGGTACACTGCGTGTGTGGGAGTGTGCAAGGATGTTTTGGTATAAAGTGCGTGTGTAGGGGTATGATGAGAGATGGGTTCTGTGCATAAGGGGATATGCAAGAAGGTTTGGGGTACGCTGGGTGTGGGGGTGTATGCGAGGATGTTTGGGGTACACTGTACTTGTGTTAGGGTAGTGGTGGAAACGAGAACAGTTGAGGTAAATCTGCGGGCTGAAGGTAAGGGTAGTGAGACCACATGCAGGTGGGTTGAGGATCTGTATGCTGAAGTGAAGCGATGGTGGGAGCAGAGGGTGGGGGAAGAGCGGGTGCAATCACCCAGGAATCCACGTCACGCAAGGAGGCCCCGGTCTTCCTGAACCATGGTCATTCTCCAAGTGGGACTAGAAGACAAGTTGGAAGACTACCCTGCATTTGTTTACTCGTGGTGGTGTGTCTCCCAAGACTTTAAAAGCTCTGAGATGCAGTTCGCACAGGATGTCTGTTTCTAAAATCCTGCCATTCTGTTGCTTACTCTTCCTTTGGTTTTTGCGAATTGACCCCAATTTTAACAAAGGACTAACACATTGCGCACATATAAATTACACAGTTAAAATCATTCTTATAATCTATTAAGTCTTTTTCCAACTATTGAGAAATAGAAATACTATATGCATCAGTGACGACACATGAGCAAAGAAGTGAACGCAGACCACAAGATATGTTACATTTATACATGTCTGCTATGTTTATCTATTCCTTAGAACATAGTGTTTTGATGATTCAAACAACCGATCAGAAAGAGTGCTGGGGGAATAAAAGAATGAAACAGATTGTGAAAGAACACTTATTCATGAAATGAGGTATGCCAAAGAGATTTTAAAAAAGTGAATGCGAGAGAGAGAGCGATTTAATTATACCTAAAGAGAATACTATCTTTAAGTTAGTTACCTCACCTTATGTGGCATAGTGCAAATTCACAATAGGGTGATAAAGTAGGGTATTTCTTGTAATGGATAGATGCTCCAAAAATCTGGCAATAATTGACACCTAAACAAAGAATATCAATTATTAAAGTATCTAAGAAAGTAAGCAGCAAAGTAAAATGAACTATAAGGTTCCCTGAAGTCATTAGACCTCGCCTTTTTATATCGAGATGCATTCAAACCATCAAGGAATGACATAGAAAACAGTAGTCCTTGTGGAGAACATATACTCCAAATGGTAAAATTTAGCCACCTGAATATAGGAGGTAAATGTAATCTATTAATATTGGGAGTAAAGTTACCCTAACAAACGTACATTGTGACAACATCAAATAACAGAACTCCATAATTGCAACTGGATAGAATCCTTATGAGACGGAAAAAATAGTGTGTTACTTGTGGTAGAGTGAAACTACAAGAAATTGTCAGTAGTTGACACCTAAGCAAAGGAATAACTTGTTCACTAATCCAAGACAATAAGCAGCAAAAAAAAATTATCAGTATGACTTCTTAAAGTCGTTAGACCTCACCTTTTGTATCAGGATGCAAATAAGCTTTCAAGTAATGGCATAGACAACAGTAGTCCTTGTGGAGAAGATGTACTCCAAAAAGTGAGATTTAGACACCTAAATATAGGGGGTAACTATAATCTCTTAGTAAAAGGGGTTAAGGAACCCTGAAAAACATCCATTATGACAGCATCCAATAACAGAACTCCATAATTACAACTAGAAAGGTTCACTCCAAGTACAAGTGCATCCATATAATCTCCCGATGTGTGCCCCCATACACAGCGACCGCGCGGTATAGAGGGGAGTGACTACAACCACCTCTTTTATCTCTTCCCCTTAAATTATCCATAATAACTTAATTACTCTACCTATAGACAGGGTGCCCTCAGAATATCAATCAATGGAAGACTCCCATCACAGCATAGATTGACAAGGTCATTCTATACCATAAATAAAGTGGGACGTACGGCCAGAAACTTCCATTTTAACTCTTGACCTTTCTGTAATCTTAGATCCGTTTACCATTAACTCATGACAAGTTTATGCCACTCTCACATCTTCACTCTAAACAGCAAATATATATAGCATTTAAAACTGGTAACCTCTCATTGTTGCTGTTATCCAATGATGTTCCTGTAAAGCGCAATTCTAAAAGGGACTAAAGCCCTTGATTACCAGGATCTATCCCAACAAAGATAATAAACTAACGCCCATTATCACAGTGAATATGACATGGTGAGAAGGGAATTGTGAGAAGTTGGCCTGGTATATGCTGTCCACTAGTTATAGTGGGCACCTTGCACCAGTCCAAACAACCCCTTAGAGGTGATAGGTTAAAGACAACACTATTTGAAAGCTATCTTAGTGGTAGCTATGGAGAGCAGCCTTCAGGCTAAGTCTTGGAGGAATGTAAAGCAGCTTGTTTTACCAGTCTATAATCTCTTGAATGACCAAATGAAAGGAGAACCACACCAGGTATATATATAAAATATATGTATTTATTACTAAACATAGCATACTAGTCTCTTTATGAGGCTAGAGGTTAAAGCACATGTTACAAATAAAATATCACAGTAAATTAGCACAATATACGATAGGCCCGAGGGGCGAACCAAACCATATATTAAGAAAGTAGTATAAGAACCACGACTTGACTAGACACAAGGCCTAGAGCCTGTAGAATCGGTGAGACCCCAAGGAACCACCCAAGGTAGTGACACAGGTGACCCACGGGGGACGTGTGCAGTGTGAGAACACAGCCGCGAGCTCCGTTAGCTTCTATGGGGAAAGTCGTGGCTGGAATTTTAAAGTTTAAGGACACTTCAAGGTGGACTAGGAACAAACCCCTTTGGACTTAGATGGTTCTAGGGCCAACACCCACGGGAGCACCGAAGTACTCGTGTTACCTCACCCAGGGAAGCCGGATGCATAGGTGTCAAATGGTGTTGGGCGTCTTCGTCGATTTCAATGGCAGGATGCTGAAAAGTGCTGCTGCCGGGAAGAGGAGAAGTGTCCGAAGAGATCCAAGCCTGGATCGAAGATGTGAAGAACCTGAAAGCAGAGGGGACAGAGTCTGGGTCACTAGCTAGTGACCAGGGGCATGATAGACGAATGACCACCGATGTCGGGTGCTTCAGGTGCGAAGAGGGGAAGCTTGACTCTTCAGCCACGAGGACCAGGAGGCGTCGACGATGACCAGGAGCTGGATTCGAGCTGTCCCACGAAGGATGTCGAGTGCGGCAGCGCCGGTGCCCGGATTGGACACAACAAGCCTTGGCAACAGCAACCCACGGAGGAAGAGGAAAGATGCTTTGGTGCGGACCAGCAAGGTCCTGGGGACTCCCCAAGTGATGAAGCATCAGGGCACGTCTGGAGCAACCAGGGAAGCCCAATTAAAGTTACATTTTCCTTCACAGGGATCCACCAGTCAA
The DNA here is from genome assembly GCF_964204655.1 of Triturus cristatus. Lineage (NCBI taxonomy): Eukaryota > Metazoa > Chordata > Amphibia > Caudata > Salamandridae > Triturus > Triturus cristatus. The sequence goes on from NC_140586.1 coordinate 21,552,160, forward strand.
CGGACCAGGGATCGCGAAGGTACCTCGAGCGAGAACAAAAAGGGCCGGCTCACGGAACACTTGTGAAGTGTAGGCCAGCAGTCTTTCATGGAAAAAATGCTTGGATCTGGGCTACAAGTAGCCCAATGCACAGCCTCAAGGGACGTCGAGAAGCTAATGCACTTGCAAATGTGCACGATGTCCAGGGATTCCGGTTCCACAGTACCCACGAGGGTTATGGGTCTCAGCTTTGCTGGGGACTTGGGTCAGCCTCTGGGAAGAATGGAAACCCACCTCCTGTGTTGCAAATACTGTGGAGTCCGGCGGGAGCTTCAGAGATGCAAACCGGTCAGATGCGTCTTTGGTGCCTGCCTTGCAGGGGAGTAACTCCTTTACTCCAAGGGAGATTCTTCAGTCATCTAGTCATGTAGATCATCTAAGTTCTGGAATTTCTGTATCAGAGTTTTGTCCAGGTGTAATCTAAAGTCCTGTAGCCAGGGGTTCCTTTCTTATACCCGAGGAAGGGGTTGGGCATACTCTGGGAACCCACCTATTGGAGGATCAGGAAAGAGGGGTGGCTACACCCATTTCCTTTGTCTAGTTTCGCATCAGAGCAGGGGCTGGTAGCCCCTGCAACTGGTTTGAGCTGGACTATACACAGGGACACCAAATGTGCACCCAGTGCAGACTTCAACGCCCTCTTGGAGTGCACCCACCCAGCCTCAATCCACAAAAGCCTGTCTGGGAGGTGATAACACCTCCCTGTGACAGGAAACCTATTGTCCAGGCCTCCCCTGCCGGAGTTTCGGTCAGCAGCAGGACACCAGACGTGTCTGTGGCGGGCAGAATCCATTTTGTGATGCCAGGGCTCTGTTAGCTGATACCGGGTATACCGGTGCTGTCATGTCTCTCCCTCTAGAAGGGTGTGATCATACTCCCACACCAGTTACTGGTGTGGGGGTATGATTCCAAGGTGTTTGACACCAAATATGACATGTTTCCGTGCAGCCATCCCAAAGTTAGCATTTGCCGCAAGGTTATAATACACTTAAGAGTATATGGTCCGGCTGTATCACAGACAACCCCAGAGAATAGATTCCGAAGGCTGCAGAGGGGCTCTGCTCATGCATAGGCACCCTCTCACATAAAATCAGGCACCCTGCCTTCAGGATTGATAAGGCCTGCCATAGGTGTGACTGATAGGTTTATATGTGCAGTGATAGGGTGAGATATAGTGAACCTATATCTCAGTAAGGGGTGCGTGCACCACCTTACGCAGGCTGCAGTAGCAGACCTGTGGTGTCATTGTGGAAGGCTTCCCAGGGGCGGCATAATACATACTGCAGCCCCTGGTAGGCCTCTGGGGTACCTATGCCCTGGGTACATAGTATACCATATACTAGGGACTTATAAGGGTACCACAGAACCCAATCTGGAGTGTACCCAAGGTTCATGGAATCAATTTAGAGAGGAAGCAACTAGGCTGGGGTCCTGATTAGCAGGTCCCCAGCCAGACTAAAGTCGAAAACAGTGAAACATCAGCAAAAAGTGGGGGTTACTATAAGAAGCAGATCCTAGTCTCCTACAGGAATATCTTAGAACATAGGATATAACGTAGTGAGAAGGGAAAATCTTAGCGCATGGATGACCCATATCTGTCACGAGAATTGATTAGAGAAACTTAGTACCCGGCAACGCCCTGAAACGAAAGTCCGCTCTCATTCCTCACACAATCCGTCACTAGTTTATTACACCAAGATGTCTCTGCTTAACGTAGCCTCCCAAAGTGTTACATACCGTGATAAGCGATCTCTGTGATGCACTTTTTATAGGTTCTCTGCATTGTTTCACCACCTGACTGAGCTAATCCTATTAGGTTATAATGTTACGAGTCATCACAAAACCTGCACCATGACACCTAAAGAATCTTATGAACTGCATTCTAAGCCACGCCCATAATGACCTGTTGACACTGTAGAATATTTGGAGATAGTGGCCATTAACAAATTGCATGGATACTGAAGAGGGTACATCCTGATTCACAGACGGCTAATGCTCTCCTGTAAAGATAAATTAGATAGGTCTAGACTACCTGACCTTCTGGGTTAATACATAGTAGCCATCCTGCTTGGCCACGCCTATCACCCTTATTCCATTGGCCAAAGTCCAAATGCTTCACCACTCAAGCACACATGCTGCACCCCTCATTAGCTGCAATATGCATCCCATTAACAGAACCTGCAATAATTCATTTATCTACGCTGCTTACTGCGTGGCAAGTATACTATGCTAATCTATAAAACCTTAGGTTAACCCTGATGGTCACATCCATGCATGTTTAGCCCATATCCAGGCAGTTACCTATTTACCTATCTGCGGCCGGTCTTATTAAATTTCAGTTTGTTTCTTATCGATCCATATAATATTGTAGTGATGTCTTACTCCTGTTTTCACTGCTTATGTTTGCATCGCTTTACATGTGTTCATTATCTCTTGGATCACAGAGATTCTGGGTTCCAAAGAACGGCGGTTTGCTCAGGGCCGTTTCTAGGTGTTTTGCCGCCCTAGGTGAGAATTGAAAAATGCTGCCCCCTCCCTTTTACTACCATCACTCTCTCCCCCTGTCATCCAGGTGTTGGGGAATAGAGGCCTGCTCTGGTGCCTCTCTATCTAGTCTGGACTGTCAAATCAGTATAAAAGATTACATCCCACATACTACACCTTTCACTCATTCTCCCACCTCTCCAGGTTCACTTCGTGCCACGATCGAACATGGTCCAGCGCTCAGCTGGTCATACGTCTACCTTCTTAAATGGTCTAAGCCCACCCTCTGCATACCACCACCCTTACAAAACTTCCCTCGCTTTACAAAGACAGTTTTCTATACCACATTCTTAGACGCTCCCAAATTAGTCTCGTGAGATCAATATATGAAACACCTTCCCAGGGAATTATGTTGTATTGTATTGTATAAATTTCTTATATAGCGCGGCTATCACCCAGCGGGTATCCTGGCGCTTTAGAGACCATGGTGACATATAGCAAGTAGAACGAGCAGCCACTAATCAAGGACGTTGCTACCTATTCCTGGCAAATAGCCAAATCTTAAGATTTCTCCTAAAGTCCAACAAAGATTCGGCCTGTCTCAGGTTTTGGGGAAGCTTATTCCAGAGACATGCTGCTGCCGTGCCAAAAGCCCTACCTCCCATCCTTGCCAATTTTACTCTAGCAACGGATACCAGGCTTTGGCTAGAGGACCGAAGGAGTCTTTTTGGCTCGTACCAGGAGAATCGCTCTCGTATGGGTAGCGGGCCTATATTATGTAGTGCTTTATAGACCATACACAGGGACTTAAAGCTGACTCTGTCTTTAACACGCAGCCAGTGTAGGTCCCTCAGTGCCAGAGTCACGGAGGAGCCACGCTGTCTCTTGAGGGCTAGTTTAGCTGCCATAGACTGAACTCTTTGTAACCCCTGCACGATGTATTGGGGAGCACCCAAATAAAAGGAGTTACAGTAGTCCAGTCTACTCAGAATTACGCTCTGAACCACTAAGGGCCTAGCCTCGCTTGGTAGTAGAGGAAGAATTTGACGAAGAGCTCTCATCAGGGAGAAACAGATGCTGATTGTTTTGTTGGCCTGGGTTTGCATCTGAAGGTCCTCATCCATCATGACCCCCAGATTGCGGACCGTTTTTGCTGCCACTATGGGGTCATCCTCTGGCCTCTATCCTCTATCTGACGTAGCTGTGTCTGTACCGGTTGTCTCGGGGTCATCTTTGGTAGAACTGAAAACAATATGAAGTTCAGTGACGTCGTCAGACCCCTGCTGCCTGCTACCTGTCCTGAAGGCCTGGCTGATGATCTGTGACTGACAAACAATGTCGTACATCAAAGGGGAGAGAGTGGGTTGACAACAGCAGAGGAGACGGCCCTTCGCAGCAGGGTACCGCGGTCACATTGTTACTTTGATGCACACTGTCTGTACCATCCCATCCGTTGATACATACATTGCATTGTGCTTGTTGTCAAACACCAGTTACCCACGGCCTTCTCCCGTCTCCAACCCAGCCCACAGCGCTGTTAGGGCAGACATCTCTGCAGGCTCTGATGGAGCTGCCGCCCTCTCACCTTCATGTTATGAGGAGATGTCTCTTAAAGGCCAGAGCTCTCCACTACCTTTGAAAAATTAATCCGACCTTGTGTAATGTAATCTCTAGTGCTTGTGTAAAGCGCTGTAATGCCCTTGACCCACGTTTGCGCTCTATAAAACTGCAACAGCCAAAAAGACTTGGATATATTTACTGGGGTTCTGGTGGTCTCCTTTCTCACTGCTCAGAGTTTTCTTTAGTTGTAAATTGTTTGAGTTTAACAGACTCGTGGGAGCTTTGCACACTTGGGAATACAAAATACGTGATTTGGACACCTGGTGAGATTGTTTAATGGCGTGCGTGTCAGAGTCTAGTCCCAAAGCATCCGCTGGGTACCCGTGCGTCACGCGCTGCCTGCCCCTGAAGCCCGGCCCTATGCTTTGCTAACAGGCTGTGGAAACTTGTGAATGCTTGTGAGCTGTGGTGACTTGTACCTCCTAATTCCATCTGCTAGTCTGCCGGTTTTTTCTCAATTTACTTCTGAAGTGTCTATCGACTGGTCCAACGCATGATACACATTTCCAAATGCAGACAAGAACTTAAATGCAACAGTTCGTAAAGTGCCCCCTCCCACGCATATGATGTTTTTTGCTGCCCTCCCCCTTTCGTTGCCCTAGGCGGCCGCCTAGGCTTGCCTAATGGTAGAAACGGCCCTGGGTTTGCTTCAGTCTGTTTGCCTGCAGCGGTCGGGGGTACTGCTGTCTGACTTAATAAATAGTTACCCTACGACGTTGTCAGCCACTTACTTCAAATATACAAGGAGACTTCTAGTTTCATCTGTTGCCTTGCTGCCATCAGGGAAGCATACCACTCTCTCCATAGGATATTGTGGTGTACATTTATATTGGTTTTTTAACCATGATATATTGCTTACAGTGCTGTGCTTCACCCTCTATGACGGGCAAACTGTTGAGTGCCATTGTAGCATCAGTGTGGTGACTACAGACCAAGCGGTGTTACTGCAAAAAGCAGGAGTGGCAAGTAAAACGAGCCCTCAGTGCCAACCTTGTTTACTGGTCAGATTTAAAGTGTCCTCACCAATGCTTCCCGCATGTATGTCACTCTGTTGACGAGTTATCATTCCCACTGCCAGCCCAGTGACAAGAAATTTGAATCCTGACTGAGGCTACCACCCACCTGCGATTCCGATGCTCCAAAACTTCCATGGACTGCAGGAAACGTTATTTCAAAGCAACTTTGTAGATGAACTACAGATATCCCATGAACTTCATTCAGCCCAGAGAGGTTCCAGCAAAAGTGATCAACTGTTAGATCCCTGGATAGGGCACCAACATATCTGACACGCTTCAGTTGCGTTAAAATATCATGGGTTTATACCTCAAATCAAATTTACTTTATTCGGTTTATGCAAAACCATAAAAGTTTACTAAAAGACATATTCTGTCACTAAAAAAGATAAAAACCATGATAAACATATAAGACTATATACAAGGTTTACAAACATATTTTGAATGAATTACAAAAAAACCACAAAATAAATTCAGTTAATTCAGATTAAAAGTTTTAGACAGATTAGGCTTGACTTGTTTTCCTTATAATTTTTACTGCCGCAGAAAGGAAACTAGCAACATTAAAGACTTCCCACACATTTGACAATAACTGCAGGTAAAGAAGAGCTAGCTTAAATTGCACGAAGCCCTTATTAACTAAAATTGGGAAAATGAAGCGCTTCCTGATACCAGTAAGATGTTCGCAGAAAAAATTAAAATGCATGGTATCCTGAACAGAGAAATCATCGCATGAACAGACCCCAAGATCTTCCACCCTCTTCCAGCCTGGCGATTCACCTAAAAGAAAATTACATTGATCTAATCTGAATCTAACCAGTAGAAATCGGTGATTGGGGTTTGTAACCATGTCTACATATGGTTCCATGGTCAGGGTAGTCTTCCGCAATTGATGAGCCCTTACTGTCGGTTTTACCAGCTCCCTTTCTTCTCTAGCCATTGTAGCTATTCGCAAATATGAATCTTTAACCCACTTTATATCTCCCCTCAGCAGTTTTTCAGGAAAATTATATATTTCAGGTCTGCCAAGTTTTACTGACAAGTTATGGACATATTTAAGCCAGGGAATGCGACACCCATGATCAAGGGCCAAACAATCTTTTAGGATTTCACGATTTAGCCCTAATTCAGGGTTTAACCAGGTAACAATCCATTTTAACAGCGGTGCCATGGCAATTACATCTTCAACAAAACCCACTCCACATTCCTGATTAAGAATGTAGCTAGCTGTTGATTGTGGGACAGATAAAATATTCCTAAAGAACTTATCTTCGATCACCTGGATGGCCTTCACATTCCTGCAACCCCACAGGTCAGCCCCATACATTACAAGGGAGACACATTTGGCTCTATAGATTTTTAAGAGGGCCTTCATTGGTCTAGCTCCCAATTTGCGGGCAAAACCTAAAACAGCCGATGTAACTCTAGTCAGGACGTTTCTTTTAGCTAAAATTTGGGTTCCCCAAGAGCCCTGGTCATCAAATAAGACCCCTAAGTACGGGAACGTAGATACCCTGCTTAATATGTTCCCTTCGCAGTAAAAAGTTTTGACCCTTGTGGTCCTGCAGCCAATTGCCATTACATGGGATTTTGAAAAATGTACAGAAAGGTCAAGGAATCTCATAAAGACCGCGAAAGAATTTAAAAGTAATTGTAATCCAACCGCGGCTCTAGCTAAAAGGGCAGTGTCGTCCGCATAAAGAAGTGCCGGGATCAAGCGTTTCCCTACACGAGGGATGTCTTTACAGCCAGCGCTTAAGATCAAATCCAGGTTATTAATGTAAAGCGTAAAGAGTAGAGGTGCCAGGATGCACCCCTGCCTAACGCCATTGACAATTTTTATTCCTTCGGTACAATTGCCCGTCTGATCGTACCTCACAGTGGCTTATAAATCCCTGTGTAGGTCTGCGAGAAAATGGATGATGTTTTTATCAGCTCCCAAATTTAGGAGCATAGTCCAGAGTTTGGACCTGTTCACTCGGTCAAAGGCTGATGACAGGTCCATAAACGCTAGGTAAAGAGCACCCTTCTTAGCAACTGTATATTTTCCGATCAATAAATGTAGATTTAAACATTGATCTAACGTGCCCATGCCCTTTCTAAAACCATACTGCAGGACTGAGAGTGTTTCCGTTTCCTCAAGCCATCCTGTGAGTTGACTTAACACCACCCTTCCAAGTACCTTCACTGAAGAATCAATAAGAGATATTGGGCGGTAGCAGCTGGGGTCCCCTCTCTTGCCTTTCTTAAAGATAGGTATTATAACGGACTCTGACCATGTTTTGGGCAGACCCAATTGACAGGCATTAATGAAAACATTATACAATATTTTTGACCATGTCTTGATGTCAGATTTAAACAGGTCTGCCGGCACGCCGTCCGGTGCAGGGGCCTTATTACTCGTCATCTGCCTTATTGCCTCAGACACCTCTGACTCAGTGATCGACAAAGTATACTCCTCTATGTTAAGGTCAGAGTTAACACAAGACTTTTCCCCTTCATAGACTAGTTTAAAGTGGTTGTACCAAACCTGTTCCTGGATGCCACATTCAAGCTCGCTTTTACAGGAGTCCTGGAAAAAGGGCCTATTTACCACTGCCCAAAATTTTGCACTATTATTGACAACGTTAACAGATAAGAGCTCATTCCAGGCCTCCTCCCTAATTTCCCTTTTCCGGTTCTTCATGGCCAGTTTATACCTTCTACCACATGTATTCTAAATCAGATTCTCTGGTATGTAACAAGGGGAAGGGATATTCAATCCTGTTTTTTGTGGAGGTAAATCACACCACATCTCTAAATGCCAATAAAGGTTGGGAACCCATATGTACTTCTTGAGTCAAATCCTAAACATCACATCTGATAGACTTCTAGCTGCAGATTCCTTAACTTTGAATTTCCCAAGTGTCAGGCTGGTTCCGGAAACGTTTGCTGAGCAATACCTCTAGTGCGCACCGTCGGGTTGTTCCATTTGACTCCATGTAATGTCGTTGAAGCGTTGATTATGACATTGTGGTACCTATATAGGACATTCTCCACGTATTTGTGCCTGCCGACCCCTCTGGTGAGCCCTTGGGCCCCACGGAGTTTGACTCCATTGGCTTCGGCCATGGCGCTGGTGAGTCCTCGTGGATTCGGTTCCGGATCCAGGTCGCTGCTGGTCATGCCAACGCGACCTCCTCTGGTGTCGGACCCAAAGTCGGTGTCGTCGGTGCCCACCAGCGACACCAGCCCCATCCTTCTCCCCGACAACACAGTCGTTATGACGTCGCTCGACTCCGATTCCAGCACCAATTGAACCCAGGGGGTCTATGTTGTCGCCTGAGCACTTTGAGGATGTACTAGGCTCAGGAGAGGAACGGGGAGGGGTCTAGGAACACCAGAATGATTCTGCAGAGCAGTTGGACTGGTTTGGGGAACTTGGGGAAGCCAGTACTGGAGACTTCTCCAGATACTGGCATGCTCTCTCCGCCAACTGTGGCTACAGAGGAGGGGGCATCCTATGCAATGGTGGTTAAAAGGGCAACTGAGGTCCTTGTACTGGAGCTGCCCTCCATGCAGGTCAGAACTAATCACCTGACTGAATTGCTTCAACCTAGGGCTTCCATCCCAAACTCCTTTTGCCCTTTACGAAGCATTGACTGATGTCCTTCTACTCACATGGTCCAAGCTTAGCACAGGGGCTCCTGTGAATAGTTAATTGTACGCCGCCATCGTCAAGCTCCGGGTGACCCAAAGTTCCTCAATCTGATAGAGATATCTAGCCGCTGATTCCTTAACTTTTGAATTCATCCCAGGCGCAAGTCTGGATCTGGAAATTTCTCAGCAGTACCACTGCGCGCCGGGGGTTTGCATCTGTAGGAATGTAGGATCCTTCTAGCATGGTTATCCCCACTTTTTGCCTGGTGTTGCTCTGTTTTTGACTGGTCTGACTGGGATCCTGCTAATCAGGACCCCAGTCTCTCTGCTTCTTCCCTGAATTGGTCAGGGTGAGTACTTAGGGACACCACAGATTGACTACTGATATACCCTTGTAAGTCCCTAGTATATGGGACTAAGGTACCCAGGGCATTGGTACACCAGGGGTCCCCCATGGGCTGAAGCATGTATTATGCCACCCATGGTAGACCACTCAAATTGTGACTACAGGGCTGCCATTGCAGCTGTGTAAGCTGGTGCTAGTATCGCTTACGACAGTTATAAGTTTCCTTATATCTGAGGTCACTGCACTTAAAACCTTTGTCACCCTAAGGCAGGCCTTACAATCCTGATGGCAGGGTGCTCAGTTATAAGTGTGAGGGTGCCCCTGCATGAGCAGGACACCCCTACAATCAACGGAGTCCATTCTCCCAGGTTGTAAGTGCATCAGCCATTATGATATTTAGAGTGGCCATGCATCATTACTCAGTGGTTATCTCCAAACTGGCTGTAATGAACTCTGTCGTTTTTGTTATCAAACATGTTGGAATCGTACCCCAACACCGTAAACGCTGTTGGAGGTATGAGTCCATGCACTGTAAAGCTCCTCCGGGAGTCCCTCAGTACTCCCGGTACCAGTCTTCTAGACCTGGACAGCAAACTATGGCTGCTGCTGACCAGAGGCACGAATCTGCCTTCCTGCTACTGAGCCAAGCTCGAGCACGTGAAGGCAGGACAAAAGGTTTCCTGTCACAAAGAGGTGTGACCACCTACCATACAGGACTTTGTTTATTGGGACAGGGTGGGGGGCACTTATCAACGCCGCTAGGCTGCTTTGTAGGGCACATTTGGTGCCCTCTTTGCCTACTCTAGTTTGAACCAGTTCAGGGAGCCGTTGGCTCCCACTCTGGTGCAAAACTGGACAAAGGACATGGGAGTATGACCTCTGACCTCCTGGTCAGGAAACTGCTCTCCCCTTGCGCAGCTCCGTGGTAAGTGTCCTACCACCTGTGCTGCCCAGCCGGTGTTCGAGGCCCCTCTACCTCGGTGCTGCCTCTGTCCTTTCTCCTGGTGCCTCGTGCATGTGCCTTTACTCTTGCTTTAGTTTTGCCTGTTTCACTTTTCTCTGTTATGCCTTTTTTTCTTTTTGCCTCTTTTTCTCTTGCTGCTTTCGTTTTTTCTTTTTCACTCTCTTGCCTTATGCCTCCTTTTCCTGCCACTGCTGCCCCTGTGGCCCCTCCCCCTCCCATGTTCTCCCGATCTCGCCTCTCAGCTGTTCTGCCCTCCCCCGACCTCTACTTCAATCAATCAATCAATAAGAGAATTGTAAAGCAAACTACTCACTGTGAGGGTCTCAAGGTCCGGAGGGGGGAGGGGGCGGAGTAAGCAGCTCCGTTCATTCGAAGAGCCAGGTCTTGAGGGTCTTCCTGAAAATGTTCTGAGAGGGGGTGCATCTGATGTCGATTGGGAGCTCTTTCCAGGTATTGGCCGCTATGTAGGAGAAGGCTCATCCTCCCGTTCTGGCTCTGCGGATGCGTGGGGTTTCGCGAGCTCGGGTATGTGGAAGGAGATTCTCTCGTTGGGGTATTGGGCTCCGGTGTTGCGTAGGCATTTGATGGCGTGGGTGAGAATCTTGAATGTTATTACTCGACGGGGAGCCAGTTGAAGTCTCGCAGGTGTTGGGTGATGTGTTCGTGTCAAAGGATGCCGAGGGCGAGTCTAGCTACGGTGTTCTCTATGGTCTGGAGTTTGCGGAGCAGGTACTTGTTGATTTCGGCGTAGAGGTCGTTTCCATAGTCCAGTCTGTTGGTTATGAGTGCGTGGGTGATGGTTTTTCTTGATTCAGGGGGGATTCATTTGAAGATCTTGCGAAGGATGCGGAGGGTGTTGAAGCAGGTGGAGGCCACAGTGTTGACCTGTCGGCTCATGGAGAGGGAGGAGTCGAGTACGATACCGAGGTTCCGGCTGTGGTCCATAGGGGTGGGCGGGCTGCCGAGGGTGGTGGGCCACCAGGAGTTGTCCCAAGCGGTGGGGGAGGTTTGGAGGACGAGGACCTCTGTCTTCTCCGAATTGAGCTTCAGGCAGCTACTGTTCATCCAGAATGCAACGTTCTTCATTCCTTCCTGGAAGCTGAGTCTGGTGGTTATGGGATCCTTGGTGAGGGAGAGGATGAGCTGGGTGTCATAGGCGTAGAAGACTATGTTGAGTCCATATTGTCGGACGATGGTGGCGAGGGGGGACATGTAGATGTTGAGCGTAGGGCTGAATGACAATCCTTGAGGTACTCTGCAGTTGATCTCTGTGGGTTCAGAGAGGAAGGGTGGCAGTCTGATGCTTTGGGTCCTGCCGGTGAGGAAGGAGCAGAGCCATTCGAGGGCGGTTCTCCATATGCCAGCATTGTGGAGTCTGGCGTAGAGTGGGAGACTGTGTCCAAGGCTGCGGAGAGGTCGAATAGGATCAGGGTCGCGGTGTGGCGTTGGTCGAGGAGGGTGCGGATGTCATCTATGGAGGTGAGTAGGGCGGTCTCAGTGCTGTGGTTGCTGCGGAATCCATATTGAGTGGGGTCGAGGATTGAGTTCTCTTTGATAAAGTTTGTTAGTTGGGTGTTGACGGTCTTCTCTGTGACTTTGGCCGTGAAGGGGAGGAGGGAGATGGTCCATAGTTTTTGAGGTCCAAAGGGTCTGCCTAGGGCTTCTTGAGCAGGGGTCTGACTTCTGCACGTTTCCAGTTGTCGGGGAAGGTGCCGGTTTCGAAGTTGGGGTTGATGGTGCGTCGTAGTTCAAGTGCGATGGCGGCGGCGGCTCTGTGGAAGATGTGCAGAGGGCAGGGGTCCGTGGTTGCTGCTGAGTGGATGCCTTTCATGGTCAATTTGGTGTCTTTGATGGTGGCTGGGGTCCGGCGGAGGTGGTGGGTTGGCTGTCGTTGTTGGAGGGGGAGTGGTTTTGGAGTCCGGTGTCCATTCGGTGAAGGTCACGTAGAGGGACTTGATTTTCAGATAGAAGTAGGAGCTGAGATTGTTGCAGAGGTCCTGGGAAGGGGTGATGTCTGTGGCCTCACTTGAGGGTTTGATAAACGCTTGGATAATGCTGAAGAGTTCCTTCGAGTTGCTGGCGGCGAGAGCAGTCCTCTGACCAGAAGGTCAGAGGTCTTGCTTTCTCACCCTCGCAGCGGCCGCCATTAAATAGGCGAGGGGGAGGGAAACTCAGCTTGGAGGTGGGAACGGCAGAAGGGAGGGGCCGTGGGGAGCAGGGGCAGGAAAGGGTGGTGAGAAAACCGGGAGGGAAGAGAAAAACAAGGGCACAGGCACAAAACGAAAAAGGGCAGAAAAACAGAGTCACAGAAATTACCATAAAAATACACTGAAGACAGACAAAAGAAACAAAGACAAAACGGGCACAACAAGTTAGAGAGACAACAGTGGAGCAGCAGAAGAGCAAGGCTCTCCCACTGGACCACCAGGGGTGAGGCAGTAGCCTGTGGGTGGAGGAGGGCCTAGAACACCTACCAGACTCCTCTCAGTGGCAGCGGCCCAACAGCGGAGCTGCTGGGGGAGAGAGCAGGTCGATGCACGATAGGGTGAGCAAGACCTCTGACCTCCTGGTCAGGAAACTGCTCTGCAGTAAGTGTCCTGCCACATGTGCTGCCCAGCCGGTGTTCGAGGCCCCTGTGCCTCGGTACTACCTCTACCATCCTTTCTCCTCATGCATCGTGCATTTGCCTTACTTTTGCTTTAATTTTGCCTGTTTCACTTTGCTCCCTTTTGCCTTTTTTTCTTTTTGCCTCTTTTTCTCTTGCCGCTTTCCTTTTTTCCCTCTCTTGCTTCTGCCTCTTTTTCCCGCTGCTGCTGCCCCCGCGGCCCATTTCCCCTCCCGCTGTTTTCCGATCCTGCATCTCAGGCGTCCCGCCCTCGCCCTGACCCCCTTTTAATGGTGACAGCTAAGCGACCAGTGCCAGGAACCCTGGTCCTCCGACCCGCCAATGCTACAGCTCCTAGGCTCTCTAAGCACTCAACGTCATCAAGAACAACTGCAAGCTCACCTCACCCCACGACACCCATGGACTCTTCACCTGCCGCCACTCCTTCACCTCTGCCGGTACCCAGGACCCTCCTTCTCCCGCCAGCAACAACTCCTTTGCACCCCAAACCCTGCAATGCAGCCTTTTCAACGTCCGCTACCTCCACAGACACGCCGCTGAAATCTGGGACCTCCTTGAGAGCCCCTCTCCTGACATCGCCTTCCTCACCGAAACCTGAAAAACGCCGCCTCTGGACCGGTCAGCCTGATTGCCTTCCCCGAAGGATACAAAATCACACGGAAGGATCACCCCAACCGCCCCGGGGAGGCATTGCCATCGCCCACAAGGCCAACCTTCACCTGAGCATCTACACCGATGGGCCCACTGACCTGATGGAACACCTTCACTTCAAGATCCAGACCAACCTGTCCACCACCCTCCAAGGCACCCTCATCTACAGACCCCCCGCACCTTTCTCCGACTCAGTCACCGACATCATCACCCAGCATACCATCACCTTCACCAACCACACCTCGCTGGGAGACCTCAACTTTCACCTCGACAACCGCCAAAACCCCAACTCCACCTCACTCCTGGAAAACCTCCACAACACCGGACTCAAACATATCATACCAGAACAAATGTCCTCAGCAGGACACACCCTTAACTCCATTTTCACAGCAGGGAACTCCATCACCTTCAACCACACCTCCAAACTCCCATGGACAGACTACCGCTGCGTACACTTCACCTTCAAAAGTAATATCTTCACAGACGTCCACACCAGTTCAGAAATTTGACCAAGATCTCAGATGACCAGCTCGCCGCTGATCTCAGCAACTCTGCTCCAACCGCCACAGACGACCCTACCACCACCGCCCGCACCCTACACAACTGGATTACCGACTGCACCAACACTATCTCCCCCTTCAAGAAAGCCTCCAAACCTCACGCCAACAAAGCCATCTGGTTCTCCACAGAACTCCGGAAATTTATTTGTACCTGCAGACACCTCGAAAAGCTATGGAGAAACTCCAAGACCCCAGCAGACTGCCACAACTTCAAAGCATTCACCACAAACTCATCAGATACTCAAGGAACAAGGCACTCCAGGATAGAATCTCCACCCAAGCACACAACAGCAAGGAACTTTACAGCATCATCAAAGAGTTCGCCCAACTCAACAGCGAGACTGCCGACATCCCACCCTCCCAGGACCTCTGCAACAGACTCTGCGCCTTCTTCCACCACAAAATCAAGACCATCTATGACAACTTTGTTGACCATAACCTCCAAGAGGAACCCTCTCCCACCCTTCCCCACCCCACGAAGCTGACACTGGACTGCTGGACCGCCCTCAGCATTGAAGACACCCTAAAGATTATGAAGACCACCCACTCCAGGGCCCCCACAGACCCCTGCCCCAGCACATCTACCACAGAGCTGCAGACATCGCCTCCGAGCTTCAATGAATCATCAACTGCTCCTTCGAGACCGCCTCATTCCCCGATGATTAGAAACACGCCAAGATCAACCCTTTTCTGAAAAAACCCTCGGTGGATCCCACCGACCTCAAACTTCAGACTGATCTCCTTACTCCCGTATCCGGCAAAAGTCATGGAAAAAGCCGTCAACAGTCAACTCGCCGCCTTCATAGACGAAAACATCCTCGAGTCCTCCCAATCAGGCTTCAGGAAGAACCATAGCACCGAAAACTGCCCTTCTCGCTGCTACAGACAACATCCACTCCCTCCTCAACAGAGGAGAGACTGTTGCCCTCATCCTCCTGGAGCTCTCCGCGGCCTTTGATAGTCTCTCATCGCATCATAGCCCGCAGACTGCAAGACGTGTTAATCCGGAACAAGGCCCTTGACTGGATCCGCTCATTCCTCTTTGGCAGAACTCAACAGTCCAGACTCTCTCCTTTCCTCTCGGAACCTACACCGACCACCTGCAGAGTCCCCCAAGGTCCATCCATCAGCCCGACCCAGTTCAATGTTTCCATTGGCCCACTCGCATACATTGTCAGATAACATGGACATCGTATCATACGCAGACGACACCTAACTCATCCTCTCCCTAACCAACAAACCCAACTTCTCCAAGCACAACTTCCAAGACAGAATGGAGCAGTCGCCAGGTGGATGAAGAACAGCTGCCTACAACTCAACACGGACAAAGCCGAGGTGCTCATAATGGACCAACACTGTGATGCCTGGAACAACACCTGGTGGTCCCCCGCCCTCGGGAACACTCCCTCACCCCCCAGTGAGTAGGTCCTGAGGGGGTCCGCTGCAGCCAGTGAGTAGGTCTAAGAGGGTCCGCTGCGGGAAAACAGAACAGCGAAAGGCCAGCAGTTCAGTTGGACCCGGGTACGGTGCCCTTTACACGTGGAGGCCCATACGGAGGAAGTTGGGGGCTCTGGGGGCACGGATAAGCGTTGGCTGAAGGGCGTCGCTAGGCCCTGAGGTGCATGTGGCGCACATTGTAATTGGCAATTGCGGGGAAACTGAAAACAAACAGACATTATCCCTGCCTCGATAGGCCCTGTTGAACACATTGTAATTTGGCAATTTAGGGGAACTGAAAACAAACTCAGACATTCTCCCTGCCTCTGGGATATTACAGTAGTGCTGGTCCTTAGACTCCTCCGTTCTCTGGAGGTGGAGCCGTGAGACCCGACGGGCGCAGGAGCGCCATAATTCTGCCTGAGGTCGCATACCGGGGGCAAAGCATTGTTTGTGTTTATTGATTTTTGCTAATATGGGGAAATGTAAACCTCCCCCCGTACCCAAACCAAGTGATGGGACCATAGATGTTTTTTTTACAAAAGGCGGTGGGGGCATTGAACAAAGAAATTGAATTGGTAGAACAGCGACTGTCTCTAGTGCCTATCCTAGTGTCGCCACTTATCCCTGATCCTGATGCTAAGGAAAATTTGCATGAGGTTAATAACTGGAATAACACTGTACTAAGAGCATCGCTTCCATTATCACCCTCCATTATTATTGCTAGACAGGGCAATACACTTGCCTTATTTAGCAAAGATGGGATTGCCATACCAAGCACGGGTGAAACTGGTGGCTCCAGTGTGGTAGGTGGTAAAAGAAAGCGACCTGAAGTGGCAGGGGCTGATTTGAAAGTGAAAGGCCAGTCACCAAGGGTAAAGCGTACTAAACAATCTCACCCACCAAATAGCGGAAACAGAACTCTTAATGTAGGAGGGAAAAATACATAGATTAATCAGGACACAATTTTGGAAAACATCAGCAAGGCCATTAGAGTTGCCCGGGAACCTATTTTCTCCCGTTTGACGAAGATTAATGAACAACTTGTGTTACTTCGGCAGGAACAAGGGGCACATTTATCAGTTCAAGATGCGAATGTAACAAACTCCCTACCTAGCGAGAAAATTCGGAAGGGAAGGGAGGAAGACCCTCGCACCTACTCTGCGCCATTGGATCAACAAGAAGTCCAACTTATTACAGACAGTCGGACCTTGTTACCCAGTTTTAGGAGCAAGCCAATTGATACGGAAGGTAGGGAATTTGGGTCTTCTGGGTCTTCTAGTAGGATTGGACGAGGGGGTGTGGACAGTGGTCAAGGTGGACAAATTGACCCAAGAACTCTAACATCTGGGGTAGTGATAAATATGCAAGAAGCAAGAAGTGGCTGGTTGGGTTCTACAATTAAAATCCGTGATGGGAATTGCATTGTACTTAATTTTAACGATGCAAGGCCCTGAAGCATGTTACAACCTCATTTAACAATACAATAAAGGTTTGTCCTTTGGGCTTTTTTTACCCCCCCCCCCCCAACAGGAGCCAAATGGGTGGCAACATTCTCTGAGGCATGGCCCAAAAAGATACCCTCCTCCCCACCATTCTTCATTTATCCATCCGAATCGCTTTGGTGTTCTCTCTGGCCTAATAGAGATTGACTGACTGCGTGCTCAATCTGGCGCTCTAGTAGATCAGGGATGGATATGGTTAAGGTCCTATGTCTTAGAGAGAAACATAAGAAGAAACGGTTGTAGGAGTAGGCATGTAATGGATTTACCTGGTTCTTTGGTGCCAAATTCTACTATCCCCAGTATGGTTCCAAGGACACCAAATGCCTTTATTGGACATCGTACTCCTGATCCTCATATGAATAAGGAAGAGGAGGTTTGTGGTGCCTTAATGAAGACTGTTTCATCATTAAAGCATTTAACTGGGGCAGGTACGGTGCGCCAGGTTACAATTGGGAACCAGGGTTATGTAGCTTCTTGCAATACTGGGCGTAGTAATGCCCATGTTTTATTTCCTGTTGCCCCAAGTAATCCCTATGATTCGAGTTCAAGGGAGGTAGTGTCCACTTATATGCCCCATGATTGGGTGGGGCCTATTGATACAACTAACCAAGTTGGCAGAGAGGGTTACATTAATGTATCCTCATTAATTCCATCCCCTTGTTATTTGAACAAAAATCCTACTGATAATAGGTGTAAGTATTCTTATGTTGAGAGTACTAATCCTACAGAAAAACATGACCAGGCAGAATTACTAGTCATTAAGTCTGGAAATGATTTGACCCGGCAGAATAGTATTTTCCCCTTCCTCAAGATATTATCTTGGAATATTGCTGGCTTGGGACCAAAACTAGTAGATCCAGATTGGTTGGCATATATAGCCAATCAAGTTATTTGTTTGTTACAAGAGACATGGGCGACAGAAAAAGTGTCTCTTGATGGGTTTACTAGTTATAGTGTGGAGGCCAAACCTGCAGCTCATTTTGGGAGAGCCATAGGTGGGCTTTTGATTTTAATTAAGAATGGCTGTGTTAGCAGCTCTACTTTGATGGTGATTGATAACTTAAATCTGATGGGGATTACTGTGACCTTTTCTTCGGGTCTCCGTTTGACTATTTTTAGTATTTATCTTAGGTGTTCTAGGGGATTGGATAAATCACCTACATTATCTCTTTTGGAGGAACTTATAGACAATCTGGATCTTAGTGTAAAAGTCATAGTAGCAGGTGATTTTAATACCAGTTTTGAACCTTTATTGTATTTAAATGAGATAACTAAAGAGGAAGATGAAGTATGGGGTATACCACCTTTGACTGGTCCCCCTTTGAGATCGTTTTCCAGCGCTACCTTAGAACTGGCCTCCTTTACAATAAGCAAGGGCCTTAGAGCATGTAATGGGCGTACTCGCTCTGATCCTACAAGGGCAGCTACATTTAAGAGCGGGGTATGTACCAGCATTATTGATTGTCTTGGTCGATGTAAGTTTATGGCCTCTACTGTATGATGTGGAAGTGGTGGTGCGCTTTGATAGTGATCATAATTCCCTCGAAGTAACTTTGACCGGTGACTCTTTAAACCAAGATAAAAATAAGCACAATACTATGGTACCTGCTCCTGTGGTAACTAATAATCGCCGGTATGTTTCATGGCCAAATGTTATGTCTAATCAGGAACTGTTCTCACAGATTTACAAACTTTGTTACATACTTTGAAGCATATGTAGGACTGAATATGGATGTAGTTCCTATTCTAGACATTCATGTTGGCCTGTCTAATGCCTTACGGGGATTTTTTTACCAAAATTGTATTTGTGGACTTCTAATTCATTGAAGGTGGAGAAATGGTTTAATCCGGCATGCAAGTTAGCCAAGTCAGCTTTGAAGAAGGCTATAATAGAGGGAAATAGTACTAATGTTAAAGCAGCAAGATCTCACTACAAATCTATCTTGATTAAAGCCAAGAGGAATTGTAATAATAACTTATGGCAAGATATTTTGGATGCCGGGAAGAAGAATGACATTAGACTATTTTGGCACCTTGTTACCCAAACTAAGTCAGAAAAACCTAATTTACATCAATATAATATTTCCCCGGATAAATGGGTATCTCATTTTACAATGCTTTATGCTTCTGGTGACTCCTATGTCCCTGATAGCACTAGTTTTCTAAATGTATGGCCTATACTAGATTCCACTCCTCCTATCGTCTTTAGCTTAGGCGAAACAATTAGAGCGATTGATTCGCAGAAATCTGCTAAAGCCCCTGGACCAGATAAAATACCCGGGGACTTATATAAATCTGAACCTTTGATATGGTCCTCCTACCTTAATATGTTGTTTATTGCTATTGCAGCTGGGGGAAAGTACCCGACTCATGGCTTGGAGCTGAAATTATAGCTATACATAAAAAAGGTGATCTGGGGGAGCCATCTAATTATAGGCCTATCAGCCTCATTGATAATGCCCAAAAGATTTTTTCGAAACAAATCCTGATGAGACTTTTGGATTGGGTTGATACACAAGAGATTTTATCTCCCCTCCAGACAGGTTTTAGACCAAGAATTAGTACAACAGATAAAATTTTTAGATTTATTGTTTTATATTGGAAATATGTTTTACTTCAGAAACAACAACTTTACGTGGCATTTATTGATCTTAGAGCAGCATTTGATCTTATACCACGATCGGCCCTTTGGAAAGCCCTGATAAACATGGGTGCTCCGGCCAACCTAGTGCACTTAATATGTAGATTACATGTGAATAATTTTGCACAGGTCCGCTGGGGTCCTAAGGGAGAATTGACGGATCATATTCCCATAGAGCGAGGAGTTCGCCAGGGCTGTGTGCTAGCGCCCACCCTCGTTTCTAAATACATTAATGATGGACACCCTTGAACATTGTAAAAATTACTCTCCAATTTTAAATAACAAAAAGATACCTATTTTACTTTTTGCTGACGATTCCCTCCTCATATCTAAATCTCCGATGGGCCTCCAAATTTTAATTGATACTTTTTTAAAATGTTGTAATTTGAGAGGCTTAGAACTGAATATAAACAAAACTACGTTTATGGTTTTTGGAAAGAAGAAAAAAGGAAGTCGTAGTATTCATGCCGGGGGCGAGGCCCTGGGCAGAGTACATAGTTTTGATTATTTGGGCGTACGACTTAAAGACAATTTAGGGTGGGCAAACCAATTGGAGAAATCAAAACTAATTACTGAACACAGATCAAATGCCATTTTAAGGTTTTATAATCAAACAAATTTGAGTGCTATTTCCCCTGCTGTGGAAGTTTACCGAGCAACGGCTTAGGGTGCCGCTATTTATGGGGCAGAGATATGAGGTTATGGTAATTTACAGTTGTTAACCATTGCCGAGAACAGCTTTTTTAGAAGGCTATTAGGCTTACCATCTAGTACTCCATTAATCCCCATGTATTTTGATGTTGGAATAAAATGAGTTGCTCACCGGGCCATTTTGAAAACTTTAATATATTGGATCCGACTATGGTCTACACCAGAACTTATCGTCTTTAAAGACTCTCTGGTAGAGGTAATGAACCTTCAAGGAGCCAGGGAAATTCCTTGGGTTAAATCTGTTTCTGGATGGTTTTCCTAACTCAGTATGCAGAATTTGTGGGATGAGCCCAACTCTATTTTAAAATCTGATATTAAACTACTTAAATATAGGTATTGGGCTTATATAAATGACCAATCTGTTATGAATACCCACAATGACCCTGCAACTATTATGTTCTTGGCTCATAAGCACTCTCCATTATTTGAAGAATTTTTAGATTTAATTTTTCCATCTCCAACCAGAAACTTGTATATAAGATTTCGTTATGGAATTTTACCACTGAGAATCCTTCAAGCAAATGGTCGGCAAACCAAGAAACTGAAATCTGCCCTATTTGCGACCTGGCACCTGAAGACAAAAAGCATGTACTGTTTTTTTTGCAAGGAGTCCTTTTACATACGCAGTAAATGGCTAGTTCCCATTTGTCGTAGCATGGCCACAGGCAGTCATCTAGAAGCCTTTAGGATCCTTAAAACTGATACATCACAAAAAAACAGTATTTGCTGTAAGTACATTTTTAAAAGCTATGTGGTATAGGAGAGCAAAAATCCTAAAGGCTCTGGAATAACGAGTTTCGTTGGTTGATTATTTTCATTATGTATTGCAGTTAATTACATGCACTTTACGCACTATGCACGGTCACTTTTTCTTATATTTGCACAGCCCTTACATGATATGTGAAGATAGATTTGCTTATACACAGGAGGGAAATTGTTGCTGGTTCAAACAAATGACTGTAAAGTGAACCTGATGGTCAGAGTGGTCGATACTTGAAGTAATATATATATTTTAGCTTGTTGTACTTTTTATGGGATGTTTTATTGTGTTTTTATAATGTATTTAAACTGCCTGGAGGGAAATGTTAAAATGTTAAAATTATGTACATTATTGCTATTATGAATATTTTAATGAACTGATTGAAATGTTTTTTGTAGTGAGGCTGGATTGGTGTATATAGGTCCCAGTATTTTATTTCCCGTGAATTGATTGTCTGTTTGAGTTTGTTTTTATTTGTTGTGTGTACTTTGATGGTTTTTTAACCGAATAAAGTTATTCACTCACTCACTCCCTCTCCCATGGACCACACATACAACTTCGGAATTATCTTGCACTCCGAACTCAAAATGAAACGCCAGATCAATGCCGTCACCTCCAACTGTTACCACACCCTCCGCCTACTCCGAAACACTTTCAACTGGATCCACCTTGAATACAGGAAAACTGTTACCCATGCCCTCTCCAGCAGCAGACTGGACAACCGCAACGCTCTCTACGCCGGGATCAACAAGATCCTCACCCACAAACTCCAAAATGCCGCCGCCACTGCCACATCAGCCAACACCTACGGACATTACACTGGCTCCCCGTCAACAATAGAATCACCTTCAAGCTTCTCACCCACGCCCCCAAAGCCCTCCACAACACCGGACCCGCCTACATGTTCCACTGCCTACCATTCCTCCCACCCCAAAGATCCCTCCACTCAGCCCAGCTCTCCCCTGCGAAGGTACCACACATCAGCAACACCAGATCAGGAGGACGCTCCTTCTCCCTTCTAGCTGCCAAGGTATGGAACTCCTTCCTTCTGCACCTCCGACAGACACTAAAACTCTCCAAGCTCTTGAAGGACCTCAAGACCTGGCTCTTCGACGGAGCTCCGTGATCTTCCGGTAGCTGCGCACCTCCATCCCCCCTCAGCGCAATGAGACCCTTCCAGGTGAGTAGCTGCACTTTCAAACCCTGATTGATTGATTGGAGTATCCTCCTTATTGTCCAGCCCCTCCTGTGGGAGAGACCCATGAATCCTCCCAACCCTTTCTTTAGGGTACTTAAGAGCTTACCTGTGGGTGCTTCCTTGGATTCCACTTGGGACAAGATTCTGATCCGAAGCCACTTCATCTTCAACCGTCTGGGCACTTTGGACTTCGCTTTGGGAATCTAGACTGCAACTGGGAAGACTCCTGCTGCTCCTGATCTCGTTATCCTGCCTGTCCTCTGCGTCGTCTGTGCCTGTGCTCCATACAGGTTCCTCTACAGGCCTGTGAACATCCAAGACACCCGAAGGAATCTCCCTTGAAGTGAAGGAGTCATTTCCCTGAATCTGCAGGCACTGCAATGAAGCTGAACCGTCTGCTGTTCCTGAGCTCCTATGGACTCTGGAAGGTTCAGCAATACAGGTGGTGGTTCCGCAACTCCATCGAGGCCTGCACTGTTTTCACAGCAGGTTTGAAGCCAGTATCCCTCGTCGTAACCGCTGGAGCAGTAACCCTATGCATCGCATCTACTTGCTTTTGCCAAGGCTTGTTGACTCTCTTCACCAGAGAACTTCGAGCTCTAAGAAGCTCCAGCCTCAAGCATCTCCTGCAACCAAGATCTTTGCCTGCATCGTATCCGCTGCACTGTGGGCCCTCATCCTTTGGTGAGCTGCTCAACGTCCTTTGTGACTCCTGTGCCTCCAGCCTGTGGGTCCTCTTTAGGGTCTTTTGGCTCCAGTGGTCTCCCCTGCTTGCTCCGGCCTGCTCTGACTTACCTGTTCCTGGTGAGTCACTTGGACCTTGCTGGTCCAGACACCACGCCTTTATTGCATATGTTGATTGCCTTTTCCAAAGCTTGTTGGTGCTCCTGGCTCTTGACATCAGATATGGGACAGCTCGTGACCAGCTCCTGGTCCTCCACAGCATCGCTATGTTGGCACAGGTGCAGCTCCAAGGGCACCGTCAACTCTCCTGCATCTCCGACATCGGTGGACATTCGTCTCCCGTGCCTGCTGGTCACTTCTGATTAGCATAGACTATGTCAACTCTTCTTGCAGGAACTCCTCTTCAAGAATCCACCCTTGGATTCCACTGGACTCTTTCACCTTCTTTGCCCGCAGCATCTTCACTGAAGTCCTCCATTGTGGTCTACGGAGTATCCCGAAGTCGCTTCGCACCTATACACCCGGCTTCCCTGGTCTAGGTATCCTGGTTCCTGGAGTATCCACGGGTGGGGTGACTCTCCAACCTTCCATCTTCCACGGGGATTCTTCAGGGTCCTCTGGGAAAGGTCCTTCTTAAAAACTGCAACCGCGACTATCCCATTGACTTGTATTGAGCACACAGTCGTGTTCCAACTCTGCACACAACCTCCGTAGGGTTCCTGGGTACTTACCTTGGGTGGTTCCTTGGGTCTCTGGCTCTTCTACGTCTTATGGGTCCACTCTCGACTTAGGTCGTGGTTCAGATTCCACTATTTTAGTACATGGTTTGATCTACCCCTGGAGGATACTGTGTATTTGTGCTACTTAAGTATTCTATTATCAAAGTATTGTGTGTATTGTGGTTATATCTCTAGGTAGGTGATATTGCAATGTGTTAAGTGTTTATAATATATATTTGTATAACTACACTGTGTGGTTCTTTTTCACTTAACTCACACTTTAAGATTAAGTACTGGTAAAACAAGCTGCTTTACACTCCTTCTGGACTAAGCTTGAAGGCTGCGCGCCACAGCTACCACTTAGAGAGCTTTCTGGGGTTGTCCAAACCACTAAAAACACCATAAGGGTTGTCTTGATTAGTGCAGGGTGCTACACTTACATTAGCGAGCACCACATACTAAGCCAGCGTCTTACAGCATCGTACCCTTTTTTTTTTATGTCGAATCCGGTCATGACGTCAGTGGAGCCAGACTTCAGTTTCTTTTCCGTGCTGTAACGTAGATCCGGAGAAGCGGTTCCTCAGGTCGACTTTTTTTTTTTCCACCTCAATAATTTTGTTGTCATTGGAACAGTGTGCCTTTTTGTCTAAAGGTTTCAAACCCTGTGAGTCTTGTAGCCGACATATGTTGGTGACGGACCCGCATACAATTTGTATATGGTGTTTAGGCGAGCACCACGACGCTGAGCATTGTGGCTCCTGCCATAAGCTTAAATCGAATTGGCTAAAGGAGTGGCGTTTGTAGTTGATGGTGGTGTGCGTCACGGTCCTCTGAGGCTTCTCAGCATCTGTCTTCATCGTCCCTGGAAGAGCATTTGCGGGGTTGATCTAGGAGACAAAGCCATTCTGGAGGACGTTGTTCTCCGGGGAAGTCAAAAGGTAAGGGAAGGTTGAAATCATGATATTCTGGGACTTCACCGCTTGGAGACGCTGTCTCCCATGGCTCCTCCCGCTTGATGGTTGTGTTGGCCATACGTGACTCCACACCATGTCATCCCATGTTTCCGGGAGCCGGGGCGTCGATGGCTCAGATGAGGGAATATTATAATTTCTTGCACCTTATCTTTGGGACCCCATCTCCCTTTGGAGTGCCTTTAGGCCCCAAGGAGGTGAGTGGGGCACCGTCAAAGGGTTTGCCCTCTTTGACGGTTAAACCATTGAAGTCCATGTATCGGCGCTGGTCGGCGCAGGTTCACAGTCCTTCAGGATCTCGGCCTACGACGCCGCAATTCAATCAGCTGACTCCAACACTGACGTCCGCATCAGTGTAGGCATCGTACGACATCAGATGCAGAGCTGACTTTTAAAACTGAGGGGGATATACAGGTTTTGATTCTTTCTCAGGAAGAGGTTGTGAAACTACAGCCTTTGTTGATTGAGGCTGGGCGCTTTCAGCCCATTTCCAACATTAATTTGCCTCAGATGGAGGAGAGCTGGTTGTCTGCTCTGGAAGAGGCTAGTGGCCTGGATTCTTAACCAGCTTCAGGGTTGCTTTCTCTCCCTGGCCTTTCTACGGAGGCAAGTTCCTCCTCTGCAAACATAAGGAAAGTGGCTACAGTTTTAAACTTGTCACTTCCTATGGTGCAAAGGTCCACAGACCCTTTGATTGAGGTCCGTTTTCAGTTAGACTGGGGAAGAACTTGTTCTTCTGTTTGGGAAGGCCCATTTGGATATTTTATTAAGTACTTGGGCCAGGCCCGAGTCAGGGACCTCATTGGACCGCGATATTGCACATAGACACCTGCCTGCACCTGAAGACCCAGTTTGTCTTCATAGACACCCTTCCACCTGTTGCTTGGTGTGAAAGGCCAGCTTAGTATATGGTTCTCACTTGTGTAAGTGTAGCACCCTTCCTAATCCAGACAACTCTTATGGTGATTTTAATGGTCTTAGAAAACCTTAGAAAGCTCTCTAAGTGGTAGCTGTGGAGATCAGCCTTCAGACTTAGTCCAGACGGAGTGTAAAGCAGCTTGTTTTACTAGTACTTAATCTTATGGTGTAAGTTAAGTGAAAGACAATCACACAGTGTAGTTATAAAAATATGCATTTTATTACACTCACTAACACATTGCAATATCTCCTACCCAAGATATAAAAACGATACACATAATACTTTGATAATAGAACACGTAAGTAGCACAAATACACAGTGGTCTACAGGGGGAGATCAAACCATGTACTATAATAGTGGAATCTGAACCACGACTGAGGTGAAGAGTGGACCTAGAAGACACAGAAGTGTTGGGGACCCAAGGAACCACCCAAGGCAAGTACCCAGGAACCCCACAGAGGTCGGGCGCAGAGTGTGAACACGACCGCGGGATGAACACAAGTCAATGGGTAAGTCGCAGCGTTAAAGGAAACGGACCCTTCCCCAGCGGACCCTGAAGAAACCCTGCGCAAGATGGAAGGATGGAGAGTCACCCCACCCTTGGAAACCTCAGTAACTGGGATACCCACACCAGGATGGATAGGTGTCAAGTGACATTGGAAACTGCCGTAGACCACAATGGAGGACTTCAGTGAAGATGCCTCTGGAGAAGACGACTGAGTCTGGTGGAACACAAAGATGGGTTCAAGATGAGAGGTACCTGCAAGTAGAGGGGACAGAGTCTATGCCACTCAGGAGTGACCAGGAGGCACGGAAGACCAATGCTCACGGATATTGGAAATGCAAGTGACGTTGACAGTGCCCCAGAAGTTGCAGTTGTGCGGATCAGGCGACGCTGTAGAAGACCAGGAGCCGTTCACGAGCTGTCCTACATCACATGTGGAGGGCCATGGGGTCAGTTTCTGGCAGGGGCACCAACAATCCATGGTAGCAGCAAACCACATAGTTGACAAAAAAGGTGCAGTGTGGGGCCCAGCACAGTCCAAGTGACGCACTCAAGTCAGAGAAGGCCCGAGCAAGCAGAGGAGCCCACTGAAGCCAAAGAGGACCCTCAAGTGGACCCACCGGCCAAATTACAGGATGCACCAGAGTACCTCAAGCAGCTCTCAAATGAAGAAGGCTCATGTAGGAGAGTAGGATCTGCTTCTTATGGTTACCCCCACTTTTTGCTGATGTTTCACTGTTTTTCAACTTTAGTCTGGCTGGGACACTGCTATTCAGGGCCCCACCCTAGCTGCTTCCTCTCTAACTTGATTGCATGTACTTTAGGTACACCACATATTGGATTCTGGGGTACCCTTATAAATCCCTAATATATGGTATACTATGTACCCAGGGCATAGGTACCCCAGAGGCCTACCAAGGGCTGCAGCATGTATTATGCCACCACTGGCAGACCATTTAAAATGACACAACAGGTCTGCTACAGCAGCCTGTGTAAGGTGGTGTATGCACCCCTTACTCAGATATAGGTTCCCTATATCTATCCATATCACTGCACAGATAAACCTATCAGTCACCCCTATGGCAGACCTTATCAATCCTGAAGGCAGGTTGCTGGGTTTTATGTGAGAGGGTGCCCATGCATGAGCAGAGCCCCTCTGCAGCCTTCGGAACCTTTATTCCGGGGTTGTTTGTGATGCAGCCAAACCAGATACTCTTAAGTGCATTATAACCTTGCGGTAAATGCTACCTTTGGAATGACTGCACGGAAACATGTAGTGTTTGGTGTCAAACACCTTGGAATCATACCTCCACACCAGTAACTGGTGTGGGAGGTATGATTCCACCCTACTAGAGGGAGAACCATGACTTCACCGGTACACCCAGTACCAGCTTCACAGACCCTGGCATCACAAAATGGATGCTGCCAGCCACAGACACGAGTCTGCCCTCCTGCTGCTGGACAAAACTTTGGCAGGGGAGGCCTGGACAATAGGTTTCCTTTCACAGGGAGGTGTGACCACCTCCCAGACAGGCTTTAGTGTATTGGGGCTGGGTGGGTGCACTCCAAGAGTGCTTTGATGTCTGCACTGGGGGCACATTTGGTGTCCCTGTGCATAGTCCAGCTCAAACCGGTTGCAGGAGCTGCCAGCCCCTGCTCTGGCACGAAACTGGACAAAGGATATGGGTGTAGCCACCCCTCTGTCCTGACCCTCCCATAGGTGGGTCCCCAGAGTTTGTCCCACCCCTTCCTTGGGTATAAAGTAGGAACCCCTGACTACAGGACTTTAGATTTACCTGGACAAAACTCTGCTACAGAATCCCAGAACTTCTAATATCTACATGACGTTGGATGACCAAAGAATCTCCCTTGGAGTAAAGGAGTTACTCCCCTGCAAGGCAGGCACCAAAGACGCATCTGTCCGGTTTGCAACTACACAGCTCCTGAAGGACTCCGAAGACTTTGCAACACGGGAGGTGGGTTTCCAAGCTTACCCGATGCCGATCCGTGCTCTCAGCAATCCTGAGATCCAAAGCCCTCGTGGGGACCATGCAACCCGAACCCCTGGACACCGCGCACATTTGCAGCAGCATATGCTGCTTGGCGATCCCTGAGGCTGTGCTTTAGGCTACTTGTAGTCCAGACCCCGAGCAGTGATTCCACTGAAGATTACTGGCCTACACTCCTCGAGTGACCCGTGTGCTGGTATTTAGTGATTCCTCTCGAGGCCCCTTTGAGATCCCTTGTCCGTTGACTTGTGGGTCCATGAGAAGGGTACTTTAACTTTCAACGGGCATACCTGGTTGCTCCAGACATGCCCTGACTTTCCATCGCTTGGGGAGTCCCCAGGACCTTGCTGGTCCACACCGAAGCCGTTTTACTCTCACCGCGTGAGTTGCCGTTGCCAATGCTTGTTGGTCTCCAATCCGGAGACCGACCCCCACAGCACTCGACATCCTTCGTGGGACAGCTCGCCTGCAGACTGTGGTCGTCATCGACACCTCCTGGTCTCCGTGGCAGTGGAGTCAAGCTTCACCTCATCGCACCTGAAACACCTGACATCGGTGGGAATTCGTCTGTCATGCCCCTGGTCACAGGCTCTGTCCCCTCTGCTTTCAGGTTCTTCACATCTTTGATCCAGGCTTGGATCACACCGGACACTTTTCCTTTCCACGGCAGCAGCACTTCGCAGCAACTCTCCATTGAAGACAGCGAAGATTCCCGACACCATTTGACACCTATGCACCTGGCTTCCCTGGGTTAGGTAACACGAGTACTCCGGTGCTCACAAGTGTGCTGGCCTTAGAACCTTCTAAGTCTAAAAGGGTTTGCTCCAAGTCCTCTCCTAAATGTCCTTAATCTCTAAAATTCCAACCGTGACTTTCCCGTAGGATTGTACGGAGCTCGCGGCTGTGTTCTCACACTGAACGTGTCCCCCGTAGGTCCCCTGTGTCACTACCTTGGGTGGTTCCTTGGGGTCCCAGCGATTCTACGTGCTCTAGGCACTGTGTCTAGTCAAGTTGTGGTTCTTATACCACTTTCTTTTTTTTTTTTTTTTTTTTTTGAAACCGTTTATTGTAATCTCAAATATATACAGGTAGGGGCCTACAACCTTCTGGCCGGCCGCTAAAGTGACGATAACAAATGACATACATACAGTGAGGCACTTAGCTTTACATAGACACTAAGGCAGGAGGTATCCACAACGCGGGCCATGTGGCTCTGAGCCCACAATACGGTTTCATTTTATACAACACAACAACATAAATAAACACACACCCGCAAGGCAACCCACGATCGAAAGTGGCAGCACATGCTCCTCAAATGGGGGACCCCAAACCAACCACTGAAAACCCCCGAGAGGTGAAGGGAAACAGGTCTGGGACCGGGAGAATACTGTGCTCGGAACTGAGGGAGGGAGCAAACTAGGGGGATGGAGCTGGTGAAGCGGGAGGCAACAACGGCGGCTCGCAGATATCCCCGCGGTAGGCGTTCCAGGGGCCCCATATCTTCACCCATGCCCCAGGCTTACCCCGCGCCACATACACCACCTTTTCTCGGAACATGCACCAATCCATGTGTTCTTTCCAGGCCGACACCGCCGGGGACCTCTGGGATCCCCACAGCTGTGCAACGTCCCGTTTAGCCACCATATAGCCCAGAGTCACCCATCGCGTCTGCGGAACCGAGTAATCGGTCGGTTCCCACACATTCAGCAAACATCTCCTCGCTTCAGGCAACAGCGCGACATGCGTAACCGCTCGCAGGACCTCATGCACACCACGCCAGAATCGCTCCACCCTCGGGCATTCCCACAAAATGTGCAAAAAGGTCGCTGAAGCACCACACCCACGCTTACACAATCCGTCCTCGGCATAGCCCATACGCAGAAGCCTTGGCCCCGTCATGTACACCCGGTGGAGTATCTTAAGCTGGACGAAACGAAGGCGAGCCGGGATGGCCACCTCCTTCGGAGAGGCCACCGCGGAAATCCAGTCCTCGTCGTCCAACTCCAGCCCATCGGCAACCCAGGCCTCGCGGAGGCCAGTCAGTAAGCCCAAACGATCATTTATCAATTTCTTGTAAATGAGGGAGATCGTGCTGTCCGGAACATGGCCATCTAGCACTCGATCCTCCAGGGGGGAGGACTCCGGGATGGAGGCCACGTCTGGGAAGACGGAGCCCAGCGCGTGACGGACCTGCAGGTACCGAAAGTATTCACTGCCCCGCAGCTGAAACTCCGCCTGCAACGTCTCGAATGTTTTAAATCCTCCCCTCGTCCAGAGATCCCCCACTGTACTGATGCCTATAGTGTCCCACTGCTCAAAGCCCTTCGAGGTCCACAGAGAGCCCAACCTCTCAGACGCATACAGCGGTGACGCCCGGGTCAAACGGTCCTTCCAACCCATAGCTGCATTAGCCGCGTGCCATACTCGCACCATGACCCGCGTGGGTCCCGTCAAGCGGGAATCGGGCACACTAGCGTAGAGCGCTCGATTGTAGTCGCCACCGGGTAGGAGCATCTTGTCCATTTCAAATGCCGGGTTTAGGGCGGGCCCATAGAGGCCCTGATTAATTGCAGCTAACTGGGAGGCCCAGTAATACCGTTTAATATCCGGGAGGGAAATCCCTCCGTCGTACCACGGGAGCGTCAACTTTGCCAAGGCTATACGCGGCCTCCCATCCCAGAACAGGCGGCGCTGTAAACCTTCCACTTCACGGAAGTAGCGCGCTGGGACCAAGTCCATAGTGTTCTGGAGAGCGTACAGGAAGCGCGGCAGTGACATCATCTTGAACAACGCCGCCCGGCCGAGCGGCGAGAGTGGCAAGCGCCTCCAGCGCGCGACATCCTCCTTCAGGCGCCGGAGGGGGGGAAGCAAATTTCGCTCGTAGCGGGCCACCGGGTCCAGCGTAATGTAGACACCCAAGTATCGAAATCCCTCCGAGGCAATCTGGATCGGACAGCCCCGCGGGAGGACAGGAGCCTCCCCGGAAAGCACATAGACACAGGATTTGGCCCAGTTGATGACAAGGCCTGAATTGCGGCCAAAAGAGTGCAGAACATCAACCAGGACAATCAGTGATTTGCGCGGGGAGGCCAAGTACAAAAGGATGTCGTCTGCATAGAGAGACACTCGGTCCTCATACTCAGGGGTCCAACGGAGACCTCGGATAGAAGGGTGCCACCGCAGCCACTCCGCCAGGGGCTCCAAGGCTAGTGCGAACAGGAGCGGCGACAGGGGGCAACCCTGTCGCGTGCCCCGTCCCAGCCCGAATGGGGCCGAGACTCGACCATTCACCACCACCTGTGCTAGTGGGTCCGAGTACAACAATTTGACCCAGCTGATGAAACCCGGCCCAAAGCCAAATTTCGCCAGCATCGCCCAGATGTACGGCCACTCGAGTGTGTCGAACGCCATAGTGGCGTCCAAAGACGCCAAGATGGCCGGCTCCCGCACGAACGGAACACGCGCTAGCACGCCGTGCAGGCGTCGCAGATTAAGAGCCGTATTGCGGTGGGGGATAAAGCCGGACTGGTCTTGGTGGACCAGGTCGCCCACCACGCCGACCAGCCGGTTGGCGAGCACCTTGGCGAGGATTTTAGGTTCCGCATTCAAGAGCGAGATAGGCCGATAGGATGTGACCCGATCTCGAGGTCTCCCCTCCTTGTGGATGACCACGATGGTAGCCAGACGCTGGTCCGGTGGGAGGGAGCCCCGCGAGTGGGCCGCAAGGAACATTGCGCGGAGGTGGGGTGCCAGTACATCCGGTCGCAGCTTGTATAACTCGATGGGAATGCCATTCGGGCCCATGGCCTTGCCAGAAGCGACCGAGCGGATGGCGAGGGCGATTTCGTCCGAGGTGGGGGCGGCATCCAGCAACTCCCTGTCCTCCACAGAAAGGGAGGGGAGCGCGATGTCACGCAGCAGGGCATGGGAATCCTCCTCCGAGCAGGGAGAAACCGGGGAATATACCTCGCGAAAATAATCCGCGAAGCAAGAAACAATGCCTTCCGGCTCAATGACACGCACACCATCCGTCTTCTCAATCAGCGGGACCACACGACTCGCTCTCTCCTTCTTATCCAGCCACGCAATCAACTTGCCCGCCTTATCACCCACATCATACAATCGCCCCTGTTGCTCTCTGCTGAGGCCCCTGGCCGCCTCCGTGACGAGGGCCCTATAGGCCGCCTGCTTAAGGTGCAGAACGTGGAGCGCAGCGTCAGTCACCCCACTCCCCAAATCACCCTCCAATTCAGTAATTTCGGCCTCCATCCGGGTCACCTCCTCCTGTGCGCGCCTCCGGGCATGGGAAATGAAGGAGAGGGCCTCCCCTCTCAGCACTGTCTTGAAAGCCTCCCACAGGGAGATAGCCGATAGGACTGACCCCACATTCTCCTCGAAATACCGTTGCAAGGATTTAATCAAGTCAGCGCGAATAGTGGGGTCGCGCAGGTACCAAGCGTTGATTGGAGCTACCCTGCCCTCCCCCCTCGGGAAGACATCAAAGTGCAACAGGAGCGGGGAGTGATCTGAAATGCCCCTCGCCAAATGGCGCACCTCCCCCACCCTCCCGGCATAGGCCGCAGGGACAAGGATATGATCAAGCCGCGAAAGGCTACCATGGGCACCCGAATGGAAGGTGTACTGCAGCTGAGTGGGATGCTTTAAACGCCAGCAGTCCACCAATCCCAGTGTGTCCAAAAGGCCCGACAGCCACGCCTGTGCCCGGGGGAGGTCCCTAGGGGGATAACGATCCATAGTCCCAGAAACCACCGCGTTGAAGTCCCCCCCCGACCACCAGAAGCCCCCCCGGAAGGTCAAGAAGGAGGCGTCCCAGGTCCGCAAAGGTGGTGGACTGTAACCCCGGTGGGACGTACACTGAGACAAAGACGACTACTTTGCCCTCCATTCTCCCCACCAAAACAGTGTAGCGTCCCCTCTCATCATGGCGCACCTCATCTATTTCTAGCGGGAGCGAGGTCTTGACCATAATGCCCACCCCTCGTGAGCCTGACGTAAAGCCCGAGTGGGCCACCAAACGATAACCACGTCGATTCATGGCACAAAAGGAGTTACCAATAAGGTGTGTCTCCTGCAGAAAGACCACATCAGGCGAAATCCGTTTCAGATATTGCAGGACCACACCCCGCTTAATCCTATCCCCCAGCCCGTTAACGTTCCAGGACAACACAGTCAGGTCCCTACCCCCCATCACATACAGATGCCATCATTTGTCCCCCCGAGAGCAACTCAAAAAAACCAGTACAATAAAGGGCTTGCCTTGCGGTAGAAACGAACCACACCCCACCCCAACCCACCCATCCCAACAGAACTCCCCCCACCCTGCACCCCTGCATGAGCCCAAACAGCCCCCCCAAAGTGCAGTGTGCCTGTCGCCCCATAGAAAGAAAACTAACTAGTCCCCCAGAGGAGGAGGGAGATCCCCCAACAGACCCCGCACGACCTCCACAGGAGGGGAACTTACCCTAATAGTCAATGGTGACAATGGTGACAATAACACAGCCCGGAGCAAGGCCTACCATTAGTCCCTTAGGCCTGACCCGGCGGGCCCTCCCCACCAACCGCCCCCCCCCCGCCCCCCCGGCCCCGATCCCCGGGCAAAGTGTCCAGCCAGTCCCCGGCCGCCTCGGGACGATCAAAAAAGTGCGTGCGGCCATCTACCTCCACCCTCAGCTTAGCTGGAAAAAGCATCGAATATTTGAGATTCAGGTCTCGTAGGCGACGTTTGACACCCAGAAAGCTTAGTCTCTGCTTTTGGACCGCCGGGGTAAAGTCAGGATAGAAATTAATATCCATGTTGTCAAGTCTGACTGGCCCTTGGAGCCTAGAAGTCTGCAGGATAGCGTCTCTGTCCCTAAAATTGAAGATCCGGGCGATGAGAGGCCTCGGAGGGGCGCCGATCCTAGGCCTACCCCCGGGGACCCTATGGGCCCGCTCCACTGCAAAGAATTTGCTCAGCCCCCGAGGCTGTAGGTGGGTGAGGACCAGGTCCTCCACGAACAGATCCGCTGCCTCCGCCTCTCGTCCCTCTGGCACCCCGATAATGCGGACGTTGTTTCTCCGGGCCCGACCCTCGGAATCCTCCAGTCGACGATTCATCAGGGCGCTCGCCTGGCCAAGCCTGCGCACCTCCTGTTGGAGGGCCGCCACGTCAGTTGTGAGGCCCGAGGTAGAGTGGGCCAAAGAATCGACCCGGTCATTCGTTTTAGACAGATCGGCTCTCACGAGGCCCACGTCCACGAGGACCGAGTCGATCTTCTGCGCCAGAGTGTCAAAGCGCTGGTCCACCGAGGCCTTCATCTCGGCGATGGCGCCCATGACGTCCCGGAGGGTCAGGTCCGTGGGCGGAACAGGAGCATCAGTCGGGCCCGTGGGGGACCTACGCAGCACCTCTGGAGATCCCTTCTGGAGGGTGTAGCGGTCCATGTTGTTGGATTGTTGGGCCGTGCCACGACGGGTCGACTTCACCTTGGCCCGGTCGCCATCTTGTTTTGTGGCCATGGTCGCAATCCCCGAATCGAGCCAATCTCCTCAAAAAGGGGGCAGACAATCCCGTTCAAGGGCGCCGGGGGGGGGGGGCGACCACCGCTCCTCAGGACGGTTCGCAGCCGGCGGGCCGGCAGGGCAGCCCAACGAGGCCACAGCACCGCACACCGCCCCGCAACCCAACCTCGCCTGGCAGCGAGGAGGGCGCAAAAGCGAAAGTGCGGGGCACGCGAGCCACCCAGCCTCGCCCGCCGCTGTTGTTCACTTTATGTCCGGATCGCCCCACAACTCCAATATGGGGGGCCGGCGTGGAGAAGGCCGCAAACCTCAATCGATGCTCCTGCCGGTGTCCGAGGTCCGATTTAAAAACGGAAAACGGGCGTCACCTCTGCTCGGGCTCACAAATACAGTCCCCTCATCTGGGACAGGATTCTGTCAGGATTTATGCAGGAGGTCGCGGAGGTCCTCGGGAGCCTCGCACCTACGCGGCCATCTTGGTTGCGCGCTAGGCTCCTCCCACCACTTTCTTAATATATGATTTGGTCTCCCCCTGGGGCCCATTGTATATTGTGCTATTTACTGTCGTTTTAGAACTGTGATATTGTGTGCCTTGCTTTCTAATCTCATAAAGAGGATAGTAGAGAGTGTTTAATAATAAATACATATATTTTATATATATACCTTGTGTGGCTCTCCTTTCATTTGGTCATTCAAGAGGTTAAACCAGGCTGCTTTACATTCCTTCGAGACCTAACCTGAAGGCTGCTCTCCATAGCTACCACTAGGATAGCTTTCAATAAAGGTTGTCTTAAACCTAATCATCAATAAGGGTTGTTTGGACTGGTGCAAGGTGCCCACTATAACTAGTGGACAGCATATACCAGGCCAACTTCTCACAGCCCACAGTGCAGAGAAAGCAGTGAGAGTGAAGATCTTGGCTACAGGAGTTGCTTGAGGTTGGAACTTCTTGGAGCCCAAAGATCTCTGGAGGAGAGAGTCAACAAGCCTTGGCAATGGCAAGTCGACTCTGTGCACAGGGGTTCTGTTCCAGTGGTTCCAATGAGGGATACTGGCCTCAAACTTGGTATGAGGACAGTGCAGGCCTCGAGGGAGTTGCAGGGGCGGCTGGTGACATTTGAAAGTGGTAGGGCGTAAAAGTTCGGTAACAGTGACCGGTAGCGAGCAAGCTCGACTGTCATAATGGGGGTCTGAGGTGATTATCCCCCTGCAAAAAAATGAAAAAAGCTTTGGCAAATGGTGCATTTTAAAGCATATATGAGCAAGCAAGAAGTTTAATAAGACAATTTTGAAAGTATAGTTCTGACAGTAAAGAGATTTCATATATAGCTGCTTATTCAGTATAGCCCGTGCCTACTTTTGATCACGATACAATCCTGCAGTGACCGGTTATAGAAAAGTGTGTGTGGAAGCATTGGGAATGCTTTTTTGTGCAGTGCACACTGTCTGTTATGTTTGTGGGACGGTGGGTCTTCGTATAAGGTTGCTGGGTGACCCAATTCTAGCGCCTTGAAACCAGTGGAGCGCTGTGAAAATCATGCTTTAACTGATAGTGTTCTCAGCCCGGTTTAATCACCTCGTTAGCAAATCATAGGGGCCCATGTTATTCTATAAACACCGAGTGGAGAGAGTGCCTTTCAGTCACACTGCAGAGCTCCGTCTGCACCCATTGGCCTGGCCTCTTCAGCACACATCATTGCGGAACAGCAATCGTCCAGGACAGCTTCTGAACAATGTGCCAACAGACTAGTGCCAATCTTATTTAACAAGGCACAGCCTCTCTCTGGCTGCCTCTCTTGCCCTCTACACTCTCTCTCTGTCCCTATCTCTTTCCTCTCTCCCTCTCGTGCCCTCTGCAATCTCTCTCGCTCTCTTTCTCTCTCTGTCTCTAATCTCTATCCCCAACTCTCCCAGTCTGTCTACCTCTCTCCTGCCCTGTACTCTCTCTCTCTTCTGTATCTCTCTCTCTTTCAATGTTTTTCCCTGGCTCCCTCACTCCTGCCCTTTAGTCTCTCCCCCACCTCTCTCTCTTTCTTTCAATCATTCACCCTTCTCACTCTGCTGCCTCACACACACAAGCATATAAGCGTGCTCTCCCTTCCATTTTGTCGCAGTCCATCTCCACATTCACTGCCTCTAGCTGGTGAGCCCCTCCCTTCCTGCCCTATGGGGTAGGCCTCTCTGTATACAAATTCCCGCTGCTGGGTTGCAGCAGTAGGTGCAAACACAGTTATTCACGCACACATCTTGTGCACCACTGAACCCTCGTGCTGCTGCTGCTTGAGACGGGCCCACGTTTCCTGATGGTGTTCAGATCCCAAAAGCCCTGGGTGCACTTAGAACCCAACCCATATACAATGTACACCCACGCACGGCGCACCGCCCAGTTACAGGTCACACATCAGATGGCTCACGCGTTTATACAAACATGAACATGATTCAATTAACTTTCATTTAGTGAAGCTATGCGCACACTCCTTTATTTAAAAAAATATATAGCACAATAAATTGAGTAAACGTAACTGTAATAATAAAACCTACCTTTAATGTGCAGGATAATTTGGGGGGGTTGGCTAAAGGTGCGTTTTAGCTGCACTGGCTCCTGTTTGAATTCGCAAGGTCCGGACCGTTACTCCCTGATCTGTGGTAGCCCCTGTGGCAGAGCAGCTCAGGCCGGCCCTTCAGTACGAGGCTGGCAGGACCGAGAGCTTGGAAGGCTCGGGCAGTAATCCAAAATGCTCAGTTCAGGGGGAGCCAACTAGCGTGCTGTTCTGGGCCATTGATTTCGTAAAATCTGCTGCTTCGTTCTTTTCTTCGATTCCTAACACACCTAAAAGATCAGTACTGTAGTGTCGCGATACTAGGCCCTGACGTGACACGCGATGGTGTGCGCGTCAGGGCACGTTCGTTGTACGTTATAGAATAAATATGACGTCACGCAGATGCGGCGGCAGTTAAGCCCCGGCTGCGGAGACGGCAACAAACTCACACGAGTGTCCTCTGGTCATTGGGTCCCACGTGCGAGGCAGGCAGCACGAGCCTCACGGTATAGGCCCCCCAGCGACACCACAATTTGGCGACGAGGGTGCGATCGTGCCCCGCTCAGCCTTGGCGCGTCCGGTTGGTGTGGCGGCCGCCAGCGATCCTCGTTGCGGTGCTCGTGCCCCGCCGGAGCGCGCTGTAGGCCCCGTGCTGTGAGCCCGCCCAGGAAGCGCCGGAGCGCTCCGCTGTACCTGACTGCTCGCGCTGGGGCCGTCTCTGCCATCGGCGCCCAGCGCGCTTCAAAGACCTCACGTGCCCTGCCCTCCTGACCTGGAGAGCGCGCAGCGTCCACTGTGCCCTGAATCCCCACGACGGAATCAGCCTGTAAAGACACACGGCGTCATCTGGCTCACCGGAGGCCCAAGAAGGTTGGGTCAAGTACCCCTGAACACCCATAAACCCTCCAGATCAGACAGCAAGGTAGGGGCTGGCCTACACACGTGCCCCTGGGGAATCTGAACTGTAAAAAGGGAGAAGAGGTCTCGCCTAGCGCCAGCTACACGTGGGTCAGAAGGTCTCGCCCAGGGAAGCCTGAACTGTCCAAGGGAGACGAGGTCTCGCATCGTGCCAGACACACACGTGCCAGAAGGTCTCGCCCAGCGTGACGGCGCCAGAGAGAAGGAGATTCAAGCCTGCGCAAGCCACGCACGTGCAACATGGCGACAATCCCGCCAATAGAGCCGTTCTCCGTCGAGGGGTCCCCATCGACGGTAGCAGCCCGGTGGAGAGACTGGGAGGACAGAGTGCGCATCTTCTTCGAGGCCACGAAGGTCCATAGAGATCAAAAGCGCGCAATGATAATTCACCTAGGCGGGAAAGAAATTCACAACATAGTGAAGACTCTCGCGGAGGCCACCCCCAAGACGCACACGACGCTCATAGCAGCTCTCAACGAATACTTTGAGCCAATGGCAAACCGCGACTATGAACGCTTCATATTTCGCCAGGCGCGCCAATCGCCGGATGAGTCACTCGACAAATTCTACGCTCGTCTAAAGAACTTAGCGGCCACCTGCGGGTTTCGAGATGAGACGGAGGAGATAAGAGGCCAGATAATACAAGGGTGTGCGTCCGCCAAGCTCAGGGAGAGAATCTTGGAAGAATCCGGTAAACCCCTAGCGGACATCCTGATGATGGGCCGAACGAAGGAACTATCCAAGGCGCGCGCACATGGAGGCGGCGCTACAAGTGCCAGTGAAGGCCGAGCCGGTCAATGCCGTGGCAGTCAAGCCGAAACAGAGGTGGCCCCGACGAAAGCCAGCCCCGGCTGCTCAAGAACAGCAGAAGTCCTGTGGATACTGTGGCGGCTCACCCCACGCCCCAGCGGAGTGCCCCGCGAGAGGGACCAAATGCAGAGGGTGTGGACGCTTCAACCACTTTGAGAAAGTGTGCCGATCGAAGGGTTTCCGAAAGCCCCGCCAGGCCGTGCACACGGTTGAGGAAGGAGGCCCGGGAGCCAGCGACATGGACGACGACGAAGAGGAGGAAAAAGTCATACACCGGGTGCACATGATAGGCACGGCAGCCCGCCGAACCAGGAGACTGCCGCAATGCAGCATCCGAATAGGGTCAGAAGAAGTTACAACAGTGGTAGACACAGGAGCCAGCATCAACATCATGGCTGCTGCAATGCACAAGTCCATGCGTCCACAGCCCCCACTACAACCCTCGACCATCACAGTATTCGCCTATGGACAGGAAGAACCGTTAAAGGTGCGAGGGAAGTTCAGAACGGTGATATCCCATGGGACACGGTCCATCACGTCGAACGTCTACGTCACCGAAGACGGGCAAGGCATGCTCCTGGGCTGTCGAGCGGCGGAAGACCTGGGAGTGGTAACCTTCGCGTTTGGGGTGCACCAGGAGTCAGTACAACACACTCTGGAGGAGTTCGAGGAAATTTTTCAAGGGATAGGCAAGTTCCGGGGAAAAGAAGTTCACCTACACATCGATCCCACGGTCCAGCCGATAGCACTCCGATATCGCCGCATAGCATTCCACCTCAGGCCACTAGTGGAAGCGGAATTGAAGAAGCTGGAGGCGGCGGGGATCATTGAGAAAGTATCCGGACCGACCCCGTGGGTGTCGCCAATTGTCGTGGCGAAGAAACCCAAGCAGCCAGGCGCTGTCCGGATATGTGTGGACATGAGGCTCCCGAACGTGGCCATCAAAAGGGAGCGACACATCACC
This sequence comes from Triturus cristatus, assembly GCF_964204655.1. Lineage (NCBI taxonomy): Eukaryota > Metazoa > Chordata > Amphibia > Caudata > Salamandridae > Triturus > Triturus cristatus. The sequence goes on from NC_140586.1 coordinate 21,591,915, forward strand.
CCTACTATCGATGACATCGTTGGTGAAATGGCCGGCGCCAAGTGGTTTTCAAAGCTGGACCTCCGCTCAGGATATCATCAATTAGTTCTGGATGAAGCGTCACGGAACATAACGACATTCTCCACTCACGTAGGTCTGAGGCGATACACGAGGCTGAGTTTCGGGGTATCTAGCGCTGCGGAGGTGTTCCAGAATGTAATACAGGAGCTGATCGCGGGAATCCCCGGGGCGCTCAACGTCAGCGATGACATCATGATACACGCCACGACGGTAGCGGAACACAACGAGAGGCTGGTGCAAGTGCTACGACGCATACGAGACGCAGGCCTCACACTGCATCGGGAGAAATGCGAATTCCTGTGCCGAAAGATCCAGTTCTTCGGCTACATCTTCTCAGCTGATGGCGTCAACCCCGATCCGGACAAGGTCAAAGATATCAAGGAGGCAGCTGCTCCTGCCAATGTCACAGAGGTGAGGAGCTTTCTAGGCATGGTGAATTACTGTGGCAGGTTCATCAAGGATCTAGTGAACCTCACAGCGCCACTGAGAGAGCTCACAAAAGACTCAACCCCCTGGACGTGGAACAGTGACCAGAGCAGAGCATTTGAGGAAGTCAAACATGCACTCTCAGAAGCTACGACGCTGGCCTTCTTTGACCCGGCCAAGCTGACACAAATTGCCGTTGATGCCGGTCCAGTCGGGCTGGGCGCAGTCCTGCTGCAGCGAAAGACGAATGCTGAGGAGTGGGCCCCGGTGGCTTTCGCCAGCCGGTCACTCACTGATACGGAGCAGAGATACTCTCAAATAGAAAAGGAGGCGATCGCCATTCACTGGGGGTGTCGTCACTTCCATTTATACGTCTACGGCAAACCTTTCGTCGTGACCACCGACCATAAGCCATTGGTCTCCCTGTTTGCAGGCACCTCAACGAAGCCGCCGCCACGGATAGAGAAGTGGATGTTGCAACTGCAGGACTACAACTGCAAGATTGAGTACCAACCGGGTGCGCGTAACCCGGCGGACTACCTATCTCGCCACCCCCGCACAGCAACTCCAAGAGAAATAAAAGAGGCGGCAGAAACGGAAGAATACGTCCGGTGCATTACGGCGCGATCATGCCCCCGGCCAGTATCCATGGCAAGCCTGTCCCAGGCCACCGGCGAAGACGAGTGCTTACAAAGGGCGAGAGTGGCGGTCCGGGACAACAATTGGACCCGCGCCCGAGAGGAGTGGAAGAGCCTGACGCCTCAGGCGAAGCAGATAATGGAGAGCTTGTACCACGTGAGGACAGAACTAACGGAAGACGAGACTGGATGCCTGCTGAGAGGCCACCGGCTGGTTATACCGACGTCCCTCACCCAGAGAGTGGTGGATCTAGCCCACATCGGTCACCAGGGTATGGTCAAGACGAAGTCACGACTCCGAACCAAAGTATGGTTCCCTCTTATGGACGAAATTGTGGAGGCTACCGTTCGAGAGTGCCAGGCGTGTCAGCTAACCGGTGAAGTGCCCCGGCCGGCCCCTGTGGTGATGGAGCCTCGCCCAAGGAGGCCCTGGTCAAAGATCAGCGTCGATTTCGGCAGCCTGCCCGACGGCAGGCACACCTTGGTGGCCATAGACGATCACTCCAAATATCCAGAGGTTGAGATACTGACAGTTCTGAGTGCTCAGAAAGTAATCCCGAAGCTCGAGAAAATCATGGCAACCCACGGCATTGTCAAAGAGATCAGGACCGACAATTGGTCACCGTTTCAGAGCCAAGACTTCGCGGTGTACCTCCAGGCTCTAGGGATTCACCATCGGCGAATCACTCCACGATGGCCTCAAGCGAATGGAGAAGCAGAACGCTTCATGAGGACTCTCAACAAAGTAATACGGATCGCCCACGAAAAGAGCCAGTCTGTAGAACTTGCCATTTTCACATTCCTCCGTAGCTATCGCCAAACGCCCCACTCCGTCACGGGAGTAGCTCCCGCACACTTGCTAATGGGGCGGGTTGTCACCGATTCAATACCACATCACCCCGGATGGCAGCCAGAAACTCCCAATGACAGTGCCATTGATGTGCAGAGACGTGGAGCGTTTGCCCAAGCCGACGCCCGCCGGAGGGCGGTGTCCTCCCCGATAGCCCCAGGTGACTATGTACTAATTCGAAATCGGGTGCCAGGGGGCAAGTTTCGTTTGAACTTTGAACCTCAGCCCTGGATGGTGGAGAAAGTTCGAGGCACTTGTGTGACGGCCCGGAAGGGTGCTGAAAGGATAACGAGGAACGTCTCATTCTTCAAGCAAATTCCCGTGCCCTCCGGAGGGGAGGAACAACGCCAGGACCGGGTCTTGCGACGCCAAGACAGAGTCCTGAGGGACATGCCGCGAGAAGAAGGACTCTCAGAACCCGAGGGCCAGGCGAGTGAGAGAGTAGAGCTCACAGGTCAAGGACATGACACCACGCCGCACCGGCCAGAGACCCTGCCGCCTGGAGTCGCGGGCATGCCTGAGGCCGGAGAGAACGACGCCGAGGGTGACTTTGGGAGCGGAGGTCAGGACGCTGCCGGGGAACGTGGCGGAGTGCGGTACGACCTGAGGCCGCACCCAGCGCCTTCTTGCCGGTTACGAGACTACGTAAAGTAAGACTGTTTATGTTTTGTTTGTGGGCCCGTTAAGCTGCAGAGTGATGGACACGGCGAGACCTGCCGTCCATGCCGGGGAGTGTAATCACGGACCTTTTGGGTTGTACTATGTTTTGCTTTTTGTGTGTTGGGGAGGAATGTAGTGTCGCGATACTAGGCCCTGACGTGACACGCGATGGTGTGCGCGTCAGGGCACGTTCGTTGTACGTTATAGAATAAATATGACGTCACGCAGACGCGGCGGCAGTTAAGCCCCGGCTGCGGAGACGGCAACAAACTCACACGAGTGTCCTCTGGTCATTGGGTCCCACGTGCGAGGCAGGCAGCACGAGCCTCACGGTATAGGCCCCCCAGCGACACCACACAGTACACGCTGCTGCGACGTGGCTGTTCATTCAGTAGGCCCGCCCCAGCCTGCAAATCAAAGTGAGCAGCAGCAGTGTCGGAGGCCAGTGACACGCCCAGCCTTTCGCTCTCTCCATAGACCTACCCCGCCCCTTGCCATTTACTTTAATGGCACTGCTCCAGATACGCCCTGGGCCATTGCGAAGACTGCCCAAATGGGTTTCTGCATCTCGCAATGAACGATCACCACTCCCATCACTATTGACGTCATATTTCACGCTTATGCTTGCAGGTCGAGCAAGACTTCGCCCTGGCCCCTGACAAAGTGCAGGATCGTACGGGCACAGGCCATTCGTTCGGACCCTCACCGGGCCCTCAGAAAAACAGAGAAACAAATAAAATTAAATGCAAACTTAAATTTTATTTTAAGATGCCCAGCAGTGTTATTTATTTTTCATCCTCTTCATCCTTCTCCTAAAAGTTGGGAGGGCAGCGCCCATTTCGACCATTAATACCAGCCGCCACTGGGGAGTTGTAGGACCACCACTTGTGTTGCTGAACCTTTCGGAGTCCGAGGGAGCCCAGGATCAGCACACCAGTCAGCTGCGTTGCGGTGCCTGCAGATGCAGGGGAGTGACTCCTTCACTCCAAGGGAGATTCCTTCAAGTTTCATGGATGTCCAGAGGCCTGGTGAAGAACCTGTATGGAGCACAGCCACAGATTTTGCAGAAACCAGCAGTATGACGAGACCAGGAGTAGCAGGAATCTTCCCAGGTGCAGTCTCGGTTCCCTAAGCGAAGTCCAGAGTGCCCAGACAGTTGAAGTAGTATGTGATCTGAATCTTGTCCCACGACAAATCTAGGGACCCACCCACAGGTAAGCCCTTAAGTACTGTTAGGAAAGGGTTAAGGCGGTTCAGGGTTCCCTCCCAGAGAATGGGCTAGACAGTAGGGAGGTTACTCCCATGTCTTTTGCCCAGTTTAGCGCCAGAGCGGGAGCTGACAGCTCCCTGAACTGGTTTGAACTGTAGTATGCAAGGAGGGCACCAAATGTGCCCGTTAAGCAGTCTGTGGCACTGACAAGCACCTTCACCCTGTCCCAATACACTAAACCCTGTCTAGGAGTTGGTCACGCCTACCTGTGACAGGATCCCTATTGTTCTGCCTTCCCCTGCTCGAGCTTGGCTCAGCAGTAGGAGGGGAGAAACGTGTCTCTGGCCGGCAGCAGCCCTAGCTTGCTGTCTGACTGTGGAAGACTGGTACCAGGAGCACTGAGGGCCACCCTCTGAGGAGCTTTACAGTTCATGGACTCGTACCTCCCACACTGTTTACGGTGTGGGGTTATGATTGCAACAGGTTTGATACCAAACATGACAGGGTTCCTTACAGCCAGTTAAGAGATGGTCATGGCGTAATAACGCGTGGCCACTCTGTTGTAATGGCTGATGCACTCACAACCCAGAAGAATCGACTTTGAAGGTTGTAGGTGTGCCCTGCTCATGCAGAAACACCCTCACACTTAAGACCCAGCACCCTGCCTTTAGGATGATTGAAAGGCCTGCCTCTAGGGATGACTTACAGGTTTTAAGTGAGGTGAACTCAGATATAGGGAAACCTATATATGCCGTAAGTGGTGCCAAATTCAAAAACAGGTGATGCGCAGAATGCAGAACAATGTCATACATTCACCCCAGTACAGAGATCTGGGCCTAAATCCATCATTATTTTGCTCACCACGCCACCCCAGTTCAGACAATGCCATATGCAAATCAGTCTTGACCCTGTGCCTCATGGGAACAGTCCAGCCCGAACTACCAAGCCATGTCTTCCCTGGACCGGAATCAAGCATCCTAGGACCGGTTTCGGGGTTTCACCCCTCTTCAGCCAGGATAGCTTGATTCCAGTGGCATGGAGAGCACGGGACTCACGTCTGAGCATACCTGTCCCACTCGGGGTGACAAATGCAAAAACAATAGTTGATGGACAGAATGCAGAACAATGTCATACATTCACCCCAGTACAGAGATCTGGGCCTAAATCCATCATTATTTTGCTCACCACGCCACCCCAGTTCAGACATGGCCAAATGCAAATCAGTCTTGACCCTGTGCCTCATGGGAACAGTCCAGCCCGAACTGCCAAGCCATGTCTTCCCTGGACCGGAATCAAGCATCCTAGGACCGGTTTCGGGGTTTCACCCCTCTTCAGCCAGGATAGCTTGATTCCAGTGGCATGGAGAGCACGGGACTCACGTCTGAGCATACCCGTCCCACTCGGGGTGACAAATGCAAAAACAACAGTTGATGGACAGAATGCAGAACAATGTCATACATTCACCCCAGTACAGAGATCTAGCAGCATCTTACACAGGCTGCAATGGCAGACCTGTAGTCACAATGTAAGTGGCCTCTCATGGGTGACATAATACATGCTTCAGCCCATGGGAGACCCCTGATGTGCCTATTCCCTGGGTGCCTTAGTACCATATACTAAGGACTTACGCGGGTGCACCAGTAGCCAATCTGGAGTGTATCCAAGTACTCACTATGTCCAATTTAGGGAACAAGCACAGAGACTGGGGTCCTGATTAGCTTGAGCCCAGTCAGACTAGTTAGGAAAACATAATGACACCAGCAAAAAGTGAGGGTGACCATGGAAGCAGAACTTACTTTCCTAGACGACCCCCCCCCCCCAAACATAAGGAGATGAGACTAAACTTGCCCAGTTGAGGCTTCATTTTCTAAGTGGAAATATCTGGAGAGTACATCTACGTTGGCATGGTTACTCCCAGGTCTATGTTCCACTGAATTGTCCATCTCCTGTAGGGAAATGGCCCACCTCAAAAGTTTAGGATTTTTACCCTTCATTTGCTTAAGCAATAAGAGAGGCTTATGGTCTGTCTGAATAATGAAGTGAGTACCAAACAGGTATGGTCTCAACGTCAAGGCCCAGACCACAGCAAAGGCCTCCCTCTCTCTATAGCTGACCAACGTTTCTCTCTGGGGGGCAACCTTCTGCTTATAAAAGCTACCGGTTGGTCCTGGCCCTCTGCATTTAGTTGTGACAACACAGCTCCTACCCCTATCTCAGATGCATCTGTCTGGACAATGAATGTTTTGGAATAGTCAGGACATTGCAGAATGGGATCAGTGCACATGGCCTGCTTCAGGTCATCAAATGCCTTTTGACCGCTAACTGTTGTATTCAATCTCGGTACCCCAATATAGGCCCAGGTAACATCCCAACCTTTCACCTATATTCGTCCCTACATTACATACATAAGGGGCTGCTAAGGACTGACCCTTTACCTACTCACGGTACTGCTTACTGAACGTGGCGTTTTCCCTGAACAGTAGCCTCATGGTTTATGCATGAGGATTCTTGGAAACTCAGCAGGACTACCATCTCCTGCATAATAACTATGTACAAGGTTCATTCCCGATGTCATCCTAAGTCTGACAGAGGCACAGCAAGGTGGAACACCTGGAGATATGTAGGAAGGTGGAATCTGACTAATGGTTGCCCCCAACTTTTTGCCTGGTATTGGAGTGTTTTTTGACTAGTCTGGCTGGGATCCTGCTATCCAGGACCCCAGCCTATCTGCTTTCTCCCTAAAACTAATGTGAGTACCCTAGGTACACCTCAATTGGATACTGAGGATACCCTGACAGTCCCTTGTAGATGGTACCCTAGGTACCCAGGGCATGGGTCCCTCAGTAGGCCTACCAGGGCTGCAGCACTTATTATGCCACTCTGGGACAGCCATACAAACTGACACCACCAGACCACCACTGTAGTCTGGGTAAGGTGGTGCTAGCACCCCTTACAGGGATATAGGTACCCTATATCCCACCCCATTACAACACATATACTCTCATAGGTCACCCCTATAGCAGGCCTTGCTAATCCTACAAGGCAGGGTGCTGAGGTATGTGTGAGGGGGGACCCCTACCTGAGTAGGGCCTCTCTGCAACCGTCGTAAAATCATTGCTGGGTTGTTTGTAGTGTAGCCATACCATATACTCTTAACCGCATTATAAGTCTATCGCGATAGCGGTAACTTGAGAATGGCTACACAGAACCATACCGTGTTTGGTGTCAAACATGTAGGAAGCCTACCACCAGTCCAGTCATGGGCATGAGGGCACGATTCCCCCCTGCTAGAGGGGCGATATGGGAAAAGCGGCAGAATTTAGACACCAATTTAAAAGTGCACACGTAGTACAAAATGGCTACTACCCGCCACCCACACGACTCTGGCTGGCTGTTGCTGGGGAAAATCCCAGCCTCGCCAGCTGGACAATAGGGCTCCTGTGGCAGGGAGGTGCTAGCATCTCCCCAGACAGGATATGTGGATTGGAACTGGGTGGGTGCACCATAAGTTGCCTTTCAGAGTTGCACGTAGGCAGCTACAGCGCCTGCATTCTGCATACACCGCCTGGAACCGGTTCAGGGGCATCCTGCCCATCGCCCAGGTGGGAAACACACAAAGGGGAGAGGGTGTAGCCACCCTTTCCCGCCTCACCTCTCATTGGTGGACACTACTCTGGACACTCCCCTAATCTTGGGGATAAAGGTGAATAACGTGGCCCCAGAGTCTCAGATTAATTTTGGACTTCACAGACATGACCTTCGACGAGCTGCTGCCCAGCTGACTGAAGAAATCTCTCTTGGGGTAAAGGAGTTACCCCCCTGCTTGGCAGGCACCTGAAACACTGCAAGTGACCCGGTTGGAACTTCGGTGCTCCTACGGACTTCGTTGACTCCCAGCAACCTTGAGGTGGGTTTCCTAAGCATCCCAGAGGCCAATGAGCGTGCACAGCAAGTCTGAGCACCGTTGACCGCCTGGGTACCGTGATTCCCAATACCCCAGGACAGCAGCTACCTCTTGCATAGCACATGACCCTGACCAGTGGGGAAGTTGTGCTTTGGCCCATTTTTGAGCCAACCACCAAGCAGCAATTGTGCCAAAGATCAGTGCCCTAGCCCCCTCCGGTGGCCCGTGGGCTCCTTTTTATGCACTCCATTTTGCTGCCTTCTGCAGTCCCTTGTCTCTCAACTTGTGGGCCCCAGCGGAGGACAATCTCGTCTTCCAAGAGTTCCCCTGGTTGCTCCAAGCCTGTTCTACAGTCTCTCCAAAGGAGACCTCTCACAGACCTCGTGGGTCTGCACCAGTAGCTGATTTGTTCATCTTGTGTGGGTTGCGGTTGCCAAGGCTTAGTGGATCCAATCCGGACACTAACACCACAGCGACCCTCATCCAACGTAGGACAGTTGTCCTCCAGAAGCTGGCCTTCCTTGAAGTCTCCCGGAGCCCGTGGCTGCAGATCCAAGCTACACCTCTTTCCACTTGAAGCACCCGACATTGAAGGGCTCTTTCGTTTGAGCTCCCTGGTCACTGTGCCGTGACCCAGACTCTGTCCCCTCTGCTTTCAGGTTCTTCTCTACAAGATCTACAACTTCAATCTTCACGGCATCATCGACGCTTTTGGCTAGCAGCAGTTTTGTACATTTTCCCATTGAAAATCAGCCCGCGACCCGACATCGAAAACGACCTATGCACCCGGCTTCCCTGGGGCAGGTAACAGTGGTACTCCCGTGGTAGTGGGCTCCTCAAAAGCTTAACTCTAAGTTTTTAACTTTGAACTCCTGCTAGAAGTGTCTTTAATCTGTTTAAATCAAACCGCAACATTCTCCATAGGCTTTAATAGAGATCCCGATAGCAGCTATTCCCACTGCACGCGCCTCCCGTGGGTCCCCTTCCTCATAACCTGGGGTGGATTCTTAAGGGGCCAGCGATCCTAAATGCCCTAGGCATTGCCTGTAGAATTGTCGTGGTTCTTATACCACTTTTTTAATATATGGTTTGGTCCCCCCCCTGGGGCCCTGTGATTCCAGTGCTATTTATTGTATCTATCAATGCTTGTTTGAATTGTAACTTTGCCTCAGCCTCATAAAGAGACTTGTGGGATTCTGTTTAGAATAAATACATTTATTTTATATATATACCTGTGTGGGCTACTCTTTCATTTGGTCATTCAAGAGGTTATCTATGGTAAAACAATAAGCTTAACACTCCTTCAAGACTTAGCCTGAAGGCTGCTCTCCACAGCTACCACTAGGATAGCTTTCTTTAAAGGTTGTCTTAAACCTATCATCAATAATAGTCAAATTGGACTGGTGCAAGGTGTCCCCTATAACTGGGAGACAGCATATGCCAGGCCAACTTCTCACAGGATATAAACATCTCATCTTGCTGAGTTAGTCAGAGGAGATCAGGACTTCCCTGCCGACACTCTGATGCAAGACGCTGAGGTTCCTGCATGCAGATTCTCCAGCTCGCAGTGGTCTAACCCTTGCGAGGTGTCCAGTTTGAGACCAAGACGAGGTCCCACAGTCTTTCACTTGAGGTAATGGGGTTGACTTTATTCTAGAGGGAATCTTGGCTCTACATACATGCTAGGTACACTTAGGTACATCTAGTTAGGGTTGCATCATAAGAGTACTCATTTTATTGTCATGTATTTTATATACTTGCCTGTGTTCATGGTTATAGCAAGATGGTAGAAATCCACCATCCTTTTACCTTCTTAGTGCTTGTAATCATTTATATCTGTTTCTGTCTAGTGGTTGTTTCAGCCCACCTATTTTACACTGGAATAACGATGGTTCAATAAATGCTTATAGAAAAACTTCCATACGTTTATTCTGTGTATCTCTCTGAGACCAAGTGAGCCTGAGTGACTGAGTGAAAAGTAGTACACTGTTTCCACAGTCCTGAGGGATCAGGGTTGTCATGTTCAGTAGTTGCCAAGAGCTATTCTCTCCTTGGTAAGAGGGGTTTCTAATGGCACTGTGAGCTAGCTGGTAAACATGGCAACACACCCGGTGGGAGTGTATAGAATAAGTCTGATACCAATCCTACATTGTATGTTGTCTAAACGTGCAGATCTTATATAGGTTTGTAAGAACTACATGACAACTGTCCACTGAACTTTCTTTGTTATTCTTTTGGAGGGGAGATAATTAAGGGGAGCCAAAATGGACCCATATCCCTTAACAAACCTCCTGTAGTAGCAAGTAAGGCCCAAGAAAGCTCTGACCTGAGTCTGGGTAGTGGGAGCAAACCATTCCCTGATGGTCTGGATTTTGCTCTCTAATGGTTGCACCTGGCCTCCACCTACCAGGTGGCCCAAGTATAAAACCTTGCCTATATGGCACTTGGTGGCCTTGATAGCGAGTCCTGCCTTTTACAGGGCATCCAGAACATTTCTGAGGTGGACCAGCTCATCCTTCTAGGTGGAGCAAAAGACGGCAATATCATCTAGCTATGCTGCACTATAGGCTTCCAGACCTGTTAGGACTTTGTTCACCAGCCTCTGAAATGTGATAGGTGCATTGTTTTGCACCAAAAGGCATTACAATAAATTCAAAATGCCCACTGATGGTTGAAAATGCTGTTTTTGGCTTGACATCTTCAGCTAGTCTGATTTTCCAGCAGGCCGGTCAAATGAACTCAGAAACTTGGCTGATGCCAAAGTATCTATGAGCTCATCTGCCCCTGGACTAGGATGGGCATCAGTCCCAGTGATTGTATTGAGACCTCTGTACTCCACACAAAAGCTCATCTCTTGTTTTCCACCCTTGGTGTGAGGTTTTGGTACCTGGACTATTGGACTAGCCCAGGAGCTATCTGAAGGCTCAATGACCCCCAATTCCAGCATTTGTTTGGACCTCTGTCCTGTTGCAATCTCAGACATGGTCAGGCTGTCTGTCAATCTTTTCTTTACTGGCAGACTGTCACCTGTGTGCACTTCATGGGTACAGCAGGTGGTTTGACTGGGTTTTCTGAGAAAACATATGCTTGTACTCATTGAGGGCATTCCTGCAATCAGTTTGCTGCTGGTCAGTGAGGCTGCCTGCCAAGGCTACTCCATCCACTGACCCATCAACAGGGGTCTGCGAGAGGAGATCAGGGAGAGGGTCACTCTCTTCCTCCTGTCCCTGATCAGTTGCCCGGTGCAAGCTCATGTCAACCCTGTCTACAAAAGGTTTCAGGTGGTTCACATGAAGTACCCCTTGGGGACTTCTTGGAGTGCCTAGGTGCACCAAGTAGGTAACCTCACCTTTCTGTTCAAGGATGGTGTGGGGGCACTCTATTTGTCTTGGTGAGCTCCTGGGGACACATGCTCCAACACCCATACCTTATGGCCTGGCTTTTACACAGTCGGGACAGCCTTTTGGTCATGCCAGGCTTTCTGAAGCTCCTGGCTGGCCTCAAAGATTTTACTGGCCTTCCTCACGTATTCAGCCATACGAGAGCTCAGGCCAAGAACACAGTCCACGATATCTTGATTAGGAGGTTTGAGAGGCAGCTCCCAGCCCTCCTTAACTAGACACAATGAACCCTTAACTGGATGTCCAAACAGAAGTTCAAATGGGCTGTAGACAACCCCCTTCTGAGGAACCTCTCTGTCGGCAAAGAGAAGGTAGGGTAGTAAGACATTCCATTGTCACCCAATCTTCACTGAGAGACCCATGATCAGACCCTTTAGGGTCTTGTTGAACCCTTTAGCAAGCCCATTACATTGTGGATGGTAGGGTGTGGTAAACTTATAGTTTACTCCACACTCTTTCACATTGCAGTTATGTAACTAGACATTAAGTTGGTCTGTTAAGACCTTCTAAGCTAAGCCCACTGTGGAAAGGATTTCCAGGAAAGCCATGGCCACTACAGGAGCTGTAGTGGTTCTAAGGGAAATTGCGTGTGGATACCTAGTTACACTAGAATGTAACTGTGTCCAAATACAGTGGGATGGTTCAAGGGACCAGCAATGGCAATCCCTACCCTCTCAAATGGAACCCCAACCACTGAAAGTGGAAGTAAGGGGGCCTTTGTAGTGCCACCTGACTTACCACTGAGTTGGGCAAGTGACATAAGAGCAACAAAACTCCTTGGTGTCTTCTGACATATGGGGCCAGAGAAAATGAGGGACAATCCTATCCCAAGTCTTGGTTTGCCCAAAGTGTCCTGCAAGGAGAATGTCCTGTGCCAGGGAGGGAAGAAAACCCCTGAAACGTTTGAGGTATCACCAACCTCCTGGTGGCACCATGCTTGGGGTCCCTACCTTCAGAATACAAAAGCCCATCTTACCATTAGATCCTGTGGGACCCACTGACATTCCCTGCTTTCTCAGCAGCAGCTTGCTGTCTGAGAGGTTCAAGAGAGGGGCAGGATTGTTTCTCCAAACTAAAGTCTGCCCTGGAAGGGCCCCTGGTCGCCAAGAACTCTGCCTGGTGAGGCCCACATTCCACTGGTACAGTTCCTTCACAGGGACTGAGATCATCCCCCTCAGGAGACTGATCCTCACTGGGAATTTGGGAGGAAGATAATTCCTTACCCTTCCTGCTCCTTCTCTTAGGAGCAATCTGGTCCATTTTTCCAGGATTCAGTGCTTCCTCAGTGCAGAGCTGTTTGCCTGAGCCCTAGTTACAGCATTGACACCGGCAGAAATGACCGTGATTTCTGCGTGAGTCCTGAACTCTACTTCAGACCAGGCTGAAGTTTCTAAATCATTGCCCAACAATCTACAGGTAGGTCTGGAGATACCACAACTCTTAGGTCCAGTTACCCCTCCCCAGCTGAGATTCACAACTGCCAAGGAATGAACAGTCTGGACATTGCTAACGTTGGTGACTTGGTATATTTGTCTAAGTATGATTTGCTCAGGGAACACACATTTCTCTGTCATGATGGTGACACTAGCCCCTCCATCCCGGAAAGTTATTGCTTTCTTGCCATTTATCAAAGGCTGTTGCCTGTACTTGCCTAAGTTATTGAGACGTACTAGTAAGGTATCAGGATCAATGCCACCATCACAGACTAGAACAACCTGAGCTGGAGTTTTGACTAGGCCAAAACCCACCTCAGAACCGAATGTTAACCCAACTAATCCCTTGATTGATGTCCTACTACTTGTACTGGTGCTATGGGGCACAGTTGCCTTAGGGGCAGTGGTAGTAGGTTCCTTGGCCTTTGGACAATCAGTATCTCTTGTCCAATGGGTCTTTACTTTACATAAATAACACCAAGGTTTCTTTGTGGCTTTCTTGGAGTTTTGGGACTCGCCCCCAGATGCAGGTTTTTGGGGACCTTGAGAAGACTCATTTTTGTCTTTGCCCTACTCCCCACTTTTCTCCTGCGGTTTAACAGAATCCTGCTTCTGCTTGCCACCTCCACCCCCATGGGATTTCTGCTTGACCATGTTGCGGACCAATTTGACTGCCTTCTTCCCCAATTCTTGGGGAGAGGTCAGATCAGAGTCCACCAGGTACTAGTGCAGTATTTGATTCTGACAATTAAGGATGTGATCCCTCATCAACAAATTGTACAATCCTTATGAGAAGCTGGCTTGGTATATTGTGCACACATGTAAGCGGGCACCCTGCAGCAATCCAGACAACCCTAAAGGTAATTTTAGTGGTCTTAGACAACCTTAGAAAGCTCTCTGAGTGGTAGCTGTGCAGAACAGCCATCAGGCTTAGTCCAGAAGGAGTGTAAAGCAGCTTGTTTCACCAGAACATAATCTTACTGATAAAGATTAAGTGAAAAAAGAACCACACAGTGTATTTATAAAAATATGTATTTATTATGTAACACCTACTAACACATACAGGTATGTCCTAGCCAGAGATGCACACAATCCTTTCAATATAAGCAGGTAAGTAGCACGTAACATACAGTGGTCACTGGGGAGGGACCAAACCATATACTAAAATAGTGGAATGTGAATCACAACTTGAGTCAAGACTATACCCAGAAGACATAGAAGTGTGGGGGACCCAAGGAACCACCCAAGGTACGTAACTAGGAGCCCCATGGAGGCCGTGTGCAGAGTGCGAACATGACCGCGTGATCAATGCAGGTCAATAGGTAAGTTGCGGTTGCAATTTTAAAGAAGGACCATTCCCACTGGACCCCGAAGAAACCCTGTGGGAGACAGAAGGTTGGAGAGCCACCCCACACGTGCATACCTTAGGAACCAGGATACCTGCCCCAGGGTAGCTGGGTGCATAGGTGTGAATGTCGAACCCAATAGACTTCAGGAAGATACCGCTGCTGGAGAAGGAGAAAGTGTCCGGTGGAACCCCAAGGTGGAATCAAGTCGAGAAGTACCTGAAAGCAGAGAGGACAGTGTCTATGCCACTTGGAAGTGACCAGGGGGCACGAAAGATGAATGCCCACCAATGTCTGGTGCTGCAGGAGAGTTGACGGTGACCTTGGAGGTGCCGCTGTGAGGACCAAGCATCGCTATGAAAGACCATGAGCCGTTTACGAGCTGTCCCACTTTGGATGTCGAGAGTTGAGGTGTTGCTGTCCGGAAGGAGCACCAAAATGCCTTGGAAACGGCAACCAACATGGTAGTAGAAAAAGGTGCAATGTCGGGACCAGCAAGGTCCAGGAAACTCACAACATGGAGCGGTGTCAGGGCAGGCCCTGAGCAATGGGGGGAGCTCAAAGAATATGAAATGACCATCAAGAGGACCCACAGGTCGGAGGCGCTGGAGTCACAAGAGGACCTTGAGCAGCTCACCAAAGATGCAAGCCCACAAAACAAGAGATGCAGTGAGGGGTGAAGATCTTGGTCACTGGTGATGCTTGAGGATGGGGCTACTTGGATCCCGAAGATCTTGGTGGAAGGAAACCAACAAGCCTTTGCAACTGCAAGTCAATGCAGGGCACAGGGGCTCGGTTCATGTGGTTCCAACGAGGGCTACTGGCCTCAAACTTAGTGAGAGGACATGGCAGGCCTCGAGAGATGTGAAGAACCCCCTCCTGTGTTGCTGAGCCTTAGGATCCCAGGATCAGCAGACTGGTCAGCTCAGTTGCGGTGCCTGCAGATGCAGAGAAGTGACTCATTCACTACAAGGGAGATTCCTTGGTGTCTTGGATGCCCACAGGCCTTGTAATGTTCCTGTATGGTGCACAGGCATGGATGTTGCAGCAGAATGTTCCTGTATGGTGCACAGGCATGGATGTTGCAGCAGACAAGCAGGGCGAGGCTATCGGGAGCAGCAGGAGTCTTCCTAGTTGCAGCCTTGATGCCCAGAGCGAAGTCCAGGGTGCCCAGATGGTTGAAGAAGTGGTGTCGGAAATGTATCTTGTCCCACAAAGAATATGAGGACCCACCCACAGGTAAGCCCTTAAATACCCTAAGTAAAGGTAGGGACGATACAGGGGTCCCTCCCTAAGGAGGGGCTGGACAAGGGGGAAGATACTCCCCTGTCCTTTGCCCAGGTTCTCGCCAGCACCCTGCCTTCAAGATTGAAAAGGCCTGCTGTAGCGGTGACTTATAGGTTTTAAGGTCAGTGACCTCAGATATAGGGGAACCTATATCTTTCGTAAGTGGTACTTGCACCAGCTTACACAGGCTGCAATGGCAGACCTGTAGTTACACATTGAGTGGTCTCCCAAGGGTTGCATAATACAAGCTCCAGCCCATGGGGGACCCCTGGTGTACCTATGCCCTGTGTACCTTAGTACCATATACTAGGGACTGATAAGGTTGCACCAGTGTCCAGTCTGGGATGTACCTAAGTACTTACCTAACCATTTTAGGGGAGAAAGCACAGAGACTGCGGTCCTGATTAGCAGGATCCCAGTCAGACTAGTCAGAGACGGCATTACATCAAGCAAAAGGTGGGGGTAACCATAAAAGCAGATCCCACTTTCCTCAATCCTTCATAGTCCTGTACCACACGTCCATGAAGCCTACCTTCAACAGGCCTAATAGTACTACCAATGAAGTTTACCCAGTCCTGGGTGTGTGCCTGTGGACTTGTGGGTAGGGCGGACCGGAATAACAGGCAGGGAGGCCGAATATAGTGAGCAATGTCTGTGCTTTAATCAACAGCTGAACAGATATACAACGTCAGAATGGAGGAAGGGACGGTTGACTTGGCTGGTGACCCGGGTCGGCGTGGTGGAGCCGAGGTCGATTCTTGCTTCTCCTTTTTCGCCGACGGTCTCCTCGGAATGGTACTGGAGCTCCACGGAGGCTTGAAAAAGGGAGAGAAGCGTAAGGGCTTTTAGTCCGAGCGACACCGTCAGAATACTTCCACCGACACCCGAGAGTGAGGGTTTACGAAGGAGGGAAGTGAGGGCGGGACGGACAGGGGCGATGGAAGAGGTAAGTAAGAGAGGGGAGGGGATAGAGGTGCAAGGTGTTGGGTAGTGATCGGAATTTATACAGTGCTCGTGAAAAGGGGGATAAGTATACTGTGTCTTAGTGCGCGTGTCTCCTATGCTATGTACAGTTCTATATTTACAAGAGGGCCACGGAGAAAGGTGACGTGTACTCACGTGCCCCGCCGCAACTCTCATCCGAGTTGCGGCCGCTCTCCAGCCTCCTCCTGAGGATGCCACCAGTCTTCCGTCCAGACGTCCTCGTCCTCTTCCTTGCTTCGGTCCAGCCGGGCTATGCCGCTCTCAGTCGGGGGTTCGTCGCTCTCCGTTTTCTCCTGCCACGAGTCGGTTGCTCCGAATGCCTCTCCGTCGTTCTCGGGGCCTTTTCTACCTTCCGGCTTGTTGTCTGGCGGGTCCCTTCCGGGGTCAAGGTCGGGTGCTTCCGGGTCGATCGAGGTCGTCCAGTTTCTGCGTCCGGGGTGACTGGCGAGTGTTTCCGGTTCACCCAGTCCAGGAGGCGGTACCTGCAGGGAACGAGAAAGAGAGGGTGTCCTGTGTGACCGGGACGTTAATCGACCGGGCGCGGGGGACAGGATCCCCGCGCCCGGACATCGCGGTAATGGGGTACTTGTAGCCTCCTTTCCACATCCCCTTTCCCTAGCTGTCTTTCTAGTAGGGGGGCTGGGGAATGGATACCGGGACAGATAATCAGCGTTGCCCTGTTGTAGTCCTTTCCTGTGTACGGTTTTAAATCTAAAGGGCTGTAGGGAGAGAAACCACCGAAGGACTCGGTCATTGTGACCCCTATTACGGGCCATCCATTCTAGAGGGGCATGATCGGTGTATAATATAAATTCACGCCCCTCCAGATAGTACCTAAGGCTTTCCACTGCCCATTTAATGGCTAGGGCCTCTTTCTCTATCACTGCATAATTGACTTCTCGGGGAAAAAGTTTCCTGCTGAGGTATAGTATTGGTCGTTCGATCCCTGTCGAGTCCTTTTGTGAAAGAACAGCCCCTAGACCCTGATCAGAGGCATCAGTCTGCAGGATGAAAGTCTGGGTATAGTCCGGGCTGACTAACACCGGCTCCGAGAGTAGGGACTGTTTCAGTCGTTCAAAGGCGTGGACCACCAGGTTTGAGGGATGTCTGAGTAGGTCTTCAGTTTTCGTGGATTTCTTCAACAAGTCCGTTAAAGGGGCCGCGGTTTGGGAGAAATTCGGGATAAACCTCCTATAGTACCCTAATAAACCCAGAAAGGCACGAAGGTCCTTCCGGGTTTGGGGGAAGGGGATGGCCTGAATGGCTTTGATCTTATTGTTCTGGGGCCGTATGAGCCCTTCCCCCAACAGGTATCCAAGGTATTTCACGCTCTGGGCAGCTAGGGTGGTCTTGGAGGGGTTGATGGTAAAGCCACTGTTTCCCAGAGAGGCTACTACAGAACGTAAGTGGTGTAAGTGCTGCTCCCAACTGTCGCTATAAATGACTATGTCATCTAGGTACGCCCCGGCATACCTTAGGTGGGGCTGTAGTACCAAGTTCATGGCTCTTTGAAAGGTAGCCGGGGCACCGTGAAGCCCAAAAGGCATCACCCTAAACTGAAACAAACCCTCAGGGGTGGAAAAGGCAGTCTTGGGTTTATCTGTTTCTTTGAGGGGGATTTGCCAGTAACCCTTGCAGAGGTCCAGGGTGCTTATGTACTTGGCTTTACCTATGCGTTCCACCATTTCGTCTACGCGGGGTAAGGGATAGGTGTCGAAGGCCGATATTTTGTTCACTTCTCTAAAATCTATACAGAATCTGGTGGAGCCATCCGGCTTGGGTACTATCACTATAGGGGAATTCCAGCTGCTATTGGAGGGCTCTATGATGCCCATTTTCAGCATTTGATTTGTCTCCTCTTTGATGATGGCTCTACGAGCTTCCGGGATGCGGTAGGGCCGTTGTCTCACGGTTTTTCCTGGTTCCGTGTGGATGGCGTGTTCGACCACCGTGGAGTGTCCTGGAAGGGAGGAAAAGACTGTTTGCACCGAGGACAGGGCTCGCCTGAGATCCTGTTTGTTAGATTCGGGGAGGTCAGGGTCAATGCACCCTTCAAAGGGAGGGGGTATTGCATTAGACAGGACAGGACGGGGTCCCTCCCACTTCTTCAAGAGGTTCACGTGATATATCTGCGTGACACCTCGGGTGGGTTCCGTTTCCACTTCATAGGTAACAGGAGTCACGGCTCTTAGTACAGGAAAGGGGCCCTGCCACTGTCCTAGTAACTTGTGGTCGGAAGAAGGCAATAGTAACAGTACTAGATCGCCAGGGCTGAACTTCCGGGCTTTGGTTCCTTTATCGTACTGGTGTTTTTGGGTGTCTTGAGCGGCTACCAGGTTTTGCCTCACAATGACCCTTATCTGTTCCAAGTGGGTCTTTAGGTTGTCCACGTACTCAGGTAAGGGTCGGGTTCTGTCGGGTTCGGCTTCCCACGCTTCCTTAGCCATATCTAAGAGTGTCCGTGGGGCTCTTCCATACAATAATTCGTATGGTGAGTATCCTGTGCTGCTTTGAGGCTTACACCTGATGGCAAACAGCGCCAGGGGAAGCATCTCCTCCCATCTTTTACTTTCGAGGCCCAAAAGCTTTTTAAGGGTCGTCTTAAGGGTGGCATTGTATCGCTCTACTAGCCCATCTGTCTGGGGGTGGTAGGCAGCTGTTCGTATTTGTTTGATGCCTAGCTGGGAGCAGACTTGGCGCATCAGGGAGGACACAAAGGGGGTCCCCTGGTCAGTCAATATCTCGCGTGGGAAACCAACCCTCGAAAAAATGGATATGAGAGCTTTGGCAATGTTTTGAGTGGTGGGGTGGCGTAAGGGTACCGCTTCCGGGAAGCGGGTGGCATAGTCCACCAGTACGAGAGCATATCTACATCCGGACCTCGAGGGAAGCAAGGGGCCTATAATGTCCATGCCCTCTCTTGTGAAAGGGACATCAATGATGGGGAGGGGTTGGAGAGGAACCCTGGGGGGCCGATACCGACTATTCCGTTGGCAGACCGGGCACTCCCGGCAATACTGTTTGATCTGTCCGTGTACCCCTGGCCAGTAAAACTTATCTAGGATGGTATGACCGGTTTTTTCATCACTGAAATGCCCTCCCAGCAAATGGCTGTGTGCTAGGAACAGTACTTTATCACGAAACAACCCAGGGATAACCAGCTGGGGAGGCTGTTGGGGTCCTCCCTTTCTGTAGAGGAGTCCGTTTTTCCTGAAGAAATAAGGACCTACATGTAGGGGATCTTCAGCATCCAGCGCACGCGCCCATGCTTCCTGCAACACCGGGTCTTCTTGTTGCGTGGCGCGGAATTCCCTGTCGGTTTCCCATGGGTGGATATCAACTTGGGCAGGAAAGGCCATAGCGAAGTCCTTCCTTTCGTTCCTCTTCTGTCTTTTGGTCTTGGATAGTTTGACCGCTGGACGCCCCGGAGGGGATTCACGGGAAAACGGAGCTTCGGCCCACCATTTCCTCAGAGATTCGGTGGTGTCTTGAAGGAGAGGGGGTAGACCACTATAATCACTTCCCAATATCGCTTGTTCAGGGAGGTTAGGTATAAGGCCCACCGTCAACAGACTACCCATGTCCGTGGGATTTTGGACATGGACCTGTGTGGTCGGATAGTGCTTGGTGTCGCCATGGACACATTTGATAGCCACGGTACCGGTCACTGGACCGACCGGGTGAGGTAGTTCTTGGGGTCTTAGGACGCTTTGTCTGCAGCCGGTGTCGGCCAGGGCCATCATTCTGTGGCCTTCAATCCGCACTGGGCATCGGAACGGAGGAGGGGTGGTGTCAGCGGTGAGACATACATAGTTTTTAGCCATCCCTATGTCCATGGGCTCCTCCTTTTGAGGACAGACGCGAGCAATATGTCCGTATCCACCACAATGAAAACATTGGGGTCCAGGTGGATGGGGGCGAGGCAAGACAGGATAAGGCATGAGGGCAGCAGGCTCGGGTTTCCTGACCACCTGAGGGGGTCGTGTGATCCGGGGGTGGTTCCCCGGAGGGGTGCGGGAATGGTGTTCCTCCTTGGGTCGCTGGGATTCCTGGGCTCTGCTGTAGGCGCTTGCTATTTCCACCGCACTGTCGAGTGTTAGCCGTGAATGTTGGCGTACCCACTTCTGGGTGGCAGGATATAAGGAAGCCAGGAATTGCTCCAAGTATATTTTGGCTAGAATGTCTTCCTTGGTGGCTGTAGCAGACTTCAACCACCGATTGGCCAGATCTTGAATAAGGAAAGCCAGAGCCCTAGGGGTTTCTTGGGGTCCTTCCCTTGCTTGACGTAGTCGGACCCTATATGTCTCGTCGTCTATCCCTAATCGTTCCAGGATGCAGGCCTTGATGTCGGCGTATGGGGTTTGTCCCTGGATATTAGCCTGCTGGTAGGCGGCCTGTAGTTCTCCGGTCAATAGGGGACCTAAGTAGTGGCCCCACCGGTTTTCGGGCCAGGCAGCTGCCTGGGCTAGGCGCTCAAAGTTCGTGAAGAAGTAGTCGGGGTCCTCTCCAGGTACATACTTCTGTACCACGACTGAGGGCAGGGAGGTGACGGGTCTTTGTTGCCCCATGACAGTGGTGAGTTTCTCGAGGGCTTGGTCCTGCGCGGTACCCTGGCCTTTCAGCACATCATGCAGCTGCCCCCTATCGTCTTCCGCTGTCTTGAGGAATCTCTCCATCATCTTCCCCAGTTGCTCCTGGCATTCTGCCAATTGTTTGACTGCGGCCTCCATGCCTCCGGACGATCCCACTTCTGACACCACTTGTGGACTTGTGGGTAGGGCGGACCGGAATAACAGGCAGGGAGGCCGAATATAGTGAGCAATGTCTGTGCTTTAATCAACAGCTGAACAGATATACAACGTCAGAATGGAGGAAGGGACGGTTGACTTGGCTGGTGACCCGGGTCGGCGTGGTGGAGCCGAGGTCGATTCTTGCTTCTCCTTTTTCGCCGACGGTCTCCTCGGAATGGTACTGGAGCTCCACGGAGGCTTGAAAAAGGGAGAGAAGCGTAAGGGCTTTTAGTCCGAGCGACACCGTCAGAATACTTCCACCGACACCCGAGAGTGAGGGTTTACGAAGGAGGGAAGTGAGGGCGGGACGGACAGGGGCGATGGAAGAGGTAAGTAAGAGAGGGGAGGGGATAGAGGTGCAAGGTGTTGGGTAGTGATCGGAATTTATACAGTGCTCGTGAAAAGGGGGATAAGTATACTGTGTCTTAGTGCGCGTGTCTCCTATGCTATGTACAGTTCTATATTTACAAGAGGGCCACGGAGAAAGGTGACGTGTACTCACGTGCCCCGCCGCAACTCTCATCCGAGTTGCGGCCGCTCTCCAGCCTCCTCCTGAGGATGCCACCAGTCTTCCGTCCAGACGTCCTCGTCCTCTTCCTTGCTTCGGTCCAGCCGGGCTATGCCGCTCTCAGTCGGGGGTTCGTCGCTCTCAGTTTTCTCCTGCCACGAGTCGGTTGCTCCGAACGCCTCTCCGTCGTTCTCGGGGCCTTTTCTACCTTCCGGCTTGTTGTCTGGCGGGTCCCTTCCGGGGTCAAGGTCGGGTGCTTCCGGGTCGATCGAGGTCGTCCAGTTTCTGCGTCCGGGGTGACTGGCGAGTGTTTCCGGTTCACCCAGTCCAGGAGGCGGTACCTGCAGGGAACGAGAAAGAGAGGGTGTCCTGTGTGACCGGGACGTTAATCGACCGGGCGCGGGGGACAGGATCCCCGCGCCCGGACATCGCGGTAATGGGGTACTTGTAGCCTCCTTTCCACAGTGCCTTCTGGGTGTCTCTGAACTTAATCCTGTACTGTTCAGTGGTTAAGCCAAACCCATCAATGAGTGCACTCCTCAGACGTGAATAATTCTCTGCATCAACTTCTCTAACAGTGAGAAGCTTATCTCTTCCTTTGTTAGCAAAGGAGAGCCACATGATAGCTGTCCACTGCCCTTGAGGGACCATCTGAACTTTACAAGCCCTCTCTAAGGCAGACATCCATTTCTGAATGTCATTACCCTCCTGGTAAGGAGGGACTATTCTGCTCAGGATCCTAGTGTCAAAGGATGCTTCCCTGATTCTACGGATTCTTGGGCTGCCACCATGGGAATCTAATCCCAGATTTTCCCTAGCTTTTTGGACTTCCAGAGCCTCCTTGTCAAGGGCCAACTGGTCTCGCCTGAGCTTGAGTCTAACATTCTCAAGTTTGATCAGGTGGTATTCAGTTTCCAAGGAGTTCTCTCTCTGGCTAGAGATTGAGGTCCCTATGGAATGTCCTGAAGCATTGGACTCAGCAGAGGAAGCCCTAGATCTCCTGGGAGAGCTCTGAACTCACCCAGGATGAATAAAGGGGGACCTACTTCTAGGGACACCCTCTGTGCCATCTGCACTATCCCCTGGATCAGAGTTCATCAAGGTGGAGTCCTCAGACTCCTCTTGATCATGCTCAGAATTTGGGCCACTGGGGGTTACCCCTCCTGCCCCATCTTCTGGGGCATCTCCATCCACTTTGTCCTGATCCTCTGGCCTGTCAAGGTTCTAGAGTTCATCCAGGATAAGCAGCTCCAAGAGATGCTTAGTGGTTAGATTGCTACCTGTCTTTAATTTCCTAGAGGTACACAGAGTCCTTAGTTCCTGGAACTTACGACCACTGTATCTAGAAGACTGGGTCCCATTGAGATCCTCTATTAAAGACATGTCCAAGTGTAGTGTGGTGTTGCCCCTGCCTACCCTAGTGGAAACAAAACTTTCTAAGTAGATCCAAATGGTCGCACACTGCTGACCTACCTGCGTGTTACCCCAAAGAACTGTGGTCCCTGTAGTCAGCGTCGGCGGATACACCTATGCTCGTGTCGTGAGTGCAAGTGTGAATAGCGTTAGCCATCCCTGGACACGTGTTTCGAGGTAGTTGCCTCTCGTCAGCAGGGAGTAGGAAAGAGTGTAGGGTTGCAATGTAAGCTGCTAAAATCATTATCAGGTAAAGTACCTCTCGTAGCAACGCAGGTGCGTAACCTGAGTCCGTCGACTCCCCGGCTCAGAGAGCCACTAAATAATTAGATCCAAATGGTCGCACACTGCTGACCTACCTGCGTGTTACCCCAAAGAACTGTGGTCCCTGTAGTCAGCGTCGGCGGATACACCTATGCTCGTGTCCTGAGTGCAAGTGTGAATAGCGTTAGCCATCCCTGGACACGTGTTTCGAGGTAGTTGCCTCTCGTCAGCAGGGAGTAGGAAAGAGTGTAGGGTTGCAATGTAAGCTGCTAAAATCATTATCAGGTAAAGTACCTCTCGTAGCAACGCAGGTGCGTAACCTGAGTCCGTCGACTCCCCGGCTCAGAGAGCCACTAAATAATTAGATCCAAATGGTCGCACACTGCTGACCTACCTGCGTGTTACCCCAAAGAACTGTGGTCCCTGTAGTCAGCGTCGGCGGATACACCTATGCTCGTGTCCTGAGAGCAAGTGTGAATAGCGTTAGCCATCCCTGGACACGTGTTTCGAGGTAGTTGCCTCTCGTCAGCAGGGAGTAGGAAAGAGTGTAGGGTTGCAATGTAAGCTGCTAAAATCATTATCAGGTAAAGTACCTCTCGTAGCAACGCAGGTGGGTAACCTGAGTCCGTCGACTCCCCGGCTCAAAGAGCCACTAAATAATTAGATCCAAATGGTCGCACACTGCTGACCTACCTGCGTGTTACCCCAAAGAACTGTGGTCCCTGTAGTCAGCGTCGGCGGATACACCTATGCTCGTGTCGTGAGTGCAAGTGTGAATAGCGTTAGCCATCCCTGGACACGTGTTTCGAGGTAGTTGCCTCTCGTCAGCAGGGAGTAGGAAAGAGTGTAGGGTTGCAATGTAAGCTGCTAAAATCATTATCAGGTAAAGTACCTCTCGTAGCAACGCAGGTGCGTAACCTGAGTCCGTCGACTCCCCGGCTCAGAGAGCCACTAAATAATTAGATCCAAATGGTCGCACACTGCTGACCTACCTGCGTGTTACCCCAAAGAACTGTGGTCCCTGTAGTCAGCGTCGGCGGATACGCCTATGCTCGTGTCGTGAGTGCAAGTGTGAATAGCGTTAGCCATCCCTGGACACGTGTTTCGAGGTAGTTGCCTCTTGTCAGCAGGGAGTAGGAAAGAGTGTAGGGTTGCAATGTAAGCTGCTGAGCCGGGGACTCGACGGACTCAGGTTACGCACCTGCGTTGCTACGAGAGGTACTAGACCTGATAATGATTTTAGCAGCTTACATTGCAACCCTACACTCTTCCCTACTCCCTGCTGACGAGAGGCAACTACCTCGAAACACGTGTCCAGGGATGGCTAACGCTATTCACACTTGCACTCACGACACGAGCATAGGCGTATCCGCCGACGCTGACTACAGGGACCACAGTTCTTTGGGGTAACACGCAGGTAGGTCAGCAGTGTGCGACCATTTTGATGTAACTATTTAGTGGCTCTCTGAGCCGGGGAGTCGACGGACTCAGGTTACGCACCTGCGTTGCTACGGGAGGTACTAGACCTGATAATGATTTTAGCAGCTTACATTGCAACCCTACACTCTTTCCTACTCCCTGCTGACGAGAGGCAACTACCTCGAAACACGTGTCCAGGGATGGCTAACGCTATTCACACTTGCACTCACGACACGAGCATAGGCGTATCCGCCGACGCTGACTACAGGGACCACAGTTCTTTGGGGTAACACGCAGGTAGGTCAGCAGTGTGCGACCATTTTGATGTAACTATTTAGTGGCTCTCTGAGCCGGGGAGTCGACGGACTCAGGTTACGCACCTGCGTTGCTACGAGAGGTACTAGACCTGATAATGATTTTAGCAGCTTACATTGCAACCCTACACTCTTTCCTACTCCCTGCTGACGAGAGGCAACTACCTCGAAACACGTGTCCAGGGATGGCTAACACTATTCACACTTGCACTCACGACACGAGCATAGGTGTATCCGCCGACGCTGACTACAGGGACCACAGTTCTTTGGGGTAACACGCAGGTAGGTCAGCAGTGTGCGACCATTTTGATGTAACTATTTAGTGGCTCTCTGAGCCGGGGAGTCGACGGACTCAGGTTACGCACCTGCGTTGCTACGAGAGGTACTAGACCTGATAATGATTTTAGCAGCTTACATTGCAACCCTACACTCTTCCCTACTCCCTGCTGATGAGAGGCAACTACCTCGAAACACGTGTCCAGGGATGGCTAACGCTATTCACACTTGCACTCACGACACGAGCATAGGCGTATCCGCCGACGCTGACTACAGGGACCACAGTTCTTTGGGGTAACACGCAGGTAGGTCAGCAGTGTGCGACCATTTTGATGTAACTATTTACTGGCTCTCTGAGCCGGGGAGTCGACGGACTCAGGTTACGCACCTGCGTTGCTACGAGAGGTACTAGACCTGATAATGATTTTAGCAGCTTACATTGCAACCCTACACTCTTCCCTACTCCCTGCTGACGAGAGGCAACTACCTCGAAACACGTGTCCAGGGATGGCTAACGCTATTCACACTTGCACTCACGACACGAGCATAGGCGTATCCGCCGACGCTGACTACAGGGACCACAGTTCTTTGGGGTAACACGCAGGTAGGTCAGCAGTGTGCGACCATTTTGATGTAACTATTTAGTGGCTCTCTGAGCCGGGGAGTCGACGGACTCAGGTTACGCACCTGCGTTGCTACGAGAGGTACTAGACCTGATAATGATTTTAGCAGCTTACATTGCAACCCTACACTCTTTCCTACTCCCTGCTGACGAGAGGCAACTACCTCGAAACACGTGTCCAGGGATGGCTAACGCTATTCACACTTGCACTCACGACACGAGCATAGGCGTATCCGCCGACGCTGACTACAGGGACCACAGTTCTTTGGGGTAACACGCAGGTAGGTCAGCAGTGTGCGACCACTTTGATGTAACTATTTAGTGGCTCTCTGAGCCGGGGAGTCGACGGACTCAGGTTACGCACCTGCGTTGCTACGAGAGGTACTAGACCTGATAATGATTTTAGCAGCTTACATTGCAACCCTACACTCTTTCCTACTCCCTGCTGACGAGAGGCAACTACCTCGAAACACGTGTCCAGGGATGGCTAACGCTATTCACACTTGCACTCACGACACGAGCATAGGCGTATCCGCCGACGCTGACTACAGGGACCACAGTTCTTTGGGGTAACACGCTGGTAGGTCAGCAGTGTGCGACCATTTTGATGTAACTATTTAGTGGCTCTCTGAGCCGGGGAGTCGACGGACTCAGGTTACGCACCTGCGTTGCTACGAGAGGTACTAGACCTGATAATGATTTTAGCAGCTTACATTGCAACCCTACACTCTTTCCTACTCCCTGCTGACGAGAGGCAACTACCTCGAAACACGTGTCCAGGGATGGCTAACGCTATTCACACTTGCACTCACGACACGAGCATAGGCGTATCCGCCGACGCTGACTACAGGGACCACAGTTCTTTGGGGTAACACGCAGGTAGGTCAGCAGTGTGCGACCATTTTGATGTAACTATTTAGTGGCTCTCTGAGCCGGGGAGTCGACGGACTCAGGTTACGCACCTGCGTTGCTACGAGAGGTACTAGACCTGATAATGATTTTAGCAGCTTACATTGCAACCCTACACTCTTTCCTACTCCCTGCTGACGAGAGGCAACTACCTCGAAACACGTGTCCAGGGATGGCTAACGCTATTCACACTTGCACTCACGACACGAGCATAGGCGTATCCGCCGACGCTGACTACAGGGACCACAGTTCTTTGGGGTAACACGCAGGTAGGTCAGCAGTGTGCGACCATTTTGATGTAACTATTTAGTGGCTCTCTGAGCCGGGGAGTCGACGGACTCAGGTTACACACCTGCGTTGCTACGAGAGGTACTAGACCTGATAATGATTTTAGCGGCTTACATTGCAACCCTACACTCTTTCCTACTCCCTGCTGACGAGAGGCAACTACCTCGAAACACGTGTCCAGGGATGGCCAACGCTATTCACACTTGCACTCACGACACGAGCATAGGCGTATCCGCCAACGCTGACTACAGGGACCACAGTTCTTTGGGGTAACACGCAGGTAGGTCAGCAGTGTGCGACCATTTTGATGTAACAAAACTTTCTAAGATTGGAGCAAGGGCTGTGCTCGACCCTAATCACCCAGTCTATAAGTTCAGTAGAATTTACTTAGTCTATCTAAATATTAAATGTGCCTAATGCTAGTGATGATTTTTCAATTAATGTACACCTAGATTAGTTGGTAAAACAATGCAAGTTTGAATCCCACTGCTGCCACCAATGTTAGAGAATGACTTAGTATATGGTGCTCACTTTTGTAAGTGTAGACCCTCCACTAATCCAGACAACCCTTATGGTGATTTTAGTGGTCTTAGACAACTTTAGAAAGCTCTCTAAGTGGTAGCTGTGGAGAGCAGCCTTCTGGCTTAGTCCAGAAGGAGTGTAAAGCAGCTTCTTTTACCTGTACTTAATATTATGGAATAGTTTAAGTGAAAAAGAATCACACAGTGGAGTTATAAAAATATGTATTTTATTACAAACACTCACTAACGCATTGCAATATCTCCTGTCGGAGATATAAACACAATACACACAATACTTAGGAAATAGAGCACGTAAGTAGCACAAATACACAGTGATCTCCAGGGGGAGACCAAACCATACAATAAAATAGTAGAATGTGAACCACGACTCAAGTCAAGAATGGACCCAGAAGGCGTAGAAGTTGTTGGGAACACAAGGAACCAGCCAAGGTAAGTACCCAGGAACCCCAAAGGTGGCCTTGTGCAAAGTGTGAACACAACTGCGTGATCAACACAAGTCATTGGGTAAGTCGCGGTTGCAGTTTTGAAGAAAAAGGACCCTTCCCAATGGACTCTGAGGAAACTCCTTGGAAGATGGAAGGTTGGAGAGTCACCCACCCGTGGATACCCCAGGAACCAGGATACCTACACCAGGGAAGCGGAGTGCATAGGTGTCAAGTGACGTCGGAAACCGCCGTAGACCACAATGGAGGACTTCAGGAAAGATGCCGCAGGAGAGGTATCTGCAAGCAGAGGGGACAGAGTCTATGCCACTCAGGAGTGACCAGGAGGCACAGCAAACAAATGCCCACCAATGTCGGAGATGCAAGTGAGGTTGAGGGTGCCCCTGAAGTTGCATCTGTGCGGACCAGGCGCCGCTGTAGAAGACCAGAAGCCGTTCCCGAGCTGTCCCACGTCGGTTGTCTAGGGCTAAGGCGTCCGTGTCCTTAGCAGCAGCAAATAACGTAGTCAACGAAAAAGGTGCAGTGTCGGGACCAGCACTGCCCAAGTGACCCACCACAACCAGGTAAGTCAGAGCAGACCTATTGTTCTGCCTTCCCCTGCTCGAGCTTGGCTCAGCAGCAGGAGGGCAGAAACGTGTCTGGTCGGTAGCAGCCCTAGCTTGCTGTCCAGTTCTGGAAGACTGGCACCGGAAGCGCTGAGGGCCTCCTGGAGGAGCTTTACAGTGCTTGTAATCATTCCTCCCACACCGTAGTGGGGGTAAGATTCCAACATGTTCGATACCAAACATGACCGGGTTCGTTCTAGCCAGTTTAGAGCTGGTCATCGCGTAATGACGTATGACCACTCTATATGTCGTAATGGCTGATGCACTTACAACCCGGGAGAATGGACTCTGAAGGCTGTAGGGGTGTCCTGCTCCTGCCGGGGCACCCTCACAGAAAACATAATGACGCCAGCAAAAACTGGAGGTGACCATGAAAGCAGACCCTACTTTCCTACAGTGCTGTAGCCCTTAGAGACCTTCCCTGGTCACCGTGCCCTTGGTACCAGTTGTACCTTGTACAATGGACTTACCTGTGGCCAGAGATGTGCCTGTTGTGGATACAAAGGTCCAGTGTTTGGAAAGAACACAGGCCCTGGGTACATGGTTGGTAGGAACCCAGGGCACATAAAGTCAAAATACTTTGTGTCAGGCAAAAGGTGGTGGGTGTTACTTCAACAAAAACCCACTTTCCTACACCACCTCCTGCTTTCACATCCTCGGCATGCTCCACAGAATCTTCAAATAGATCCCAGTCAACATCAGAGAGACTGTCACCCAGGCCCTCATCATCAGCTGCTTCGACTAAGGCAACACTCTACGCTGGCATCTCCACCCAGCTGCTCAAAAGATTCCAGACCATACAGAATGCTGCAGCCAGACTCATCCTGGGCCTCCCTAAACGGACCCACATCACCCCCCTCAAAAACCTCCAATGGCTCCTCATCCAGAAGAGAGGCCAATTCAAGATTCTCACACACGCATAAAAAGTTCTGCACAGTTAAAGACCGGCCTACATAAACCTTCGACTGAACTTCCATCTACCTGCAAGAAACCTGCACTCCTCACTAGCCCAGGCACACCCCCTGCATCTGTCACAGCTGCATCAGGAGTCACTCCTTCTCCTGCATCGTCACCAAGACCAGGAACGACCTACCCCTCCATCTTCGAACAGCACCGTCCGTGGTCGACTTCAGGAAAAAAAACTCAAGACCTGGCTCTTCGACAGAGACGTTGCACCCACAGTGCCCAGATACCCAATGCTGCGCTGTACAAATGGTGATTGATTGAGAGCAGGTGGGCACTTCTTTTTTCTGACCCCGAAGCCCCGGAACCTTTTACCGGGCCATATTAGACGCGCCACATCAGAGAATACGTGCAAGAGCCTTTTGACCCACCTTTTTAGGGAGATTTAAATTTGGTTGGTCCCTCCTCTGTCTGCTACTCCTAGCCACGTATGACCATTACCTAGAGCTGGGATGCTTCTTTTTGGAGTAGTTGTTTTGCGCTTTATAAATTAATTTCATTAGTGTATTCATTCTGGCAACCAGCTCTTTGCCACCTTTGTGCACAGTGGGGCCTTGTTACGATTTGCTGCGCAGGTTAAGGTCTATGCAAGGCGTGACCCTGGCCTCTTTGATCTGAATCAACGATAGGTGAATGTACCCATCTCTTTTGGATGCATAACTCCCGGTTCCTTCACAGATGGCAGGGAACGAAGCGCAGTGTGATACTGGCACAGGTTCCTATTCAGGCTAGAGCTAAAACCAGTGTCAACCTCTGACGTTGCTATCCAGGCTAGAACTGTGCAAGTGCGAACCCGTGCACTGACTGCTGCCAAGGTAGAACTGAGCACAGTTCAACTGTGAGTGTGTGCTACCTGGCGTAGAGCTATGCGCTACAGAACCCTATCCTCTTGGCTGTCCAGGGAGAGGTGTGTGCAGGTGGGCCCCGGGACTACGACACCTGTCAAAGATAGAGCTCAAGGTGGCCCTGTGCTCTTGGCTGCCCAGGGTACAGTTGCAGTGGCGTAATGCCAAAAAGATGGCGCCCTGCTGCAGAATGTCGCGAGGGTCCCATGGTAATGATACTACAATATCCAACTGATTTTCTCAATCTTTGGGCTAAATGGGGGGTCCCCTGCACCGCAGGGAGTGCAGGGTCCTGTGTTACGCCCCGTACAGTTGCTCACAATGTGAAGCTGGGGGCGGGGCGTTTTGCTGTCCATGGTACAACTACGCACAGTGTCACCTTGGCACTCTTGGATTAGGCGGTGTGACCCTGTAGTCCTTCCGGGCAGGGTCAGAGAAGGGCTCGGCCATCCTGGACTGCTCAGCCCCCTCCCTGGGGCACCTTGTTTGCTTTTCTCCTGCGGCACGCTCATTAATATGCCTTGCCCATCCGATGTTAATTGTCTCCTTGTGTCAACTGCTGCTGATGAATTGCACTGGAACCTGTCAGACACCGTGTCCCCTCGGCAGACAAACAGCACTCCCATCCATACCAACCACTCTCTACCCTCCCCCAGGAAGGCCTCCTTCCCGGACCTTCCCTATTAAAGAGTCTCCGGGGACGCCATGATTGCGTCGTCCTCCGTGCTCGGGTTACTTAGTGAAGGGGCGGGAAGCGAGTTCGCGCCAAAGGTTGAGGGTCTCGGCTCTCGGCTGTGGGGGAGACTTCACTGATGTGTAGGAAGAGTGGCAGTCTCTGCGGGCGGGGTGGGGAGGTACAGGTGAAAGTGATAGGTCGGCGGGAGAAGAGACAGCATGCGAGGGGGTTTGGCGAAGGGCCAGGCTCAACACTAAATTTGGGAGGGAAGCGACAGACTGTATGAGATCTTGGGAAAGGAAACGATAGCCGACCAGTGTGCTGGGGGAGAGGGGGAGACAACTTGCCAGAGATTTTGGTGAGATTGGTGATAAGTGGGGCAACTGCATTTATGCGATTTTGTAGCTGTGGCGTTTCCCGCCAAATTAGGAGTTTTTTGGTGTTCCCTCATAACCAATTCAATTCAATTCAATTGTTCTTTATTCGATGGTTAAAAATCATCATAAAAGAATACAGATATATACAATTAAGACAATATTAAATCAGTGTGCAGAACATTGAATGATTCTATATACAAACGAGTACTTCATTGTTCTTAGACTTCTTAAACAGTCCACATGGGTCACTTCCTGGGTGTAACACTTTTGCAAGTCTGAAGTTTGCCATCAACTGCTGCATAATCTCCGGATTATAACAAAAAAGTGTTTCTAGTTCAAACAGATCAAAAGTTACTTATAAGCATTGGCATAGCCACTAGGTCTCGCTGTTGGACCTTGTAAATGTTTAGCCATGCAGCACATAAATACATGGTATTACCAATCAGAATGACACACACTTCCGTTGGCCAACACTGAGGAATGTAGAATTAGGAAGAAAAGGCGCCAAGAGTGACTGATACTCGGTGTGTTACGAGAGCATTTGCTGCGAGATGATGATGATGATGAGAGAGGAATTGTGCTGGGCAGGAGACGGACCCTCTAGAAAAAAGTCTCCATTAATATAAATGGCTTGTTTAAATAAAAAAGACCATCATCATGTACCTGGACTTCCCCTAGGATCATCATAGCCTCAGGCCGATGTTGCTAGGCATCCCTCATTAATAAAAAAACAATATCTTTATTGTAATTGCATTTATTAAGCACCTACTACCCCTGATGAGGCGTCAAAGCGCTTTTTGGTGTGTAGTACACTACTCCGAACCCGAACAGGATTCGTGGTGGATTAGTACAGGGAAATGTGAGTTAATTTGAGCAGTGGATTGGCGAGTCTGTTAGCTGGTTTGAAAAGGATAATGGAGGGATAGAAGAGGGAAGAGTAAAAGTGTAGATGAGCTGAAACAAAATAGTACGGTTAGAACCCAACGCTCTAGCTCGAAGTTGGGAGGCAGGAGTCCTGACCAGAAGTCGTTGAAAAAAGTGTAGATGTGAGCCACACTTACAGAGAATCAGCCACAGTGTTTTCCGCTTAGTCCTTTTAATAGATAAAACATTGAAATCGGACCCACTAATTTACCCAAACCCTAATCTTGACATGTAGCAAAGAAATAACAGCCACAATGAGTACTTTGTCTAATCAGCTCACATCCAGCTAATCCCACAAAGTGTTCAATCAAATTCAGGTTTATTCTGTCAAGAGCAAAAGCGGAATGAACTCCGTACAATCTACTCAGACTGGCACCCCAATTTGAAGCAAAACCCAAGTCCCAATCCTCTTTGGTTTTATAAGAGCGTTTCTTTAAGCCAATTAGACCATACTCTTTTGCCACACTCCTTGACAAACTATAAATGAAAAAGCTTTATTCGGTAAGGAAATTGCATACCATAAAAGCACATACAAATATACATATAAAATAATTCGTCACAATTCCATACAAGTTTTAAAACATAAAAAATTTAAGAATATACAGACGGTGCTCGAAAAACAAACCCCCCCAATTGCAGGTTTAGGGTGCAAGGGGGGCCGGTCCCAGTTCATCGTAGGGTATAGTTAAGTGACTCGAGGGGCCGTCTGAGTGAAATTTCGTTTAGAGATTTGCTCTGTGTCGCACGCAGAATTTTAGGAACTTCGCCATGTTAGTTGCCAACATTTCTGTTTCTAACATTTGAAGAGTCATGAAAGCTGGTCTACATTGGGTTAGGCCCAAATGCTTCAAAACAGGAATCAGGTGAAGCTTTCTTGCCTCGGTATAAAATCTACAGAACATGATTGTGTGCAGGGTCGACTGGACAGAGGAGTCATCACAGGGGCATAGGGCCAATTGGGCTGATCAATCATTTATCGCAGGGAATGTGATTAAGCGGTGGAATATATTCAAGCGCAATCTGGTCAGTAAGAATTTCTCGTAGTTAGTTAAGGCGGAGTTCAGATAGGGCTCTATTTGATCTATTGTCTGGATATGAAGAAACGGTTGCACGGTAATTTTGTTTGATTCAAGTGCCAGACGTAGGTCTGTTAGATGGGTTGAGCGTATGTCACGTATTTTCTTTCTGGAGATTTGTTTGGTATTTAGGGGATTGGTAAAAAAGTGTTCGAGTCCTAAATCAGTAAGAAAGTTTTTGACATAAGTGAGCCAAGTAATGCGTGATCCGTACTCCAGTTTCATACAGTCTAAAATGAGTGTCTGTGTAAATTTTAGTTCCGGTGTGGACCAGATGCGATGCCATAAAAGAATTGGCTGCATTCGTATTACGTCTGTGATAAATGGGAGGCCCAGTTCGCTGTGAATGTTAAAAGTTGAGGTGGATCGCGGGGCTGCCAGCAAAAATTTCAGGAAGGAGTTCTCTGTTTTTTGGATTGAGGTGACTCGTGCGCTACCCCATATCCCTGCCCCGTAGATCGCCACGCTAAGACATTTTGAGTTGTAAATGTCTAGCATTTCTTTGGATGCTCTTTTTCCCAGTCTCCGAGCAAACACTCTCAGTGCCGTTGTTGCTTTTAGGAATTGTGAGTTTCTATTCTCTACGGCACTATTCCAGGTGGATTTATTGTCTATTATGACTCCCAGATAGGGATAGGTAGTAGTGTGTTCTATTATAGAGTCACTTGAGTAGATATTTTTCCTTTTGCGCAGTTGTTTACCTGATGTCATTATAAAGGTTTTTTTGGTGTTGATGTTTAAGCCCAATGAGTGCATAAAATTTGTGTATCTGTCCAAAGTCCTTTGTAGTTCCAGAGGGGTACGGGCTATTATAACTGCGTCGTCCGCATAAAGAAGGGCGGGGATTGGGCACAGTTGGATATGTGGGTGGTCCTGGCTACCTTTTAGCAGAGCTGCTTCTAAACCGTTGGTGTAAATATTAAAAAGAAAGGGAGCCAGGACACAGCCTTGCCTGACTCCCCGTTCAACACCAAAAGATGACGTAAGCTGGCCCCCTGTGCCAAATCTAACTCTTGTGGTGGTATTCGAGTAGATTTCTCTGATGTAATTGACTAGGTTTATATCAGTTCCCAGTTTAGTCATTATGGCCCAGAGCTTGTTATGGTCTACGCAGTCGAAGGCTGCCGATAGGTCAACGTATGCCATGTAAAGGCTGCCACCCTTTGCATGGACATACTTCCCTCTCAAGAGAGTGAGGTTAAGAACCTGTTCTGTGGTGCCTCTTCCTGCTCTGAAACCAAACTGGATGTCAGATAAAATATTATTTGTCTCTGCCCAGTTTTGTAGTCGTACTAAAAGAATTCTACCTACTGCTTTACCAAAGGAGTCCAGTAGGGATATAGGTCTGTAGCACGTAGGGCAGTTCCTATTTCCTTTTTTAAAAATAGGGACTAAAATCGAGTCTGACCAGGATGTTGACAATCCTACCTGTCCCAGGGCCACTAGAACGTTTAGTAGCAGGGGGGCCCAGAAGTCGATGTTTGATTTGTAGAGGTCCATGGGAACCGAGTCTGGTCCTGGGGCCTTTCCTGATCTACTGCCGTTCAGGGCCTGCTCCACCTCGGCAAGATTGAAATTCATCGCTGCAAGGTTAGTTTTGGCCGGTGGTAAGATTAATGTCTGTGGGGCTTGATCTGTTGGGGCTGAAAATATTTTTGAGAAGTGGGTGACCCATTCTTGTTCAGAGATGGTCGACTCAAGTGTTCCACTGCCTTTTGGGCCCGTCAGGAAAGGTGAATTTACAATCTCCCAGAAAGTAACCGAGTCTTTGCTTAGGCAACTATTATGTAAAGCAGTCCAGTGTTCCTCTTTTAGTTCCTTTTTTCTGGATGCTATTGTTTTATTGTAAGTTTGCCTGGCCATTTGGACCTCGAGCGTGTTTATGGGGATTTTTTTTAAAGATCTTTTAAGATGTTTATAGGCTTTGGAACATGCTGGGTTAAACCATCTGAACTTAGGTTTGTCCTTTGTCGATTTTTGTCCCCTGGGGTCAGGGCATTTCTTACCGCTGAGATTATTTCTTCGTAGTTGGTCACTATCTCGGCGGGAGATGAAGTTTCTGTTAAGCAGACTTCAAAGGCTGGACGAGCTGCGGTAATGACGATTTTTAGAATGTCTGCGGGGTCGATGTTTGACCATTTAAGTGCGTAGCCGTTTAAGCGGGACATAGAAATGAGATCATCATGAAGTATTGTTTGAACATTTGCTCGCAATGTGGTAATTTGAATGGCAACGGATAGTGGAAAATGGTCACTAAAAACACAGTCGTGTGTAGTAACATCGAGGATCTGTTTTGGGCGAATATTCCCCACTAAAATATAGTCAATGCAGGAATATAGACCTCTGCCGTTAAAGGTTGGAGCAAAGGGAGTTAGAGGTACAGTGTGTTCGTTTGCAATTGCTAATTGCAAAAGGATCATAGTCTCGTTCAGGATTGACCCCTTGTGTGAATGCACGAAGTGGGGGATATAATTTTGTTGATGGTCCGTATAACCACAGTTTCCGTTTAAGGTACTTTTACATTGTGTCAAATTAAAATCCCCCCCCAGATTATTATAGGGTCATTTCCTTTTCTCTGAGTGAGTTGTTTTTGTAAGAATTCACGAATTTCTTTTATAACCTCCATAAAGCTGGAGTCAGTAAGGTTATTATAGATGTTGACTATTAGAATTGGTGGCATTCTGTTTATGGTAACTCGTAGAATCTGATACTGTGATTCGTTTTTAAGGGGGTAGGCTTCCAGAGTGGATATTAAATTTGAGACGTAGATGGTTAGTCCTCCCTTTGCTCTACCAGATATTGAGGGGAGTGCTGGACTAAAGAAAGTCTTGAAACCGTTTATATGGATAGGGGTGGTTACCCATGTCTCCTGGAGAGCAATTATTTCGGTTGCTTTCATAAATTTGATCCATTCTTCATTCTGGATCTTTGAGAGAAGGCCCGAAATGTTCCAAAATGTTATGGTTAGAACGGAGCTTTCTCCGTTACTTCTGTTAGGGGTCCTAGATGTAATTTGTTTGCCCACAAGAGTGTGCTCTGTGGGAGTGTTGGCGTCCACCCTACAGGATCTAGCTATTTGGAACGAGATGTTTTCAGGAGCACTGGTGTGATCGGGGTTTAAAAGGGTCCCCGGTTGAGCTGTTGGTGATGGGTAAGTAAGGGGAGGTATGATCGAGGTCTTATTTGTGTCAGGATGTAAGCTAGAATGCTCGTTTAATGTGGGAGGGGGCAGAGTGGAAATTGGAGGAATAGGAGTATCCAATGGTATTAGCTGTCATTCCACCTCCTCTAACGTGGAGAGTTGTTCGTACCTGTTTTGAGTGAGGATGCACCCATTCCCTCTGTAAGCTTTAGTTTGCTCAATACGATAGAAAAAAATCAAGTGGCACCAGGTTGATGTTAGTGGTTTCGTGTATTATTCCCCTATCGATCCTAAGAAGGGAGCGAACTAGACCTGGAGACCTGAAGTTTGACTATACAGTCTCCAGGGTTTTTTTTTATTAAGGTCCCCAATCCAGCCCACTCTTCTCACCATCAGGATCTGATTTATATGCCTGGAGTGGAAATAGGTGTTGTTAGTGAGCCAGTTGGCAACCTTGTTCCTTAATGAAACCCATGTTTCTTTGGAATCTTTTTGTAGGGGCGGGACATTTGTTAGGACCAAAACATATGGTCGAGCAGCTGGCGGTAGATGTAAACTTTCTTTGTTTGGAATTATGGTGGTAGTCAGGTCTACCCTGTTATCATGGTTTAAAATTGTGCGAGATGTCACAGATTGTTCCATTGCTATGTGTGGTGTGGCAACTCCCTTTGTGCCCTGTTTTCTCGGCGATCTTGCTATTGAGACAGTGGTGGAAGTAATTGCAGTGGGATTATTTGGGTGTTCTGTTGGTAGAGATGGGTTTCGTGCTTGCTGGGGGTTGGATTGACTTAATGCAAACACGGTGTTTGAAAGGTGTGATTGTGTGCTGCCATCGAGTAAAGTTTTCGTAAGTTGGGCAAATTTGTCCTCAAAAACCGAGGAAAGTAAAGATATCATTTCACTCAGTTTTTCTTCTATGTCATGGCTAACGGCTGTTTGAATTTCCTTCATACTATTTTGTGCTGTCATCTTAATCATTTCTTCGAGGGTATCTAGTCGAGCGTGGGAGAGTGGAATTGGTTCATCTGTTTGGGTGCCTGTGTCATGAGTAATTAAATGGGTTAGTGTCTTCCCAGGTTTAGCAGATTGGACCTTTCTATGTGCCCCCCTCCCAATACTTGGTTTTATGTTAGCTTTTCCCCGTGTTAAGGGTCCTTTTGGTTGTGGAGAGGTGACTTTCTGCTGTGTTCCTTTTTGGCCCGGTGAGATAGAGGGGAGATGGGCTGGGGGGTCCATAGTGGCCATTGTCCTGATGGCAGATCTAGTCGGTGAGGGTGGGCTGGAAGCGTCAGAAAGTCTGATTGATCTTAACGATGGTTCTAGTGAGAGTCTTTTTTCGGTAGATTGTATTTCCTGAATGAGTAGGGATTCAGCTCTCAGTAGATACGCATCTAAAGTGCCCACTGTACTTTTACGTGGTTCCATGTTAATGAGCTATAAGAAAGAGTTAATGTGCACGATACCGTCTGATGTCTTCAGCTGGTCCGAGTAGGGCAATCCGACAGTGAATGATTTCCAGTGACTGGTCAGGACGATTTTAACAGTACATCAGGGAGACGACGCAGGGGGGGTGGCCCGACCCGGCCTCCTCTGGCCCCGGACGGCCACAGACGGCCCGCCCTCTGCCCGGGCTCAGCCCGCGGAGTGAGCCTCAGCTGATGTAGCGCCTCCGGGCGCGCTTTTCCGCCGGAAGTGGGCGGACCAAGGCGGGATGCTGGGGGCTGTAGTCTCCCCCTACAGTGGCCTCTAGGATCGGGAGGCGGCGGGGGAGACAGACTGCAGCGAAGCAATGGGGCCAGGCAAGTGCTGCGCTTTGGTGCTGGACTCTGTCGTGAGTGAAGATCCCCCGCTCCACCGAGGGAGCCTCAGCTGATGTAGCGCCTCCGGGCGCGCTTTTCCGCCGGAAGTGGGCGGGCCAAGGCGGGATGCTAGGGGCTGTAGTCCCCCCCTACAGCGGCCTCTAGGATCGGGAGGCGGCGGGGAAGACAGACTGCAGCGAAGCAATGGGGCCAGGCAAGTGCTGCGCGTTGGTGCTGGACTCTGTCGTGAGTGAAGATCCCCCTTGACAAACTAAACAAAATGAGCTCTCTGACTACCTAAGGCAGTAACTTAGTATAAGGGTTAATGCGCCTGCTGCAGAAACCAGTGAGGTCACTGCAAATCACAAATTCGGCATATGGTGTGACTGATTCAGCCTCAGTGCTGGAATAGAGTGAGACCCATCCTATAGTTATTGCAGAGCCAAATCTGGGATGTAGGCCAGCCCCAGAGAGGACTACTACATAACTGCCAAGGTTTCAGATTGCACACGAGTGACCTTTTCATAGTTTCAGTTTACTTATGAGTGACATTTAACAACCAAATGTGACACACTTGGGGGTAGATTTATAAAACATCTTGGGCTGCAATAGCCTCACAAAAGTGATGCAAACAGCACAAAATGTTTTTTGCCATTTACTTTCCAGCGCAAAACTTATTTTGCGTTGGAAAGACCCCCTACAGGTAACGCAAAACAGCGCAAAGCATTTCTTTGCATTACTTAGTACCAAGGGGGCGTTACATAGATGTTCCCATGCAACTACCCATGCCTTTTGATGCAAAACCCTATCTACAAAATGTTGTAGACCAGGTCAGAGCCAAAAGTTAATGCCAGCTTAAAGGAGGTGTTAATAGGAGAAATGTTTTTATTTCGCCTTTCTTTTCCTTCTTTGTATGTGTGCTGCACTGTGCAGCACACATACAAAGTGGGAAAATGGTTTGAACTTTTCTAGGAATAGTATTTTGTACACAAAACCTATGCTAGACTCCAGTATGCACCTTAGCACTATGGTGCTGTGGTGTGTGCCTGGCATATAGCAGCTGAAATCAGCGCCGACGCTAGGTAGATGGGTGGAGAGAGCCATATCTCCGCAGATATGGTGCTCTCCTTCCTCCTCCCTGTCACACAACGCAGCACAGAATTTTTGGCTGCTGTGCTGCATTGCGTTACTTCTTTGAAAATCTGCCCCCTAGAGGGACACTTTCTCACGAGCAAAATCAAGCACTGAGGTCCATGGAAACACCCCCATATTTGAAATTGCACCCATTTGAGCAACAAGAAACACAAATATTTTGAAACTGCTGCAAAGTAGCTGAAATGGAAGAGCACCATTTTGGAAAGCTGTCAATGCTCCTTATTTACGAAATAACCAGTCAGATATTATTGACATAGCCATTAATGGGGAAACCTGGGTGAATCATTTTAAACTTCTATATGATAAACATGAAGATCTCAACTATAGCAAATTACTGGCGGATGGGTTACTTATCCAAAAACCTACAATTTTATCCTCCTCATTTCCTATAGACATAACCTTTTCCAGCCTGGAGATCACAAAGGCAATTAAAGATAGCCCCTCAGGCAAAGCTCCAGGTCCCGATGGCGTTCCGACAGATGTGTACAAAGCCGAACCTGACTTGTGGGGCCCCCTGCTAACAAATGTCTTAAACCATTCTAATCGACATGGGTTCCCACCGTCTTGGTCTGAAGCCATAGTCGTTCCGATTTTCAAGAAAGGAGACAGAGACGACCCCACCTGTTACCGGCCAATATCGCTTTTAGACGCATTAATGAAGGTAGCAGCTCGGGCAATTTTAGACAGAATACAACTCTGGACGGAAGAGAACAAGATAGTGTCACATTTACAGTACGGTTTTAGCCCTGGTAAAGGTACTATAGAACAGAGCCTAAATTTGGCCTTAGTTCTATCGAAATATAATCAGGCAAAAAAGGGAAAACTTTTTGTTACGTTTGTGGACCTGAGTTCCGCTTTTGATTGCGTGAATCACGAGATACTATGGTCCATTTTATCAGAGATGGGTATAGATTCAAATATTTTACACTTTATAAAAGCACTTTATAGCGACGCAGGAGCCAGGGTACGCTTTGGAAATAAAGGGGAGTGCTCTGGCAAATTTTCTATTAAGAGAGGGGTGAGACGGGTGCATTTTAGCCCCCCTCCTTTTCACCCTATACATAAACTCCATTGGCAAACACTTAATGGAATCTCAGTATGACTATCCAACAATTCTGGGCACTCCTGCCCCATTATTTCTTTATGCTGATGACGCTGCCATCATGTCTCGAACTAACATCGGCCTTCAGAGGGCCGTCCAGAAATTCTCTAACTATATGAAAGAACGAGGGCTAAAAATCAATATTTCAAAAACCTTCACGATGGCCTGTGGACCTGGCACAAAGAAAATGTCCTGCCCAATCTTCTTAGATAATAAGAGGATAGAGACCACAGACCAATTTTCTTACCTAGGTATAAATTTTGATAGGAAAGGAAACTGGCTAGCAGCAATTAATGCCAGAAACTTAGCCTTCACTCGAGAAATAGGCGCCTTAAAAAAGTTCTCCTCGAAAATAGGTGGCAGGCCAGTGAAAGAGCTGATTGAAATCTACAAAGCTAAATGCGTTTCTACTGCCACCTATGGTGCAGGCCTTTGGGGGATTGAAAATCCAGCTTTGATACAACAAACAGAAAATCAGTTTTTACGTTACTTACTTGGAGTCCCTAAATCAACATCAACTTATTTTATACATATTGAGTTGGGCATGCTGTACATCTCAGATGTTATTAAAATTGCGCCCATACTCTTGTGGCATAAAATCTGGGTTACTCCAGAGACCTCATTAAACAGAGACCTAATTACTGACTGTTTTAGCCTCGATGGTCTGACAAACATTAAATGGCTTGCATATGTAAAAAATATGTTGACCGATCTTGGCCATTTGGAGTTTTTTGTGAGGCCATCAAGCATGGAAACGGTGCCCAGAAAAACTCTAAGAAAGTTGGCTCTCAATTATCTAACTTCTAAGAGATGGACTCTAGAAAAAACCAAAACTACAGTCACTGATTTCCAAAAAATAACTATCAACGAAGGCCTTCAAAGGTACCTCTTAACTCAGCCAAACTGCTATGCCCGAACGCTATTGACCCGTCTTAGATTTGGCAACTTTTTTCGCATGATTACATTCCCTGTCTGTAACCTCTGGTCTAATGAAATTTTATTGTGCCCCTGTGACAATATCTCTGCCCAATCAAATATACATTGTATTCTATTTTGTAAATTTTATCAGCTGCCCAGAGGAGCCTTCCTAAAACCGATTTTAAAAGCCTGGGGAATGCGTACCTGCAGACCTGCCATGATTAGGCTCCTACAATTAGAAGATGAATGTGTTACTTCTGCAGTATTCAGTTTTTTAAAACTGGTCATCAAATTTCGGAACTCAATGCAACCATCCTA
Organism: Triturus cristatus; assembly: GCF_964204655.1. NCBI lineage: Eukaryota > Metazoa > Chordata > Amphibia > Caudata > Salamandridae > Triturus > Triturus cristatus. The sequence goes on from NC_140586.1 coordinate 21,633,802, forward strand.
AAAATTATATTATGTCTTTTTATCCTTTTTAACTGCTCTTATCTGTTTTAAATATGCAATGTATTTTTATTTATATGTATGTACGCTTTTATGATTTTACTCTGAAAATCGAATAAAGCTTTCATTAAAAGAAAAAAAAAAAAAGGAAGAGCACCAACCTAGTGCCCTTGTAAACTCATTGTACTGTAATGCAATTGTGTAACCATTATATTAAACAAGTTTTTCTGAGGCATTACTTTATTGATATCCTTTGCAGAAATGCAAAGGCACGCACTGAAATAAAATAAAAATATACTTACTGGATGTGAGAGATTGTCATTTCCATTATCAAGTAAGCAATGTACTATTAAAGTTCATATGTCCATGCAGTTAAGCCAGACTACAGCACCTTCCCAACTGGAGAAAATAATCAGTGTCAAACAGCACAGTGACAGACATCACTGACTCACTCTTTCAGAGCTAGCATTAGCACAGGTGGTGCCCTGTGCAACAATAATTTTTGCCTGCCCGTCCCTTCACCTCCTTTTGTTTTTTTTACTGATTCCCTTAATATTAGTCTACAACAGTGCCCCTCATCTCTCCATAGCCACTCTCTCACAAACATGTAATTTGTTTCATAGTGCTGCTTATAACAGTGCAAGGTGTCAAAGCACTTTACATCACATACACGTTATACAGACGCAATGAACTATTCATGTGTAATTTATTCTAGGAAATGTTATATAAAACAATGAGGATTACAAAGTGTAGGAATCATGTCATCCATACTAGTAGTCATTTTCTTTTTGGAGTGCTTGGTCTGGGGAATCACAAACGCAGGATTTAAAAAGCCTGTGATTGTAGATTTGAGTGTCTCATGATGAGTAATGTCGTAGATTAACAGGGAGATTGTGATCCTGGCACATACATTGTGATCTGGGCCTTCATCCCCTTATTTGCCCCAGTCTGAAGCGCTTCAAAGTAGTTACCTGTACTCTCACCGCTCCAGGCACACATTCTGCACTTGAAATCTCACCTATATATGTTCATGGGCCTGTTCTAAACAGTCGCGGCAACCACAACACGAAAAACATCCCCCCCCCCCCAACCCTCCGAAGGCCGCCTCCAGCCTTGGAGCTCTTCCAGGTGTCTCAGGGAAGGCAGAGGCTGCTTAGCCAATCCAGACGCTCCTCTGCTGGGAGAGCAGCATCTGGATTGGTCTGAGCAGCCTGTTCTACCGCTCAGACACTGCTTGTAACCCCGTGGCATTTCTCCGACCCGGCTGTGAACCAGCCACGTTCACAGCAGGGTTGGAGAACTAGGCTTGTATGTTTGTATGTTTGGCCGGCCTAGGACGGCCGGGCAAACATACATGAGCAGTTCTAAGTTCCGCCACCTGCCTGTCATGGCCCGGCCCCGCCTTGCTCTCCACGCATGTCAAATCCAGTCAAAGAAAAATAAAATGATAATGTTTCATTATATATTTATTTTTCCTTGACTGGCTCTGACGAGTGGGGCGACACTCCTCCACCATTACGGAGGACCCACCCCAGGGTATAAAAGCTGCTATGCTCTGTCCGCAGGTGGGTACCTGGGGGCTCAGGTAGTCTGATGCAGGACTGGGGGCAGGAGTTGAAGCTGCTAATATTAGTTCATTTATGGTATTAAAATAACTGACCTTGGAAGGAGAGAAGGGCAAGTCTTGCCGGTATTCGGAGTTGTGATTTTCAGATCACTACGTTTTGTTAACACGTTTGTGTTCGGCAGTCATTCAACTCACTGAACCCATTGAAATCTTCTACTCAGATGGATTATGCGGGTCTTTTGTAGCGTACAAAGACAAGGTAGACATTGTAAAATAATTCTTGCTGACTCTTTTCCAACTCTACCAGCCTTTTCGAATTTCTTCAGCCTGCCAGGAAGTCTCCGAATTTGACAACAGACGAGTTTGCCCCAGGTGAAGGGGCTGAATTTTCAAAAATACCCATCAGTTGCTTTCTGAAGAAGATAACATGTCTACCCAGGAAATCTCTGTCCCTGCTTTCACCTATTGGCTGCTATTTTAGTGAAACACCACAATAAGGCACATAAACAAGAAAATTAATAATAATAATGTATTTGTATACGTCAAGAGCTCAAGACCAGCTACCAGGGAGCACATGCTTAAGAAATCACCTATGAAAAGGTTTTTTAGGTCTCGCCTACGCAGCGCGCATGCGTGCGTAGGAAGACCTTTAGCCGTCGTTCTGCTGTTTTTCGAAGCACATACTCGTGCTTGTGGCGGCATACACCTTGCGGGAGCGCGCAGGGGCGCGCCACAAGCACAAGTATGTGCTTCGAAAAATAGCAGACTGCTCTCCCCAGCACGCGCGCACCACTCGCGGGCTCACCTCCTGCTCCCCCTCTCACAATTAACGTTCGCGACCGCGGGGCCGCGCTTGTATTTCAGTGCTTGTTACAACTTCCAAGACTATTACAATTTTAGAACAATTCGCAGGTGCTTTCTTTTCATTCACCCGTTCTCAATATTGAATTAATGAGTTGGCTAGACACATTCCGTGATTTCCACCAAGTCACTCAGACCAAGACACCATCTGCCCATTCACTTATTGTTACTCACAAAAACGTCTTTCAAAACACCAACGCACCTTCTGTATTCAGATGCAAAGGCTACAACCAAAACAGTAGAAGAGAGGGGCACACGTTCAAGCATGCAGCTCAAGCTTTCAGTTGCTCGTCCACATCAGATTTAACCTATCATAGAAAAGAAGAGGATATGATGCAGACTCTGGAGCTGAGGATCCGGGTTCGAATCTCGGGGCAGTCACCTCACGGATGATAAATCTACAAATTACATTTAAACAGCACTAGGAGTTTTAATTTATAACATGGCAAACCGGATCTAATTTCTGTTCGATTAATAGGTCTAGAATTAGCTATCTGTTATGAATTTTCAATCTGTCGATTTTAAGTATACATTCCCCTAGCATGCCGATAAATGCACCCCATTATTTTGAAAAAAATGCTAAATTCCCTTGAAATTAATTCTGTTAGACGAACTGCCCTTGAAAGGAAACAAAGCGCATTACGTACAGGATGAATAACTTATGTTGATTACAAACAACCCTTTATTTTCAACCGAGCTCCCTGATGATCCTTTTTCAGATTTTATGGGCTTTCTGTTTAGCTCTGCGAGAGGGAATCCTTGTGTGTTTGCATTTCATTTCATGTGTGCAGAAGCAGAGGTCTGTTACAAAATGCCTGTCGGTACTTTTTTTACACGTTCATACATTCCCAGGTTTACATCCTGCATGCCACAAAGCACATTGAATTTCGGGCGGAAGAGCACAGCAAGTTAAAGACAAGCGTTGGCATAGCCAATAGGTCTTGCTTTTGGGACCTTATAAGTATTTAGTTATGCAGCACAATATCCTTGGTGCAACAACATCAACTGTTGCATGGCTAAACACTTATAAGGACCCAAAGGCGAGACCTATTGGCTATGCCAATGCTTGTTTGTAGTGCTTGCTGTCAGTCTTGCGGCTTCATGGAGTGTTACACAGGCTCACTCGTCGGAGAGTGCTGCATTACATCCCAGGTGCTTTTATTACCCGCTGCACCGGTACTGCACTTATCCAACGTGTGCTCTGAGGACTGCACAGCACCAACACAGTGAGCTATCCCGGACGTGCACTGCAAGACTGATAAGACATTTCCAACAATACACTGTGAATGTGCTAGACTATACAGGAAGCAGACGTTAATGCAGACATAAAAGGTATTCTGTAGACGTTTACACAGAGCATCCTGCGGATCACAAATCTGCACAATCAAGAATCGGATGATGCACTATAAACTGACTTTTCCTGTAGAGTAAAAACATCGGACGATGCGTACAGAAGGCTGTAGATCGCACTACACCAGTGCACGTGCTGTTCGAGTGCAGTGAGACCATCATACAAGAGGCAGACTCCCCCCGCTCCAGACGGTTCACTGGACCTGTCTCTGCACAAAACTAGAGCCCTAAGGATCAACAATGGCATGCAAGTGATTGCACGCTGATTGGTTGAATGTGATCAGGTTGCAACTGACTGCACGTGCATTGTCAGGAGGGCAGCGGTGTGAAGTTGGCCTGGTATATGCTGTCCACTAGTTATAGTGGGCACCTTGCACCAGTCCAAACGACCCTTATTGATGATTAGGTTAAAGACAACCTTTATTGAAAGCTATCCCAGTGGTAGCTATGGAGAGCAGCCTTCAGGCTAAGTCTTGAAGGAGTGTAAAGCAGCTTGGTTTACCAGATTATAACCTCCTGAATGACCAAATGAAAGGAGAACCACACATGGTATATATAAAACATATCTATTTATTTCTAAACACTCTCTACTAACCCCTTTATGAGATTAGAGCACAAGATACACAATATTAAAGCACTAGAACGACAGTAAATAGCACAATACACAGTGGGCCCCAGGGGGAGACCAAACCATATTAAGAAAGTGGTATAACAACCACGACTTGACTAGACACAGTGCCTAGAGCACATAGAATCACTGGGACCCCAAAGAACCACCCAAGGTAGTCACACAGGGGACCCACGGGGGACGCGTGCAGTGTGAGAACACTGCCGGCGAGCTCCGTACAATCCCATGGGAAAGTCACGGTTGGAATTTTAAAGATTAAGGACACTTAGGAGATGACTTTGAGAAAACCCTTTCAAACTTAGAAGGTTCTAAGCCCAGCACCTATGTAACCACCAGAGTACTCGAGTTACCTAACCCAGGGAAGCCGTGTGCATAGGTGTCAAATGGTGTCGGGAGTCTTCGTCGTTTTCAATGGCGTGATGCTGCAAAGTGCTGCTGCCGGGAAGATGAGAAGTGTCCGGTGTGATCCAAGCCTGGATCGGAGCTGAGAAGAACCTGAAAACAGAGGGGACAGAGTCTGGGTCACTTCAGGGTGACCAGGGGCTCGGTAGATGAATGCCCACCGATGTCGGGTGTTTCAGATGCAAAGAGGTGAAGATTGACTCTGCAGCCACGGGGATCAGGAGACGTCGAGGTGAGTTGTCCCAGAAAGGATGTTGTGTGCTGGGTGGGGGGGGGGGGGGGGGGGGGGGGGGTCAGAGTCCAGATTGGAGAAGAACAAGCCTTGGCAACTGCAACCCACGCGGTCAGAGAAAAGATGCTTCGGTGAGGACCAGCAAGGTTCTGGGGACTCCCCAAGCGATGGAGAGTCAGGGCATGTCTGGAGCAACCAGGAAAGCCCACTGAAAGTTAAAATTGCCTTCACAGGGACCCACAGGTCGACGGACCAGGGATCGCGAAGGGACCTCAAGAGGAATCACAAAATACCAGCCCACGGAACACTTGTAGAGTGTAGGCTGGTAATCTTCGGTTGAATCACTGCTTGGGGTCTGGACTACAAGAAGCCCAAAGCACAGCCTCAGGGATTGCCAAAAAGCACATGCTGCTGCAAATGTGCACGGTGTCCAGGGGTACGGGTTGCACGGTCCCCACGTGGGCTGCGGGTCTCGGGTTTGCTGAGAGCACCAGTCGACCTCGGGGAAGCTTGGGAACCCACCTCCTGGGATGCAAAATCTTCAGAGTCCTTCAGGAGCTGCGTAGATGCAAACCGGTCAGATGCGTTTCAGGTGCCTGCCTTGCAGGGGAGTAACTCCTTTACTCCAAGGGAGATTCTTTGGTCATCCAACGTAGTGTAGATAGTTAAAGTACTTGGTTTCTGTAGCAGAGTTTCATCCCGGTAAATCTAAAATCCTGTAGCCTGGGGTTCCTACTTTATAACCAAGGAAGGGGTGGGAAAAGTCTGTGGACCCACCTATGGGAGGGTCAGGACAGAGGGGTGGCTACACCCATGTCCTTTGTCCAGTTTTGCGCCAGAGCAGGGGCTGATAGCCCCTGCAACCGTTTTGAGCTGGACTATGTATAGGGACACCAAATGTGCCTCCAGTGCAGACATCAAAGCACTCTTGGAGTGCACCCACCCAGCCCCAATATACTAAAGCCTGTCTGGGAGGTGGTCACACCTCCCTGTGACAGGAAACCTATTGTCCAGGCCTCCCCTGCCAAAGTTTCGTCCAGCAGCAGGAGGGCAGACTCGTGTCTGTGGCTGGCAGCATCCATTTTGTAATGCCAGGGTCTGTGAATCTGGTACCGGGTGTACCAGTGAAGTCATGGTTCTCCCTCTAGTAGGGTGGAATCATACCTCCCACACCAGTTACTGGTGTGGAGGTATGATTCCAAGGTGTTTGACATGTTTCCGTACAGTCATTCCAAAGTTAGCATTTACCGCAAGGTTATAATGCACTTAAGTATATATGGTTGGCTGCATCACAAACAACCCCGGAATATAGGTTCCGAAGGCTGCAGAGGGGCTCTGCTCATGCATAGGCACCCTCTCACATAAAACCCAGCACCCTGCCTTCAGGATTGATAAGCCCTGCCATAGGGGTGACTGATAGGTTTATATGTGCAGTGATAAGGATAGATATAGTGAACCTATATCTAAGTAAGGGGTGCATGCACCATCTTACACAGGCTGCTGTAGCAGACCTGTTTTGTCATTTCGAATGGTCTCCCATGGGTGGCATAATACATGCTGCAGCCCCTGAGAGGCCTCTGGGGTACCTATGCTCTGGGTATATAGTATACCATATACTAGGGACTTATAAGGGTACCCCAGAATCCAATCTGGAGTGTACCTAAAGTACATGAACAACCAATTTTGGGAGAAAGCAGATAGACTATGGTCCTGATTAGCAGGATCCCAGTCAAACTGAGTCGAAAACCAGCAAAACACCAGGCGAAAAGTGGGGGTAACCATGCAGTCAGATTCCACCTTCCTACAAGTGGGATGCAATTGTCTTCACATACATTGTCAGGATGGCAGCATGGCAACCTTAGTAACAAACGTGCTGCTGCGGTCAGTAAAGCTGCAGCGGATAGCTACTGCGGGCCTAAAGTGCCTGACAGCAAGACAAAGACTGATTGCACCATTCACAGTTTAGGACCAGAGACATGTAATGTATTGTCGCACTATTGACCGAGTACGTCGAACGCTTACCAGGCTGCAAACAGATGGCATACTAGCATCTAAGTCACAGACATTATACAAATCTGGGGCACTCCTCCTGGAGATTGAAAGGCCGGGTGGGCACGACTTGAATACGAACTTTTGCTCCTGCATGTTACACATACACAAATGCAGCGTGAGCTCAACCCATTAAACTACCCTACAGTGATTGTAGCCTGGGGCTGACAGGTTACACGACCATCTAATCTGCAGGCTTGTTTAGGACCTGAATGTTAAACCTGTTTGCCAATAATCCACTATGCCTAGTGCACTAGGAGACCCTGCCCTATGAGCCTCTCCTGCCAATCACAGTCCTGAATGAGTGGGAAGTTCTGCTACAGTGCCGCATAGGAGGTCCTCGGGTGCATGTTTAGCAATAGTGCAGAAGGTGCAGTGGCACTGGGGTCTGGGGTTTTCGGGGGCTGCTGCACCCCCCAAAACATTACTGTCTTGTACTACAGATCCAGGGGGTAGGAGGGGGTCATCTTCCTTGGTTGCTCTAGTGCCACTGTAACACTTCCTACGTCACTCAAAGTTTCTCATATCACAAACTGAATACAGAGGCAACCATTGCGTCGTGAGGTCTTTTGGTTTCTGGTCGGTAAATGAATTGCAAAGCAATGGCACAGGTTGCAGTGCCTACTCCTTACAGTTATAAAAAACATAGGCAGTGGAATTCTATGGCATCTCGTCGGCAAAGTAACTGTGGACATCATTTACTGTACATCAGACACCAAAGCACATGTTAAGTAGAAAGCTGAACTGAAGATATGCAACACGGGAAAGGGTGGGGTGGGGGACTGGTGAGGAGCATGACCCACGAGGGGGCAGGAGCAATGATAGGGGCCAGCGAAAGAAAGAAGTAGAGGTGGGTAAGGGGGGCAAGTGTGGGTGGATAAGGGGATGAAAAAAAAGAGTGCTATGAAGCAGCCAGCACTGACCACTCCATAGAGCTTTTTTAGGTAGAGTCTAGCATTCTGTAGTAGAGTATGCTGTGGAAGCCTCGCCCATTCTCTGCCCATATTTTTCATTGGCTGGTGTCATTGTCCTTGGTAAATGCTGGCTTCCGATTCATTATGAGGCTTGTTAGTCCCTCCTTGTTACCGCCTTGTTGCCATTTGTTACCGCCCATAAGGACTGGACCTTTTACTTGGCATGTTACACGGAATGCTTTATCTAGTAAGTGAGCACTATTTTTGTTTTTATTGTCACTGTCGGGGACAAAGGCGGCTGCTTTTTTTGGGGTATTTGCATAATGAGCGCAGCGCCTGCTTTAGGAACACCACTATCATTTAAAATTTTAATTTTATATAACTTTTGTGTTGAGCCTGGCGTCCGCTTTTGGCACACCGCGCTCTGTTGATTTTGTTTTTTACTTTGAGTGAGCACGGTGCCCCCTTCAGGGACACCGCGCTCTGTTTATTTTATTTTTCAACTTTAAAACTGAGCGCAGCGCCCACTTCAAGGAGACCAATTGCATTGCAAATGCTTGTTTTACCTTCTGTTGGGACAAGAAACAAAGAGGGGGGTTGGGAGAGTGAGAAGAAATAGGGGCAGGACTGCTGGGGAGAGAAGAAAAATGGGAGGGGGCAGCAGAAAGAAGGTGCGGGCAGAAGGAGGCAGCAGAAATAGTAGCGGGAGAGTAAAACTTAAATGACTGGGTGTGGGACGGCAGGACTGTGGAAGTTATAGTTGTTTTTTTGGTTTAAGGGGTGTGAGGAGAGGGGCTTGGTTACACAGCAGCAGCAGGTCGAGAGGAGGGAGGTGATCAGAGTACTGACAGTCGGAGAAAGCTGCTATGAGGTGATACCAAAACACCCATTGAGGCAAGGGATTTGCCCTCCTGACCGGCCTTCACAAAGAAAGGGTCCAGTTTGGTGTTGGAAACGGGGAGAGTTGGAGTGGTCCTGGGAGGGTTGGCTCGGGCTTGCAAAGCAAACATAAAGCAAAAGAAACGCGGTCTGATAGGGCACAGAGCTGCAGGGAGCGGCTTCATGCCAGCAAGCCGGCTGGCTGTCTCTCAGGTGATGGTCTCTCGAGATGAGGAAGATTGTAAGATATGTCCCTTGTAGAACAAGCATTTACAATGCAATGGTCTCGGCATTGTTAAAGTTAGAGCTATTGGCATTGCTCATGACATTATTTTTGTTTATGTTTTTAAAACATTTAAAGAAACGGCATTGTTATTTACAATGTCAATAGCTTAATCACTCTCAAAAGCGAGATTTATTATGCAAGCATTATTTGGGAAGTTTGGCAAATCCATAATTATGAGGAAAACGCTGCAGCATCGCAAAATGCCAGTGGCCCAGACTAATATGCATGATTAGTATTTGGATTCCATGCCCATCCCTTCTTTGTCCCCTCTGCTGAAACTGCTGTCTGAAGTGTCAAATTTTATTAATACTAAACAAAAATCGCACTGCCGTGCCAGGGCCAGACTTGGCGTTGATAATGATTGTTTGAAAAGGGAACTTTGAAAGGATACGAACTTGACCAATTCTGGTTTCAAAATATAAGAGAACACTGTAGAGGCATGCGTCTACCGACTGTTATATATAATTTGGGATATATTTCTTAATCTGTCGAGTTCAGCCACTGCATGATTATATTGTCTCTTTTTGAAACTCAGAAGCAGTAACATTGTCGTGGTGTCACTAGGGCTTCAAGTGGATGCTTTTTCAATATTATATACAAGCCACAGTTACTGCTAATTTATCTTATGCAACTAACAACGATTGACAAAGCCAATAGTCCTAACTTGTTGTAGGTAATATGTTACTTGTTGTATCATTATACCTGGATGCAATGACAAAAGAGACAGCAAAATACAAGTTGTATAGACCCCGCGTAACACCGCCCCCCACCCCCACCCATTTTTTTTTATCCCACTTAAAGCCCTGGGTAGGATACTCAACAACAGGGCCGAACTGGAACCCCAAAGTAGGCCTGGCAATTATGTCGGACCAGCTGGAGGGTCATGGGGGAGGTTAACTGTGAAGCACTTTTGCTACAGGAAACGCCCGATGCCCGGGCAAGCCAGCCCGGCCCTGCTCAACAACCCCGTTCTCTCCCGCATTTACCTGTGATCAGACGCGCAACACCCATTGAACTCAAAGGGCTTCCCGGGCAGACACAAAGCCGCGCCTGAGCACTTCACAGGTCTTTAAAAAGACCATTTGCATGTTAATGAGGCCTCGCTGTTGGTTCACCCCTTCTAAGAACCCCCGCAGCTCCACTCTGCCTAGATTCAGCCCCCCCACCCCCGAAATCAGCGCCACTCTGCCTACTGTTTAAAGATTCAGCCCCCCCAAAAATTTTGCTTAGCCCCCCCCCCGCGAACATTAACTAGCAAGTGATTTCGCTGGTCGCTTTTTCACAAGCTCTGAACTTTGGCAGTGATGTTTCCCCTTGATAGAGAAGTTTCAGTTTCTGTATTTGGATTCCATGCCCATTCCTTCTTTGTCCTCTCTGCTGAAACTGCTGTCCGAAGTGTCAAATTTTATTAATACTAAACAAAAATCGCACTACCGTGCCAGGGCCAGACTTGGCGTTGATAATGATTGTTTGAAAAGGGAACTTTGAAAGGATACAAACTTGACCAATTCTGGTTTCAAAATATAAGAGAACACTGTAGAGGCATGCGTCTACCGACTGTTATATATAATTTGGGATATATTTCTTAATCTGTCGAGTTCAGCCACTGCATGATTATATTGTTGTCTCTTTTTGAAACTCAGGAGCATTTACATTGTCGTGGTGTCACTAGGGCTTCAAGTGGATGCTTTTTCAATATTATATACAAGCCACAGTTACAGAGAAGTTTCAGTTTCTGTTTGAGATACACGCTTATTGCACCTCCGCTGCTGACGCATGTATATTTACATCAAACTCCTTTTACCGCCACTCAGTGCCTTGCTGCAACAGAGAATCTTCGGTACCTCAGTACTTGCAGCGTTTTGTAAAAAGCATATTTCCAAGCAGTCATCGAACACCGCCGCCTTTCTCCGAGGCAGAGCAGAAATGCCTCGGAGAAACGCAGCGTCGTTTTCGGATTCGGGGGGCGTGTTTGTCTTTTCTCTCCTCCAGCCATTGGCTGGAGGAGAGAATGAGACTTCTTGCAAAAAACACGCCCCCCGATCCGAAAAGGACGGGGCCTGATCGGAGTGACGGGACCTCTTCTCCAATGGCTGGCCAGCATTGAAGAGGCCAGCCAATGGAGAACAGGGGAGAAGAGGGGCGGGTTCGAGCCCCTCTTCTCCAAAACATTAAATCTCTCGACTTCCGGTTCTGCCTTCGGCAGACCGGATGGTCCCGAGACCTAAAAATCTCTCGACTTCCGGTTCTGCCTTCGGCAGACCGGATGGTCCCGAGACCTAAAAACGTAGCATGCCATAAACCATCATAAGAAACAAGCATGCAAGCCTTTGCCTCAGAAACTGTGCGCCTCTATTAGATGAAATATGGCGTTTGCAACTTTACAGGGGAAACAATGACTGAGGATGCAATATTAGATGTCTTACTGAAGTTTCAGTGAGCTGGGGCTTGTGCTGCCAGAGTCCGTAGCCCTCGACCACGAGAAATGCGGTTTGAGCCCGCTCTAACTCAGTCCAGCTGGTTAACCAAAGGTAGGAATTCTTTGAGCATCGGAGCCGCTCCTGGCCTGACTACTGAAGCCACAAGTGAGGGACAGTGAAATTCTGCTGCAAGGACCGCATTAAACTGATGTCAGGAGCACCCAGGTTCTGGTTGCCCTTGGCGGTTAGAGTTATCAAAGTAGTCACAATTGGAAATGGATTGCGTCTGATTGGAAATTGCAAATACCCGAAACATGAAGCATTTTGTCTGTGAAGCGGGTGCCGTACTGATACACGAGCCGAGGCAACAAAATAGTGCACCCTATGGAACATATTTAAAAAAGGAGTAAGTAAGACCACATGTAACTGGGATGGATCGAAACACCAGAAGGTGGGACAAATTAAGCATATTCACCAAACAAAAGCAGGCATTTAAGAACTGCAATAACACGAACGAATGAAAAAGGTAGGAGGTGCTTCAAGCACACATTGTGGATACTTCATGTCTTGAAAGAGACAGCTCATGCACTGCTTAGGCGAGACCTTAAAACTATGTCATCATTATGCTGTACATGTGATTTTAGCAAAGGTTGACTGGCCATCTTTCTGTTTCTTATTGCTTTTTTGGGTGGCAGACTGGTACTAATGAAGGGAAACCTTTGCCCAGACCGTGTCAATATGTGTAAAAACGACAAATTAGTGGGGTACTATCAGAAAATGTGCAAAACTAGGCCCCATAATTTGCCTTTTCTTGCTGCATAATTTAGGAAAACCTGCTACATAATTTGGTCTTCTCCTGCCACTTAATTCCAGGGACCCTGGTGGCAAGACAGCCTTACAGTGAGCTTGTTCATGTGGAGCTTGAGAAGGAGGTAATAGCCCATCAGTCTGCTTTGGTAGGAAGGGACAGCCTATGAGTGAACTTAGGGCGCAAAGGGACACATGCCAGTGTACTTGGGGAAGGAAGGGGCCGCATCCCAATAATTTAAATGGAAGTGATAGCCTGTTGAGCTTTAGAGGGCGAATGAGCTTATACTAGGTTCATAGGCATAAAACAGCAGATTGAAATGAATAAAACTTTGGAATGAAACAAGCATTCGTTGTTTGGGATCTAGCATTAAAAAGCCACACAAACAGTCATATAATCATCACTCAACATACATATATAATTGAAGCAGTTCCTTTATATCAGTTAACGCAGTCTAATATTTCATACAAGGATGAATACAACAATGTAGAAAAAGTGCTGACTACCGAGTACTGGGTTGTGTCATTGAAATAAAGTGAACTTTTATTCGGACAGGAATCTCCCCGGCATAGCTCAATCGTGCTTGCATCGTGCACTTAGTTACCCATGTTTTTGTACCTTTTGTTTTTATTTGTTTTAAGCTCAACACTCACGAGAATTGTTTGGATGCTGCGGGCAGGTGGCATGGCTTGAGACCAGTTGTGAGACCCAGCTTCCTGGTGTTGGACTTGTCCCTTTTTGGAGGGTCATCCCTGAACTTTTTGCCTTCCTCCTAGTATTTTTTCTGACCTGGTGTTGGTGGTTTTAGGACTCTGGGCACTTTATCATTGCTGTCCAGTGTAAAGTGCATGTGCTCTCTAAGGTAAAACGTGGTAAGATAGCTCTACACCTGTTTGGCTAATTTAATTTACCTATCAGTCCCTTGTAAAGCAGTATCCCAGATACCCAGGGCCAGTAAATGAAATGCTACTGGTGGGCTGGCAGAGCTGATTGCGCCATCCACCAAAGTAGCCTCTCAAACCTGCCTCAGACCTCTACCATTGCAGGGCCTGCGTGCACAGTTTACTGCCGCTGTGACGTGGCACATAAAATGGGTGCCATGTCTTTGACTCCCCTTTTACTACACATCAGTCACCCCTGAGGTAGACCCTAGCTAGCCCTATGGGAAGTGTGCATTGTAGGTAAAAGGTAGTACATGTGCCTTAACTGTGTGGCATGTCCTGGTAGTGACAAACAGCCATTTTGGTTTCCTACTGCTGTGAGGCTGCACTCTCATAGGAATGCATTGGAGATTACCTGATAAGTGTTTCAGTGGTAATTCCTGATCTGAGAAGAGTAGCATGGTCAAGTTTGGTATGCTTGGAATAGTGATAATAAATGCTGCATAATGGTGTTTGCAGATTTATTATCACTATTTTAGAAATGCCACTTTTAGAAGTGGCCATTTCTGTGTGCTATGTGTCTTTGTGCCTGCCTGGTGTGTATTGCATGTCTGGCTCTGGAGTGGATGGGGCTGGGGAGGTGCAGTGGCTCCAGAGGGGCTGGGTGAGTCAGCGCTAGGCTGAATAGGCCCATCTGCATTTGGAGTGGTGGGAGGAGTAGAACCTGGGCCAGAAACGGAAAGAGCCTGCCTCTCAGAATGCTGGCTCCGCCCCCCTGTGGTGTGTCTGGGATCAGGACCTACACTGACAAAGGAGGGTGTGTGCACATGTGTAGGTGCCCCCAGAACTGGTTTGGACCGGGTGCAGAGCCCTGTGAAGGGGGAGATCAAAGACCTTTTTCCATATAAATATTGGGGCTGTGACCCCATGTAAGATGTGCTTACTGGAGCGGAAGGACTGCTAGGCGCCAGGAGGAACTGCCATGGGACCCAGCTGCTGTCTCCTGGGGGGTCCCTACATGCTGGCCTGCCTGTGCCCAGCTCTGCCTAAGGTCCTAGCATGTGGGGAGGACCGAGCGAGGCCTCCCTGCCAAATTGGCAAATGGTTGTGGGCGGGGCCGCCGCCGCGGCCTTCCAGAGGAGAAGCTGAGTCATAGCGCAGCCGCAATCCTCACCAGAAGCCTGGTCGTGTAGGGCACAGGCAGGATCGAGCAGCCTCATCTTCTACGTCGGTGATGTACCGCACTCACTGGCAGCGGTAATTAAGGGGCCATTTTGGCTACAGAGACCAAGAGAGGTCTCCTCACTAACGCGCCAGAGCGTGGTTGTCCCCCTGCCCACCCTTGCAACATACGTACCTCTGGGGGCCCATGAGAGGTTTAGCAGGACGGGGTGGCGACCCTCGATGGAGGTCCCGTTCCTGCAGTTACCACGCAGCACGTAGGAGAAGCGTAGAAGCGTTGTGGTAACAGGTGCCATGATCATGGGCTGTATGATGTGCTATTTTGCCAGCAGTTACTTGTTAAACCAACTGCAATGCTAGGCCGACTATTAGTGTGGTGCTCATGACGTGCCTTATAGGGGTATTTACTTTAGTGGTCTCAGGGATATATGTGATGGTGGCCTAAAATATGGGCCCATATTACAAGGGGATGACCTCACCATGGGTTGGTGATGTGCGCAATCTGGGAGTATGTATCCCATTGCCCTGCTAATGATTTATAGGTTATACAGTGCAGTTGAGGCCTAAGGTGGGCCTGATGTATTTATGGTGGGTGCCCCACTACAAATGGTTACAATGGTGCACTGCTAAATCTGTGTAGGCATACTGTGCTATGCTGAGTACCCATGTGTGCAGTAATGATGACATGGTTCATTGCTACTGATGAGGTTTAGGCCTATGGTGGGCTGATGTGATTCTGATGTATGCAAAATAGGCTATTCTATGTAATGCTATGATGTTCATGCCTCATGCTTGGTGCTTAGTGCACCCTTACCAATAGTTACTGGTTGTTTTGACTACCTGTGAGCTGTGATATGATGACAGTGGCCCGATTGGCCCTGTAATGTATATATTCCCCTGTAAAGTCATACCTAGTGCCAGGTGGCACAGTGTATATATGTGATTGCATCCTAATGTGTTTTATGAGTAATACAAAGGCTATTTTTTATATAACCTTGTGTGGAGTTTCTTTAGTGGTGTGCCTAGTGTGACACCGCTGTGTGTGTGTTTGTGTTGCGCCAACACTTTATACATTGCCTCTGGGATAGGCCTGCCTGCTCGTACCAAGGGGGTGAGCAGGGGTTATCTTCAGTGTGTAACTCCCTTACCCTGACTAGAGTGGCGGTTTCTGCCTTACTTTGGCGCATGCCTTAGCCAACCAGAAATCCCATTTCTAACACCTGGGCACCAGGGCACTCGGGATACGGTGCTCCAATCTAATCAACTGGAGTTCCCCCCGCTGGTGTCCTGGGGCCTCAGTACTAGTGGACAAAACTGGATAACCAAGTACTCCTCTCCAGCACTTGACTCAAGGGGTGAGGTGAGGTTAGATATTTAGAATACAGTGCACACCCTAATACCAGCGGATACAATCAATGTCCAGTCAGCGGTTTACTTTTTTATTGAAGAAAAGTACTTTAATACACAGAAGAGAATTATACTATACATAAAACTAGGATAAACTGTGAAAACCAGATGTCTCTACAACCATCTGGGCCAGTTTTTTGACCCCAAACACTATTATAGCGCCATGTCAAACCTTGAGCCTTACATGCGAAATCAAGAGCACACATCCAGCTGAGAATATCAGTGCCTGGGACATGCATGTGTATCAATTCCTTTGGTCCCTTAGTGGTGTTTTCCTTGCCCTGGGAAACAAACTCACCATCCACAGAGCTAATTCTATTCTATTCCAAAACTTGAAAAGCAGATGGCTACCCGAATCGGGCTTCCCAGCGCTATCAAAATGAGGAATGCGTGAGTTAAAAAAAGGATAGGACAGAGTAAAGGGAAAAGATGTCTTAAGATTTTTCCTGAACCTTGCAAAATTGTCCTCCATTCTGAGGCTGGTAGGCAGAGAGTTCCAAAGCCTATGTGCGAGGTAATCAAAAGACCTGCCCTCACTTCTAGCTTTCTTAATTCTGGGGACAGAAAGCAGCCCACATATGTATGATCGCAGTTCTCTATTGGCACGGTAGGGCATGGGCGTTTTCTGCAGCATAGATGGGCCTGTGTTATGCTTTGCCCGATATAAAACGCATAGTGGATTAAATTGTACTATGCAGCTTATAGGCAGCCAATGGAGCATTTTGAGCATAGTGCCAGCTGATTTTGTTTTCCGAATACCTAACAGTATCCGGGCAGCAGCATTTTGAGTGATCTTAAGTTTGTTTATCACTGATTTTGGGCTGCTTAAATACAGTGTGTTGCCATGATCAAGGCGGGACAGAATTAGCCCTTGAATCACGATTGTACGTGATTCTTCTGGGAGCCATTGTAAGGCCTTTCTCTGGGCTCTCAAAAGGTCAAAATAGCTGCCAGCACCTTATTTGCTTGGGAGGCCATAGTTAGTAGGTTGTCCAGGGTCATCCCGTGGCTTTTTACTTCTAGCTTTGGATATGGACGCTCTCCTAAGGTAGAAGGCCAGATGATCTTATCCCAAAGAGTTTCTAATACCAGAACCATGGTTTTTCCACCGTTAAATGTCAGACAGCTAGCTGCCATCCACTTGGACATTTTGCTAGGCAGCTGTTGAGTTTCGTGGAAACAGAGTCCATATTTGGTGACAGCATAACAATCAGCTGGGTATTCTCTGCATAAGATACCATCTTGAAACCAAAGAAACATATGATATCTGACAGGGGGCGGACATAGATGTTATAAAGCGTAGGGTTCAAAGACGAGCCATGCGGGACACCGCAGTACAGCTGATGGCTGGATGAAAGGAGCGGCCCCTTGTGGACCTAGAAGCTGTGTTTATCCAGAAATTATGCCAACCGCTTCAGGGTCTTTCCTGTAATACAAATGTCTTCCAATCGTCAAAGAAAGGTAGGATAGGAGACCATGTCAAAAGCGGTAGTCGGGCTCAGGAGGATCAGTGCCTCCGATCCACCCTGGTCCAGGACCACCTTTCGATCCTCTGTGGCCTTTAGAAGAGCTGTCTCTGTGCTACAGCCCACGCGAAAACCTATCTGGGTAAGGTGAAGTATGTTATTAGCTTCCAGATGATCGGTGATGTACCTGTTGATCAATTTGTCTAACATTTTAATAACACCAGGTGAAAGGGAGATGGGTCTATGATTTTCCATTATCTCTGGGTCTAAGTTGGATTTCCTTAGTAATAGTTGGAAGATGGCATGTTTCAATTCTGCTCGAACACTGCAGCTCTTCAGGGGAATCCATCAAGCAATCGGGTTTATAAGGCGCAAGCTACTCACCTGTGACGGGTCTCAAGGCGCTGAGGGAAGGGGGAGGGGGGTTTCTGTGGATCCTGGCAGTTCACTGCGTTCCATCAAAGAGCCAGACCTTTAGGTTCTTTAAGAACTTATGGAGCGATGCTGCCTGTTGAAGGTGGAGAGGTGGGAGTTCCATGCCTTGGCCGCGAGGAGAGAGAAGGAGCTTCCTCCTGCTCTGTTTTTCTTGATCCGAGGTACCATTGCAAGGGAGAGATGGACCGAGTGGAGAGAACACTGTGGAAAGTGAGGCGGTGGTTCAGGTTGGCGGGTCTGGTGTTGTGGAGGGCCTTGTGTGCATGGGAGAGAAGCTTTAAGATGATTCTCTTCTTGACGGGGAGCCAGTGTAGGGTCCGTAGGTGTTGGCTGATGTGGCTGTGGTGCGGTAGGTTGAGAACTAGTCTGACAGCGGCGTTCTGGAGTTTGCGGGTGAGGTTCTTGTTGATCCCGGCATAGAGTGCGTTGTCGTAGTCCAGTCTGCTACTGATGAGGGCGTGTGTGACAGTTTTCCTGTGTTCTGGGGGGACCCACTTGAAGGTCTTTCGGAGGAGGCAGAGAGTGTGGTAGCAGGAGGAGGTGATGCCGTTGATCTGGCGGTCCATTTTGAGTTCGGATTCCAGGATGATTCCGAGGTTGCGTTCATGTTCCGTAGGGGCTGGGGGTCCCCGAGGGCAGGGGGTCACCTGGTGTCGATCCAGGCATCTGGGTGGGGACCCATGATAAGTACCTCGATCTTGTCAGTGTTGAGTTGAAGGCAGCTGTTCTTCATCCATCTTGCGACTGCTTCCATTCCGTCTTGACAGTTGCGTTTGGTGATGTTGGGTTCATTGGATAGGGAGAGGATGAGTTGGGTGTCGTCTGTGTACGATGTGATGTTGAGTCCGTGTGTTCTGACGATGGATGCGAGCGGAGCCATGTAGATGTGGAACAGGGTCGGGCTGGTGGAGGATCCTTGTGGAACTCCGCAGGTTGTTGGAGTCGATTCTGAGAAAAATGAGGGAGTCTGACTCGTTGCGCTCTGCCGGAGAGGAAAGACAGGATCCAGTTGAGGGCCTTGTTCTGGATTCCTGCGTCGTGGAGTCTGCGGGCTAGGGTGCGGTGAGAGACCATGTTGAAGGCTGCGGAGAGGTCTAGGAGGATGAGGTCCACAGTCTCTCCTCTATCGAGGAGGGCGTGGATGTCGTCTGTTGCTGCGAGGGGTGTGGTTTTGGTGCTGTGGTTCTTCCTAAAACCTGATTGGGAGGAGTCGAGGATGTTGTTTTCTTCAATGAAGGCAGCGAGTTGGCTGCTTTTTCCATGACTTTGGCAGGATAGGGGAGAAGGGAGATCGGTCTGAAATTCTTTAAATTCTTGAGGTCGGTGGGGTCCGCTGAAGGTTTTTTCAGGAGAGGGTTGATCTCAGCGTGTTTCCAGTCGGGGAAGGAGGCGGTCTCGAAGGAGCAGTTGATGATACGTTGAAGCTTGGGGCGATGATGTCTGCGGCTCTGCTGTAGATGTGGTGGGGGCAGAGGTCCGTGAGGGCCCCTGAGTGGGTGGCCTCATTATCTTCAGTGTGTCTAAGATGCTGAGGGCAGTCCAGCTCTCTAGTGTCTGCTGCATGCTGCTGAGAGAGGTGGGAGGGGGTTCCTCGTGGGGGTTGTTGTCGTTGAAATGGTCTTGATTTTCTGGTGGAAGAAGGTGCTGAGTCTGTCACAGTGGTCTTGGTAGGGAGTGATGTCTGTGGACTCGCTATTGGGTTGGGCGAACTCTTTGATGATGCCGAAGAGTTCCTTGCTGTTGTTTGCATTGGTGGAGATTCTGCCCTGAAGTGCTTTCTTCCTGGTGAGTCTGATGAGCTTGTGGTGGGCAGAGGTAGCTGTTTCGAAGTTGTCGAGGTCTGTTTTTGAAGTCGTCTGCAGGTGCATCTGGAGTCTCGGAGTTCGGTGAAAAACAAGCTGGCTTTCTTTGCGTGGGGCTTGGAGGCTTTCTTGAGGGGGGCGATGGTGTTGGCGAGTTGGTGATCCAGTTGTGTAGAGTGCGGCCAACGGTGGCGGGGGTCATCGTCTATGGTGGTGGGAGTGGAGTTGCCGAGGGCAGCGGCGAGCTGGTCGTCGGAGATCTTGTTCCAATTCCTGCGCTGGAGCTGATGCGGGCGTCTGCAGGGGATGTTGGATTTGAAAGTGAAGTGAACACAGTGGTGGTCCGTCCATGGGAGTTTGAAGGTGAGGTTGAAGGTGATGGAGTTCCCAGCTGTGAAAAAGGGATCGAGGATGTCCCCAGCTGAGTGCATTGGTTCTGGTACGATCTGCTTGAGTCCTATGATGTGGAGGTTGTCCAGGAGGGAGGCGGAGTTGGGGTCCTGGCGTTTGTCGAGGTGGAAGTTGAGGTCTCCTAGCAGCGTGAAGTCAGTGGAGGTGATGGCACGTGGCGTGATGATGTCAGTGATGGAGTCGGAGAAAGGATCGCGAGGTCTGTAGATGAGGGTGCCTCAGAGGGTGGAGGACGTGTTGGTCTAGATCTTGGAATGGAGGTGTTCCATCAGGTCTGTGGGCATGTCGAAGTGGGTACTCAGACGGAGATTGGCCTTGTGGGCGATGGCAATGCCTCCTCCTGGGTGGTTGGGGCGTTCCTTACGGGTGAACTTGTATCCTTCGGGGATGGCGATCGCGATGTCTGGTCCGGAGGCGGCATTCATCCAGGTTTCGGTGAGGTAAGCGTTGTCCGGGACAGTGCTGTCGAGGAGGTCCCAGATTTCCGTGGTGTGTCTAAGGAGGGAGCGGACGTTGAGGAGGAAGCATCTCTGGGTTTGGGGTGTGATGGAGTTGTTGCTGGAGGGAGGTGAAGGGTCCTGTGTCTCGGTGAGGGTGAAGGAATGGCGGAATTTATGACAGGTGAAAGGTCTGTGTGTGTTGAGAGGTGAGGAGAGCTTGCAGTTGTTGTTCTTGCCAATGTTGAGTTCATGGAGAGCCGAGAAGCTGTAGCGCTGTCAGGCTAGAGGGTCACGGTTCCAGGTGCTGGTCGTGGTTGGGACGCGCTCGGGCGCAGATGGGCTTGCCTTTGCCGCAGTCGCCATTAAGTAAGGGAGGGGGGGAGGGTGCACAGCTGAGAGGTGGGAGCGGGGGAGAGGTCGCGGGGGAAAAAGACCGGCGGCGTCGAAGGCACACAAATGGCCCAATAAAGAAAAATATAAGTCGCACAATAAGTGCACAATAAGCAGGCAGCGAAAGGGGAAAATAGCACAGAACAAAATGCGCAGCTACAGTACCAGGAAACGGACTGGCGGAGAACAGCCTTGAACCCTGCCTAAGCAGGGCAGCGGAACACCAGCAGCGGAGAAGTCGCATTAGTGCTTCCCCTGCAGCAGCAGTGCTGCAGGGGAAGAGAGCAGGTCTCTGAGGGAAAGATTAAATAAATCAGTAAGAACAGTAATCATTGTTATGCCCCCTTCAGTATGATGTCATTTGGAGCTGGGTCAAGCGGAGAGCCTGATTTAATTGAGGTGGTCACAGCCGTGACTTACTCTATGTCAATGTCTCTAGACCTGTTATCTATATTATTGCAGTAATCTGGTGAGCCTGATAGGGTATCATAGCCAGCTTTCACTTTCCTAAGAAAGTGATTCGCTAGAGTTTCGCAATGTTCTATGGATGCCCTAGGTCCAATTTCGGGTGTATCATTATTAAGAAAGGAATCCACTATATTATAGATCTCTTTTGAAGAGTTAGCAGATTGCTTAATCCTCTCTGCAAGATCATTTGTACTGGCTGTTGTAATGGGATCAGATTATTTTTTCAACGATGCTTTGTAGATCCGTTTGTTCGTCATCCTATTTAACTCTCCATTTCCTTTCATGTTTTTTACATTCTTTAATTGCTGCAACTCCTGTGAAAACCAAGAGGTTTGTTCCAGCTGCAACATGTGTTAGTAGTCTTTAGAGGGATTCGTTTATCCAGGTTCTTTGTAATCCAGTTTTTTACTCCTGCATATGACAGTGAGACCTCCGCTTCTACGATAAAACTGGGGACTGATTTACAAAGGGCTTGCTCCCATCTGGTGGAATTAAGTTTCTACCATTGCCAGGAGGTCTTAAAGTGTGTGGCTATGGATAAAGGATTCCTCACCTTAGGAATCAAGAATGGAACAATGTAATGGTCGGTCCATATTGTTGGCACAGGCTGACCTACTGTCAAGTTAAGTATGTTAGTAAAAATTGGATCAAGAGTGTGAACTTTATTGAGAGTTGGGAGATTGACCAGCTGGGTAAGGCAGATCACTGACAAGTCGTGTAGACAGTCGACAACCTGTACATACTGAGTTTTCTACATGGATGTTTAGGTCTCCTAATACCGTGAAATTAGCTGACTGTAAGCTAGAAGCAGCTAATATGTCATGCACTAGCCTCATAAACTCTGCAGCTGGACCTCGGGCTGGTATGTCAGCAGCCCTGAAAATATGAAATTGTGAGAAAGTCTGATAGAAAAGGCCAAACATTCACTACCTGGGATTGTTACTGAGGTGAACTTACAATCTAGAACTTTTTTTTACAATAATTGCAATTCCTCCCCCTTATCTACTCAGTCATGACTTACCATTGCGTAGCCTGACGGCAGGGCTTCTACAATATCAGGGCCACTTTCCTCATTTAGCCATGTTTCTGTAAGGAACAGTGAGGCTGGCTGAGCTTCCTCTAGGAAAGTAAACCCGTCTAGTCTATGCTTAGGGAGGGATCTACAGTTAGATAGCTACATATGCCATCTATCAGCTGCTAACTTGAGCTTCTCTTCCTCCAGGGCTATCCGCTCTTTCTCCAATTTCCTATCTATCTCCTGTCTTTCCTACCTCTCCTTATAAGCCCACTCTTCCTGTCTGACCCTTCACTGCCCCTCCTCTGCCCGACGGGCCATCCTTAGCTTCTCCCTCTCAAAATCCCTTGCTTTTTCCTCCTCTAAATCCTTAGCTTCCTGGAGTTTCAGCTGGAATTTCAGGGTCTACTAGGTCAGTCCCTCCTAAGGAGGCAAATCCCGGGGCAGGGGAAAAGTAAGCTCTAGAGATATGGGGAGGTGAAAGTCTGGGGGCAGGTCTAGGGTAAAACTTAGGGGAAAGCCTAGGGGCAGGTGTAGGGGAAGCCTGCACTGACTGACAGGGCAGGCTTGTGACAACACTGCTCTCCACCTCCCACACTACAGTGACCTCTTCCTCAGAGCATTTTGTCATGTGGCTAATCCAGTGTTCCCTGTTATTAGAGCTTGGGACCTTCCTCCCCGTCAGCACACATTTGCTTTAATTCCTCTATGGTCAAGATCTCCATTACAAATTCCTCTCCGATGTTATCTGCCATTATACAAATAGCTTATGGGTATCTGATGGACTTATCAACTGGCATCAGTGTCCACTGAGCCTGAAGTCTAGTGATCCAACACCGCTTGCCACCAATGTTAGACCCAGCTTCCTGGGCGCCAGGGCACTTGGGTTACTGTGCACCAATCACATCAACTGGAGTGCTCCCCCTGATGTCCTGGGGCCTCAGTACTAGTGGACCGAAAACTGGATAACCAAGTACTCCTCTCCAGCACTTGACTCTCTCAGGGAAGCGAGACAGAGCAGTCCAAGGCTTACTTAAGAAAGTGAAGTGGGGTTAGACATTCAGAATACAGTGCACACCGTACTACCAGTAGATAAAATCAATGTCCAGTCACTGCTTTACTTTTTATAAAAGAAAATTACTTTAATACACACAAGAGAAATATACTACACATAAAACTAGGATAAAAAGTGAAAAAGAGATGTCTCTACAACCCTCTGGGCCAGGGTTCTGACCCCAAACAGTATTATAGCGCCTAGACGCTAAGCACTGTAAAAACACAGTTAACACGTAAACACACTTTTAGCATTGCATATTACAGACCATGTTGCACTGAGTTGCTCTAATTCGCTAGAACCATTATACCAATCCTTGTATTGAAATGATGTAGTTTCAGCATTTGATGTGAATTCAAATGTTCTTGGTCAGCCCCATAACCTGCCACCCAAAGAAACAGAAGTACCCTCCCATCCTGAGTGAGGACACTGCTCTAGTAGCATCAGGGGTCTAATCACAGGTGCATGATGTCTTGGCACAGTTTACTGGAGTCCCACTAGTCCAGTAGCCACTGGCTAGCTGTAGGAGGGCAGTGGCTGGTCAGGGTGCTAGCACACCCTGATACCCCCCAACTGTCACAAAATGAAAGGTGGGGGCCTGTACCACCGGACAGTCTTTCACCAGTTCCCGATTGTAACTGGAAGTACCACACAAGCTCCCACAGCTCAGGGAAGTAGTCTGAGCAAAGTGATCTCATCTTCAAGGACTGGGATTAAGCTTCCCTGTCTCCCTCTGCCACTGTTGATGTGCTGCAAGCTTCCTTGTCTTGAGCAGCTGTCTGCAATTTTCTTGTTCAAAGTGCCAGCTCCACAAGCCTCATAGGAACAGCTGGTTCTCTGACCGATGCCCTTGTTCCTTGTCAAACTGGCAATCTGTGCAGCATAATCCATTAGCCACTGAGAGAACTTCTTCAAGTCCAACCCTTATGAAAGGGTTTTCAGAGATGCGGTGAGCAAGCTTCTTATCTTGCCTTCACACCACTGGTCATGGATGGCCTCCTTGGATGGATCGCTGTGGGCCGCCTTGATAGAATCGTAAACCAGTCTTGAACAAAAAATGACCGCTAAGGCCAGACTTTTATCACTTCTGATTGGTAGGCTGATCCACTCAAAGGGTCTGCAACTTTTGAATCCTGGGTGCCCCTCCAATCCCGAGGCACATTTACGTTTTTTCACTGTGTGTCCAAAGCTTGCAAAGGATGACTTACTTTCTTCTCCCACATGCTCTTAGTGTCAGTCCAGACTATTGCCCAGAGAGGGATTTTAATTAACTTAAGACGAGGGGGGCCTGACCATCACCCAACGAACAAGAATTAGTGCAGCTAAATGCAAATTAGAGCGAGTGTCTACCACTAGCCCACTAGGCTTCTCCAAGGAATAGGGAGGATCACGGGGAGCTGGAAGGTCAAGCAGAACAGCTCACATTACACATAATGGCTCCACTCACCATCGTTCCCCAGTACACCCACGGCCTCTCAAACGCACCACAGGCAGACAAAGGCAACAGGACCACAAGGATTGGAGACTGCACAGACTTGATTAGAAGGGTATAAACAAGTTAGGTAGTAGAGTCCCAAATGGGAAAATTACCGCACCTCGTACCAATATTTATATCCAGATCAGTCAGTGAGAATACTTCTAATACGATTGTACATAAGCAGAGGTGTACTCGCAGTTCCAGCACCCTACTGCCACAGGTAGCCCCTGTACATTAGAAAAACTAATGTAAACCATATAAGCATTTAATCAAGACTATTACTGACATTTGTGAAGAATCCTTTACAAGGACACATGATCTATGTTGGATATATGTTTGTGTTTATCAATATCCATTACTGCTTTGGTTAAAATAACTGTTCAAGAGGGTGCTGGGTGCAGTGTGAGTAAATGCTTGATCAGAAGGGTGGCTAATAACCCTTGTTAGAATTCAGAGATACAGGTATCCCTGACCATAGATTTGTTGCTGCCACCACTGTCAGTCTACCACAGCCTGTGCAGAGAGGGCAGTAGCCACACTCTGTGAAATAGGGGTGCACAATGCATTCCTCCCCTCGACCTCAGAGCCAAGCTCTAGGGTCTCAATCCATGTAAACTGGGAGACCCTCAGTGGAAATGTATGATTGTCACATTCACTGAGATAGGGATCTAGAAATCATACAGTAACTTTTAAGTGACTTGTCTGGAGATCAGCATAAGGCAGGGGAAGCAAACTTTCAAGAGACATGCAGAAGACTTCCATCCCAACACATATAATTGAGCTCTGTGGTCTAGAGTGGCAACCCTTTGCACCCCTCCATTGTTGACAATGGCTACTATTCTCTCGCCGTGTTGACCAATACAAGCTGTGATGGCAGAAACTGATTTTAGATTTAAATAGAGGTATTTTTTCAGTTATCTACAGGGGCAGTGTAGTTTATTGGCCTCTAATCTTACAAGCATTGACAAAGTCAGTAGGTCATAATGCTTTTATTTTCTATACTTTCAGCCATCTTGCACAGAGGGAACGCTGCTGTGCAACATGGCTAAAAGACATTGACAAAGCCAATAGATTTTGTTGAGATCTTATGTGAATGCTTGTTCTTTTACTAATTTCAAAATTTCCAGCAACAAAATAATGGATTAAAAATAGCATTTAGCAAAAAGCAATAATGCAGTGGCTATATAGCATTACCCAACTATTTTTTTTCATATAGCTTGTTGCTCTCAAACAAAAAATAGGATATCACTAACTGCACCAACAAGTGATGGGGGCAACAAGCAATGATATAGCAATCAATGAGGCAGAGGATGAAGGCAAGAAGCCACGGGGCGGGAGGAAGAGAGCAAAAGCACCTCAATCGGAGCACCACCAGTGGAAGGACACCTATAAAGAAATTAATCAGTACTTGGTCTATGCTTCATCGAAGGGATAAGCACACAAAGACAAAGTGAAACCGAATGTGATGGCCGGACGTGATGTCCAATGAGAAGCAATGAAATGAGAGTGATGATGAAGGCAACCAATAGCAAGTAGTGGATGAGGCGTAAGCCCTTTTTAGTTTTTTTTTGTTAACTAATGATTGTTGCAAACTAAAGTGCATGGGCTATCTCAGGCAGGACCTAAAAAACGTTCTACTGCTTCCTTGAATCTGGTACTGTGCTCTATCCATGTGAAGTTGGGTGTCAGATGTATATTAAGTTCAAACAAGCAAGTGTGCGAAAAATCACGGAAGGAACACTTACTGAGTAAGGCATGGCAATAAATGGCCAGTAGGCTGAAACTCAGTGGACTCTCACTGGAAGAATGATATTTGCCTTCTCAAACCTAATGGCATGCATCCACAGGACAAGAACAATATCAGACTAACATCCTCAAATGGAAAAATAAAATTATAAACCTTGTATTAAAGTTATGGAAAAAAAACACTCACATCTCTTCCGTCACCCACCTAAACACTGAATGTCTCCTTCAAAAGGGATTGACGTGGATATCCCTCGTACCAATGTGAACAATGCCACGCAGGCAGGCTGACCCAAGTGCATTTCTGATAGTGACATAGGCCTCACAATGTTAGTGTACACTCATAGGGAAAGTCATTGTGGTGTACTGTCTTCTCTGCAGGGAAGACTGCCTTAGAGTGCAGTTTCTCTTCCCTTTGGCCTATAGAGATCAGTTACATATTGAAATGTGGTAGAACCTGTCTGCCAAACCCAAATCTGTGAGCTCCAGGGCAATAGCTATACAACTCATCAGCCATCCAGGATTGTCATCTTTCTCCGGAACAAAGCCCAGGCCTTTTGGCACCCAGTTGTGCCAAGTCAATCGTATATTGCATGTCTCTCCAGCAGCAGTAATAAGGGCCTCCCGACACAAAGGGAGCAATTAGCAGTGCTTTACTCAGCTCCTGAGAAGGAAAGGGGTGGGGGATGAAGGGTTTGCATCAATAAGTCAGTTGTCACATTGTACCAGGGATCGCCAGCCCAAGCTTACTGAACAAAGGAGGGAGCCCAGGCTTCTGGAGCCGACACAAGAGGGGGCTCCCCTTTGAAGATTTGGTGGGAAATGCCCTGGCAGTGCTGTCAGGTAGAGGCAGAGCTGAGGCCCACAGAGGAGATGTGACTCCTGGGTGACACCATGTTTGATAGTCCCAGCATGCTACACAGTAGGGTTGGGGCATGGGTGGAGAGATGATGTGGCACCCCAGGATAGGCCAGAGGTGCCTCACTTCTAGAACCTTTGGCCTCCACTTTAAAGGTTTTCCACAAGGGGAAGAGCTCTCTCTTGGCAGTGCTTTTTGCTGAACACTCTGACTGTAGTCGGCAGGCCTGGACAACTGGACAGAGGAACCCCCTGACATCCATCTAGACCCAGGACTCTGACTACAGTTGCCCCCAAGCCATTGGGCTCTCCCCATGACCCGGGAAGCTGGTCCCATCACACCCCCTAAGGACTAGTTGGGGGAAGAACTGGACTTCTGCGCTATGGAGGAGAGAGACCCAGAGAAGAAAAAGGAGAAAAGCTGGTGAAGGGATCCAGTGGAACCACCTCCCTGCAAAGTTCACCACCTTTGCGGCCTGGAGTGCCCCAGGTTGCTAAGGCTCGTCACCAGGAGCGAAATGAGCCAATAATGGAGCAAACTGCCCAATGGTCCCGAGATATAAGTAGGAGAAGGACTTGACCTTTGACCCCCCCCCCCCTGCCCAGCAAGGCCCGGCATGTGAGGACCTCCCCTGCCTGAGGAGTTTAAACCCCAGGAGTGGACCAGGGCCTGAGGAGGGATGAAGTAATAACATTTTGTCTTTAAAATCCTGGGAAAGGGCATGCGTGGGGCCCCCTCCGCAGAGCACACAGAAGCTCATGGATCCTGACCCCCAGGCCGGCTTTCTCCCCATCTCCGGGCCCTGCCATCAAGAAAAATCGGGGGAGCGCCATCACGTCCTGCAAGAAGTCCCCAAAGGGCCCGGGATCGCAACTCCATGCCCCTGGCGTTGCTCCCAGTGGAGGAGCGCTGTTCTCCAGTGAAGGAGAAGGGGCCAAGGACCACATCCCTGGGCCCTGGCACAAGGACGGTACAGGAGGAGCACCACCGTGCTTCCCCTGCCCGTGCCTGGGGGGACCAGGTGGTCACCACAGAAAAGGAGTTACCTGCTTGCAGTAGAGGGCAGGGGAGAAGCACAGTCAGCTCCTGCTGCAGCACAGGGAAGTGCTTCCTGTGTGGAGAGTTGGCAGGGAAGCCAGGAGTGGACTCCCTCTGCTGCCCCCAACGTTTTGGAAGTGCGGGGGTGCCTGGGTGGACTGGGAAACACCAAATAAAAAGAAAAATCAAGAATTAAAAGGTAAGTGAACACCATGTGGCTCAACAAAGGAAGCGACACAGATGCTAATAAAATATGCACGCTGTCCAGTGAGGGAACGCTCCCTAATGCCCTGCCATTCCTTGATCAGCCCAAAGTTGAGCAAATGTGATGGCCCCAGAATGGCAAGGACACCACCAACATAACTAGGAAGTTGTGGGAGGGGCTGGAGGAGTGTTCAGCGCCCCCGCCCCCACAGGGAACTTTACTAAAGTGCTGAACCTAAGTCTGTAGGATTTCATAAAAGGATGACCACCTTGAGCTTTGCTTATGTTTTCAAGTACTCCCCAGGCTGGAGTATTTACTCTACTGCTGGGAGTTCAGCGCCCTCTAGGGACTGAGTTTATAGTGGTAGGCTCTGTGGCATAAAAGTTATCATGGAGGACACAGAGGGCCTGATTTTGAGTTTGTGCGGTGCAGGAGCAGGCGGGCTGCAACACCACGCTCCGCACCCCTGAGACTCACTGCCACCTGCCCACCAGATTGCGAATTAAAGGTGATTGGGCTGGTGGTGTGGCGGTCCCGCATTGGTGCCTTTTTCACAGGCGGCGGTGCCTTTCAAAAAGGCACCGCAATTTGAACATCACACAAGGTTCCTGCACGTCAAGGACTAAAAAGTCCATGATGTGCAGGACCTGGTGTGCATGCACACAGGTGGACACATGTTGTGCCCTCCTATGTGCATCACCATGGTGTGAGGCACCAGGTTTCCTCTACGCCCCGGTTTTCATGGAGGAGGAACTGCCATGAAAACCGTGGCAGAGAGGAAACTGGTAATCTGCTTGGCAGGACCGCGGCGGTCCTGCCAACCATTTTGCGGCCTCATGACCACTGCGCCACCGCCATGGAAGGGTGATTTTCGGGCGGCGGCGGCAGTACCATGGTGGTCCGACTGCCCAAGTTGTAATTGGACAGTCGGACCACCGGTGCAGCGATGCCTAGACCGCCACCGCTGTGCCATCATGAGTCTGGCGGTCCTCGGACCACCAGACTCGTAATTAAGCCCAGAGACAAGGTATATTGAGAAATGCTTTATTTAAAAGTGGTATTCCTCATGGTGTTAAGCAATGTTTTATTCAAGGGTGTCAACAATGCTTTACTTAAAGGGTTGTTAATGCTGACAGTAATTTATATTCCTTAGAGGCTGCAATGTTTTATTAATGATGAAGTGAGCATCTTATTGCAATGCCTGATTACTCATAATAAGTACAGAAGGGGATGTTATGCTTTATTCCCGATGATGCACGGATGTCATGCCTTATTACTGATTATGTGGGCATGTTGTATTGTATTGTAATTGGATTTGTATAGCGCTTACTACCCCTGACGAAGCGTCGAAGCGCTTTTCGGCGATAAGCACGCTACTCCGGGACCCATAGAGGATTAGTGTTGAATTAGTATAGTGAAACATGCAAGTACATTTTAAGTGGTGAATATGTTAGTCAGTTATTTGGATTCGGAAGGATAGCAGAAGGATAGAAGAGGAAAAAAAGGTTTGTATTTATATAGCACTTCTTACTCCTGATGGGGTGTTGAAGCACTTTTTTTGGCGAGTAGCACGCTACTCCGGAAACCCATAAAGGATTAGTGGTGAATTAGTATGGTGAAATGTGAAAGTAATTTGAGTGGTGGATATTAGTCAGTTATTTTGAGTGAGAAGGATAGCGGAGGAATAGAAGGGAAAGAAAGGTTTTCATTCATATAGCGCCTGTTACCCCTGATGGGGTGTTGAAGCGCTTTTCTGGCGAGTAGCAGGCTACTCCGGAACCCATAAAGGATTAGTGTTGAAAATTAGTACAGTGAATATGAAGTAATTTGAGTGGTGGATATGTTAGTCAGTTATTGGATTGAGAAGGATTGGGGAGGGGTAAAAAAGGGAGAAAGGTTTGCATTTATATAGCGCTTGTAATCCTGATGAGGTGTTGGAACGCTTTGTTGGTGAGTAGCACGCTACACTGGAAACCATAAAGGATTAGTGGTGAATTAGTATAGCGGAATATGGAATTAGAGAAGTGAACATGTTAGCCTGTTATTTTGATTGAAAAGGATAGTGGAGGGATAGGAGAGTGAAGGATTTCTTTTTTTAGGTCATAGCAGTAGGAGGCTTTTGGATGAGTAAAAAGGGTTTTTGGAGGAGAGGAGTAAGAGGAAGAGTTTTAAAAGGTTTGTTGCGGGGGATCGGTATAGTAAAAGAAGTGTCAGCTGATGCAAGGCGGGGTAGAGTAGGAGAGAGTCAAGAAAGGGTTATTTTGGGGAACATAGTAGTGGTATGGGGTTTGGGATAAATGAGAGAGGGGGTGTAGAGGATGTAATGATAGATGTATAGGGTAAGAGATAGGGTACCGTATTGGAAAGAGTAGTAGAGAGAAGTTTGAGATGAGTCAGAAAGTTGGGCTAGAAGATATATTGAGAGAAGTATAGGCTGAGAAATAGGGTGGTGCATTGGAAATGCTAAATTAGAAGAAAGTGATAAATATATAGATCCATAGTACATTGAAAGTATATAGATGCATAACGGAGGTAAGTATATGCAGATTAAATATATTGATAGAGGTACAGGATGAGAAATAGGGTAGTGCATTGGATATGCTTTTTCAGGAGAAAAGTAACAAACACACAGATCCAAGTACATGGAGGTACATAGATGCACAATGGAAGCAAGTACATGTAGACCAAAGATGATTTTTTTGTTGTGTGTGTGTTTTTTTGGTTTTATAACAATTATTCTACATGTTTATACAAAGCAATACACAAAGATAGGTACATATCTATAGTGAAATTAATGCTTATGTACAGAGGGACACATACATATGGTTGGTATTAATGAATGGGAAAATGGGCAGCATTTCTGGCCCAGATTCCGACCAGTCTCGAACAGGCTCAAAAAAGCACTCACCCTTGTCCTCTCCACCCTTAGCCTCGACGATGATTACAATGCTTGACTATTCTTAATAAGTGCAGAGGGATTATGGTTACTGAAGTCAGCAATGGAGTGATGTAATACCATAACATGTGATTACAATCTTGAAATGGGACAACATTAACCAAATGCAAACTGACACCCCATATATGGTTATGTGCTGTATTATACATGAAGGGGGAGTACTGTGAATTTTGGGGTCATGACCTTTAGGGTTCAAATGTAATGTTGCTATAGGTATTTCCTCCAGACTTATATAGATGTGTACATTACTGCTTAGTATTTAGAGTGTGTGTAATTAATATACTTTTCCTTTTCTAACGAAAAAGCACAGACTGGCCAATTATTTATTGAGTGGTAATATTGTGTGCCAGCGAATGGTGATTACTAGCCCACACCACTTCCCTTGAGGAGGTCTTGGACTGCTCTGCTCCGCTACCCTTAGAGAGTCAAGAACTACAATGGGGTGTTTGGTTTCAGTGGAGGGCGAATGTGGACCCATTACTTGTGCAGGCCACATAACTAATAGCGCGTTTCCTCTCAGTGCCAAAGGCACATTACTCACTTTGTGCACCCTTGACACAGACCGCAAATTTTAAAATGATGTGATGGGGGGGTGGGGGGGACCCTCAATCTCCAAGTCTTTTCTGAAGTACCTCCAGATATACAAATCCAACCTTCACTAGAATCTATCATTGTCACCATTTTGGTGAAGTTGGAGTTAAGAGAATTCCTAATCCATTTAAGTAAGGTGAACCAGTTTGGGGGCTTGAGCACACATAGATTGACTATTTGTTGGCTGACTGCCACTGTTTGTGTCTCAATGTGCAGCCACCTAAGCTGGGGGCAGCCGAAAGACTGGTGATTCTTGTGAAAAAGATTGTTGCGAGTAAGTACATTTTCCAGTTGGTGGGCTCCCTCTTAATTGACTCCACCATGCAGCAGCTACACTGGTGAGATGTCCTGCTGAGAGCCACCCATCCCCTATCAATGTCAAATGCACACCACTTCTTGTGTACCCCTTTGTTCCTCGATTCCAATGCTATCAAGATCATTGGCTCAGTGGTTGGGTCTGTCATCACTCCGTGCAGCCATCTTAGGGTCCCCCTTGTGTGTGAAGAGTTCAGACCTACCTTTGAGGCTCCTGCTTGGATGTTCCCTCTCTTGCCACCTACGTCTGGCATGTGCCCCTGCCTCAGCCGACTTCAAGTGATCCAACCATGTCACGGCTGCAGTCCGTTAGAGCTGCCTTGGCTTAACTGTTGCATATATAGTGAATCTTACACTGCTATTGCCCAAGCAGCATTTGATCTGTATGAGAGAAGCTTGCACTGCTGCAGCCTGTACTGCAATTGTTCTATGCACGTGAGGCACTCTTGAAACTGCTGCGGCACACGCTGTCCTGTTCTGGGTGAATGGATGTATGTGCAGTTCTACTGTGTTGTACCAGTTCTGTGTCAGATAACCTTGCACTTTTCCTACCTGCTTTTTGGCTGTTCTTTGTGCCAGAAACGCTTGCATTGCTGCTATCTAGATGCACAGTGCCCATTGGGCTACAAAGGCGTCCCTCCCCAACCCAATCATGCCCATTCCCCAGGCCGCAACTCTGCAGGTGCCTGTCCCAGGGAAAGCCTGGACTAAGTACGGCTGGAGAAGAGTGTCAGAACAAGAGTTTTCTTTTCTCCGACATCCACCGTCAGCTTATCTTGCTGCTGCAGTGTACTTAAAAGGAAGCAATGGGGTCACAGGTGATACACAACATCCAAGACAAAAACCATACAGTGGGGGCTCTAATTGTGCAAGGCAGTGTGCTTTGTGATCACAATTGTTTTAAAGAGAGACAAAGCTTGCCCATTAATGCTACTATGAGAGACCACATCTGCACTTCAAAGCCAATCTCCGCCATCTCCCTGTGCTTCCAAGGGATAAATCTCAAAATTTCTTGATATTCAATTGCATTTGTATAGCGCTTACTACCCATGTGAGGGGTAATACGCCCTAAATAAATACTACAAAAGAGATTTTTGTTTTTTAAATGCAGTGACCATCAGGCAGTCCAGATTTTTCTGGGAACAGCATCTTTAATGGGGGATAGGGGATTTGTGGGTTTGGTTCTAACAATGACAGGTACTGATTAAAACATAAGAACATACAAAATGATGTGGGCAAAATAGGGATGGGGTGAGTGGATAGCAAAGATGGTCAGTGGGCAGCAGTACCCAATTCTCTGGGTAAAATATTCCTAGCTGCCTTTTGTTTTTTATTTGTACAGTTTTATACAGAGGATGGGGACTCACAAGCATTTTCCCAGGGCCCACAAAGCATGGTCTTTGGTGTGCCTCAGTGACACATTAATGCCAGCAGGGTAGGAGTGGGGCTTTGCTGAGGGGCAGGAGGAGGTTAAGGTGGGCTTAGGGGAAGCAAAGAATGTACATGGTGTTGTAAGTGAGTCATGGAGTTATTTTGAAGGTTTCATTTCAAACTGCCCTTTTAAAGAGTCATAGATTTAACAATTCTTTGTTATGCTGTATCTGAATTGCTGTCTCCTTACCTCGCCTTGGGGTAAGCTTTCTCTGCATGCTACCGTGGGAGAGTCAAGTGTAGAGAGGAAGTATCTTGATTGTTAAATTAGAATGAAATAGGATTGCACAATGTGAAACCAGAAAACCTGGGATTAATCCAGATTTACCCTCTTGACCAAATTGTGAGATCCTAGTCAAATGTTTTATTTCACTTTGCCTCCTTTCCCTTCATTACCACCTAAGAGACAACGTAGAAATGCATGAGTTTAGGAAGTGTGCTGTACAAAATAGTCTCTTATGTTTGATTTAATAAACTAAAATGTTGTCCATGAATAATAACAACCCATGCCACCCAGAGGGCTCCACGTGTACACTTACTTGCCTCTTAGTTCATTATTGGCATTGTTGTCTAGGTGATGGAAGACTGAGTGATTCTAATTTCTTTTTCAAAACCATAATTTTGAAAAAGAATTCTTCTGAGAACATTGATAAAATCTGATGTATTATGGTGAAACGCTTCTGCGTGTTAAATAAAATTAATTCTTTCTGACTTTGACTTTATCATATTTTTTACACGTTTGTTGCAAGATATCTTAAAATATGAATGTGTTTCTTAAATTAAGTGGTGCAAGACACCTAAGTCCTGATTACAATATCTGTCAGAACGCCTCTGACCGACATTGTAGGTTTAAAGTCCAACCGCTGTATTATGATGATGGTGGTCGGAGTTTAAACCGGCTGGGGAATCCCACGCAATTCCGACCGGCTCAAGGAGCCTATCGGCCAGTTGAAAAGGCCTTAAAATCCTCAAAAGACGGCATTTCCGCCATTGGGATTATGATGTTGGTTTCCGACAGCCAATACATCTTGGCCTTTCTGACATGGATTTTCGGTCGGAAACTGAATTTGGAGGCCCCTAGCAAGGCCCCCTCCCTGGCCCTCATTTGGCACTGGAGGGACATCCCTGCACCATGTGGCAGGCACCTTGAGGTGCCTGCCACATGGTGCAGGGATATTTGGTAACATCCATTTTTCTCCTGGAGCTTATGCCGCAGGTGTTTTCTGCCTGCTGCACAAGCTCCCATAGAAAAATGTGTTTCCGACCGCACTGTGTGCGGTCGCATCCAAATGATGAGGTAGGAGCCGCCAACCTGAGGTCGGTCAGTTCCCATTCCACAACGGTCATG
This sequence comes from Triturus cristatus, assembly GCF_964204655.1. Taxonomy (NCBI): domain Eukaryota; kingdom Metazoa; phylum Chordata; class Amphibia; order Caudata; family Salamandridae; genus Triturus; species Triturus cristatus. Next base: position 21,669,109 of record NC_140586.1, read on the forward strand.
TCCACCCAACATCGTAATCAGGGCCCTTGTGTCTTTTCTTTTACTTCAGTTGCAGTGGCGGCATGCAATATTAACGTATGGTGAGGCGCGATGGTGCCAAACTCACCATACATGTGGCTCCCCCGTTGCTGCTCCCCCCAGCGCAGATCTTCTTCCTTGGCACCCACTGCGCAGTGGAACACCAATCCAACCAATCCTAGAGCTGCTCTCCTTTGCATGAGAGCGGCTCCAGGATTAGTGGGAGCAGGCTAACCCAGCGCTCATTTTGATGCTGGGGGGCTTGTGCCAGCAATTCCTCAGCTTATTTCACAGCCAGGGGATTGCTGAGTCTACAGTGCGCACGACAGGCTGGCCGTAGCAAGCCAGCCGGCCAACCTGACATGCGCACTGCAATCGCAGGATTTAGCTCACCCCCTGTCCTCACACTCATGAGACAGTGCAAAATAAAATGGCATTGTTATGCCATTTTATTTATACGTGTGTGTCTGCTGCTCTCGCAGCAGGTGGGGTGACGCTCCTCCACTCTTGAGGAGGAGCTGCCCCTGTACAGTTGTCGTGTAAATGAATGCTTGTCCGTTTATTTAAAATCATTCTGCATGTTAGTGCTCTCTCAAGAAAATAGTAGTGCAGTTGTTAAGCAGGGGGCCAGTTGTGATAGTCAGGAGGGCCACATGCGGCCCTCAGGGCGTACCGTGTGTATCATTAATACAGAGCAAACTTGGCCCAAAGGCATCAGGGTGCGTTACATGGGCACCAGATTACATTACACACGGTCAGATATTTTTGATTAGCCTCATTCATACTCACTCCCTCTCACATTTAGACCCAGATTAAAAAGAATTTGTGGGATGTTTGCATCACAAAAGTTTCCCAAACCTGTGTAAAATGTTCTTTTTATTTACTTTAAACGTGAAACTTGTTGTGCACTGGAAAGTTGCTGAAAGTAATTCAAAGCAGCACACAACTCTGCCTTGCTTTACTCTGCATTACATGGGTAGTACATGGGCGTTGCCATGCAACCTCCCATCATTTTTTACGCAATACCCTATCTACTAACAGTAGTAGGCAGGGTTTTGCGCTAAAAAATAATGCCATTTGAAAGCGGGTGTTAAAAATGAGTAATGCTTTTATATCTGCCAACTTTTTCCACTTTGCATGTGTACTGCACTGAAAAGCAAACATCAAAAGTAAGAAAAGTTTTAAAGTTAGTCAAAGGATAGTATTTTGTGCTGGAAGTTGACCCTTCCAGTACAAAACCTCTGCTAGACTCACGGACACCTTTGTACTATGGCACAAAGGTGTGTGCGTTGCACTCAGCAGCCTAATTGCATGCCAGCACTAGGGAGCGAGCAGAATAGTGCCATATCTCTGTAGATATGGCTCTTTCCTGATCTCTTCATCTCAAGCAACACAGTAACTTTAGGTTCCGCGCTGCACTGTGAGAAAGTTTAAATAATCTTGGACTTAGTCTCTTTCCCTTCACTCACTCACTAACTCGCATGCTCTCACTTGCTCATTCTCACTCATACTCACTCTCAGTTACTAACACTCACACACAAAAGTACTCATACTCACTGGTTCTCATTCTCACTTGCACACACTCACTAACTCTGGGTTCTGGAGCAACTGCTGCTCCTGCACCATTGGTAGCTACACCCATGACTCATTTCCATTTCTGCTTCCTCTCACAACCTCTAATCAATCACTCGTTCGAACACACTCATCTACGTTTACTCACTCCCTCATACTCATATTCATACACACTCCCAAACTCAGATTCTCACTTTCACTCTCATTGACACTCTCAAATACACACACTTTCACTCAATCCCATTCACTCCCAATCACTTACAAACACATACACACCTTTTCGTTTTACTTTACTTGCTTACTTAGCTGGCAACTCAGATGCTCCATGGCAGCGGCAAAGCAGGAACCAGGTGCTGGGCTTTGGAACCAGCAAGCCACGATTCTCAACAAGGGGGTAGACAGAGCAGCAAGGGCAGGATTGAAAAGGGGAAGAACCACCTTAATTCCTCTCCCAGCTTCTTGACAGGACTGGAAGCACAGGCCCATTAGAAGCTGGGATAGAGCAGTGGGGTGGTGGGATTTCAGTGGACGATGACAAGGGAACATTATTTATTTAATTTTCCCTCATCATTGTCCGTCGTAATCCTCCCCTTCCAACCCGGCCCCACCGCTCTTACCTGCACGGGCCGTGGCTGATTGCTGGGCTCCTGCCCCTGCTGTACTGTGTGGCGTTTCTTTGGCTTCAGGGATGCACTGATGTGCGCCCTGACAGCCCCATTTAGCAGATATACTGTGCTGCCTGAGGCATGTGCAGTATGTCTGCTAAATAAAATGGATTGTGCCTGTGTGAGGGGAATGTAGTAGACGTGCGCAATCCAGACATCCAGCTATAGAGTGTTTTATTTTTAAACAACGCTGTGAGAAGCTGGCCTGGTATATGATGTCCACTGATGTAAGTGGGCACCTTGCATCAGTCCAGACAACCCATATGGTGATTTAAAAGGTCTCAGAGAACCTTCAAAAGTTATACAAGTGGTAGCTGTGGAGAGCAGCCTTCAGGCTTAGTCTTGAAGGAGTGTAAAGCAGCTTGTTTTTACCAGAATGAAATCATATAGTATAGATTGAATAAAAAAAGTACCACAAAAAGTATTTATAAAAAATATGTATTTATTATATAACACTATCTAGTACGTTACAGTATCTCCCACACAGAGATAGACACAAAGCACACCATACTTTAGCAAAGAAATCACAGTAAATAGCACTAATACTCAGTGGGCCCCAGGGGGGGACCAAACCATATACTAACAAAGTGGTATAAGAACCACAACTCGAGTCAAGACAATAATGAGGGGACGTAGAATTTCTGGGTACCCACAGAACCACCCAAGTTAAGTAGATTGGGACCCCACGGACAGTGTATGCAGTGTGTGAATACGACTGCGTGCTCTGTACAAGTCTATGTGCAAGTCGCAGTTGGATTTTTAAAGATTCGGGATGACCAGGAGACTTGGTAGACGGATGCCCTCCGATGTCAGGTGTTTCAGGTAAGATGACGGTGACCTTGACTCTGCAGCTGCAAGGACCAGGCGACGCAGATGATGATCAGGACCTGGATACGAGCTGTCCAATGAAGGATGCTGAGTGCTGAGGGGTCGGTGTCCGGCGGGAGCACCAATAAGCCTTGGCAAATACAACCCACTAAGGAAGTCAAGAAGTGCACGGTTGGGGCCAGTAAGGTCCAGGAGACTCACCACAAGCAGGGGAGTCAGGGCAGGCCCGAGCAAACAGGAGAGCCCAAGGAAAACAAAGGTGACCCTCAAATGTCCCCACAGGCCGGAGGCACAGGAGTCGCGAGAGGACCTCAAACAGCTCATTAAAAGATGCAGGTCATGATGCACACGATGCGGTGTGGTCGAAGATTCCGGTCACTGGTGGTGCTCGAGGTTGGGGCTACTTGGAGCACGAAGATCTTCTTGCAAGGATGTCAACAAGCCTTTGCAACTGCAAATGGGATGGGACGCTGTACCCGGGGTTCGGTTATTGCAACTTGGTGAGAGGGTAGAGCAGGCCTTGGGAGCTGGGGAAAACCACCACCTGTGTTGCAGAGCCCACGGTGTGCGGAGGAGCTCAGGCTCTGCAGGCCGGTTGACTTAGTTGCGGTGCCGCCGAATGCACGGGTGTGACTCCTTCACTCCAAGTGAGATTACTTTGGTAGTCCTTGATGCTTCACAGGCCTTGGAAGGTTCCTGTATGATGCACAGGAACAGACAATGCAGCAGACTGGAAGGGAGACGAAGTCAGGCCCAAGCGAAGTCCTGACGGTAGAAGTACAGTGGTTTCAATTCTGAATCTTATCCCACGACGAATCTAGGGACCTACATCCTGATAAGCCCTTAAGTACCCTAGGGAAAGGGTTGAGAAGATTCAGGGGACCCTCCCAGGGAAGGGTCTGGACAGGGGGGGGGGGTTCCTCCCATGTACTTTGTCCAGATTCGCGCCAGAGCTGGAGCCAATGGCTCCCAGGACTGGTTTGAACTGGACTATGCACAGGGACACCAAATGTGTCCCTCATATAGACTTTCAGGCGCTGGCAAGCGCACCCACCCAGCCCTAATACACTAAATCCTGTCTGGGGGGTGGTCCACCTCCCTGTGACAGGATGCCTATTGTTCTAGGTTCAACTGCTCGAGCTTGGCTTAGCAGCAGGAGGGCAGAAATGTCTCTCTGGTCGGCAGCAACCATTTTGTGCTGCCGTAAAAAGAAGGTTGGTACCGGAACACTGAGAGCCTAACGGAGGGCTCTTCCAGTGCTTGAAATCATATGATTCCAACATGTTTTATTCCAAGCATGATAGGATTTGTTGCAGCCATTTTTGAGATGGTCATTAGGCGATTACAAGGTGCACCTCTATTTAGTATATGGCTGCTTCACTGACAACTGGGGAGAATGAACTCCGTAGGCTGCAGGGGTGTCCTGCTCATACAGGGGCACCCTCTCACTTAGAACCAAGCACCCTGCCCTTAGGATTGTAAAGGCCTGCTATAGGGGTGACTTATAGGTTTTAAGTGAAGTGACCCTTAGATACAGTGAACCAAAATCGTTAGTGAGTGGTGCATGCACCAACTTACACAGGCTGCAATAGCAGGCCTGTAGTTCCATTTTGAATGGTCGCTCAGGGGTGGCATAATACATGCTTCAGCCCATGGGAGACCTCTGGGGTACCTATGCCCTGGGTAGATGGGCACCATATACTTGGGACTGACATGGGTAACCCAGTATCCAATCTGGGATGTACCCAAGTACATAACACGACAGTTTAAGGAGAAAGCAGATAGACTGGTGTCCTGATTAGCAGGATCCCAGTCAGACTAGTCAAAAACAGCATCACATCAAGCAAAAAATGGGGGTAACCATAAGAAGCAGATCCTATTTTCCGACAAACGCATTGTTGCTAGATCATGCCTCAGCCCTCTACTCCTCCTCCTGTCACCTGGAGAGGAGGCAGAGAGCGCTGACCTGAGCACTGGCAATATTCATGATAACATGAAAGTTGGGGTTTCTTGAGCACTGTTTAAATAAAAAAAATGCCAACAGCCTCAAAGGAGGCAGGCTGGTTCTGATTGGTGTCAAGGTGGTGGCTTCACAATGATATCATGTCATGCAGTTACTCTCCCCGACCATATGCATGCGGCCGTGCAGTGCAGCACCTCTCTGTGCTAATCTGCCTCAAACTTGCTCTTTCACCCAGTTTGATAGGGCTGGACATGTGCACCACTGCAGAGGCACACATGCAATGCATTTTTCTCCTAAGCACAGCTGAGGGGTGCTGGGTTCTGACCTCTCACAGTGCACCTCACAGAAGGTCCTTCCTTGTGCGCCTCTCGCCGTTTGCATTTGGTGAGCGGACATATAATTGACTGAAGAGGTGGGCCAGAATGACACTGTGAATAGACAGCGCTTGGCACTCCTCCCACCAACACTTTCTACCACAGCAGTGTCGTGTTCCCCAGTCTGCTCTGCCCTCATGTGTCTCTTGATCATCTGACCATCCCTGCAAGTGGCAGTTGGAAAACCTTGAGCCAAATGGAAACAGTGCCTGCTCTAAATCCAAGACACATTCACATTGGAAAGGATTCAAACCGGTAAGTGTAGCCCCATTGGTAAACACACCTACTTCAGAGACATGGTCCACCTTATGCCCCTCTTTTAAGAATCTGCCTGTTTTAAAGCCCAAACTTGGTGTTGGAGTTCTAAGGTTATGCTTTTTCTTTACTTTGCTTTTTTTTCTCCGTCCCACTCTTTCCTTCCCTTATGCTATAGTGCATTTTAACTTCAACTGCATTGCCCATCGGTAGTCACAATGACCTCAGCACTGTTCATCCTGCCATATGTCATTCTTGTCACTCACTCTCCCCATATCACTGCCTTCTCCCCTGTTTTCTGTCATCTTCCTGTTTCATTTTCTCAACCTGTCCCTTCCCACCCCATACATTTCACCTTTGTCGCCTTTCGTATTTAACATTGTCTCCTTGTTTCAGCCTGATCTTCCCTGGTTTTTAAGTCTTCCCACTACAAATGTAGACCAAAAGGACATACAACAATGACATAAAAGCATCAAGAAGACGTTCACAACAAAGCGCACTCTGGGAAGGAAGACAGGGGATATGAAGACAAGGTAAATCGAGATCAGCAGTGCAACTGTGAAACAAAGCACCGCGAGCCCAGACTCTTGAAGTAACATTCTAAAGGGGAAAGTCTGCTCTGTATCAAGAAGCTCATTTCGGTGCCTACTTTATTAAGGAGAGGAAGCTGGTTGTTCTTCTGGAGATAGGCTGAACGCTTCGAGGACAATAACTAGTTCTTGCACACAGAGAAGTAGGTTCTTGTGCATACAGAGACAGTGATCTGCCAAAAACATCTCATAGATCATCCTCCAGTGGAGAAGTGTGGCTCAATGATTAGAGTGGCAGACCCTGATGCAGAGGTCTAGCCCGGGACCAGGGTTCAATTCCCCGCCTCGGCGGGTCTTGGGCTCAAATATTCCACGGACCTGATAATTCTCGCCTCGGTGCCTATTCCAATCATGGAGTTCCACTCTGCAACTCTGGGCAATAGCTTGCTTAATCTCCACAACGGCCCCAACAACGCTAAGGATGCCTGGCCTCCACCTTGGGGGTGCCCAGGAGTGGACGCCTCACAGGGAAAGCCAGGATGGGTTCCACAGCGGTATTCGTACAAGCGCCTTGAGACCCTTGCGGGTGAGTAGTACGCTCTACAAGTATCAATTTACATTTACATTTACTCTACAGATAGAGCTGAGCTCCAGCACAGTTACAGCCAAGTCCCTGCATACATAGTGCAGAACCCATGCACGGATAGAGCAGAGATTGTGCACCCATAGGAAATTTCTTTCCTTGAGCCGCAGCTGAGCTCCTGCATACGTAGCACTGCAGCCTTGGGCAGACAGAGCTGAGCTATTTCAAGTATGCAGCTAAGCTCCATTGCAGACAGAGCTGAGCCCCTGCAGGGACATAGATCAAGGTCAGTCATTTTATAGTCAGAGTTGAGCTCTTTCAGTATTCATTCCTATAATGTAAAATCGGAGGTTCTGTGGGAACTGAGAAACAGGGACCAGCTAATATTCGGTGGCTGTATGACATCTCTCACCCAGGTTAATCTTGCACGTGGCCTGTTTCTGATAGGGAGTGAAGAGGAGAACTTGGAAGGGAGGAAGACAGTGTGAGAGAAGAGGCTGAGAGAAGCTATTGGAGAGAGAGAAGGTAGACTGTAGTAAAAGAGAATTAAGCATGTGTAGGAATATGGACAAAAAGGCTAGACAGAGAGGAGAAAGGAATGAGAGATGAGTGTGACTGAGATGGAAAAAATAGAGAATGGGTGTGAAACAGGAAATGCCTGAGCAGAGTGAGAGATCTATGTACAACAGCAAAACAATGATGCATAGGCATACTTTATTATGTAAGGGGGATGATTTATGAAGTGCACAGCTCACCCTGGAGATTATCCTGGTGCTAAGAAAGCAGGGGCCATGTCAGCAGTGACTGGGCCTTTTTCAGGTGAAGAACCATGCTTTCAGCTTCTTGCAGAGCTCAGGTACTGAGGAGGCCGGTCAAATGTGTAGGGTCAGGTCGTTCCAGACTTTGAGCAAGATGTAGTAAGCCTAAAGGTGACTCTGGTTCTGTGTATGCATGCGATGTGTGTGAGCAGGAGTCTGGCTGAGCAGAGGTGTCTTGTGGGTATGTTGAAGTTGATGTGGCTATTGAGGAGTGTGGGATAGAGGTTGTACAGGACTTTGTATGCGTGTGTGAGCAGTTTCAAAAGTGTGGGTTAGTGAATGGGGAATGGCTGGGGCTCTTTGAGGTGCAATGTGAAGTTGTGAGCACTGGGGAAAGCCTGAGGGTGAGTCTGATTGCTGGGTTTGTATGTTATGCAGTCTTGTAGGAGTTAGACAGTGGTTTCGACAGAGTGCGTTGCCATAGTCCAGATTGCTGGTGATGAGGGCCTGGGTGACCATTCTGCATGTGTTTACTGGGAGCCATTTGAAGATTTCATTAAGCATTTTGAGGGTGTGGAAGTAGAAGGCGGTGATTACGTTGACCAGAGCAAGCATTACAGCATATTTCACCTATTCTTTTAGGTCCCTTAATCAGAAGTCTGCCATTCACTGTGTCACTGGACAGTGCTGGTTGTGGATGGTGCTGATACCGATCTCCAAAGAAACATTTTGGTAACCAACACATAATTTGTTTTAGCAAATTGATCACTGGGTTGGAGTGAAGGTGTTGCACATGTGACCGATTCACTTAGCTGCTATGTTTTAGAATTGTAAAAGGTAGTCTAGTCCGTTTTGAAATTGTGTTTCAAGAGCAACATCAAACGTAAACCCTTCACATACTGAAGGAGTTCGTGTTATACATTCACTACCCTGGCGTGGTTGAAGTAGGCAAACCCCAAAGTGAGTGGATGGAGGAGTGACGCATAAAGCTTATGAGGTCAGCTCAACTTCAAGGTTGAAACAGGAGGGATTTCTTGCAGAAGCCTCTGTTAGTGCATGTGCGCTAATTGTTAATGTATGGCTTGGTGGCACGACAAAGGGAAGAGCTCCAATCATGGTGCCATGAAATCATGGTCTCCTCAGTGGACAAAGGATCTGCATACTACCCTATACTGCTATCTGTACCTTCCATCTTCCTGTGCACCAGGCATCTGTTTAGGCGAAGAACTATGAGCTACTGAGGGCCCGAGCTCCAATGTGACTGAGGGTGCAGGCGTTGTGCACTGTCTGGAGCTTCAGGAGCCCTTTGCAAGGGATGGAGCAGGGCTGTGGGCATGCACACACATATCGACACGCATGGTTCTACTCACAGGTCTCCTGGCCGTCCCAGTCTAATCCTTCAGTAGTGTCTTATGCTGTTGGTGATCACCACAACAAGAATACATTTAATTTGTACATGGCTTCAGCTCAATCACTAACATGGCTGCCAACATTACTTACCATGATGGGTTTCTGTTGCAGCATGCACACAATTAAACTGTGCATCTTTGTCCAACGTTCTTTCATTTGGAGGGAAAGAAACAGTAACGGAGCGCAGGTTTGACTTAGGCGTAACTGTAGATTTTTGTAAGAAAATGAAGCTAGAGCTAATTAAATGGGAACTGACTGTATAGTTGTAATATTCCATAGTGCCTAATACCTCTCATAGCAGTGCATAGTGATTTTATCCAAGAATTACAGGGCCAGAAAATGTCAAATAGATTCATCAGGTGTTTGAACATTACCTTAGATGTGGGTGACAGTATACCTAAGATATAAGGATTTTTTCCTTTTTTCTTTTCCATCACTAGCAATGCTTCTTTTGTGAGGTGAATTTATACACTAGGCAGGGGATAACTCTATGTAATTGATTGTAAATGTCACCAGAAACCCGAGAAGGCAATGACAAGGTACCCATTATGTATTTTTATATTACAAGCCGTTTTATTCAAAGCGCAGCTAACAATGGGCATTGACTGGAATTAAAAAGTCTAGGTTTTGTTTAACTGTCACAAATACAATTTCTGATAAAACAATAGGCAATGGTGGCATCAGTATATTTGTGAATCTTTGGCTGCAGTGTTTACAGAATAATTATGGATTTACTGAATTTGCCACATAATTTCCACAATATACAGATTTCGCCAAAAATTGTGTTTCTAGCACAAACGGCTGAAAATAATACTGCCAAAGTGCCACATAATTTGCAATTTTGCTGCATAACTTTGATAAACTTGGATTTACAAACTGCATAATCCCAGTAGTCTGGGCAATGTAAGAAATATGAACAGTGGTTTGGTGAGGACAAAACCTGTATTTCACCCAGAACTATAAAATATTTTCCATATTTCAGTTTCTTGAAATACATGGGTTTTATACCACTGTGTGTTATGCAATAAAAGCACCAAAGCATGTAATACGTGCATTTTGGTGGGGGTGATTATCATTTTTAATGTGTGATGGATGAATGATTTTAACAATTTCGTACATTTTACGATGTCTTATGATAACCAAGAAATTTTATTTCAAGATTTATCCAGGCCAGAGATGGGAGGTTTGCCACGAGACTGTATACAAAATCAACTGATTAAAACAGTCTCCTGCGTTTTAAAAGTGCACACCACCTACCTCTGAGAGAGAATCTTCTAGTGAGCCAATTTTTACAGATCTGGAGAAACTGTTCAGGAATTAACGATTTCACAAAGAAAGCAGAACATCTTACATCCAAGCTATTAGAATGTGAATACCCGAGGACATTTTTCAAAAAAGTACAATCAGAGCGATGCTCTGTTGGAGAACAGCAAGAAAAGAAACAAGCATTTACAATGCAATGGTCTCGGCATTGTTAAAGTTAAAGCTATTGGCATTGCTCATGACATTATTTTTGTTTGTTTTGTTTTTAAAACATTTAAAGAAACGGCATTGTTATTTACAATGTCAATAGCTTAATCACTCTCAAATGTGAGACCTATTGCATTTGCACCCACACACAGAGCCACACACACAGAGCCACCCACACAGAGCCACCCACACAGAGCCACTCACATAGAGCAACCCACACACAAATAGAGCCACCCACACACAAATAGAGCCACCCATAGAGCCACCCACAGAGCCACCTACACAGTTACCCACACACAGACAGACCCACCACGCATAGAGCCACCTACAAAAAAGCCAACCACACACACAGAGCCACACACACAGAGCCACCCACACACACACAGACCCTCCCCCACACACACACAGAGCCACCCACACACAGAGCCACCCCCACACACAGACACCCCCACACAGACAGAGCCACCCCCACACACACAGAGCCACCCCCACGCACACACAGAGCCACCCCCCCACACACACACACACACACAGAGCCATACTGTTGGTGTGATCCTGGCGTGGGCAGCAGGGGGCGCCGCAGAGCTGCTGCTGGCCTCCGATGAACGGGTTGAGCGCCTCATGTACACAGAGAGCATTCCAGGCGCTCCTGATCTCCGACTCCAATGCATCACTCACTCCCAGAGACCCTCTCTGGTCCCAGCAGGACCCCCGTGAGTGCCCAACACCCCCTTCCTACCTGGCAGCCGCACACCATGCCCCCTGGCAGTGTAACGAGCGAGACAGCTCCCTCTAGCGCCCATCAGCTAGTTGGTTACCGAGGCGCTCTGCACAAATGCACGTTATCCATCTCTGGTGCAGCTGTTTCGAGCTCGCGCATAGATAGCGTGCAGTGTGTGTTTGTATTACACCAACCTCCCCCACCCCGCCTTTAACCAATAGTGCTGGATTTGAAGGGGACAGAAGTGCACTTACAGCATACAGCTTCTTCTAAGCTGCCGCCGATGTCTCTGCTTCAGCTACTCTGTTCCTGCGATGCCATCCCATATCGAAGATGGCCGCTTGGTAGGAGCTCAGCTTCACAACTCCCGGGTTGGGGATCACCTTATTGGTGGATATCCCCCGCTAACCCAGCCATCCACCCCGCATCAACATTGTGTTGCACGTTTGAAATAGAACACGCAATATGCATGCCTCTGAACCTTTTAAGCCTCCGTGACGAAGATAAAATGGACTAGGCCGATGAGTATTAAAATTAAAAAAGAGAAAGCATGTTTGTAGGGTTCCGAAAGGGTGTATTGAAAAACCTACAATGCATTGATAAAGCTTCTATTATTTACTTCCGAGACAGTTTAGACAGCAAAGGATTATCCGAACATGCAAATTTCTAACGCGTGCGCAGTTTGTGAAAGACTGTGCACGATAGGTGACGTCGAAATAGAAGACCGACACTTTAATTCATGGCTAGTGTTGCTGGGCGCGATAATGACACCGATTACTTTCGCCTTTTTAGGCATTTTATTATTCACAAAACGAAAAGCACAGTAATTAGTTGTAAGGCTGTATTAATTGCATTACGTTCAACTGTGTTGTTTATTTGCGTGTTGAGACACTTTTTAAAATGCAAAGCGTATTTATTTGTAATATAAGTTACACTACCATACTCATCTTTAAATCGATTGGAAAACGCTGCGTTTTAAGATGGCGGACCATTTAGAGTTGTACTGCGGACTCCTCCTGGACCCTGAATTTCTGATTTGGAGTCGCCTACCTGACTTGATGCGCTCGTCCGTCCCTGCCTCGACGCCCACGGCGCCCAACATCCTCGAGGCCATCACGCTCGCTGGACCGCCCTATCCACTCTCCCTTGGATGAGGCCCACGCTCCCTGCTCTGGGGTTCGTCGAGCCTGCAATTCCAGCACCGGCTTTTAGGAGGACAATGGCACTCGTGGTGTCTCCACTCGGATGGATTCACTCGAGGCTCTGGTCCTGTACTCATCCAGCCTGTGTCGGTGCTCTGACGCCTTTGACGCCTGGGACGGTCTGCTTGCTAACCGGACTCAGCTATTCACTGATCATGATACGATCGTCGTCGGATGGAGTCCTGCTCGTGAGCTTCATGCCCTAGGAGGCTTTGGCGTGGTGAATCTGGGCACTGATTGTGAGTGCTGCTGCGCTGGTAAAAGGTATGGCGTGTCCGACATACTATTGCTAATTCTTGCAGCGAGTTGGTAATACTATCGGATGCGGATTGTTGGTGATTGCTGGGCTCTTCAGTTTTGAGAATTCCTCGGGCTGATCTGCAGGGACAACGGATCGGCGTTTTCGGATTCGGAGCGTGTTTTTCTTTCTCTCCTCTTGCCATTGGCTGGAATGTTTACATTCCAGAGGAGAGAAAGAATCGAAAAAACACGCCCACGAATCCGAAAAAGACGGGGCTTGTTTGGAGAGACAAAGCTATTCTCCAATGGCTGCCCAGCATTTAAGAGGACAGCCAATGGAGAAGAGGAGAGTAGAGGGGCGGGTTCAAGCCCCACTACTCCAAGTCATTAAATCTCGCGAGCGGGACTGCGCAAGCGCAGCCTTCGCTAGCCGAGACCTAAAAACCAGCAGCCTGATTTGTATCAGTGCATGCAACAATTCCTCCAACTAAATTAAAAGGACAAGAAACATTGGCGTATCTTGACATCTAACACCAATTTGTTTTTTTCAAAAGACAATTAGTGTTAGATGTCAAGATTCTTTTAATTTAAAAAGAATGAAAGTATCAGATATTTTGGTCCACACTAGACCTGCAAACACAATGTGGTTACTCTAAACACTCTTTGGAACCTCCCTCTAGTTACCAGCCATTATCCTTGTGTCCAATGTATTGTTTGTTTGTATACTAGCCATTCTCAGTCTGTAGATCTGGTCTACCTGCACCATCGAAACAACGCTCCCATACAAACTGTAATTCTGAAAGCTACGTTATGTAGGAATGACCACAAGGAAAATAAAAATCAGACTTTGGGAGCCCCAAAGTACAATTCGCTGTAGGAAGATATCAACTAGACTAACAGCACAGTACATGGAAAAAAATAAGGGCAGTGATATAAATTGAACCATCATAAGAAAAATGTCACATAGTGACTACATGACAAGAACTCTCGTACAGAAAGAACATCGCTGAGAGTACAGATTAAAGACCCATGTTAATGGCCTTAATGAGGAGATCCCGTCGAACCACTTCCACACAGAAAACGTTTTTATTTCTGCTTGACAAAAGAATATTGTTATTCTCCCCACTGAGAATTTACTTGCCTGTTGTCTAGGACTTCCCTTCAAATAAAAAGCAGTTGATTTGAAAACATAGTCAATTTCACCAAATGTTAGACTATTGTTTTTATAAGTAGTATGGTTAACGCCAGTGCTTGAAATGGAAAAGTTGAAGTGCAGGTACCCTATACCAGAGTACCTGCTAGTTTCAGAGAAGTGCCTGTACTCCCCAATTAGAAGTATTACATTTCTCCTGAGAAGTGCAGGTACTCTCCCTCTCAAAATAAAAAAGTGCCGGTACTCAGTACTGGATATTACCAGCCCATTTAAAGCACTGGTTAGCAGAGTTCTATTCCTGAACTGCATAGTTAATTTAAAAACTGGTGCCTTTCAACTTTTAAATAGTAATCGAACACAGGGACATTCTGTGAACATCTGTCTCGTTTTTTCCCCTCCAGTTCAGTCTGCTTTTCCCAAGGCACTTCCGATGGAACCGCGCATGTATGAGGTTACACAGCCCCTCATTGTAACTATCATGCACGGTCAAGGCTTAATATGAAGTGACTGGAGCTTCAATTCTCTTGATGCTCTTCATGCTAGGGACACTGCTACACCACTGCGGATGATGCTATTACGCATACGTCATTGTACATAAATCATTACACATACGTTGCTCGACGCATATGGAAGCCGCTCAGCGTATGGAAATACCTGGTCCCGCTCTCACTTCTTTGGCCGTGCCGGGTAGAGCGGGGCGATCAAGTAGGTTTAAAGGCCGCATGTTACCCATGTCAGAGTAAGTGCTCATTGTATGTTTTCTCGGAGCAGTCCGGCACCATATCATATTGATTACCTCTCCTAATTACTGTTTTGGTTTTTATTTCCATGTTCACTTAATTTCAATGGTGGCATTATCCCTCCTGTGTGTGACTACAGAGGCATGCTCCTCCCTCCTCCCGGTTGGCATTTTTAGTTTCCCATTAGAGTAAGTCCCAATATATGAATGGTATAGTGCATTTGTTAGCATTGTGACACTATCCTTATGAAAGAAAAGTGTATGCTGGGGGGGAGGAAGAAACGGGGGCAGGCAAGGATCGTATGATTGTTAGAACCAGCTGCTTATAAAAAGAGTATGTGGTTGGAAAGGAAAAGCTCCAATAAGGAGCAAGGGTCCTCACACCCTGAAGGGTGTCATACTTCATCGTAGGGCAGCTCCTCGTTGGGCTGCAATACCAAACGGGCCCCGCGAGGGGGCTCTTTGCCAGAGGTCTTCTCTTGTTGCCGATGTGAAGCAGATTTTTTTTTTGTGGGGGCATATGTGTAGTGAGTAGAAGTGGGATCATGTGAGTGTGGTTTAAAAATAGCTACAGGATTCTCCAAAAGTAGTTTATTCATCCTGTGCCATGAGTAGAAACACGACTGTAAAGTTGTAGACTGGAGAGGGGGATTTATACCTGCTTCAGTTCAGGAGAATGTGTAAGGAGTGCAGGGGTCGACATGTTTCATGCCCTATACAGTCCAAATGGATCTAGGCATTTCATCAGGACCTAGGTATCCTCATCTACTCTTAAGGGACGGCATGAGAGTGTATGAAAGAAGGTTATGTCCCCTATGGTCCGGACTCGAACTGTAGTCCTATTAAGTGGTGAAAATAAGAGGTTAGAATTATACCTTCTGGAAGGAGGCACCTAAAAGAGTGGCTTGATTAGCCCCAGCCGTAACATGCCAGGGTGCTCGCTGAAGTAGCGAGAGAGACAAAGCTCTATTCGAGCTGTCTTCTAGCATGGGACCTACATGCGTTTGGCCGTGACAACATGGTATGCTGCCTGAAAAAATATACATGAGAAAATACACACCTGTGTGGCACAAATAATGAGTTTGTTATGTGTGAATATTGCATGCTTGCATGACTGCATACGTATCAGAATCTTAAGCATTCAACACATTTGTTTGTAGAATGCCCATCACCTTGGATACAAAAAATGAATCACATTATGAGTCCTTCTCAAAAGATGCAATTTTCCTGACAATAGACTTTGTGTTTCTTTACTTTTTTGCATCTCTTTACTACAGGAAACAAGATCCCTTAAGGCCATTTTGAGGAGACTAATATCTCACCTTGTATGCATGAGAAGACTGCATGTTTTAAACCGGGGCAGTGTGTTTGTTTTGTCCTGATGATAGCCCGGGACCCCAGTGGCCATAGTTTAGGGGCTGAAATATGCCAACTAATAGTAAAGGGTAATAGGACAAAAATATCCTCACCCCCTTTTTTGCAAGTTCGCTTTAACCATACCCAAACAACTGTTAATAAAGGGATACTGAGACTGGTTTGAACTACCGTGCGTAGAAAAATATTAAAAGTGCTCCCTGAAACACAGATTTTTAGAGACCAGAATAAGACTCAATGATGAAGCATGCGACTACTAGAGTGGGTGAGGGTCTACCCAAGAAGTGAGGAATTTCTCCTTTTTTCTTTTCCATCACTGGAAAAACTTATTTTGTGAAGTAAATGTATACACTAGACTGAGGATACTTTTTTGTTATTGTTGATTCAAATAGGGAGACTGTATCTCCTTTCCAGCATATTGAAGTTCTTTCTTCCCTTCATTTGCACCATCGCTGGGAATATTGCAAGGGAGCAAAGAACTGTGGCTAACAAACCCAACCAGGACTGCTCCTGGAAGCAATTTTGAAAATTCTTGAAATGTGTTTCTCTAGCCCCAAATCCAGGCGTAACCCTGTAAGTATGAAGTCTGGCCCGAAGAGCATTAGACCACATTACATGAGCGCAATAATATAGTGAACATTTTTTTGTAGGCATTGCGCGATTACGCAATTTACCCAGAACGTTAGGATGTTGAGACAAGGCAAGGATTCACACCTGGCTCCTTCGTTCTAAAGTTGAAAGATCCAGCCTCTGGGCCACACCCCCTCACCTAGGCAGAGTCATCCATTTCCATTCTGAAATTACGATTTTGGACTACTTTTAGAACTTGCTCGCTGAGTTGCTTATTAGGGATTGATTTCTTTGTCTATCGCCTGTCCTGCAGTATAGTAGCAGCTTCGTCTCTGTCCAGCAGGTGGCAGCAGCCTCTTTCTGTTTCAGTGAAAGAGGCGATGTAAAGTTAGGCTGCATATTTATGGCAACACTGAAACCAGAAAGGCAAACTGGCCAAAAGGAAAAGGTACTCTACCAATTATGCACCGTTTGCCGCTCTACCGTGTTAACTCAGCCTAGTACACGGTTTCAAGGACTCCTTGGCTGCCAGGTGCCCCATACACTCATTCAGTTAGCCCGGACTTTTAGCTAATGATGAAACGTTGCTCACTTGGAGTTTAATTATATATATATATATATATATATATATATATATATATATATTCACTTAAAAAACCATAGGTTTCACACATGTTATAGTTAGCTGGACATTTCACTCGTGAAAAACCATTGAAATTCCCCCGTTATAGTTAGTGCAGGCAACTATAACTCACGCGACCGCAATCCTCTGCTGATGACGTCAGATATTACATCACTGTATTTAGACACTTATTTACCCATGTCTTCTTCCATTAATTTTTAGCTATACATATATTACAAATATTTTTTTTTCAGAAAGACACATATGTCATCAGTGATGTAATATCTGACGTCATCAGCAGAGGATTGCGGTCGCGTGAGTTATAGTTGCCTGCACTAACTATAACGGGGGAATTTCAATGGTTTTTCACGAGTGAAATGTCCAGCTAACTATAACGTGTGAAACCTATGGTTTTTTAAGTGAATTTGCAAGGTTTTTTAAATGCTAATTCCTAACTATAACGTGTGTGAAACCTATGGTTTTTTCAGTGAATTTGTACGGTTTTTTAAATGCTAAGTTATGTATTTTTTTAAGGTTTTTCACCGTGCGCGTACCGTACGAGCACGGTGTGCTTCGCGTACCGTACATGCAAGGTGCACGCCCACGTTACGCAGTTAGCGGAATTTTTCCGTTTCTGCCGTACGCGCACGCTACGCGTACTTCGCGATTTTTCGCAAAAAAATTAAAGGAAATTTTGGTCCTTGGGGGTCCTTCTGGGACCCCCTGACAAAGGCTAGGGCGTCAGGAACTGTCCACCCTGCCCCCTTTTCACGTTCTCCACCTTTGTTTTTCACCCCCTCAGACTGCGAGAGACAAAATGGCGGCCGACACTTCCTGGTTTCGACCGATTCGAATGTTTACTAAGATCTAACAACCAATCAGAATCGCGCTCGCGCACGGCAGCGTGCGCGTACGGTAAGTTTTACCGTACGCGCACGGTGCGCGCTTATTTAAATGCTATTTACTGAACAGATTTACACCAGACCTGCAAAAGGCACATCCCTGACCTGAGGACTACCTCTCTGCCAAATTTCAAGTAATTCTGTTCAGCCGTTCGGGCTGTAGCTTGGACTAAAGGTCCTATGGAAAAATTCATGGGGAAAACGTGTTTTGGGACCCCCCCTTTTTCTCAGCCCCCGCTTGACGAATCCCCCCAAGACTTTCAGGGAAGGAGCGGAACGGAGCGCCCCACCTATTTTGAAAATTTTGCGAGGATTCGTCAATCGGCGCCAAAGTTATTCCAAATAGAATGTTGCGGATTTCCTATGGAAACACGATCCTAACTATAACTATCTACTGGCGACCGCCAGTAGATAATATATATATATATATATATATATATATATATATATATATATATATATTCACTGAAAAAACCATAGGTTTCACACATGTTATAGTTAGATGGACATTTTACTGATAAAAAACAAATGAAATTCCCCCGTTATAGTTACTGTAGGCAACTATAACTCACACGACCGTAATCCTCTGCTGATGCTAATACTGTATTTAGACACTTATTTGCCCATGTCTTCTTCCATTAAATTTTAGCTATACATATATTACAAATATTTTTTTTTCATAAAGACACATATGTCATCAGCAGAGGATTACGGTCGCGTGAGTTATAGTTGCCTACAGTAACTATAACGGGGGAATTTCATTGGTTTTTTATCAGTAAAATGTCCAGCTAACTATAACATGTGTGAAACCTATGGTTTTTTCAGTGAATTTGCAAGGTTTTTTAAATGCTAATTCCTAACTATAACGTGTGTGAAACCTATGGTTTTTTCAGTGAATTTGTACGGTTTTTTAAATGCTAAGTTACTTTACGCCATTTGTGGCGTGCGCGCCCACTTAACGCAGTTCGTTCCGTGCGCGCACGGTGCGCTTCGCGCACCGTGCGCGCACAGTGAGCACGCGGTGCGCTTTGCGCACCGCGTGCCCACGTTACGCTAGATGGGCCATGAACGCACGATGCGCTTCGCGCACCGTGCGCACATGGAGGACATATGATGAGCATCGTTGTGACAGGTAAAATATACGTTTGGTTTTGCTGTAATAAGCCATGTACAAATGGTGCCCTTCGGGCACCATTTGCACACGGGGTGGGGAGAATGTGGATATATATATTTTTTTTTTATTATTTATTACCGTACGCGTACGGTAAGCGTAATCGGCGAAATTTTCTAAAAAATTAAAATTGTCTTTTTTCACTTGGGGGATCGATGGGGACTCCCTCGACATGGCTAGGTGCTTGGGAGCTGTCTAAACAGCCCCTTTACATGTTTTTGCACTTTGTTTTTCAACCCCCTGTCAGAGTGCGAGAGAGAAAATGGCGGCCGCCGCTTCCTGGTTTCGACCGATTCGAATGTTTACTAAGATCTAACGGCCAATCAGAATCGCGCACGTCACCGTACGCGTACGGTAAGCGCACCGTAAGCGCACCGTAAGCTGGCTCAGATATATATATTGATTTAAAGGCTATTTTCTCAGAATCTACTGAACAGATTTACACCAAACCTACAAAAGGCACTTCCTTGACCTGAGGATTACCTCTCTGCCAAATTTCATTAAATTCTGTTCAGCCGTTCGGGCTGTAGCTCTGTCTAAAGGTCCTATGGAAAAATGCATGGGAAAAACGCGTTTTGGGACCCCCCTTTTATCTCAGCCCCCGCTTGACGAATCCCCCCGAGACTTTCAGGGTAGGAGCGGAGCTCAACGCCCCACCTATTTCGAAAATTTTGCGAGGATTCGTCGACCGGCGCCAAAGTTATTCAAAATAGAATGTTGCGGATTTCCTATGGTAAGAGGGTCCTAACTATAACTATCTACTGGCAACCGCCAGTAGATAATATATATATATATATATATATATATATATGTATATATATATATTATATATATATATTCCCAAAACAATGCCCTTGCATTAAGAAACGCACTCCTCCAGCCAGTGATTTTCACAAACCTTTAATTCAAAAGGAACAGGCGTGCAATTCCGATTATTTTGTCCCTCTGCCTGACGCGTTTCAGAGCATTCATGCTCTTTCCTCAGAGGCAGTTTGAATGCACACGAGTTTTCAGCTCCCACAGTTCCCTGCGTGATGATGTATTTTTATAGGCCTCCGGTGTGCCTGTTCTTAATGAATCCATTCTAGTGCACGCTGGAACTTGTGGTATGATTCTTTTAATTTAATCCTCCAGTGGATGTGCGTGCATTTCAAACCACTTCAGGGACTGGTAATTGCCCTCCAGTGGGCCTCAGAATTTCAATCCTGTTCCAGCAATCTAAAACCAGCTGCGCCGTCTGTAAATTCCCAAACAGTTCAGGTAAGACGGACCCTTTGAACTTTAATAGTGACGTCATGAGCAGTGGATTGCGGTTGCGCGAGTTATACTTAGCTGAACTAACTATAACGGGGGAATTTCAATGGTTTTTTACGAGTGAAATGTCCAGCTAACTATAACATGTGTAAAACCTAAGGTTTTTTCATAGAATTTGCAAGGTTTTTTAAATGCTAATTCCTAACTATAACGTGTGTGAAACCTATGGTGTTTTCAGTGAATTTGCAAGTTTTTTAAATGCTAATTCCTAACTATAACGTGTGTGAAACCTACGTTTTTTTTAGTGAATTTGTAAGGTTTTTTAAATGCTAATTTATGTATGTATTATTATATTTTTTATATATTTATTTTACAATAAACTACCTATGTATATAGTTATAGATTGACTGTATCCTTTAATATGGAATGGCTCAGCTCTTTTATTTTGAATTTGGATAAAGTTGAACAGCATAGTTAATATCTTCTATAAACTTATAAACAGTTAAAAATGTTTTTTTATTTTTTTTAAGGGTTTTTCACGGGGCCCGCGATTTTTTGAAAAAAAAATAAAATGCTTTCTTCACCCTTCGGGGTCCTTCAGGGACCCCCTGACAAAGGCTAGGGGGTCAGGAACTCTCTACCCTGCCCCCTTTTCACGTTCTCCACCTTTCTTTTTCACTGTCACACACAAAATGGCGTCCGACACTTCCTGATTTCGACCGATTCGAATGTTGACTGACATCTAACCACCAATCAGAATTACGCTCGCGGACATTTGGTGCGCGCATATAGATATTTATGTACTTTTAACTGCAATTTTCTCAGGAACTACTGAACAGATTGACACCATATATGCAAAAGGCACATGCCTGACCTGAGGACTACCTCTTTGCCAAATTTCATGTAATTCTGTTCAGCCGTTCGGGCTGTACCTTCGACTAAAGGTCCTATGGGAAAATGCATGGGGAAAACGCGTTTTGGGAACCCCTTTTTTCTCAGCCCCCGCTTGACAAATCACCCCGAGACTTTCAGGGTAGGAGCTGAGCGGAGCGCCCCATTAGTTTTGAAAATTTCACGAAGATAAGTCAACCGGTGCCAAAGTTATTCAAAATAGAATTTTCAGATTTCCTATGGGAACTCGGTCCTAACTATAACTATCTACTGGCGACCGCCAGTAGATAATATATATATATATATATATATTTTTTTTTTCCCACATCAGTATGGAACATTTTCAGAGCACTCACGGTTTCAAATCTTGATTTATTAGACAGACGCGATTGGGCGATTATTTCGCCTTCTTCAATGTCGGAAACCACAGAGTCTTACATTGTTAAATTCTCTATATGCAAAAGCTCACTCCCATTGGTTGAGCATTTAGAGTCACTGATGACGTATCCCAAGTTCTCTGGGTTACGTGACTTCAACCACTTCGAGTCCCGTGCACGTGGTTTCGTAGTCGCTGGTATCCCCACAGTGGGTACAGGTTCCACAATGCACTATGATGTGTCTAATGCCGGTTGGTATCATAGCACATCAAAGTGGGAGCGGTTTAAAATAAATATCCTTTTAACTCCCTCGGTCAGCCGCTTCTTGCCAAGTTCAGGGATGCCATACCTCAAACCTTTTGTTACAGTAACTCACGCTTGTGCATTATAGTAATGTAGGCTTGGTGCCAAGTGTGACTCCCCTTTTTCAGGCTGGCGACGGTTCTGACAGTTTTCTTTTCAACAAACAACACCAAAGGCCACTTTTGGACCATCTAACACCTTTCAGACCGGGTGCATCCATCACGTGCAAGTGGCTGCACGCAATTAATTTCACATCAGTAACGCCCCCAAGTGAGGAATATTTTCAGAGCGCTCACAGTTTCAAATCTTGATTTATTAGACAGACGCGTTTCGGCGAGGATTTCGTCTTCTTTAATGTCGGAAACCACAGCGACTCTCACATTAAGTCCTTTATATGCGAACGCTCAATTCCATTGGTTGAACATCTAGAGTCACTGATGATGTATCCCAAGTTGTCACACAGAGGAAAATGCCTCAGGGGATTGTTTTTGTGCAGGAAGGTGCCCCATTCTGCATGCAACGCAGGCACCCTTGCACAATTGGTGCAAGGGTAGCTGTGTTGGCGCAAGGCAGCCCATTGTGCGCCAACGCTAGTAAATGACATGAATGTGCAGAATTGTGATAAATGCAACGTATTCCTGCTCTTTCCCTGTAATGCAGCGCAGTAAGGTGGCTTCCTGCAATGCGTTACTTTTAGATAAATATGCCCCAAAGAGCGAAAATCAAAAATGACCATAAGCAGATGCCGCTGCATCTTTCCGGACTTTCCCCAAATTTCTAGCGAAAAGACTAAAATCATATTACTGTTGTAGCAGCTTACAGCAGTCAGAACTGTACGCACTCTAGCGGAAAAAAAGAAATGACTTTAAATCAATTCTTCTTGGCTCAGAGAGCTCTGCACAAAGAGGGATGTGTAGCAGCATTTCAGGGATCAAGTTATATCATCGGCATTCCTTAATCTCCTGTTTGTAAATCCGGCTGCCCTCTTCCTTCCAAGCTTGAGTGAATTCACTGAGGGGAAAATTCCGCGGATAAAACGCAAAAAGTGCTGCATGTCCCAGGTGTGAAGCTTACAACGGAGGTCATTGTTCAGTTGGCCAAAATCTACAGTTTCCCTTCTGCAACAGAATAATGTGGTCTTTACGAATGATAACTTTATTGACCAAGGTTTGCAGCATTTTTTATACCCCGGGTGTGTGAGGATGTTGCAACTAAATTATTGGTTGGCCACAATCACGTGAGCTTTTTGCACAGCGTCATAATTCCCGCCACTCATCTCTGTCCCATCGTTTCCATCCTGGTTTCTTGCTCCGAGTTACCCTCCCCGCCCCCCACCCTTTGTTCTCACACACTTATTACTCTGATTTCTGTTCGATGGAGGGCCCATTGTGTCACCGTTGCTGATGTTATGCAAAGCAGTCTCACGCCTCTCAGTGCTCATGTGCCGTATAAATCTGTGAAATGAATGCAGAGCACTTCTCTCAGTGCTCATGTGCCGTATAAATCTGTTAAATGCAAAGCACTCCCACCCCTCTCAGTGCTCATGTGCCGTATAAATCTGTTAAATAAATGCAAAGCACACACCTCTCGGTGCTCATGCGCCATATATAAAAGCACTCACACACCTCTTGGTGCTCATGCGCCATATATAGAAGCACTCACACACCTCTCGGTGCTCATGCGCCATATATATATATAAATATAAAATTTCAATATTTCTCCAAAACTACTGAACGGATTTACACCAACGTGCTTTCTAGACCAAGACCCTTCTCCCTGCCAAATTTGGGGTAATACCGTTCACCTGTTCGACCAGCCTTGTCTAAAGTTTCCTATGGAAATTGCATGGAGAAAACATGTTTTGGGACCCCCCATTTTTCTCGCCCCCCCTTGATGAATCACCCCCAAACTTTCAACATAGGAGCTGATATGAACAAATAATTAGTTTGGAAAATTTCATGAAGATTCATCAAACTACGCCAAAGTTATAATCAAAACAAAAAATGCTCTTCCTATGGAAACTTGGTCCTAACTATAACTACCTACTGGCGACCAACAGTAGTGTATGTATATATATATATATATATATATAAGTGTGTGTGTTAAAAAAATTCAAAGCACTCACATACCTCTCGGTGCTCATGCACCATATATAAAAGCACTCGCACACCTCTCGGTGCTCATGCGCCATATATAGAAGCACTCACACACCTCTCGGTGCTCATGTGCCATATATATAAATTCAAAGCACTCACACACCTCTCGGTGCTCATGCGCCATATGTAAAAGCACTCACACACCTCTTGGTGCTCATGCGCCATATATAAATATATATATATATATATATATATATATATATATATATATATGTGTTACATAGATTCAAAGCCCTCTTACATCTCTTGGTGCTTATGTGGCATATAAATCTGTTCAATAACTCCAAGGCACTCACACACCTCTCGGTGCTCATGCGCCATATAGATAGATATATATATATGTGTTAAATAAATTCAGAGCCTTCCTACACCTCTCGGTGCTCATGCACCAAATATAGAAGCACTTACACACCTCTCGATGCTCATGCGCCATATGTAAAAGCACTCACACACCTCTCGGTGCTCATGCGCCCTATGTAATAGCACTCACACACCTCTCGGTGCTCATGCGCCATATATATATGTGTTAAATAAATTCACAGCCTTCGTACACCTCTCGGTGCTCATGCACCATATGTAAAAGCACTCACACACCTCTCGGTGCTCATGCGCCCTATGTAAAAGCACTCACACATCTCTTGGTGCTCATGTGCCATATATATATGTGTTAAATAAATTCACAGCCTTCCTACAACTCTCGGTGCTCATGCACCAAATATATCTGTTAAATGCTGACTCGACTTGAGGCCATAGGGATCAACGAACTCGCCCTTGAGTGGTTCCGGTCCTTCCTCAAAGACAGGTCCTTTCAAGTTTCAGCCCCACCTTACATCTCCCAACCCCATTCCATCGAACAGGGAGTCCCCCAAGGATCGGCGCTCAGCCCATCTCTTTTCAACCTATACGTTCAGCCTCTTGCAGCAGTGGCAAAAGAGTGGGACCTTACGCTTGTATCGTATGCCGATGACACACAGCTGGTCATCACACTCTCTGAAGGCCCTTCCACCTCGGCCACTAAATTCAAGGATGGGCTAGCGGCAGTTGCACAGTGGATGACAAACAACTGTTTGCAGCTGAACGCCGGGAAAACGGAGGTGCTTCTCCTTGGCAAAAACCCTAGCCATTGGAGTGACCATTGGTGGCCCTCTTTGCTTGGTCCCACCCCCGTGCCGAAAGACGTGGTGAAGAACCTAGGTGTTTGGCTCGACTCCTCTCTTAACTTCCAGTCCCACACAAAGAAAGTGGCAGCTACGTGTGTGGGCCTAATGAGAAGTCTTAGTCCGATACTCGGTTTCTTCGACTCTAGAACCCGCCAACTCATCATCCAGTCCATGATTCTCGCCCGGCTGGACTATGCCAATGTGCTATTCTTAGGGGCAAATAAAGCCGAATTAGCACGGATGCAGCGTATTCAGAACTCGGCCGCCAGAGCAGTGGTTGGCCTCCCACGCAGGTGCTCGGCCAGAGCTACCATCCGCAATCTGCACTGGCTGCCAATTGAATCCCGCATCCATTTTAAAACCCTCACCACGGCATTCAAAATTCTTAACTCGGACTGCCCTGAACTCCTACGCCCGCTCCTTGTTCCCTACTCCCCTCAGCGTACTCTACGCTCTTTAGGACAACACCTTGTGATAGTCCCCCGCTCCAAGCTGTGTAGAATGGGTGGACGTTCCTTCAAGGTCTTGGGGGCAAGAGTGTGGAACTCCCTGCCTCTACACATCCGTACCCTAACCAACTTAACTGCCTTTCGGAAAGAATTAAAAACGCATCTCTTTTCCCTTATCTAGTCCTCTGTTGGTTATCTTCCTTCTCCCCTCAGGTATTGGTTGGGTTAGCGCCGGGACGCCCCGTTGCTGGGGCAGCTGTTTGCGCTTTAAAAAACTGGATAACATAACATAACATAACAAAGTACTTGTAGGAGAGTGGCATCGACTGCATAGTTGCCCCCAACTTTTTGCTGATGTTTTGACTGTTTTCTGTCTCTAGCCAGGCTGTGGCCCTGCCATCCAGGACCCCAGCCTATCTGCTTCCTCTCTAAACTAATGTGAGTACCCTAGGTACATCCCAATTGGATACTGAGGACACGCTATCAGCCCCTTGTAGATGTTACCCAGGGCATGGGTCCCTCAGAGGCCTACCAGGGGCTGCAGCACTTATTGTGCCACCCCTGGGACAGCCATACAAACTGACACCACCAGACCACTACTGTAGTCTGGGGAAGGTGGTGCTTGCACCCCTTACGGGGATATAGGTATCCTGTATCCCACTTAATACAACACATATATCCTCATAGGTCACCCCTAAGGCAGGCCTTGCTAATCCTACAAGGCAGGGTGCTGGGATATGTGTGATGGGGAACCCCTACCTGAGTAGGGCCCCTCTGCAACCTTCGTAAAACTACTACTGGGTTGTTTGTAGTGCAGCCATACCATATACTCTTAACCACATTATAAGTAATCGCGATAACGTGATAACTTGAGAGTGGCTGCACAGAACCATGTCGTGTTTGGTGTCAAACATGTAGGAATCATACCCCCAATCCAACCATGGGAGTGAGGGCATGATTCCCCCCTGCTAGAGGGGCGATATGGTAAAAGCGGCAGATTTTAGACACCAATTTAAAAGTGCACACGTAGTACAAAATGGATGCTACCCGCCACCCACACGACTCTGGCTGCCTGTTGCTGGGCAGAACTCCAGCCACGGCAGCTGGACAATAGGGATCTTGTTGCAGGGAGGTGCTCCCACCTCCCCTGACAGACTATGTGGATTGGAACTGGGTGGGTGCACCATAGGATGTCTTTCAGACTTGCACGTAGGCTTCTCCAGTACCTACTTCTGCATACACCGCCTCAAACCGGTGGCATCCTGTCCCCTGCCCAGGCGGGAAAACACACAAAGGGGAGAGGGTGTAGCCACCCTTTCCCGCCTGAACTCTCATTGGTGGGCTCTGATCTGGACACTCTCCTAATCTTTGGATAAAGGTGAATACAGGGTCCCCAGAGCCTCAGATTATTCTTGAACTTTACAGACTTGGAACTTCGACTTGCTGCCGCACAGCTGAATGAAGAAATCTCCCTTGGGGTAAAGGAGTTACCCCCCTGCTTGGCAGGCACCTGAAACACTGCAAGTGACCCGGTTGGAACTTTGCTGCTCCTACGGACATCGACGACTCCTACCTACCTTGAGGTGGGTTTCCAAGCATCCCAGAGGCCAGAGAGTGTGCACAGCAAAGCTCAGCACCGTGGACCCCGTGGGTGCCGAGATCCCCAATACCCCAGAACACCGGCCACCTCTTGCACAGCACACAAACCCGACAAGTGGGGAAGTTGTGCTTTGGCCCAATATTGAGCCAACCTCTCAGCATCATCTGTGCCAAAGATCGACGCCCTAACCCGCTCCGGCGACCCATGGGCGCATCTTTACGCACGCCAAATTGCTGCCTCCCACGGTACCTTGTCTCTCGACTGGTGGGCCCTGGCGGAGGTCAATCTTCACTTCCAAGAGTTCCTCTGATTGCTCCAGGCCTGCTCCTCAGTCTCCTTGCTGGAGACCTTGCTCACACCTTGTGGGTCTGCACCAGTAGCTGTTTTGTGATTCTTGCGTGGGTTGCGGTTGCCAAGGCTTAGTGGATCCAATCCGGACACTAACACCACAGCAACCCTCATCCTTTGTGGGACAGTTGCCCTCCAGAAGCTGGCCTTCCTTGAAGTCTCCTGGACCCCGTGGCTTACGATCCAAGCTACCCATCTTCCACCTGGAAGCACCCAACATTGAAGGGCTCTTTCTCCTGAGCCCCCTGGTCACTGTGCCGTGACCCAGACTCTGTCCCCTCTGCTTTCAGGTCCTTCTCTTCAAGATCTACATCTTCAATCTTCACGACATCGACGACGCTTCTTGCTGGCAGCAGTTCTTCACGTTTTGCCATTGAAAATCAGCCCGCGACCCGACATCGAAAACAACCTATGCACCCGGCTTCCCTGGGGCAGGTAACAGTGGTACCTCGGTACTCTCGTGGGTGTGGGCCCTTCAAAAGCTTAACTCTAAACTCTTGAACTTGAACTCCTGCTAGAAGTGTTTTTAATCTTGTAAAATTCAACCGCGACATTCTCCATAGGCTTTAATAGAGATCCCGACAGTAACTTATACCACTGCACGTGTCTCCCGTGGGTCCCCTTCCTCACTACCTTGGGTCAGGGACCCTAAATGCCCTAGGCATTGTCTGTAGAATTGTCGTGGTTCTTATACCAGTTGTTAAAATATATTTTGGTCCCCCCCTGGGGCCCTATGATTCCAGTGCTATTTATTGTAACTATCAATGCTTGTTTGAATTGTATCTTTACCTCCAGCCTCATAAAGAGACTAGTGGGATTATTCTTAGAATAAATACATATATTTTATATATATACCTGTGTGGACTACTCTTTCATTTGGTTATTCAAGAGGTTATCTATGGTAAAACAATAAGCTTAACACTCCTTCAAGACTTAGCCTGAAGGCTGCTCTCCACAGCTACCACTCACTAGGATATCTTTCTTTAAAGGTTGTCTTTTAACCTATCACCATAAGAGTCGAATTGGACTGGTGCAAGGTGTCCCCTATAACTAGTGGACAGCAGATGCCAGGCCAACTTCTCACAGTACTCCTATAAATCTGTTAAATAAATGCAAAGCAGTCCTATACCTTTTGGTGCTGGTGCTCATGCAATATATAAATCTGTTAAATAAATATTTTTCAACCTGTGACTAAATTACTGCTGCAGAAAAATACCAATTCTCCACCAGGATGATTGATTGACCTATTCACACAGGCAAAACGTCATGCATTCTCACGAGCTTTCACCTGCGGCCATGTTTTTATATGTCTCAACCCTTCATTCAGATAACCAAGCAAATCCAAATCCAACATGGCGAGTCCAGAACAGTGTGCCATGTAGGCTTCATATTGAACCTAAAACACTCCTTCCTTTCACTTGGGTGCTTGAATCTCAGTTCCTGGTATGGAAGAGCACATCCTTAGAAGCACTGTGCTCATCTAATAAAGCCATTAATGAGGATCATATAGCAAAGCATTGCTTTTATAAACAGCTGGTAGAC
This sequence comes from Triturus cristatus, assembly GCF_964204655.1. Lineage (NCBI taxonomy): Eukaryota > Metazoa > Chordata > Amphibia > Caudata > Salamandridae > Triturus > Triturus cristatus. The sequence goes on from NC_140586.1 coordinate 21,698,309, forward strand.
ACAAAGTTGACATTTCACAGGGCTGTACGTTTTACACAACTAACAATACCCAATTTATCAGCCTTAGGAAGGTGAAATCAGGGCCGAACTGGGAGCAGCAACCAGCCCTGGCAGATTGATGCTCGACCGGACCTGGGAGAGGGGGTCGCTAGCAAGAAGCACCGCTCCCGCTTTTGTCACAGGGGGCCGATATTGTAGCACTGCTGCAAAACCGACCGCAAGTGGCAAAACTGGCCCCCACACCGCCGGCCCAGCGGGGAATGCCCGGTACCCGCTATGGCCAGTCCGGCCCTGGGTAAATTAGTGCAACAACTTCTCAGTACTTGTACACAAGGACATGTGCCCCAGTTGTGGACACTCAGTTACCGGCCCCAACAACAGTCCCTTTTAGGGGGACAAAGATCAATGCAGGATCTGTTTATCCCTGACATGACTCAGCTCCTGGCAGCCAGGTCCGTGTGGCACAACGAGGGGTGGTCAGCTGAAGATGAAGTAAGCAAACTCTTTCATCTGCAGCACCATCGTCTGCCTGACAACTGCTTTGTGAAATGCCCCCCAATGGTCTTAAATAGGGTGATCAGCATGGCTAAAGGCAAGTCTGTTTCAACCGGTTCTGCCCTCCTGCACTTCAAACTCTTTCACATTTTACGTTTGTGGCTAAAAGGCACATATTTGGCTGCAACTGCAAGCCGTCTATACCTCTTGCCTGTATTATCTTTGAACTCAGAACAATAGTTTTACTCATGGGAAAACTGTTCTCTGTCAATGTACCATCCAATCCCTTACCTCTGCTGAGTTTAGATGTTGAGCTCTGGATAGTGAGAATTATAAATAAGGAATACATGAGCGGGTCATCCTGTGTTCATGGGCCTGCAGAGCCCCACATGCAGCAGTGGGCATCTGACCTTGACGGAGCTCCTCATATGACCTTGGGCTGGGCCCTACCTTTCATCTGGGAAGCCTGGCGCCCACGCACACTGCTAACTTCCTTCCAGTTGCCTCCTGCTCGAATAATCAACGGACTGCACACTCCATCGGCAATAAATGAGTTGGTACCACAGGCGTTATGGGTGGAAAGGGAGTACCCTCTCCAATGGACTCGTACTTTGCGACAACGCATTACAAATTTACGAAAGAACTGCCCCCGGGAGAGTAGAATCCGCAGTGCAAACTGGGAACCCTAGCACCCCTGCTTGAGCTTTTGGTTAAAGTGGGCTCCTCCCCCTACCGTGGGGGGACGATGACGTCACGACAGGAAGTGACGTCACGAAAGGTGGCTTGCACCTTCAGACTCATTGCCTCCTGTCTCTCACCCCTTAGATGCGATTGCATCAGAGAAACCAGCGCGTGAGCAGCGTTCTGAATGATCTCCGATCTCGCCCCAGTGAGTGAATGTGTGGCTCCATTTGCTACAGTTATCGAGCTCACGGTAAAATAAGTGGGGGGACGCCTTCCACCCGCGTGGTACCCCGACTCGAGCCCTGCCCCTACCCCAGGTGACCCTAGTGCCCCACCAGCTAAGAGGGTTCTGAGGCTACACTGGGTTCCCCTCACCCTCCCGAGCTCTGCGGAGGCCTAGCACTCCTGTGACGCCTTTGTTATTTATTTATTTTTGCATCATTTTATATAGCACGAACTCGACCCGAAGGTATTGGAGTGCTTTTCATGAGCACCGTGTTTACATTACACATTCAGGAAAGGGAAGATGAAGTGATTTGCCCAGAATCACAGGATGTGGACGCGACCCCGAGGCTCGCACCCTGGTTTCCAGCACCAAAGTCGGCAGTCTAGCCGACGGACCACACAGGGCCGGCTTTAGTGCTGGTGGCGCCCTGTGCGACAATGTTAGTTGGCGCCCCCCCAATGACCACCTCCATCAGAGATTCTCTCACTAGCACCCTTTAACAGTGACCAAGTCACCATAACCACAGTCTCTCAGATGCATTGAATTAGTTATATAGCGCCACTCATACCAGTGTAGGGTGTCCAAGCACTTTGCATCACACACACATTACACAGAGGCAATCAATCATACGTGTGTAAATCAGTGTATAGGAAATGTTACATAAGCCAAAGGACTGAAAGTGTAGGAGTCACATGTCATCCATACTGGTAGGCAGTATAGTTTTAGAGTGCTTGGTGTGGAGAAGCACAAACAAACTCAGAATCGAAAAAGAAACCGCATAGTTGGGAGTTTTCTTTAATAATAAGAATCGATTTCTAGCCAAATTAACCCTTTTTGCAACATTAATCAATGTTCTAATAATGTATACTTTGCAGTGTGTATGCAGTTCTGGGATGAAATAATAGCTCACTATTCTATATTAGGACTTTAAGTTATAAATTGCAAGTAACAAAAGGATGTCTCTTTTGAAAGCAGTAACCTGCTGATCTGTTTACATCATACGCACTCTGTAATCTACTTGGTACACGTTCTTTGCAGCAGGCATATTAACCCTCTGCACTAACTTCACCCAAGTCAAAACCTCAACTTTACAAAACCGTGATCTCTCTCCATAAAGCTAATTAATCACACGAGTTTTCTTGACATTTATGTGAGGCCTGGTAATTGCCGGCGGAAAGAAACTCTGCAGCAGGTGCTTCAAAAGCTTAATAAACTTTCAAACACGGCGCCCCCAGGAAGCCAGCACCCGGTGCAGTGGCACGGGTCGCACCGCCCTAAAGCCGGCCCTGGGACCACATCCTCTTCCCCAGCCGACGGACCACATGGGGCTGCTTGATACGGACATGGCTCCATTTGGCGATTTTTGCTCTGACTGGGCTGAGGCTACGAATTTGTTGTTGGATTTGAAACGAGGCCAAACTTACGCCCTGTTCTGAACTTGACAACCGTGACCACAAGTCTACAATATTACATCAGTCCTACACAGGGCTCTAAAGCAAGTTTCTAACGCTACAAGGGAGCCACCGAGTGTCAGAACTGCAGTACGGGACAATAAACCTAGACTTATTTTCTGTAACATTTCTTGAACAGTTAGGACTAGAGGCTTGAAACTATCAATATTTATTTTTATTTTTACTGCATTGTAATTTATAACTAGTAATCTTGTATTGACTGACTCCAATTTATTGTGCGGATAACAATTAGACCTTGGAGTTTTACCACCTGTGTTTGTTTGACATTCACTCTGTACTTTTTTTTTTTTATGCAGAGTTTTATATAGCGCGAACTTGACCCGAATCCAATCAGGTATCAGAGCGCTTTACATAGCACCGGTTACGTTACATTAGGACACACATTAATTCGTTGTTAGGTACGGGGAGATGAAGTGATTTGCCCAGAATCCCAGGATGTTCAGCGTCATTACCGAGACTCGAACCCAGTTCCCCAGGTCCGAGGTCGAGCGCCCTTAGGCCAACTCCTCTCCACTCACTTTTCCTTACTTATTCATTCTTGTCCATTGATATTCATCCATATTGACTTTATGTTCAAAGTCAATATGAAATTGTGTATTTCCACGTTATAACTGATAAATGTACACTCACACTTACATGTCTGCAGTGTGTTGGTGGCCTTTGTAGCTATATACAATAAAACAACTGAAAACATTAGCATTGCGGTTCTAGTACTTGTATGTCTGATTGTAATTATACTTCACTACCAACCTTTCCTCTTTTTCTAACTCCATGTGCACACATACTGCCCGGGCAGTCGTTGATAGTATAGAGAAAGAATCAAAAGAAATGAAAACTGCTTTATTGTTCGCCTTTTAGAAATTAAACCCAGACCCAGAAACAAAATGTTTTGTTTCCACATTTATATGTAAACATCAGTATAAATGGAAAAAGTTTGGACTTAGTGATAGTAGTAATTTTATACTTATGAGATTGCATGAGGGTAATTTCTCCCAGGTAAGTCTGAGAAGGGAGGTGACCTGATTCCCCCCGATTTCTGGTTGACAGAGGAGTAAGGCAGGGTGCGTGCTTGCCCCCACCCTGTTTGGCCTCTTTGTCAATGCACTGGTTTCCCAACTCACGGAGGTGAAGGATATTGATGCCCCAAAATTGGCAGGTACCAGGGTGCCTGCAATGATGTTTGCAGATGACACCCTTCTACTGTCGAAATCTCCGATGGGCGTTCAGAGGGCTCTAGACAGCTTTGCCACTTTCTGAAACAACAGAGGGTTAATACTCTGAAGACAAAGTTTATGGTATTCAATCCTACTAAGAGAACCCGCCCTAACCCCAGTCTGGAGGGTATCGTGTTGGAAATGGTGTCGGTGTTTGAATATCTAGGGGTTACCCTGACGGAAAATGTGGAGTGGGGCTCACATATTGCCAAAGCCAAGCTCAGGCTAGCCCAGACCACTGGAGGAATCGCAAAATTACTGAGAAACTCATCCTCCAAACCCCCTGGGCCTATAGTAGAGATTTATAAGGTGCAGGCCAGGGCTGCGGCAATGTATGGGGCGGAAGTTTGGGGGAATTCCTGTTCTTACGCAGTGAGTAAAGTAGAAATTAATTTTATGAGGCAGATCTTGGGCCTCCCCTCTAGTACCCCCCTCATTCCCCTGCGGCTGGACTTAGGAATTACACCTATCGGGGACGAGCTGGGCCTCAGACCCTTAACTTTCTGGCGCAGATTATGAGCAACCCCAGAACTGGCAACTTACAGAGCAGATTTAAAAGAGATATTGAGTTTTCCTGAAGTTGCAAAAATCCCCTGGTTTGCACATATAAAAGAAGAATGCAATAGGGTGGGAAAACCAACCCTGTGGAGCAATCCAGAGAAAGCATGTCCCGTAATTTCACGCATAGAAGTGGTAAAAGCCTACCGACTGAGCCGCTGTTCAGGGGTGTTCTTCCACAGGCCAGTTGACGTTACAATTCTTGCTCTTGAAAGATGACTACAGAATAGAACCCTTCTTGGATGACATCCAGCCATTTTTTGCAAGGAAACTTTATGTCCAGTTTCGACTGGGCACCTTGCCGCTCCGTGTTTTTTCATATAAATGGTCAAACTCTGCTCTGCGAAAGTGCCCAGCTTGTAATTGGGAGGAAGAGTCGGTGCTTCATGTATTTTTCCTTTGTCCTGGCTACAAACCAGCAAGGAAGCATTGGCTTCTCCAAATCTGTAGAAACCTAGGATTTGTTCACTGTGCAAAGGCATTTAGAGTTTTGAAGTCTGACACTCGCAAGCCCATTGTTTTTGCTGTTACACGATTTTCGATGTCATTGTAGCGTAGGCTCTGGTCCTTTGTAAAATCGTTAGTCCAGCCGTAAGCAGTATATTATCCATAAATCTCTCTAGGGTTTTAACTTTGTTTTATTGTTTTTACCTAAAGTTGAAATCAGTTTTTACTTTTTTAACAAATGTACACATTCTCTATTTATTTGTGCTTTACAATGTAATTTTAACCCAATCGCCAATGTATGAGTAGCATAAGATTTCTAATGCAGCTTAAAACCAATTAACTGCTTCTGTATTGACTTTATTGGAACTTTTTACACAGAGTTGTATCTGTTAGCTGCCTTGTGCACAGTAAACATATCGCACATGCACATTATTGAGCCTACTGGATTTGGAACAGTATTGAATTCCAGGGCTGGATGTCATTTTACCATTTTACCTTTTTATTCTTCTATTTTAAAGAATTATATGTTGTCTATTTTGTATACTTTTATGGCCGCAAATGACCGAAATAAAGTTTTTGACTGAGTAATTTTATTCGACCAACTAATGATCATTCACAATATAAACATGCAGGAAAAATACTTTCCATAAAAACATTATTCAATACTATAAAATAGGTATGACATAAAAGCATATCATACTTCATCTAATATAAGAGCAAATAAAAAAACAATCACATTAGATCCTAAAAGCTTCTTAGAAGTATTAAAAACATATCTATAGCATACAAGTTCTTATCCTAGTTCATCCAATTATATATCTTTCCTCTTGTGAACATGCTCATCAACGCATCCTAAAGATTAAGACTGTTACATAATTTTGAATCCTACTATTTAAAATATATCACATTAAACTCATTAATAACATTTATAAAAGGAGTTGTATTAATTACGTGCTACTTGGTAATAGCTAGGGTCTTGATCCTAGTGATCTATGCATAAAGCAAATATCTTGATAAAGAAAACACTATTGGTCGTGTGAAGGATAGAGGCGACATGCTGGAATTATCTACCTTTTTCTTATTTTAGCATTGGCAGGGCAAAAGAACATAACATGATCTATAGATTCAGAGCAAAGGCTACAAATGGGGCACAATGGGATTACAATAGCATGCTTCCATTTGCTTTTACTGAGGTTCAAAGGCAAAGTCCCATACCTGATTTGTAGTTAGTGCACGTGTATGTGGTGGTTCAATCTGATCCATAAGTGTCTCAAAAAAGAAGAAACATTTAAAATCTAAGAACCTTTCATCTAAAGCGCCAAGTGCTACAGCGTTAAAACAGGAATCCTTAATATAATTCCAAAACCTTGCTTTAAAAGGGATACCACTTCTTTCAGCAAGGACTTGGGATCCTCCCACAGGTCCCTCAGCCCTAGTCTATACAACCATTGTCTGACCTCCTTTAACCACACGACTCGTCCAAATGCTTTATCTAAGATTTGTACTTCAGTTACGGCTTCTTCAATGGGAATCTGGGTTTTTCTAGCACATAGTCTTACCCAGAACACTAAAACCTTCAATGCAGCAATATGGGTGATACTCTTTAACCCAAGATCAAGGCGAACCAGCACCTGTGGCGTATTTCTTGGGAGATTTAGTAGTGATCTTATAAATTTTTCCCCGCCATCTCTAAACTGTTTGTCTGTTCCATACCCCACAATTCAGCCCTGTATAGAGCTGCGCCCAGCCCTCTAGCTCAATGAATTTTAATTGCGGGAGACATCTGCTGCATCTACGTGTTGTAATGCAAAATTACTCTTTTGGATCTGGGCACACCATGTTAGATTACTAGCCAGTCTAATCCCTAAATAATCAAAAACCTTGACCTGCTCTAAAATATTTGATCCCAACCTCAGCTTCCCTTTAAAAGATTGATGAGGGTTAAAAGTCATAAATTTGGGTTTTAAACAATTAATCTCATGGCCAATTCATCACAAGCTGTTGCAAGCCTATTTAAGACATTCTGCATGCCCATTGGTGTTTTCAAAATCAACAGCGTCTCATCAGCAAAGAGGAGGGAAGGAATTAATCTGCACGCTAATTTGGGGGGATCGCCCTCTCAATCAAAGAGTGTGTTAATTAACCCATTCATGTATAGGGAAAACAAGGTAGGGGCTAAGAAACAGTCTTGGACTCCTTTAAGGACACTTATGTTCCTGGTAAGATCACCACCTTTACTCCACCTAATTTGTGCAAAGTTATCTTGGTGCAAACGCACTATAAGTTGTAACAAACCATTGGGCATCCCTACATCCCTCAAAACCGCCCACAGTTAAGCTCGCTGGATGGAATCGAAGGCGGATTTAAGATCCACAAACATAACATAAAGGTGTCCCTTCCCAATAATAGCATCCTTCCATACAAGCAATAGGAAGCTGATCAAGAGTGCATGTTGCTGCACTGAAACCAGCTTACAGATGTGACAATGTTATTTTCCTTGATCCATATAGGCAAATGTGTCAGGATCAATTTGCAGAAAACTTTCTGTGCAGTGTCAATGAGCTGATTGGCCTATATTTGGAAGAGTTCCCTTTTTTAAACATTGGCATGATTTCAGCACCCTTCCATGTGCTTGGAATATCCCCCCTCACGAGCAATGGCATTAAATAGTGAGTTGAGTATATGTCCCCATATGAACGGCTCAGAACGATAAAGATCTCCGGGTATTCTGCTGCTTTGCCCTTATCCAAACTACCAATTGCGGCCACAGTTTCCGCCCATGTGAAGCTGAATCCTATGCTTGAACAATCTTGTTAATAACACTTCCAGTACCAAACACTACGCTTAGATATTTTTGTTAACATTTCCCAACTAGGTTATGTGCTGAATGGTGCAGCACAAATGTAATGTTTGAAATGTGACGAGCAATTACAGCATTTCTCTGATTTTACACCTGCCTGAAGAAGATGTTCTTTTTGGCACAAAGCCGGGTCTTTACATTTTTAATGTTGGAATGCCAAGTACCACATCCCTCTCAGTGCTTAATTTGTAAAATATTAAGTGCCAGGGCTCTGACCAGGAGGCCACTGCAGCTTGCACCACCCATCTCCCTTGTCATCGCTGCCAAAACAGCTACTAACCATCTCTCTTGCATGTAAATGCGACAGTTCAGATTATGCCAGGTCCCCAAAGCTAAAGGAATGGCTGGGGAGGCAGGTATTAGCAATTTTAATGCATATTGTATTCCTAAACTATCGTTGTTCTGCTCATCTCTAAATTAGATGAGCAGCGCCACCATGTGGTGGACGGTTTTAAGTATGGTGTTGAAAATTAGGTGCCAGTGCCAAGCACCGGAAACTAATTAAGTGCCGGTGCTTAGCTTTGGAAAGCTCCGGCTCAAATTAAGCACTGATCCCTCTTAAAAAAATGTAGTACAATGCAGTGCAAAGCGCTACCTGTGGAGAAGTGTGGCTCAATGGTGGAGAAGTGTGGCTCAATGGTTAGAGCGGCAAACCCTGATGCAGAGGTCTGGCCCGGACCAGGGTTCAATTCCCGCCTCGGTGGGTCTTGGGCTCAATTTCCCCAGACCCGATAATTCTCGCCTCGGTGCCTATTCTAATCATGGGTCTCACTCTGCAACTCTGGGCAATAGCTTGCTTAATCTCCACAACGGCCCCAAAAGCGCTAGGATGCCTGGCTTTCACCTTGGGGGTGCCCAGGAGTGGGCACTTCACAGGGAAAGGCCAGGAAGGGTTCCACAGCGGTATGTGCACAGCGCCTGAGAGACCCTTTCGGGGGTGTGCGGAGCGCTATATAAATGCACTACATTTACATTTACTAAAAGGGTAAATTTCCAGCGCAAACACATTTTTCTCTGGAAAGTAAATACCATATCAAGACTTTCCACCGCTTTGCATTACTTTGAGTGACTCTGCGGTGACGCAAAGCTTTGATAAATGTTCCCCCTCAACTTCCATCACCCATATGGCTGGTAGGGGATGGAGACAGAATACAGAGGACACAATCTATCAGCCACTGCTGCTTACTTGAGCACTCCTAATGACGCTTTTCACTGAAAAATGAGGCAGTGAGGCATTTCTTCGAAGGACTTTTTCTATCTCAATCATCTCATAAGGGACCCTTGCTTCAGTGGGATTGAGAGCTTGTTCTAATCTATGCAATCCATACACCATTCCAGCCTATGGCTTTCTTTGACATAGATTTAAAGACCTTGAAGATGGCTTTCTTGTTAGCAATCACTGCTGGAAGAATGATCAGCGGGCTACAGGCTTCTTTTTGTCCAAAGAAAGGTACACTTTCTCTGCTATTTCTGGCTTCTAAGTGTAGATTTATCTTCCATTTTGTTGGGTTTTGTCAGTGTTCTTTGGCAACTTTATGAAACCATGTTTTTTTCGGTGTTTATCATCTGTTTTCACCAAAAGATACTAGGAGATCAATGTATTTTCAAATGAATTCCCAATGTTTTCAAATCAGTGCACACCAAGTCATTGGTGGGTGGTGTGGAAGTGACAGGAGCGAAGTCAGTGTGCCACCTACCCAAAACTTTCTTCTGCGTGACTGCCCGGGGAACAGATGTGAGTGCACAACACGTCACATGTCTAATCGCCAGGAGAACATTTGTTGGATTTTCTCCGCACACAAGAATTTCTGATGCAGATGTATGACCGCCTCTTAACAACATACTAATGTCTGATACTCGGGCAGTTTTAGTAAGGGGCCTGAATAGATAAGTATGGCACCACTTGAGTTTTATTGCATTTTTCCCGTTTATGGACTTTTAGAGAGAGTTCCAGGCGTATGCCATGACTGAGGTCCAAGTCCGCATTGCAGCCCAAAGTTGTCAGCATCCCTTCTTCCAGGTGGTCTCTGCAGCATGGGTCACTGGTCAGGTCTCGAAACCAGACTCTGAATAAAATCTTTAAAATCCAGTATCTGGGGGTTAAGCCCCATCAGCGCAAGTGAGGTTTCCTCGTTCGGACTGAGAAGACACCACCAACCTCAGAGCAATGGAAAGGGAGCCAATTTCCCAGGGAATCTATTAGGATCTCAGACAGAGAAAAGGTCATAAAAATGCTCCGCACTTGTTATAAGGATGTGGCAGGAGCAGGTGACTGGGCATGGGTTGCTGGACAAACAAGGGTTTCAGCTGCAGCACAGCTGCCTATTTAGAAGCCCATATTGTGGGGCCAAGCACACTGATTTAAATGAGCATTCTGAGACCCTGTGGTAAAATCCTAGAGTGCATAGGTCTAACCCGAGATGTATGACACCTGGGAGGGCTGTAGGAGGGGAATGGGGGTTTGCCAGGCAGCCACTTGCTGCAGCAGTTAATTGTAAATGTTGGGGTAGGGACAGTGGATATCCACAAGCCACCTTTCCTCCAAATATTGTTGTTTCCTCAAGGTGGACCTTTACTGTAAAATCACCCTCCCCACACCCCCAAAGTAAAATGGTCACCACATTGAGTTCCTTATTTGGGGGCAGATTTATTAAGGTTTTATGTCACTTTAATGATATAGCCCTGATGCAAAATCCTTTTTGGCATTAGCTAAATCACACAAAGGCACTTTGCGTGGCTTTTTGTGGTTTCGTAAATACAAAGTAACGGAGTGCATTGCGCTACCTTGCATTACTTTGCATCAGGGAGGCGTTCCATGGGTGGAGCATGGGTGTTCCCATGCAACCACACAAGGATTTTGACCCAATCCCAGATTTACTACGGTCAGTAAACCTGGGATTGCGCCAAGTGGTGCACCTCCCAGACCAACGCATAACAAGAAATATCTTTATTTCTCCTTGTTGCTTCCTTTCTAGGTCTCGCCTGACCCAGCGCATGCGCTGGTCTGGGGAGACTTATTGAGAGGGCTCCAAAAAGTGCTACCAGGCCAGCCTAGAGATACGGTGCATGTGCGCGGGCGCGCGCGCCTGACAGCGATTACTTTCACTTTCGCGGCCTCAGGGCCGCTTGGCATAGCCAATAGGTCTCGCTTTTGGGACCTTATAAGTATTTAGTTATGTAACTGTTGCATGGCTAAACACTTATAAGATCCCAAAGGCGAGACCTATTGGCTATGCCAATGCTTGTTCTATGTGTTATGCAGTCCACATCACATGCAGAAAAAACGAAAGTGCCTTAGAGGGTTGTTTGTCTGCATTAAGATAACTCTTCCTGCTCGTTACACAGGCACCCTTACAGTATGGCACAAGGGGGCCTGCGTTGTCGCTGGGCAGCTCAGTGTGCCAGCACAAGGAAGGAGCAGAAGTGCACCACATTTGAGTAGATATGGCACATTTCTGCTCTCTCCATTTGATGCAACACAGCACAATAACTTTGCTTGCTTCCCTGCGTTGCGTGTAAACTTTGTAAATCTGCCCTTTGGTTTAATGGCGTTGTTCTTGCCACAAGCCCTCAGTTGTAAAATAACTGCATCCGCAGTGTGGTACCCACTCTTCATATATTCATTTCAAGTTCTTGGCCAGGATTTTTTGAAGCCTCCATCCTGGCTCACTGCCCATGCCTCGGGCACCAGGGAGGGCACCTTCGTAGTGAGCATGATGGGTTCTATCTGCGAGCTAGACAAAAATTCTTGCTCTTTTAACTCTGGCTTGAGACTTTGAAACAGAGACATCATTATTTGTGGTTAAAACGAGATGGGAAAATGTTTATTTTGGTTTGGTTTTAGCTATTTTGGAATTTAAAGTGCAGCTGAATAGTACCTGTTCAATCAAAAATAATCTGGAAATGACAGACGTCTGCTAAATGTACAAGCTTTTTCATCCCGAAAAGAATTGTACTTACAACGGGAAACAATTTTCTGCCATCAACAACATCCTCATAGCTTTCTGCGATCATTAGAAACAATCATGAAAGCAGTAAAAAAAAAAAAGCCATACAAATGCAGTGGCAGCCGCTGCCTATTTTAGGTGGTAGGGCGGCCACGGGGGAGTGCACGGGTATGGGGAGGGGTTGAAATAATATTTTTTTTAAATAAAACTTGCCTGCTGCTCAGCTACGCTTCGCTGACGCCGCATTGCTGCGCCTCTCGTTGCCGTTCGGCCTGAAGGGGATGGTCCCTCAAGGCACAGGCACCACAGACGCTTCTCTCACATGAGAGCAACACCAGATTGGTCTGAGCGGCCTCGTTTGCCACTAAAACGCTGCATTGGAGCCTGTGCCTTTTTAGGTCTCGCCTGACCCAGTGCATGCGCTGGTCTGGCGAGACTTATTGAGAGGGCTCCAAAAAGTGCTACCAGGCCAGCCTAGAGGTACAGTGCATGTGCGCGGGCGCGCGCGCCACGCTTTACCGCGATTACTTTCACTTTTGCAGCCGCACGGCCGCTTGGCATAGCCAATAGGTCTCGCTTTTGGGACCTTATAAGTATTTAGTTATGCCACTGTTGCATGGCTAAACACTTATAAGGTCCCAAAGGCGAGACCTATTGGCTATGCCAATGCTTGTTTTTTAAATCTTACCCGGCTGTGTAACACAGCCGGGTTGGAGAAAAGTAGGCATGTGTGTTTGCCCGTCCTAGGACGGTAGGCCAAGCCCACATGCGCACTTATGAGTCTACTTTACTCCTCCTCCCTGACATGCCCCGCCCGCCCTATAGTTATTATATTGCGGGGTTCAGACAAAATAAATAAAATTACAATAACTGTGTTATTGTCATTTTATTTATCATCTGCTGGCGTGGGCTGTGGGGCGACCCTCCTCCACCATTGCAGAGGAGCCATCCCTGTACAAATATTATATACATAAAATATAATAAAACATCCAAAGAGTAGATTAACCATTATTTTCTTTCACTCAGCCCAAACTTGTATTTGATCGACTGAGGAAACATTGTATGGTTTTGATCTTCCAGGAGCTCAAATGTTCTATAACAGTGGGTCTTCACCTTTTATCCTCTATTTGCACCCCACTGAATCTCTACTGGAAGCTGTGGGCACCGACCAAAGCAATTTTTATGGATCAATCCTCAAAACTTTACACAAAACTACAGAAACAAGTATACATTAAACAAATACATAAATTATTACATATTTTATTGAATTCACAAACGAAAAATACACAAAAATTAAAATTTGTATTTTTAATTGATAGGTTGAGGCTCTTCAAAATGTAGTTTTATTTGTAAAAGAAGAAGAGACACAATCAGTCTTTGATTCAAAGCCACCAAGCACCCACACTAGATTCTGTTTGTTGTATTTGTGCTGCTCCCACGCGTCAAGCCAATGTTACCAACTTAATTTGTAGCTTTCAATTTCAAATTCCTTCACATTTACGGCGTGTTTTAAAAATTAGTCATTTTCAATTTCTTGCATATACATGCTTTATTATGCTGACACTATTGTTTAATTTTCCAAAGAGCTGCAGACCGCTGGGTAGATGTCACGATTGCCAGATTAAAAACCACTCTTGTCTATAAAAAAGATTAGGCAGTTTATAGTCTCTGATTTGTGAATTCTGTTGCTCTTGCCCAAGCAATAAAATCTGTAGAGACTAGAGCCTCTATTGCCTATATACCAACATCATATGAGAGGGTTCTGTGGGCTCCTCAGAATATTTTTGTTCACTTTCAAGTAAAGACAAAATTGGTGGCTTCCAAGTGCAATTGTAGGGCAGAAACATAGGCCACAGCTCATGTTTCTGAAAGCAAGGCTCACTGAAAACAACTTCTGTTGTGGATCCTGAGCTCAGTGAGGAGGTGTTGCATGATCAAGGTAGATCCTGCCCTTCCCTCCCAGATGTTCATATTTCCCTATACTAATTCACCACTAATCCTGGGTGGGTTCTGGACTAGCGTAATACTACTTGAAAAGAGCTTTGATGCCTCATCAGGGGTACAAAATGCTATATAAATGCAAAGCTCTCCCTCTTCTATCTCTCTACGATCCTTTTCAAACCAAATAAGACTCACATGTCCACCCACAAATAAATGTCATAATTCCCTATACTAACTCACCACTAATCATTTTTGGGTTCCAGAGTAGCATACTACACCTCGTTAGGGGTAGTAAACGCTATATAAATGCAATTACAATAAACTACAACACTATGTACAGCAGATTTACAGCTAGTTGGGAAGCAGAGGCACCACATTGAGGGACTAAGGACAATTTATAATCCAGGGGATTCCAGTACTCTTCCAACTTGTTCTGCCTCCTCCACAACAGCCATGCAGCCATCCCCACAGAGCATGAGCCATTAAAAAAACTTGCAGGACAGAATTCAAGGTGATGTGTTTGCCTTGAGTTAAATAACCCAGGATACAAGAATCTCAGGAAAATTAAATTGGCAGAATAACATCATTGCATTAGTAAAGTAGCGAATGGTGCAGATCAGTAGTAAGGGTAGAGTAAGGATCAGGGAAGAGTTTTTAATAAAAGGTAAAGCAAAATGTGAAGGTTCAGAGAAAGAGGACAGCGACAGACGGGAGCAGTACCTGTAAACAAATAAATTAAATAAATCATGATGATACAGGTAAGTTATGAGTAACGGTTATGGCCAGTAGTATCTTCAATCGATACAGAAGCAAGGATACCCCTGTGCTTGACGGCACTCCTGGTGTAATGGGGATGAACCGGCCCGGTCAGGCTGTTGTTGAAGTGGCAGCTTTCTTAGGGAAGAGGTGTGGCGCGGCGGCCAGGGCGACTGATGCCGGAATCTGGGGATCACGGTTCGATCCCTGGCGGCAGATTAGCCCAGCACCATGTGACTCTGGGCAATAGCTTGTTTAATCTTCCCGACGGCCCCCAGCGCCTAGAGACCCTTACGGGTGATTGTTTGCGCTTTACAAATGTGGATTATTATTATTATTTCTTAGGTCTGTGTATTTCAGATCAGATTTGCACCATGATGTGCTTGGTACGGGTCTGTCAGATGACATGCTTTGGTCTCATGTTCTTTGAACATGGTAGATGATCGGTGCTCAATGCGACAAGCTCGTATGCTCCTCGAGTGACAAGATCATAACGACAACCATCTGTCTGTCCAATACCCAGGAGGAAATACCTGAGGGCATCCTCCTCTCCCAGGCTAGATTCCAGTCTCACATCCTACTCTCACCGCCGCCAGGAGAGGAGTGAGATTCATAACCTATCTGGGCGCGCCCGCCTCTCGTGTCAATGATTCCTCTTGGATGTCCAACCTTGGTGTGCTCTGTGGGGCCATTTCCCTAATTTGGGTGATAACAATGATAACCTTGCAACAAACAGTCTTCTGCAGGTGAAAAATTCGAAGTGTCTTACTGTGGCTCAGAATATGCTAAATTGTGAAATGATGGAGTTTCCCATGCGTTTTATGCTTTTTCTGGCAATATTTTCTCTGGACTTTAAGAATTCATGCTTCTCTGCCCCCATCCTCGCATGCCATCCAAAGTCTCTGAGGTTCATGGTAAGGGTCGGGTGCTTTCAGCTTCCGGTTCCTCCTCCAGACTTTTATCCACCACAAGAGTGTTCACAAAAATCACAGACATGGTGGCAGCGCACGCCCTCCGTCATAGGATTCAGATGGCCAGCTCTGGACGACTGGTTGGGCACAGCCAAGTCTCATCTGCAGGCATCACAGCACCTTCAAAGCACAGCCATCCGTGCTCAATGCGTACGGGTGTCCATCAGGAGCAAAAGCCATCCATGGTCTCAGCTCAGCGGATACAGGTAATAGGGGCGGCATTGGATAGGGTAACGCCGTTTCACCCCCAGAGAAGTCCATAACACTTGCCACCAAACCCTCAGTTTCCAAAGCATCTCAACAGCCGGCAAGGTCGGTTCTGAGATAGATGGGCCAGGTAAGCTTTTTCTGGGATTTCAGGCACCAGTGCTTAATTTGTGAAAGAACAGAAGTGCCAGGGCTCTCGCCAGGAGGCCACTGCAGCTAGGAACACATCGCCCCTGCCGTGCTGCCCATGATTGTAACATCACAACTACTAACCATCTCCCTCCTACTAGTGCGACATGGTGGTCTATTTCAGACCCGCAAAGCTATAAGAATGGCTGGGGTGTCAGGTAATTGTCATTTTCAATGTGTAGTAAATTCATAATTGACTGTTGTTGTGATCATTTCTGACATGAACCGACGTACTACGCTCTGCAACTGGTTTTCATCTTGTGGTTGAAATAATCCAGCTAGTTCATGCGAGAAACGTGGACTCGCATTCATTCATTGGTTGGCAAAGGCACACTATGTTTAAATGTCTTTAATGTTTTAAATGTCTGATATTGTATGTTCATAATGTGATGATTACAAAGAGGATCATTTATTGACAACATTTGACATTGATTTGGGGTTGGAATACGTCGTGCATGTGGTATGCTTGATGCATGAACAGGGAGCACCCATTACATTGTTTTTTATTATTTTTTAACGTTTTCACTTTTTGTCGAGGCAAGGAGCAGGATCATGGATTGATTTGAGCATGCACTTTAGCTTTCTATCTGTTGAAGTCACATGATTGGGTGTGATCACGTGCATCATTTAAATGCACTTGAGACCTTAACGTCTCTTTAAACAGTACATGCACTATAAACAGTACTTGCACTTTAAACAGTACATGCACTATAAACCGTACATGCACTTTAAACAGTACATGCACTTTAAACAGTACTTGCACTTTAAACAGTACTTGCACTTTAAACAGTACATGGACTTTAAACAGTACTTGCACTTTAAACAGTACATGCACTTCAAACAGTACATGCACTTCGGTGACAGGCGAGATCAGGCGTCTTAGTTGAAGGTAATAGAGAGGGATCATTTTGGTTAATACACGGTGGTTGGGGTACAGGAATTTAGGTTTGAAGCATGGGAACAGAGTATAATGCGGCACGAAAAGCACAGCACACATTTTTTTCCGATTATTTTGCATGGATAAGTTCATTTTATTTATGTTGAAACATTTAAAAGGCGGGCACCTTTTTATACCCCAAGTAGGATATTGTGAAACCACAAGTATATGTGAGACTGGGGTGGGTATAAGTCATTTACATATGATCTGTTTATTTGTAGTTACCCCTGAAGAAGGACATTTAATGCCCGAAATGCATTGGGTTTTACCAAATACATTGCACTTTGAAGAATGGAGAATCTCCTTGTGTTTAGAAGAAAAGCCTGTTTAGGTAAGCAGAACAATACTGGAGTAAAGCATGAATTATGGATTAAATTGGAAGAAATAAACATGTGGATTAAACTTGAAAATACTGTTGAAACGTATCTATTCGTAATATCCGCAATGCATCCTGGGTTGGGGCCTGACGAGGTGCCAACATTTTCCAGTCAGACTGTCACAAGAGTCGGTGAAAATGCAGTGTCTGCAAAGGATTATATATGAATGGTGAAATCAATTGTTTGGCATCATGACCGGAAGTGTGAGGATTCCTCCAATCCAGGTTCTCAGTCATTAATTGTAAAATGACCTGCACATCCTCTTGAGTGGTGAGGCGTTCAAGTCTCCATGAGCCGAGCAGGGTCTAAGAACCCTTTTCCACTTGGTGGTGGGAAAATAGGTCCTAATTTGCAGGGACAGCGTGACCACCATGTTCTACTTCATTAAGTTGTACAGTTTATTGTTTCAGCCAAACAAGCCATAACAATTAAAATTCAATATACAACTCAAATCTTAAGCAATTCATCAAATCAGGTGCTACGATACAATTAATCTTTAGAAACTGTACATTTCATTTAAAAGCATCTTAATTCATGTACTAAAATGTTGACTCCTGTTTCCCACCAGGATGAGAATATATTTACAACTCTTTCCTTTGATAAAATAAATGTAAAAGACAAACAACCTCTTTGCTAGCCAATCATTTTGTCAAAGCAAATTCTTTAATGAACAGTACCCTTTGCATAGCTACTTGACCCTGGCAAGCAAACTAATAAATACTTGATTTATAAATAGTATGTATGGATACTTGCCCACTGACTTAGTCTACACAAATTCATTAGAAAATTGTCCCACATGCCTATCAAATTCACATTTAAATATGCAACTGATATTTGTTTTCATGCTGCGAAGATATAAGATGAAACGGCCATTATGATAACTCTATCATCCGTTCTCCTAAAGAGAGTCTTCGCCTCTTTGCAAATTCTAATATTAGATGTTAAGAAGATTGGTTGCAAATAATATCTACTATTGTGGTAAGTGAAGTGACACAACGAAATAAAATGTGTTAACGTTTCGCGGACTCCAAGGAAACCAGGACACTGCTCCATTTCATTACAAGGTAATTTCAAACTATCTTTGAGTCACAGCAGCCACTGGTAGAGTGCCTAATCTAAATTTAAGATAATTAGAGATAAATATCCTCCAGACAATCAATCAAACCCAATTCTTGATTAAAAGAAAAATAGCGCTTTGATGAGACTCCTAGGTGGCATATATTTATTTGTTGTTTGTAGTGCCAATATATCTTTATTACCACGTCAAGGCTATCCTTTGTGATTGTTTCAGGTGTTGGACTGCAAATGCGTCTAGCCGACTCCTTCTAGCATTGTGCGAGTTAAGTTAGCATTTGCAGCGCCATTTTGTCTTTAGCCGCCATTTTGCACTGTGATCGAAATTAAGCTTCTGTCTCAGTCTCAGCGAAAAGGTGCTTCGAGTTGCTCCTTTCTATCGTATTCAAGATTGAATCCTAACACACTAATTAATAGCTTATGCTGTCTTCGCATGCCTTTCCTCTACCGTAGCCCTGTTCCCACACTAGAGAACGTTGAGCTTGAAAAGACAACCTTGAGAATGTGATAACATGTACCCGTTCTGCAGGTGGTAGCTCACCCTTCTGTACCTCCTTTGTTCATCAGTGCCCGAGCTGGAAAATTCCAGTCTGGCCGGTCTTTAGGGGTGTTGGAAATGCATATTATGTTTTACCCTGAAGTCAGTCCCCTCGGTAGCATCTAAGGAGACTAGTCTGACTGGACTCCGCTCGAGCTCAATTGCTAATAAATAACTTGGTTTGTATTCTCTACTGTCTCATCGACTCTTCATTTCTTGGAAGGCTGAGAGGTGGTCGCGAGTGACCCAGGTGGCCCTATTCGGGTCACTTCCTTCACAGGATGGAGCCAATATTTGTTTAAGCCAATGGTGGACAGAACATCTGACAAATGAGCGAACCACAGTAGTTTGTAATAATCTTGCTGCTTCATAATATTTTGCAATGTAAGTCTATATGATACTAACTCAAGTTTAGACCATATGCAAACTCAATATCTTAGGGGAGCCAGTGCAAGATAGTCCTCAATTTTGATTATACCTAAATCCGTCCTCAAAGCCAACATTGGCGTGCCAGGCCCCTGTTGTAGCAAACTTCATCTACAATTATTTTTAGTGATTTGAATATCAGTGCTTTTCTTATAACCCCAGACCTTAGTGCCATATATACAAGCAGCCCTTGCTTTCATTTTGTAGGCTGAAATTGATGATTTCACTGAATGTTTGCCCAATGAATTTGCGAACCTCAAAACCTCTCCTGCTTGCTGTGCCAATATTATTGTAATTTTTGATTGCTGTTGGGACCACTTGAGTTTATGATCCAGTCGTTAACCAATATAATCATAAGTGGATACTTGTTTAAATTATGTTTTATAAACCTTAAAAGTGGCTCGCAATTTTGGTTTTTGATTTAAAATCATATATTTTGTTTAATTGACATTAATATTCAATTTTCTTGCTGTACAGAGGACTCAAAGCCTTCCAAGAGTTGATGCATTGATATCTCCAATCTGGCCAACAGTACCGCATTGTCCTCAAAAAAACACCATTGGAATGTGGTCATTACCTACTTTCGGTACATCCAAATTTAGGATTTTCAGAGCTGCAACAATGTCATTTATGTAGCAATTAAAAAGTGTTGGGGCTAAACGCAGCCCTGTTTGACACCTCGCTCAATTGGAATTTCGGTTGTAGATTCCCCTCTTGTGCTGTATCAGATTCTTGTGGTGTTGCAAGAATGTAGAGCAATTAAGATCTCCACTATATCATCAGGGATGCTCATTCTATTTAAGATTCGCCACAACGTCAGGCGATCAACGCTATCAAAGGTCCACAAAAAACAAGTAAAGTGGAGAGTTTTTAAGGCATTTATATTTTGAACAAATTTGATTCAGTCTAAAGACCTGATCTACTGTACTCTGGCCCCTCCTGAACCCACCTTGTTATGGTGTAGTCAAATCTAGGTCTTCCAACCATTGATGTAAATGAGATAAAAGTAATTTCCCAAATATTTTACCCACGCCATCAAGTAGAGAGATCGGCCAATAATTAGTGACGAGATCTCTTGGGCCCTTTTTGTGAATAGGCACAATTATCGATTTATGCCATGAGTGTGGGATTTCTCTTAAGATCCAAATTGTAATGAAGGTTGGAGTTAGAACTGGAGATCAAAGAGTTAACTGGTTGCGGTAGATATCTGATGGAATTTTGTCCGGGCCAGATGCTTTATGAGGCTTCTGCGCCTTAATTGCTTGCTCAGCTTCCTGTACCGTGAAGTAAGTAAAGTATGGTTATCGGGTGTTGATTGTTGATAGTGATGTACAGAAGTATCGGGCATGCTGTGCAAGGACTCTGCGTTGTTTTTATATAGAGTACTGTAACGCTCTTCCCAAATTTGAGGACTAATGTTCAACTCCAGGTTCTTTGAAGGGCCTTCACAGCCACTTCTGACAATTCCCCAGAATTTCTTTACATTTCGTGAAGATATTGCGTCCAACAGTTCTTGCCAGAACTTATGCGAATAGTGTTTCTTTTTGTATTTTAGGAGCTCCATGTATTGTTTCCTTTTCTCCAAGAAATGCTGTCCATTAACTTTACACACATATCGGTTCTTTAGCGCCAGTAACAATGATGTTTTCAATTTTGCGCATTCCTCATCATACCAATCCCTACCAACCTGTGAGAATTTCACAGGTATAGATTTAGTTTGATGCTCTCTTTCCAGGGTTGTTTGTACCAATAACTCTTCAAACTTGTGCATTTGAAGCGGTTGTTGCTCCACGTTAGTCACTGGTACTTCTAATATCATATTGTATAATGTTATCCATTTTGAACCGGTAGTATCGATATCTATTTCCTTGCTAGCTTATAGCCTGATAATGTTTTTCCTATTTGAATTTAAAATAACATTGTGACTTTTTGAAGTTTGGGTAGAATTTGACTCATGATGGCAAGGTTCTGGATGTTTCAAATGCAATGGATCATGTTCACTTTCAAGCCTGCTAGTTACTCCCATGTCGATGATGAGGTGCCAGGCTTCCATATTTATTGCTATGTAGTCAATGGTGCTTTGTCTGGAACCAACTCAATATATACATATAGGAGGGGGTTGTCTGATTTAGTTCGACCATTGAGCGGACATAGACCTTCCTCTACCAAGACCTTAAACATTAACTCACCTTTCTTTGTTTTCTTGCAATAATCTTTCGATAGAAGCGGTATCTCCCTGGCTCTATCCTCTTTGATTAACGATTCATCACTTAACAGTGGGTGAATCTTTGAATTAAAGTCCCCACAAATGATTTTACAGACTGATTTTGATCTGGGATAGACCGGGCCTCCTCACATTGGTTCATAGCATTGCAGTAATGATTTTTCTATGCACAACGTCAAAAGATGTTCTTTGAGGGACGCGAGATCCGATTTAATTTTCACTCCATCCCCTGGCAGAAAATATACATTTATAATTTCAGTTGCCCATTTTTTGCTTTCCAGATGTGTAATTTGAATATTTTTATTTAGTACAATGTGATTTATTTCAAAGTTTTCAAATACAGAAGTTCTTATCCATGTAATGAGGCCTCCCACTGGTCTTCCCTTTGTTTGTTCTGTTGCTGGCAGATGGTATGTTGAATAACCGTCTAGGCCAATCATGTCTACAGACCACGTTTCTTGAAAGCAGCAGATGCCCTGCTTTCTAATAAAAAGATAGCCACTCCATGACATCTACCTTGGATTTAAAACCTGCTATATTTCAATTCAACATTTTCAGACACTCTTTTTGTCCAGTTTCTGGAAAAGAATGTCAGGATTTATCCTACAGACATCCATTACCTTTGTTTATTGAGGCGGATGTTACCATCAGCCTTGATGGTGGATAAGGACCTTGATGTCCTAAGTTCTGAGCCAAGTTATTTACTATGGAGTACTTTAGGTCCGATTTATTGAAATGTTGAGAACGGGCTGTACTGGAACTTAAGGCATTATGCAGCACGGAGGTAGTATTTTTTCTATGATTACTTATTCTTTCAGGCCTATGTGGGATACAATTTTCCCTAAATATGGACGGATAAAGGTTAAATTCCAATGATGTTATATTTATGCCCCAAGTCTTCATTAACATTTTGTGACTACTTCATAAAAGAAGGGGGCTGTAAACTTGAAACCCCATGCAAGGTGGCCACACTTCAATGGCTAAGAGCCATAGACACAGAAACTAGAGCGTTGACAGCCCATCTGGCGTGATCTCTGAATACAAGAAAATGGGCAGACTACAGGGAACCACAATTGGGAAATACTGCTAAGCATCACCCACAAAATCTTCAGCCTTTGGGGCTTCCGAAACTGGATCTTCCTAGTGATGTATGGGAAAAAGAGGCGGTCACTTCTCTGCCCTGTGTAATTCCCGAGGAAGGGGTCGCTGGGGGCTGCTTTATGCAGGGAGTGGATATGCAACCCCCGTTACAAGTACCAGCTTACCCTCTGATAGAGGGGGTCATTCAGAAAATGGGGAGCAGGAGAGCGGCTTGTGTCACCTTGGTATCCCCAATCTAGGGTTGTCGCCTATGGGTCCTGTTCTTGCAGGACCTCAGCATAAAGCAGCCTTGGCCTCTGACAGTGAGGCGGGCTCTGCTATGTCAATAGGCTCTTCCTGCATGCCTGCCCACACTGCGCCTGCTTGTCTCGAATTTGAGAAGGGGATGTTAACAGTGGGATTTTTCAACAGAATACAGAGTACATATATTGCAGCGCCAAAATATCGAGTATCAAAATATCCACAAGAGAAGTGTATACAGGTAAGCATTGGTTTACTACACTTTACTCCACATATATAAACATTGATGCTATATACGCTTTAAAAGTACTTAAATGTGTATTTCAGAATGATAAATCTATACTTCCCTATCTATATGCACTTACCTGCACAAAAATTTGGTTCTCCATATTTAGACCTCGATATTTTGGCTCCATGATATTTTTAATTTATATTTTGATATGCAATCGACACTGTACTCTCTACCATCAGAGGTCCTAAAAGTCAAGATGGCCGCTAGGAGTCCATTTTAGAAGATAGCCTGCTTCGGCACTTGGGAAGTATTCATTTAATGGTGTTCACACCATTTAGCGGACCCCCTGACTGCTGAGGTCTCCCAGTGGCGGCTGGCAGGGAACGCGGGTGGTGAGGTGGAGAGGGAGAAAATATTTGAAATATAACCACTTATCTCCTCACAGCAGCAGGCCGCCTTCTCGTTGTTTCTTCCATGTGCGGCCGGCACCAATTGGAGGTAGGAGGGAGGATGTGGGAGAATGAGGGCGGGGGGAGGATGTGGGGGAAGCGGCTAAGAATAAGTTAGATTAAAAAACGTACCTTTTTGCCGCTTTCTCGCCCGTCTCTCCTCGTAGTCCTTTCTCATTTGGAGTCAGCCACAGGAAGCACACCCAGGCTCCCAGTCAGCCAATCAGAATGCTGTGTTAGCAGCGTTGTGATTGGTCGGAGCACTATTTTTCGGCGCTCAGGTGCTGACTGGAGGCCTGGGCATGTTCTCCATGTAGGCTGCAATGCAGCCTGAACGGAGAACATGTAAAGTGCACATGACTGTTTTGGGCGGCCTGAGAGGGCCGTCCAAGCAGTCATTGCGCACTTTAGGAAGGTGCAACCGCTCCTTACCTGCCCCTGCCCCCTCACACAAAGCTGTGGGTGGAAGTAGGAGAAAATTATGTGATAATAACGCAAAGTATTATCATTTTATTTTCTCTGTCTTTCACTGCAAAAATGCAGTTGGGCGATTCTCTTCCGCCTTAGTGGAGGAGCCGCCACTGGTTGCTTCGACCCGGAAGGAGGAAGCACACAGGCTCCCATAATCCAATCACAACGCTGCAATTCAGCGTTGTGATTGGTCTGAGCGCCGTGGTTCGGGGCTGGTGTCACTATCTGGGAGGATGAGTGGCACCCTGTCTCCACCATCATCCGATTTGTGATCACCCTGGTATGTAAGGGTTTGAACAACTCAAGGTCACCATAGTGTTTCCAGGTCAGACCTCAGTCACTGAAGGACTAACAGCAATGAAGCGCGCTGCCCTAGCCTGAAACAACAACCTGTGTTTACATTTGGTTCAAGGCAATTCAGAATCTCTAATGAAATGCCTCTGCCTAGTGATTCCTCCTCCTTCCCTTCTACTGTCTGTCTCATGTCTGTTCCTTCTGCTCTTCAGACTCTCTCATGCCTGTCCCTCTTCCTCTGTGGTCTCCCTCCTTCCTCACTCTCCTCTCCAGGGTCTAACGTCTGCCTGTTCACCTGCCTGTTGAATTTCATTCTGCGCCCCCCAGCTTTTCTTCATGCTGCTTTTCTCGCTGTCTGGTTAGTATCACTCTTTGCCCTCTCTCCACGTGTGATCCTCGCGCTCCTCTGCTTGTCTCTGCCTCTTTAATCTCCCTCTTTTTTGCTACACCCCCCTCCAAAGTGCCTCTCTCATATGCTTGGCCATCTGCTCCCTTCATGCCTGTCAGGGCCGGCTTTAGCGCTGGTAGTTCTCGGTGCAACAATGCCTGTTGCTGCCCCCCAATGACCTCCTTCTCCATGGATTCTCTCACTGCCGCCCTTTAACAGTGCCCCTCAAGTCTCCATAACCACTCTTTCTCTCATGCAATTCCTTTGTTTTATAGCGCCTGTCACACCAGTGTAAAGTGTCAGAGCACTTTACATCACATTCACATACACATTAAGGAGCCAATCAATCATATGTGTAAATCAGTGTATAGAAAATGTTACACCAGAAAGATGTAGCAGTCACATGCCATCCATAGTGGTGACCGTATAATTTGAGTGCTTGGTCTGGAGAAGCACAAACTCACAATTTCAAATGTAACACAATGGTTGGGGGTTGGCTTTACTAGTAAGAATTGATTTCTACCCAAGTGATCCCATTTGGCAATATTAGGATAAAAAACACTAAGGGGGAATCATAACCTCTAGTCTATACCTTGTAGTCTACTTGCAGCTGTTTGATGACAGTTAATAGTTCACTGTCAATATTAGGATTTAAACTTATAAACTACAAGTCACAAAACGGTCTGTCTGACAGAAGCAGTAACCCACTGACCTATTTACATTATATGCACTTTGTGATCTGCATAGTACATGTGCTTTGCAGCAGGAATAACTCCCTGCACTACTTTATGATGAGTTGAAACTTTCAGTTCAATAAAATCTTTATTCGGATATAAAATATCCATAAAAGCACAGGTCAAAATACCAGCAAAAATACATACATTTAAAAGCAATACACAATTCTAAAAAGCAATAGGCACACAGGCGTGTAGTATGCAACAAGGACAGCGATAAGAATACATATAATATACAAAGGACAAAATGTGCAACGCAGCCACTTTTTAAAAGCTTATGGCAAAGTTGCCCATGACAGGTAGCAGCATAATATAATAAAGTGCAATTAGATGGTTGATAAATAGCAGCATGATATAATAAGGGTGCAGTCAAATGTGAACAAATAGCAGCATAGTATATTAAAGTGCAATTAAGTATAAACTGTAAAATGAGGACCATAATATGTAAGACAACAATTTCTATGGAATACTGTCCAAAGTCCGAGCTTATGATCCATATCAAATAGCAGCAAGATGTAATTAAGTGCATCAAATATGTTATAAAATACTCATTGAGGTACGTGAAGAAACTGCCAATTTCAGGAAAGAACTTACACATAGAATCAAATCTTCCCTCATAAGCAGAAGAATTTCCATATAGGCTGTTCTATAATCAATGATGGCAGTTGCCTTGAAAAAAGGAATCAAAAATTGTTTGGTGTATTTTAGGTAAAAATTGCAAAAGAATACAAAATGTAACATTGACTGATTGCTGCGATTGCCACAGGGGCAGGGCGTTTGCTCAAGGTTGATGTTGAAGCCTATAGGGAAGCACAGTAGATATTTTAGGGTGCCTGCCCTAAGGCGGAAGAGAAAACTTCTCTCCCAGCGACTTATAGTCTTTAAAAGATAGCTGGATGGCAAATGCGAAGGGGGTTATTAGCGTCCACCAAAGACATATACCTTGCAACTGACAATTTCAAAAGTTCTGTTGCATGTCTTGAGTCGCTATATCGTTCATACAGGGCCTCCTGCAGGGTCTTTTTGTTTATACCCTCCATGTCAGTTGGATTCAAGAAGATATGGTCGAGATTCACGCTGTTCAATCTTTTTCTAACAGCGGCAAGCCACGGTATATCCCCACCCGTATCACATTTAAGACAGTCAGCTATAATTACTCTTGTTAAGGTCGCTGCCGGATTTTGCCAAACATTTAGCCAAAATATGGCAGAATGAGACCTAATCTAGTCTTCGATATAAAACAGTTTGAATTCCTTGTGGTAAACAAAATGTGACTAAGAGATTGGAGCCCCGAAAAGGTTTCGGCAAAATCTGTTTTCTTCTCCCTGAATGCTACTACATTTTGTAAAACCCCAAACTTCAGCACCGTATGTTGCAGTGGGGATGCAGTGTGTTTTATAAATTTTAATTATAGGTAGCACTACCTCAGTTCTTTTAGGCAGCGGGAGGCACTTAATTGAGTCGGTGGCCTTTAGAAATGTATTCCTACAGCTCATTAAGAATTATGTTTTAAAGTTAGTGCAAAGATCTAGGCCAGCCATAAAATCTATGAAGCCCCTAACTAAAGTGCGTAGTGCATTTGGAGTGCGGCCCATTAGGATCGCGTCATCCGCATATAGTCGAACGTGGAGTACATTACCATTGATTCTCGGGACATCATTAGTAAGTTCGGACAGTACATTGTGTAATTCATTGATGTATAAAATAAATAGGAGAGGGGCCAGTACGCACCCCTGCCTGACTCCTGTACCAATATTAATATCTCTTGAAACCTCCCCGTTCTTACCAATCCTCACCTGAGCCTTCAAGTCCCTGTGCAAATAGGCTAGAAAATGAACTAATACCTCATCCAACCCATATTTTAAATGAACTGACCACAAGCGTGACCTGTTGACAAAGTCAAAGGCTGATTTTAGGTCCATAAAGGCCAAGTAAATGGGAGATTGTCGAGCTATAGTGTATTTGCCGATAATCATGTTGAGATTTAGGCATTGTTCCACAGTTCCCAATTTAGTTCTAAAACCAAGCTGACATTTGTTTAAAATATGTTCCTCCTCAGCCCAAGACCTAATTTTGTTCAACAGGATCCTCCCAAGTATCTTAAGTGTGTTATCAATCAGGGAGATTGGTCTATAACAGCTGGGGTTGGATCGATTCCCTTTTTAAAAAATCAAAACAATAATGCTGGTAGACCATGTGCTAGGGATAAAAGTATTTGTTAAATTATTTGAAACATTAAGTAAAAGGGGCGCCCAAAACTCCGGTTTATGCTTAATAAGGTCGATGGAAAGCCCATCAGAGACGGGGGCCTTATTACCTAAGCTTTGGTGAATAGCGTCCTTGACTTCTGATACCGATATCTGGATCCTCGAAGCATCATGGAAGTCAAAGGGATCCTCACTCTGAGATGGAGCTGTGTACATTTTTAGAAAAGTGGGCTTCCCAGGCTTCACTAGTTATGTTACAGCTTAAAGGGGTGAGTGCAAGGTCCATAGATCTCATGTCTATAACTGCTGCCCAAAAGCCGTTTCCATTATTAAGTCTAGCGACACAAGCAAGATTGTCCCAGCGTTCTTTTAAGATCTCATCTTTTCGCTACCTAGCCGCATGTTTATAATGTCGCCTCAGGGATCTAACAAGAGTTGCATCCCTTGGTACCGCTACAAGTGCTACACGGAGCTCTCTATTTGCTTGTGAGCAAGCATTATTAATCCATCTTGGGTTCTGGTTAGTATCAAGGGCAGGCCTCAAAATCAGTCGTTTAATACCAGTGCATAGATGGCTAAAAGCATTGATTGCCTCAGGGTTGGGATCACTGGACGACAAACAAATCTCAATAGGTGATAAGTATGCTATTATCATTTTAGAGAACAATTTGCTGTTATCAATGCCTTTCAAGATCACTCTCAAATTATCAATTGAGGGCATTAAATTACTAGCCCCAGGCTCTTTGACAAACTCAGGTCTAGGGGCAAACCTGATTGTAACCGAGATTGGGTTATGGTCGCCCTGCACAGTACATATAACCTCAGCCTTTAATAAAAAGTCTTCTAGCGAGGCAGATATAAAAACATAGTCTATGGTTGAGGTACAACCGCGACCTCTATATGTTGGAATTAAACAGGTGTCTTTATAATGTAGAGCCGCAATGTCCATCACATTTAATAAATTGTGGTAAGCCAAGTGATCCAACAGTCTTGGCCAGTACAGCCCTTTTACATGGTTGCACGTAAGCTGGAGGGACAGTAACTAATTCATTTGCCCTGAAAATCCTAGCATTAAAATCACCACCCAAGCAGATTCCAGCTAAATTGTGGGACACCATTTGACTTTGTAATTCAGAAACATAGTTAAACAAATTAATAAAATTCATATTTGGCACTGTCAGAAAATCATTATTATAAACATTAATGAAGCAAATTGATGCCCCGTGTGTAGATCAGGGCTTGGAAGTTGTCATTATTTGTGGCAAAAGTTCTAACACTACCACCTGAGGCGATATTAACCCAAATTGAAAGTCTGCACGATGGTCGGCCTAGCTTGGGGACGGGAACAGTAATATTAAAACATACAAACCCCTCTAGGAATAAATCCCTGGTTGCCCAAGTGTCTTGAAACATGAGGATGTCACATTTTTGGACTATATTTACCCAATCTTCAGAAGTTATTTTAGAAGCTAAACCGGCAACATTCCAGCTTAGCACTTGTAAATTTGGGTCATGTGATTCTGGGATATCATGTCCTAAGGAATTGAGCATGGGTCTAGAGGGGCTGAGCTCAACTGATGTTGGAATAGGCAGCAGTCAATCCAGGCTGTCTAAACCGGACAGAGCGGAGAACCTGTTGTGCGCCGTGTGTGGGGGGATAACATAGGTGTTTGGGGCCGGGGTCGGTTTATAGAAAAAATCCAGGGGCAATGACCAAATAAGAGTAGGAATGATACTGTTGAGTTCCTGTGTCATTAATATCGATCTTACCAGTGACGGTCGACGGAAGTTAATGGCAACGCATTCTCCCTCAATGCTTCTAGATGAGGATCCAACCCACCCTACCCTGCGCACCATTATGATGTCACTAATATTTGCCACGCTAAGCCCTTTGTGTTTGACAAGCCAGTCAGCGCTTTTATTTCGAAATTGGTCTCAAGTCTCAGTCTGATTTTTTTCTTAGGGGAGGAACACCTGCTAAGACTAAGACATAGGGGCAAGCTGCCAGTGGTAGGCTGAGAACTTCTTTACTGGCCTCAGCAGACCCGCTAATATGATTCTCAGTAGTGGGGGTTGCGATCAAAAAATTACAAGCTAAGGTGGCATTATTTGCAGGGTTTGTGGAGGCAACATGGACAACTGGGTGAGTTGGTGGGTGTAGACTATTAGTGCCTCCTGTCGTCTTTAATATTTTCTGAGTGGGTACAGATTTAGATAAAAAACATTCAGTGACTTTAAAACAAGTATCACAGGCACTAGTAGAGGGAAGGTGCGTAGGAGTCGGGTTTTGCTGTTGCTTTTTGGAACTCGTTGCACGTAAGGACTGCAATTTGGGGATCTCCCCTTTTTGGGAGATCAATTTAGGAGTATGAGTTTGTATACTTAGTTTGTTAGTTAATGACTCCAAACAATCTAAGCGTTTCCAAAGTGCAGTGAAATTCTTGTCTTCAAGGTCTCTAATACGCTCATACACAGTGTCCACTATAATGTCAATTGAAGTATCACCAAGTCTAAAGCAAGATGAGGGAGCTGCTATGGACTCAGTTTGAGTCTGAGTATGGATAGAGTGATTTAATATTTCAGGTGGCGTTAAATCGACAGTGGCTTTGGCAGTTGCCGTGTCCACTGGGATCACTGTGCCTTGAATTCATGAGCTCAGGGTGGTGCGTTGTTGTTTTAAATGAGGAGGTTGTTTCCTCTCGGAGCTGGTAGGTTTGGTCAGTTTTCTTTTTCTATTTGCCCCGGTAAATACTGGGTTCGGGGAGACATCCATATTTGGTACGATATCCTTGTTGCAGGTCACTGCTGGGAAGTCCTCAACAGCCTCATTATCCTCATTGCCCTGATTTCTTTCCTTATTGCAGCCACTTCCAAAAACTGGTGATTGCCTAAAGATGTTGGGTGATAAGTTCGGCGTCAGAGGAGGGCTGATACAATCGCTTTCCTCTGCCAAAGAAGCAGTCTGTGGGGCTGCCAGTCCCAAGGACGATTGCCTCTCGCTAAGCTCAATCTTAGTGGCAACAATATTAACTGGTCTTTCCAGCATACTGTCTATGGAGGTAGAGGTGCGGGCGCTTGGTATCATGGTGCGTTTCCCCATAGCGTGATATGTCAACACTCGTGATTACAAAGTATGTGTAACTCACCACAATAGGGCTTGGAGGATGGAGCCTGTCAGAGAGGTGGCCCAGCCCAGACTCCTTCGGTCTCTGACGGGCGCAGATGGTCCCGCCCTTAGCCTGGGCGCGGCCATGTGTCCCGCGCTGCTGGAGGTCAACAGTGCTCTTATCGTGCCTCCGGGCGCGGGTGCAGCGTTTGAGGCACAGGGATGCTGGGAGCTGCTGGGAGCTGTAGTTTAGCCGTTCCCCTCACGGCGTGTTTGGCGATGTTGGCCATTCCCCTCACAGCGTGTGTTTGGCGATGTTGGCCGTTCCCCTCACTGCCTATGTTTGGCAGACGCTGACTGCGAGCAAGTGTATACTCTAATCTTCTATTAATGTTTTTGGAAAGACGCCGACTGTAAGCGAGCGTGCCCTTTGATGCCATTTGTTTCAAAGGTTTTCAGGAGCCATAGCTACCATTGTCCAAAGTATTGACAAATTCTTGGGAATCTATATTGAGACTCAAAATTTGGATCTGATCTTCCGCTCTGGATATCTGTTAATCTCATATTATATCTGAAGGTTACAGTTACACTCACTTTTGAGGGTCAACCATTTTAAATTTACACAGTCCTGAAGATGGTCTAACAGACGAAAGCCCAGAGACCAAAACTTCGACAGTTACACTTATATTCTGTATAATTCATCTTTGATTAACACGTTGATTTGCCTTATTCTGAACAGAAAAAAGTGTACACAATTATTACTGTGAAGTAGAAAACAACTGTATTAACTTACATCTTCCTGTTTTATTGTGTGTTTAAGGATCCAGTACCCTTATCTTATCATTCTCGATTAAGATAAAATTCTTTTTTTACATACACCTGTGTTGTTTTGGATATTTTCCGAGAAATTTTGATCAAATTTAATGTTTTTAAAATTCTATTAGAAAACGAAAACTGTATATAAGTTATCTGTACATGAACAATCCACAAAGAAATTACTTTGCAAGTAATATATATAATCTTGCGCCAAGTAAAAAGTAAATGATTAGTTCAAATTTATCACAGAAACAAATCCCTTGTTGGCACATTTACCTGTTCGGACGCAAGGAATGGCGGGACAGTAGGTGCTTTTGAAACCATATTGTACTTAAAAACAGGGCACTTCCCCCCAAAAGTCATTGCCCGATGCGGTGGCACTGATCGCACCGCCCTAGAGCCCGCCCTGATGCCTGTCGCCCTCCCTCTCCTGTCTCCCTCTTACTCCTCCTTCCCCTTCAGTGTTTGTCTTATTCCTGTCCCCTTTCCTCCCTATCTCCATCTGATTTTCTTTCTTCTTCCTGTCTCTCTACCTCTTTTGAGTCACTCCTTGGCTCCCCTCACATCCAGTGTGCATTTCTCTCTTGGCTGTCCAGGCATGTGTAACCTCTCATATTCCCCCAGCTGTCTCTCTCCAGCCTGTCTCTCTCCTCTGTCTCTCTCATGCCTGTCTCTCCTTCATGCCTGACTCTCTCCAGCCTGACTCTCTCCAGCCTGACTCTCTCAAGCCTGACTCTCTCATGCCTGTCTCTTTTCTCCCTGTCTCTATTCTCCCTGTCTCTGTCGTGCCTGTCTCTGTCATGCCTGTCTCTCTCGTGCCTGTCTCCCTCGTGACTGTCTCTCTCCTCCCTGTCTCTCTCCTCCCTGTCTCTGTCCAGCCTCTCTCTCTTATGCCTGTCTTTCTCCAGCCTGTCTCTCTCCTCCCTGTCTCTCTCAAGCCTGTCTCGCTCCTTTCTCTCTCTCTCCAGCCTGTCTCTCTCTAGCCTGTCTCTCTCCAGCCTGTCTCTCTCGTGCCTGTCTCTCTCGGGCCTCTCTCTCTCATGCCTCTCTCTCTCTCGTGCCTGTCTCTCTCCAGACTGTCTCTCTACTCTCCATTCACTCTCCCTTTCCTCCTCTCCAGCCTGTGTTTCTTCTGTCTCTCTGCTTCTCAGTCATTGTAGGAAGCTGGTTCTGTATATACTATAACAAAGTGAGGTATAGTGTGTACAGAGTCCTGTGGAACCTCAAAGGTAGGCAGAGGTAAAGTTAGATTGCACCTCACTCTCTATTTGTAGTGTGGTCAGGCAGTAAGGCTGTATCAGAGGACAGTGTTAAGCATTTGTTGTACACAATCAGTCAGCAAATGAATTCACACACTCAAAGACTGAACTTCAGACCAATTGTTCTTGTATAAAAATATTCTCTTAGTTATTGGCACAAGTAAGTGATAAATACTTTGCAGTAAATATACAGTTGTAGTACAGTTTGGATTGTAATTGTAAATGCACTTTGTTTTGACTTACAGTATTTTTCTGAGAAATGCAGTGCTTTGTAAATACAGTACATATACTTTGTATAGGATTTTCAGTAAAATTACAGGTAAGTAACTTTTTGAGATTACTTTTCTTACACAGTGTAGTATACCAGGATACTACACTGGGGCATTTCCTGTAAACAGGTAAGTAAAATCGTTTTTGTTAGTTAGTGCAATTTTAAAGAATTTCTTTAGGTTTTCAAACTCAACACTTAAAAAACTTTTCCAAGAAAAACAGTCAATATTATCCTATGGAGGAAAATAGTGTTATCGATTTTAGGGAAAGTAGTCGGTAGTGGGAGTTGAGGTTCTGGGGGTAGACTCAGGGGACCCCGGGGTCAGGGATGCACTCTAGCTACACCCTTAGTGGCACTAGGGCGGCCGGGCGCAGAGTGCTAAGGCTCAATGTTATCCATTGGGGGATAGGGGACCTCCGGTTGGTGGCTGCTGACGAGCAAGCCACCTAGTTGTGGGAGCATAACTAATGGACTTTAGCTCAGGGCAAATGGGGAAACAAAGTAGCACCAAAGGTGCACCCTCAGCGGCACTAGGGCGACTGGGTGCAGGGTGCTGTTTTGACGTTGGGCGGTGCCTTTTAGGGCCGGATACTCTTACCAACTCCTAGTCGCGATTGGGGGGGACCTTCAGATTTAGGCTGCAGGCATCGGCTGGAGGTTTGAGGCAGGCCAGGGGTTGTGGGACCTCGGTTCAGGGGTGCAGAGGAGACCTCCTTTTGGTGTTTGCCCACTCGAGTCTGGGCCGTTGACAGTGGGTGCAGAGTAGTGCGGATTCACGGTGTCAGGCCAGAGCCAGATGTTGGAGATGAACAAATCCGGTATTCACGGGAGACACTGTCTTTGTGGTTGAAGGCAGGCAGGTCCTCTGGGGTTTTTGAGGTTGCTGGCTGCAAGAGACACCGGGATTTTGCAGGAGCAGGTTCTAGGTGGAGACAGGCCAGTAGGGCTTGTTAGCTTCGGCACGGCTATTCGGTCCTTCTTCTTTTGTTGTAGTTTCTTCTGGTCTAACTTCTTGGTTTAGGGCTGCACCTAAATACTGTATATAGGGGGCGTTTTAGAGGTCTTGAGGTCAGTAGCCAATGGGCTACTGACTATACGGTGACTACACCCTGGGTGTGCTCAACCCATGTGGGGGAGTGAGCACTATCCCTAATCCTGATTGGGGAGTGCTGCAAGATGGCAGGCACTGAAGAGGGGGCTTCACCTTGCCTCCCCCACCTGGGGGTGGGGTTGTCAGAGGTGGGCACACCTTCTGGGCTGGCTAATTTTTCCCGCCTGTCTCTTGGAACGGAAAATGTTTATGGTCACCCATCTTTTGCATTGTACGATTTAAGTTAGCATTCGCGGCACCATTTTGCATTCAGCCACCATTTTCAACCATGACTGAAATTAAGCTTTTCTCTCATACTGCCTGCATCAACTGAAAACAGCCTCAATTGTTCTATTAACACATTACTTTCCCAGTATATAGGCCTGATCCCACTCTTAGAGAGACAGGCAGAGTAACCTTGAAACTGAGATAGCATGTACATGGTCTCAGGATGGTAGCTCATCCCTCTATGTCTCCTTTGTTCATTAGCTACTAACTGGAAAATTCCACTCTTGGCGTACCTTTGGGGGTATTGGAAATGTATATCTGGTATTACCATGTTGGTGAGAGTCAGTCCCTCTGCAGCAATCTAAAGAGGCTGGTTAGACTAGACTCCGCTCGAGCGGATACTAATAAATAACTTTGGTTTGTATTCTCTACTGTCTGACCGATTCTTAATGTATGGAAGGCTGAGAGGTGGTCACGAGTGACCCGGGTGGCCCTAATCGGGTCACTTCCTTCAGTTGGTGCCCAAACAGGGACCCCATCGGGTGAGTGACCCTTCCTTGCCCATGGACAGGTGAGGAGGTCGGGGCTACGTCAGGTCGGATGGGCGGACCAGGGATGCCTCCACGAGAGAGTCTGGTACTGGCAGCTGCCCCGTCTGTCTGACCGGGCAGTGCCTTGGACAGTGGTCATCCCGGCTGGGGTCCTGAACGGCAAAACCCTTGGATCTGACCGTTTGGTCTGAAGAGTTGGCAGTGGAGACTAAATTGGTTTGACCTCTGTGCACCAGGTGAGTTTGCTTTGGTTTGTGGTGGCTTCGGCACCATTTTGGTTTGTGTTTGGTGCGGTCTAAGTCCGTCTTTGGACAAGTGCTTGAATTTGTTTGAGTTCTTTGTGAACATGGTACCACTTTGGTTTGTATTTGGTGAGGTCTGAGGACCAACTTTGGTAAGATATTTGCAAATATCTGCTCGGCATAAATGATGAACTAGTTTTCTCTCGAAAAATGCGCTGTTTCAGTAAATTGTGTTGTGTGGGTTGTCGTTGTTCTACTGATGCTCGTTTGGAAGAGAGTCTGCCTGCGCCTCCAGAAAGGCACTCTCAACTTTGACATGTACTTGAAACACAGCCTTGGCACTAATATGTTTAGTACATTATGGCACAAATATACGAGGGACAATGCCGAGTTGCAGTGGCCGTTGACGGGCACTTTCGATGAATAAAAACATAATTTTCTGCAGGATAAATTGTTTGCAAACAGAAGTAGGCAGTCGATGTTTGATTCCCTTAGAACATGGCAAAAGGAAGCTAAACAGAGACGAATGAAAGCAGAGAAGGAGGCTCGGAAGAGAAAGATGCAGACAGCACTCAGAAAACTGTAGCGTATGATAGAGAGAAAACAGAGAAAGGGATAGAGTGTGCCGATAGGAGGTTTCGATTGCAATGTTAAAAGTCTTATGTTGCTCGAGAAGAAAATTATACATTTGTGGAGGAATTGTTAGATACTCGACCTCCACCCCCATACACCCCACAGAAAATATATCCCGCTATTCCCCAGCCTCAATGGTCCGTTTCCTCTGCTTCTGTTGTTTCTGCTGTAATTGATCTAGCTGCTTTAGCCACTGCGCCTTCTGTCCTTTCTGTGGCTTCCCCTCTGTGCCGGCGATGACTGCTAGTCTCCCTGCAATACCTATTGTGTCGACGTCTCTCTCTCCAGCCCTTACATCCACAACACAGTCACTAACGACATTGGTACCTGCTTCTTCTGTTATTACCCCTTCCCTGTTTCTCCATTCTCCGACAGTACTGAGTAGCGGAACGCCTGTACGTGGATCAGGGGACAGGGACTGGGTAACTGCTAGGGAGCGACTGGGGCGGATATTGATATGATCTGATGTGGGGGAGGAAGAGAAAAAGGTGGTAGCCACTCAGTAACCCCAACTATAGTACGGAAGATTTGTGGAGTGTGATGAGAGATTATGAGCCATTTGTGCAGCAGCATACCCTCAAGCACATCTTGGCTACTTTGACTGGATTGTGGGAACAGTGTTTCAATGATGTAGCCCCTCAGATTATTTATGATATTAGTGACAATGTATATGCTGCTGGTATGGTGCCAAGTGAGGTTTGTGGTAATGTCACAATGCTGGTATCTTACCGAAGTAGGCTGCTTGAGAAGAGCCTGAAGACAGTATCCCAGGTTCCGATGAGGGAATTCCACCACATATATCATCCTGAGTTACTGGAGCTCCGAAATCAGC
Organism: Triturus cristatus; assembly: GCF_964204655.1. Taxonomy (NCBI): domain Eukaryota; kingdom Metazoa; phylum Chordata; class Amphibia; order Caudata; family Salamandridae; genus Triturus; species Triturus cristatus. The sequence goes on from NC_140586.1 coordinate 21,734,996, forward strand.
ATAATGCTGTTGTTAGACCAAGGGTAGAGGCCCGTTTCCTAGAACAGTGCATTTATACCCCATGGAAGAGGAGTGAGGTGTTGTCCCTTAAGACTCAGTTACCCGACCCTAGGAAAAATCCTACTGCGTACTATGAGGAATTGAGAGGCCACTTCATCGACAGTAATGACGCATGCACATATTGAATTTTCTTTGGTTTACTGGTACCTGTTGATATTTTGAGGCAGGTACACACACAGGACCACAGTGCAGAATTGGGTGGTACTTAGGATCAGATTAAAACATCGGATCAGGAGAGGAAGCCTGGTGAGAAGCCTATGGCTGAGATACTAGCCTTGCCTGGCCAAATTATCTCTTATATGATTCTCTTATTCCACCAAGAAGAGTAGATTGGGACAGGTTAACAACATGTTGTCAGAAGAAAGATGAAAGTGTGTATGATTTTTTCACTCGGTTCGAGGGTGTGTTTCTGGACTATAGTGGACAGGATTTGTCGGTGGAGGAGGGTGTCCGATTGTTCATTAACAAATTTGTTACGAACCTGCTCCCAGAGATTGCAACTCGGTTGCAGGCTTCGGAGAGCACTTGGACGACATCCTCCCCTTCTGTAATATTGAGTATGGCACAGTATTATGAACACAGGGAAAATGAGGAGAAGGTGGAGAAAAAGCACAAGGAACTGGAGGCAAATGTGTTGTTACAGCAGGCTTCTCTGGGGAATGGTAGAGGATGTGGTGGTACCGCCCGCCAGCTGTCTCGGACCAACCGAAATACTATGCCTGTAGGGCCAAATCAGTGTGCATATTGTAAAGAGGAGGGACACTGGCATAGCGAATGTCCCGTGTTGTTGCAGAAAGTCACGGCCCTTAGAGGACGGGGTTCTAGTGGACGGGTTCGTGGAGCTGGTGGACAGGACAGAGCCCAGCATGCTGCCATATCGCAGGAACATTCAGATAGTAATTATTTTGATGGCAACCGGGGTGGCCAGTATTACCACGATGACTATGATCTGGACGAGGTGAAAGGGATGTCTCACAGCTAGCATAGCCAGGGACAGAGTGAGGGACCAGTCCAGATACATGTAGATCAGCGCGGTCCGTATGTTACTGTAGATTTGAATGGCTCAGTTAAGGAATTCTTGGTGGATACAGGTGCAATGAATAGCTCTGTTTCTCGTTCATTGGTCCCCGGGGCAGCTCTGTCTGGCCATAATAACGTTTCGGTAGGATTTTCTGGTGTACCGGTTGTAAGCCCCATTTCCAAACCTCTTACATTGACTATAGGTCCTTTTACTGTGGATTCACTGTTCCTGTTAACATCAAACTGTGGAGAAAATGTCATGGGCCTAGATTTATGAAAGAAGTTGCATGCGACCATTTATTGTTTCCCGGAAGTTGTTTACATGGCAATGGGTCCGAATATGGTCAGCTCCAAGCAGTGCCTATCCAAAGATGCACCCCTTCCTTTTGAGTTTAAGGATGTGTCTGTCAAGTTTCCCGTTCCTACCCGTATGTATGAGTGTGCATGACACATACGAGTTGGCGTTCTAGTGCCCTCAACCTGTTGGTTTACCCTTCCAGGTAAAGATCCAAGGATTCAATTACCAGATCCTCTCACCAAGACGACACACCACCTTCTTTAGGATTCCTTCCCCCGGTCTTCACCACAACCCTGGTCAGGTTATGGATATCATCCCTGCGAGACCATTCTACACAAGGAAAGAATTGTGGGGATCTGACAGTGCCGTCCACGTTGTGGGCATCTGACAGTGCCATCCACGTTGTGGGCAACAGGTAACACGGATGTAGGACTATTGCAAATTCCCCCGGTTTCCATTAAAGTTAAAGACAATGCCATTTTGCTTCGTATTTCCCAGTACAAAATACCACACGCAGGGGGAGCGAGCTTTGCTGCGGATTATACAGGATTATAAAGGACCTGATGGAGACGGGAGTGGTTGGAGAGACGGCTGCAAATGTGTATAATAGTCCTATTCTTCCCATTTTATAAAAGGCATCTTCCGACTCCCCCGATGATCACCCAGATGTTTATCGTTTTGGGATTGATTTGCGTGCAGTTAATAAAATAGTGGTCCCTCAGTTCCCGGTGGTCCCTGACATTACTGCCCTTCTGCTGATGATTCCTTCCTCTGCTAAATTCTTTTCTGTCATTGACTTGAAAACTGCATTCTTTAGTATCCCGATCCATCCCGACAGCAGACACTTGTTTGGTTTTACCCTAGCTGGCAGAAGCTTTAGATTCTGTCGAGCTCCTCAGGGCTATACTGAGAGCCCTAGTGTATATATAGCAAAGCCTTGAAAGCCCAATTGGGCTCCCTCACTCTTCCCTCAGGTAATGTATTGCTTCAATATGTGGATGATATACTAATAGCTTCTGACACTGAAAAGGAATGCATAGGCAGTACGATTAAGTTGGTGCTCCATTTGGCTCACCATGGACATACATTGCCCCTTTCTAAATGTCATTATTGTTTATTTAGGTAACCTACTGTCGAAGGATGGTAGAAGATTGACCCCTGAGCGCATCAGCACCATTGTGAAAGTGCCTATCCTGTAAAACGCAGAGGGAGGTGCGCGCTTTTATTGGCACTACTTCCTACTGTCGTCAGCGGACCCCTAATTATTTGTTACTAACAAAACCCCTGCTTGCACTTGCCACTATAAGATGTGCATGAACCCATGCCTTGGACGCCTGACTGTCAGCAATCTTTTGAGCAATTTAAAGTTGTGCTTTGCTCTGCACCTGTGCTCGGGACGCCTGATTATGCGAAGACGTTCGTGCTGTATGTACACGAGTCGGCCGGTTGTGCGCTTTCTGTCTTAACACAGGCCTGTGGAGGTAAGCAACGGCAGTGTGCTTATTTTTGTGCTCTTCTTGACCCTGTCGCAAGAGCCCTCCCGATCTGTCTAAGAGCGGTCATGGCAGTCGCCATCTCTATAAGGCAATCAGCTGGGCTTGTACTTGATACCAATCTCAGTCATGGTACCTCATGCTGTGGACACACTGGTGAATAAAACAGACACAGCACCTCACCAGTGCACGTCTGACCGGTTATGAATTGACCCTCTTTGCACTTCATGATTAAAAGATGTGCCACTCTAAATCCAGCCACGTTGCTACCCTTCCCTTCCAGAGTGAAGAAATTGATATGCATGATTGTATTTTTCGGATGGAGGAGGAGACGAAGGGACGGGTAGAGCTGACTTCTGTTCCCTTAACTGACCCCCAAGGGGAACTATATGTCGATGGCTCTTGTTTTAAGCTACCAGATGGCACTACAACAGCTGCATACGCTATCACAACACTGCACACGGTAGTGGAGACATCACAAGTTCCGTATCAGTCGGCCCAAGCTGCGGAGCTCATTGCCCTTATACGAGCTTGTGAGTTGAGTGAGGGACTGGCTGCCAATATCTATACTAACAGCCAGTGTGCTTTCGGAGTCATCCATAACTTTGGATGGCTCTGGACAGAGAGAGGGTTTCTCACGTCCCATGAGAATTAGATCCAGCATGGCCCTGTGATACATAGGCTTTTGCCAGCTTTGACACTCCCCACAAAATTAGCGATAGTGAAGTGCAGCACCCTCAAGGCAATTACTGACAATGTGGGCAGGGGCATTTGCAGATCAGACAGCTTAGGAGACAGCTCGAACGAAGATGTAAAAGATGTTTGTAGCAAGTCCCACTAGGTGGGTGCCCGAGGTTACTATGTTTGAGGATACGCTGGACAATGTGAAGGAGATTCAAAGTGAAGCAACAATTGAAGAGTTAGCAGTATGGCAGGAAAGCACATCATGTTTGGATGTGGACGGGTGTTGGACGGATAAGTCAGGGCAAAAGAGATGGATGCTACCATATGCATATGTCCTCCCTGTAGGCCCTATGGTGCTCGGGCCAGCCCATATCAGTGCAAGAGGCATTTGTAAATTGTTAGACCCTGTATGGCAGAATGACAATATCCCAAAGATGGCCGCCCACTTGGTCAAATATTATATGGTATGCATGATGCATAATCCTGGAAAAGGTACCCCTACACCCCCTGGTAATTTTGCACCTCCCACTTTTCCTTTTGAGGTCCTCCAGATGGACTTTATAAAAATGGAGCGAGTTAACAATTTGAATATGTGTTAGTGGTTGTTTGTGCTTTCAGTAAATGGGTTGAGGCTTACCCCACTATAGAAAAAACAGCTGTGGATTCGGTTTGCTCCTTTAGATTTGGAGTGATAGCAGCAGCCATTTTAATTCAAAAGTCATCTGGTTAGTGTGTGAAGGTCTACATATCAAACTAAAATTTAATGCAGCAAATCACCCCCAGTCAGCACGCTTATGAGTTAACTAAAAGTCTGCGTTCTGTTCACAAACTAAATCCAAGACACACTTCCGCCAGCACCTGAGGGGCCAGGACACGATACTCAGCCCGGTGATTTTGTTTTGGTCTGCCATTTCCAGAGGATAGGAAGTTTGGAGCCGAGTTGGAAGGGGCTGGTGCAGGTTCTCCTTGCCACCAGCACCGCCTTGAAGGTCACCGGCCGAAAGAACTGGATTCACACACAACACTGCTGCAGAGTGCCTCGGCCCCTGCCCTATGATCAATGTGTCCTTGATGGCATCGGGGACTCTAATTGCTAACAGGTGCCCTGCTTTGTCCCCTTTTCGGATGCCCAGTTAACATGGACCCAAACGGGGGATGAGAATGATGCAGTGTTGAATGCACCAGTGCCCCCTGAGGGCCGGGCCATTCAGGAGCCCTGTTCTGCTGTCCCATCTGTGCTTGAGTCCCAGCCCATTGGCCTCTCTGTATCTGTGCCCCCTTTTGCTGACCCTTCTGTGCCTGGAGTAGCTAGGTACAATTGCGCCCCCTACAGAGAAACAGTGCACCAAAGGAAAAGTCAGATTAGCAGGGATGGACTTGATAAGTCAGGCAACAGTAGAATAGGGAGAGACGAGATTGGTGCATTGTTCAGACATTGGACAGGATAAATAGAACGTGCTTCCCTGGAGGGGGGGTACCTTATCATGAGTGACGTGGGATTTCTTCAAAGAGCTGGGATCGCCTAACTCCACCGCCGGTGCTCAACAGCGCCAACGTTGATGAACAATAGGAGCCTACCAGTGAGGCTCAGAAGGACATTGGGAACATTTGCCCCCTTCTTGTTTCCTTGTCATCAGCTCCATTGCATTTCCTGTCCTCTGATTGCAATGTATCCATTTGGTCGCCCAATTATTGAGGAGGAGCAGCCACTTGCAGCACCGCGTTTAGGGCGAAATTAATGTGATTGGGCCAGTTGGTCCACAAAGAGTAAAATAGTTTTTGTGGTTATTGTTCTGATTTCCCTGATTGCGGTACTTGGAATAGTATGATTCCTTGAGGAGAAATATCCTATGCATTCTCTGATTGGTACAACGCCTGTTCCCTCTGAGCACATGATTGTTACTTTGACCCCTCATAAAGGTGAACACAGAAAGACAAATGTAGATAATGTATTTTTACAAATGCTCCACCAAGCCCATGATGCGTCTAATGTTTCTAATTGTTGGATCTGCAGATTTCTCCCTTCAGTTACACATAAGAGTGATAGTCTATTATCGTTGCCAATGTCCTATCTGGGAAGCTGCGAGGGGTGGTTTGAATTGTTTACTATGGTATACATTCATTATCATTCTTCTACTATGAATATGACATCTGCTGATTATCACACAGTGTTAGAATTAATACGTGTCCACCAAGGGTTTACCCCAGGAGAACAAGGGACCCCTGATACATTGTCTCTGACAGCTTGTATGAACGTATATGATAGAAAGAAAAATGTAACATGGCTTTGAAATGAAATCTTGGATTTCCAGGGGTTCAATATCACTGAATCTTTTCACTCCTTTCAAATACGCAATATTACTCAGAACGAGGCAATACCAGTGTCGGTAGTCAGCACAGCAACTGGTTTCTGTGTTTGAGGACTTGGGAAGGTAAAAGTAGGAGAGAGTAATTTCAACTATACATATACGTTGAGCATGAGCAGTAGCACGTCTTTGCTCCCACTGCATAATATCTACTTCGTTTGTGGCTCTCAAGCTTATGTTTGGCTCCCAAGAGGATGGTCGGGTATATGTTACCTCTCTTTCCTCCTTCTCCCAGTGTACATAGCACCGCCCAATTACCATAAGGACCATTGATTGCAGCGTAGGAGTGCCCATCTGTCCCGATTCAGAAGGGTTATTAATACAGAATACATAGATCAGATAGACACCAGTCTGCAACAGTTCATAGATGCTATGACGGGTATTCTACCCTTTTGGGGCCCTATTTCCAATAGCCTTAACATTTGTCGGCTCACCAGAGTTGTAGACGGGGTCATTAATACAACAGCAGAGATTGTGACCGACATTACAGCTGAGCTCCAGGCTACGAGGCTTGTTGCTTCACAGAACCGGATGGTGTTAGACATCATCCTTGCTGACCGGGAAGGGGCCTGTTGCGTTATTGGCAGCAGCTTCTGTGTGTACATCCCAGATCACGCCACTAATGTATATGCTGCTATACAGAAGTTGCATAAGCTCGCATCTGACATCCACCAAGAGAATGGTACCTGGACTCTTTCTGGTTGGTTCTGGGGTCTACTAGCATCCTGGGGTTGGAAGATCCTTATCTTTCTAGTAGCAATTGCTGGCATAATTTTTACCTGTTGCCTGTGCATACATTGCTTTCCCGCTTGCTGTGCTTATTGTGTAAAAACATTGACACCCACACCGAAGATCCCAGTACATGACACTAAGCCGACAGCTATGATGATGCAGGCTGTCCAAGACCTAATGTCAATAGATGAAGGTATTTTTTAATATTGATAAATGTGTCTATTAGCATGTAACAGTAGTTTTTATGATATGCAGGTGTTCTTTGTTTTATAGAGAGCAGCAAAATTATTAGCAAATGCTAAAAGAAGGGTCTGTTGGAATGGAAAATGTTTATGATTGACTTCCCTTTTGCATTGTACGATTTAAGTTAGCATTCACGGCACCATTTCGCATTCAGCTGCCATTTTGTACCATGATTGAAACTAAGCTTCTGTCTCATACTGCCTGCCTCAGCTAAAAACAGCCTCAATTGTTTTTTCATTTCTCCAAGGTTGAGCTTCGCTGCACTAATGAATAGACTTTTCTATTAACGCATTCCTTTCCCAGTAGATAGGCCCGATCCCACTCTTAGAGAGATGGCAGAGTAACCTTGAAACTGAGATAGCATGTAAGCAGTCTCAGGATGGTAGCTCATCCCTCTATGTCTCCTTTGTTCATTAGCTACTGACTGGAAAATTCCAGTCTGGGCATGCCTTTGGATGTATTGGAAATGTATATCTGGTATTACCATGTTGGTGAGAGTCAGTCCCTCTGCAGCAATCTAAGGAGGCTGGTCAGACCGGACTCCGCTCAAGCGCATACTAATAAATAACTTTGGTTTGTATTCTCTACGGTCTGACCAACTCTTCATTTTTATGGAAGGCTGAGAGGTGGTCGTGAGTAACCCGGGTAGCCCTAATCTGGTCACTTCCTTCATGTCTTCCCGCCGAAAAGGGGGGATACAGGAATGGGGCCTGCTCCTGATAGCAGGAGAGGCTTGGAGTCGCATTAAAAAGGCTGCAAGGCCTTTGAAGCTCCCCTGCCACAGATGGCTCTTCCTGGCCTGGGGGAGGTGTGAACACCTCGACCAGGAAAGGCTTTGTTTCTGGGCTCAGGGAGCAAAGGCTCCCAACCTAGGGGTCCAGAAACATGTCTTGTGGTGGCAGGCTGGTGTGTACCAGTCAGGGAACCCACCAGAGGCTGGTTGTTTTTCAGGGTGCATCCCTAAGATGCCCCCGAGCGCATTTTTCATTAAATACCACACTGGCATCAGTGTGGGTTTAATGTGCTGAGAAGTTTGATACCAAACTTCGCAGTTTTCAGTGGAGTCATTATGGTACTGTGGAGTTTGTAATGACAACCTCCCAGCACCATATACTCTTAATGGCAGCACTGCGCTTACAATGCCTAAGAATGGACTTAGACACTGTAGGGGTACAGGGCTCATGCACCTGTACCCTCACCACTGGTATAGTGCACCCAGCTAGAGGGGTGACTGGTCTATGCCAGGGCAGTGGGTTGTAGGCATGGCACACAGGGATGTGTGCCATGTCGACTCTTCATTTTGTTCTGCACCAAGACGCTCAGCCTGCAAAGGCAGTGTATGTGTGTTAAGGTTCAGGGCCTCTAAGGGTGGCACAATAAGTGCTGCAGCCCTTGGAGGTCTTCCCTGGTCACAGTGCTCTGGGTACCTGTGGTACCATTTACCAGGGGCTGACCTGTGGCCAGAGATGCCAATTGGGTTTGGGTTAGTTCTGGGGAAAGAACACAGGCCCTGGGAACCTGATTGGCAGGGACCCAGGCCACATCAAGTCAAAGTGCATCAGTAGTCTGGCAAAAAGTGGGGGGGTTACTGCAACAGAAACTCAGCTTCTCACAGTCACCCTTCTTTCCTCCCCTTCCATTCGGTCTCTCTCACACTTTTCTCTTTCCCTCTTTAGTGTTCCTCCCTCCCTTCCGCCTCCCCTCGCTTTGATCAGACATTACATAATGCGCAATCATATTTAGACCTCCCATCATGATTGCCTTTGCTCCGTGAAATGATCAATATTCGTTTTCCGGGCTGATTTGCCGTTGTCAGTAAACCCATGCACAAGTAAAGGTGAAGCAATGGTGCCATGGGCCCTGGTGCAAGCCCGGGAAATGGACCCCCTCACTGTTGGGTGAGTAGAAACATGCGGAGAGGGTGCAGTGCCGCTGCACTATTTATAACTACGCTCCAGAGGGACACACAATCAACCCCACTGTGGATCTTACCCCTGAGATAATACACAATGGCTTTCACTCCGTGCTCCGAGAGCTTGTAAAGCATTGGTTCAGGAGGACCAGGCTTGATCTCACTGAAACACTCACACCCCTGCGGTCGCAAAGCCAGCCTGGACCTCCTTGGGATAAAGAAATGGCTTCTGGTCGAAAATATTCTGGTTTTTCCAAAGTAATAGAGAAAGCTGTAAGTTCTTTCTTTGGGTTCCCCCTGTTATGAATAGTTGGATACTTTTATTGTGCAGGCCGTGTTTTGGTCTATGCGGACTGCAGAGACTGCACTTTGTAGATCTTGTTAGGCCCTGACGTAATGAACCAGCTCTTTGTCTGAGCTGGTGGCCAACATGAGCCATGTGGCGACCTATTCTCACTCTCATACGAAAACTGCAGAATAATACTCCTGAGGCCAGTCTCTCAAGTTCCCAATCAATCTCTTCTGCCCTTTAGACACTGCAGCATTTAGCTGCTTCAGGGACTCCGCTTATCACAGAAATTGTGGTTTCTCTAGCTTTTCCAATACTTATCCTGTTGAGTCGAAATCTGCAATGGGCTCTCATTTGTTTCAGAGCTGCCTGTCCATGAAAACTCCCTGAACATGCTTCTTTTCCCAACTTCTGTCTTTGGTCCGGTTCAATCATGTAACTGATTCAAATCAGCCTGGGTTTAGGGCAGGCATGACTCCAGAGTTGGCTGTGCTCTCAGCTCCGGGTGATTGATGACTGTAGGTGGATGAAGGCATGCTTGAGCATTGATCTTGTTGGATTTAGCAATTGCTTTCGTCACAACAGCTCGCCCACTCTCATTCACTCCATGGAAGGAATGAAGCTTTCCTATTTAATTGTCTGGCAGATCTCAAATGTTTTCCATGCCTCCTTCACAGCACAGATGAAAACTATTATCCCTAGGTGCCCCCCGAGCCTCCTTACTCTTTTTTTTTGTTTAATATCTGTATTATGTCCTTGGAGAGAGTACTGCATGAATACAGAATTCGGTTCTTTGAGTGTGCCAGCGGCACGCAGCTAGTGAGTTGCCTAAAACCCAAACCAGGTGAGGATATCCCCTTTCATGAGGCGTACGTCTATTCAGATTTTATCATGATCAGAACACGGATCTCACTAACCCAGTAGAGCATGTCTCATCCAAGGCCTGAAGAAATATGATCACATCACTCCATTCTGATGGAACACTATGGCTCCCCTTGCTAGCTCACACCATGTTCATCTACAAAGCCTTCATGACCAGCACCCACATTTATCCTGCAGACAAGCTCACCATCTGTGGTGGGTCTTGGCAAACCTGCAGGAAAAAAACACATCAGACTGCAAAATAAGATGGAGGATGGAGGCAAGATGGCGTCATTGTGATCTGGAGTGAGAGCCGGGCGTAGGCTGACCTGAGAGCTGACCTGAAAGCTCCTCTCCTGTGCATCGATGGTGTACCGGCTTTAAAAGCCTGAACGCTCTCATGTACTCCTATGAACTCTGTGAAAACCTCCAGGGAGCCCGTCTGTGATTTGAAACTGATTGGCACTCAATGAAGATGAAGATAAGCTATCCTGTCAGTTAGATAGCGGATATCTGCGGCGACTACAGCGTCCTCAGCATTTCTACGATAGCTCTACGATTGCTAATGCTACAGCGGTTACCGGGTGACACAGGGAGACGCAGTGTCGAAAAACCCGTTTAATCAACAACCAACAACCAACATAATGTGCTGCGGGGACTAAGACCAGTAAGGTCTTTGAAAAAGCACTACATCTCTTAAAGCCAACAGAGCTGTGTTTGCGTTTGTGCTTACGGTAAAAGGAAACTCCGGAGTCTAACCTGTCATCTGCCCGATCTCCGTAAATCTCCGAAATCTGTTCATGGGTTTGTTCGTGGCAGCGGCAGGGACGGCTCTGGTGGTTATGTTTGTCTTTGCCTCGCCTGACCTTCGGTAATCTCATGGTGTCCTGCGCTCTACTGCAACGTAACGCTAGCCCCACAGCGAGCGTTCCAACAATTGCCGGCTGACGCTGGTCGATGCGGCATCTCGGCTTTCACTTTTCCTGCCTCCTGGGGCATACACTGTTTGCTGGGACAGTGCTGCTTGGCAAGAGGAGGTGGCAGAAACTTGGACTACGTTATTTGTTTGGAGGTGAGTGCACGAGTAAAAGGGAACAAGAACGAAGGGTAACACTTAGGACGGTAATTACTTGTTCAAATACAAAACCATCTAGAAATATTGAGCGGGGCCAGGAGTAAAGGGGGCAAAAGACTGACCCAGAGCAGAAAACCGATACCAAAAACAATACCAATATGGAAGGGGATTTATTGGGGTGCCAAGATGACCCTATTTCGTCTACTCTGCTTACTCAGCCTACTCCGCTTACTCAGGAGATTTGCAGTGGCCATACCCGCCCAGAAACAAAAGGGCTGAAGGTCAAGATGGGGAGAGAAAGGGAGAAAGATATGGAAATGGAGAAGGAGAAAGCCAAAATCAAAGTCATCACAAAACTAAAAAGTAAAGAGAAGGATAAGGATAAGGAAAGAGACAAGGACAAGGACATGGATAAGATTGGCGGCAGCGGCGACGATTATGAATGTAGAGATACAACTGATTTGCTTGAGAAAAAAGCAAAGCGGCTGCAAACAATTAAAAATGTAAAAATTGCTGCAAGAAGCAGCGGGCAATCAGATATTGCTCAACCTCGAATATCAAACACCTTTAATATTGTGGCCAAAATATCTTCCGACCCTATAGAGGGGTACTGCCAACCCAGTCCTGATCTGAAATCTAACAATACAAAACTAGGGGCAGATGGAGCTAACCCCTAACTAGTGTGTGCACAGAGAGTCTGCCTGGTGCGAGAGAAACGCCGAGTATTGCACAAACGGAATCAAATGAACCACACGGCTCAAATGACCTTGACGAACTGAATAAGATCATACCTGTACAAACAGGGGCGCAAGAAATAGAAACACCAATAACCACGGCCATCGCAACGTTTAAAAAACCGAGAATCGGCATAAATCTCCGTTCTGACAGCTCTGACCACTCCAATGTTAAGGGCACTCAAGATTCGGACTATACTAACTATTCTCAAAACCCCGTTCGGGATCAAGGGCAGAATAAACCTTACCCTGTGTTACAAGAACCCGATTTTTAATCAAGTCCAAGTTCAAGCTCTGAAATCTACGAAACTGGCGCCTCAATTTCAACCTCAAGTGAGCAACAGAAATTGGAACAGACAAGTTCCGAAGCTATTATGTCAGACCCTGAATTACCCGAATCCGATGTAAAGAAACAGAACACCTCCTTCAGAAGTAGCTTTATAAAGAAGAAACAGGAAAGAAAAAGGGAAAGACAAAAGAGACAAAGGAGACAAACCAAACTAACCCTTGAAGATACCACAGATCAAGGGAGTAATACTGAACAAACAAACTATCAGGCAAGGAATATCTTACCACAAGAGACCGATATCAACCTAAGTCCCATGGGGAAGGCCTTCCGAAAACCCAAGACATCTAAAAATATGCAAACCGAGATAAGTGATGATATTCGAGATCAATCAGACCTCTCCCTTTGCGATATCTTGAAATCAATCAAGAATTTCCATGAAGATGTCAAACATGATAATAAGAAAAACCACGTAGCTATCCAGAAACTTCAAGGTGCAATACAAAAAGTAGGACAAACTTGTCTAGAGATCTCGGACAGAATGGCTTCTGTTGAAACATGCACGGAAAATCTGGAAAAAGATGTCTGTAACCTACAAACACTTGGGAAAGAACAGGAAGGCATAATTAAAGACCTAATGGTGAAAGTTGAAGATCAAGAAAATAGAGCCAGACGAAATAACTTACGTTTTCTTGGGATTCCTGAGAATTCTGAGGGACATGATCCAAGGGGCTTCATAATTACACTACTAAAAAAATCATTTCCGGAGCTACAAATGTGGGATTTTAACAAGGAAATTCATCGGGCCCATCGCTTTCCCTTGATACCTCCCAGGCGAACGCAGCCTTCAACTCTATATCCCCGAGCGTTTCTTGTCAACTTCGGCAATTTTTTGTTACGTGAAGCTATTTTTGATCTTGCACGCCCGACAAAAAAAAAGACAATTTAAAGACTTTACGTTTTTTTGTAGACCAGATTTTGCCCATGCTACTGTCGAAAGAAGGTGGAGGATGAGACAATTATTCACACCATTTGAACGCATCGGGGCTACTGTTTACTTACAGAATCCTGCACGGTTAAAGATTATATTTAACGGCAATACAAGAAGCTTCACTAGTGAGATTCAAGCTGAAGCTTATCTAAGAGAAATTACAATCCCAGATAAAAAAAATCTAAAAAATAACCGTAATTTTCTAAAAAAACTATCTAATCTGAATTTAGTTAGATATAATGGGTGGGCTAATACAAGTCAGACATAAATGACGAAGAAGGAGGGGAGCACATAAATATCTACAGGGATATTAAGGGGGGGCAAAAAAAAAAAAAAGGAAAATAAAGATATATGTCAGGTCAGCCGCCGTTCGTTGCCCTCTGACCGCAATGATGCCCACAATCTGGTTCAAGCGGAACCAGGTAGCCTCCCTTAGGGGACCTGGGGGGTGGGATCAGGGGGTGGGGAAGGGGACACAGGTTTTTTTTTATATTTACACACTCAATTTCAAATTGTTTTAAAGGGTTGGGGGGGCAGCGAGTTGGGGAGGGCTTACAGGCGTATTGATTTGGCTAGGTAAATTGGTACGCTTAAAACTTTAAAATGAGTCAAATTAAAATTCTAACCATTAACATATGTGGCCTAAATGATTCAAACAAAAGACAGAGAACAGCTGTAGGTCTTAATTCAATAGGGGCAGACATTGTCTGCCTCCAGGAAACTCATATTGAAAGGTCCCAAATCACAGTTTTAAAAACCCTTGGATATAAAGTGATTACGGCTACAACTCAGAGCAATAAAACACGGGGAGTCGCAATTTTAGCCCGTAGCGGGGGTCTCCAATTTGGTAAATCAATCGCAGATAAATCTGCTCGATGGGCAATTACCGAATGCAATTATGGTGTGGGGAAAAAACTAACTATCTGCTCGGTATATGGGTGTGTTGATGATGACCCAGGTCCTTTAGAATTTCTATCTAACGAATTGGCCCATTGGCCACTACCATTGATTATATGTGGCGACTTTAACCTAAATCTTCCTTCAAACTGGGCACTGGGGCACAATAAATTTAAGTACCTAGGTCGAAAACCGAAAGTTTTCAGAGCCCTTGAAGAACTATGTAACACACATGGATTATCAGATTGCTGGCAACTGAAGCACCCAAACAACCCAGGATATACTTTTTTTTCAAACCCACATTTCAAGTTTGCAAGGTTGGATTATATATTTGCATCACATAACATAGCCACACATAGCTCCATAGATCGACTACCTAAGATACTTTCCGATCATAATCCGCTAACCATATGTCTAGATACTGGTAAAATAGAATCAAAACATAATAGATGGACGTTTGAAAGGGCCCTTTTGTTGAATGAAGAATACTGTAAGGTTATAGAGAACTGGATCCCCGAATTTCTAGAAAATAATCTTGGCAGTGCATCGATGGAAATTGTTTGGGATACCCTTGAAGCGGAAATTAGAGGAGAAACCCTGAGATTTTCTATTAAAAATAATCAAGAGGAAAAATTAAAATTAAAAAACCTACAAAACGAATTAGCTAAAAAAGAGGAAGAGCTTATTATGGCAATTCGGGATAATATTAACATTGAAGAGTCAATCAGAGATGTTGCCATTACAAAAAACCTAATTGTAGAAGTGTTCTCTAATAAAGCAATCTGTAAAGCCACCCAAAACAAACAAAAAATGTACGAGTTTGGGGAAAACATTGGCCATCATCTTGCAATTCGGGCCAGACAGGAACACACGGATAGTACTATTAAAGAAATTAATGATCCTATTAAAGGCCTCACCCAAGATCCCAAAGAAATTCGAGATTGTTTTAAAAAATATTATTCTGATCTTTTCACAGAAACTTATAAAAATCAGTCTCAAATTGATGATTATTTGGATACGGTTATATGGACTCAGCTTTCCCAATCCGACAGAGACAGCTTGGCTGAGGCTCCGCAATGGATCGAAATATTACTATCCATTAATAGTCTTCCCTTGGGTAAAGCAAGTGGGCTCGATGGAATTCCCTCTGAATTTTATGCCAGATTCAGCAAACAGCTACAAGAGATACTTATAATGTTGATGACCCAGGTCTTTAATGGTGGACAGCCACCAGGATCTTGGGCACTAGCAAAAATAATTGTATTCCCAAAGAAGAACAAAGATCCAACAGAGCTAGGGGCTTATCGTCCAATCACCTTAATTAACAACGATTCCAAAATCTACTCGAAAATACTTGCCAGCCGGATTGCCCCCCTCATACATAAAATTATATCGGTTCGGCAACATGGATTTGTTCCTGGCAGATCGACCATCGATCACATACAGAGAGTTATTACACTCTTTGACATGACCGAGGTGGCAGGAGACCCTATGGCACTAATATTACTAGATGCTGAAAAAGCGTTCGATAGGGTCTCCTGGCAATATTTATGGACAGCCATGTCAAGGAGTGGAATTGGGGAAACTTTTATCAAAGCAACCCGTATGATGTACCTTAACCCAGAAGCAGCAGTGGTGATAAATGGGGATATATCTGAAAACTTTAAAGTGACGAGAGGAACGAGGCAGGGTTGTCCCTGCTCCCCATTGCTTTTTGCCATTTTCATAGATCCTTTTATTCGGAGACTAGAATTTAACTTAGCAATAATACCAGTAAGGACCCCTCATGGAGACACTAAAACATTAGCCTACGCTGATGACATCGCCCTAACCATAAACAATCCCAGTGACGCTATAAATTTTAATCGAAATAGAGGCCAAACACTTCGGTGAAGTTTCAGGTTATAAATTAAACCAAAACAAAACCCAAATAGTTATTAATAAACAAATTAATTGTGTTGATGTAAGGATTGTTGAAAATGCGACCTACCTAGGGGTAAATATCACCGCTAATCTCAACAATTTGGTCAGCTTAAACATGAATCCACTTTTGAAACAAACAAGCTTATCACTGAGGAGACTACATAATTTACACTTAACAATTTTTGGAAGGAGCAACTTAATTAAAATGATATTTTTTCCTAAGTTTTTATATTTTTTTTTAGAAGTATTTGTTTAATTTTTGATCAACATATATTTACAGAACTGGATCATATATTTTCTCGTTTTATCTGGGGGTATAGCAGCCGTGAAGAGCCATGAAATTTATTAATTTACCCAAAGATAGAGGTGGACTTGCCCTACCCAATTCTAAAGCATATTGGTGGGCTTGTACACTTAATTATAGCAGAATGCTTCTAATCCCAAATCCCGCTTTAAATCCTGTAGGAAGGGTCCCAACCCCACAAGAACTTATTCTCGGGGCCGCAACGGGTGATCATCTTTGGCGTTTGACCTATGACTGTCATTTTAAAAAGGTTCGGTTTAAAACCCTTAAAGGAATGTATTATGTATGGGGTAACGTACGCAAAATATTGGGGATTGGTTGATTTTCATATTAAGTATAAAGGGAGATTCCCAGGCAGACCAATTAATACACTAACATGTGACTTGAAGCCCATATGTTAGAACATGTACACATTCAAATTTAGCAGACAAATGAACTAAAATAGTTAAAAATGAATATTTTATTTTTATATGATTAAAAACACTGTAAAAATATTTTCATAATGGTGTATGCAAAAACTGATCGGGGAGAACAGTTATGACTCACAGCTTACAATCCTATATGTGTGGAAAAATTCCAAACTCAGCCTGACAGGTTGTTCTCGTTACTATTATGTTCTAATCAACTAAACAGAGAGACAAAGACAGACAATTGATTTTTGTCATTATTTTGACACATCCGTTAAAATATTCAACAATGCTACTCTTTGGAACACTCAAACTATACTGTATCTCAAAGATGAAGCCGTTAGTGCGGATTATGTCCTGTAATAGCGTCGACGCGTTTCGATGGTTCTATTTATGGTCCATCTTTATCAAGACAATAATACTGTCCCTCTTGTTGTAGGCAATGGTTGGTTGCCGTAGTTATTTGCTCCTTATATCATCACGTTCTGATTCCACATGTACAAGGGAGTCGATGAGTCCTTGTCATTACGATAAATAAAAATAAAAATAAAAATAAAATCTATTTCTGCGCAAGCAGTAGTCGGATAAAAGTATATTTTATGTATAAAAAGGGCACTCTTCAACGTTGTGCTTGCATGTTCGGTTGAACCTTGATAATATTGAAACCTCTGGTTCTTGAGCCGAGTTGTCTCCAGTTAACTGCATAGAATCGTGATTTTCCCAGGTTGCCCGCTCTAAGCTACTGCGGTAACACGAGCTGCCGTGTGATAATCTAATTGTGACATAAAGCTTCGCACTTGTTCTCGTGCTTTATAATCGGCCCCGGAACCCAGGCCTCCACGTAAGTCCTGGTCTCAACCATTAAAAGTGGGGATACGTGTATAAAATGGACTGAAAACGCTATCCCTGGAGAACGCCGGAGTTGAGGCTCCATATTGCCTGTAGATCTCGGCTAATCCAGATCCCCAAGTATTTAACCTCTTCCGCCTCCCAACGCAGAGGGTAGTCAGAGTGCACCTCAGTAGTACCGTCCGTAAGGGGAAAGATGACCGATTTGGACCAATTAATGGAAATGCCCGCAAGGCCCTCAAAGCGGACAAATTCCCGCAAGACAGGATCCAGATTATCGGCCGGATTGATAAGATAAAGGGTCACATCTTTTTACAGTGTTTTTAATCATGTAAAAATAAAATATTCATTTTTAACTGTTTTAGTTCATTTGTCTGCTAAATTTGAATGTGTACATGTTCTAACATATGGGCTTCAAGTCACATGTTAGTGTATTAATTGGTCTGCCTGGGAATCTCCCTTTATACTTAGTATAAGTACCCTATTTCCCCTGGCTTGGCAAGGGGTCCCTCTCATTTTCACTTTTTAAAGATTTTCATATTATACAACTATCTACGGTAATCAAAATCTCCCCGCAATTTTCTCAGATTCATGTATGAAACGCTGCGCTACGTTAGGAATTACTAAACTTGGCTTATTTTTCAATCTATCTGGGTTTAAAACATTTGAATCATTAAAGAATAAATTTCTACTAGAACATCGCGATTTTTACAAGTATTTGCAAGTAAGAGACTTTCTGCTGAAAAAAGGGGGTGGTAACATAGCTTTCCAGACAATACAGATAATAGATATGATTATAAAGAATAATACAATTAAAATCAGTGAAATTTATAATAATTTAATTATACATTTACCTGAGGATCTTGATAAACACTTTCAGATATGGCAGGATAAATTAGAAATCACCGAAAACTCTATTCAAACTGCATTTAACTTCTCGCAATCTATTTTAATTTCAACCAAACTGCAAGCACAATTTTATAAGACCTTCTTTCAGTTATATTATACCCCCAAAAAGATTGCAAAATGGAGCAAGGGTAATGGGACGAAATGTCCAAGATGTGCACTCCCCGAAGTGGATTTAATACATATGTTCGCTACTTGCAAAGAACTTTATACCATTAGACGGGACATTTTGATCTTCTTTTCTAAAATCCTCAAAAAAGATATTGAAATAACAACAGCAGAAATAGTTCTGGGTGTTGAAGGGGATTCTCGACCAACTCAAATAAGGGGATTTATATTTGTTGCAATGTCAATATTGAGAATTTGTTTAGCGTCAGCTTGGTTAGACCCACAACCACCTTCATTTCAACAATGGAGGGCTCGCTTACTTGCAACTTATAGCTTTGAAATAGCTATATACAGATGTAAGGGTTTGAACAAAAAAAAGAAAGGTCTAGCTATTTGGGATCCACTTAGAGCTTGGTTAGAAGATATTAAATAACCAAGATTAAATGAAGTTATGATGTAATTTTTTTTTGTTAAATGTATATGTATACAAACAAATTGTAATGCCTGTAAGCTGCTGGGTGGTGGGGGTGGGGGGGTTGGGATATGTAAAATAAGTCAAAAATCTAATAAAGATTTGTTTAAAAAAAAAAAAGACTGAAAAATAAGAAGTGTAAAAAAGGGAAAAGCAAGGCAGCAGGCCTTTTTTCTATTCTATATACCCAGAATCTGGAACAACATCCCCGTATCCATGAGGACCGCCCCCACCACTTCTCCAATTTAGGAAGTGATTGAAGACTCAACTGTTTATATCTCACACCACATTAACGGTCCACAGCCCAACTACCTCTCCTATCACTCATTGACTGTAAGCTTGTGTTTGACCACGGGCAGCGCTGCACTGTCGTTTGGCTAGGTTTGCTATATAGAAATACCATACACATATATACCGCCATACATAGAGTGGCAGAAGTTAAGCTCTGGAATGCCCCCTCTTTGGAGAGTGAGATCCACCCAAAACTTTTTCACTTTTAGAAACTTTTCAAAACGTACTTGATTTGAAAAAAATATAATTCCCATTTCTCCATCTGGACACCAAGCCTATAACTACTTGCACTTCTCCGATGTAAAGTGCGGAGAAACTTTGATATACATACGCTCTACCAATACCCACTAGGATTGGATTATATAATTCTTTACCCTGTGATGATGACTGCAAAGTTTTTCTTCAAGTCAAGTGTAAGTTGTGGCCACTGGATCAGAGAGCTTTAGGGCCACATTCCTGGCTTTGGATCTGTGGCTCATAAAAGGACGAACACAGAAAGTGCACCCTCACCCAATCAGGTTTTTTTATTTCTTAAATTTGGATCTCCGGATGGTTTCGCGTAACATTTGCAGACTAACTGTCCTGCTATTTTTAACTTGATTGATAGGTTGGCTCAATTTGATGCCTAAAAATAAATCCAGGTGTTTGATGGATCTGCATGAAACTTGCCATGACAAACCCAAACTGGGTGAACTTTTTTTTTAATGGTTCGCGCAGATTCGTCAAACATGCCAGAGTTATTAAGAAAACAAAAAGCCAGCTTTTTAATGAAAATTCAGCCCTTATATAACTTTATAGGCATTATCGCTGCTTGTGCTCATATATATATATATCTATATATATATTATCTACTATTAAAATTCTATTTTGAATAACTTTGGCGCCGGTTGACGAATCTTCGCGAAATTTTCAAAACTAATGGGGCGCTCCGCTCAGCTCCTACCCTGAAAGTCTCAAGGGGATTCGTCAAGCGGGGGCAGAGAAAAAAGGGGGGTCCCAAAACACGCTTTCCCCATGCATTTTCCTATAGGACCTTTAGTCGAAGGTACAGCCCGAATGGCTGAACAGAATTACTTGAAATTTGGCAGAGAGGTAGTCCTCAGGTCAGGGAAGTGCCTTTTGCATATATGGAGTCAATCTGTTCTGTATTTCCAGAGAAAATTGCATTTAAAAGCACATACATATCTATAGCCGCGCACTGTGCGCTCACCTTAACGTGCGCGAGCGTAATTCTGATTGGTTGTTGCATGTCAGTCAACGCTCGAATCGGTCGAAATCAGGAAGTGTCGGCCGCCATTTTGTTTGTTTTCAGTGGAAAAGTAAGGTGGCGAACGTGAAAAGGGGGCAGGGTAGAGAGTTCCTGACCCCCTGGCCTTTGTCAGGGGGTCCCTGAAGGACCCCGAAGGCAGAAAAAAACATTTACATTTTTTTTTTTAAATCGCGGGGGTGCGCGCACCGTGCGCGCACCGTGAAAAACCATTCAAAAAACTTAAAAATTACTTCAGATAACTATAACTCGCGCGACCGCCACTCTATCACAAGGATGATGTCATCAGTGATGTCAAGAGTGATGCCACTGACCATGTCATGAGTGATGTAATATGTGACGTCATGAGCAGAGGATTGCGGGCGCGCGAGTTATAGTTATCTGAAGTAACTATAACGGGGGAATTTCATTGGTTTTTTACGAGTGAAATATCCACCTAACTATAACATGTGTGAAACCTATGGTTTTTTAAGTGAATTTGCAAGGTTTTTTAAATGCTAATTCCTAACTATAACGTGTGTGAAACCTATGGTTTTTTCAGTGTATATATATATATATATATATATATACACACACACACACTATATATACATTCAATCAAAATAGCTTTATTTCGAGACAAAGTCATAAAAGCAGAATAAAACAATTGATAAAAAAGTACAATAAAACATCTTCAGCGAGACATACAATAAAAGAGGCAGTCCATTAGTCTAAAATACTACTTACATTGAAACCTGGAATAAAATACAGTATCTCTCTCACATAAAAACACTTTACTAAAATAAATAGTAAAAATTTATAAATACACATCACCACTTAAGGTGACTAGTGCAAAATCAACTATTACTCCCTGTCTCTAGCGCCTATAATTTAATAAGAACACATTACTAAATATAATGATGGTAAGTAAAGTAAGTAAAATTTTATTGTGTATGGTTAATTAAAACCTTTACAAAAGAATAAAAATTCAAAAGAGCTTATTTCATTTAGATAAATAATTAAAAAGCATTTGCGGAATGATGACCCTTTTTTTTTGGAGAAATAAAGTCCAACTTTCATTGTCTATCATCAAAGTCATATTCCAATAAGGCTTTAGATTTTGCCCAATAGGTCACCTCTATTTTCATTTTTCTGCAGAAGGAGACTCGCTTTCTGGAAAAATCTAGTGGCCCTACAAGCTGTCTGCAGCTGTTGGCTGTTCAGTACTAACAATGCTGCCGACCGACATGTTCTAATTTGGGAAAGGCGGAATATCTGTAGGAGATAATACCGTCTCAATTTACTCAGAAAGGGACAGATGCACAGGACGTGAATCAAGGTTTCTTCCGAGAGACCACAAAGCCTGCACAGCGCTGTTGGCCATGTTTGCTGCCATATCGGGATCTGATCTTTTGTGGTGTAGGTTCCCAGCCGTAATCGTAGTAGCATTTGTTGCGTTGATGGTGTTATGTAATTAACTAGATACAGTTGCGGGACGCATCTCTCATACGTGGCCAGTACCATCCAGCCATGTTTTTTCTTTGCCAGTGCTGATTTATCGGCCATCCAGGATTTCTGTTTTGCAGCTCCATTGGCTATTTTTTTGAAGGCCGCAAAGGTATGTTTGGAGTTCCACGTCTCTTGCATGTCTAAACTTTTCAATGCTTCTTCCAGTGTTGTTTTCCAAGCCTTTTTTCCTTTTGTTTGATTGTTAATTTCAGACCAACATTGACCCATCAGTGTGTCTTCTTGAGCTGCTCTTAATTTCCAGCATGTTTTTATTATGGCGGCTTGTCTGGCTTGGTGCTGATTTAATAACCCGAATTCAAGGCGTACTTGCGCCTGAGATGCAAACTGCGGAATTTGGAAAAGGTATTTAAACAACACTGACTGTTGGAGGTTCAGGAAATTAGCGTCTTTGCCTCTATATAGGTCAGAGGCATACGTGAGGGAAGGTAAAAATTTGGCAGCAATCACTTTCAGCAGATATTCATTGGATGGACATTTTAATTTAGTTTGTATTATGTTTAAGACAAACCGCAGTTTGTTTGCCTGGGCTTTTCAATACAAGGTCTGTTCTCTTAATGACCATCTTGAGTCAATGAATACTCGCAAATACTTATAGGTAGAACTTTGCTCTATGTTATGTCCAGCAATGTACCATCTGAATGTTTGCTGCCCTGGGTGAGACGCAAAACAGACCACTTTCGTTTTTTTATAGTTGAATTGCAGCCCATGCGTACAGATGTATTTGTGCAGCCTTGTTATAGCGCGTTGGAGACCCAACTGGGTCTGGCTGCAAAGGACTATGTCATCAGCGTACTGCATAATCCTTATTTTGTGTTGGGCTAAATTTGGAGGGTCTGTTTGGATCTCTGAGATGCTCTTGTCAAGGTCCGCAGTAAAGATATTGAAAAGGGTAGGGGCCAGTACCCATCCCTGCTTGAGGCCAATGTAGGTGGGGATTTTTGGTGGTGTTCTGTCCCCATTGCCAAGTTTTATCTTAACCCAGGTGGATGGGTACAAATTTATAATGGCCCGTAGCAACTTCGGAGGTGTGCCCCAGCTGGCCATCTTTTCCCATAGCATCTCCCTTGGTACTGTGTCGAAAGCCGCTTTTAGATCGACAAAACAGGTGTACAGTTTCGTAAATTTGACCTTTGCTTTGTCAATAAGAAGATTCAGCGCTGTCAGGTTACATGACGTGTTGGTTCCGGGCCTGAACCCTGTCTGGGTGATTGGGAGGATGTTGTTACTACTAACCCAATCTTCCAATGATTTCAGGAGATTAGATGCATATGCCTTGGCCTCTACGTCTATAATGATGGTAAAATTCCTCCTAAATCACGCATCACTTGTACATATATACAGTAATAAAAATATTTTTTTAAATACACTAGGTGATTTACAAGCCCCGTTCTACCAAACTAGAACGCATCTTTTGTCTTAGTCTCCACATTCCCAACAGGAGCCTGCTAACACCGAAACAAACTAAATGATTATCATTGAATTTGAACGTCCTTATTGCCTCTGTGTATTTTCTTGCTCCCAGTCTTTGACACAGTGGAGGAATCCATCTTTTCCTGCAGATGCTATAAAGGGGACAAAAAAAAGACATGTTCAACAGTTTCTTTGGGAAAGCCACACAATGAGCATGAGGCGACATAGGTGTCCTTGTTTTGGGCCCAATTGGCTAGGAACAAGCCTATAGGCTAAGATCCATGCCGAAGCTGTAGATATAAACGCCAAGCTATTGGCAGATGCATATTGTCTAGAAAGTTCTCCTTCCAGAAGAAGTTTTTAACAGAGGGAAAAGTTTCTGTCAAAGATCCTTGACTCCACCTAGAGAGCTGCGCAAATTCTTTGGCTTGCCAATACACTGATTTAAGCAGTTCTTTAGGTATAGCCCTAACTGGACCACGGGGACTCCACAAACTCTCAAGACCAATTTCCACTAGGAAGGTGTTAATATACCTTATATATGGAATATTTAAGGAACCAGGAATAGTCTGAATTTCTTCCAGGCCTTTACAATAGGAGATGAGCTCTGGTGTAAACCAGATTCTCCTCCAGTAGAGCAGAGGGGTAGCCCTATTTTATCAACGATTGGTCTCAAACCTAGGTCCTGCCTAAGTGGCAGCACAGGTGTACTAACAGGTAATCCTATAAGCTGCTTCATAAATTGGTTTTCCACAGCTAAAAAGAGGTTCACTTTAAGATGACCTCATAATGCGGCTCCATAACACGCCGACCTCAGTGCTTGAGAATTATATATTTTTTTAGGGCTGGGCTGGGCTGATTGGTCGTAACTGGGACCTTAATATCATCTTAATTATTCCCCCGCTACTTGTTCCAACTTCAGCCTATGGCACATAAGGTGAGTGTGCCACCCCATCTGCTTTGTCAAGGTTACACCCAGATAATCGAATGTGCTCACATGCCGAAGGGAGATGCCTGCTAACTTAGGGTTTACATTATACAGAGGCACAGTCATGACTCTTAGTTAAGGTTGACACCTCACTTCATGGGAAATCCTATTTTTATTTAGCAGGACCTGTAGGAGTGTGCCAAATCTAGTGCAGATCACTCCAACAATTCAAATTTTATAAGGGAGTCCCAAATATTTATTTACTCACCAAAAATGTGAGATTTTCAATTAGATCGTTTTTCTGCACATAACACCAAAACCGATGGATGATTCTTAATCAGGTTTTTTATGGCCAAGGAGACTTTCTGTCATTCTTTGCCTTTTTTTGGTTTGGTGAAAAGCTGTTCATCAATGGTATGATACTAGAAGTCTTTATTTCCTTATCAAATCATCTATGAACGCAAAGCCTGCCTTTCGTCCTGTTGCTGAACTAGGAGGAGCAGTGATGCAGATGAAGAGCCTATGCTCACCTGTGGGTCCCTGCGTTCAAACTCTTGGACTCTTGCATCTTACTGAAGGCAATGTTTACTCCATGGCCTCCTAGACTCCACATGAATCCCCCCCAACCCCTTTTCAGGGCATCCTACCTGCAGCAGCCTTACTCATTGTACGCCTGAAGAAATATAACCACATCATCCCCACTGTGAGAAGTTGGCCTGATGTATGATGTCACTAGTTCTAGTGTACACCTTATATCAGTCCAAATACCCTTATGGTGATTGGTTGTAAAGTCAACCTTATAGACCAGCTATCCTAGTGGTAGCATGGACAAGAGCAGTCTTAGGCTAAACTCTGAATGGCATGTGAAGCCAGCTGTGATACCATATATAATCCCTTGAATACCAAATGAAAGGACACCACAACATATATATATATAAAATAAAGTGTATTTATTCTAGTCAAACCCTCAGCACTCTTTATGAGATTAGAGGTAAGTACAACACAGTCTTATTTATGCATACATTAAGTCACACAGGTAAGTAATACAGTTAGGCCCTAGGGGCCACGCAAACCATATACTAAGTAAGTGGTATAAGGACCACTGTCACGGAAATAGGATAGGCCTAGGCCTAGGGAATTGCTGGGGCTACACTATACTACCAAAGGTTAGGAAGTGGGAGGCCCACGGGATTCAGGTGCAGAGTGGAAACACTCACGCGTAATGCGTAAAAGTCACTAGCAATAGTACAGTTTAGAAATAGATAGATTTAGGACACTTCCGGAGTAGCTAGGAAGTCGAGACTGGAAAACTAGACACTAGGATAGTCACTATCCTGATGAGCACCGGAGTACCCAAGTTACCTAGCCCACAGGCTGCGGGTGCATAGGGGTGAAGTTGCGTCGGGTTTCGTCGTCGACTCCTATGGATGCCTGAAGAAAGATGCTGACAGGCAGTCAGTGAAGAGTGTCCGGTGGATCCCAAGGCTGGGATCAAGAAGAGAGGAGACCTGCAAGCAGAAGGGACAGAGTCAAGGTCACTAGTCAGTGACCACGTGGAACCAGGAAGGAACCAGGCGATGTCGTGAAGATTGCAGGTGAAGGTGAAGCTTGTCGCTGCAGCCACGAGGACCAGGGAACGTCGAGGACGACCAGGACCAGGAGGCGAGCTGTCCCACGAAGGCTCTTGCTGTCGGCGGCGTCGAAGTTGGACTAGGACTCACCAAGCCTTGGCAAGCGGAACCCACGCAGAACGGAGGACTTGCTTCTGGTGCAGACCAGGAAGGTCTGGGGTGCTTCTCTTTTTCAAAGAAGCAGGAGCCAGTCTGGAGGAGCCAAACCAGCGATGAAGATTTCAGGATGCATCGTCACAAAGGCCACTAGCCAGCGGGCAAGCAACCGGACAGACGCGGCAAGCAGGAAAATGCAGAAGGGCCCCACGCAGGACTCGTGGAGTGTGGGGGGCTGGTCTTCGGTGCAGATGGTGCTTGGGGTTGGGGCTTCTCAATCCCCGGTGCACAACTTCGAGGGTGCCTCAGAAGCTGCGCTTGAAGATACTAGCCACTTTTCCCAGGTAGCCGGTCCCACGTCTCTCGTCGCCTCCACGGATCTCAGCTCTGCTGTGGATGTGGATCAGGGTCGGAGAAGTCTGGAAGTCAAGGCTCTGGTCAGGCTCTGCAGTCGGTCCCTCGTAGAACTTTAGCAAAGCAAAGGGTAGTCTCTTGATGGTGCCTGTTTGCACAGGGTAGCCACTCCTTGGCCACAAGGGAGATTCTTCAGTCTTCTTCTTTCGTCGAATGTCGAAGGTCCAGAGTTTCTGTTCAAGTTTGCAGGTTCAGGATAATCTAAAGTCTTGAGGCCCAACTCCCACTCTTATACTAATCTGGGGGGCTGGGATACCTGCTAGGTCACGCCTTATGGGTGGGACCTGGGAGGGGGTGGTTACACCCACTTCCCTTTGTCCAGTTTCGCGCCAGAGCTGGGGCTGGAGTGCCCCAGCGCCGGTTTGAACTGGACTATGCAAGGAACACCTTGTGTGCCCCAGGCATGTCTCATTCCTTTCAGCCCACCCTGCCCCAATACACTAAAGGCTGTCTGGGGAGGTGCTAGCACCTCCCCAAGCAGGAAACCTATTGTCCAGGCCTCCCTGGCTGGGATCACTCCCAGCAGCAGGAGGTCAGACTTGTGTCGTGGCAGCAGCATCCATTTTGTGATGCTGAGGCTTTGGTCAGAGATTAACAGTGAAGTATGATTTTAACATGTCTTTTCCTCTAGAAGGGGGGAATAATATCCTCATGTCCAGAAATGGTATGGGGGTATTATTCCACAGTGTTAGACACCTTACACGACATGTTTCGATAAAGCCAAACCATAGTTACCATAACCGTCTAAGATTATAAGGCACTTTAAGAGTATATGGTAGGCTATATCATAGAACAGCTATAAGGACATGGTTCCGTTAGCTGCAGACAGGCTCAGCTCATGCTAGAGCACCATCTCACATGTTACCAAGCACTCTGCCTCCAGGATTGTTAAGGCCTGCCATAGGAGTGACTGATAGGTACACATGTGTCTATATGTAAGTTAGGTATAGGAATACTACACCTAAGCAAGGGGTGATTACACGACCTTGCCCCAGCTGAGTGATCAGCCAGTTGTGTCAAAATGGAAGGCCAGGCCAGGGGTGGCATCAGTGCTTAATTTGTAAAATATTAAGTGCCAGGGCTCTGACCAGGATGCCACTGCAGCTTGCACCACCCATCGCCCCTGTCATCGCTTGCAAAACAACTACTAACCATCTCTCTCGCATGTAAATGCGACAGTTCAGATTATTCAAGGTCCCCAAACCTAAAGGAATGGCTGGGGAGGCAGGTATTAGTATTTTTTTTATTTATATTGTTGTCCTAAACAATGTTATACTGCTCATTTCTAAATTACATGAGCAGCGCCACCTTGTGGCAGACTGCCCTACCTGTGGTGTTGACAATTAGGTGCCGGTGCCGAGCACCGGACACCAATTAAGTGCCGGTGCTCAGCACCGGAAAGCTCCGGCTCAAATTAAGCACTGGGTGGCATAATACATGCTGCAGCCCCTGGTAGGTCTAGGGTACACCTATGCCCTGGGTACCTAGGGTACACTGTACAGGAGCCAATAAGGTGATCCTATCCAAATGGGTTATGCACCTAAAGTACATAGTATCAATTTAGAGAGAGAACAGCAGGGCTGTGGGTCTGATTAGCAGGCCCACAGCCACATCTAAGTCGAAAACCAGTAAAGCAAAAGCAAAAAGTGGGGGTGAACATAGAAAGCAGACCCTACTCTCCTACACCCACCCTGTTGGAAATCCTCTGGCTGCACTTGCCTGCCCTCACCATCTTCAAACCAGTTGCATCAGCAACAAAGACTTCACGACCGGTACCCATGCCCACCTGGCTGACAAGCTCAGCATCGTCAGTGGCTCTCGGCAGGCCTGTAGCCAGGTCACCGTCTAACTGGAGACGGAGAACTGCAAAAAAGGAAAAACAGGTGTGAGAAGTTGGCCTGGCATATGCTGTCTCCTAGTTATAGGGACACCTTGCACCAGTCCAATTCGACTCTTATTGATGATAGGTTTAAGACAACCTTTAAAGAAAGCTATCCTAGTGGTAGCTGTGGAGAGCAGCCTTCAGGCTAAGTCTTGAAGGAGTGTTAAGCTTATTGTTTTACCATAGATAACCTTTTGAATAACCAAATGAAAGAGTAGCCCACACAGGTATATATATAAAATATATGTATTTATTCTAGACAGAATCTCACAGTCTCTTTATGAGGCTGAGGCAAAGTTACAATTCAAAACAAGCATTGATAGATACAATAAATAGCACTGTTAACATTGGGCCCCAGGGGGGGACCAAACCATATACTAAAAAAGTGGTATAAGAACCACGACAATTCTACAGACAATGCCTAGAGCATTTAGGATCGCTGGCCCCTTAAGAATCCACCCCAGGTTATGAGGAAGGGGACCCACGGGAGGCGCGTGCAGTGGAAATAGCTGCTATCGGGATCTCTATTATATCCTATGGAGAATGTCGCGGTTGAATTTAAACAGATTAAGGACACTTCTAGCAGGAGTTCAAAGTTAAAACTTTAGACTTAAGCTTTTGAATAGCCCACTACCACGAGAGTACCGAGGTACCACTGTTACCTGTCCCAGGGAAGCCGGGTGCATAGGTCGTTTTCGCGGGCTGATTTTCAATGGAAAAATGTTCAAAAGTTCTGCTAGCCAAAAGCGTCGATGATGCCGTGAAGATTAAAGGTGTAGAAGTTGTAGAGAAGAACCTGAAAGCAGAGGGGACAGAGTCTGGGTCACGGCACAGTGACCAGGGAGGTCAAAGCAAAGAGCCCTTCAATGTCGGGTGCTTCAAGTGGAAAGAGGTGTAGCTTGGATCTGCAGCCACGGGCTCCGGGAGGCTTCAAGGAAGGCCAGCTTCGGGAGGGCGACTGTCCCACGTTGGATGAGGGTCGCTGCGGTGTTAGTGTCCGGATTGGATCCACTAAGCCTTGGCAACCCACGCAAGATGAACAAATCAGCTACTGGTGCAGACCCACGAGGTCTGTGAGAGGTCTCCTTCAAGGAGACTGGAGAGCAGGCCTAGAGCAACCAGGGGAACTCTTAAAGTTGAAGATTGTCCTCCGCCAGGGCCCACAAGTCGAGAGACAAGGGACCGCGGAAGGCAGCAATTTTGCGTGCGTAAAAGAGAGCCCACGGGCCACCGGGGCAAGCTAGGCCGCTGGTCTTTGGCACAATTGCTGCTTAATGGTTGGCTCAAGTTTGGGCCAAAGCACGACTTCCCCACTGGTCAGGGTCGTGTGCTATGCAAGAGGTGGCCGGTGTCCTGGGGTATTGGGGATCTCGGCACCCACGCGGTCCTCGGCTGGGCACACTCACTGGCCTCTGGGATGCTTAGGAAACCCACCTCAGGGTGCTGGGAGTCGACGAAGTCCGAAGGAGCAGCGAAGTTTCAACCGGGTCACTTGCAGTGTTTAAGGTGCCGGCCAACCAGGGGGATAACTCCTTTACCCCAAGGGAGATTTCTTCCGTCAGAAGATCAAGACTGTAAAGTTCAAGAGTAATCTGAGGCTCTGGGGCCACGTTATTCACCTTTATCCCCAAGATTAGGGGAGTGTCCAGAGTAGTGTCCACCAATGGATGGTGAGGCAGGAAAGGGTGGCTACACCCTCTCCCCTTTGTGTGTTTCCCACCTGGGTGAGGGGCAGGATGCCCCTGAACCGGTTCCAAGCGGTGTATGCAGAATGCAGGCGCTGTAGCTGCCTACGTGCAACTCTGAAAGGACATTTGGTGCACCCACCCAGTTCCAATCCACATATCCTGTCTGGGGAGTTGCTAGCACCTCCCTGCCACAGGAGCCCTATTGTCCAGTTGGCGAGGCTGGGGTTTTCCCCAGCAACAGCCAGCCAGAGTTGTGTGGGTGGCGAGTAGTAGCCATTTTGTACGACGTGTGCACTTTTAAATTGGTGTCTAAATTCTGCCGCTTTTCCCATATCGCCCCTCTAGCAGGGGGGAATCATACCCTCATGCCCATGGCTGGACTGGGGGTATGATTCCTACATGTTTGACACCAAATACGATATGGTTCTGTGTAGCCATTCTCAAGTTATCGCGTTATCGCGATAGACTTATAATGCGGTTAAGAGTATATGGTTTGGCTACACTACAAACAACCCAGCAATGATTTTACGAAGGTTGCAGGGAGGCCCTACCCACGTAGGGGTCCCCCCTCACACATACCTCAGCACCCTGCCTTGTAGTATTACCAAGGCCTGCCATAGGGGTGACCAATGAGAGTATATGTGTTGTAATGGGGTGGGATTGTAAGGGGTGCTAGAACCACCCTACCCAGACTACAGTAGTGGTCTGGTGGTGTCAGTTTGTATGGCTGTCCCAGGGTGGCACAATAAGTGCTGCAGCCCTGGTAGGCCTACTGAGGGACCCATGCCCTGGGTACCTAGGGTACAATCTACAAGGGACTGTCAGGGCATCCTCAGCATCCAATTGGTTTGTACCTAGGGTACTTCACATTAGTTTTAGGGAGAAAATAGATAGGCTGGGGTCCTGGATAGCAGGATCCAAGCCAGACTAGTCAAAAACCACTCAAATACCAGGCAAAAAGTTGGGGGCAACCATTAGTCAGATTCCACCTTCCTACAACAGGCACCAAACCTTCTCCATACAAGCACCCAGGCTCTAGAATGGCATGCCTGTATCTATCCAGTCTGCCCCAGTCCTGCACTAATTTAGGAAAGAGCTGAACACATAGGCCTCTTTATAGGACACTAAAGCGCTGTGAAGGATCAAGCAAACAAAACCGCTACCTGACCAATCACAAATTGAGTGTGTGAGCACTCTGCTCCCACATACAGGCATACAATAGGGTCTGCCAAGAGTCAGTCTTGTGCCAGCCCCGTGCCACCAAGCCAGATGTGCATGGCCATAAATCAAGCGCAGTAGGGTTTGGGTGCAGCCAACGGCTTTTGGTAGGGCATACTTGGGGGACATATTTACAAGGAAATGGCGGAGTGCAGACAATTTTGCCACGCTTCGCCATTTCCAAACTGCAGGGATGCGCTGTATTCACAATATGGTGCACCCCTGCATTTTCTGTATCGCTGGTGCTAAAAATAGCTGCCTAGTGCTAACACAGACACCCTTGCGCCCTAGTGCAAGGGTACCTGCATTGCAGGGAATGAGTGTTTATGTGCAGGAAGGTGTCTCTTCCTGCACATAAATGATCCATAATGGTGATTTGTTACTTCTAGCACACACAGGAGTGGCAAACGGTCATTATTTAATGATTGTTTATATACAGTAAGGGACACCGTCCTGCACACAAACAATTTTAATGGCGTTTTGGTCTTTTACAGCGCTCATAGAAAAAGCAACAAGCACTTGCAATGCAATCGGTCTCGCCTTTGGGAACTTATATGTATGTAGCTATGCAGCACATTAGCCTGGGTGCGGAAACATCTACTGTTCTTTAACATGGAGGGAAAGTAAGCACCAAACTGCGTGACACGCCAGGTATGGGAACACATGGAGAGCAATATTGCCTTTCAGCTGGAAATGGTATAGTCCAAAGCTCTGTTTTTAATATAAAAGCAGGGCCTTTGGTGGTCATATCACTGAAAATACAAGATTTGAAAAAAATATTGTCATCTATGGGTGCTTGTGGAAGACAATTTCTATGGACTGGAATCTAGAGAATGCTGAAGTGATTCTGGTATTTTACTGACCTCTGATGGTCGTTTTCTATCAAGAAAGTTAAATAGAGGCAGGTGCCTGAAAAATTAAAAAAGAAAGTCCCTCAGCAGAAAGCATTTTTGGTATTTTACTGACATCTGCTGGTCGTTTTCTATCAAGACAGTTAAATAGAGGCAGTTGAACAGAAAAAAAAGTCCCTAAGCGGAAGCAGACCAGTCCTAGGGCTGATCTCCAGAGCCCACAAAGTGCATGCACATATAAGTATATATTAAAGTATATATACTAAAGTATATACGAAAGTATATACAAGAGGTATCGAATGCTCTACCTAAAAATGCGGGGAAATAAAGGTATTTCTCCTTGTTGTGCCATTCTAACACCTGCTATTGCATGGTGCTAGTTTTTGGTGCTGCCTAAGATTTACAGATCCTTATAAATCTGGGGCAGCATCAAAAGCAATGGGTGTTGGTGTGTAACACCCACAGCACCACCCATCGCACGCCCCTTTCACGCAGGTACCAGCGTGAATGGGCACCATATTTTCAAAGTGGCGTTATGACACAAAAAGCGGCTCAACACCTCTTTGTAAATATGGTGCAGGGCATTGCGCCACCGGAACGTAGGTAAGTGATGTTCCGGTGGCGCAATCCCCTTGTAATGCCCTTTGGTTCTTTGTTTAGGACCTTTCATTTTCCTCCCCCCTTTTATTTTTTTACCCTTTTTAGGTTGAGCCTGTAGCAGCGCGCATGCGCTGCTCTGGTGAGACTTTATGTAAACAGTAAAAGGGCTTTGGAAAGCTCATCACACTCATGCGTGTGGTTTGTTTTCCTTCAGAGGCTATTCACCTTTACGTGCGTCTTTCTGAGAAAGACAGCATGCAATTGGGCAAAGCCGGGTGCATGTCCCGCCTTTGCTCTGCCCACGGCCTATTGCTTGTGGTTACCCGCACAGGCCACATCTGTTTTGAATTATCGTGCACAGATGCATGCGCGATAATGCAAAACAGATGTCTCGCTGTGGCACGCGCGCGCACCACTTGTGTGCTTGTCTTCTCATTGGGCTTTGGCAAAGTCAGCAACCTGTTTATTTTCACATCGCGCTTTCACTTACAGTGAAAGCGCGATGCAAAAATAAACACACGGCTACCTTTGCGGTACCGCGCTTGCTGCACATGGCTTTACCACTGCCCTGTACACCGCTTGGCCTTGCAATATCATTCAGGCAGAAGCTGCAGCAAATGGAGGATTAAAAGGACACTATTAGCGTTAATCCAATAAACGGCGCAACATCAAAATCTGGTGCAAACCAGTGTTTCCGCCCGACTCGAACTAAGGCCATGCGTGTTTGCACGCCACAGATTACATGCCTAGCACAGACCAAGCACATGCACAGCAGAAAGTACGTTTCAAGTTGTGCCCACTTGCCAGATACTGAATGCACACGACACATCGAATATTTAAACTGCACCGAATAAATCCCGCTCATCGAGTGCATGTGCAGCACTGAGAACTTGCATCACGCCGAGTTCCTGTCCGGTGCCGGGGCACACGCAGCATGAAGTGCTTGACTGCACCAAAGGACATGCACCTGCAGGATCGGTGCTGTTGCACTCAACGAGTACACGCGCAGCATCGGGTGCACATGATTCATCGACTACCTGCACTGCACCAAAGTCACATCCGAATCCGGTGCACGTGAAGCCTCGAGTCCTTGGAAACCACCAAACACACGTCCTGTGCATGTGTAGGGCATCGTGTAATAGGAAGCACCGAACTCAAACCCAGCACCGGTGCACGTGCAGCGTCGAGTAATTGGAGTGCACCAAATACATGCCCGGCACATGTGCCCTTGCAGAATCGTGTCCTTGGAAAGCACCGAACACACGTGGGCATCGTGTAATAGGAAGCACCGAACTCTCGCCCCGCACCGGTGCACGTGCAGCGCCGAGTAATTGGTGTGCACTAAACTCACGCCCGACACCTGTGCAGTAATTTGAGGCCCTGAACTCTCGCCAGCGCACGTGCAGCGTCGAGTACTTGGAGTGCACCAAACACGTGCCCTGTTCCCGCGCAGCGCTCAAAGGGAACGGCAGCAGCAGTACGGCTCCTTCCCGGTCCCTCCTCTCGCACGCGGGCCCGAGAGGCTCGCCCCGGCCCTCGGCTGTGACAGGGCCCTGCTCCGCTAAACGCATGGTAATTTAATGCGCCCGTCGCCCCATTAAAATTAATGCCAGCGTACACTCGGCAGCAGGCCCCACGAGAGCAGCCCTGCCATCCACGCGCTCGAAGGCTTCAGTGTTTGCCCAGGCCCGGCCCCCTATTTGCATAGATTAGCATGGCCGCGGCGGCCCAATCTGTCCTAATTTATTATTAATCACAGCAATTTGCTGCGCTCGCGGCCGCAATGTTGACTTGCTGCGCTGGGCGAGGTGGGGTTCATTATTTTACGGTCTCTCTCGCGCACGACCTTCTCCGGGTGGAATAGTTTGGGAGGTCGGAGGCGATGCCTTGAATGTCCTCCTGCCAAGCTCTCATTTCAGTCCCCAAGTCTCCTTAGTCCAAGTGCCAATAGCTTATACAGACCATGTGTTTTACTTTGGATTCTGGGACTTGTAGTCTTCTTGTTCCTCCGATTACAAACCAAGGACCTGCATTGTATATATTATTTCTTACCTATGTAATCGGGAAACCTGCTGTCTCAGTGGTCTTGAGGAAACACCAAACTCAAGGGGCCAAGTCGAAAGAGGGCCACTACACTATCGTCATGGAGACAGCGCTTTTCACCAACAGGTAAGTATATTGTATTTAATATTTATCATGCACACATATACCGGACCTTCTTGGCACTATAACAGTACAGATAAACAAGCATTGGCATAGCCAATAGGTCTCGCCTTTGGGGCCTTATAAGTATTTAGTTATGCAGCACAATATCCTTGGTGCAACAACATCAACTGTTGCATGACTAAACACTTCTAAGGTCCCAAAGGCGAAACCTGTTGGCTATGCCAATGCTTGTTTCGCACTAGCCCTCCTTTTATCTTTCCCTCCTCCGGACTGCCACGCACTCTCCACGTCTTCCTTCTGAGATGTCTTCCGCTCCCTTTGGCCAGAACTGCTTCTTGACTCGTCGGAAATTCTTCTCCCTTCCATTCTCTATTTTTTCTGCCCCCTTCCCCCCCATATGTCCATATTCTGCTGTGTCCAATTATCTGCCCCCCGCAGTTTATAATTTTTGCTTCTTTCGCCCATTCACGCCTCTCTTTTTACCCTCTTATTCCCAGCTATCATCACTCATTTTGCCCTTCACTGTCTCCTCCTGTTCCTTCCTCTGTCATTTCCTCCCCTTTGCCTCTCTTCAGTCTGTCCATTTCTTCTCTGTCCTCTCTCCTCGTCCCTTCCTATCACAGCCGCTCTCCTGTACTCGTTTTGCTTTCCCTCCCAACCCCTTCTCCTCCCCCCCACTCTCCAACATTCCTTCTGTGTGAAGCTGTCATCTAACCCCTAAACCATTCCTCTCTTTCCTGTTCCTCCTTCTCTGTCCTTCTTCCCACTCGCACCCCTTTCTTTCCCTGCCCTCCCTTTCCTCACCTTTCTTTGGTTTCCTCTCAGGCCCCTCCTCTCCTCCCAGCCGCCCCCCTCCGTCTGCTGTTGCCCTCTAATCCCCCCTTCTTGGAGGCGCGAGGCAGGCTCAATGAGCCCCTTTGGGGATGGGGCCGGACTGCGGAGATACAGCGCGGATTGCAAACAATTGACATTTTCCCATAAACTCGGGCTTGGGCGCCTGATCCCCGGATCACACACACAGCTATCGATTCCGCTTGATTTGTCCTTGTTAAGTTATTTCTCTCCGTGCTGCAGACCGGGGGTAATTCCATAAAGTGATTCCTCTGCCTGCCTCATCTGGCGGGGATGAAGGGGGGCACGGCGAGGCCGCCCAGCTCGGGTGGCATCACTCATAGCCTGGCGCTGAGCATGTCAGCCGCTGCGCTGGGCCGGCTTTTAATAAGATCCCTGGATGGAAGCTTCCTGCGCAAAAATCAATTCACGTCTGCTGGTGGCTCTAATGGAGAGGACCCCGGAAGCAACAGAGATGCGAGTGTCCCGGAGACACTGCGCCATCAAGCGTCCCAGAGGCTGCGCGCGGCCCAGAGACACTACAGCCCACCACACCGTCCTGGAGGCACTAATGTGCAATTCCAAGCTTCCTGGAGAGACTGCTGCGCTATCCCAAGCTTAACGAAGACACTACTGCACCATCCCTAGCTTCACAGAGACACTGCTACACTATCCCAAGCTTCACAGAGGCGCTCCTGTCCCATCACAAGTGTTCCTGAGGCACTAATGCCCTATCCCAAGCTTCATGAAGACACTACTGTGCCATCGCAAGCTTCCCAGAGACACTACAGCCCACCCCAAGCGCCTGGAGGCACTAATTTGCCATTCCAAGCTTCCTAGAGGCACTACCGCGCCATCCCAAGCTTCTCAGAGACACAACTGCGCCATTGCAAGCTTCCTAAAAGCAATACTGCACAATCACAAGCTTCCCAGAGACACTACTGCACCATCAAAAGCTTCTTCGAGACAATACTGCACCATCACAAGCATTACAGAGACACATCTGCTTCGTCCCAAGGATCTCAGAGATCCCAAGCTGCCTAGAGACACTATTCCGCCATTGCAAGCGTCCTAAAGATACTACTATGCACCTGCAAGCCTCCCGGAGACCATACTGCACCATCCAAAGCTTCTCTGAGACACTACTGCACCATCACAAGCTTTCCGGAAACATTACTGCGTCATCTCAAATTTCCTGCAGAGACTACTGCTGCATCACAAGCTTCCTAGGGACACTACTGCACCATCTCAAGCTTCCCCGGGACACTACTGTACAATCCCGAAGTTCCTGGAGACACTACGGCACTATTGCAAGCTTCCTAGAGACACTACTACACCTTCCCAAGCTTTCCAGAGACACTACTGCACCATTCCAAGCTGCCTAGAGACACTACTGCGCCACCCAAGCTTCCTAGAGACACTACTGCGCCCTTGCAAGCTTCCTAGAGACAATACTGCACCATTACGAGCTTTACAGAGACACTACTGCTCCAGCCCAAGGTTCTCAGAGATCCTACAACACCATCCCAAGCTGCCTAGAGACACTACTGCACCATTGCAAGCGTCCTAAAGACACAACTATGCCACTGCAAGCTTCCCGGAGACAATACTGCACCATCCAAAGCTTCTCTCAGGCACTACTGAGCCATCACAAGCTTTCCGGAGACATTACTGCGTCATACCAAACTTCCTGCAGAGACTACTGCGACATCACAAGCTTCCTAGAGATACTACTGCACCATCCCAAGCTTCCCAGGGACACTACTGCTCAATCCCAAACTCCCTGAAGACACTACTGCACTATTGCATGCTACCTAGAGAGACTCCTGCACCATCCCAAGCCTTCCAGAGACACTACTACACCATTCCAAGCTGCTTAGAGACACCACTGCACCATCCCAAGCTGCCTAGAGACACTACTGCACCATCCCAAGCTTCCTAGGGACACTACTGCACAATCCCAAATTTCCTGCAGACACTACTGCACTATTGCAAGCTTTCCAGATACTCTACTGCACCATTCCAAGCTGCCTAGAGACACAACTGCACCATCACAAGCTTCCTAGAGACACTACTGTGTCATAGCAAGCTTCCTAGAGACAATACTGCACCATCTAAATCTTCACAAAGACACTACTGCGCTATTCCAAGCTTCTCAGAGACACTACTGCACATCCTAAGCTTCCTGAAGAAACTGTTGTTCCACCTCAAGCTTCCTGGAGACACTACTGTGCTATTGCAAACTTCCTGTAGACACTACTGCGTCAACACAAGCTTCCTAGATGCACTACTGTTCCATCCCAAGCTTCCTTGAGGCACTACTACATTGTGCCAAGATTCCCAGAGACACTATTGCGCCATCCCAAACATTCTGGAGACACTGCTGCACCATCCCAAATTTCATGGAGACACTGCTGCACCATCCCAAGCTTCTCAGAGACACTACTGCTCCATTGCAAGCTTCCTAGAGACACTACTGCACCATCCCAAGCTTTCCAGAGACAATACTGCGCCATATAAAGCTTCATGAAGACACTACTACGCCATCCCAAGCTTCTCAGAGCCACTACTGCACCATGCCAAGCTTCCTGAAGATACTATTGTGCCATCCCAAGCTTCCTGGAGACACTACTGCACTATTGCAAACTTCCTGCAGACACTACTGCGCCATCGCACGCTTCCTAGAGACACTACTGCGCCAATGTAAGCTTCCTAGATGCACTACTGTTCCATCCTAAGCTTCCTTGAGGTACTACTGCATCGTACCAAGATTTCCAGAGGCACTACTGCTCCATCCCACACATCCTGGAGACACTAGAACACCATCCCAAGTTTCACAAAGACACTGCTACACCATCCCAAGCGTCTCAGAGACAGTACTGCTCCTTTGCAAGCTTCTTAGAGACACTACTGCACTTCCCCAAGCTTTCCAGAGACACCACTGCACCATTACAAGCTACCAAGAGACACCACTCTGCCAACCCAAGCTTCCTAGAGACACTACTGCGCCATCATAAGTTTCCTGAAGACACTACTGTGCCACCCCAAGCATCTGAAAGACAGTACTGCGCCATGCCAAGCTTCCTGGAAACTCAACTGTCCCATCCCAAGCTTCCTGAAGACACTACTGCACCATCCCAAGCTTCCCGGAGACAGTATTGCACCATCCCAAGTTTCCTAGAGACACTGAAACTACATCTCAACTTTCCAGAGTCACTCCTGCTCCATACAGTGTTGTAGCGCTGGCACACCAATACGTGTAACCCGGGAACACAGCTATTACCTCGCAAGCTTCCTGGAGATACCACTGCACCATCCCAAGTTTCCTAGAGAAATTCCTGCAGCGTCCCAAGAGTCCCGTAGACACAAATACGGCATCAAGCATCCATGAGATGGCACAGCATTAAGTGCATCTCAGGAACGCTTGTATCCCAAGCTTCCTGGAGACATATTGCTATCATGAATACAGAGGTAGCGTGCCATCAAAATCAAAGACACAATTTGGCAATCACAAGCTTCCTTGAGACACTATTGAACCACTGAAAACTTCCTGGAGATGCAGCAACAACAAGCGTTCTAGAAATAGCAAGCATCCATGAGGCGCTGCAAGCTTCCTGAAGATACACAATCAAGAATGAGAAATGACGCCAGGCAGTTCATTGATAGCACATTGTAGGAACTTTTTCAGACCTCCCTGGGCGAGTCAGAGGTTACTGGGGGAAGACTGTGTTAATCAGAGCTATTTATCACTGATGTCATGGGCCTTTTTCATTTTGGACACAATACCTAGCACCAAGTACACCCCATTAGCATGTGACCCTCAGGTAGTGAAGTCGAGCAGTCTAAGTCTTACCGTGGAAGGTAGTGCAGGTTAGAGACTCAGCCCTCAACAAGATGACCAACACAAGTCAGTAATTCAATGTCCAGCCAATGCTTGTACGTTGCAAAAGAACAAGTATTTTACTAAAAAACTACACGCAACAGAATACAGTACATAAGATATCAGCGGTAACAAATTATAATGGCTAATACAACTATATCTCAGCTATTATGAGGCAGTCTTTGCTGCTGCCAATGGACATCCTCTTTGGGTATTAGTGTGCCACAGTCCGTCGCCAGTCTCTGTGACCCTCTTGCTTAGGGTTCGGTAGCCAGAGAGTTTGCGGGATACTCCCCCAGTCACCAGGTTTTAAAATGTCCTCTCTGTTGGTAGCAGTCTCTTCCCTCCCCTTTACGGGGCTGTGCCGGGTTTGTGTAGTACCTCAGTCGTTGACTGACTTAGTTCTTTGCTTGAACAGCCCTTGTCTGTGTTGACTGGTCCATGCTGCTTAATGGCCTAGGGAGCACGAGGTGCAGTGACTCTTGCTTGGCCCTGCTGTCTGGTGTGCAGTCAATGCCTACAGTGTGGGCACAAAGTAAGCAGGTAAAGAGGCTGTGGGGTAGTTGTGGTGCTCATAACTCAATGGATCTTCTAGCTTGTATTCTTCCTCGGGCCCATAAAGAAAACCCAGCGCCTATACAAGCTGGGTGCCCACCCTCTGGGGTCTTGGTAAGTACTCACCGCTGGGTGCAAGCTCTCACGTGATGTGGTTCCCCTCTGGTACTCTAGGTTCCTCTTGGTGGGAACTGCAGATTCCAGTCTGATCTTCTTTAGTGCCACGTGGCTTCTTGGTGCTTTTGTTCTGCAAGAGAACTTGTAAGTAATGAGTTCCTCTGCACCTTCCATCCGTGGAGGGAAAGGTTTTTTTTCACCATCAAAGTACTTTATTTCGATCGCCTGACCATACAAGTACAAATGCAAGAAATACACACAAAGGGTGTTGATTCCTACTGTGCAGTCACTTTATGATTCCAGAGCATCTCCCTCCCAAAGCAGCCTAAGTTCTTACCTGACCCTGTAGTAGCCATCTTCTGATTGCCCCTCCTAAGCAGCTTTGTGGCCCCTTCATTTGACCATTGACTTCTTCGTGCAAGGAAAGACATCTTCCGGCCACTCCAAAGCAGTTGGTCAGCTCTCTTCTTCGCATCGGGGTCAGGCACCTCCTCCGATCAGTCTTGGGTGAAGTCCCCAGGATACTAATATTGATCTTGGCGGAGGAATCTGCAGGAGATATCCCAAACCTGGAGAAGAGAGTTTCTTGGTCGCCACTGGTGAAGAGACCCCAGATTCCTGATAGTGAAATCTTGGCACCCTGGCTGGAATTCTCGCCCTCACCCACATACTAAAATGGCCACCAGGATTGGTGTATTCCAATCCTTCAGGTCTGATGCAGGTTCTAGGCAGTTGTGTCCTTTTGCTTTTTCCACTCAGACTGGTCCAGCCAAGCTGTTCGTCGCAAGGCAGGAGAAAACCAAAGCAATGTTACAAAGGCAAGTATCTACATGTTTACTTGTGGGGGAGTAGCCCTCCGAGCCCTCCACATGCCTAACAATGCCGACACGTGACATTCGTATCTCACATGGATGGTTGAATGACCCTGTTGCAGGGGACTGGTAAACTAACTTGAAAAACTTCAGAGGCCAGTAGATGACTCTCCGGCCTGGTCGGGTAAAAAAGACTGCTGTGCCACTAGAAATGGTGTCGCTACCACCACTGTCAGTCCACTACAGCCTGGCAAGCTGGCAGTAGCCACACATGGGAAAGAGTGCACATGATGTGTCCCTCTCAGTGCTTGAAATGGAAAAATAAAAGTGCAGGTACTCTGTGTCAGAGTACCGGCTTGTTTCTGAGAAGTGCCAGTACTCTCCAATTAAAAGTATTACATTTCCCTTGAGAAGTGCTGGTACTCTTCCTCGCAAAATAACAAAGTGCCGGTACTCAGTACCGGACAGTACCGGCCCATTTAAAGCACTGGTCCCTCTAGACCACTAACACTCATTCTGGATTTCAGTTTGTGTCACAAAAGTACCTCCAGCATATATGCGTCAATGTCATGCGTGCTAAAGCAGGGGGCCAAAGAGCTACAGCTTGCTCTAGTGAATTTAAGCGCACTCTCTACAGATCCATGGAACTGCATCCCAGCACACACACCTTCGCGAGCATGCCAAGGATGCTAGTGGCCAATGGCACGCTTCCCGAAGATACTATTGCGCCATCCTGGAGACCCTGTACCATCAGGCATTCCAGAGAGAGTGTGCGATCGCAAGTACCAGACACACTTCCAGGTGATCGCAATGGTTCCCAGAGATGCTGCGCCATGAAGCATCCCCATTATACTGTTGTGCTACCTTCATGTAGAGTAGAAGCATCCCAGAGACGTTACGCCATCAGGCGTCCCAAGGATACTGTGCCATTGGTAGTTCCCCCAAAGAGAAAATGTGGGACATTGCATGCATTACTATTATTATTAATAATAGTAGAGGTAGTAGTAAAAATAGTAGAATTAGAATTCTTTTTTTATTGCGCACACGGTCACTGGAGGAGAATAGACCAGCCAAAAAGACATAAAAGCAGGAAGTAATCAAAGTCGCGAACCAAGAGCTGGAGAGGCGCCAAGCCCGATCCGGGAGGCTGCGCTAGAACTTCGAAAACAGGAAAGCATTCACGGTGTATTTAAAAGCTCGAAAGCTTATTGTGTGTCTCCAGAGGGTGGTTGTTCCAGCGCCTGGGTCCAAGAATACAGAAGACTCTACCACCACAGAGAAGCAAGTCACACAGTGTGTGTGTGTGTGGTGTGTGTGTGTGTTGGGGAGTAGCTGGTAGGGAGTCATGACATTCATCACTGGATCCCTGCCAAGTAATCTAGTCCAATGGAGTTGGTGGAAAGCTGGTCAATGACAGCTGCTCGTCATTCGCATATGCTAGTGCTGCGAGCCGGAGGAGTATATTAAGGCACATAATGTGCATTGTGAAGCTCCATAGCAGTGAATGTTGGTAGAAAGGCAGGGAGGAAGCAAAACTGATTTACATCCGTGTGTTAGAAAGGTGGCGAACCAATCGGACATTAGTCCAACTACCCCAGTGACTTTGGGACGATGCATCAGGATGTCATGGGCGACAGTATTGAAAGCCACTGAGAGTTCCAGAGCAGGATGTCCCTACACTGTCCTTCATCCTGTTAAATACAAAGCTGATCCATAGTTGCTAATAAGACATTACATGCTATGTCCCAGCTTGAACCTCATCTAGGAGGTTCCATTCTTCGCGATGGTTCGATAGCTAGTTTACTAATTGTTTCGGATGTTTTTAGACGTGTTCGGTAAATGTTTAATAAGCCATTTTTTCTTTTTTAGCTCATCGGGTCCAGGACTGCTTTTTAATAGAGGGATAACTCCACCTTTCTTGAAAAGCAGAGGTACCTGTCTTGTGAGTAACAAGGCATTAATGCCCTATTTATTCATTCCCCCTATTAGAGAAACAAGGCCCTTGAAAATTGGACATAGGGCAGAGGTCATTAAGGGTCTTGACTTGATGCTTGGTAGAATGCTAATTACATTATTAAGGCTGATTGGTAAATTCTAGTATAGTAACCGGGGCAGTGTGACCTGTTGCCCTAGACGGTGGGAGGGGCCCGTCATCCTGAACCATATCCTCCTCTTAGATCTTCATGGCGTTGGAAGAGAAGAAGCCTGGTAAGCTGCCGCAGAGCTTCTGGGAGCTGGGAACTCCCAGCATAGTTTATGGAGGATGGCAAAGTTCCTAGACAGTCTTGAATAGATCTTTGAAGATGTTGGATGAAGGCTGCAACTGGGAGCTATCAAGTTAGCCTCCTTCAAATGGAGACTGGATTTATATAGTTTTAAAATACTGCTGTACTCTAGTTCCCTATCCTTGGGGTAATCTCTTCACTACCGTCTTGCACATTGTCTGACCATAGGTCTTTCCTCTCTAAGCTCAGACGAAAACTATCTGTGGAGGTGTGCATTGATCCTATTGAGGGTAGAAACAGTTGGGACAACCCTGTCTGCGAGAGATCTAATAGCCTCAAACAGTGCATCTAGAAGGGCTTCAGGGGCATCTTGGGTGGGTTAGGATGCATGCAAAGTCTTGAAAAGATTGATGGTTTTGTCTACGTCCATCCTGTCCCATTTCCTAATGGAGTGAAATTCTACCCTTCTGTGAGCTTTTGTGTCTAAAGAAGGAAACAAAAGGAAGAACTTGATGAAGAAAGGGTCAGACCAGATGTATAGTTAATACTTGGGTTACAGATAGCAG
This sequence comes from Triturus cristatus, assembly GCF_964204655.1. Lineage (NCBI taxonomy): Eukaryota > Metazoa > Chordata > Amphibia > Caudata > Salamandridae > Triturus > Triturus cristatus. The sequence goes on from NC_140586.1 coordinate 21,778,843, forward strand.
AGGGTGGGTGGAAGGGATTACAGAAATGATGTGCAGCATATACGCGTGTCTAAGGGCAGGTAATCTAATCATTTGTTGAAAATCCAGCTTAACTAGCTCATCAGGTCTGAATTATTTCCAATTTCTGTGTGAAAATGCAAGTTCCTCAAAATTACTAAGGGCCTTATTAAGATGTCGGTGGGACTGACACCGATGTTCCATCAGTGTCGGTCCCACCGACATCTATGTCCACGGCCAGACTGCTGCATTACGATGCGGTTGCTCGAGGGGCTGACCAACAGCTTCAGATGGGCTCAAGGAGCCCGTCGAGCAGTCGGTCAGATCGCATTCTTCACAATGGAGGCAGTGCCTTCTCAGGCACCGGCGTGGGGATTATGATCCACCATTCCACCTACCATTTAATGTCGGTTGTGTTAATGTGAAAATGCTGGTGTAAATGCTTTTCTGGGGCCCTAGCAGTGCCCCTGTCCCCCGTGGCCCTCCACTAAGGTCCCTGGCGGGCACCTGTGGTGCCCCCCTAAACATATATAAAGACTCGGGAACGACCCCACTGCTCAAGAGACAGGGTACCTCAAGTATGTGAGAAAAAGATATTCTCTTGGGTATCTATAAAGACCGCCTTATTTCCCAAATATACACTATCATATCATACATACATCAATCACTGTTATTCCTAATCAGAGGTGAAGGCATCCCAATATTTATCCTAGCTCAAGCTTCAGTGTGGACCCCAAGAAACAACCACATATGACTAAATGATAAAAACGAGATGATTATTTAAATAAATATATATATATAGTGAAATACTGCCGTGAGTTCGCCTGGACACACTCCGTTGCACCCATATTAAAAACAATTGACATTATCTAACTGAGGACCAGATATTTTAAACTATCTCTTTAAAGAGTGGAATCCACGGACCAGGTTATTTTTTCTGGAAAACACTTGGAACAGGAGTTAGCAACAAGGCTTTCCTCACACGCCCCCCTAAACATCCCTGCATCCTGTGCACAGGGTGCAGGGATGTTTAAAAACATACCTTTTGGCATTGGGGCTTGTGCCGCAGCCCTTTTCCGGGCCGCAGCACAAGCCTTAATGCAAAGAAGCATGTTTTCGACCACCCCCAAGGTGGCCGGTCCCTTTACCGCAACTAAGCCAGTCGTACGAGCGTCCTAATCGGGCCCCAAGTGCTCAGTTACTAGGTGACTATGGACACCAATCTGTACATCTCCAGAAATGTATCTGCAAAACCAGAGTTTGAGCCAGGAGGGAAGTCAAATAGAATGAAAGTAACATATGTGGAGGAATTGAGGTGCCTATAGCAGACCAAAGTCTTAGGAAGGGAAAACTAATGACCTTTAGCACATTATTTTCTCTAAAACTCCTTGCCACCCTGCTCTTGCTGTTCTCTATCCTCCTGTCAGAGCAAACTATCTTAAGATCTTAAAGCCCATGGTAATGGCAATACTCTGTTCAGAGTTTGAAGTCTCTGTAAGGATGCGAAGTAGCCAGAAGGTAAGTAGATTTAAAGGATTTATTTAGGAGCGACACTGTACAACCAGTTCAGGAAACCAGTACGTCTAACTGCCGTTATATGGTTCCAGAACCCAGAACAACAGTTATACGATGCATGTACAAAGTTCTATGAACGTGATAAAGAAATTACAGAACAAAGATACAGGAAGAATATAACATATCTCACCCCAACAATATAAAATGAAAAAGAAATAAAAAAACAAAAGGAAAACTCAAAAAACAGAAATGATGTGTCACAGAAAAACATACCCAACAGGTAAAAACCACTTCAATTGCTTAATTTCGCGCAGTCATCAAGACATATACCTTGCAGGCAAACGCCTAGTTCTATTGTTCACTTTGACTCTGGAGGCCACAGTTTGACCACACTTGGTTTGACCATCCTTATATTCTGCACAGTTATTCAACAGAGTCTTGCTCTCACTGACCTTACTATGCTCTGAGAATCTGCATTTGACAACTCTTCTCACATTCCACACTTTGCCATCTTGTGTAACAACACTGATTTTGCAAACCTTAACGACCTTAATAGGATGGCTGAATTTGGCATCACCTTTCGCCATGAAACCAGGTTTCTTGATTCTAAGCAAATCACAAACTGCAAAATCAGGAACTCTCACATTCATTTTTTCATCAAACAGCTCTTTCATTTTATCTTGCTTATCTTTCACACGTCTTGCAATAACATCTAACTCAATGTCATCAATGGTTTTGCTAGTATTCTTATCCACCAAGGACGAATATCTGATACAGGTTCCCTTCCTTTCAAAAGTCTAAAGGGACTCACCCCAGTAACAGAGTGAGGCATGATGTGGTACATCCACAATTCTTTCCTCAACACATCCCTTCAAGGTTCACTGGACTTATTAGGCAACTCAATTCCCTCCTTAAGAACATGGTTGAACCGTTCAACTTGCCCATTTTCCCTAGGTTCGTAAAGGGAAGTGGTTACATGTCTGATGCCACATTTACAGAAACCCCCCTCCATTTCCTGTGATGTGAGGTGCACACCATTGTCCGTAATCAAAACTTCAGGAGAACCTTCTCAAGCAAAAATGTCCTTGAAAAATGTAATTACAACCTGAGATGTGGCATTGGCTACAAACTTGACTACCGGCCATTTAGAGTGATAGTCCACTAATACTAGAGCAAAACAGGCATCAGAAGGTAACCGGTTGAAAGGGCCAGAAATATCAAAATACACTTTGTTTGAGGCATATGAGCTGCAGATTATACACTGTGCATAGATCGCCATCTGGTGTTGGGCCCGGATGTTTGCAGTTTGTTTTTCCTCTTGGAAAGTCTTTGGAAGTCACGAGTTCGGTGACTCCTCCTCTGGTTCGTATTGCGCATGGGCTTCAGCTCCATCCTCAGATTGTTTTTTTCCGCCATCGGGCTCGGATGTAATACTTCGCGCTCCGGTCCCGAACTTCCCAGTTCACCGATCGACGAAAAATCCTCGCTCATCGAGCTTCTTCAACATAATAAATCATCTTATTCATCTTCTCTTCGGCACTTCTTCGATTCCGGTCGTCGACGGCGGCCTTCGGGCGTATTCCGGCTCCGGTCTCGGCTGATGGAAAGAACTCCCTTCAAGAAGTGCCCTCGATGTGGGTCCAAGTTTCCCCACACTGATCTTCATGAGGTGTGCAACCTCTGCCTCTCCCCAGAACACGAGGCCCGAGACTGTCCCGCCTGCAGGTCTTTTCGCTCAAAGAAGACCATTCGAGATCGACGGGCTAGACGCAACATGGCGCACTCCTCGACCTCCGCTCCAGTCGACATCTTCGGAGACGACGTCGAAGCTTCGGGACAGCAGAACATCGAACAGGAGGACGACGACCTCGTCAGCGCTTCCGAGGCCGACGACTCAGATGTGGAGGACATCACTCCGGCGCAGAGGGTCGTGAGTACAATTCCCCCTCCCACGCCGATACCGAAAAAGGCTTCGGTCACACCTTCGCCTCCGGGCCTAGGCAAGACCAAGGACACTGCTTCTCATACCCCACCTTCGGGCCCGGTAAAGAAGCCTCTTAAGCCTTCCGGCAGCTCTGGCTCGAGCCAGCCAACCCCCGGTGCCGAGAAACACCGTTCGGCACCGAAGAAAAAATCAGCCTCCACCTCCACACCAAACCCGGCACCGAAGCCTTCGGTGTCGAAACCTGCTCCTCCGGCGCCGACCAAACATCACAAGGCCCCGGCACCGACACTCCCGTGCCGAGGCCTTCTTCGGCACCGAGCAAAAAAACGGAGGTTCCAAGGAAGCACGGCTTCGACAAACCTAAAAAGCCGTCGGCCCCGAAACCTTCGGCGCCGACCGAACAACCAGGGTCGCAGGAGCTTTTCACACCAGATCCTTTACAAACAACCCTCGCCAAGGATCCAAAGACTGGACACTTGACTTTGTCTTAAAAAAAGAGACATTTGGAGAAGCCAGCTCCACCTCCAACTCCAAAGAGAAAGGACATTGCTACCTCTCCTTTCAGGGTGCCTTCCCCACCACCTCCATCTCCTCCACCTCCTCCACCCTCTCCGCCTCCACCCCCTCCACCTCAACGTTCCCCCACCTTGTCTCCTGTGCCAGACGATTTGGGGGACCCTTATTATGGTCCAGCAGATGTGCCACAAGATCCCACCCCTACTGGATCTCCAGACCCATGGGACGACTATCACAATCCGGACATCCCAGATGTCCCACAGGATGACCTTTACCCATCTAGGCCATCCCCACCTGAAGACTCCTTGGGTTTTCACCATTTGTTACAACGGGCGGCACACTACCACGGGGTGGAGCTACATACCGACCCAGTGGAGGAAGATTTTCTCCTAGACACCTTTGAAGATACACATAGGTCCACTGCCATTCAACCTATGTTGAAGGGCGTAATTAAACATGCCCCTTAGGTTTTTAAAGACCCAGTCAGGGCCAGGGTCCTAAACCCTCGGATAGAGAAGAAATATAAAGCCGCCCCCACAGACCCTTCTTACATTACAGGCCCTGCACCATTGGATTCCCTAGTGGTATCTACAGTTAGGAAGCGCTCAAATTCTCAGGCGTCAGGCAAAGCGCCCCCACCTGACAAAGAGTCCAAGCTCCTAGATGCGTCAGGGAAGCGCACTGCGTCACAAGCTGCCAATATATGGCGTATAGCCAATACGCAAGCACTGTTGGCTCGATACGACAGGGCGCATTATGATGAGCTAGAGACCATCATGCACCATCTCCCTGAAAAGTACAAGACTAGGGCCAATGAACTTATTCAAGAGGGAAAAACAATAACCAATACCTCGATACGATGTGCCCTAGATGCAGCAGATACGGCCTCCAGGGCCATAAACACCAGTGTCCTTCTCCGTCGCCATGCCTGGCTCAGGGTTTCAGGGTTTAAAACAGAGGTTCAAGCCTCTATATTAAACCACCCATTCGACCAAGACCATCTATTTGGTCCCAAAGTAGACGAAGCCCTCGAAAAGATGAAGAAAGATACAGACACGGCGAAATCCATGGGAGCCCTGCAGTCGCATACTACCAGACGCTCCTTTCGCCGCTCTTCCTTTCGAGGCACGGGCAGAGGCTACTCCTCGGATAGTGCATCCACGTCCTACAAATCCCCTCCGCAATCTACCTTCACAAAGGGTTATCAAAGAGGCGGATACAGAGGCGATAATAATAAGGGCAGAGGCAAAACAAATACCGCCCGCTCTGCCACACCTCCTGCGCAATGACTTTCCCCCGCTCCCTCCAGACCATTCCACTCTGGTCAGGGGCAGAATACAACATTTTCTTCACGTCTGGGAGACAATCACCTCAGACAGATGGGTGACACAAATTATTCAGTCAGGGTATTGCCTAGAATTAACATCTACGCCCCCCAACATTCCACCCAGGCACCGCCCTATGTCTCAAGAACATTTTGCGCTACTAACGCAAGAGGTAACCTCCCTCCTGCAAAAAGGAGCAATAGAGCAGGTCCCCATAAATCAACAAAATTTAGGGGTCTACTCCCTGTACTTTCTAATTCCAAAGACGGACGAGACCTTACGACCTATCTTAGATCTCAGGCCTCTAAACACCTACATTCACTCAGACCATTTTCACATGGTAACCCTTCAACAGGTTCTTCCACTCCTCTCTCACAATGATTTTCTCACCACCCTGGATTTAAAAGACGCTTACTTTCACATCCCAGTACACTAGTCTCACAGAAAGTACCTCAGGTTTGTGGTGGACGAACAACACTACCAGTTCAAGGTGCTCCCGTTCGGGGTAACAACAGCACCAAGGGATTTCACCAAGTGCCTAGCAGTAGTGGCTGCACACCTCAGAAGACAGCACATTCACGTCTTCCCCTATCTGGACGATTGGCTGATAAAAGCCACGTCTTACCAACAATGTGTGCAACATACCGCCGCTACGGTCCAACTACTTCACCAGCTAGGTTTCACGGTGAACCATCAAAAATCCCACCTGGTACCATCACACACAAAACAATATCTCAGAGCCTCTATAGACACCTCAAAAGCCATAGCCTATCCCAATCCTGCCAGGATTGCAAAAATACAGGCTCTCCGTCAAAAATTCCTATGCCAACACTCTCTCCCAGCAAGAGTGTTTATGCAGCTCATAGGGATGATGGCCTCTTGCATCTTTATAGTGCCCCATGCAAGACTCCAAAAGCGTCCACTCCAAGAGTGCTTAGCGCGCCAGTGGAACCAGGCCCAGGGACAACTGACAGATCTGGTGTTGGTAGACGGTCGCACCCATCGCTCTCTGCAGTGGTGGAACACCACAAATCTTTCCAGAGGTCGACCGTTCCTGGACCCGGTCCCACAAATAATCCTAACAGCAGATGCATCGCTCTCCGGCTGGGGAGCTCATCTGTTACATCTCACAGCACAGGACACATGGACGCCGCAACAGAAGTTACTCCACATCAACCATCTGGAGGTACTAGCGATATTCCTCGCCCTAAAATCCTTCCAGGTGCAGATTTCAGGCAAGGCAGTCCTCATTCACACAGACAACATGACTGCCATGTACTACATTCAAAAACAGGGGGGCACACACTCTCCACAGCTCTCTCAGTTAGCACAGAGCATATGGAGATGGGCAATTCCACAAAAGATTTTTCTCCTAGCCCAACACGTCCCAGGAGTACAAAACACTGTCGCAGATCTGCTCAGCAGACAGACACAGCAGATCCACGAGTGGGAACTTCACCCACAAGTTCTTCACCCGTTCTTTCAGAAGTGGGGCCATCCACACATAGACCTATTCGCCACCCACGAAAACAAAAAATGCCCAAGCTTCGCCGCCAGATATCCACACCCATTGTCCAAAGGCAATGCGATATGGATGAACTGGTCAAACAAATTTGCATACGCTTTTCCACCTCTCCCACTAATTCCATTAGTGGTGCGAAAGCTACAACAGCATTCCCTAACTCTGATCCTAGTAGCTCCAACATGGGCCAGACAACCGTGGTACACCACACTGCTGGAACTCTCAGTAGTACCACACCAAAAGCTACGCCTCTCACCATGCCTCCTAACCCAGAACCATGGAGAGATCAGGCACCCGGACCCAGCTCAACTCAACCTTGCGATCTGACTCCTGAGGTCTTAGAATTTGAATACCTTAACCTTCCCCCTGATTGTATGAACATTATCATGGAAGCTAGGCGCCCTACTACTAGGGCGTGCTATGCAGCAAAGTGGAAAAGATTTGTTGTTTACTGCCACAACAACGCAATCAATCCTTTAAATGTATCCATACAGCACATTATATGTTATTTACTCCATTTACAAAGGTGTAACCTAGCATATACTTCCATTCGGTTACACCTCGCTGCAATTGCTGCTTATTTACAGAATAGGCAGCACCTCTCACTTTTCAAAGTACCTGCCATTAAAGCCTTTATGGAAGGCCTCAAAAGAGTAATTCCACCCAGAGTGCCACCCTCATCTGTTTGGAACTTGAATATAGTCCTCACACGGTTAATGAGACCCCCTTTCGAGCCATTACATAAATGTGAGCTGCAATTTCTCACATGGAAAACAGCTTTTCTAGTGGCCATCACTTCCCTCAGAAGAGTTAGTGAAATACAGGCACTCACTATACAGGAACCTTTTCTTCAGATGCATCACAACAAGGTTGTACTCCGTACCAATCCCAAATTTCTACCCAAAGTCATTTCTCCATTTTATTTAAACCAGTCGGTAGAATTACCAGTCTTTTTCTCGCAACCCCAAACAGTTGCGGAAGGAGCCTTACACACACTGGATGTTAAAAGGGCTTTACTTTACTACATCCAAAGAACACAACCTTTCAGGAAAACCAAACAGCTATTTGTCTCCTTCTCCCCACCACACAAAGGCAACCCTATTTCTAAATCAGGGATAGCTAGGTGGATTGTAAAATGCATACAGATTTGCTACCACAAAGCAAAACGAACGCTATCTGTTCCCCCTAAAGCCCACTCTACAAGGAAGATAGGGGCTTCTATGGCTTTCCTAGGGAACATACCACTAGATGACATCTGCAAAGCAGCGACATGGTCAACACGGCACACCTTCACAAAACATTACTGTGTAGATGTGCAAACCAAGCAACAAGCTAGTGTAGGCCAAGCTGTACTAAAGACACTGTTTCAAACAACTGCAACGGATACCGGTGGTCGCCGCTAGGGTTGGGTACTGCTATGTAATCTATGCACAGTGTATAATCTGCAGCTCATATGCCTCGAACGGAATATGCTACTTACCAGTATGCATCTGTTCTTGGCATGTAGAGCTGCAGATCTATACACGCCCACCCGCCTCCCCGGCTACCTGTATCCGTTCCAGTCTTATCCTATTTAGATACAATACACAAGGGTTTCTTTACTGTTACTACTACGCTCCATCTTTCCCTGCTGGCGAAAAACAATCTGAGGATGGAGCCGAAGCCCATGCGCAATACGAACCAGAGGAGGAGTCACCGAACTCGTGACTTCCAAAGACTTTCCAAGAGGAAAAACAAACTGCAAACATCCGGGCCCAACACCAGATGGCGATCTATGCACCGTGTATAGATCTGCAGCTCTACATGCCAAGAACAGATGCATACTGGTAAGTAGCATATTCCTTCCCAGGGAGACTCGGGCCAAATTACGGGTTTGAGGGGGGCAAAAAAACTCTAAGCATTTTATCACTATTCATGCAGTCAGAGCATTCCCTAACCATCCTGTCGACCATTTTGTCGAGGCCCGGCCACCGAAAATAAGCTCTAATGAGACGTTTCATGGAGGACATTCCTAAATGTCCCTCATGTATAAGTTGTCAAATCTTATTTTGCACAGCCATCGGAGGAATAATCTTGCCACCTTTGATCAGTAGATTACCTTCTTCTTCGATCTCATCTGAGACTTGACAATATGGAGCTACCTCAGAAGTGACACTTCTCTTTGGGCCAACCCTTCCTCAAGTACTCACTAATCAACTAACACAAAGCATCATTATTTATTTATTTCTTCCACTCACTCTCCGATAACATCAGAAACTCACTGGAAACAGAATCTTTGATAGTGTCAACCATATCTAATTCCTGCTCATTGTGAGAATCAAAATTATCAGAGCAGAGCAACCTAGACAAACAGTCAGCAGTGACGTTGCTCTTACCGGGAACATACTCCACTTGAGAGTTATATTCTTGCAACTTAGAAATGAGTCTAACACTGCGCGCTGTGGAATTCCATCCTTCCCCAGGAGATAAAATACCGAGAGGCTTGTGATCGGTCCTGAGCAGAAACCTGCTACCCCATACCTAGTTACGGAAGTGTTTAATGGCCCAAATACAAGCCAATAGTTCCTTTTCAATCACAGCATATCTTCTCTCAGTTACTGAGAGATTTCTAGACGCAAATGCAACACACCATTCTTCCTTGCCACAACTTTGACTTAGCACTCTGCCTAATCCGTACAAACTTGCATCAACGGTAATGATACACTTTTTGTTCAAGCGAAAAGATTTGAGAGTGGGAGCATTCACTATTTCATACTTAATCTGCTGGAAAGCTGTCTCTTGTCTTTCTGACCAGACAAATTCAGTGGATTTCCTGGTCAACTCCCTGAGGGGTTCCATTTTAGTGGCAAACTTCTGTATGAATTTGCTATAGTATTCACATAACCCAGTGAAAGAGAGAAGTGTCTCCCTATTATCAGGTGAAGGTGCTTTGATAATAGCATCCACTAAGGACTTTTTGGGTACAACTCCATCACCAGACAGAGTATGACCAAGGCATTTGACAGATTTACAAAAAAAAGTACACTTCTCTGCTTTGAGTATCAGACCACATTTCTCTAATCTCGCACATACTTCCTTGACATGACAAAAATGATCCTCATTGTTTTTAGAAAAAATAAGAATGTCATCCTGGAAACATTTAACAAAATTACTAACATCTTTGAATATATGATACATTGCCCTTTGAAAAACCAATGCTGCTGAGGCTAAGCCAAAGGGCATTCTTTTTAATTGAAACAAACCGTGAGGTGTAATAAATGCAGTAAATTGTTTAGAATCTTCAGTGAGTTCAAATTGGTGGTACTCTGTACGGAGATCAGAAGTGGAGAAAATACATGCACCTTTCAACATACACACCATCTCATTGATGTTAGGTAGGGGATGAAAATCAACCACTAAATTAGCATTCAATGCTCTCATATCAACACAGAGTCCAAAACTTTAACCAGGTCTACGGGCTAAAACAATGGGAGAAACCCACTCAGACCACTCTATCTCTTCGATGATACCGCCATCAATCATGTCATCCAACATTCCCTTTAATTCTTCTCTCACGCTGATAGAAACACCTCTATGTTTTTGCTTAATCGGTACTGAACCTTCTTTGACTTTAATTTTGTGGCTGAATCCAATCAGTCTTCCAAGTTTCTCAGAGAAAACATTGGTATAGAGCTCCGTAAAATCAGTACTGGTGGAACACTCAGTAAGAATGGACACAGGTTCCTTATTCCTAGGATTCAAAATTATGCCAAGTTTGGCTTGATCACGCCACCCTAAGACATTTACTCCCTTAACAGCCACATATAACTTAATAAAAGCTGTTCTTTTTTAAAATTCGATTAGTAATTCTTTAAAAACTATGAAGTCAATTTTGGATCCATTAAAACGTTGGGCAATGATATCAGACCCACTGAGGGTATCTAAATCTATTAAATCACCAAAAGACTTGATGCAATATTCCCTAGTAATTATGGTCCAAGGCGACTCAGAGTCTGCCATTAATTCAAGCTGTCTGCCCAAAATGTGCACTAGACATTTAGGAGGACCAATGTTATGTGCCATAGAATCATCAAGGAAACCATGAATGGAGACAACAATACCTGTTTCCAGATTACTCTGCATATCATCATCATCACTTGGATCACAAGATACACATGAAACCTTTCCTTTGGAATAATTAGTAGTAACACCTTTCTTCACATCTTGGAGGAATGTCCCAACCGCCCACACTTACTACATTCTTTTCTAATAGCCGGACAACGTGGAAAAGATGCAATATGTCCTGGATTACCACATCTGAAACAATGGAAACCTTTGGAATTGTTCTTATAGTTTGAAACGTTTTTAGAGGTTCCAGGAGTAACACTATTAACATCTCCAGTTCTAGGGGTTTTCACGTCTTTGTTAAGAGACTTCATTCACTTCTCTGACTGCTCTAAGGCTTTTGCTGTACTAATAGCAGCCTCTAAATTAGGATCACCCATTATCCATAACTGCTCTTGCACTTTTTAACTTTTGACATGAACTATAATTTGGTCCCTGATCATTTTATCAATGATCAAACCAAATTTGCAATGTAAGGACAAAGAACACAGGGCTGTAAGAAATTCATCAAAACTCTCTCCCTCTTCTTCAGCCCTAGTATAAAATGTAAATCTATTAAGAGCAACACTGGTAGTGGGTTTAAAACGGTTCTCAATACGTAAAATGGCCTCATCGTATGCATTGTAATCACCCCCCGATCTAACAGGAGGTAAAGTTCTATAAACAACTTGACCTTCGGAACCTAAACAATGGAGAAAAATGTTTTCTTCCTCTCCGCTGACATTCGTTCTCCATCAATTGCTTTCAAATAAGTGATAAACTCCTCCTTCCATCTGGTCCATGGAATGGGAGGTTCTCCCTTGTTTTGTAAAAACTTGCAGGGTGGCTCAAACTGCATGACAATAGCAGTGATGATAATAATTGAGGATTGAGGGGAACGTATAATAATTGGTGTAAGGTATAGTCTTGTTAAAAAATAACGAGAAGAAATAAAAATAAAAATGGAGCTTGTGCATAAAATTGTCAAAGAGCGCCAAAAGTACCAGGTGTGTCTATCAGGTGGGCCTGTCACCGAAACCAACAAGCTTATCCTGCAGGAAATGACAGGCTAAATGACCGACAGTACAAGGGTGTGTCTGTCAGGGTGTACCTGTCACGGTGAATCAACAGGCTAGACTGCAGGAAATAACAAGCCAAGTGATACACAAAAGTGTCAGGGTGTGCCTGTCACCGTGAATCAACAGGCATTTTCTACCTGGATGAAGAAACAATATTTGTAGGTGTGCTCATCACCGTGGGTGTCTCCGTGGTTGTGGGCAGACATGCGTCTGGAAAATTCACTAAAGACAGGAAACCCTGGAACACAGTGGAAATCACTGTCGAGGCATTGCATCCGATGAATGGACTGAAATCCTATCCAAGATGGCCACCAGCATGATGATGTAATGGCGCAATGTGATGTGCATGAGGTGATAGATCACGTACTAGCAGAACGTAGACTAGAGCTCGCAGTCACAGCCTGGAATCAGCGTTGCTGGGGAGCCTCGCCAGGGGAAACACCATCACGAGGAGTGTCGTCGTCACAATGGGATCTGCTGTGAGACCGACTTCATCTTTGGACACGGACATCGGAAATGCCAAAATACTTAAAAATCTGCCGAAAGTTAAAGAAATGGGTCGCTTGTTTCCGGTCCAGGGAAGAGATGGCTTGGCAGTTCGGGCTGGACTGACCCCATGAGGCACAGGGTCAGACTGATTTGCATATGGCCATGTCTGAACTGGGGTGGCGGAGTGAGCTAAAGAATGATGATGGATTAAACCCAGATCTGTTGACTGGGGGTGAGTGCTTGCAATGTTCAACACTCCATCCATCATCCCCTTTGGTTTTGCTTTGTTCGCCCTAAGTTTGCAGGGTATGCCCAGACGTGGGTACTTTGCCTCTGGATTCAAGATAGCCTGGCTGATGAGGGTTATGAACCCGAAACCGGTCCCAGGATGCTTGTTTCCATTCCAGGGAAGACATGGCTTGGCAGTTCGGGCTGGACTGTTCCCATGAGGCACAGGGTCAGACTGATTTGCATATGGCCATGTCTGAACTGGGGTGGCGGAGTGAGCTAAAGAATGATGATGGATTAAACCCAGATCAGTTGACTGGGGGTGAGTGCTTGCAATGTTCAACACTCCGTCCATGATCCCCTTTGGTTTTGCGCAGTAGGAAATGTAGCAGGAAATGTCTTCTTCCAGACGTCGCCACTTGTAAGGATGCGAAGTAGCCAGAAGGGAAGCAGATTTAAAGAATGTATTTAGGAGTGTCACATTACAACCAGTTCAGGAAACCAGTACGTCTAACTGCCGTGCTGTGGTTCCAAACCCAGACCAGCAGTTATACAATGCATGTACAAAGTTCTATGAACGTGATAAAGTAATTACAGAACAAAGATACTGGAAGAATATAACAGTCTCCCCAAGCCATATCTCACAAAGAAATAGTTATCAAGGAGGTCCTTCCTTCAGAGTGATTAAACCTCCCCCTTATGTGTCCGTGAAGAGCTCATGTTTAGGAGAACCGCTCGAAAAGTCCTACCGTTTTCAGCTGTGGCTACCTCCTCCTTGCTGGTTGTCACACTGAGAATTCTGGGAGGGTCTCCTTGGATCCTGGAAGCTCACATTGGATGTTTAAAGCAACCTGCTCCTCATCGTGTGGCAAAATCAGCCAGGGCAGGCCAGCATCTGCGTGGCCTCAACATGGACAGGTGCAGATGGGCTTGGTGATGCTAGTGGCTTGGCCACACAACAACTTCCCATAAACAAAGTTAGCAGGGCTGCACATCCCTGTCTCAGAACCTCCACTAAATGGCTTGCTCAAAATGTTCCAGGAGACTTGGGTATATCCCAAGATGGCGGGTAAGTCCCCTGTCCTGAGTAATCAACCCCACCCTCTCTATCCTTGAAACACCGATAGGTGCAGCGGGTCGAGCAGCAGCGATTCCTCCCAGCACAGAACACTTAGGCGCCCCCTCTTGTGCTGCGAGGAAACAGGCGCAGTGTGCTCCTTCGACTGTCCGCAGAGCCCTGACTCAGAGAAGAGCGGTGAGACATCATGCGTGCTGGTTGAAAGTGCGTGCTGCATCTCAGATGTGTAGAGCGTGTTCAGAAAGTGGTAGAGCCTCCCTGTGTTGGAACTAGTTTGAGGAATCCAAGAGCTAGCACCTGCGCCAATTGCGGCAACCTTACATTTGGACCCAAATTCAGTACCTTGTGCATCCTTTTAACACTTGACTCTCAGAAGTGCATGGCCGAGCAGTCCAAGCTTTACTTAGGAAGATGTTGTGGTCTAGATACCGAGAACTCAGTAGACAGAGAAATATCAATAATGCGAGCAACTGAATCAGTGCATTGACTCTGAAAACAAGCATTGGCATAGCCAATAGGTCTTGCTTTCGGGACCTTATAAGTATTTAGTTATGCAGCACAATAGCCTTAAGTGCAACAACATTAACTGTTGCATGGTTAAACACTTATAAGGTCCCAAAGGTGAGACCTATTGGCGATGCCAATGCTTGTTTTAGATCTTGCCTAGGGACAGCTTTATTGTTTTCACCGACTAATGTTTTGTAAAATAATGCACTGCAAAAACATTCTTGTATTTAGCTAAATGCTTTTGATGGCTTATATCGGCCATATTACTTACGACTTAGGCTGTCCCAATGTAGATAATACAAACATGCAAGCGCCAGTATTTCCAAGGTCGCAGAGGTTGAAAGACTGTATCGTCGAATAAAATCAGTCTCCTGTAGCTTCTGCAGATGCATGCATCAAGCGCCGACTCCACATTATCTGAGGTCGCGTGCCAACTGTTTCCTTCAGTCATCTTTAGAATTGATAAGAGAAACGAGCTCACAATTGGTAATAGGGAGATAGCCTTTATGATTTGCATCTTTGAGTAACGTCAATCATGTTTCTTTTATGGCTTCATGCTACCAGGGGGAACAGTAGTACCTTGTCTGCCCATCTTTCCTAAAAGCAAATTTTTGTGGGGAATCCAGTCACCTCACATATGCACCTCTCTAGTCCCCCCCTAGTTGCCGCCTGAGGAACACTTGTACATGTACGAGCAAGATTTAGTATTTGGTGTTCCTTAAAATGTGGCTCAGCGAATGAAGCAGCCGTTTTGGGAAACAACATCATGCTGCAGGAAAGAGCATGTTTCTCAACTCCATACGATATGAAATTTTAAGTTTATTAGTATAGTTTTAATACCGAGTTTCAAAAGAAAGATTTGCGACATGAAATCAAGACTGCTGGTTTCGAAGGGAGCATCCTCGTCACTAGACTTTACCTTCAGGCAGTATGTGTGGAAATGTATAACATAATAAAAACAAGCGGGCGCGCCTCAAGTTAAAAAAAAAAAGCACGCGAGTGGTGCGCGCGAAAGCACTTAATAAGCCATGACGGCTCGTAACTGTTAAAAAAAAAAAAAAGGGAGGCACATCTGCTGGCGAGTGGTGTGCGATGTGCGCGCACCATGACGAGAGAGGAAAGCCAGATGGCGCCTCCGCTCGTCATTGTGCGCGTAACCACACGGTCTATGGCACCCAAAAAGCTGCGGTCGCATTTCTAAAGCCCCCACTGACTAAATGTCTCGCCAGAGCAGCGCATGCGCTGGCTCAGGCGAGACCTAATAAAAAAGGTGGTCAGACTCAACACAGCTAAATACTACACATGAAACACCGATGCAAACCAGACCTCTCTATCCTCTACTGAATTAGAGACCTGGGGACAAAAGTTGTACCCAAGTGGAACATTTATGAGCTGATAACTCCACAACCCCAGCATGGATTTTGATGTGGATGGAGAGGTTGCATTCAGTTTATCCTCAACTACATTCTCCACCAAAACCTTTCCAGGGAAGAAGGGAGGACCAAAGTCACCTCAGGGCCTAGCTGTGATTATGTAGGGGCACATTGGGGATCAGGGCAAAAGGGGGCTCACCATAGGCACTTACACATTGTATATGATACTTCCGCACCTGGCTAGCTCTTAGGCGACCTCTGCTCCTAAGACAACACACACTCCAAGCAGCTCCCCTATAGGTCTGAAGCACTTGGGCTGTTGAATCATTTTTCTAGGCAAGCTCTTTTTTTTTCTTCCAGAGCTCAATCCAGCACCCACTTCTGCTCGGCAGGTAGTCTCTCTCTCTCTCTCTCTCTCTCTCTCTCTCTCTCTCTCTCTCTCTCTCTCTCTCTCTGTCTCTCTGTCTCTCTGTCTCTCTCACTCTGTCTCTCTCTCTCTCTCTCTCTCTCTCTCTCTCATATATATGGGGCCAAGCTTGGTCCTGGAAATTATTTTTTTAGAATAAATGTTTTGCATGAACACATTAATGCATAGATGCACAAAGGTAGTTTGTGGGGAGAAAACATATAATTCACATTTAGATCGACTATTTTTAATGTAGGAAGAAATTTTAAAATGGCTAGCGTTGGTTGCTATCTTTTCTTTGTGGCACATGAACATTATCTTTCTAGGTAAAGCTGGAGTTCGAATTATCGAATGTGACATTCTTTTTCCTTCTTTCCCATGTGAAGAAATGTTTTCTTTTCTTTGTGATAACCATGAAATGTTTTAATGAACAGCGCATTCAAGAAGACACCTGCAGTGTGCAGGTTGGTACTTGTATCTTATTTAGTAACAATGCATAGGTATTTAACACAGGATCTACACCATGATGAAGTAAGGAGACAGTGGGGAGGGCCTGGGGCTGAATTTTCTTGTTGCTTGTGCTTTTTTAAACCATGCCGTGTGTTATCTAGTTGTATGGGGGTAAAAATACATCAGACCCTCTTTAGGTGACGCGAGACGGGCAGAGAAACAAGCACTAACTTACATGCTGCCTTGTGTGCCTCACCATATGATGAGCATAGGGGGGCACCTGGGCCAAATTGCTCTTCTTTTTTTCTCCAATCACTCTGTGTGTGCTTGATTTCTCCGGGGGTAAAGACATGCAAGACAATCGGCAGTGGCTGTGTGGTACCGGTTGAGAGACACTTTATTTCACAATCCGCCTCTTGTGCTTTACTATATGATATCCGTACAATAACGAGGGCGCACCGGGGCTGATTAATGCATGATTATTGGAGATTTGTGAGGCATCTATGAGACCCACACTAACCATATACTTCCAGGTTGGTTGGATTGAGCCACTCCAATCCTTCATGGGAGTGAGGGTTATGATATAAGACGAAAACCACCAATGGGGCACTTGGGCCTGTAAATCAACATTATCTGTATAAAAATGGACGATCAAGACATCCACAGCCATTTAGGGCAGACACCATGTTGAGATTATAGCTATGGAGTGATATATTGCACATGCTCAGAATCATAATAGTCCTTAAGGTGGCAGGGGCGTGCCAGGGACACCCTCCTGCTGTCATGGTGTCGGGGTAAGATCTAGGTACTTGTATAATGCCAGTGTGTGGTGAAGCTACAGATGTCGGCCCGGTGTCGGTTGCCTCTTGTAAAGTTCACCTAGTTACTGTACTTCCATCGTTGTCTTCATCGAAGGAGGATGAACAAAAGGTTGTCCACCTGTCGGTTTGTGTACTTCAACGTGAGTTTAATCCCGGACCAATAAAAAGTAGGGAAAAGTAAGGTTGGGTTGGAGTTGAAAGTGTGTGATCTGTTAAGGCGTATAAAGTTGGTTTAGAGGCCAATCCAAACAAGATGGCAGCTGCGTCTCTAAGCGCGAGCCGCAGATGGGTGAAGACGGGGTGCTCTAGCTCCAAATGACAGCAGCCTCTTGTCGCGCATAAAATGGGCCCTAGGGATGCACCTTAAGTGCTCTATTAAGGCGTTTAATGGCTACTGTTTTTCCCAACGCGACTAAGAGTAAGAAACCTAGCGAGCTAAAAATGGTGTCAGTGCTCCGCCGCATGAGCACCAGAGGAGAAGTTGTCCTAGCGAAGCTCAAAATGGTGGCAGTGTCTTAGTGGAGCACGTCTCCTAGCGTGACCGCTAGAGTAAAGGCGAGCCTCAACGGCGGCCGCCTCTTCCAGATTGAGAGAGGGTAAATGTGATGGGCCCCAGCTGGCGGTTGGATTCTTCCAGTTAAAAGGTGATAAACAGAATGTCTGTTGTGCCATCCATGGTAGAGGGCAAAGCTAGTACTAAACAAGCTGTAGTGATGTGTTAAATGGTGGTTGCACCCTTCTGTCCACGCGGAGGGGTAAAAGGGTGGGGGGAGCCATAGATCCAATGTCAGCCACCTGTATGTGTGTGTATATGTATGTTGGTATATATATATATGTATGTGTGTATGTATATATGTATATGTGTGTGTATGAGGGGGAGCAAGCGCTGTAAAAATGCATACCCTTCCCTCCACTTTCCTTTTATAATCCAAATAAGAGACTAACATGTCAACCGCTCAAATCAAATTAGTTTCATATTTCCCTACAAAAATTCACCTCTAATCCTTCTTGGGTTCCGGAGTAGCGTGCTACATGCCAAAAAGTGTTCAATGTTGCCATACGATTGATAATCTGCAGATTTTAGCAAACAAATAGTTTTGTTCCTATCTCAAAACGGTTAAAAAGTTACTAAAAACGATGCAACATGTGTTTGCGTGCAGTGGCAGGCCCTTTGGAAATGTTAACTAGTCACACTTCTGTTCCTTGTTTCTACATTTGGGTGTAAAACTAGTACTAATGAGGTGCAGTCAATGCACAGGCAGTATTAACAAGTGTAAAAATGACAAAAGAATAAAGTAATACTATCACAAAATGTGCTGGATTACGCTGCCTAATTTGCCTTTTCTTGCTACATAATCTACTCAACCCTGTTGCATAATGAGCCTTCCCTGCAGCATAATTCGAGTGACCCTGCATATAGTGTACGTTTGAAAGACTCACAGAGAAGCTTGTAAGTTATAAATTCCTGAGAACCTGTTGAGTATGGACTTGTTTCATCTTGCTTTAACCTGATTGGACAGTCGAATGAGAACTGTGTGTAGGTGTGTAAAATGTTAGAGCTGTGTTTTTAACATAGAGCTTACCTGAATTGGACTGTCCAGCCTTAGACCGAGACTGAGATTCAAATTAGAGCTCAGCAGAGTAGTTGATTTTAGAGTACCCTGGGAGAGAGAACTGACTTTCCGTGTCTCACTTTTAAGGCGACCCCATACTGGTTCGATCTCTGGTTTATAAAATCTTGACTCGGCTGAATTGCATATTAATTGAAGCATACGCATTTTGACCATTAATTGATACTAATTTGATTGTATAGCTTTCTGTAAACCATTAGTTTTTAATAAACATTTATACTTTGAAACAAAAATATTCTCTGTCTTTCTTAGGGGGCCTAATGTGTTTCACATATGTGAGAATTGTGGTGTATTATATGGTATGGTGATGCAACCTAACTATGTAATACACTCGCAAAACTGTTGTGGGGCCCAGTCAGGCTTGTTTGTAAAACCTTTAGCTCAACCCTGAGTAGCTGTGGGTTTGTGCAGCAAGGCTTAAACAAAGTAACTAGTGTAAAGCTTTTAGAGGCACCAAACAACGACATAAAAAAGTCACACAACACTAACGAAATCCGACCCCAACTTATAAAAATAGATTATATTTTTATGAATTTTAGACTTCAAAATGAACAAACTCCACCACGTAGCTCCAGAGAAATAGATTTTTAAGTAAAATGCAAACCTCAGCTTTTTACTCCAAAGCACAAACAAGCATTGGTAACCATAAAGTTTACAAACTTTTGAAAAGTTCGAAAGAGTTGTGTTTGGCCACTCCGGCCTGAGTGGGCGACCAAATCTGACAGGGAGGAGATCGGGGGGGGGGGGGGGGGCACGCACTAATGAGTCACTTGACTATGGATAAAATATAATGTAACTCATCTTATATTGAAGAAATATATAAAATGAAGGGGGATGCCTATCTATGCTGGCTATATTGATTACTCAACTGCTTTCCATCACGGAGACAAGCAGACCCTTTGGAGGAAGTTTAGTGCCATGGGAATGCCAGGGGGTCTCCTAAAACTCATCATTGCTCTTCACACCCCTACCTGGCATGCTATGTTGAGAGGTAGGTGGGCATGACTCATAAAATCCCTAACAGAAATGGCTTGAAATAGGGATGCCTGTTGGCGCTCCTACTGTTTTTCACTGTATATGATGGATCTGCCTGATGTATTGAGTAAGGTTGCTGGTGATGCCCCAAAATTAGGCTACTCTCCTCTAGTCACATTCATTTCCATGGACGATATTGTCTTGCTAGACCTGATTCCAAAAGTCAGTCGTTCAGAGACGATACCTTGTCATCTTATTTGGATTCTCAGTTCCTGAAGGTTAATATAAATAAAACCAAGGTCCTGATGTTTCATCCAAAGAGATATCCGATTAATACAAAGTACA
This sequence comes from Triturus cristatus, assembly GCF_964204655.1. Lineage (NCBI taxonomy): Eukaryota > Metazoa > Chordata > Amphibia > Caudata > Salamandridae > Triturus > Triturus cristatus. The sequence goes on from NC_140586.1 coordinate 21,799,128, forward strand.
AGTGGTTTTATAATAATTCTACCATAGAAGTAGTAAAATTGTACCCTTATTTTGGAAGAATTATGTCGGCATATTTGGCTGAAGTGAAAATATTGCACATATTTCAAATAAGGCATATGCCCATGGAAATTCATTAAAGTCACTTTTTGGAGCGACAGGTCACAGGCACTTTAATCATCTCTTAACAGTACATAAGATCAAGATTCAGTCGACTCTTTTATACTCTAAAGAGACAATAAATATGAATCAATGGCACGTTATGCATAAGGCTGAGGGGATAATTCTCCGCACTATCTGCACTTTAAATTCTATGGTCTCAATAGAAGCCCTAAGGCTCGAATTAGGATTGGTGAGAACTTTTATGAGAAGACTAGATGCAATTTAGGATGGTATCATTGTATACTACATGCCAAAGAAAAATCTTTAGGGAGTCTTATGGCTTCAGAATGTTTTGTTCTTACTATAAAGGCTGGATCATTTTAACTAATATTTTTTTTAAAAATGTTTTATTGATATTTTCATATATAGCAATCTTACAATATACATTAATGGTCTGCACCAGTCACAGCGCTAATAACTGACATTGTTAAACAACAACTGAACATTTAACATCGGGTCAGTGCTTAAGTCAAGTTTGCGTGAACAGCTCTACATTTCTCTACAGTAGGGAGGCGATATTTTATCACAGTAACATAGTCCCTTCTCTCATTCAGTTACTGAGCATCATCAACTGAGGGGATCTCACCCATGCTCTCATGGGAGCGATCAGATGGAGCGATCCCTCCTGGGAGGCTAGGCCCGTTGTTGTCATTCGCTGCCCTATTTGGGAACCAAGCTAGCATTGGCTCCCAAATGTCCTTGGGCCTGGAGGTGGTAGGCATTAATTCCCAAAATAGCGATAGTTGGGTATGACAGAAGGTGATATCCTGTAGCCAGCTTTTGACTGATGGGGCTGTAGCTGACCCCCAATGCATGGCTACTCTACGTTTTGCCAGCAGTAGTAGCATGGCAAGTAGACAACGGGAACCCGCTGGTGCATCTTTTACATATCCCAGTATGCCTAATAGGGGTGTAGGCTCAACTGATGTTTCCAAAATGTCCCCAATGGTGATGAAAATAGAAACCTAATATTTTGCTATAGGTGGACAAACCAGGCCAAGTGTACGAAGGTTGCGGGTGAAATCCTACATCTCCAGCAACTCGTGTCGGATTTAATCCCCATCCGGTGCAACTGTGTAGGGGTACGATAGAAGCGGTGCAAACATTTTAAGTGAATTATCCTTAACTTGTAGTTGGGAGACAACACGCACAATTCACCACAACAGTACTTCCATTGCCCCTCTGTTAGTGGAGGACTTAGCTCTTCATTCAAGTATGCTAACGCTTTGGGTGTGATTACCGGGTGTGTGTTTTACATGGTGTTTTAAAGACGTGTAATGAGTTTATGCTGTGAAGAGCATGTCAGCATTTGTTCAAGAGCTACTAAGGTAGTTGGGGGTTCTATTTTAACTAATATTTTAACTGCACTTCAGCACTTTTCTTTGACTAGATTAGATATCCAGAGTATGACTTATGTTCTCCTAAAACATTATTTAAAGCATACCATAAAAAGTTGCTCCATGGAATATGATATAGACATATGTAGAGCAAATTCCTGGTTCCATTGTATTATTCAATCGTGTCAGGCAGCAATCCCTCAAGGGTCTTTGAATTGAAACCTAGAACATAGAGTCCAAAGGTGTATAAAGCTATGTAGGTTGAAATGTTTATCGCTAAAAACTGTGTTGATGCTTGGCAGAATGTAGTTTGGGAGGAGAGTATAAGCATCTCATGTTATAATGATGTACAGACTATTGAACATGTTATATTTGTCTGTCCTATTTTAAAAGTTTGTCAACAGACATATTTAAAACCACTGTTTAAGAAATATGGTCTTGCAACAGCAAAAGCTAAAGTGGAGATGATAAAATGCCCAGTTAATAAATTAATGTTTTGTCAAATATTTTAATTTTTTTGTTTTTTTAAAATTTGTATTAATCAATGTAATTTTGTATATTTTAGATCTCATTGTAAGATCTAAATCTCTAATACAACCTTGATTACTTGGACAGTTACCTGGTCACCAAAGAAGTCCCAAGTCCACCACCACACTTTAAATCAACTTCAATGGAGTGGTCCTGGTTCTGGGGATGCAGGGTGCTCAGGATGTTGAAAGATACTCTAGGTGCAGTGCAGTCGACATGGGTGTCCTTGCGGTCCAAGGGTAAGGTGGGGCGACGTCGGCCACACGGGTCGGGCCCTCTACTCTGAGCCAGTAGCAGGCCAGCTGTGGCTGGGCCACCAATCTCCATACACAGCAGGCCCAGCAGTGTCTTTTGGTGAAGGCTGGTGTCCCTGCTTGGGTGACCAATCTGGACTCAGATGACACTGCCAGGCCAAGCAGACTTGGGTGCAACTTTTGGCCAATGAGGAGCGGTGCTTGGGGTGCCCAGTGGCTGTCAGCGGCGATTTGCAGAAAGTGGATGCTAGCTTGCCAGAGTGGGCTTCTTCAGCTTTGATGGCCTGGGTGCTGGTTCCAAGGGGTCAGCTGACTGACCCTTGGAGTGACTTCATGGGTTTGTGGCTCGGGAGCCACAGGCACAGTCCTCTCTTCGCTAGCCCATGATTCAGCTGGTGTAGTCAAGCAGACAAAGCAGCCACTCTTGACATGCCCAGGGGTCAGCAAGGCAGACCTTCTCAGGCGCGGTGCGTCCATGGGGGCTCTGGGGCGTTGCCCCACTAGCCACATGGCCCCATTCACGCAAGCAGCAAGCAACTTACTTAGTCGCTCGTCGCTCCGCTCGCAGTCACTGGCAGTCAGGCAATCGGCCGCTGGAAGGGGGTGGGGGCTGCTGCGGCAGCAAGGGTTGAGTGACAGCAGCGCTTGCAACAGTGTGCGCATGCTCGATTTTGGGCTGGTCATTTTTATGACCATCCTGAACATGCGCACTACAGGCCAGCCATGGGAGAGCGAGGGGGGGACCCGAGAGGCCGAGGGTTGCTTCATGCAGCAGCCCCCGGACTCCTAATGGGCTGGCCATCTCGGTGCCCTAGCCAATCCTGGCGCTGCTAATGCAGCGTCTGGATTGGCTGCATGGGACACCGCGCAGCCTGAGGGCTGTTGTGCAGAAGACGTGGCGCGGGACCGGCCCAGGACAGAGCAGAAGCGGAGGCGGCGCAGAGCAGAGACTGCGGTGCGGACCAGTCACGGTCAGGTAAGTTTTTTTTATTTTTATTAGAACTCCCTCAGCCGGCCACCACCCCCGCGACTCGAGCGAGTTTTGCTAGCCGCGACTCAGACTGCCTGGTACCACTAAATGGCCCCACCCCGACGTGCTATCCTCCTGCCCTCGCCTCTGCAGAGCCAAAGTGTCCTTAAGCACCGAAAGCGACTGCGACCTCCAAAAAGCAGCGCCGCTAGCCCCCTCCACCTAGCCCCGCAGAATCAGTGGCATTGAGTCCATACTCCGGCACAAACAGCTACAAGCATCCAAGTAACCACTAACTAGGCACCACCCCCACACTCCACTCCGCCGGCACCCATCAACCCTGCGTGAAATGCATGGTGCCTAATCCCCGACTGGTGCATGCACAACACTCTACCCGCTCCTCAAGCAATGAGATTGTACTGCTCATGGGCATCAAATATGTCCCGATACTAAAGCGCCCCCCTGTTTCTAACGTTCATTGACCTAAGTCGCGTCAGATATCTTCACCTGAGCACTAGATTACATAAATTGCACGGTCTGTTTTACATTGACATTCGGATTTCGTGAATAATGCAAAATGTTTTTACACTGGTCAATCAATGCTAAATTTTTAGAGTAAAATTGCCAGGGCAGTTGCAACCGTACAGTAAGTGTAATTCGCAGATGTAAGTAAATATTTGCACTGGTGCACTCTAAATCAAGGGGCCCTTGAATAACACTGCTATTGCAATAGAGAGATTTTGGAGGGCGGAAGAGATCCACAGATGCTGACAGGCGCTCGCGGCAGCCCCCCTCATCTGAGATGATGCCATTTCTAGTAACTTGCTCATATTCGTCCCAGGCCCTGAACTGTTGTCATCAGCTACGACGACATATCCAGAAGGAAAGCTTTCCCTCCAGTAAAATAAGCCCCTAAGATTTCCATGATTCGCAAGTGGCAGAAATGGAAGCACCATGCACGCAACACCTTTCACATTTAAAATGACTCTGAATTTCATCTACATTTTGTACAAATATGTTGACCAACGGTTGTGTGTAGATCTCGCTGAGAGACAGCAATGCATCAATTTCCTCTTGATAGAATGCTACTATCGCTATCAAATGAAAATAAGTTGTTTGCCTAGTTCACTCCTTGTTCGAATAATACCCGTTTGTTCCAGATGACACTTAAGTCACAATTATTGGGCAGTAAATCTAAAGATGCTGCTGTGCAGGTGTGTTAATGACTAATAAAGTATGCTGTTGGTGTTGCATTGGAAGCATATGTGAGTTACTCCAGGGGTGTTTTCCTATCCAGAACAGTGTTTGAAACTTTATTTTGTCAATGGTGACGTTTTATACTCTTGAACATGCATTGGTGCTTTATTTATGTAGCTATAGTTTTTGACTTGTGTTTTGTGAAGGCGTCGATCTTTTGCCAATTGCGTCTTCACAACAGAGGTGATTTTGCACCTTGATCAATCGGCAATAGGTGTCCCTGTCACGTTCACTTTATGTCAATTGGTTAAGCTGAAGAAATCGTTCCTAGGGGATGCCCCCAAGGGAGGTGCTGTATGAAAAGTTTTAGTAAGTGGGACGAGCTCCCCTGAGAACAAAACCTACGAAAAACAACCACCAAGTTTGCAATTACCATGTAAACTCGAGGCTACTAGGTTGTATCATTTCTTTCTAAAAGGTGGTTAATTTTAAGACCATTTGTCAAACTAGCAACTGGGATTGCAAGGCAGGCTTTTGTGCTTCTAACCTTTGGGAACAATAATGAATATAATTATACTGCCATTATAACGTTGTCAAAGAAACAATTTATACTTGGAAATTTATTTATTTAAACATCAACTAAGCTGCCAGAATTTCTTTTTTTTAAGTACATCTAAATTGCAGAAAGTTGTATGGTCTGTCCACTGGATAATTAATGTATTTGACGTATTTAGTATTTATGTTTGATATTTGTACACTAGTGCTAATGGTGAAATCCTAAGAATTGTTTTTTATTTACTGAAAAAAGCATCAAATGATGAAATGTCACCCTGTAAAATTGATAACATTCGGTCTTTTTGTGAAATTCATTTATAAATAATGGCTTACAGATATTTTACAGGGAAAATAATTGTTTTGATTTCTTTGAGGATAGTTATATTGCCCTGCTTGAGATGCTTTAGATTTTGATAATGGGATCAAGTGGCCTTTTTGTTAAGCTGCAGAGGCAACATTATGTGTAGCTTTAACCAGTCTGTGTTCTTTAATGTATTTACTTTCCTGAGGCAATGGCATTTTAATTGTTGATTTATGGCTGTACTACTTGCTCATTTTTTATTTGATTCTAATGTTTTCTTCACACTTGTGCTTCAAAATGCTATATTTGGATTCCCCCTTTTTTCAACAATTTGCATTAAATATGTGGTGTAAAACCCACCATTTGAATCCATTTTTTTCAAGATTTTCTTGCGGGAGGAGAACCCCCGAACCCTTTTGCAGTTTGGGCTCGCTCGCTTCGCTCGTTCGCATGTTGCATTAGGGTACAACATTTCACCCCCCCACTTTCAAAATCCACCAGCTGCCTCTGGACCTTCTTCAGTCCTTTCTTCAGTTCTGTCGTGATCTGAGATTCGGGGTGCCAAATTTATGCCCAGAAAGTGTCCTGGGAGGATGATGCAGTCACTAGTGAATGGGCTACTACGGTCCCTCCTCGCTTGTGACGACTTCCAGCTATGTGTGGCATCTTACAATCCCAGAGCGCACTATTCTAACCACCCCAAGAAGTCTGAGCCCTCTCATGTATGTTAGGACCTGGGTAGCCCACCCTAGAGGTGTGGCTACCAGCCGCCCACTGGAGAAATGGTATGGGTATTGGTCTACCCTCTCTGTTCCTGTCGTCAGCCTGTCTACCTGAACAAAGGGGCCACCTTTCAGGAGTGTGATCACTATTTTCCCACCAAAGGGGCATTCAGCACTGCCAGCACTGCCAGTGACGCTCCCACAATGCCTTATGAGATGAAGGATTTCTCACCTCAGATGCCCCTCATGACCTCAAACCCAGGTTCTGTTATTTAAATCCATGCAAACTGGCAAATCCTGAGTGAACATACATGATGGTCATGTCTTAGGAGGTCAAACTCAATAAACCTGCCGCAACAGTCCAATGATTTTCCAGAAGATATGCACAGGGCATGCATGGATGCAAGTTCCCGAGAGTCCTGCAACTCCTCTTTCCATCTCATCAGCAAGCTTCCTATAGACAGTGCATCATCAAGTCACAAAGCTATTGTAGCATTACAAGCGTCCAAGACAAACTAATGGCCCTTGACATGAATCCCAAATATAGTGTGCTATTTCAAGAGCCTCATAGACACTAATAGGACATCAAAACCTTCGGGAGGGACTATGCCATCAAGGGCCCCAGAGATAGCATTGCAAGTGTACCAGAAATTCCACTGGGTCATCAAACGCTTTCAGGGGACACGTATCTACCCATCACCACAGAAATAGAACACAATACTAAAAAAGTCAACAATCCTGCACTGGCAAGTATACCAGAGACAGTGCACCATTGCAAGCCTCTTGAAGATAGCACGCTTCTGGGCACATCCTCGAGACACTGATGGGTCATCATAAGCTTGCTCAAGACACTACTCTGTCAGCCACCCCAATGATAGAGCGCCATTGAAAGTGTGTTAGAGACCCTTCATCTTTAGCATTCCAGAATAAATGTGCCATTGTGAATGTCACAAAGACCCCACACCATCAAGCATCACGGAGGTAGGTCACCATCCCATGTGTTGCAGAGATAATGTGCCATTAAATGGTCCAGGAACAGTGTGCTATTGTGGTCATTGTTTAGCAACTACTGGTCCATTGCAAGCTTCCCAGAGAACAGAGCCATCAAGCGATCATGCCAGATACACCGGGCCTTCTCTAGCTTCCTAGATCAACTGCACCGTCAACTGTCTCAGAGATCGCATGCCATCGTGAGCACCTCAGAGATACAACTGTGAAGCTGCTAGCTTCCTGGAGGCACTGCACTATCAACCATCACAGAGATTGTACTCTAGTGTCAGCTAACCAAAAACACCATGTGACTAAGCAGCCCAGAGACACCATTCTGTGGTGAGTATCCCACAGTGTCCTATGTCCCTGAGATAGATCACAATCTGAAACCTTCCAGAAATGGCGCTCTACTAAGCACTGTCAGGCATCCCATGTTTGTGAGTGTCTCAAAGACACTGCGCCATCAAGTGTTCCACAACGCTCATCATCATGTGTCCCTGGACAAATGTATGCGAAATAATGGAAAACCAAAAACTGAGAAACCATATTGGAGGAAACCAAATCAAGGAAACCCAGGGGCATATTTACAATATTTTGGTGTAGGGCAGCACCTTAAGCCTTCTAGCTGAGTTACCTTATGTCAAAAGAAAAACGTCAGAAATGCATTGTATCTACGAGAGTCTGTGCATTCCTGTCCTTTTTGCCGGTGCCCAAACTACAGCCAAGTGCCAATGCAGGTGTAAGGGTGTTTGTATTGTTAGCATGATTGTTTTTGTACAGGAAGGGATACCTTCCTGCACAAAAACAATCAAAGCAGGTGTTTTCGCCGTTCTTTGTGCTGCAGAATGCAGCACTAGTGGAACGAAGAAAAAATGAGAAGAAATGTAAACATTTTTTTTTTTTTTTTAGTCTTTTCTTTTTACATTTTTTTTTTTTAAATATAGTGTAATAAAATATGAAAAATATATTGATACTGGTTTTAATAGTTTTAAAATTTTAAAGAAGGAGACCAGGGTTTCACTGATAGTTCCCTATGGGAATTTTTCGGGGGTCGGGTAGATAGGTAGTGATATTTAATATTATGGTAAAGATGTAATATACTTTTTATTTTTTCTATTAGTTAATTGTTGTCCTCAATACTTATTTCCGATTTCCTTACATGTGTAATGTTTCATGTCATTTATGGATTGTAACATGTATTGTGCTTTTATGGCTGTACAGCCGAAATAAAGTATTTTTGACTGACTGTCTGACTGTAAACATTTCTCTTCGTAACGCATGCTTTGGAAAGGCTTTAGTTTTGGAACTGCCCCAGATTCACACCATGTTGTAAATCAGGGGCTGTGTCAAAAACCATGGGTGTTGCGTGGGAACAACCACAGCAACACCTATCTAACGCCCATTCCACACAGAAGAAGGCATTGCCGTAATCCATATTTACAAGGCCATGGAAAGCCACGCAGGATAGCTTTGCGAGGCCTTTCAAATATGGGCCAGCACACTGTCCCTCCAAGAGTGTCACAAAAATTACACTCTGTTGGTATAAAAGTCCCGCAGATGCATTGTAAATATGCCCCCCAATTTTAAACAAAAACTATTTTAAGAAAATACAAATTAATCAAAAATTCACAAAAACATTTTTAATGGAAAAATAATTTTAAGAAAAAGTTCCAAATTACATTAAACTTGGATTTAGTTTGATTGGTGAGGGTTTTTTCGGTTTAAGGGATGGCAAAAGGTTGGCACTGGCACTCATTTTTGGATGCCAGGACTTTTTTTTCATCATCACACATTTTTTCCCAGAACAGAAAGGCAGAAAAGTAAGAAGGAAGTGGCAGGGAGGAGACGGACACTTGCATATGGCTATGATGTGTGAAAGGGTATGTTCACTTTGTAAGTTGCCCATGGGGCTTGTGAGCATGTTTGGCAGAATACAGAATGAATCTACTTTGGATTCCACCTATGTGGGGGTGACTGGAAATGGCAGAGTCCTTTATCCAAGGCTCCCCAGGTCATTGGTGACGTAGCAGCGCACCCTGTGTTCATTCCTTCTCTTCCCATGATTAGGCTTTAAAGGGATGCAGTGTTAGACGAGGGAGGGGCTCTACCCTTGCATTCTTGTTTCTTCCCTCTGCCCAAGCTCCTTTTCCAGTTCCCGCCTCATCCTCATCTGCAGGAGATGTGGCCTGCTACCATGGTCAAATAAGCATCTGTCCCTGGGCCAGCTGGAGCCAGCCCAGGAAAAGTCTCCTGCTCTCCATGGCCTTGGCAGGAGCTTCTCTTGCATTATGCTTGCAGGCCCAGAGCAAATGTAACTGAGCAAGAAAGGCCAGCTCTGAAGATTCACAGCTGCCAGCGGAAGCACTCAGTCCCCGACGTTCTAACCAATCCCGGAAGGAGCTATGCACCAGGGCAGCTTGGAGGTAATGCTGCGTCATGCCAGACTTGAGAGTGAGGGCCTTATTAATTTGTTGGCAGAAAGGGTGCTCTGTCGCAATGGGATACCCATTCCGCCAACCTGAGGGTCCGCCCGACTCATTTAGAGTCGGGCGTAACCTTCGGTGTATAGACAGCGGAGGCTAGTCAGTCTCTGCCTCCTAAAAACACCTCCAATGGCCCGACGGAGTAAGGGCCGCCGGAGGTTTAGCCACGTGTCCGCCCTCCATATTAAGATTGGGGGGACACATGGCCAGTTTTCACTGCTCGTCACCTGCAAGAAAAACGTGCCGGTAAGAGGAAGTGTAAATGTTTAAATAACCCTCATGCCATGGTAGAATGCTGCCATGGTGAGGGGGTCATTGTTCCTGTATTTTCAAAAACAAAAACCGCCTTTGGGTTTTTATTTTTCAAATTAAAAAAAACTTGTCATTTTGATGTATGGATCAGTCATGTTGACGGAGCTTTTCGTCAAACTTTTCATGCATTCCAGGAATTGCTGTGACGCAGGGCAGGGTGGCGGGCAGAGTACCTTCGCCATGGCAGGAGTAAAGTACTCCACGATGACGGGGTAATTAAATAAGCCCTTGAGACTGGACCAGGAATATTGCTGAAAATGTTGCTGCACTGCCTGGAGAGGGGAAGAGTCCCTAGTGCTGTGGAAGGGGGTTAGTGAACTTTAATCAGCATTGGAGAAACCCAGACAACCTCCTTGGGTCGAGGTCCTTGATTGTAGCTGGCAGGGGGATAGCTCATCGAGGCTCCTCTAAAACCACAACTAACACTTGCACAGTTGCCGAGATGTACTGAGTTAAACTCCGGCTCCTGGTTTACAAGTCCGTCCCGGCTGTAACTGCTGCTGCCTCCTGTGTTGATTCTCCTTGCCCTGTGGGCAACCCCAGCAGCATAAAGTTTCAACCATGACCAATATTTTCAGAGAAATAAAGCTGTCATGTACAAGCTTGTGCACAGACACCAGGGGCTGTATTACGCATTGTCATTGTTTGTGCCTGGTGCACCTTTTAAAAGGTGCGCCCGGCGCAAACAATGACAATGCACCCTATTACGATGTATGCGCTGCCCCAGGGCAGCCTCGAACTCGCGCTGCCCCCAGGGCAGCCTCGAACTCGCGCTGCCCCCAGGGCAGGGCATTCTTGTGAAAACATGGAGCTGCTTCTGGCAGCCGTTCCCTGCTTTCACAGTGCAGGTGGCAACCCGCCTGCACTTTGTAAAGGGATTAGAGATCCCCTTGCAGGCGGGTGCAGTCATTCACTGCACCCACCTACATGGTGATGTCTGGGGGGGGTTCATAGGACTCCCTTTCTCCCCTCCAGAGGGCTGCTCTAAGGGGGGCACACTCACAGTGCGCCACGTAGAAGATGGTGCACTGTGAGTGCGCCCCAGAGCTTCTTTGCCTCTGTGCCTGCATCTGTAATGTGAAGCGGGCGCAGAGCTGAGGGATGCCCTCATTTGTATAGTGTACGTCCCTATCAAATGGGGGGACGCCCCCTGAAGGTAGCGCTGGCGCTTTAAGTGAGCTAGCGCTTTTGGTATTACTGAAGGGGATGCACAAGCATCTGCCCCTCCTTCTGTAATATCAATGTCCCCCTGGGGCCGCAAAGCAGGCGCAAACGCCTGTTGCACCCCCAGGGCACTTATTGTAATACGACCACAGTTCTCAGCTCTGGTCCGCGACTGAAGCCCCTTGAGGCTCATGGATTCCTGTGGACTGATCTCCTGACCTTGGGCAGCTTGGGCAGTGAGTTGTCAGGTTGAAGGGCAAGCTGCGATGGAGAAATAGGTACTCTTAGAGTAATGGGCAATGTCTTCCACAGCATGGGCAAAAAAGGCCTCAGTCTCCTGACTGATTAAACACTGACTCTCAGAAGAACGAGGCAGAGCATCCAAGGCTTACTCGGGGAGGTGGTGTGGGCTGGAAATTCAGACCTCACTAGACAAATGCTGATAACACTACAATCAGCAGTAACAAAAATAAAGACTGCCGAGAAAAAGTATTTTAATTCACTCACAGGTAAATACAATCCATAAATTCCCAAATGTGCAACACAAGGCCTTCCTAAGCCCTCATGAACTAGAGATCTGAGCAAAAAGGTTATCGAGGATTGATTACACAAAAGAAAGCCCTCATTCCTACTGTAATTGTCGAATGGTTTATACAATGTGCAAGCAACTTCCCACTGTATTTATCAAAGAGGTTCAGAATGCAAAACTGTGGTGCTTCAAAGTACTCACTAGTTCACAGTCCCAAACTCACTCAGTTGACCCAACTGGTGACATGTGAATGCACACACAAGTTCTATTCATATGTGACTTGGTAGGCAGTGAAGCAGTAGTAATTAGGCCGTGGGTCTGGTGGTTTAGTGGGCTAATCTTTCCACTGTAGGGGCCTGTGTTTGATCTCATGGTCGCAGGTTCAAATCCTGGTGGGTCCACTCAGCCTTTCATCCTTCTGAGGTCGATAAAATGAGTATCATTGAGTTAGGTAATCATAAACATCTGTTATTCGGCACTAAGATACCCTTCTGGGTGAATGTGCACTTTACAAATGCACATGTTATGTTATTAGGATCATAGAGGCTGCCCCCATGTGCTGCGTCAAGCTGAGGATGACACACCACAATTCCATCTCTGGGATGGTTCTGCGGCTCCTGCTTCACCTTGCAGGAGTCACAGTCATCCAGCGCAGAGACCCTCCACGCAAGTAGGACCACGGGCCCCTCCTCAGAGCACCAATGAACCTCAGTAGAGAGGGAAGTCATGGGGTGAAAGGCAACACTGATGTGGGAGTCCAAATGGGGACTAAAGATAATCCCCAGTGCCTGAGCACAATGTTCCTTGATCAGTGCTTAATTTGAGCTGGTGGTTGTTGGTGGGGGCCACCGGCACTCATTCTTGGGTACCAGCACTTATTCTTGGGTACCGGCACTTATTTTTCGGCAAGACATTTCCTGAGAGTAAGAGAATGAAAAACACGCAAAGGAGATAGGAGGAAGAAAAATATAGAAAAAATGTCAAACTTGAAACTGAAATTTATTTAAAACCACCTATCAACCATATGATTTTTAGCACAGATGGACAAAAAAGACATAGGCAGCGTGAGGCTGCCGAAACGCGTAGATGTGATTGTTACGAAAAAATTAAAAAACGAGTGACCAATACCTCTTGGAGTGCTGGGTGATTATTATTAAATATGGTAATTATATATATATATATATATATATATATATATATATATATATATATATATATATATATATATATATAATGAACTATCGCTCGCAGTAAACGTTTTCCCGTACTGTCATGTGCCTGTGGCTTTCAGGTCAGACCCTCACTTGAATGGCAACTTTAGGTATTAATAAATGCAAATACTGCATTAATTTCAGTGCAATTTGCAGGGGTCGAAGTGGACGGGATCTATAGGGAACGGTGTTCCCAGATTTTTTTATTTTACAAAATCATTTCCAAAACGTTGTGTCAAAAACAACCATTGGTTAACCTGAATGGTTAATGCCTAGCGGAAGGTGCCTATGGCTGAAAGAGCAGGTCACTTGTATATGAAGTGAGTGGAGGGACAGTTACCTGAAGAGGAAACAAGCCTTCCCAGCAGGGTGTCTGCCACCTGAAAGAAACGTAAATATGTGCAACTGGTTCGTCAGCACATCTGGAGACCGCTTGGACCCACCATAGGTTTTAATTCATGCAGTCATTTGAAGCTTGCCCAGGTGACAAAGATCTATTCTTTTTTAGAGGTATTATAAGGGTGCTATCAGCTGAGTCTGGAGTGCTTCCTTCAAAAAGAAAAAAGGTTTGCACAACATACAGTCTGATTGCATGTTACTAAAAATGTACATTTTGAAAGCACTTGTTTTATCTTAAACACTTAGTGACATAGATACCTTTATTTCATGTGACGTGACTCAGCAAGGGAACTTGCTGCACTGATTGAGTGAAAGGGAGAGAGCAGAAATGCTCTACATTTACAACGATATGGAGTATTTCTGCTGTCTCCTTGCAGAATGCAGCACGCATAGAAAGAGGAAAAAACGAGGAGAAAAGAAGATTGTTCCCCATATTACACCATCATAAAGGAGGTGAACCGATTTGACACAATCCACGGTTTACAAACATTTGTTAATCTGGAATTGCGTCAAACATGGATAGGTGTACAGGAACACCCATGCTCTACCCATGAAACGCCTGCCAGCTCGTATCGTAATAATACAGCTCAAGCAGCTGCATTACATGTCTTTACAAAGCCACGCCAGGCAGTGCAAATCTCCCCTTACGTGGCTTAGTAAATCTGAATTAAACAGTTTTGCTACCTTATGTCATCTTGAATGATGCAAGGACTACTCAACTGCTTAATAAATATGTCCCTGAATCTTTTTTGCCTTTGATAGCAGCTAATATTACACTGTGTGTAATATAATTTTATTATAATAGCTTACATATTGACACTGTTTTGTGATGCAGGCTGGGACCTTGTGGCACTATAAATTCCCTTCACTAATTTCTTACTTCACCTACTGGACTAAATTCTGTGACCCTCCGGTTACACACACACAAATCTACAGTGTACGCATTAACTGAGCTTCATAAGGTGAAAGAGTGCATTTCCCACTGATTAGTTTAATGTGCATTTATTTTTCGTTAAAGGTGTGTGAGTTATATTGTATATGAGTTATCTAAAGGGGAAAGATCAACAAAAAAGGTTTCACAATATTTTGATATTTTTGCAACGTCTGTGACCACGCCTCTACACACACTGACCCCACCCACATTTCACTCAGAATCACAGATTTCATAGGTTTTAATGCAATTTAACTACTGGTGAATTGCACGGTTCAGCTCAGCTGTTCTTTGTCGAGCTACCTCATCAATACTCCATCCGGCCAGAAGGGAGTAGTTTGCTTCAGGACCCGGGGATGGGGTCCCGGGCCCTTTGCGCACATTTTCTCGGGGAGCGCGCCGGTGCACCCCAGCCTCAGGTTCAACGGGGGCCAGGGTGAGCTCCTGGCACCCCGCTGGGGGAACCTTCACGGGGTGCGCGACGGCGCACCCCGACTTTGCTTCTTCCTGGGTCAGCCCGGGGGCATCTCTGAGACCGGCGGCGGAGCCCCACGTGCTTCGTCATCAGTATTCTTAGGGGTCAAAGGTCGCCTACCTTCCGGGGGCCATATCTCAGCCCCTGGGGGTCCGATCTGCTCCATTTTTGCGTCGTCTTGCTCCTGGTGGCGTCCCCCAGCCACTGGAGCACTCGCCTTCGCCCTCCGGGTCTCCAAGAGGGTGCATTCTGCAGGGAGCGGTCTTCACTGGCTCCCTGCGCCAGCCTTTCGCCTGGCTCTCCTCCTGGGCCTCTCTTCTCCCGGCGCAGAGGCCCCTGCTTCTGTGCACCGGTCCTGGGCGCTTCTTCTGGCGCTGTTAGGGGCCTGGGTGACAGTCAGGGGGTCTCTCCTTCCAACTGCCCATTGCCAGGCTCCAGCACCTTCCGCCTCAGCAGACCACACCCCAGATAGAGCTTCTCTTCCTGTGCAAGTACTTTTTAAAAGTTGAGTAGGGGGCTGGCAGGAAGTCTCTGTTTGGCCTATCAAACAGTGACACATCACTTCCCTGCCCCTGCTCCCTCCTTCTTGTCCAGCCTCTGGGTTTGTTCAAACATGGCGTCATCCAGTGTCTCTGGCCACATGCTCCCCTTCCCCCCAGTGCTGCCTTCACTTGGGTTCAGCTTGGTGCCTGGCACCCACCGACAGCGGTTGATGGATTGGCTTGTAGCTCCACCTATCTCCCTTCCTTGGAGGGAAGATCTTCTCTCAGGGAAGAAAGGGCATTAATCTAACCTGCCAGGACCAGACCCCAGCCAGGGACTCAGAGAAATATGACATTTCTGGACGACCCAAAAGCAGTACAAATATGACTTTGGACTCTGCAGAATACTTCTTTTCACCTCCAATACAATGGACTTTAGTGCGTGTCTGGAATCTGTAGGCCTTGTGGAAAGTCATTCTAGCCATGGGCCCCACATCCCCATAGGGGAATAATGAAGTGAAAACACAGTAAAACACACTGACTTTCCCTGGCATGTTTCTTCCCAGTGTATGAAGCCTATTCCATGTCACCACCCAATTCTGCATAAGTCCTGCCACACCATTCAATTTGTACCTGCTCCTGGACTGCGCCCGCTAGGAATCTCCCCTGCGCAGCCCCTACACGTGTGCACACGCATGTACACGTGTCTGCATGTAACCAGCCCAGTGCCCCATACTCCAGCTGCTGTGCAGCAGCCTGGACAAGCCAGGGGGACACCAGTAAAATCCTCATGCAGTCTCTTACATCCTGAATTCACTGTGGGTGAGTCCCCACTTATGAGGCTCCCCCACAGTGAAAGCTCAACAATTAGGCGTTCAAAAAGCAAAAAAAATCCGGGCGGCCCATAGTGTCAGAACCACCTTCTAACAGTCTGCCTGCGAAAATAAATGTTATTTCCATGTATCATTTGTTTATCGTGAAATGCGGCCATGAATCCCCCTTTTCCCCACCGGCCAGTGCTGGGAAACTCTTTACATACTCTTAACCTGCTCTAAGTTCTTATTTCATGTGCAGAAGGATGAATAGTGAGCTATGGCAGTCAGCACAACTGGAAATGTTAGTTCAAATACCATAACATTCACAAACAAGCACTGACAAAGCCAATAGGTCTTGCTTTTGAGACTATTGGCTCTGCCATTGCCTTTTGTGCATGCTGTACAGCATGGGTATTGCCGACTCTGGTAATGATTTGTAGCCCTGCTGTGTAGCATCATTGCTAAGCATACTGATAAAAAAGAACTATATTGCATCCAGTGTTACTGCACTTAAAAACAAAAAAAGTGCTTTAGCCCTGTCTGCGTCATATTGCTTTTAAAAATGAGTTTTAGCCATACTGCAAAGCATCCACACTGCTGTAGAGCAAGCCAAAACCAATAGCGCTCATATGGAGATCTATTGGCTTTGCCAGTGCTTGTTTTAAAAAAAGCTTTAGAAATCACTGTTTCTCACCCACCCCCATTATAGTGGCCACCACATTGTTAAGTTGGTATTTTCACAATCCGTCCCTGGTTTACCTGCCTGTGGTGTCTCAGTTTGCAATCCTGGGTGTGGAACTTGAGGTGCTGAAGGTCCTGGAGTTCACAGTTGACAGGGAATGGAGCTCAAGGCAGCAGTGGATGAGGCTTTCTGTCATTAAACACCTAAACTAACCCTTATCTGCTACTTGAAGTGTGATTTAGCAATACAAGAGTTGCTATCACTCCTCCAGCTGCCATGAGTTTCAGAGTTCGGATATCTGCATTGTCTCCTTTGACCTCTGCTGGTCTGAGGCTATATTTGGGCCTACCTGCCACCCGGGTAAGATGGTGCAATCAGGTGACTCAAGTGGCATTGCTCTACAGACTGCTTGCAGAAGTAATGTTACTGTGGCACCCAGTGGCGGCCGGCATGGATCTGGAGTGGCAGGGTGGGAGGCGGAGGGATCTAAAAATACGAGAAAAAAAAAACCTACCTTATTGCCGCGTCTCTCCATCTCTCCTCGAGTCGGAAATCAGAGCAAGAAGCACCCAGGCTCCCCTGTCCAACCACAATGCTGCAATGCAACGTTGTGATTTGTCTGAGCACCGTGGTTCAGCGCTCAGCCAGGGAATGGGAGCCTAGGCATGTTCTCCACTCAGGCTGTAATGCAGCGAGGGTGGAAAACATGCAACGTGCACATGAATGTTTGGCTAGCCCGAGACGGCCGGCCAAACATTTATGCGCACTTGGAGGGGGCAGACCACTCCTCCTCCTGCTCCTCTGCCATCGGAGCAGGCCTGCCCCGCCCCACAAAGCTGCTGGACCAAGAACAAATAAAATGATAATAACATTGAGTTATCATTTTATTTTTCCTTTATTTCACTGCTAAAAAGCAGTGAGGCGACGCTCCTCCGCCTTAGTGGAGGAGCTGCCACTGGTGGCACCATAACTCGGTTTAATGGAAATGGCTGGGTTTTGTCACACTTGGAGCACGTGCCTTTCATCATGCACGCGCTGCCAGATTGAGCCTCCATGCAAGGTGCGTCGCTGTCTCATTTTGGCTGTGCACACTGCACATACAGAAGTGCAGGTGAAGGGCAAATGGGTGGGAGGAGCTGCAGTAAAGAAAGGTGACTTCCTGAATGCAGCTTTAGGAACATATTTACTGACGTTAATAAAGAGCAATGCAAACACCTGTGATGAAGTGGCCCTAACCTAGCTCGGGAGTGACTCCAACACCTTCATTGCAACTGGCTCGTCCTGTGGACTTCGGATTCTCACAGTGGTCATTTCACCCCTCATCATGCGCACAACACAGGACAAAGCACTGTCAATTCAACCATAGTGCCATGCACCACACCAACATATACCCTGGAGACCTTCAGATAAAAGGAAGCATAAACATACACCACCACCCCAGGCATGACTACAAAGCATAAGTTGCTGACCAGCATTAATATGCGTGCAGCAAACAATCTGCTCTTTGATAATCTTTGCTAACCCTCACTAGGAGGGGTTGTATTTTGTTTTTTGACTATTGTAACATGTACATAGTTCATTGTGCTCGTGTATAGGAATCTCACAGATTATTTGAGTAGCCTATGGTTTTGATTACGCCCCCATGACCAAGCCCATGTGTGTGTGTCTGAGTGTGTGTACACAATCACTCACTCACTCTTTGGGTCAGCCTTCTTTTGTCATTGGTCTGAGTGTCACTCACTCTCTGCTTACATTGATAACAGCATAAAGCATGGGCAAAATGTTAGCCCACTTTAGCTACTGTTTCTATTGCCTTGTGAGTGACAGCATTTTCCTAACAATTTGTACACACTTCCCTGAAGATTTGTGTATTTCAGTGTCGGGCTGGAGAGCCAGTCCTTTCGTTTTCCATGGTATTCTTTGATAGGTCCCTTTCCTTTATTTCCTTCTCCTGTTTTGCTTCTATTTCCTTTTTTCAGAGTGCACTGCACCTCTCCAGACAGTGCTACAGCACAGCTCATTTCGGGCCTCATGTAGGTAAATACATTTTACCGGTTCTTAAATACCGAGCCGTACCGAATCGGTAAATTAGAATCTGTAAGTTATATGTAGGTAAAAATTCGGTAACAGTTACCGATTCGGTAACATTCGGTAAATACGAATCGGAATTCACCGATTCGGTAAATACCGAGGTGGTATCTACCGATTCGGAAAATACCGAGGTGGTATCTACCGAATCGGAAAATACCGAATCGGTACGTACGGATTCGGTAAATAACATCACATGACTTGACGAAACAGCTAATCCTGTGCAACGACAGCCCACCCAACCAGGAACTGCCCACACCCAGGCAGGTGTACACAATTAGCCGAAGTGGCCACACCCAGGCAGGTGTACATAATTAGCCGACCCTGGAGAGGCTTGGAGTGCAGAGGAGAGGCAGGGAGCAGTTGCATGTGCGAGCGGGAAACGAACAGTATGTCCAGCCAGAGAACACAGAAAGACGGAGGGGAAAGGAGGAGGAAGCTCAAATTCAGCCCCAAGGAACTCCAGGTGCTGGTGGAGGAGGTGGTGAAGCAGCACCAGAAGCTGTTTGGGAGGCAATCCCTGCAAGTGCCTGAGGCCGAAAAGCGCAACATATGGCTGGCCATCCAGGCGCAGGTCAATGCTGTGGGAGTGACCCACAGGGACATTGAGGTCCTCAAAAAGCGCTGGTATGACCTGAGGATTGTGACCAAGAGGAAGATGGGCGACATCCAGAAGGAGGCCAGCCAGACCGGAGGTGGAACCAACAGGGCACCTGCCCTCACCGAACTGGAGGAGCTGGTGGCGGCCACACTCGAGCAAGAGAGCGTCGTGGGTCTTGGGGACGCCGACAGCTCTGCCAGAGCCGCAACACACCAAGGTAAGACGAAAGCACAGCAATGTAGCCTCCCCTACCCCTATCCCACATCCCCCATTGTGAAACGAGAATCACACAGCAGTCCACACGTGTCAGTGCAGACAGGCAATGCATTCCGGGAGATGTAGTCAGGGCAACACTAACCATGACGTAAATGTTACAGGGCAACAAGGCATGTCACGCACTCGAGGCACAAGGAGACAGAGGACAGATTGGAATGTGAAATGATTTATTGTGACGCTTGCAATGCAGCCCTTCGGGGACACTGAGCCAATGTTGTTTTTCTGTCCACAGATGTGACATCATGCAGTACAGGGCATGCTGCAGGGGAGACGGCACACCGGCCACAAAAATCACCTCTAGCCAGCACGAGTTCAGACCAGGGAGCAGGCCCACTTGCAGCCGCACCACCTACGCAGCCAGCCTCGCCGCACACAGAGCCAGCATCACCTCACCGAGAGCCAGCATCACCACCACCAGAGCCAGCATCGCCACTCATGTTCGATTCACCGGCCACATCTCCGCTTGCAGGTGTGAGAATGAGGAGGCGTCCAGCAGCCAGGCTACGAGCCTTAGACACCTCGTCAGACGACAGCATGGGCCCAGAAGACCGCACCGGGCCCCAGGAAGGGAGCCATCCCACTGTGCCCCACACCTCACAGGCAGCACAGACGGGAGCAAGAGGGCGCCGCAGGTCGCGTGTCCAGAGTCCACCAGCACCCACTGACGGCCATGGTGTCTTCTTGGGGCTCGAGGGCCAAATGTTGAAGCAACAGCGCCTGCAATCAAAGGCAGTTATGTCAGTCCAGAGGCACATGCGGGTGATGAAGACAAGCTTAGTCAACATGGACACAAACATTGGCGGCATGGCTGCGGGCATTCGGGACATGTCCCAGTCAATCCAGCAGTTGTGCAGCAAATTAGATGCTGACATCGAAGCACGGCGCCGGGAACGCCAGAGAAGGGACACTACCAGCAGGGCACTCAACCGTCTGGCAACTGCGACTTCCCTACTTTGCCGGCGCTCTGTGACGATGCAGGAGGGCCTAACACAGTGCTGCAGTGACCTGTCTCGGGGGATGGTGCAGGTGACAAGTGCACTAGGGGTGCTATTGACTAGTCAGGCGTCGACAACTGCTGCAGGGGATGCTGCGGAGAGCATCGACACCAGCAGCAGCATCACACCCCCCGTCCCCGAAGCACGCAGGAGCAGCAGGCGGCTTGGGGTTGGCTCTAGTGAGGATGCACAGGCCGTGCAATCCACCACTGCAGCGCGTATGCGCAAACATTGATGTGGCCCTGCTTATCCACTTGCCATTGGGTGACGTAACCCTGGACATACTCATTGTATAGATGGCATATTGCCAGATTGGCCTGTTCATGTGTTCATGGCGTGGTGCCACATTAAACTACGTCATGACTTCTCACAACTCGCTGTGTCCCCTCACTTACTCAGAAATAGTTGCATGTGATCTCTGCCCGTCTCTCTCTCCCATCGATTGCAGTTGGCACTCTAGCTGCGCTGCCCTCTGGCTGGCCTGACTCATCCTCGTTGTCCTCAAAATATGTTAGTTCCACATCTGTACCTTTTTTCGTGGCAAGGTTGTGCAGCATTGCACAAGTGGCAATTATCTTGCAGCAGGTGATGGGTTTGTACTGGCGTGCGCCTCCGCTCTTGTGGAGGCAGCGGAACCTGCTCTTCAGTAGTCCAAACGTGCGCTCCACCACATTGCGTGTAGATTTGTGGGCCACGTTGTATCGTCTCTCACTCTGGGTTGCTGGGTGTAGGTAGGGAGTGAGGATGAATGAACGGCATGCATATGCACTGTCGCCTGGATGAGTGAAAGGGAACCATCAGTTACATGCCTCTATACACTCTGATTTGCAGGTTTCAAGGGGCGTCACTGTTACTTACCCAGCAGGTATCCCTCTCCGAATTCGCCGGCACTCAGTCGTGTGTAGATCCCACTATTCTGGAAGATGTAAGAGTCGTGGGTGCTCCCAGGAAACTTTGCAACAATATCTGTGATGATGTTCCCTGCATCACAGATCACCTGCACATTGATGGAGTGGGTGGACTTCCTGTTCCTGTAGATGTGCTCTGTATCAGCTGGTGGACAGATTGGGATGTGTGTACCATCAATACAGCCGATGACATGGGGGAACTGTGCCATGTGATAAAAGTCTGTTTTTGTTTTCTGCAGTGCAGCCTGTGTGTTTGGGAAGCTTATGTAGTGGTGCATTCTCTGCATCATGGCATCCAGGAACTTCCTGAAGAAACGGGACAGGCAACTCTGGGATACACCACCCACCGCAGCTGTCACCACCTGATAACTGCCGGATGCCAGTAGATGTAGGCTGCAGAGCACCTGCACATGTGGTGGTATGGCGTGCGCCCTTCTTGTTGGCTGGTCCAGGAGTGGGTGCAGGTCCCTTATCAGGTCCATGATGGTTTCGGGGTGTAGCCTGTACCTCTCATGTATCTCTGCATCAGTCAGCTGGAATAGTGTGATGCTCTGTCTGTAGATTTGTTCCTCCCGTCGCCACACCCTCAGTCCTGCTGCCTGTAGACGTAGGCGCCTTGCAATGACGTACATGGCGGCCATGTTGTCCACGCTGTTGCATTTTGGGATTGCTTATGTGCATTGTTGATGGTTACCACCTGCTTTCCATCCGTGTTAATTACCGACTCTTATTTACCGATTTTCCTGGATTTCTTAATTACCGACTGCTCCTACATGTCATTTTAAATTTTTACCACTTCATATTTACCACTTCATATTTACCGATTCGTTAATTATGTATTCGGTAAATTTGAATCGGTATTTTAGAATTCGGTAACTATGAATCGGTATTTACCGCCTCATATTTACCGAAAAGTGGTTTTTGGACTCCTACATCTCACTTGTCTGAATACCGGTCGGTAACGGCATATTTACCGAAAATCGGCCGTTACCGACCGGTATTTCGCTACCTACATGAGGCCCTTCATCCCTTGTGGCCACGGCTTCAAATCCAAGAAGTCTTCTTTGAATGGTATTGTCCAAAGTGTATTATTGTTATGGCCAACATGTTGCTTATAAATGTGGCATGCATGATGCTACTTTTAAACAACGATAGACTAAGTACAATACCATTGCAAGATGGTTGACACTATCTTTAATTTAATTTTTTTTACAAGCATTCACCCTCCACGGTTGTGCAGTGGCATGCTTTCCTTTTCTCCATTTTTCTCGAACTAATTTATCTTGCATATGTTTCTTGAGTTTGTGTGGGTGCTTTTTTGTTGAATAATAAGTGGGTGAATGCAAAAATGAGTCAGTTGGGGATGAATCAGCGAGTGCAGGGCTTAATTTGTAAAATAATAAGTGCCAGGGCTCTAGTCAGGAGGCCACTGCAGCTTGCACCACTCATTTCTCCTAATCACTCTGCCCATAACCGTACCAGCACAGCTACCATCCACCACACACTTAGCAGTGTGACCATTAAGACTATTCTAGGCCCCCCCCTAGCTATAAGAATGGCTTGTGCCACAGGTATTAGTCATTTTAATGTATATTGAATCCAGTGGTCGAAGAGGGAGAAAAAAAGTAGGGGAACTGTGGGCAGAGAATCAGAGGGCGGGAATAACCCAAGGATTGAATCAGTGGGCGGAGCCAGAGGTGTTACCAGAATGCACTAACATCCCAATTATTTTTATCTGTTTGGCATTCCACTGCCCAGTTTAATCAACCAATGGATATACATTATTATTTAAGGTTATAATGAGTTATTGACATTAAAATACATTCACAAAATGGGATATGCTTCTAATCACAAAATGCACCAAATACTATGAAATGTGGAAGCACAAGCCATTTGTCTCTGAGCCATGGAGTTTCTGTCATCAGTACTTCTCCCTTTTTCCACAACAGCAGTTCAAACATGAATGGCAAAATATCCTAGTTTGCAAATGTTTTCTATATAATTATGCTCTGCCATATTTGCCTCATAATGCAAGATCTGATGCATGATCTGACCATTTAAACTAATAAATTGTGTGTAGCTCAAATGTATCAAAAGTTAATAATAAATGTGACTTTTGTTGCTGCGGAGTGGATGGCCTATTGCAAAGGTTGACTGATCACCTTTCTCACTGCTGCATTTGTATGTTACACTGGTACTAATAAGGCAAAATATTTCCAGAGACTGTTAGCATGTGTACACATGTCAAAATAATAAAATATCAGAAAATATACTGCATTACGCTGCAGCCTTTTTTTAATGCATAATTTAGTCAACACTGCGGCATAATTTTTTCCTCCTTTGCTGCATAATTAATTCCAGTGGCCCCACAGCAGGCAGCACATGTTAAAAGTGCTTGTGAATGAAGCAGAGAGACTGCGAAGTTTGCGAACTTAGTTTGGTGTGTGTGCAAATCTTGCATTGCCAATCCATGGTGAGTTGCAGCTACTACTGCTGAAACAAGGCCAATGGAGCTACCTATGGGTGAGGCAGACTGGCCTCAAGGGCAGGGCCAGCCTTAGCACTGGTGGAGCCCTGTGCATTAATGTTTGTTAGTGCCCCCCAATGACCACCTCTGCCATGGAGTCCCTCGCTATCACCCTTTAACAGTGCCCCTCAAGTGTCCATAACCACACTCTCTCTCAGATGCATTTAATTTGATTTACAGCGCCACTCATGCCATTGTAGGGTGCCAGAGCACTTTACATCACACACATTACACAGACAATCAATATGTGTGTAAATCACTGTATAGAAAATGTTACATAAGACTAAGGACTACAAGGTGTAGGAGTCACATGACAACCATACTAGTAGGCCCTATAGTTTATTAGTGATTGGTCTGGAGAAACACAAACTCAGAATTTAAAACATAATACCATGGTTGGGGGTTCTCTTTAATAATCAGAATTGATTTCTGTCCAAAAGAACACTTTTTGCAACATTAGGACAATGAAAGACTGGGGATAAAACATAACACACTAATTTATATCTTGCAGTTTTTATGCAGCTCTTAGATGACAGTTAATAGCTCACTGTTCTATGTTAGGATTTTAACTTATAAACTGCAAGTAACAAAAGGATCTCTCTGACAAAAGCAGTAGCCCACTGACCTATTTTGTTTATGTGCACTTTGTGATCTGCATGGTACATGTTCTTTGCAGCAGGCACATTAACCCTCTGAGCTACCTTTCCATGAGTCAAAACCTACACTAGACAAAATTTCAATCTCTCTCTCTAGGAAGAACATAAATCACCAGAGTTATCATCATTACATTTTTATTGTTGCTGAAAATTGTTGAAGGCCAGGAAGGAGGCAGCAAGCGCTTTTAAAACCAAAATATACTTGCAAACATAATGCCTCCACCCAAAGTCAGCACCCAGTGCGGACACACCGGTTGCACTGCCCTAGAGCTGGCCCTTCTCAAGGGTTCTGTGACCACAGTGACAGCACTGTTGTTCTAGGCTGTGCTGCTTCATAGGCATGCCCACAAGACTGGAGGTGAAGGTCAGTATGGATTGTGGTGGACAAGCCTTGAAGGTTAACCTACACTTGTCATGCTAGGGTCCACCTGCTGGTGCTAAGACACCAGGGCTTCTAAGGTCTTGCGAAGCCTTCTAAGGTCTAGCATGGTATTGTGCTCTCTCAGGAGAGTGGTCTGGTGGACTGGTCATTAAGGCTGAACCTGGTTCCCCAGTTCCAAATTAAGCAGCTCTGGCCATAGTGCCACATCCTCTCCCCCACTAAACACCATACTGCCTCACTGAGAAAAACTCACACTGCCTTCAACTACAAGCCAATTGTTGCCGGCTATAAACACCTGGATGCGGGTCAATTTAAATTACGCACTAGACAAAAGCAATATGCAGGTTACTAAAAAAAAGCAACAACATCCTGGAAAAAGCAAACACTCATAGAGAATGCAAAATTTAGAGAACCATGTGAAATGTAAGCAGGAACAACATGGTTACCTTAATGGTTTTACACTCACTATTCAGAAATCAGTGAGTGCTTTTGACTGAAAAGTTAAGGACATGACTACAGGGCCCTGAATGGACCCATTTCAATGTCCATTGCTTATATCCATACAAAACGTAAGCAGTATGGTAAAAAGACCACATCCCTGGATGGAGAGCCGCAGTACACATTTTGTTTTCCAATCCACACATTGCAGTACCTCCAGGATTGGTGCACTAGTTGCAAGCCCAGGGAAAACAAAGACAAGAAAACAAAAATAGCGCTTCACTGGCAAACTCTGTAAAAGTGGTGCTAATGTGTTTAGGCGTGAATAAAATCAATCTGGCCAGTTTGCTACCACTCTGTCTTACTTTATTTAGTTATTTTTCATATTTTTAACCTTTTATTTCCGATGCTGCATTTTGGAATTAAAATGTCAGAAAAATAAGACATTTCCTGCAAAAGTGTTTTTCTTTTTTGGATCCATTTCACAGGGGAGCAAATAAAAGAAAGGAGAGGAAAGAGAGTGAGAACCCCCTTGAAGTCAAGGTTTTCAGTAAGAGAAGAACTGCTAGACAGAAAGAGAGGGAAGAAGGGAAGAAGGAAAGCGTGGGGGAGCAGCTGAAGTGACAGAGCTGAAGTGGACACTGTCTTTGTCGTCTCTGGGCAAGAAGGAAAAGACAGAGTGCTGTTACTTTTCTGCCGCCCCGCCCGTCACGAACTCCAGGAACGCCGAGCTTTATTTATAGGAGATGGCGATTTCTTGCGTCCTGGGACGCATTTTCAAAATAAAAAAGTAGGGGGATGGAATCCTTGGAATTAAAGAAGTAGGGGCACGCTGTGCCCTGCCGATCCCGCCCACTTCGACCACTGATTGAATCAACAAACAAATGTTGGTGTGCTGTTCTCTAATTTAGGGCAGTATGCCACATGGTGGCGCTGTTTGTCTAAGTGCCGGTGTTGACAATTAAGTGCTGGTGCTCAGCACAGAAAGCACTGGCTCAAATTAAGCACTGAGCGAGTGTAAGTAAGTAAGTGTAACTGCCAGATTGCATGTATAATGATTTGAATGTCTACAATCACTAGTAACTGAAGAGGTACTTTTAGTTATAAGCCAGAACTTTTGTCGTTCACAATGCCTGTTTGTTTTTTCACTGCAGCGATTGTTTAATTATTTAATAAGAACTTGGAATGCAAACAAGGCCAATTGGTTTCACCAATGCTTGTTTCCTCCAGATGCCTCTGTCTCTTCCTGCCATTGCCCACTTCCTCCCAGAGGCACCAGGCCGGACTCTGCCCTCCTTTCTGTGGTAACCTCAGGCCTTTCCTAGGAGTGATTGGTGATAGTGTCTGGGTTGAAATCCCTTATCCCCCTGTCTATGGCAGAGACAGCTTCCTAAGGCTTCTCTCCACTGGCCGCGTGCCTGTCAAATCTGCTGCCAGCACGAGCTGCCGCCTTGGGGACTTTCCTTGTTTGAACAAGACTGGCAGCCTGGGCTGTTTGCCCCGTCTCTTGTCACTTCCGCTGTCAACACTGATATGACCTGTGATCTGCGAAAAAGGCAGCCCAACCCTCTGCTTTTCTTCAGTACAGACTAGACCAGTCTGGGCTGCCAGGCTGTCACTGTTAGAGATGCATCCTTCTCTATCTATCCAGGTAATGCTACAAAATGCACTCCTTGCCTAAGTCTTTGTAAAAAGCTGTACATCCCTAAAATATAAAGCTCAGCATGCCCCAGCCTTTCTGTGACTCATCCCACAGTTTTCTATACCATTCGCACTGAGAGCTGGAGAGATGTCATTTTCACCAGATCGTGTA
The DNA here is from genome assembly GCF_964204655.1 of Triturus cristatus. Lineage (NCBI taxonomy): Eukaryota > Metazoa > Chordata > Amphibia > Caudata > Salamandridae > Triturus > Triturus cristatus. The sequence continues at coordinate 21,826,308 of NC_140586.1, forward strand.
AATCACCCGACTGGCTGAAAGGATTAACTACTTGGACACTTGCCAAGACCTCTACGACTCGTGTCTCTTTTGAGGTCAAATATAAATCGACCCCGTTTTTGGAGATAGAAGCATAACACACGCGCAGTGACGTTGACGCATACTAAGAGTCTACGCAACGTCTCAGTTCAAAAATGTATTCACATATGAACAGGAGGCGTATGTGATCAATCATATGGACTTTAACAAAAATCGCACCTTCCCAACTATTACTTTATTTATCATACTAAGTGTATTAAGTGTATTGTCTGTATTCACTTCTACATGTCACCCCTCTTTCACATTTCTTTCTATTGTACCATTGTAGCCTAAACTATTTAATATTTCTTAAAATATTGATTGAAGCGTTCGCTTGGGTGTTGTTCTTTTCTTTTCCTGAATCATGGATACATGTTACATGTAATGTATTTATATTGTGAACATCCCAAAGCAATTGTATTTCCCCGACAGAACCATTGTAGCCATATAATTAACAGCACTATAGGCCCCCGGGCAAAGCAGTAAGGTAAGGTAATATATTGTTGAGTTAATTAAAACCTTTACAATTTCCATGTAAAAAGTGGCGTAGCAGCAAAGTTTATGTTCAAGAATAGATTTTTTTAAAAACATGTCATAAAACTTTCATAAATTATGTTAACATACGTAGAGCAAATTGTCAATTATTAGCACGGACCGTGAATTAAAAAACAAAGCTCAGTTCTAAGAGAGAGTCTGTTCAGTGGTCGGTTGATTTGTAAACAATGACAATGGAATGTTGCTATTGGCTGTCCTGCTTGAGCGTGAATCCTCCGGGAGAGGGGTGGCCTGAAATTATGGTTTTCGCTGTAATGTGACCCTTTAACAGTCATTTGGATGCAGTGATAAAGAATTCCTGTCGGTTGGCGACAGAGCTTTTGCCCCTGCCGCTTCCATAAATTGAACAAAGCAACACACTAGCTGAACGTCTCCACCTCCAGGGCATGCCTTCACAGCTTGTCGACAGGTTCTTAACCCCTTACTTACAAAGAGTGGCTTCAGTAACTGTCGCCGTTCAGCCTGTAGATCCCTACAGATACACAATAGGTGTAATACACTTTTGTTGGCGTCTTTACATAAGCGGCATATTGTCTGACCCAGGGGTCGATTTCAAGGGGTAGATGCGGTAATGATGGTAAAATGCCCAAACAGTAGTGAAGGTATTTTTCTTTCATCCTTCTATTAAATCCCACGCCTAGGTATGGTTGTGGAGAGGACTTATCATAGCTGTGGACAACAAACCATCCATCTGCTCTTTCTGTGAGTGTCGCCTTATCTTCTACTAGAGATAGTCTTTTCACTGTCTTGTTTACAGTTTGTTTAAAACAATGATAGGTCCCTGAGGAATACAAATGTTTAATTGAAAATTAGTGTTAAATTCTGGTCTGCAACTACCTAGTGTGCCCATGCGTTAAATACGGCGCTGCAAACCATCCCAGTCTTGTGTCATGTGGTTTAGCAGTTCTATGTATATTTCCATCACAATGCATATGCTTTCGCTCCTCCTGAAAGGTTATTGCCTGTGGTACCTGGGCATGGCCTCCCATACACGTTCAAATCATTTGAGTCTTGTTTGGCCAAAGTGTGACTACAGAAGGCCAAGTAATTGCTATGGCAACAGCAATGGCTGCTTATTTCCAGCTGTCTCCCGGGATGCTGTTCCCATACTTGACGTACCCACAGATAGGAAGTGAAGCCGTTGCTTTGGTGCTCCGCACTTCGATGGTGCTCCAGGTTAGTGGTACACTCACAGTATGGGCATTGCCTGTTGTGCAGATTCGTAGCTGTGACCAAACATGCAAGTAAAATCAAGTGAAATTCCCCTGAGTGTAATGGGACTCTCTAGGCTTGCTGTGGTGGCAGCCATCTTAGATACATTGGGCCCGATTCACGAAGGTACCTACGTGTAGTAAAGTTACGAGTGCGGAGTCTCTGCACTCGTGGCAGCGTTTTCGCACCAGGTGCGAATTCTCCGCACTTGGGGTAGAATCCCCGCACTGGGAACTACAGGCCGGAGATTCCGTCCAAGTGCCAACGATTCCACATTCGTAACTTTGCTACACGTAAGTATCTTAGTGAATCAGGCCCATTGCGTATCCGTTCCTTGTGGTTCAGAGCGTTACTTGCTAGGCAAACAGGATAGTAGTTGCACCTGGAATCCTATTACCAGGAATCTGAAATTCATTGTACTTTCATCAAGAGTTCGCAAGGAGCTTGCTCTCAGAGAAGTATTCTGGAAAAACATTAAAGATCGAGTATTTGGACTTTGATTTGCAGTTTAGTATTAGTCATCCTATCAGTCTATACACTGGAGTTATCTTTTCTAGAATTATAAACACTTTTGTACATTTTCAAGGCAAGAACTAGTGAATCATTATATTGTTCAGACTTTGCTTACATCACTTGAATCATGTATGATATTAAGATATTGCCATTGGAAGGGAAATGCATGTGAATGTTGTTGTGAGTGGAAGTATAATATTAATGAGTATTCATCATGTTACAGGAGAAGATCTATGTGTATCGAGAATCATTCCGATCATGGACTTGATTTCTAACTCGCAGACGATAGTTCTAAGAATGTGTGTTACAGTTCAGTTTATTCCATACATTGTTTAGAAACGTTGTTTATATCTTTCAGCTTTAGAAAGTCAAAGAGTGATCAGCATCTGCAGAGAGTGGATTATTTAGTGATTGCTATAAGGCAACCATAATATAATTTCTTGTCGTAGATATCAAGGCATCTGCAGTAGAGGTTGAGGTCAGCAGTAAGAGCAGCCGAGATGAAGATATGCAGAGTCTCTGTTTCTTTCTCTTGTCTCATTCTCTTTTCCCTTGATCCACTGCCGTCTGGCATAGATAATCTTTGCATTAGCATCAGTGGGTTTAGGGAAGGGTAGTTAGTAGCCTTGCTTCTGTTGCCAACTTAGTTCAACTGTGACAGATTGCCGAGCCCATGTTACCATTACTACCCAAGCACTGGACTCAGAAGATACTATGTCTGAAACCCTTGATGTAGTTTCCAAGTCACAACAGCAAAGTAGTGTAATGAAATCATAGAATACGATTTTAGTTACTTCAATTCAAAAGAGGATTTCATTCTTTATTGAAACCAGAGAGTAAAGACCCAAGCTAGATCCCATTGCCTACAGAAACTGAGGGCTCACATTCACTAATTCATAGACATTTCAACCTCCAGTGCAGACCTTGCAGAGAAGTTCAATTTGTGATACCATTAGCAGATTAGGGAGGTTTTCTGGTGAGCCCAAAAAATTTGCATTAATACATAATCAGTGCCAATTGCATTTCCTATGTAAACCCCTAACATTTTCTGACGATCAAACTAAAGTAGCCGTTATACCATTTTATCTGAGTGGAAAGGCTGCCAGTTGGAGTATTCCATTAGTACAGCTCATGAATCCACTGCTGTATATGTTCCCCTCATTCTGTGAGCAAATGTAAAGGGTATGTGTTGATAAATCACACGTGCTTTCTTTAGATAAGCGAATTCTGAGTTTAAAATGGGGCCATTAAGATTGAATAAGTTATAGCAACACCTTTAATTGTCCGATGGTTACAACTTTTTCTGCAGAAGAAAATAGGTCTACTCTCTTTTATTAAGGGCTACGAACTGAATTAAAAGACGTATTAGCACAAGTTGTGAATCCTCCTGTAAAATATGCAGAGTGGGACAGGGTTAAATTGGCGTAATTAGTGCACATTCAGGAATGTAATGTTACTCTTGTTATGCAAAATCTCCAAAATTAGGCTATTATGTCACATGAATTAATTATGTGTTGTTTGCAGTAATAATGTACTGCAAAGATCCTATTTTCAGTATAAATTTTACAGCAGCCATATGGAAATAATACAAACAATCGATTGCTAATGGCTGTTGTTGACAGTGCTTTTGTTTTTTGTGCTCTCTTTTTTAGCACAAAATACATCCTCACGCTTTTCATGACACTTTTAATGATGAAATAGATTGCCAAACGCCAGCTTCAGATTTTGTTTAATTTTGTTGAAATTTCGCATAGTTACTCAAAAGCAAATGATGCGAATTTCGCACACCCACTGTGCTAAGTTCCCTGATTTAGTGGTACATTTGGATCATTATTTACGTGAGTGATGCTCAGGAAAAAATAAGATCATGACCGAGGTTTTCATAGCTAGCCTGACTAAGTAGAAGATATACACTTAGAGAGCTGTGAACCCATTCAACTAGGAATGCGAAAGGGTCCTTTGTCAAAGGAAGAAAAGGAAAAAAGACATGTACAAAGATTGTGTATGTATTATGGTAGATCTTGGCATTTTGTTAAAGATTGTAAGAATAAACCTGGGAATTCTAAACTCTAATACCAGTAATGTTACAGATAGGAAAAAATTAGTCGGTGGCTAACTGGATTTCTCGACAAGGAAGAGAGATGCCTTCTACAGTGAAGATAATCTGTTTCAAAATGGCTACTGCTTACTGTGCACTCTTCAGTTGTTTGTTTAGTCGCTCACCTGAAAATGACTTTGCCCAATTGACAGGATAAAATGGTTTCAGGACTCCTATATTCTGGTGCCTCGGGGAAATATTTGGATGTTAACTTTGTGCACTCTTTATAGTCACCTGTAATTAAGAGGAAAATTCCTGAAGAGATTATGGCAGTAGGTGGTTCAGCATTAAATTTAGAGGTAAGAAGTCTGCACACACGCATATTTTCTTTGATATGTCTAGGAAGTCATTACGAAAAAACTATCTTTAGACCTGACTGATGCACCTCAGTTGAAGGTGATTCTAGGTATGCCTTTGTTTACCTTGCATAATCTGAATATTGCCTGAGAAACAAGAACAATTAATTCTAATTATTGTATGATCACTAAAGATCAAGTTCACAGTCGGCCTTCAAAGTCTTTGTCCAGGATAATGTCAAGCTCATTTATAGGTTGCACAAATACCTTACCTTCTTGCCTTGAGAGTTTTCACAATGTATTTGATAAGAAAAAGCAAATGCATCACCTTCACATCAAAGTTATGATAGCAAAACTGACTTGGACCATCGACATATATACCTTGTAGCCACGTATAGGCAATTACAGAATCAGAAAAAGAGTTCTTTAGACAATACTTTGATGAAAATGTAGCTAGTGGGTTAATTCAACCATCTCAATCCTCAACCTTCTCTTCTTTATTTTTTTTATCCCAAAAAAGGGGGAGGATGAGCTGAGAGTATGTACTGACTATAGAGAAATCTGTAGGATTACAATCAAAACAGGTATCTCTTACAAAACTCGTAGGTCCAGTGTCTTCTCCTGTCAGGGTCAGATGGTTTAAGGATGTTCTCCAGTTGACTGATATTCATGTTTCCTGTTTAAAAGACCATTTACGTAGAAAGCTATTGCTTGGAAAGTCCAATGGTCTGGCTGTAGACTTGGATGCATTCTTAAAGTTGCTGCCTGGTCAAGTGTGATGGCTTTCAATATGTTTTACTGTAGATATGTACCTCATGTGTTTTCAAATGTAGTTAACATCCTTTTCATAAGCCTAATATGAGCCTCCATTCTTGACATAAAATGTGGGTCCTCCAAGTTTAGAAACGGAAAGTTAAAATTTGCATAGACATAGCGGAGGGCATATAGACATAGTGGAGGATACAAAGACATGGTGAAGAGTATTATCCCATCTCTGTTCCTGGTCAAACACATTTGTAATGTTATTTTGAGTTTTTCCTTGTTTCTTCCAGCTCCATCTACAGAATACCTCCACTTCTGTGATGACAAGGAACATGTGTTTTTAAAGGATTGGTTTCCCCTATATTTTGGATTATGTATGCCGTTCCTCATCCTAAATGCCCTTATTTCAGTTGGGGAAATAACTACTTTGCATTAAGAGAGATTTGTGCTCCTCAGATTGCATCTGTATACTTTGGGACAGTTCATGGTTTGTTTCTGTTTCTGTAGTTTTGCTTTCCAGACATGCTGGGAGTTGTAGTGCGTTTCATGTTTTTTGGAGCTACAGAGAATAAATAGCAAGAGAGAAGCATTGTAGTTGTGTCTATGGTATTAATAAATCTAGGCTTATCTATCATTAAAACTTGGAAAATCCACAGTACTTGCCTGCAGAACTCTGCAAACTGCCTGTTCATGGCTCTGGAGCAACGTCACTCCACCGTGCACTCAACCCAATGGTTCTATGGCCAGGAGCGTTGATTTCAAGATGCTCTCATCAAACAGAGGGTGCTCTTCATGAATGAAAAGGTACATCATTATAGTCGACCAAAACCAATGAAACTATTATTAGCCCTCAACTAAAAGCACCACGAACAGAAAGGCCCATCATGAAGGTAGGTCTTCTTCCGCGCTGTCCCCATAACTGTGGAAGGCATTACATATCTCCCTGAGATCCACTCCTTTAAGAAAAATCCTGAATAGCCGTGTTGTTTCCAGGTATTTTCTTGTATTTGTGTTGCAGCGGAGGCAGGGAGCCTTAAGGACAGACATGAGCTCAAAAAGTAAACTTAAAAATGAATATTGATCATAACAGAACAGGCTTTCTGCGTTATTATTCAGTGAATAGGCAGCAGTATTGTGATTTCCTGCATAATTTTGGACAGGATCTGGAAACACAACCACTCCAGATGTACTTCTTGGTCCTCTTGCGAGCTAGAGTACTATTTATTTGGAGAACAGGAACGTGTTATATGGAATGCTGAGAAACAGGAGATGCCCTGTATTAGTGCTATATAAAATACATTACTGCTAGTAGTAGTACTTGCAAGGAAATGTCTCTTTTTGCATGATCACCCCAAGATTTTGGACTGATGCTGTTCTTTTTTTGACTCTGGGGGTACACTGCAAAGCAGACCTCAGTGCCAGTGCCATGACCCTTAAAAGGTATATGTCATTCCCTCACCCACAATTGCCATAGGTTAACTTACTTATTAGTCCCTAGTATATTGTACCAGGGGTACCCAGGGCCTGTACGTTAAAGTGTCTCTTGTGGACTGCAGCCTGTATTCTGCCACCACGTGTAGGACAAAGCAAATAGTGACTTCCAGCCTGCCATTACTGGCTTCTAGAGCAGTTTTTCACTGCAAACTCAATTTTGCCATTTAAAGTAATGGTAAAGCCTAGACCTTTCTTTGGAATATTTGTAAGGTACCCTTAAGACAGCCCTACTGAGCACAGGGCCGGCTCTAGGGCGGTGCGAACTGTGCCATCGCACCGGGTGCTGACTGCCGGTGGGGGCGCCGAATACTATTGTTTTAAAAGCATCTGTTTATTTGCGTTTTGCCTCCAGCAATTTTCAGCCAACAATCAAAATGTCAAAGTAACTCCAGTGATTAATGTTCTTTCTGGAGGGAGAGAAAGATCGGAGTTTTGTCTCGGGGACATTTTTACTCATCTGGAGGTAACACAGAGGCCTGATGCAAATAACTTGTACCATGCAGATCACAACATGCACGTAATGTAAATTGGTCAGTAGTTTACTGCTTTTGTCACTGAGATCAGTTTGTTACTTTCAGTTTATAAGTTATAATCCTAATGTAGTACAGTGAGCTATTAACTGTCATCAAAGAACTGCAAGAAAACTGCAAGGTATAGGCTGGAGCGTTATGATTTTTCCCCAGTCTTTCATTATCATAATGGTTCAAAGTGGGTTCATCAGGGTAAAAATCAATTCCAATTATTAAAAACAACCACCAACCATTTTTTTTTAAATTCTAAGGGCCTCATTTATGAGAAGTGTCGCATCGTTGCGTGAAAGCAGCGATGCGACACATCATGTCGCCAGGAATGACAGATACGTCAGTATTTCTGACTTATCTGTCGGCGCAAAACTGATGCATTGCTGGGGTGTGTCTGAAAACAGACGCAACTCCAGCAATGTATCCTTTCACATGGGAAATGCCCCATGTGAAAGGGCCTGCTTTAGTCTTATGCCTGCTGTGAGGCAGGCGTAAGATATTGACGCAATGGCGTCCTAGAAGTGGCCCACTGAAATCACATAGATTTCAATGCGCCACTTCTACGAGGGTTTTTGCAGGGGGACGCCCACCCTGCATACATTATATCTGGCACAGGTATAATGTGGTGCAGGGTTTTACAAAGTGACGAATCTGCCTAGATGCATCACTTTGTAAATAGAGCACAACATGGCGCATTTTTTATGCTGCCGGTGCGTCACAAAAGGTGACGCACGGGTTGCATAAAAGTGACACAAGGGCTCATAAATAAGCCCCTAAGTTTGTGCTTCTCCAGACCAAGCACTCCCAAACTATCATGTCTACCAGTATGGATGACGTGACTCCACCTTGTGGTCCGCTGTCTTACATAACATTTCATGTACACTGATGTACACACCTATGATTGATTGTCTCTGTGTAGTTAGTGTGTGTGCGATGTAAAGTGCTCTGACACCGTACAAAAGTATGAGTGGTGCTAAATAATTAATTAAAGGCATCTGAGAGAGAGTGGTTATGGAGACTTCAGGGGTACTGTGTAAGGATGGTAGTGAGGGAATCCGTGGTGGAGGTGGTCATTAGGCGGGGGGGGGGCAACAAACATTGTCGCACAGGGCGCCACCAGCACTAAAGCCGGCCCTGACTGAGCACACTGAGCATTAAAGAAAGGGTGCATTATTTCTAAAAGTTGTATGTGTCGTTCTTTAACTTTACATGTCCTGACAGTAAAAACCATCTGTTTTCGTTTTATTGTGGAAAGACTAGTAGCCCCATTGGCGAGTACAGAGTTGCAAGCTGACAACACAGCAGTGCTAACTTCTGAATGGGACTACTAAATATGATACTTCAAGGTATCAAAAGTATCATTGTAGTAAGCCTGACTTGATGCTCAAGTCAAATTTAATGTAACTTTGCAGAAATGGCAACATAAGTAGCCACTTTGTTGCCAAGGCTTCCAGTGGCCATTTATGGTTGTTGGCCACGAGACAGCCTTTTGCAGTCCTTCTGGGGAGGTATGAACGACTCTCAGGAAGGAACACAAAGGGCCTGCTGCTGAAAGAGTTGTGACCTCCCTGGCATCAATGCCAAATAGGGTGTGAGCACAAAAGGTGAGCTTCAAAGGGGAAGCTGCCTTTTTTAATGCAAATGATGGATGCACATGAGAGGGGCTTTCCCATTTGTTCTTGTGGTTGGTGTTGAGGACAGAGAGGGGGAAGCTGTGACCAAACTGTTTCTTCTGTGCATGTAGCCCTCAGGTAGCCATTCCTCTTGGATGTGGTAGGGAGCTCCACACAGCAAGAGAAGGGTTCTGCCATGTTGGAAGTGACAGAATGGTGCATTTGGGGTAGCTGAAGGCCGCACTTCATGGGAAGTCATCACAAGCCGAAAGGGGACCTGGTAGCCCTTTGGCTAGTAGTCGCCACATCCCCAAGAGCACAAACTGGGATTAAAAGCGGCACCCCTGACATCCAGACCTCAAATCATGTCTATGCTGAAGAGCAGGCCAAAGTAGGATGCCCTGCTATTCCCTTGTGCCAGTAAAGAGAGCTGCACCAAGACTGGGCTGAACCTGCTGCTCCTTGGGCTAGCAAATAGAGGAATGTGCCTCTGCTGCCCTGCTAGATGAAAATTCAATGCTGAGCCCTAGACAGAAGAAGTGACTCCAAGAGTCAGTTGACTGACATCCTGTTACAGCTACAGGGCCACAAAAGCTGAAGAACCCTGCCATGATGAATTGGTAGCCAAGACCAACTGACTGCCAGTGTGCAGTTTGGGAGACCGAGACCTACACCTGACCCTTTACAGTGGCACCAAGTCTGCTGGACTTGGGAGAGTCGTCAGAGTCTAGAAAAGGGGAACCACTGGTTTCTCCCTACCCAGAAACTAATGCAAACAGGTTAGTGGTTGGACTTCAACCGGACTTTGAGGGACATCGACCCTTGAGGCAAAAGCCACCCCACCATGTTTGTGGACCAAGGATTAGCCCAGGAAGGTCCCGTCATAGGATCAGCACTCTCAGCATCCTTCAGCATCCTGTATCCCTTGCATCAAGACCACTCCCGTGAAGTCTATGATAGTTCACCCATAGAATCTGTAACTGAACTGGAGACTGCTTTGACTGTGAGGAAACCGTCCAACTGGACCTCTTTGGTCCTTGTGACCTACTCCATGCCAGAGTCGGTCACCCAAAGTGGGCCGGAGTAGTAGTTTACAACTTTTTAAAGGTTTTAAAAGGTTTTCAAAGTTGACCGCGAGCATTACAATGATTTATTGCACTAAATGAAAAAGCAGAGGTTTATTGTTACTTGAAAATCCAAATCTCCGGGAAACCTCTGTTGGATTTTTATCATTAAAATGTCTACTTAAGGATAAAAATACAATTTATTTTTATAAATTGGTGTCAGATTTTTACTGAGTCTTGTCTTTTTCTTCCTCAACACTTTTTGGACTTCCTAATGCTTTACACTTGCTCCTCTGACAGAGCCTAACTGCTCAGAGGCGCAGCTACCCAGAGTGGAGCTAAGGATTTTCAAACAAATTTGACTGAAACCCAGTACAGGTAGTGAGTTTATTAGCCAGTGAGGTCTCACAGCCACACCAAATAATAAACCAGTTTTCTCACAGTTAACATGATGATTAGTGTTAATGTATGAAAACCTGACCAAGGGCCTGCCTCAGGAACATTGGTTGCCATAAGAAGGAGGGCATTTCTCAACCCAACACAACCTTCGCTGATCTTGAAAAGGTGGTTCCAGAAGTAACTAGCGAAGGGCAAGCTAAGGCTCTTACAATTCAAAGTGGAAACATGTACCACCAGGAATATTCTACAAGGACTGGACATCAGATCAAGTGTCTCCTGGTTTGTTATTGGCCATTAGACAAAGAAGATAATTGCTTTTCTCCATGGCTGTAGTTGATTCCTCCTGGGCAAACGACGAGCACCTTTGTTCACCTTGGGATCTTCCCATCCATCATATACTGCTTCTTGCAAGATATGTTTGTAATGGCAAAATACACAACATACCTGTTGGAAAACGAGGCAGCATCTGTGAGGCCTGCACAAATAACATGACTACATTTGTCCTTCACTGGGAACCAAACACCCAATTGTAGCGCCTGACTCTCAGAGGGTAGCGTTTCAGAGCAGTCTGAGGCTTAATCAAGGGAGGTGGTGTAGGCTAGTAATCGCCATTTGCAGGTGCGCAAGAATAACACTCAATAATTGATTGTCCAGTCTGTACTTTGCTTTATAAAAGTAAGAGTAAATTTATTAAACACACACACTACTCAATACTATGCACCAATTTACAAATATACATAAGCTGTTGGAATTACTTTGTGATATTGCATAACATCTCCACCCCTCCCGTGGGGGTGGGGTCTAGTACCACCACTCCCATGTATACACATCATCTTGCCCCCAATGCCATTAGTTGAACATAACCTGGGGCGTAGGCCCTGTGCACTGGCACCATCCCAGTGGCGACCCACCCCATTACCTCAACAAGCATTAAAAATGGGTACATCTGCCTTGGTGACACAGGACCCTGACTGAGCATCTCCTACTGACCATAAAGTATGCACCTCTATATCTTAAGGGCTAGCAGTCTGGGGTCTTCACCCAAGTGCAGCAGTAATAATACATGTTTAAGCACACTTTAGAATGACAGTACTCAGCACATTTGTGGATCATTAGAATGTATTGCAATTACAGCCCTGAAGGCATCACAGATGAAATCACAGGATTACATGTACAGCAAGACACGCTAGCAGCCAAGTCTGGCCACATAACCCCACTTTGCTTATGACATCACCTTACACCAGTACTTCACATTGAACAGGTGATCTTCAGTCCCTCTAAAAGAAATATCCATTAGTAAATGCATTTCAGTGCAATTACACCTCTCCACCTCCACCTCCAGGGGATGCCCTTCTCCAGGCATCCCTAACCCAGCTCTTCACTCCTTGATGCACTTCCTCATTCACCTTCAGCTGTAGAACAAAAGTTCCGGCCTAGAAGGTGTTAAATGCTGGCTGAGCCCTTGAGGGGTAATTCTTTCTAAGTCCCCATGAGACTTAGGGAGGAACTTTTCCTCGTGCTGGGGGGCGGACTGCGCTTCACCAGCAGCACTTTATCACACTTGAGAGTGACCCCCCCTTCTCTGGGGGCCACAAAGCACCAAAACGTCCGATTTCCAAATGCCTGGCAAGGCATTAAGGGGCGCTTCGTGCTCCGCTTTATGAATATGTGATGATCGGCTCTCCCGCTGTGCCGGGGATAGCCGTGGTGTACTGGCTGCTGCTTTGCCGCATCTTCAGCCCTCGGTGGGGGGGCCCGGTCCCACCCGGACCCCCAGGTAAGTTCTACGGCTCGGGGAGCCCACCCCCAGCTGCCTTGCCCATTTTCGGGGGCCCGGTCCCACCCGGACCCCTTTCCTCTTCTTTCGGGGTCCCGGTCCCACCTGGGACCCCCACATGCCTTCCTGGTGGAGGGCAGCTCGGGGAGCCCACCCCCGGCTGCCCCCGCCGACTCCCTGCACGGCCCCCACCCTCTGGTTCGTCCGCGGGAGCCGGAGACTTCTTTGGCCGCGGGTCGGGTGTGACGGTACTCCCCCCTCTTCCGCCGGGGCCTGGGAATGGGGTCCCGGACCCCTTGGGCAGCTTCACAGGGAGCGCTCCAACGCTCCCCGACTCACCTCTTCTGCGGGGGCCAGGGTGGGCTCCTGGCACCCCCGCGCGAGCCTCTTCTTGGTCTTCAGGGCCCGGGTATGGGGTCCCAGGCCCCCTCCCCGCACATCTTCACGGGGAGCGCGACGGCGCTCCCCGACTTGATCTTCGGTGGGGGCCAGGGTGGGCTCCTGGCACCCCACGTGGCAGCTTCACTGGGAGCGCAATGGCGCTCCCCGGCTTCCCTCTTCGCGGGAGGTGCAACGGCGCTCCCCCGCCTCCATCTTCCTTGGGGGCAGCTCCCGGGACCTGACCCACCCCGGGGGCATCTCTGAGACCGGCGGCGGAGCCCCATGTGCTTCGTCGTCGGTCTTCTTAGGGGTCAAAGGTCGCCTATCTTCCGGGGGCCATATCTCAGGCCTTGGGGGTCCGATCTGCCCCATTTTCACATCTGCTTGCTCCTGTTGGCGCCCCATAGCCACTGGGAGCCCTCTCCTTCGCCCTCCGGGTCTCCAAGAGGGTGGATTCAGCAGGGAGCTGTCTTTACTGGCTCCCTGCGCCAGCCTTTCGCCTGGCTCTTCTCCTTGGCCTCTCTTCTCCCTGCACAGAGGCCACTGCTTCTGGACCCGGTCCCACTCGGACCCCCAGGTAAGTTCTACGGCTCGGGGAGCCCACCCCCAGCCGCCTTGCCCATTTTCGGGGGCCCCTTTCCTCTCCTTTCGGGGTCCCAGTCCCACCCGGGACCTCCGCATGCCTTCCTGGTGGAGGGCAGCTCGGGGAGCCCACCCCCGGCTGCCTCTGCTGACTCCCTGCACGGCCCGCACCCTCTGGTGCGTCCGCGGGAGCCGGAGACTTCTTTGGCCGCGGGTCGGGTGTGACGGCACTCCCCCCCCTCTTCCGCCGGGGCCTGGGAATGGGGTCCCGGACCCCTTGGGCAGCTTCACAGGGAGCGCTCCAACGCTCCCCGACTCACCTCTTCTGCGGGGGCCAGGGTGGGCTCCTGGCACCCCCGCGCGAGCCTCTTCTTGGTCTTCAGGGCCCGGGTATGGGGTCCGGGGCCCCCTCCCTGCACATCTTCACGGGGAGCGCGACGGCGCTCCCCGACTTGATCTTCGATGGGGGCCAGGGTGGGCTCCTGGCACCCCACGGGGCACCTTCACTGGGAGCGCGATGGCGCTCCCCGGCTTCCCTCTTCGCGGGAGGTGCAACGGCGCTCCCCCGCCTCCATCTTCCATGGGGGCAGGCCCCGGGTCCTGACCCACCCCGGGGGCATCTCTGAGACCGGCAGCGGAGCCCCATGCGCTTCGTCGTCGGTCTTCTTAGGGGTCAAAGGTCGCCTATCTTCCGGGGGCCATATCTCAGCCCCTGGGGGTCCGATCTGCCCCATTTTCACATCTGCTTGCTCCTGGTGGCGCCCCTCAGCCACTGGGAGCACTCTCCTTTGCCCTATGGGTCTCCAAGAGGGTGGATTCAGCAGGGAGCTGTCTTTACTGGCTCCCTGCGCCAGCCTTTCGCCTGGCTCTTCTCCTTGGCCTCTATTCTCCCTACGCAGAGGCCACTGCTTCTGCGCACCGGTCCTGGGCTCTTCTTCTGGTGCTGATAGAGTCCTGGGGGCAGTCAGGGGGTCTCTCCTTCCAACTGCCCATTGCGCCAGGTGCCAGCACCTTCAGCCTCAGCAGACCACACCCCAGAGAGAGCTTCTCTTCCTGAGCAAGCACTTTTTAAAAGTTGAGTAGGGGGCTGGCAGGAATTCTCTGTTGGTCCTATCAAACAGCGACACATCACTTCCCTGCCCCTGCTCCCTCCTTCTTGTCCAGCCTCTGGGCTTGTTCAAAATGGCGTTGTCCAGGGTCTCTGTCCACATGTCTCTAAAGCCCCTTCCCCCCACGCTGCCTTCCCTCCTTGGTGCAGCCTGGTGCCTGGCACCCAGTGACAGCTTCTAATGGATGAGCCTGTAGCCCCACCCATCTTCTCTTAGTGGAGAGGAGGCCCTAGCTTGTGGAAGAAAGGTTATCAATCCATCCAGCTGAGGTCAGCCCTCAGCCTGGGTCTGGTCATGGCTGGCTCAGAGAAATATGACAGTTCTGGATGACCCAAAAGCAGTACAAATATGACTTTGGACTCTGCAGAATACTTCTTTTCACATCCTCTACAGTGGACTTAAGTGCGTGTCTGGAATCTGTAGGCCTAATGGAAGTTAATCTAACCCATGGGCTCCACATTCCCATAGGGGAATAATGAAGTAACTGACTTTCCCCGGCATGTTTCGTTCCAGTGTATAAAGCTTATTCCATGTCACCACCCAATACTGCATAAGTCCTGCCACACCATTCACTTTGTAGCTGCTACTGGACTGCGCACACTAGGAATCTCCCCTGCGCAGCCCGTACACATGTGCACACGCATGTACACGTGTCTGCATGTAACCAGCCCGGTGTCCCTTACTCCAGCTGCTGTGCAGTGGCATGGTCAAGCCAGGGGGACACCAGTAAAATCCCCATGCAGTCTCTTACATCCCGAGTTCACTGTGGGTGAGTCCCAACTTATGAGGCTCCCCCTCAATAAAAGTTCAACAATTAGGTGCTCAAAAAGCGAAAAATCTGGGCGGCCCATAGTGTCAGAACCACCTTCTAACAATACCCTCCTCCATTTGTGTAGACAATATTATGCTCTTTATTGGAACTATTGTAGAAAACAGCTTACGGGTTCATATTTCTTAAAATTCTTAGTTTTTTTAAGCTTTATGTAGAACAAACTTTGTGCAAGGCAACCACGGTCCGTGCAGGTAAGAGCAGTGTGGCGGTGGGGCCCGGTGGAGGGTTTTTTCGAGGGATGATGCAGAAGGAAAATTAAATAAATAATTAATTTTCCCTTGCCATTGTCCCTCGAAATCCTCCCCCATGTGGCCCCTCCACCCCACCGCTGTTACCTGCACGGACTGTGGCTGGTGCAAGGGCACTTGAGCTCAATGCAGCAGAACCATAGACAGGTACAAAGGGAACTCCAAGTTAGTAGGGACTCACAGGCATAATACAATTTTGACTGTGACTGGTGGATTCCAAGATATCAGGCTTAGACATTTTCCTGTCAGACCATAGCATCACCAAAGAGCTCAATGGGGCCTCTAGACCCTGGTGTCCATACACATTATATGACAATCAACCTGTTTTATGATATGGGTCAGTAAAGCCTGCGAAAGCCAGCATACCAAATAGTTTACATTAACCCTCCTCTTCTAGGATGCATCCTTACCAGTGCCTGATATTACAGGGAAAAGCCTAACACAATGCCAGCATTCATCTGTATCGCATGTCCTGATATCGGATGCCACAGTCAGGGCGATAGTCTAAGTTTGGATCCGCCATTGCATCCTTAGATTTCAGAGAGAGTATGGTGAGTGTGTGTGTGTGAGTGTGAGAGTGTGTGTGTGTGTGTGTGTGTGTGTGTCAGTCACACACTGGTGAAAGGTTTTCTCCAACATGGATTCTGATGGACTGAGAAGGGTACACTCTAATGTGTGGAATAGAATAGGAAGTCTATTGTTTTTATCAGTGCATTATGGCGTTTCTGGGATGGATGGGACAAGCTAGAGAGAGGACTGATGAATTAGGGTGACAGGATGTTCCAGCTCAGGTGACAGTTTTAGGTAATCAGTGATGAGAGAACCTGCTAGAATTTTCTAATTAGATCATTGCTGATTTGAAGGCCTTGAGTGCAGGCAACGAGAGCTACAAAGTACGAAGTGAGAGAAACACAATATTTTGTAAAATAATCAACATTTTTTAGGGCTTTCAAAACAGAGATGAGAGAGAACGTGTGTGTGTTTTTGTCAGTGTAGGTATGCAAAAATCCCAGATGAAATCACCATACCCAACTGAAAGCACCTGTACCCAAGTACTCATCTCTGAAAACACATTTATTAGGTGGGGTGTACCACCCCAACCCTCTCACCATGAAGCTACGCCCCTGCTTCCGGCATGAGAAAAAGTTGGATTACTTCGGTGCCACTGCCACCGATTACCGTCCATCTCACAGCCCTCTGACTAAGCCTGCCTCTGCGGGTGTCGGGCTGGGGCCAGGCACGCGGCATGTGTCGGGCTATGTTCCCCGTCTTGGCAGCCGGTGTCAGGCCGTCGGAGCAGCGTGATGAGGAGGGCGGGACGTAACATTTTCGGCTCTGAGGTGTGCTATCGATCGGCTCGTCTGCCTTCATGCGTTCAAGTGCGTCTATGGGAATGTTTGTATTCATACAGGAGAGCAGAGGGGAGGCGGGGGAGACAAGTGAGCGATAGGGAAGGCGAGGAGAGGCGCGAAACAAGACGCTTGACCAGAGGGAGGAAGGAAAGGTGAGAAGAGTCTAGAAGGAAGAGATGGATGGAAGAAAGAGAGGTAGGAGGGAAAGGTGAGGAGAAGCACGAAGTAAGAGCTATGAGGAAAGAACGGCCGTTAGGACAAGTGAGAAGAGACAAGAACAGTGGGACGGAGAGACAGAGACAGGAAGGAAAGGTGAGAATAGATCTGAAATAAGCAGTGGATGGGGAGAGAAAGACGTTAAGGCAGGCAAGGTGGAGGACATGAAACAGGGGTGGGTTGAAGGAGAAGATTTAGTTAGGGAAGACGCGAGGAATATGTCCAGAAAGTGAGGGAAGGGGGAAGATGCTGTGGATGAGGGGCAAAGAGGGAGGGGGAAAGTGAGAAAATAAGAGAGACGTTTAAGAGGGGAGTAAAAGAGTGGCTAGGGAATGTAGACGTGTGTGGGAAGCATTTGGCAAGTGGTATGAAAGAGAGGACAAGGGCACGTGAGAGTGGGGAGAGGCAATTAGGGAAGGAAAGTGAGCAGGAGGCGGAATGCGACAGAGTAACAGGTTTGGTGTCTTCTAGAAAAGAAGGTTAGGTGACATTGGGAGCAAGTGAGGCATGAGAATGAGCAGGCAAGACAGTGGAGCAGGCTGGTATGTGTAGGAAATGTGCGATGAAGGACAAGAGAGAGGTGATGGTCGGCAAAAGACCTGTAGGAGGGCAAGGAGATATAAAGTCAACGAACCAAAGGAGTGTTAAAAAAATCTGCCCTCACACCCATTTGAAATCTGAAAATGGCCATTAACTAAAGAAAAATCTAGCTGTGAGTCACAGAACTGGGCAACGTGGGGCTTTCCCCGTGGCGGACTAGCCAGCCGGGCAAGCGGGCAATCCCCCAGGAGGCCGGTTTTGACACCTGGAGGCCGCTCTCGGTCTCCAGAAGTGGTGGTGCACCTTACGCGGTCCCGCGGGAGGCAACTTGAAAGAGCTGCTCTGGTTGTCGCCGCATTAGACCACATGGGGCCTAAATTGATCGTTTTTGCCAGGGCTGTTTTAAGTTCCCTGTCCGGCCCTGGATGTCCCCTGCACCCCAAACGAGCATAAGCAACAGAAGGAGAGGAACGACATAAAGTAAAGTATGCAGATGATATTCAAACAGATACAGATATGTAACCTCTTGCCACTAAGCAAGCTAATCTGAAATTTCTTGTTTCAAAAACCAATGATGGAAACAGAACTTACACGTAATATACAGGTACAACGTGAAGGCATGTTTAGCATTGAGCAGAAAGATGGCTTACATGTACACCGTAGCACATTTTTAAAACCTCACATGAGCGATGGGGAGGGACAGGTTTATCAAGGGAGGTGGGCAGGATGTGTGGGAGGAAGGTGGAGCGAGACATTTTTTGTAAAAAGCAGAGGATAGGAAGCATGAGAATTGTGGAAGAGGCAGAAGGGAAGGGAAGGGAAGCAAGAACAGGAAACATGCAAGGAATTGACGAGACGTTTCGGCAGCCAAGATGATGCGGGGCAGTGAAAAAAGTGGGGGAAGTGGAGTGATATTGAGGAAAGAAGGTAAAGATGAATCAGGGAAACAAGTGAATTATGAGAGGAGAGACATTTATGAATGACAGGAGATGGCCCCAGATAAAGGAGCGATAGGCGGAGAATCACCATTCTGAAAGTGCCCGTCACTCTTGTGCATGTTCACACACACTCACAACACACAAATGTGCACACGTACACACTCACACACACACACCTCTCTTTCTCCAGTGAGCACCAAATATCTCTTTTTTGTGCTCCTGCACAAACATCTCATTCAACACTCCTAGTTTAAAGCACCTCCAGGATGCACATAGAGTCAAAAGCGTAAGTGGAGAAGATACAGCTCTACTCGTGTTACTGCCCCCCGTCAGCTAGGGTGCCGAACTGGCATGGGTGCAAATTCAGGACGGTGAGTGTAAAAATTCAGGACAAAGGGTCAAAATTCAGGACACAAATTCAGGACAGGAGGTCAAAACTTCAGGACAATAGGTACGTTTTACAGAAACATCAGAGGCAGTCACGCAATAGTATATAAGTAAGCCCAGCCATATCCAAACATATTCAACCATTTGCAAACCTATCCATCATGTATCCTTCCATCTATCATTTCACTCATCTATCCCTTCATCCATCCTTTCACTCATCCATCCATTCGCCCTTTCACCCTTTCCATCTGTACACTCATCCATCCACTCTTCTACCCATCCATTCACTCATCCATCCAGCCATTATCCCTTTCACCCATCCAGCCATCCTTTCACTTACTCATCCATCCACCCAGTCACTCATCCTTCCACCCATCCACCCTTTCAGTCATCCATCCATCCTCCCTTTCTCTCTCCATCGACCCTTTCACTTAGCCATCCTTCCTTCCATCCATCCATCCACCCACCCATCCATCTACTCATCCACTCATGAATCCATCCATTGACCCTATCACTCATCCATCATTTCTCTCATCCATCTATCCTTTCACTCCTTCACTCATCTATTCATAATTTTGTCCATCTACCCTCCCTTTCACTCATCCCTCCATCCATTCACCCTTGCACTTATCAATTCATCAATCCATCCATCATTTCACTCATCCATCCATCCACCCACTCACTCATCATCCACCTTTTCACTCATCCATCCTTTCACTCATCCATCCACCCTTTTACCCATCTAGCTACCCTTTCACCCATACATCCAGCTATTTTTAAGTTTAGAACATTTTTATTAAAAGAGAAAGCTCAAAGGTTACAAAATGAGTCAAAAGTAAAAGAAAAAGAATTAATACAAAGCTAATAAACAAAAGCATATAACAGATTAAGTAATATCAATAACATAAGAGAAAATAGAGAATATCAAAAATTAAGAATAATTATAAGCAACAACTGGCAATTAATGCAGAATAAGGCATGAAAAAGGGAAATGAAATACATCTTACAGTACAATTGAAAAGTTAAAATCTTGTTAATAGAGAACAGGAATTCAAGGAGGTTTAAGGACTTCTTGCTGTAACGGACTCCATAATTCTCGTCGTTTAGAAGCTCAGGTTAAGGGATAAACAAAAGTCGTATCTAATCTGTGATTATAGCAAACTATGTACCACCAAGCTTTAGAAGATAGTTTGGTAGAATCTTTCCAATTTTTTGTTATTTGTTGGAATGCTACTGCTAGTAGTAAATCAATTATTCTAACACTACAGGTGCAATGATCCCAGATGGGAGAAAGACTCCCTAAAAAAATATGAGAATAAGAAAAGGGGTGAGTGGAAGAAAAAATCTTGTTAATTTGAGACCAAACCTGCTTCCAGAAGCTAAGAACAAGGTGACAGCTGAAAAGCATGTGATAAAGATCAGCAGAGGGTGAGGAGCAGGACCAACACTTGTTGGGAGTATCCGGGAAATACTTGCTGAGGGCGAGTGGTGAAAATAATAGACAATTATAAATAAAAAATAGTGTTTGCGTGGTGCTAGCAGCTCTAGAGGATTTACGAATCTTCAACCACAATTTGTCCCATAACTCAATGGGCCAAGAGGTTACAAGATCCTTTTCCCAATCCGTCTCTATCGTGGTCTTGGTACGGGTGGAGGATGGAGTGTTAAGGAAAGCGTATATCTTGGAAGCTTTAGAATGCGTAAGAAGTAAAGAATTCAGTGAAGATACAACAGAGGGTGTGCAATTTGATGAGAAAGGTACAGCAAGATGAACAGGCCTGCTGTAATGCGTGTGTCAACAACAAATATTTGGCCCAAAAAGTAGGAGGGAAATTGAAAGTGTGGTACTGTAAAATTCGGAACCATGTATCTGTCATGGTTCTAACATGTCGAATTTGATATCAGCAGACCGAGAATGATGAGGCTACCATGCTATTGCATTTGCGTCACATTCAAGTGGCGAGATCACCTTTAATCGGAGTTTTTGTTCTGAAACTCGGGTTTCCATTTTTAGAAACGACAGCCATTTATGATTGCCCTCACATAGGCCCAGGATTAGGCCAAGCATCGGTCTAAAGGACACGCACACCTTCGTTGACTCTTCGGTGACCTGAGCAAACTAACTTCGCTGCCTGAGGCCGAACCTGTTCGGTCAGTTCCCTCCCTGCGGCCGAATGAGATTAGTATCGGGGCCCAGCCTATTACGAAACCTCTTCATCTCACACGAACCGTGCCTATCTTCTTTACACCTGCCACTGTTTCCTACTTTACGACTTGCTTTACGAGGAGGAGGTGCCCGTTTTTATTGGGTGTCCGGCGATATCTGATGAAAATACTAAACCTTGCCGGGTAATTGACTAAAGGCTGGACAAACTAAAATGTGTGTTTGCCATCATGACTCTGCTTTTTCCCTTGTAGTGAATGTATGTGAATGATCAAGTTGTAAAATAAGGAATGTTTGCCTAAAGCATAATATTTTGTATAAAAGAGAAGGCTGGCTTTGTAAGGTTGAGCAGTCTCCTGAGAATATACACTGTGTTGTACTTCTAGGATACCTGTTACTGGCTGCAGCCAATAAATACGATCTTTGACTCCACCAGGAAGACTCTGTGTTTCTGTAGTCTGAAACAGGAAGAACTCGAAGTCTTAGGGTGTGTTCCCTGGCACCGCTGGGTTCTGAAAAACCCAGTACTTCAAAAGGGACAGCAGCTAAGTCAAAGGAAATGATCTGGGCATGGTGAAACAATTGATGCACCCAAATAAGTCCACGCATTCTCCAGGATTTCCCAAAAATTGGTTTATTTTTAATTAGAATAGACGTGTTATGCCAGATAGGCTGGTCAAAAAAGGAGGAAGCAGATAAGCAAGGAAGAATTTTGGAGGTATATTTAAGAATAGGAGTTGATAGAGACTGGGGTCTACGAGAAAACATAAGATATTCTTTGAAGGAAAAGGGAGAAATGAATGAAGTTTCTAAGGCCAACCAAAGAGGAGAGGAGAATGAGGAATCATCAATCCAATGCGAAACTTGGTGCAAAAGAAAAGATTTATGATATAAGGAAAAGTTTGGAAAGTTCACCCCACCCTCTCTTTTGGAGTGCATTAGCTCAGACAAAGACATGCAAGATTTTTTATGCCCCCACAGAAAAAAAGAAAGAATAGAGTTAATTTTCTTGAAATATTTCAAGGGAATAGCAAGTGGTATATTGGATATTGTAAACAAAACAATGGGAGAGAGCATCATCTTAATTGTGTCCAATCGTCCCCACATCGACAAATAAAGAGGATGCCATTTATTAGTGAGAGTAGTTAGTTTTTGTACGTAATCCTCCATACATTTAGTGATTGTACCCGAAAGAGAGGAATGAAGGTTGAGACCCAAATATTTGATAGAATTAGGACTCCAGGTAAAACCTGAAGTAGAGAAATCATCTTTGAAAGTCATTTTAGTGAGTGGTAAGATTTCGTACTTATCTTTATTTAGTTTATAGCCCGATACCTGAGCAAAAGAGTGAACTTCGTCTAAAAATGCTGGAAGGGAGGTAACTGGTTGAGAAAGGAATAGTAAGACGTCATCAGCATAAGCTGCCATTTTAATAGTAGTATTATGAAAGTTGAAACCATGTATGTTATTACTTTGACGAAGTTGCAATAGGAAGGGTTCTAAAGCAAGATTAAATAAAAAAGGTGAATGTGGGCAACCCTGTCTAACCCCTCTCCCCAGTGAAAAATAAGATAAACCCCCATTCGCCGAAATTGCTGCTCTAGGGCGAGAATAAAGGAAGGAAATCAGGGAGGAGAATTTCGGACCAAAACCAAACCACTTTAGGGTATGAAATAGATACGGCCACTCAACCCGATCGAAAGCTTTTTCCGCATCCAAAGCTATGGCTGCGAGGGAATGAGAATAATGTGAAGTTTTGGAGAGGATGTCAAAGAATAATCTAGTGTTATCCGACAACAATCTACCTTTAACAAAACCAGACTGCTCCTTCCCTAAAAGCTCAGGTAAGAAAGACTCTAAACGCAAAGCTAATGCTTTGGAAAATGTTTTATAATCAATATTCACTAAAGAAATAGGGCGATAATTTTTACAGTGCTGTGGATCTTTACCCGGTTTCGGGATAATACAAATAAGGGCATCAGAGAAGGAAACGGAAGAGGAACCAGTTTGAAGAAAGGTAGAAAGAAGCAAATGTAACTTAGGGATGAGCAAATTGGAAAAACGAGAGAAAAATTCAACAGTAAAGCCATCCGGCCCCGGAGCTTTCCCAAGCTTAAGAGTGCGAAGAGCCTGGAGGAGATCCTTACATGTAAGATCAGATTCTAAAGAAGAAAGGTCCGGAGGAATATCAAAAGGAGAAGAGATGCTTGACAAAAATTGAGGGATAGACTGTTCAGACGAAGATGCTTCGGAGGAATATAATGTTTCATAAAAAAGTAAAAATTCTTGTAGAATGTCTTCGCTTTTATGTTTCAGTGATCCATCATGACCATAGATAGACTCAATGTTGACCTTGTTTTGTCTCACCTTTAAATAATTAGCCAACAATTTTCCAACCTTATTTTGCCCTCCATAGAACTTAGCGCTAGACATTAAGAGAAAGTTAGAGGCATTAAATGTGGAATCTTTGTTAAATTGAAGCTTAGCGGAAATGAGGTCATTTAAGCAATCGTTTGATTTAGATGTGTAATATAAGTGTTCTAAATGTTTAATTTCAGAAAGTAAAACATTGATAGCTTGTTGGGCTCTCTTACGCTTACGAGAAACATAATTAATGATGAAATCTCTAGCTGATGCTTTAAAAGCATCCCAGACAACAGGAAATGGAACATCGTCCGTATGATTGAACATAAAATATTCGTGAAAAAAAGGATGTAAAGGCAGAAATAAATTGTACACCTAAAAGAAGAGCGTTGTTAACACGCCATTTTTTAATGGAAGTAGGCTTTTGTAATACATCCAAAGAAATAGAAACTGGGGCATGATCCGATATTAAGATGGAGCCAATGTCAGAGGAGATAAGGGATTGGATAAGATTATGTGAAATAAAAAAATAGTCTAATCGGGATTGAGTTTGGTGAGGGGGTGAAAAAAAAGTTTTCTCGCAAAGTGGGATACATCCAGCTATTTATCAATCCATCCATCCTCTCTCATTATCCATCTATTCAATCTTTCATTCATCCATTCACCCTTTCACTAATTCATCCAGCCATCCACCCATCCCTTCACTTACTCACTCGCCCACCTTTTCATATTAATTTTGAGCTGAGCCTTTTTGAGAAGAGGCCATCAAGAACTTCACCCTCGCTGCAGGAGCCATTCCAGGACCGGGACAAGATCCACCACGGGGGGGGGGGCGGAGCCAATACAGGGGGGAGGGGCAGGATCCATCATAGGCAGGGGGACAGGAGCCACCACATGGGGGGGGCAGGAGCCGTCACTGGGGGGGGGCAGGATTCATCACAGGAGGGGGAACAGGATCCATCAGGGTGGGCATGCAGTATTCTAGTATCATCTTGGTCCATACATGCCAACATTTCAGAAGAGCAAAGTGGGGGATTTTTAAGAAGAAATCGGGAGAATGGGGCCTTGAATCGGGTTACTGTCATGTATGGGCTTTGGAAGTGTGCTGCTGCAGGATCGGACATTTGAAACGCAAATGCATGTTTTTTTCTTACCTTTCAGAAGCATGGAGCACAATGGCAGGCAGAGAGAGGGTGATGTAAGTGTTGTGCACTGGCCTGGCAGGTTGCTGGCAGTGTTTACACCAACGCCCCCCCCCAACCCCCCGTGTGTGGCACCCCAGGCTGAAACAGCTTCCCGGGCACACACACAGCCGCCCCTTAGTACTTCACAGGTCTTTAAAAGACCATTCGCTTGTTAATGGGGCTTTGTTGGTTTTTCACCCCTTCAAGAGCCCCTGCATCGCCACTCTGACTATTGCTGGAAGAATTAGCACGTAACACAATACCAAGCCCTGTCAGCTGAAACCCAGAGGAATCGGGTTTCTGGATGCTTGAATCGGGAGGCGGGAGACTAGCCTTAAAATCGGTAGTCTCCCGCCTGAATCGGGAGGGTTGGCATGTCTGTCTTGGTCTCTTCCAGGGTGGGGTAGGGCTCCTCACCCCCTCCTGGTCAAGACAACGAGAAGACAGGCTCTCTTTCCAAAATGTTAGTTTTGCCATACCCCACTGTGATGTACAGCACTTAAAGGAGATACTCCAAGAGAACTGATTTAACTGATTGTCCTCCATACTATGGTAATCAGGGTGGGTGCGTTTGTGCCATTTCTTTATTTTATTACATTATAGAATGCATGTTTGAAGAACCGAGGTTTGCATACAATTTAGTGACAGTAATTAAGCTCTGTGAAGAGAACCACGTGCTGCCTCGGTGTAATCAGGGCCGGTTCTACGATTTTTGGGGCCCTGGGCAGAAAGGGAATGTGTGAGGCCCCTCCAAATTGCAGAGACATGACGTATTCAGGGCTGTTTGCATCTGAATAGATGCCCCTGCTCCTGAAGCTGCAGCCCCTCCCTCTCAGTCACCTTCAAACACCTCTTAACAGCTCATCAAGGGCTGAAGGTGTGAAGGTTATCATTCCGCTGTGCCTCTCCAATGCTGCTGGGTATCTGAGCTTTGGTACTGCATCGGAGTCTGTTACACCCGACCTCAACAGCATTGGAGTCAAGAAGGGAGGTGGGTGGAAGCTGTGCCGGCTTTAGGGTGGTGCGACCGGTGCCCGGTTAAAATTACGGACAAATGGTGTCCGTTAAAGAATCCTTCACGGACAACAGACAGACTGCTGAAATTACGGACTGTCCGTGAAATTTACGGACGGTTGGTCACCCTACCGTCAGCACTCTTTCAGCATCCTGATCCAAAGATGGAGGAAGACGCTTGCAGAGTTTGAAAAAGAAGCCATTCCTTTTCTAAAGGTTGAAAAATTGAATTCAATGTTCAGTTCTGAGATGTTTTTAGATATATGTTTTGTTTTCCTCTAGTATTTTTATTTTTTCATTTTCATAGTATTTTTATTTTTTCATTTTCATTTTTTAACAATACTTTACAAACCTGCATTGGCAAATCCAAAAGCTGGCTACCCACATTATTAGCTGAAGACCTGCTGGCTTTGCCAGTGCTTGTTTAAGAGAGGGACTACCATACCTCTTAGCTAAGGCCAGCAGAGTTGGAGAGGTATTCATGGGGTTACCAGTGCCCCACTACTGAATCTGCTTACTTTTGCAGTGCGTGGTATCCCAAATGAGTTTAATGTGTTCTCATGGTGTTTTTAAACCCCATCAAACTGGCAGCTTCCTCTTTGTTTGCAAGAATGACTCAGAATGAAGCTATCTTTGTATTTCTTTTCTTTTTTTCTTTTGTGTTGAAATTTTTTATTAGCATTTTATATATACTATACATAAATGACTTAAAGCAATAGCTAACATTAGATATTATCAGATATATAAACATGTAAATAATCTATACATCGTTGGCACATGAGATGCTAATATATCTGATATATAAATAGGTGAACAAGCAAATTCATTAGAACTAATAACAATTGATATATTAATAGAAGTTGAATCCTCACATTTCTTAGCTATATTATTTTTCTCTGTGTTAATGTAATTAAGAAGAAGAAATAAGATATAAAAACAGCAACATAATATAGGACCAGGAAAAATAAAGAGAAATTAGCATAAATAAAATAATTAATTAGTTTGGATTTCCGGCAGCAGATTTACAATGGTATTTAAGACACAACAGCATCTTTGTATTTCTTAACTGCCCACTAGCAACCTGTTCATCACACAATGAGGTACAAATGTGAGGTTCTTTTGTGCTTTGAAGCTGGTTAAAGAATACCATCATCAAACAAATGCAGTAACAGCCAAAGATTAAGTCTAAAAATACACTCACCATATTGTATTTACTTTGTGTTACACATTGATGTATGAAAAAGTGACATGTGATTTATAAAAAGTAAAACCGAAATCCAAAATGTTATTTTCACATTTCCGTTGGTATAAGTTTATTTGCTGTTTATGTAAAGCGTACATGGAGTTAGGAGGAGACTTTATCACAAACTTCATGATCATGTTGCATTTAACCTCATGTGTCATCTCTAATACCAGCTTTATTAGCTCAAAATATGACAACTCTAAGAGCATGTATTTTCTTAATTAATATCTGAATTCATAAATCTTTATTTATCAGTTCTGACCATATGTTCATTATTTCTAACTATTGAAATGATTAAATGTTTCTAAATACCCAGAACATGCTTTAAACAGACTAATTTAGTGTCTAAATCAATCACTGCTTTGTATTCACAGAGAAACAAGATGTACATGTATATTTAGTATAGATTTGATTATGTATGCTGTATGCATATTTACATTCTTAAATATAGCAAAGTTTGTATCTTAGCTTTGACTGTAAAATAGACCCGTTCCATTTTAAGTGAACGCTATTATAGGGATATCACATCACATCCTATGGCATAACTTCCTTTAATGTAACTGCAAGCAACGACTTGTGAATTGCGTTTGCTAATTAGTCTTCTCTCTGTGTTTGTAGGTCTGGCTTGACAGTGCAGAGATATTGATACTAACAATTTGAAGTATACCTAGAGTGGGATTTGGATCCGCCCCTAGGAGTATTAATCTCTGTCAGACTCAGTTTGATGGGCCACAGGGCAGACAGGGGCTACTGGGCCTCAACCTTGGGGCATGAGGTGTCTTGAGGTTCTCCCTACTATATTTCTGCAAACTGAGCCAAGTACAACCCTTTCTACATTTGACTCTAGAGAATAGTGAGGGCAAGCAGTCACAGGATCCTCAAGGAGGTGGTGCGGGGTGGGGGGGGGCACGAGCTCCGAAATCAACAATTGACCAGCAGGCACAATAACTTCATTATTCAATTCAATGCTTAACTTTTAAGAAAAGAATATACTTTTAGTCACATACCAGTACTAAATACTACATAATCTAACTTAGTATACACACCAGTTATCCTGGTTGTGGTTCTCCCTTGTGGTCCTACACCTGCAGTGGACCTGAATGTTGATCCCACCCTGGGTACCCCCTGATGGCTGCTTCTCCCCCAGTAGTTCGGGCAGAAGTGTAAACCATACTCTGGTGCTGTCTCAAAAGTTCCCACAAGTCAAATGTACCAGGGACGTAACACAGGTCCTTCTCAGAGGCAGGATGCATGGTGGGCAGAGGCTCCATGCTTTATAACATGGTACAGTGGACCTGGAACCCAAGCACAGGTGCGGGCCAGACTATTGAGCCTTGTGAATGGCTGCCAGTTGTTGTCAGTGCCAACAGGGTCAACGGATTCAACCAGGTCTAGGCCCTGTCAAGGCCGTAGCAATCACTATGTCAGATGCTGCCCTGGTTTGGCCAGCAGAGGAAGTTACAGCCTCAATCATTACAATGACACCAACACACCAGCTCAAGCCTGAATAGGGCCAGTATGAACGGCTGCACCCCTGAACAGGCTGATGCTATCAACACAGCAGGTACAGACCCAACCAGGCCAATATAATCATCATGCAAATACTTATGCATTGATATATTGCGCAATAACAGTCCATAGTGCAAACTGCACACGATCTGCCACCCAACAGGAGATAACATCACATTCATAGAACAAATCATGGAAATCATCTCAACCAACGCAGGACTGCACTGTGCCCAGAACTTCCTTTGAGATTTCAACCTTCACTGGAATGACCCTAATGACCCACAGTCAACAGCCTTAAAACCTTCCTAGCTTACCTCAACCAGACTCAATTCTGTGACAGTCCTACCCACACCATGGGTGCATCTTTGGCCCTTATCATTGCCACGATTATTGCCATCCAAATGGAATCTATCATCCTTTGCCACTGGACAGGTCACCACTGCATCATTTCCATATCACAGAATCTGTGAGGACAAAAAAGCCTCACTTAAAGATCTCAAACTCTGGAAAAGGTGCAAGCAAAGTATGAACCTGAATGATCTGACATCCCCCAGCAATAATATCTTGCCAACTCCCTTGCATATGGTAGATGTCCATGACCTCACAGACCACTACACTAACTCCATACTAAACATTCTTGACTCAAAAGTGCCTTTACAGCTAAGGAATCCAAACCATGGTTCAATGACAGTCTAAATGCAGAAAAACGTAAGCTTAGACTAGCTATACGAACGTAGAGACGTTCACTGTCACACAAACACCTTAAAAACCTCAGATCACATAGGAGCATTTACAACAAATGCATCAGAAGCTTGAAAGCACATTTCTTTAGAAGCCAATTAGATAAAGGTAGAAATTGTGAGAAGGTGGGTTGGTATATGCTGTCCACTAATTAAAGTGGGCCCCTTGTACCAGGCCACACAACCCTTATGATGTCTGAGGTCAAAGGTAATACAACCTGGGTCTGTGGCTGAGCAAAGAAATTACACAAAATGGTCTAGGTGAACCCCATTCTCAATGTGACAACTCTATAAGAGAGCTCTTCCTTCAACAGGACCCATCAATCACTTAAGGTGGTTAATTGTTATTATCATCTGGGTCTTTGTACTCCAACCAGCAGGACCAGTTCATGAAGCAGTGATCTGGTCACTAGCATAGAAGGAGCAACCAAGGAGGATTGTCACCTGATCTCTCACGAGTATTGTCTCGGATGAAGTCCTACCCATAGATCAAAGGTGGGAGATCCTAAAGGTCAGCAGTAAAATCATAATGGTGAGAATTAAAAATGGCTAAGGGTGCTCAAAAGTTCTTTATTGGTAGAGGACCCCTGTCACGTTTAAAAAGCAAAATGGCAATATGGCATAAATTAATTTGACATTATGCTATTGTCCATAGCAAGTACGGTCAACATGTTTCTGCCCTCAATCGATCAAAAGTATCTGGGCTTTCGTCAGGACCTATAATACTGCTGTAGTTTCTATGTGAAAACGTGTGAATAAAGTATACAAAAAGTGGGGTGTGTAGATAAATTATTCCTACCGCACCGGTCAGGTCAGAAGCAATCAAAACCGGATACCTGTGGAAAAATTGAAAAAGAAACAGCAACCCAATGTGTAAACAAGCTCAACTAGAGGTCAAACATACTAAATGACCTAAAAACCGCATTCGCTCATGCTGTATGGCATTCAATACTGTTCATTTTGAATTGCACTTACCCATAACCAGTGGGTACTGCCCTCACCTCAACCTGGTCTCGACTCAGGGAAAGGGGCCCCGCTCTAAAAGGACAAAATAGTAGGAGAAAGAGAAAACAGGTTGTACCTGAAAAAACTCTCCTCTTAAAAAGCATGGTTTAAAACATGAGAAATGCACCAACATATCCCAATGAAAAGGCAGGTATGGTCAAAGAAAGTCACTATGAAAAAGAAATATTTTGAAATCTTAATATTTCAAAGAAAACTGTGCCACATGTACCAAAACATTTAAGTGTTCACTATCGTACTGGATATATGGTGAACTGTGCCAGTAGACGTGGAACATAGAGGCAAAAACTACAAAGACTGAAAAAGCAAGTAACAGATCTCTAAAAAGTTGTTAAAGTCACGCCAAACGTACCAAATAGACTGGTATACAAAGGAGGAAGTGGTCAAGATCAATCACTATGACCTCCCTACGATAGCGTGTACACAGTAGAGATGAATAAACAAGACTAATACAAAACGAACCTGATCGCACCAAAATACGGCACCCACACAATCAAACCGTAAGGGGCTGGGAAAGGAACACTCACCTGTCCGTCGGTACCCCGGGGCAGTCTTTGAGTTAAGACCGGAGGTGCCGGCGGACACGAAGGCGAAGTCTATTTATCCCTGCTAAGCCCAAGTCAGTGCAGGTGAGGCGGGCCGGATTAGGTGTCCGAAGCGATGCCTGTAATCGGACAACGCGCATGCGCGGCGGAGAGACGGAACACTAGCTCACTCTCTTTCGCCAGCACCGCGCGAGTGCAGGATCTAGCTGCTACTCTATACAGCACCCCTGTCACACGCACTCGTTAAAGTGCAGAACTACTCCCCCGCGATAGAGTAACAACGGACAGTTGACAGTTAAATCGATTGATCACTCACAAAAGTGTGTGGTAGTGTTTAGAAATCGGTGTTTATACAACCATAATCATCTTGGGTGTCTACAAACAGCACTCAGTACAGGACAGGTTGTCGTGTGTAATGAGCCCAAACAGACATACGGGGGAATCACATATCTCCAGGTGTAATGGTGTCCCCTCTATAATAACTAACATCCGGTGTCTTGTAATATCACCTATGTAGCATAATGGCCAAACCACATCATTAGTGTGTATGTAAGCCCCAAAGGACATACAGGGGAATTGCCTATCTCAAAGTGTAACGGTGTTCCATTTATAATAGCCATCTTTTCTGTATTTTATAATATCCCCTATGTAGCATACTGGCCAAACCACATCAATAGTAGCCAAAAGAGGAGGATGGATAAATATTATAACAACAGCCAAGGAATTTCATCATTCAGACCTTCAGTGTCCGAGTGTAGTCTGTGCACCCATCTCTGCTCTCTGAGTAGAAGGAACTTCTGGATGTCAGTGATATGAGATGGAATGTGTGGTTGTTCTAGAATCACCCACTGCAGCTCATTCTCTTTGTGACCCACCGATATAAAGTGATTAGTGAGCTTGGTAGCACTTTTCTTGCACCGGATGGTGCTCTTGTGCTCCGATATTCTCACCTTAACCTTTCGTGATGTCATGCCCACGTAGTTCTTATTGCAGGGCATTTTATTAGGTAGATCACTCGCTCACTATTGCAGTTCGTGTGGGTCTTGAGGGACCAAGGTCTATTCGTCCCTATCTCTACCTCGGTAGTATGTCGAGTCTGGGGACAAACTGAACAATTCCCGCATGGGAAGTGACCTACAACTGATGGTAGCCCCCAAAGTGTAGTTGCTTCTTGATTTCTCAATACCCTGGGGCGTGTATGCACTAGTCGGTCTTTCAAATTGGAGCTCCTTTTAAAGGCAAAGAGGGGAGGGGGTAAAGAACTACCCTCTATTTTGAGAAACCTCCAGTTCTTCAGGATGCTCTTCTTGAGAGCATTGGAGTAGTTGCAAAAAGTGTTGACACAGGTAATTCTTTTGTTCTCTTCAATGGGACTCTGTGTCCTTTTCTCGAGCAGAGCTTCTCTATGGTTGTTCCTGGCTCTCTTCATAGAAGTTTTTATGATTTTCATGGGATACTGCCTCTCCTGCAATTGTATAGACAAAAGAGAAGCATGTTCACGATATTTGGACACCTCAGAGCAATTCCGACGGATACGAAGGAATTGTCCAAATGGGAGGTTCTCCCTTAGAGCCCTGGGGTGATAGCTCTGGAAATGCAAGAGGGAGTTCCGTGCCATTGGCTTCCTGTAGAGTTCAGTGCTGAGGGTGCCATTGTTTGGTCCAATCCGTAGATCCAAAAAGGATATGCTTTCCCTTGAAAAATCACAGGTGAATTTAAGAAAACTGTTCTGATTGTTCAACCAGGTGTGGAAATCCTTGATTGTCTCGACTTTGACCATACCTGCCTTTTCATTGGGATATGTTGGTGCATTTCTCATGTTTTAAACCATGCTTTTTAAGAGGAGAGTTTTTTCAGGTACAACCTGTTTTCTCTTTCTCCTACTATTTTGTCCTTTTAGAGCGGGGCCCCTTTCCCTGAGTCGAGACCAGGTTGAGGTGAGGGCAGTACCCACTGGTTATGGGTAAGTGCAATTCAAAATGAACAGTATTGAATGCCATACAGCATGAGCGAATGCGGTTTTTAGGTCATTTAGTATGTTTGACCTCTAGTTGAGCTTGTTTACACATTGGGTTGCTGTTTCTTTTTCAATTTTTCCACAGGTATCCGGTTTTGATTGCTTCTGACCTGACCGGTGCGGTAGGAATAATTTATCTACACACCCCACTTTTTGTATACTTTATTCACACGTTTTCACATAGAAACTACAGCAGTATTATAGGTCCTGACGAAAGCCCAGATACTTTTGATCGATTGAGGGCAGAAACATGTTGACCGTACTTGCTATGGACAATAGCATAATGTCAAATTAATTTATGCCATATTGCCATTTTGCTTTTTAAACGTGACAGGGGTCCTCTACCAATAAAGAACTTTTGAGCACCCTTAGCCATTTTTAATTCTCACCATTATGATTTTACTGCTGACCTTTAGGATCTCCCACCTTTGATCTATGGGTAGGACTTCATCCGAGACAATACTCGTGAGAGATCAGGTGACAATCCTCCTTGGTTGCTCCTTCTATGCTAGTGACCAGATCACTGCTTCATGAACTGGTCCTGCTGGTTGGAGTACACAGACCCAGATGATAATAACAATTAACCACCTTAAGTGATTGATGGGTCCTGTTGAAGGAAGAGCTCTCTTATAGAGTTGTCACATTGAGAATGGGGTTCACCTAGACCATTTTGTGTAATTTCTTTGCTCAGCCACAGACCCAGGTTGTATTAGTGTTTTGATAATTGTCGTTAGGGGAAACACAACCTGCCGGTCTATTGTTCTGTTAAAACTTCCCTTAGACCTCCCACCACGTTGATATGTGTTATCTGAGGTCAAAGGTAACCTTATTGAAAGCTATCCTAGTGGTAGCTATGGAGAGCAGCCTTCAGGCTTAATCTTGAAGGAATTTAAAACAGCTTGTTTTACCAGAATATCACTTCCTAAATGACTAAATAAAAGAAGAACCACACAGTGTTTGTATAAAAATATATATTTAGTAATATAACACTCTCTACTAGTCTCTGTAAGAGACTAGGGCACAAAGCACACAATACTGAATCAATAGAACATTCGTAAATAGCAAAATACACAACGGGCTCCAGGGGGAGCTGCAAAGAAGTCCTGCTGCCAGGAGGGCGAAGAATGTCCGGGGGAATCCAAGCCTGGATTCAAGGGGAGAAGAACCTGAAAGCACAGGGGACAGAGTCTGGGTCACTTCAGGTGACCAGGGGCTCGGTAGTCGAATGTCCACCGATGTCGAGTGCTTCAGGAGTGAAGAAGTGTTGCTTGATTCTGCAGCTACGGGGACCAGGAGATGTCGAGGACAACCAGAGTTCGGAGGTGAGCTGTCCCATGAAGGATGTCGAGGGCTGAGGGGGTCGATGTTGGGCTGAAGCACCAAGAAGCCTTGGCAACTGCAACCCATGCGCTCAGAGGAAACAGGTTACGGTGTGGACCAGCAAGGTCCAGGGGACTCTCCAAGCAACCATGTAAGCCCAAGAATTAACAAGGTGACCCTCGCCAGGACCCACAGTCCAACAGAACAGGGATCACGAGGAGACCTCATGCAAGTCTGCAAAGCACCAGCCCACAGGACACTTGTGGAGTGGAGGCCAGAAATCTTCGGTGCAAATACTGCTCGGGGTCAGGACT
This sequence comes from Triturus cristatus, assembly GCF_964204655.1. Lineage (NCBI taxonomy): Eukaryota > Metazoa > Chordata > Amphibia > Caudata > Salamandridae > Triturus > Triturus cristatus. Next base: position 21,860,691 of record NC_140586.1, read on the forward strand.
ACATGGAGTCCAAAGCGCAGGCTCAGGAATTGTCACTAAGCATATGCAACTGCAAATGTACGCGGTGCACAGGGGTTCGGGTTGCACAGTCCTCATGAGGGATACTGGTCTCAGAATCGCTGAGAGGGCAGATCGACCTCAGGGACCTTCAGAAACCCATCTCCTGTGTTGCTGAAATCTTCGGAGCCCTCAGGAGCTTGGGAGCAACCTGGTCAGATGCGTTTAAGGTGCCTGCTTTTGCAGGGGAGTAACTCCTTTACTCCAAGGGAGATTCTTCAGTAGTCCAGCGTCGTGCAGGCAGTCGAAGTATTTGGTTTCTTCTTAGCAGAATCTTGTCCAGGTAAAATCTAAAGTCCTGTAGCCAGGTAACCCACTTTATACCCATGGGAAGGGGTTGGAAAGATTCTGTGGACCCTCCTAGGGGAGGGGCAGGACAGAGGGGTGGCTACACCCATGTCCTTTTTCCAGTTTCGTGCCAGAGTAGGAGCAAACGGCTCCTAGAACTGGTTTGAGGTGGACTATGCACAGGGACACCAAATGTGCCCGCAGTGCAGACTTTCTGGCACTCTAAGAGTGTACCCACGCAGACCCAATACACTAAACCCTGTCTGGGAGGTGGTTACACCTCCCTATGACAGGATGCCTATTGTCACGCCTTCCTCTGCGCGAGCTTGGCTCAGCAGCAGGAGAGCGGAATCATGTCTGTGGCTGACAGCATCCATTTTGTGCTGCCCAGGTCGAGAAAACTGGTACCGGTTATACCGGTGACCCACATATGTCCCTTTGGTAGGGTGCAATCATACCTCCCACGCCAGTTACTGGCATGCAGGTGTGATTCCAAGGTGTTTGACACCAAACACAACATATTTCTAAGCAGCCGTTTTAAAGTTAGCATTTACCGCAAGGTTATAATGCACTTAAACATATATGTCTGGCTGCATCACAGACAACCCCGGAGAATGGTCTCCGAAGGCTGCAGAGGGGCTCTGCTCATGCAGGGGCACCCTCTCATGTAAAACGCAGCATCCTGCCTTAAGAATTATTAAGGCCTGCTATAAGGGTGACTGATAGGTATTTAAGTGTAGTGATTTAAATAGATATAGTGAACCTATATCTTAAGTAAGTGGTGCAAGCACCAGCTTACACAGTCTGCTGTAGCAGGCTGGTCATGTCAATTTGGATGGCCTCTCAGGGGTGGCATAATACATGCTTCAACCCATGGGAGGCCTCTGGGGTACCTATGCCCTGGGCATATGGCGTACCATATACTAGGGGCTGATAAGAGTACCCCAGAATCCAATCTGGAGTGTACCTAAAGTACATGCATATCTATTTTATAGGAGAAAGCAGATAGACTAGGGTCCTGGATAGCAGGATCCCAGTCAGATTAGGCCAAAAACAGTGTGACAGCAGCAAAAAGTGGGGGTAACCATAAGAAGCAGATACTACTTTCCTACACAACCCCTCCCCCAAACGTAATGACATTAAACTAACCTTGACAAGTTGAGTCTTCATGTTCTAAGTGGAAATATCGGGAGAGTCCATCTACATTGGCATGGTTACTCCCAGGTCTATGTTTCACTGTATAGTCCATACTCTGTAGGGAAATCGACCACCTCAAAAGTTTGGGGTTTTCACCCATCATCTAGTTTAGCAATAAGAGGGGCTTATGGTCTGTCTGAAAAATGAAGTGAGTGCCAAACAAGTATGGCCTCAACTTCTTCATAGCCCAAACCACAGCAAAGGCTTCCCTCTCAATAGCTGACCAATGTTTCTCTCTGGGGTTCAGCCTTCTGCTTATAAAAGCTACTGGCTGATCCTGACCCTCTTCATTCAGTTGTGATAACACAGCCCCTACCCCCAACTCAGATGCATCAGTTTGAACAATGAATTGTTTGGAATAGTCAGGACTTTGCAGAATGGGAGCAGTGCACATGGCCTGCTTCAGGACCTCAAATGCCTTTTGACAGCTAACTGTCCACTGAACTTTCTTAGGCATTCTTTTGGAAGTTAGATCATTCAAAGGGCTCACTATGGAGCCATAACCCTTGCCAAACCTCCTAGAGTACCCAGTCAGGCCCAAGAAAGCTCTGGCCTGAGTCCGGGTGGTTGGAGCAACCCAATCCATGATGGTTTGGATTTTGCTCTGCAAGGGTTGAACCTGTCCTCCACCTACAAGGTGGCCTAGGTATACAACCTTACTCTGCCCTATATGGAACGTAGTGGCCTTGATAGTGAGGCCTGCCTTCTGCAGGGCCTCCAAAACATTTCTCAGGTGGACCAGGTGATCCTCCCAGGTGGAGCTAAAGACAGCAATATCATCTAGATAAGCTGCACTATAGGCTTCCAGACCTGTGAGAACTTTATTTAACAGCCTTTGAAATGTGGCAGGTGCATTCTTTAAGCCAAAAGACATCACCACAAATTGACTAGGGGTTAAAAATGCTGTTTTTGATTTTGCATCCTCAGCTAATCCGATTTGCCAGTAACCAGCTGTCAGGTCAAATGTACTTAAGAACTTGGCTGAGGCCAAAGTGTCAATTAGTTCATCTGCCCTTGGAATTGGATGTGCATCAGTCTTAGTGACTGCATTGAGTCCCCTGTAGTGAACACAGAACCTCAGAAGCCACTGCAGAGTCTGTGTGCAGTCCAGAACTGCCACCTTGGCTGTGAAGTGCACCCACTTCCCAGCCCCTGAACCTTCCCTTGGCATCATATAAGTCACCCCTATGGTAGGGTGCATTGTATGTGTTAGGTAGGACATGCCTTGGTGTGTGTAGCATGTTCTGGTAGTGAATTACAACCAATTTAGTTTTTCACTACTGCAAGGCTACCTGTTCCCCATAGGCCAGAATAGGCAGTTTTGATTATTACATTCTATAATCCTAACTGACCCAAGGAACATGGTAGAAAAACAAATTTAGTATGCCTGAGATCAGAATATTAAAATATTAAACTAGTGAAGTTTATTTTTAAATTCTGTGTTTGAAAAAAACACTTTTAGAAAGTAGGTATTTTCTTGCCTAAGCCTTTCAGTGTGCTCTGCTGGCTGTTATGTGTATTGGCTGTCTGGTTTTGGAGGGACAGGGCAGGCTGAGTCAGACCTGGGCTGAATAGAGATATCTGCATTTGGAGTATGGGGAGGGGTAGCTCCTTGACCTGAATAGGGCTGTGCCTGGCAAGGTGAATGCTGGTTCCACCTCCTACTGTGCACTTGATGGCAGACCCCCTCTTTCTGAAAGGAAGGATGCAGCCTGGTAAACAAAGTGTTCCAGGACTGGGCAGAACTGGTTCTGGCTGGGTTCAGTGACTTGTAGCTTCTGAGAACAAAGACGTTTGGGGTATAAATATCTGTGCTGAAACCCCTACAATTGGTATTGCTCCTGGACAACAAGACAAACCTCTGTCCGTGTAACTGAAGGAATCTGCAGGAGGTGACTATCCCTGTGCTTGTGTGCTGTTTCTTGGATTGGCCTGCAGTGGTTACCATTGGACTTGGAAGAAGAGGGAAAATTACTATGAGAGAACTTTTATTTATCTTGCTACAGCAATCACCCAAGGGCTAGGAGAGAGCTAGCCTCCTGTTGAAGTCTCAGGCACATCAGACTTCACCACCAACCTCCTGTTTCCTCCCAGCGAGGATTTCTATCTGCAGCTGAGGCTCCTGTGAGTTCCAGGGCCTCTAGTTCTACTACAGAGAAGAGAGTGCTGAAATCGTCGCTAACGCCCGTTTGTGAGCCGCCGCAGCTGAAAGCGCACCAGAAAATCATCGCGCTGCTGCCGCTGAGTGCTCGCAACCAAAGATCATCGCATCGCACGTTTGCGGGCTGCCAAGTGCCCGCTAACCCCACAGATCATCGCATCTAGATCATCGCATCCCGACATTGCAGCGCGGACGCCGGGTGTCCGCCATTTTCATCGCATCGCATCAGGATCGTCGCTCCCTCGCGGAGCGCCATTTCTTCGCATCACAACCCGATCGCACACGCAACAGGATCGTTGCCTCGTCTCCTCCCTCGCGGCAAGGAGTCATCGCATGAATGGCCTTGCGTGCAGAAAAGTGTCGCCTTGTCCCCGCATGAATCAGCAGATCAGCGCATCGTCTCCTCCCTCGTGGCAAGGATTCATCACATCACCGGCCTCACGTGCAGAAAATTATCGCTACAGCTTCTTTGCGACATTTTGTTGGTTTTGCTACGAAATCCAGGTACTTTGTAAGTAAAAGGGTCGCAGAGACCACTACTTTGAACTGAACTCCTCTTTGCACACTTTGAACTATTTTTGCAGCATTTCAAGAGTAATCCTATTTCACAGTATTGAGGCTTTTTACCGTTATTGGTCTTGTGTTAAGTCTATATATAAAGATTCTTATTTTTTATAACTACTTGTGTGGTGTCCCTTTGTAGTGTTCTTGACTGTGTCACTGTGTATGGTCATAAATGCTTCACACACCGCCTCTGAGATAAGCCTAGCTGCTAGTGCTACGTTACTACAGGGTTAAGCAGGGGTTATCAAAGGGTGTAGCCCTCTTACTCTGACTTAGGAAGAAGGGTCCCTACTTGGACAGTGGCTAGCCATTGCCAACTAGAGAACCCCATTTCTAACAGCACTCTCTTCCTCCTGTCCCTCATCAGTAGCCATGAGCAAGTCCATGTCTGCCCTGTACACATATGGCTTGAGTCTGTTCACATGGAGCACCCTGTGGGGGCTCCTGGGAGTTCGATGGTCCACCAGATAGGTAACCTCTTCGTTTTGCGCAAGAATTGTATGGGGCCCACTCCACTTATCTTGGAGAGCTGCTGGGGCCACAGGCTCTAACACCCATACCTTCTGTCCTGGCTGGTACAGTCAAAACAGCCTTTTGGTCATGCCAGGTCTTTTGCAATTCCTGGCTCGCCTTAAGGTTTTTGGATGCCTTCTTCATCTACTCAGTCATCCGGGAGCGGAGACCAAGTACATAGTCCACTATGTCCTGTTTAGGTGGTTTGAGAGGTAACTCCCATCCCTCCTTAACCAAACATAAGGGACCCCTAACTGGATGTCCAAACAGAAGTTCAAAAGGGCTGTAACCAACCCCCTTCTGAGGAACCTCTCTGTAGGCAAAGAGAAGGCAGGGCAAAAGGATGTCCCATCTGTGCCTAAGCTTTTCAGGGAGACCTTTTATCATGCCCTTTAGGGTTTTGTTGAATCTCTCAACTAACCCATTGCATTGTGGGTGATAGGGTGTGGTGAATTTGTAATTCACTCCACACTCTTTCCACATAGAAGTCAGATAACCAGACATAAAGTTGGCCTCTCTGTCTAATAGTACCTCCTTAGGGATACCCACTCTGGAAAATACTCCCAGGAGAGCTCTAGCCACAGCAGGAGCTGTGGTAGTCCTAAGGGGAATTGCCTCTGGATACCTTGTGGCATGGTCCACCACCACTAGTATAAATCTGTGCCCAGATGCAGTTGGAGGATCCGTGGGACCAACAATGTCAATCCCAACCCTCTCAAAGGAAACCCCCACCACAAGTAGTGGTATCAGGTGGGCCTTTGTAGTACCACCTGCCTTACCACTGGCTTGGCAAGTGATACAGGAGCGACAAAACTCCTTTGTGTCTTCTGACATGTGAGGCCAGTGAAAATGAGGGACAAGCCTGTCCCAGGTCTTACTTTGGCCTAAATGTCCTGCTAATGGGATGTCATGTGCCCGTGTTAATAGGAAGACTCTAAACCTATGAGGTATAACCACCCTCCTGGTAGCACCAGGCTTGGGGTCTCTACCCTCTGAATACAGAAGTCCATCCTCCCAGTAGATCCTGTGGGATCCTCTGGCACTCCCAGCAGCCTCAGCAGGAGCTTGCTGTCTGAGGGGTTCAAGAGGGGCAGCTCAGGAAGGCACCTGGTCCATCTTTTCAGGATCCAGGGCCTGTTCAGTGGAGGACATTTTTGCCTATGACCTAGTCATGGGAAACACATCTGCAGGGATGCCCAGCATTTCTGCATGTGTCCTGAGTTCCACTTCAGCCCAAGCTGAAGTTTCTAAATCATTGCCCAATAAGCATTCAACAGGGAGGTCTGAGCTAACCACAATTTTCTTAGGGCCAGTTACCCCTCCCCAGTTGAAATTCACAGCTGCCAAGGAGTGGTCTGTTCTGACATCGCTTGCATTGGTCACTTGGTTCATCTCACCAAGTATGATCTGTTCAGGGTCCACAAGATCTTTTGTCACCATTGTGACACTTGCACCTGTGTCCCTGTATGCCATGGCCTCCTTACCATTGATTAAAGGCTGTAGTCCGTACTTGCCCAGATATCTGGGACTGGCAAATAAGGAGGAATGCGTCCATCACAAACTAAAACAGCCTGAGTTGGAATTCTGACTAGGCCAGAATCCATCTCAGATAACAAGGTTAACCCTACTATACCCTTGTTCTGTACTCCACCACTTGGAACTGAGCTAGGGGGAGCAGTTGCCTTAGGGGCAGTGGTGGCTGGAGTAGATTCCTTGGCCCTTGGACAACTGGCATCTTTTGTTCGATGTGTCTTCTCTCTACAGATATGACACCAAGGTTTCTTTTGCCCTTTCCTTTGTTAGACTGTGACTTCCCCCCAGATGCAGGTTTTTTGGGACCCTTGTGAAGACTTCTGGGCTTTCCCTTTTTCCCCACCCTTATCTGAGGTTTTAGCATCTTGCTTCTTTTGGTCACCACCGTGATTCTGAGTTTTCTGCTTCACCCTGGTTCTGACCCATTTGACTGCCTTCTTTCCCAATTCTTGGGGAGAGGTCAGATCAGAATCAGCCAAGTACTGATGCAACAACTGATTTTGGCAATTATTAAGGATCTGCTCCCTCATAATTAAATTGTACAATCCTTTAAAATCACACACCTTACTGCAAAGTAACCAACCTTTCAGAGCCTTAGTAGCACAATCTACAAAGTCAACCCAGTCCTGAGTCTGTGCCTTCTGGGTTTCTTTGAACTTAATAATGTACTGTTCAGTGGTTAAGCCAAACCCATCAATGAGAGCACCCTTCAAGACTGAGTAATTGTCAGCATCCTTCTCTAACTGTGAGGAGCTTGTCACTACCTTTGTCAGCAAAGGAGAGCCACAAAATAGTTGCCCTCTGCTCTTGAGGGACACTCTGTACCTTACAGGCCCTTTCTAGTGCAGTTATCCATTTGTGGACGTCATCCCCACTCTGATAGGGAGGACTATCTTGTTCAGGTTCCAATGATCATGAAAATATTCTCTAGCTTTAGGGACACTGTTGCTGCCACCATGGGACTCTAGTCCCAATCTTCTTGTTGCTCCTCTTTGGAGCTCCAGGGATTCCCTTTCTAGGGTCAATTGCTCTTTCTTGAGCCTGAGCTTGACTCTCCCAAGCTCCAGAAATTGGCACTGCTTATCATAAGAGGATTCCCTTGTGTTTGACATAGAAGTCCCTACAGAACTACCTGAGTGATAAGACTCCACAGAGGGAGTTCTGGATCTTCTAGGTAAACACTGTACTCTTCCTGGTGGAGTAGAGAGAGGGCCACTAGGGCCTTCTCCCCCACCTGAAGGAAGATCTAAGTTGCCCAGGTTAGAATCATTTTGATTCTCCTGGTCAGGGTTTGATTCTAGGTCAAAAAAGTTTTAACTTTCTGGCCTTTCCTCATTCCCTGCCCCACCCACTCTGTTGACCTCATCATACCCTGGGTCTTTCTAAGGTCATCTAAGAGCAAAATCTCAATGAGACAGGTGTTTGCTGTTCTCCCTGTCCTCAACTTCCTAGATGCACACATGGCTCTCAATTCTGGAAATGAGTTACCATTGTATCTAGTTGGTAGAGAGCCACTGGCTTCTCCTCTAGAAGACATACTAGTGTTATGTGGTGTAGGCACCTACCTAACCTAGTGGACACTAAGCTCTCTTGAGTTGGAGAAAGGGTGTGCTAGACCCTTGGCTTGCCCAACTCCAAGTTCAGTAGAACCTACTTTATTCTAATCTTGATTGTATTATATGTACCCAATACTTAGTTGTTTTCAGTTAATCATTCAATGAGATTTATCTGGTAAAACAATAGCAAGCTTGAATCCCGACCGCTGCACACCAATGTGAGAAGGTGGGTTGGTATATGCTGTCCACTAATTAAAGTTGACACCTTGTACCAGGCCACACGACCCTTATGATGTCTGAGGTCAAAGATAATTATTGAAAGCTATCCTAGTGGTAGCTATGGAGAGCAGCCTTCAGGCTTGATCTTGAAGGAAGGTAAAGCAGATTGTTTTACCAGAATATCACCTCCTAAATGACTAAATAAAAGGAGAACCACACAGTGTTTATATAAAAATATGTATTTAGTAATATAACACTCTCTGCTAGTCTCTATACGAGATTAGGGCACAAAGCACACAATACTGAATCAATAGAACATTTGTAAATAGCAAAATACACAGCTTGCTCCAGGGGGAGACCAAACCATATACTAATAAAAAGGGTATAACAACAACGGCTTAACTAGACACAGTGCCTAGAGCACGTAGAATCGCTGGGACCCCAAGGAACCACCCAGAGGAGTGATACAGGGAGCCCATGGAGGACGGGTGCAGTGAGGAAACACAGACGCGTGCTCCGTACAACTCCATGGGAAAGTCGCTGTTGGAAATTTACAAGTGAAGGACACTTCTAAGAGGACTTCGAGCAAATCCTTTGGAACATAGGAGGTTCTAAGGCCAACCCAACAGTGAGTACCGAAGTACCCATGTTACCTATCCCAGAGGATCCGGGTGCATAGGGGTCAAGTGGTGTCTGAAACCTTCGTCATTTTCAATGGAGAGCTGCAAAGAAGTCCTGCTGCCAGGAGGGCAAAGAATGTCCGTGGGAATCCAAGCCTGGATTCATGGTGAGAAGAACCTGAAAGCAGAAGGGACAGAGTCTGGGTCACTTCAGGTGACCAGGGTCTCGGTAGTTGAATGTCCACCGATGTCGAGTGCTTCAGGAGTGAAGAAGGGATGCTTGACTCTGCAGTCATGGGGACCAGGAGACGTCGAGGACAACAGGAGTCCGGAAGTGAGCTGTCCCACGAAGGATATAGAGAGCTGAGGGGGCAATATCCGGCTAGAGCACCAACAAGCCTTGGCAACTGCAACCCACGCGGTCAGAGGAAACAGGTTACAGTGTGGAAAAGCAAGGTCCAGGGGACTCTCCAAGCAATGAAGAGTCAGGGCACATCCGGAGCAACCAGGTAAGTCCAAGAATTTACACGGGGACCCTCGCCAGGACCCACAGGCCAACGGCCAGGGATCGCGAGGAGACCTCAAGCATGTCTGCAAAGCACCAGCCCACAGGACACTCGTGGAGTGGAGGCCGGAAATCCTCAGTGCAAATACTGCTTGGGGTCAGGACTACACAGAGTCCGAAGCACAGGCTCAGGAATTATCACTAAGCATATGCAACTGCAAATGTACGCAGTGCACAGGGTTGCTCTGTCCCCGCGAGGGATACTGGTCTCAGAATCACTGAGAGGGCAGATCGACCTCAGGGACTTTCAGAAACCCGGCTCCTGTGCTAAAATCTTCGGAGCCCTCAGGAGCTTGGGAGAAGCAAACTGGTCAGATACGTTTAGGTGCCTGCTTTTGCAGGGGAGTAACTCCTTTACTCCAAGGGAGATTCTTCAGTCGTACAGCGTAGTGCAGGCAGTCAAAGTACTTGGTTTCTTCTTAGCAGAATCTTGTCCAGGTAAAATCTAAAGTCCTGTAGCCAGGTAACCCACTTTATACCCATGGGAAGGGGTTGGAAAGATTCTGTGGACCCTCCTAGGGGAGGGGCAGGACAGAGGGGTGGCTACACCCATGTCCTTTGCCCAGTTTCACTTCAGAGCAGGAGCAAATGGCTCCTAGAACTGGTTTGAGCTGGACTATGCACAGGGACACCAAATGTGACCCCAGTGCAGACTTTCTGGCACTCTAAGAGTGCACCCACCCAACCCCAGTACTCTAAATCCTGTCTGGGAGGTGGTTACACCTCACTGTGACAGGATGCCTATTGTCATGCCTTCCTCTGCGCGAGCTTGGCTCAGCAGCAGGAGAACAGAATCGTGTCTGTGGCTGGCAGAATCCATTTTGTGCTGCCCAGGTCAAGAAAGTTGGTACCGGGTATACCGGTGACTCACATATGTCCCTTTGGAAGGGTGGAATCATACCTCACACACCAGTCATTGGCATGGAGGTATGATTCCAAGGTGTTTGACTCCAAACACAGCATGTTTCTAAGCAGCCGTTTTAAAGTTAGCATTTACCGCGAGGTTATAATGCACTTAAACATATATGTCTGGCTGCATCACAGACAACCCCGGAGAATGGCCTCCGAAGGCTGCAGAGGGGATCTGCTCATGCATAGGCACCCTCTCACGTAAAACCCAGCATCCTGCCTTCAGGATTGTTAAGGCCTGCCATAGGGGTGACTGATAGGTATTTAAGTGTAGTGATTTAAATAGATATAGTGAACCTATATCTTAAGTAAGTGGTGCAAGCACCAGCTTACACAGTCTGCTGTAGCAGGCTGGTCGTGTCAATTTGGATGGCCTCTCATAGGTGGCATAATATGTGCTTCAGCCCATGGGAGGCCTCTGGGGTACCTATGCCCTGGGTACATGGTGGTACCATATACCAGAGACTGATAAGGGTACCCCAGAATCCAATCTGGAGTGTACCTAAAGTACATGCATATCAATTTTACAGGAGAAAGCAGATAGACTGGGGTCCTGGATAGCAGGATCCCAGTCAGACTAGGCCAAAACAGTGTAACATCAGCAAAAGGTGGGGGTAACCATAAGAAGCAGGTACTACTTTCCTACAGAAATCATCCTAAAAAACTGTTTGAACTTGTCAAGGTACAATTCAACAAGCAATCCAACCCTTCCCCTATAGGGTCTAACCCTCAGTCAAACTGCGAGTATTTCTCCTCCTTCTTCACAGAAAAGAGAAGAAAGATCGAAACTGGTTTGCAGACAGCTATGGAGCGCCTGCCTTTCATGCCTCATATTAGCACCCCCCTCCCCGGATCGATGAGCCACCATGACGCTCATCTCACCCCAAAAACAATGCTTCACAGAGTATTTTCAAAACTTTTGATGAAAGGTCCATTCTCAGAGCTTGATCTTGCTGTTAATGTGCATATGTTTGTGCAGTGTTCCGCCATCCAGCTTTTCTGGGAAGAAGTGGGTAAGGCTCTGTCAGAGATGTCAGATAAAGAAATAAAGGTAAGCTTTGCATTGGTGATTTTTGGTGTGATGGAGGATGAAGGTGTTATCATTAACGTGTATAGGAGATTGAGAAAACTTATTTTCACTTTAATTTATTGGCAAGAAGATAAATTTGCTTGAAATGGGTATCACCTCTGCCCCCAACCATGATAGAATGTGCACTGTCGGTCTAACGGATTAGTAGGCTCGATGTAGTACTCTTACCCAAAAGAGGGCAGCAATGTGGGAACCATTGCAAAAGTGGTGGAAGGGTAGAAATGGGAAAGATTTAAAAATATCCAGGGAACAGTCCAATGATTAAGATCTGAAAACCAATACCTAAATACTCCCAGAGCCATCACGACAAACTAATTTATGGTGGATAAGGTCTTGCTCAGGATTATGTCATAGAGGGTGAGGAGCTGAGCCTCTATTAGTGCCACTGCCTGTTGCTTGATGAGAACTGAAAAAAAAATATTTTTTTAAAATGCTCACAAAATGAAATTCCACTTAATTGCCTCTCCCAAACACTCACTATACATCGCAGAATGGTTAAAATAACTCACAGCTCTATTATAGATTTAATGAGATCTATGGGGGTAACTCTGGATAAAGACATGAACAGGCAGAAGCAAATCAGCTCTGCCACCAAAGGAGCGAACTTCCACATGGATATTTTAAGAAAAATAAAACCCTTCCTCCCCGTGATGACTTCAAGTCAGTTGTTCAAGCCCTAGCGATTCCTAGGTTGGACTATGGAAGTGCAACCCTCCGCGGCTTTCCTAGATCTATGCTGGTGCCAGTAAGGATCTGCTGCTAGGCTTATCACAGGATCTAAAAGAAACAATCACATCAAGACTGTCATGACATCTCTAAACTGGCTCCCATATGAGGCAAGGATGCATTTAAAAATTGCCTGCATGATCCACAAAGCCCTGCACTTCAACACTCCAAGACAACTTGCACAAAAACTGGATCTATCAGGTGGCTGTAGAGCATCTAGGGGCACTAGTACCCTACTGCTGACACCATTGAAATTCTACAAAAAGAAAACATATCACCGAGCCTTCTAAGGTATTGCCCGAGAATCTGATATGCCCTTCCTCCTGAAATCTGCGCTGAACCACTTACCTGCTCCTTTCAAGAAAGAAGTCAAAGTGATACTGATGCACACATTTCTGCTGTAGAGCGCACAAACTCTACTCTTTTGGACCCCGAGGTGGGTCTCTTTGTGGATTTGGTCACACCCAGTTACATCCTTGATGATACTGTTGATTTCTCTTCCTGTCTGCTGAACATTTGTAAATCGCTCTGATTCCCACAAGCGTCATGTTTGAGCTATATAAAACGTATAAATAAATTATTAAAAATATGCAACTAAACGGTAGCATCATACTAAATGTATGATAATTAAATCAATAAAGATCTCATGGTTCTGATGTAGACAGATCCCACTGGTGTTATAATTTTGGCTGAAGGCCATATGCATGAACACATTTCCCCATAGACACAGAATGGACAAATCCCTTTGATGCATCTGGCCCTAAATTGATGCGTTTAAGACAGATGCAATAGAGCCATTTGTAAATATTAGTCTAATACTTTTTAATGGTGATATTTATGCAGACCCTCAAAGGATTCATCTATGTATTTTTTAGGTTTTTGATTCACGCTCTTGTATTTTATACTGAGGAGGCCAGAATGATAAGGTGAAAAGGCGTTGACTGTTCATTCAAGAGATCCCATCCAGTTAAAGGAAGAACAGCATCCTTTCATCACAATAGAAGATAAAACTACCAAGCAATATTAGCCTTTTGGAATATTCCGGTGGACACACTCATAGGGGTATCTTGAACTTTTTTTTTTTTTATTTATTTATTTTTTTATTTATTTTTATTTTTTTATTTTTTTTATTTTAAAACAACTTTATTGGGATTTTCAAGTGGGGGTGCATCGTAGTACACATTACATTGAGCATTTTAGTTATACAGAGAGCTCAGGATACAATGCAGGCATTATACTACCGCTGTGCCCCATGTGGTGTTGTCATCGAAGCTTATCCAGAATATCACAATACAAATAAGGAGGCCATCAGTTCCACACAGTGTTATGCAGTACATTCCTCGCCTCCAACCTATCGTGCCCAAAGGGAGCAGTGCCCGCTCAACTGACCCCCATCCCACATCCCACCCGGAACCCACCCTCCTTACCCAACTATGCCACGAAGAAAACAATCTTAGTCTGGGGGGGACTCAGAGCATATCCTTGGGGGGGGGAAAAGAAGGGGCGGGCCAGGGCAGAGGTCAAAACCCCCCCAGCTCCCGGTAGGGGAAGGAGAAAGGCCGGTCCACGCAGCACGAAAGGGGGGGGACTAAATGGACAGGCAAGACCCTCCCTCAACTTGTGGGGGGGGTGTGTGCGGGGGGCCCGCCCCACGGCACACACCCCCATCGGATAACAGACACATTCACACTAAATATCACACATCCCCTGACCAGGAGTCAGCTCCACACTCTCGGCCATAACGACTCACCTCTGTCCACCGGTACCACTGCTCATGCGGGGTATCTTGAACTTAAGATAAAATTGGACCCCTTCAGAACTTTCCAAGAAATTAAATATAAAGACTGTTAAATACGATTATTATATTCTTATGCACAATTTGTCAAAATGTGAATAATGAATGAAATGAAGAATGAATCACTATGGAGTACACCTTCTGATTTCAAAGATGAGTAAGAATGCAAGGCAAACTAGGAAAAGTTTGAGCCAATTAGAATAATTCATCCCTAGAGAAAACCTTTCTTAGACCATAGGCCCAGATTCTGAAAGCTGACAGGCATACAGCGCAGCATCCAAAGATGCTGCGCTGTATTGCGTGACAGGGAATGAGCAGGATAGCGCCATATTCACATAGAAATGGATCTCTTCTTGCTTCTCCCTAGCGCCAGTGCTGATTTCAACTGCTGGGTGCCAAGAACACACCTTAGCGCCATAGCCCTAGGGTGTGTGTGAGTCTAGCATAGGTAATGTACAGGAAGGGTATCCTTCCTGTACAAAATACTATGCTTAGACAAGCGAAAAAGCTTTTCCTACTTTATATGTGTGCTGCACAATGCAGCACACATGTAAAGTCAGATAAGCACAGAGAAATTAAAAAGATTCTCTATTTAACGCCTGCTTTTCAGCGGCGTTAATTTTTAGCGCTAAACTCTTTCAACTGATGTTTGAGAACAGGGTCAGAAAGCATGGGTGGTAGCACTGGTACGCCCATGTACCACCCATGTAACGCCCCCTTGACGCAAAGTATTCCAAAGCAGCGTTTTGCGCTGCTCTGTGTTACGTTTCCATAGAAACCAAAGCAAATACTAATTTGGTTTGGTTTGTGAATCCCAAAAAAGGTTTAGCGTTGGTTTAGCATTACAAAAGTAACAACCCGATGCTAAACATTTGAGAATCTGGGCCATCGTGCCTGTACCCAGGTTACAATAGGGCTATTTGGGTACTCCCACATAACCGCCAGAATGAGCTAATCGGCATCCATTAGCTAATAAAAATCCTCATGGAGTTTCTTAAGGTAGCCTTGTCTCCATCGTCCTTACTTCACTGTCTGGATTTCTACCCTCCAGTCACAGGAATGCAGACAGTGCACTACCAATGTGTGGGGAAGCTGTTCTCATCCTCCATCTTGTACTAAGCCAGGGATATTCAACATGGATCACAGTGACCACAGCACTTAGCCTCACTCATACACCGAGCTCTAACAATGTGCATGTGCCGCACACACTCACACACTCTTGACATGCACACAGGAGGCCAGTCCAACGTTGTGTGCATGCACATAACAACAGAACTTTAAATAAGGGGTGACTGTAAACCCCACTCTCAGTGACACAGGTTAGAAGGTCTTGTTACACTATCATTCTGCAAAAATACGTTTTGCTACTGACCTTGCTCTTACACTATACCTGGGACAGGAACAGTAGCCCACAGTCTACTAAAAGGGCACGTTTGGTGCGCCCCTCCAGGTCATAGGTCACATCCAGGACCTTTCATTGTCAGGGACAGGCCTCAGTCTGTGGATGCATGTTTAGATTGCAACAACAAGGTGATGGATGGAATGCTTGAATTAATCTCAGCCACTGGCAGTCGCTCAGGGCCCCGTCCCAGTCCATCATTTTCGCCCACCTTATCACCTCAGTATAGACCCAGCCATATGCAAATCAGCCTTGACCCTGCTCCTAATGGGAACAGTCCAGCCTGAAATGCCAAGAATGGTCTTCCCTGGACCGGAATACAAGCAGCCTATAACCAGTTTCACCCTGATAACAGCTCATCAGCCAGGAATAGCATGAGTCCAGTGGCACAATGGGTATGAGACCGACGTCTAGGCATACTTGTCATATATAGGGCAACTGCAACAACAGCAACAAGGTGATGGATGGAATGCTTGAATTAATCTCAGCCACTGACAATCGATCGGGCCACATCCCTAACCATCATTTTTCACCCACAATGCCACTTCAGTTTGGATCCAGTCTATGCAAATCAGTCTTGAACCTGCTCCTCATGGGAACAATCCAGCCTAAGTGGGACAGTAATCCCCAGACGTGGGTCCAGGACACAATGTGTTACTGGAACCAAGCGATACCTGGCTGATGAGATAATAAGGTCAAAACCAGTCCCAGGTTGCTTGTGTTCCGGTTCAGGGTAGACCTGGCTCAGCAGTTTAGGCTGGACTATTCCCATTGGAGCAGAGTCAAGACTGATTTGCATATTGCTGAATCCAAACTGAAGTGACATGGTGTGCAAATTAACGATGGACTGGAATACGGCACGAGCGACTGCCCATGGCCGAGATAAATTCAAGCATTCCATCATTCACTTTTGTATACATTTACATGTTTAAATTAGCATGATGCTAGGGCAAAAATAAAAGTCCAGATACTACATATACATGTAGTTGGGCACTCAGGGCAGGGAAACTTGTTCAATTGCCATGCATAGAACACTCCCATGCTGGCAGTCTCTCCACTCCTGCTATTGACTATTTGGTGTTTCAATCTGAAAAGTAGACTCAATCATCAAGCTGTTCACTTCTTTTTCACCTTCACTGCTTTATTGCCTATGCTTTCCATAGAGGATACAAGCCTTTTTTTGCTACATTCTCCCCAGCATTTACAAAGCCATAAGGGCAGGCAAAGTGTTTGTGGATACACATGCAAACAGCATTTGTGAACGCCAGTGTTCACTTGTATTGGCACATAAAGCCAGACCGATTGGCTTTGTCTGTGCTGGTTTAGGATTGTGCTCTGACATGCAATGCTAGCTTTGCCCCGCAGACTGCCGCTGTGGTTACCCTGCATTGTCCCAGTACCCGAGCAGTACTGTGGAGCAGCGAGCCTTAGCGTTTCAGCTCTGTCAGCTTGCCCTTTAAACCCCCACAGGAATGGCTTCCCGAGACAGGCCTGACTTCCTGTGGCTAACTTAATTAGCAGCTCCTTGTAACTGCGGGATGCCATTTTGTTTAGATGCACCTGGCATCTGGCACGGAGGGCCCTGGTGATTCCTCCACCTCCCTCCAGATGTCTTTGGCTCTCAAGGCAGAGGCGGTGAAGGATTCTGGGAGGGAACAGGAAGCCCGGCTCTCCCTGGGCATGGTGAGTGGTGGGCCTACTGCCAGCTTCTGGATTATAAAGCTTCTTCCGCGTTTCCTGAACTTGCATTGTTCTAAGGAGATGAAATAATTATTGGTGCGGGAAAGAGGGGTGCTCTCTTGTGCTAAAAACCTATTGCAATATTTAGGACTGGTCCAAGGGTGTAGACAAGATAGTACAGTTCTGGGCGAGGGACTCCTGCAATTCGTTACATGGTGTCCTCCCTACAAAGAGAGCACACTAGGGCAGGGCCGGCTTTAGTGCTGGTGACGCCCTGTGCGACAATGTTAGTTGGCGCCCCCCCAATGACCACCTCCATCAGAGATTCTCTCACTAGCACCCTTTAACAGTGACCAAGTCACCATAACCACAGTCTCTCAGATGCATTGAATTAGTTATATAGCGCCACTCATACCAGTGTAGGGTGTCCAAGCACTTTGCATCACACACACATTACACAGAGACAATCAATCATACGTGTGTAAATCAGTGTATAGGAAATGTTATATAAGCCAAAGGACTGAAAGTGTAGGAGTCACATGTCATCCATACTGGTAGGCAGTATAGTTTAAGAGTGCTTGGTGTGGAGAAGCACAAACTCAGAGTCGAAAAAGAAACAGCATAGTTGGGAGTTTTCTTTAATAATAAGAATCGATTTCTAGCCAAATTAACCCTTTTTGCAACATTAATCAATGTTCAAATGTATACTTTGTAGTGTGTATGCAGTTCTGGGATGAAAGTTAATAGCTCACTATTCTATATTAGGACTTTAAGTTATAAATTGCATGTAACAAAAGGATGTCTCTTTTAAAAGCAGTAACCTGCTGTTCTGTTTACATCATACGAACTCTGTAATCTACTTGGTACACGTTCTTTGCAGCAGGCATATTAACCCTCTGCACTAACTTCACCCAAGTCAAAACCTCAACTTTACAAAACCGTGATCTCTCTCCATAAAGTTAATTAATCACACAAGTTTTCTTGACATTTATGTGAGGCCTGGTAATTGCCGTGGGAAAGAAACGCTGCAGCAGATGCTTCAAAAACATAATAAACTTGCAAACACGGCGCCCCCAGGAAGCCAGCACCCGGTGCAGTGGCACGGGTCGCACCACCCTAAAGCCGGCCCTGCACTAGGGTGAAATCATATCGACGCTGCAGTGACCCCAAGCGTTGCATCACAAGACAGTGGCATTCATTTTGCAGATTTTGAGTCCCTGCCGGCCTACTTGTGATACCCCTTGCCACAGACACATGACGTTGGGTACGGACTGGTAAGACACCAGAATGCTAGAACCTTCTGCTCCTGAGTTATGTTTTTCACATTCGTACAGCACCAACCAGAATTGCTATGCCATGGAAGCACATTATTTATACAGGCGCCATTTTATGCACACGAGGAACGGCCATAAACCGGGCTCGGGGAACCATTTTTTGAAAGAGTCTAGTGTGTTTGGTTTGGTGTATTTAGTAGAGACTTTGGACCCAATTCACAAAGGTAAACTTAGACCTGAAGTCTAATTTTAGGCTTTAGATCTAAACGTAGACTGCAGTTCTACACTTAGACCTAAAGTCTAAGTTTATATCTAAAGTCTAGTCTAATTTCCCCTTCTTGAATCAGCCCACAGTTCGGTGCTTGGATTTGACATTCTTTACATGTTTTTTTAAGACATATTTTATTATTTTTAATGGTGCAAACAAGAACCAACTGTTACATAACCAAATTCCATCATCAACCAAGTCACAGGTAGAGAAGGTTCAAACTGTAGGATCATTACTTTATCACAATAATGACATGTCAAGC
Organism: Triturus cristatus; assembly: GCF_964204655.1. Taxonomy (NCBI): domain Eukaryota; kingdom Metazoa; phylum Chordata; class Amphibia; order Caudata; family Salamandridae; genus Triturus; species Triturus cristatus. Next base: position 21,879,367 of record NC_140586.1, read on the forward strand.
ATGCATGTTTGCATAACTGTCCTGAACAATAACCAAGTATCCCCCCCAATTCCTTCCACAAATATCAAAGCAGATAATCAATTCAGCCGTCAACCGTGACAAGTGACTCCTCGTCTTCCCTGGATGAGGATGATCCAGTGCCCACTGCCTCCATAAATCTGGCCAGGAGTCCCACCCACACGCCCAGGTCTACCTCAGCCTTATCATTGCGCCTGCACTGATTCAGACACATTTCCTCAGCTACGGCCCACTCTGCCACATCTGCCACCCACCACTGCATAGTCTGTCCTCGCTGACCCATCCATGTGATTGCCACCCGTCGCTTGGCCAGTAATAAAATCAGGTGCAGGAATTTAAAGGCCATTTTCTGTACTCTCTGCCTACGGAGGTCTCCCCACAGACAGGCTGCGGAGTCCGTGTCCACAAGAATCTGTACCACAGTCTTCCCTCGGGCCAACACTTTCAACCAATATTCATTAACATTGGTGCAATACCAGGCCAGATGCAAAAATGAGGCCACAGGTGCCCAGCACCTGAGGCAGGAATCCAACCTATTAGGGTTAATTTTATGAAGTAGAAAGGGAGTAGCATGTGTACGGTGCAGAAAGTGAAAGTGTATACGTTTAATTTGTGCATTGCTCGACACAATCTTCACCAAGGCACACATTCTTCTTCACTGGGCATACCTGAGCTGCACCCCCAGGTCAACCTCTCAGGCTTCCCATGCAGAGAATGGAACCTACCTACGATCGGCTTTTTATGGCCTTGTATAAGACGGAGACCAGATGGCTGCCCCCAACCAACTCCAAAAGGCCTTTGAAGGTCATTGAAGTAGCTGGGGCCACTGGAAGTGTGGGCCATATATCTTGGACTATGGCTGCTGTACTGGCATGCTGCAATAATTGGTCCAGCCCTATATGAAAGCTTTCCTGTACCACCTCAAAAGTGATACATTCTTTGTTTGAGGACAAGTCCTCCAATGTCTCACAGCCTCCGACCCTCCAGGCCGAAAGATCCACAGATTCTCTCAGGGCTCTAAAAGCCGGGAGGTCCCAAAGGGTAAATTTCCTAACTGAGTGGGCCCTGTCCAGGAGCACCCTAACTGTCACCTACCACAGGAAAGCTGACATAGTGTGAAAGTCAAGTTTATCAAGGAAGATCATTGTGGTGTTTCACGTGTATGGGTGGGTGTGCTGAAGGGATTTCTGTTTAAGAGTTTTTCGAGAGAGATAAGATGTCCTTGGCTCGGCCACAATACAGTCCTTTTTATGTAAGCATCAGAAGCCAGTTTGGTTTCTTAGGGCGCAATGTGTATGTGAGGGTATGTTACATTTACGCAAATATTATCTGATATAAGCTAATATTATAGGCACATTTCTAGGATTTATTTTAGTGTGGTGCATGACTATACCACTGAGTTCACCATGCTTTTCCAGCTAAGTGCCTTGAAGCCATGCTATACTCATGATGGTTAGATACTTCTGTCTAGTGTGTGAAGTCTGTGTCTGACCAGTTCTAGATGATACTGAAATGATGGTGTGCCGTATCCCACCACACCCTCATCACCAGACTCCACCACGTCGCCATCAGAGGAAACACGCTCAATTGGATCACTTCCTTCCTCACAGGACGCACAAAGAGAATCTTCCTAGCACCCTTCATCTCCAAACCAAAGAACATCATCTGCAGCATCTCCCAAGGATCCTCCTTCAACGCTACACTCTTCAAAAGTGTATTGGACGATATCATCCGCACCCAGGGACTAAATATCATCTCATACGCTGATGATACCCAACTAATCCTATCTCTCACGGCAGACACCACCTCTACCTGGTCCAACTTCCCGAACACCATGACTAACGTCGCTGACTGGATAAGATCCAACTGCCTAAAGATGAATCCAGACACGATGGAAGTGCTCATCTTCGAAAGGAACACCTCCTCATGAGACAACACCTAGTGGCCCACAGCACTCTGACCCTCACCTGCCCCAACCAACCACGCCCACAATCTCAGCATCATCCTGGACAGTACTCTCTCTCATAAAGTGACAGACCAACACAGTAGCCTCATCCTGTTTCCACGCCCTCCGGATGCTTCGTAAGATTTTCAGGTGGACCCCCTTCAGCATCAGGAATATGGTGATTCAAGCCCTTGTCACCAGCCAACTGGACTACGAAAATGCACTCTATGCTGGAACCACCACCCATCTCCTCTAACGACTACAGACCATACAGAACACTGCAGCCAGACTCATCCTCGACCTCCCCAAACAAACCAGCATCACCCCCACCTCAGAAGCCTCCACTGGCTGCCCGTCCAGAAGAGATGCCAGTTCAATCTGGTGACACACGCCTAGAATGCCCTCCACAATGTTGGACCCTCCTACATCAACCACTGTCAGACCTTCCTGACCTTCCACTAGCCAAACAGACAACTTCAATCCATCTCCCTCGCTCTCACACATGTCCCCCACAACTGGAAAGCCGCAGTGAAGGCCATTCCTTTTCCTACCTCGCCGCCAAGTCCTGGAATGGCCTCCCACTCCACCTCCGAACCTCCCCTTCACTCGCTGACTTCAGAAAGGGACTCAAAATCTGTCTCTTCGACTAAGACTCTTCATACCCTCAGTGTCAGGTATACCAAGCACTCTTACCTGAGTTCTCCAAACTCTTACCTGTAAGGTGCTTGGTAATGTTTCGCAGAGACGCTATGGGCCAAACTCCCTGTAACTCTATTCAGCAACCCGAGATAACAAGCACACACTGCGGGTTGACTATAGGGATTAGGGAGGAGGGCTGGAATCTGACGCTAATGAAGTTCCTGTAGTCGACCTGTGAGGCAACAAGAAGATTCCTTAGCAAAGAAGATTCTTCAAAACGTAAATCTAGTCTTTCTTACAACGATACTTTTAGTTCTGTTAGATTTACTTTTACAGCGACAAAGATTCCTACCTGCGATCTACAGAGTAGGGCTTCGCGTCCAGGAAGTTGTCGTGAGGAACATCTGGTGTTTTAAAGGTGTTGTCAGATGGAGGGAGTCCGATGTCTTTTCCCTGTTCTCTGCTTAGATGTGTGTTGATTAAGCAGTAAGATGTAGTAAATCTGAGAGCAAACAACATAAGATCTCTATTAGTATTTCTGCACTTCAAATCAACAGAGCTACTCCTCGCACTTAGGTTCCCCTATGCCCCTTTTCACTAACTTCTGTAACCTTTTGTTTCTTTTATTCCTCTAGACAAGCTTTTCTAAGTTAAAAGGGGATAAAACATAGCAACACATATACAACACTCTGTTGCCACCCTTAAGCAGGTTTTCTTTGAGGTCTAAATATTTGTTACATTTTTCTGTAGCTTTTTAAGTTCTGAATGCTTTACTTGTCAACAGTCTTGGTTCTTATGTTCCTTAACAAACAAAAGTGTGTCCAAAAATTGTTAGCATTTCTTAAGACTCTTTCTTGCGGTGGGCGCCTGAAGAAATAAGAATGTGCACTTAGCTTAATTTTCCTTGCTCTCTTTCAGGTCTCATCTCGCCGAGAAATTGAAGATTCAGGAAGCGGGAGTGGCGAAATGAAGAATCAGGACGCAGGAGTGGCGAAATGAAGGTAAGTGATGCTCTGAAGCGTGACGAGTTTAGCGCGATGTTTCCTGGCGAAGATCCGGAAGGCTAAGCACCTTCCAGAGTCTGGGTGTGGCTTTAAATACTTCAGCCACACCCAGAGACGTCCGTAGGAACAAGTGCGTGTAGAACGTGCTCCCGCTGTGTTCTGTTTCACACAGCGCGAGCCAGCCTGGAAACGAGTAAATGTCTTTCGTGATGCCTCTTTCTCTATTGCTGAACCTGAGCAAAGCAGCACCTGAAAGTGAGTGCTTCCCTGCTCCTTCCATATCTCTCGCAATGCGCTGCCTTACATGTATCCACCCACAGCTTGTGAGCGGAGCTTAAACATCGATCAGAACTTCCAACAAACATTGATAAAACCAATATACATTATACATCCATCTCGTTCTCATTTGTGATACTTATGAATACATAATTCTTATACAAAACCACGAACACACATTACAATTTCCACTTGGAGTGCAGGATGCACGGGATAGGGGTGGGTTTTTTACTACGAGTATTTTACATCTTTTGTTTTAAGAACGTGGGTTCATGACAGTACCCCCTCGTAGAATCCCCCCTAAAATTCTAGGAACTGGGTTTGGTTTCTCAGGATAACGAACATGAAATCGTTTTAAGACTTTTGGAGCGTTTTGTAAATTGGCAAGAGGTTCCCATGAACGCTCTTCGGGGCCATATCCTTTCCAGTCTACTAGATAAAACAATTTATTCTTAATGCGTTTAGAATCAAGAACTGCTTTTATTTCGAACTCCGGAACTCCGTCTACCTCAATAGCTGATGGACAAGCTATAAGTCTAGTTTCAGGATTAAATGGTTTTACTAATGAAACATGAAAGACTGGATGAAACTGATATTTAGATGGAAGAGACAGTTTCACACTGACAGGATTAATGACTTTTCCCATGACAAAAGGGCCAATAAAGCAAGGACGAAAAGCTTTATGACTTTTAATTCTTAAGTGTTTAGTAGACAACCAAACTTTGTCACCAACTGCATAATGAGGAGGTTTTGTCCTATGTTTGTCAGCAAATCTTTTTTGACTTTCTTTTGCTTGTGCTAGAGATAATTGTGCTTGTTGTTGAATTGTCACTAATTGGGTTACAAAATCCGTGACAGACGGAATTTCATTTGTTATTTTCCCTAACTCCATGGTATCTTTGGGATGGAAACCATGATTACAGAAAAAAGGAGACATTCCTATAGCAGAATGTTCTGAATTGTTGTAAGCAAATTCCATGGCCCACAAAATATCTGACCATTCTTGGTCACAAGTGGTTAGCACACTTCTTAAAAATTGTTCAATAGTTTGATTCGTGCGTTCAGTTAAACCATCTGTTTGAGGATGGTAACTGGATGAGGTACGCACTTCCATGTTCAAAGATTTTCCTAAATGTCGCCAAAAGTGCGAAATGAATTGGGGGCCTCTGTCCGAAAGCACAATAGATGGTATTCCATGTAATTTCACTATTTCTTTGACAAAGATATTAGCCAACTCAATTGCAGAGGGGAGTTTCTTCAGTGGAATAAAATGAGCTTCTCGTGAAAACTGGTCTATAACAGTTAAAATTGTAGTGAAACCAGCTTTAGTACGAGGTAACTCTACTATAAAATCCAAAGAAACAGTGTGCCATGGTTGGGGCGGTAAAGGTAAAGGCAAAAGCAATCCACTGGGGGCGTGAGGAGGTGTTTTGTTTTGAATGCAAATATTGCAAGTATTAACATAACCTTGAATATCTTTGAACATTGTAGGCCACCAGAATTTTCTTTTGATTAACTGATACATTTTAGTGACTCCAGGGTGAACGGACAACAAAGAATCATGATATGTTTCCAAAACACGTTTTTGAATAGACTCAGTGGGCACATAGACTTGATCATTCATATACAATAAGTCGTTTTTCCATTGTAATAAAGGATGTTTGTTACTCCACTCTTCTCTAGATTGAGTTTTAAGTGCCGCTGAAACATCTGTTAACACATTAGTGTCTATAAGTCCGATGTGAAAACGTTCAGTAGGAATAATTGGTTGTATCTTTTCTTGTCTTGTATTAATTTCATCACTTATACCAATGCGAGATAAAGCATCCGCTTTGTTATTTTCTTTTCCTGGGCGATAAGTGATGATAAAGTCATAATCATTAAAGAACAGTGTCCAGCGCAGCTGACAAGCAGACAAAGCTTTGACAGATTTCAAAGATTGTAAATTCCGATGATCTGTGTATATAGTTACAGGGTGTCTGGCCCCTAACAGATAATGACGCCATTCTTCAAATACAGCTTTTATAGCCAACAATTCCCAATCAGCTATGGCATAATTTTGTTCAGTGGGCGACAATTTCCTAGAATAATACGCAATAGGGTGCATCTGACCTGTGCTCTTGTGCCTTTGAGATAAAATACCTCCTAAAGCATATTGTGAGGCATCCGCTTCAACTATGAAAGGCTGAGTTGGATCTGGATGTTTCAAACCAGGGGCCTTTGTAAACTGGTCTTTCAATGCCTGAAAGGCTGATTCTGCCTCCATAGACCATTCGAATTTGGTATTTTTTCTCAATAATGTTGTGATTGGGGTGATTATTTTGGAAAAATTGTCAATGAAACGCCTATAAAAATTGGCAAATCCCAAGAAACTTTGCACCTGTTTGACTGTTGTGGGACTAGGCCATTCTGTCATTGCTTGAATCTTTTTTGGATCCATTTCAATTCCTGAAGGACTGAGGATATAACCTAAAAAGTCTACTGTCGTTACATGGAACATGCTTTTTTCCAATTTTACAAATAAGGAATTTTGCAAATGCTGTTGAAGAATGTCTCTCACCTGTTTTACATGTTCAGACTTATTCCTTGAATAAATAAGTATGTCGTCTATGTAAACAACACAACATATGTCTAAAAAGTCTCTCAGAACCTCATTTATAAAAAACTGAAATGCCGCAGGGGCATTGCATAGTCCGAAGGGCATGACCTGGTATTCATATAAACCAAATTTAGTACGGAAGGCCGTCTTCCATTCATCGCCCTCTCGGACTCTTACCAAATGGTATGCTCCCCGCAGATCCAGTTTAGTATAAATGGTAGCATCTTTAATTTGGTCAAGCAGAGTTGGTATCAATGGTAATGGATACCTATTTTTCACTGTCACATTGTTGATGGCACGATAGTCAATGCACGTAAGTGACTCCCCCCCTTTTTTAGGGATAAAAAAGAGAGGAGAAGAAACTGGGGACTTAGAATGTCTTATAAAACCATTCTCTAAGTATTCATCTAGATATTCTCGTAGATGCTCATTCTCCTTTTCCGTTAAAGCATAGATGCGACTGCATGGTAAGGTCGCTCCAGGTACCAAATCAATTTGACAATCATAATCCCTATGGGGAGGCAAGGTATTGGCCTGTTTTTTATCAAACACATCTAAAAGATCACTATATTCTACTGGAACTCCATCAATTATCAAAACACTTTTTGATTCTTTTGGGAAATCATAACCTTGTATTAGAAGTTCCGAGCCCAGATGATGTTGTAAACATGTAGTGTGACAAAAGTCAGACTTAAACAATATAGTTCGATGTGTCCAGTCAATCAATCAATCAATCAAATAAGCTTTAATTCGGTTTGTACAAATACAACCATATAAGCTGAACAGGTTAAAAAATACATTAAATAACATAAAATATAATTCGGCAAAATCATGGACAGGTAATTGTTCCTATACAAGCCCTAACTTAACTGGCATTGAATGGTGAGTCATAATTGATATATCCAAGAATATACATATAAGACATGTAAAATTAAGTCATTTAAAATCTTTTGTCAATAGCTATAACCATGTATGTGAGGGAAGTAGATGGCTAACATAAAGTGACTCGTGCATAAAAATGAGTCCACTCATTATAGTAAAGTGACTGATGCATAAAATAGGTTATTCCATGAATGACTTATACATAACTATAACATCAAAGTAAAATGCAATTTGACATTTATCAATTAGCAGATAGTTATGGATTTCCTAGCGGCTCTGCATTTTATAATATATAGTGCTACATGGAAACAAATGTCCCAACTCTCTAAGGAACAGAGTAGGTTCATAGCATCAGCTGTTAAGCGAATGTTATATTTTAAAAGGATCGGTTTCAGATAAAATTTCCTCAAGAATATATAAAATTTACAAAATAACAGGAAATGGCAACAACTTTGTTTGGAGACATTGTCACATGGGCATACTTTGCTAGAACCAGCCCCAATCACAGGGAATGATACGAGATGGTGTACAGTACCCAGTCTTAAACGTACAAGAACATATCGGTGTGATTTCTTGGTCACTTCCACCAAATATGTCTGAAGGCCTTTTTTTAGGTTAAGCTGCCTATAAAATACAGAAGTTTTATAGGTCTTAATCAATTTATTCCTTTCTTCTGTTTTATATAGAAGGAATGTATCTTTAATTTCCTTCTTAGAAGGTAGAATATCACCAACTGAATCTTTGGAGATCTTAATTCCAAATAAAATGTTATACCAAAAAATAATGTAATTCAGCCATTGAATGCGAAGATGGAAATCCAGTTTAAGACAATCCTTAATTACAGACTGAGTGAACCCAGTTTCCTCTTTGTTCCATATTGAACGCCATAATAGTAAAGGGCGTAATGCAGCCAGGTCCGATAAATAATTAAGGCCTGTTTCTCGGTGAATTAAATCAGATGAGGCTGCAGCTGGGACACATAATAGACGTTTAAGGAATGTATTTTCATTTGATTGCAATTGGGCCATTGGGGAATAGCCCCATAAACCTGCTCCGTATAAGGCCGAAGAGACACATCTTGCGTTATATATGGTTAACATATCTTTTATTCTGTAATCCCCTATTTTTGAGGCAAAACGAAAAATGCCATTAGAATTCCTAGTCATTTTGTGACCAATGTTTCCTTGCTCGTTGGACCATTTGCCATTCGCATCAAAATTGATGCCTAAATAACAAAAGGTATCAACCGCTTGTATCTTCGAGCCTTCAAGATAAAAGGACCGTGATGATTTAATTTTACGTCCACATATCATGGTAAAAGTTTTTAGTTTGTTAATCAGCAGTTTCCTGTCATTAATAAAACCAGTAAAAACATCAATTAAACGTTGTAAACCCAGAGGAGTGCGTGAAATTAGGACGGCATCGTCCGCATATAACAAAATGGGCACGACAGTGTTATCAATTTTGGGGGCATCAGCAGGGGTATTATTTAAAACCTCGGCAATTTGATTTATAAAAAGAGAAAATAAAAGGGGAGCCAATACGCATCCTTGTCTGATGCCCCTGCGTACAGCGAAAAAAGGGGTTCGCTCACCCATCGGACCATAGCGCACACTACAAGAGAGTTTTTCATATATCCTAGCTAGGAAAAACACAATCTCCTTTGGTGCCCCAGATTCCAGTAGTATCGACCAGAGGAGCGAATGATCCACCAAATCAAACGCACTGCTTAAGTCGGCGAAGCATAAAAACAAATTGCCCCCTTTTACCACTGTATATTTGTTAATAAGTAATTCCAGGTTAACACATTGTTCAATGGTCCCAATGCCCTTCCTAAAACCATATTGGACTGGAGTCAGTACATTGGATTCTTCGGCCCATGTCTCCAATCTTTTTAAAAGCACCCTACTTAGTACTTTTATTGAAGAATCAAGCAATGAAATAGGGCGATAATTGCATGCTTCCGAGCGCGAGCCCTTTTTAAAAAGTGGGACAATTAAAGATTCGGCCCATGACAAAGGGAAATTACCTGTAGCGGCAGCATTAAAAATTCTTGTAAGGATTGGTGCCCAGAGATCCATTTCATCCTTGTATAGGTCAATCGGGACACCATCCGGGCCGGGGGCTTTTCCCCCTTTGCTATTTAACAAACCTACACGCACCTCCTCAACGCTAATTGATAGTGATAATAGGGGCCAAGTAAAATTATTTATTAAAAGAGGAAAAGTTAAAACAATCTGTTCTGGGTTAAAAATTTTTGAAAAGTGCTCAATCCATTCAGTGCAATTAACATGGGACGTCAACTCCGGGGTGCAATCCTCTTTTAGAAAGGGGCTATTTACAGTTTCCCAAAAGAGTTTGATGTTATTCAACTCACTGGCCATGGTTAATTTATCCCAAGCATCTGATCTCAGTGCCTTTTTTTGTGCAAGAATTGCTTGTTTGTAGTCTTTGCGTAGTTTACAGACAAGAGAATGATTACGAGGTTTAGTCCTTAGTGCTAGTTTTAATTTTGATAAAATCTTGGAGCATTCAGAGTCGAACCACTTCTTACCATTCTGCCTAGAACCTTTGGTGTTCCTAGTTAAGATATTTTTTATGACAGTATTTATGTTATCAAATTCCATACATAGCTGTCCAGGGGTAACCTCCTCACTGAGGCAGTAATTAATACTGTCCCTGCATTTACCAATCACATCCCGTTGGATCTTTTGTGGGTCCAGACCAGTCCACTTAAGTCTGCTACCGTTTGGTCTAATGGGGAGGATATCATTGATTGTATGGGTAATGCTAGTAATTCTGTTTCCCCAGGCTAACAGAACTATGGAAATACTGTTATGGTCACTAACTACCTGTTCGGATATCCAAAGGTTCATATAAGGGCAATTCTTGGAGAGTAGGATATGATCTATGTTGGTACTAGCTTCCCTGCCAGTGAATGTGGGACATTTAAGATGGTCCTCGTTTAAAGTGCAATCCAACAGCTCAAGATCGAATTTGGCCATTAAGCTGTTGAGGATTGTACCATATTCGCAATGGGAAAAATGTAACATATCATCTTTATTACCATCAGTGGTGGAATAGGTATTCAAGTAACCACAAGAATTAGTATATATGGTAGGACAAGCTTGAATGTTAAAATCGCCGGCCCACAAAACTGCAGCCAATTTGCTGGGTGAATTTAAAAGTCTGTCCAGCTCTTTTTCCAGTGGCGCTAAACAAGCTCCTCTATCTTTCTGGAAATTATTATTATAGAAGTTTACTAGTACCAGATCTTTGCCTTGCGGGAAAGATAATCGTAAAACTTGACTATAATTGTCAATAGGTAAGTGAGATAAAACTTTGCAACCAATCAGTTTGGTAGAAATTAACACCATAAGACCACCTTTTGCTCTACCCATTAGCGAGGGGGTCGCATTTACATAGTACGAGGTATAGCCCTCTACCGAAATAGGTTCTATACTCCATGTTTCTTGCAAGCATATAATATCAGTGCCGCAAGTAATAAAGTCTTGCCAGAAGGGCATCCCTAGTTTATTTCTAATACCTGCTATATTCCATGTAGTCAATGTATACCCCTTTTGAGTTAAAATTTCTTCGTCATTAATCACATTTTTGGGTGCATCCTTGCGCAAGTGAAACTTATCAATTGTAACAACTATAGGATTAACAGGCACATTGTCACCATTTACCCCTGTTAACTTGGTTATCACAGGCAGGTCCGTACGTAATCCTTGACTATTCTCCGTTTGTATAGGGCTCAGATTTGGTTTCCCATTTCCCTCCCCATCAACAATCTCCACAGGTTTTGTGTGTCAATCAGTGTCCTCCATTGAGGTCAGACATTGAAACCTATTATATAGTGGTAGTGGTGCACTCACGTAATGGGTAATAGGTTTCATGACATGATTATTGGCTAATGGGTGTCTATAAAAGTAGGCAAGTGGCAACAAGGTAGTATTAAATTCCCAATGAGAGGGAGGGGGGGCACTACGCAGAACTTTGTGTGCCCAGAATGGTGATCTAAAACTAATAATAATACAGTCCCCATTAAAGTTCTTAGTTGTGGGGCCTATCCATCCCACTCGCTGAGTGAGTAGGATCTGTTCTGCATGTAAAGTTGGCAGACCACAATTATTAGTTAACCAATAAAGAGTTTTGTTTTTCAGAATCTCATTGGTCTCAAGTTGCCCTTCCCGTAGCCTAGGGACGTTACAAAGGATCGCGACATATGCTCCACATTCTGGGGGAAGATTCATTACTGATGGTACATTAGCACTTTTATAATCTATATGGTGAAAAGTACTCTTCAGTGGCTCTGGTTTTTGAGGCCCATGTTTCCCAGCGTCTGCTCTTGATGTTACAACCTTTTCCGCTGGGGCTGTGTCTTTATCTTCGCTAGTCCCTACATCAGGGGGGCGGCTAATACTACTACCTAGGCTTATAGGTAAGATACATGGGGCGCCTGCTTGTTTGTCTGACCCCCTTGATCTTGACTTTGTGCCATCAGATACGTGCGAGGCAGAGGCGGGGGTAGGTGTGGGCATCCTCCTACTCTGGTCAGGGTTGGGTATAGTGGCAACTGGTTGTATTGGAATCGACTTGAGTGAGAGTAGTATTGTCTGTACATGTTGATCAATGGAATTAACCCTAGTTTCAAGAGCCCGAATACTCTCGTTAATGGGCCCTAGAAAGGTTGATACAAGTACGTCCAATCTTTCCCAAAAGCCATCAGCACTAGGCTCAATATTGGGACGATTAGGCTGGACATTAGTAACCTCTGATTGATCTACACGTGGCTCTACTACAAGTGGTTTTTGGGCCGCTTTAGAATGGCGGCCATTACCTTTACCCTTGGGTTTAGATGCCTTCTGTTCTTTGTTATTATGTTTTTGTTTGTTTTTGGCCTTTTGGCCTCGTGTTTGAACTGGTGAAGTAATAACAGGGGATTGTGTAATTACAATAGGTGTCCCGGCAACACTATTACCATCAACATTAATAAAGTCATTAGCCAAAGACTCTTCCTCATTTGTAACCTGCTTCGACAATACAGGGGTGATGGACAGTCTGCTTGCCGGAGGAGTGTGATTCAAAGTCCGAGAATGATTAGAGTGAATTAATTCCGAGTTAATGTTAGTTCCTGGAAGTTCAGGTAAACCAGCGTAGGAAATCATTAACATAGAGTCATAGGAATTGCCCAAGGTTGTAGATGCATTCTCCGGTAAAATAGGTGGGACTGAACCAATAGGAAGAGAGAGACGCCTTTCGGTAGACTCTATAGCTGAAGCGACTACCCCTATAGTCTTTTGCAGCATTCTGTCAATTGCTGTTAAGCTTGGGAGGGGATTGGTAGATGTTTTGTTGTGTCTGGTGTTGGGTCGTGGGTGGGTAGGATTGGTTTTACCCATACCAGACTAGCGTGACAGACAGGATGTACTAATCAATGGTAACTCTTACCTCCAACACGAGTGCTAATGATCGTTGCGAACAAGGGGGGGTGGCCCAGCCCAGCCTCGTCCTGCCCCGGACGGCCACAGACGGCCCGCCCTCTGCCCGGGCTCAGCCCGGCGACGCCCGCGCGCGTCCCGCGACGCGAAGGAAGCGGCGGTTTTTGAAGCGCCTCCTGGCGCGGGAAAGGTTGTGGGCGGGTCTCTGGGTGCACAGGCTGCTGGGCAACGTAGTTCGACCCCACTCGGCGGCCGCTGTTGGTACTTGCGGCGGCGGGGGCCAAAGGGTGCAGCAGGACAGGATACACGAAGCACAGGGCACACAATGCGGCCAATGTCGGTGATACGCCCACGGATTAACAGCAAACAACCCGCTCTGCCAAGGAAGCGGCGGTTTTTGAAGCGCCTCCTGGCGCGGGAAAGGTTGTGGGCGGGTCTCTGGGTGCACAGGCTGCTGGGCAACGTAGTTCGACCCCACTCGGCGGCCGCTGTTGGTACTTGCGGCGGCGGGGGCCAAAGGGTGCAGCAGGACAGGATACACGAAGCACAGGGCACACAATGCGGCCAATGTCGGTGATACGCCCACGGATTAACAGCAAACAACCCGCTCTGCCAAGGAAGCGGCGGTTTTTGAAGCGCCTCCTGGCGCGGGAAAGGTTGTGGGCGGGTCTCTGGGTGCACAGGCTGCTGGGCAACGTAGTTCGACCCCACTCGGCGGCCGCTGTTGGTACTTGCGGCGGCGGGGGCCAAAGGGTGCAGCAGGACAGGATACACGAAGCACAGGGCACACAATGCGGCCAATGTCGGTGATACGCCCACGGATTAACAGCAAACAACCCCAGTCAATGTAAGGATTATGGAGTACTAACCATGGTATGCCTAAAATTAAACGAAACTGAGGAGCGTCAATGATATCAAACATTATCTCTTCAGTGTGTTTTGAAGCACATGTCATGGTCAACAACTCAGTATGATATTGTATGGGACCAGATGTTAATTCCTTCCCGTCAACAGCTCGTACTATCTCAGGTGTTTCCTTTATGATTTTATTCAATCCTAACTCTAAGAACAACTGAGTATCCACAAAATTACCTGTAGCCCCTGAGTCAATCAATGCGTCGATGGACCAAGATTTAGATTTATCTCTTTGAGACTGAAGGAGAACTTTTATACTAAGATGCCAATGTGAAGTAGCTGGGTTTGTGGAGGCCAAACTGGTTTGTACACTCGATAAAGTGACCTCTCTATCTATCGAGTTTTTTAGTTTTCCGACTGTTGCGTAGCCACGACCTCTGTGGCTTTTACTTTGGATTTATTTGGTCGTGTTGGACATACTTTTACAAAATGTCCTTTCTTTCCGCAGTACAGACATTGATTTAATTTGCGACGCTTCTCTTTCTCTTCAGCGGTTAAGGGACCTCTAATGGTTCCTATTTGCATAGGTTCCACCAAGTCTAATTTAGTAGACAACTCATTTCTATTGATAGGTCTTTCTTTAAATGAAAACATCCTATGGTCAGTTTTCTCTCTCTCACCTCTTCTTTCGGAAATGCGGTGGTTTAGTTTTACCACTAAATCTATGAATTCTTCACAATCAGTAGGAGGGTCCAAGATTTGTGTGACCATATCTTTTAGGTCATCTTTTAAACCACGATAAAATAATGATACACATTTTTCCTCTGGCCATTCTGCTTCAATTACCAACCTATTAAATGTCGATATATAATGTAGTAAGTCAGAAGATCCCTGTTTTAAGTTAAGTAGTACATGATCTGCCGATTGCACAAACACATGTTTTGCAAATAATTTTTTCATAGTATTTTTAAACCGTCGCAGATCATACAAAATTGGGTCATTTCTTTCTACATAGGGTACAGACCATAAGGCTGCATCTCCTCCTAGGTATGATAAAATAAAAGCAACCTTAGAAGAATCATCTGGAAAAGCTGCGGGTTTTGCTACAAAATGTAAATGGCACTGATTTAAAAATATGGTAAATTTATTACAATCACCATGAAATCTTTCTGGGGGTGCCAGAGGAACAGAGACGGGTGTAACCACTTGCATTTGAGTAGGAACTGCGGAAGCTGAAATTGAAGGTCCACTATATACATTGTGCATTGTTGGTTGAAAAGTGGGAGGCCTTAAAACTGGTTTTTTTACCGATGGGAAAGACCATTGAGATGGACTAGATGTTTGTATATTAGATTGTAGCGCCGAAATGTCCCTACGCAATTCGGCATTTTCTGTTTTTATTTCAGCTAACATTGTAGCAATGTCCTGCAATGACACCTGAGGAGCTTGATCCATAGCGTCTGGGCGAAACAGGTTACGTGGGCTTAGCCTTCTTTCAGGTATACCAAGCACTCTTACCTGAGTTCTCCAAACTCTTACCTGTAAGGTGCTTGGTAATGTTTCGCAGAGACGCTATTGGCCAAACTCCCTGTAACTCTATTCAGCAACCCGAGATAACAAGCACACACTGCGGGTTGACTATAGGGATTAGGGAGGAGGGCCGGAATCTGACGCTAATGAAGTTCCTGTAGTCGACCTGCGAGGCAACAAGAAGATTTCTTAGCAAAGAAGATTCTTCAAAACGTAAATCTAGTCTTTCTTACAACGATACTTTTAGTTCTGTTAGATTTACTTTTACAGCGACAAAGATTCCTACCTGCAATCTGCAGAGTAGGGCTTCGCGTCCAGGAAGTTGTCGTGAGGAACATCTGGTGTTTTAAAGGTGTTGTCAGATGGAGGGAGTCCGATGTCTTTTCCCTGTTCTCTGCTTAGATGTGTGTTGATTAAGCAGTAAGATGTAGTAAATCTGAGAGCAAACAACATAAGATCTCTATTAGTATTTCTGCACTTCAAATCAACAGAGCTACTCCTCGCACTTAAGTTCCCCTACGCCCCTTTTCACTTACTTCTGTAACCTTTTGTTTCTTTTATTCCTCTCGACAAGCTTTTCTAAGTGAAAAGGGGATAAAACATAGCAACACATATACAACACTCTGGTGCGACCCTTAAGCAGGTTTTCTTTGAGGTCTAAATATTCGTTACATTTTTCTGTAGCTTTTTAAGTTCTGAATACTTTACTTCTCAACAGTCTTGGTTCTTATGTTCCTTAACAAACAAAAGTGTGTCCAAAAATTGTTAGCATTTCTTAAGACTCTTTCTTGCGGTGGGCGCCTGAAGAAATAAGAATGTGCACTTAGTTTAATTTTCCTTGCTCTCTTTCAGGTCTCATCTCGCCGAGAAATTGAAGATTCAGGAAGCGGGAGTGGCGAAAATCAGGAAGCAGGAGTGGCGAAATGAAGGTAAGTGATGCTCTGAAGCGTGACGAGTTCAGTGCGATGTTTCCTGGCGAAGATCCGGAAGGCTAAGCACCTTCCAGAGTCTGGGTGTGGCTTTAAATACTTCAGCCACACCCAGAGACGTCCGTAGGAACAAGTGCGTGTAGAACGTGCTCCCGCTGTGTTCTGTTTCACACAGCGCGAGCCAGCCTGGAAACGAGTAAATGTCTTTCGTGATGCCTCTTTCTCTATTGCTGAACCTGAGCAAAGCAGCACCTGAAAGTGAGTGCTTCCCTGCTCCTTCCATATCTCTCGCAATGCGCTGCCTTACATGTATCCACCCACAGCTTGTGAGCGGAGCTTAAACATCGATCAGAACTTCCAACAAACATTGATAAAACCAATATACATTATACATCCATCTCGTTCTCAATTGTGATACTTATGAATACATAATTCTTATACAAAACCACAAACACACATTACAATATCCACTTGGAGTGCAGGATGCACGGGATAGGGGTGGGTTTTTGACTGCGAGTATTTCACATCTTTTGTTTTAAGAACGTGGGTTCATGACACTCAGCCCCTGAATACCCCAATGGTGATAAGCTGCACTATATTAATACTGATTGATTGATTGTTTGATTGCCGTGTTGGCTATACAGTTCAGTTGGATGTCCCATGGAAGCAAAACATGGGTTATTGCAGTTGTGTTGATTGCTTGTGGTAGGGACTGTCTCTAATGTACTGAACATTAGGCTGTGTGTTGGTTTTGGATTTGGATGGTGAGAGCAGTCCAAGAAAAAGTAGTTATTTTCCCAAACCAGAGTTACTTTAGTGCACTAGTGTAGTGTCGGGTGGTGCTTTGTGAGGCTGAGGAGTCAGCCTTGCTTGTTGCCCCTTGGAAAAAAGGGATAAGGAGAGAACCTGTAATCTGCACAGTCACAGACATACAGATCCAACCACAATGATATGGTTGTGCTCTGGGCATTGAAAATGCATAATAAGTGAATATCAAGGTATTGGTTGCTCTATGTTTAATCATGGTGTAATCCTGTTGAAAACACCTAGCATGTAGGGTAAACCTGCAGATATATGTTGTTGTATCTGCATTTAAATAGTATCTTCACCTGCTCTAATGGCACTTGTGTACGTTCCTAATGTGAGTGCCTTTTGATAAAGTAGATATAGAGGTATTTAAAAAGAGAAAGGGTGGGGTACAAGGACAAAATATTGTGCCACATGGAGAATGCCCACCCCTCTGAAACTGCGGGCACTGTCAAATGATGCTTAAAATACTAAAAACCTGGTTATACTCCTATTAGCCTTAGCTATGTGCTGTCCCTGTAGTTCGCTTGCTAGCTAGGACTCTCAGTGCTGGGAAGCCTTCGGGTAGTTAAAGCTTTATAAATCCACATAGCATAGCATTCCTGGGTGAGACCAATCAGAGATAAGACACAGCAAGAAGATGTCTTCCATGTGCAACTTTTGTGATGTGCATGCTTCATCTGGAAATTGATTAGTACTCAATGCATACTTTGGAATCGGCACCCGGCCAGTGGATGGTGAAAAATCGTAGCAGAGCAAATGTGGCTCACATAGCCGTCAAACGGTGAAATTTCCATCCTAGAGATGAGGGGGTAGATTTGTCAAGGTTCCATGCAATGCAGCGCAGCAAGACACCTTGCTGCGCTGCATGAAATGGAGAAGACAGGAATGCGCCATGTGTACCAATATATGGTGCATTTCGAATATCTGCCTGTGCTGGCGCACAATCTGCTGCCTAGTGCAATAGTGCCTGCGTTACAGGCAGGAATGTTTTTCTGCTGGAAGGGACACCTTTCTGCATAAAGACAATCTTTTGAGACTTTTTCCTCTTTGTATGTGTGCTCCAGAATGGAGCACACATAGAAAGACGAAACAACGAAGAGAACTAAAGACATTTATCCCTTTGTGCCTCCCCTAGAAGGGCTTAGCATTTTGACACATTCTCAGGTTTACCAGTGTTGGTAAATTTGGGAATGCGCCAAAATCCATGGGTGGATGCTTGGAAACACCCACGCTCCACCCATGGAACGCCTTCCCAGCAGGAGCGGCTTGTATTGCGGAAAAGAGGCGGGTGGAAGGACATGCGGGAGGGAAGGGGGGACAACGTAGATTATAAAATTGTTTACAAAAGAGGCGGGGGAACGGGGGACAAGAATACAAAATTAAACTTACCTGCTGCACTCCAGCATCGTGTTGCGCTCTTTCACTGCTCTCCCTCGGTGCAGGCACGCACAGGCTCCCAGCCTGGCCTGTGGCCAATCCTGAAGCTGCTCTCACATGAGAGCTGCTTCATGATTGGCCTGAGAGCTAGTGATGTGCAATCCAGGACAGACTGGGAGTCTTTGCCTGCTCTCTCCAGCCCCAGCAATGCAGCTGGGGTTGGAGAAGGGTCATTACGCTTGAGTTTTTTGGCTTGCCTGAGAACACCAGCCCAAAACCACATGCGCAGTGTTGGTAGAGTCCACCACACCCGCTCCTGCCTATCATAACCCTGGCGTCGCCCCAAGCTAAATAAAACGATAATAAAACAGGTTTTAGACCTGTTTTATTATCGTTTTATTTTTTCATTTTTTTAAACTGCTGGTGAGGGGGCAACACTCCTGTGCCATAGCGGACGAGCCGCCGCTGCTTCCCAGAGCAGAGTCACACAAGGCAGAGACTTTCACTGCCTTGTGTTACTCCAGATTTACTAAGCAATGCAGGGCCATGGAAGATGGCCTGGCATTGCCTGGTAAATCTGACTTGCGGATTGTGTTGCCCTTGCGACACCCTACCTGACACAAGTAGAGCTGGGCGGTAAACCTCACTCCGTGGGCAGAATTTGCGGAGTTTTGCTACTCCGCACTCCACTTGGAGCATGTAGTACGGCAAAAACTCTGCCCACCGCCGCGTAGCAGAGTTTACCGTTGCCCGCCGCCTCTTATGGTAAAGCTGGGATAGACTTTGTCAGTTTTTGGATTCAGATGTTTATTTTCAGATCCCACTTCACCACAAACACAATATCTCCCAAACCTGAACATCTCCGTATACAAGTAGCACCTAAAATGTGCATTTAAGCCTAATGTGCAGGCTCCTATGACTTCAAAGGTGCTGTTGATTCTCTCTGTTTCGCGTCTCGGCAGCCTGTGTGAAATGTGATTGGCCCTGATGCTCGCGCGATCCCCCCCTAGACCCGCCTTGGAGTGAGGTGGTTTAGTTGGTCGTCGTGATGTTCTGCTCCCATCATATAGTCCCAGACTCTATCTCCTGTTCGCAGGATGCTTGGGAGACATGAGCCACGGTGGCATTAAGCTTCCTATACCCCACACGTTCTTCTGCTTGCAGTGTTAATGCTTCTGCCACCCGTGGGCTTTGGGGTGCCCACCAGAACCAGACATGTGTATGCTTTTAGGATTTCTGTGATTTTTCAACGTCTTTGGCTTTCATACGGTACTAGTGACGTGCCTCTCGCCATTGATGCAACGAGCTAAAACACACCATTCCATCACTTTTCTCGGTTTTCTGTTTAAGAATAACATAAATGCAGACATTTATAAGTTCTATGTGTCTGGGTGTATTCTGGTGGGTATTTTACAGCGCAAGCCCTTGCTAAGTCTAGATCGCCCATCCACTGAAGATTTACTTTAAACCTCACAATGCAGAACTCCCGTGTGCACTTATAAATGCACACACGCATCTTCCACTTTGCACACTTCGTGACGCATGGCGACTTTCAATGAGGACTTAAAAACACCTCCAAAATAAACAGACACCACGTTTCTCCAATGCCCATTGACATAAAAACCCATCACCTTTGCCCACGTGCACTTAGCTTTGCAGAGATAACTAATGACCTTCCGTTTCGCCTAAGAAACGCTACTGATCTGTTAGACTTTGAAGACCTGGCTTTTTGCTGAATCAACTCAGTTCCTCCTTGCCTCAGGATAGATATGCTAGCGCCAGGATCATCCACATTTGTAAAGCGCGAACAATCACCCGTAAGGGTCTCTAGGCGCTGGGGACCGTCGGGAAGATTAAGCAAGCTATTGCCCAGAGTCACTTGGTGCTCGGCTAATCTACCACCAGCGCCGGGGATCGAACCGTGATCCCCAGATTCTGGAGTCATTCGCCCTGGCCGCGGCACCACACCTCTTCCTGGGGTAATTGTCGCGCTTTATAAAAGTTATTAACAAAACATAACAATCAGGATTGTGGGCCCCAAGCTTGGACATTGTGGATGATATTGACCCACTGGCTACTATACATAAGATTGTATTAACTCACTGGCTGTGTTAGGGGAGATAATAATATATCACTTTCTCATATAATGCAGGTGATATTGACTCACTGGTACTGATACTCATATACACTTCCTGGCTACTGCACTATGATTGATACTGACTCGCTGTCGTAAGGCGGATGCTATTGACTCACTAGCTTCTATGCTGGAGATAATAGCTCACTGTTTCAGATACAGGAGATCTAAACAGATTGCCGGATTTATAATTTAAGAGCTTATTGGCGTACTGGCTTCCATGCCATTTTCTCATGAGGGTGGCGGCTCCTTGAGTTGTTTGCTGGGGGACTCCTCCTGAGCATCATTGTGTATTCACTGAGGAGAGGGTCTTGGTGCACTGGCTGCAATACTGGAGATGATGCTGACCAACTAGAGATGACTGAAAATGACAATGGCTTGTCTGATACAATACTGTAGGTGATATTGGCCAACTGGAGAATACTCGAAAGATGATATCGGCTCACTAGACGCAATTCTGGAGATGATATTGGCTAATTGCGGACAACCCTGAAGATTATGTTGGTTCAATCGATGCTATATTGGATGCGATATTCGCTCACAGGATGCCGAACCAGAGGGAGCATTGACTAATTGGGGGTTGTGCTTGTGACTAGAGGTGTGGCGCTGCGGCCAGGGCGACTGACTCCGGAATCCGGGGATCACAGTTCGATCCCCGGTGCTGGCGGCAGATTAGCCCAGCACCATGTGACTCTGGGCAATAGCTTGCTTAATCTTCCCTACGGCCCCCAGCACCTAAAGACACTTATGGGTGATTATTCGTGCTTTATAAATGTGGATTATTATTATTATTACTATGTCGACACACAGGCTGCAATAATGTTGATGCTGTTGGCTCACTCGCTGCTTTATAAGAATCAAAATTGGAACTCTGGCTGCAAAACTGGAAACAATAGAAGCAGACGGACTGTAACATGGAAGATGACAGTGGCTCGTTTAATACAACTGCGGAAACTATATGGGCTCGCTGGCTCTTACGCTCTATAACGTTGGCTCACATGCTCTGGAACTCAAAACAATATTGCTTCACACAATGTAATATGGGACCGTGGAATATCATCTGCTTGTGTCACACAGATCCCCTCTTCTTTCTCTGCTAGACACTGCTGGTATTTTGACCTCAGGTATTGTGTTTCCTTGAAAATTGAAGATAGATTAGAAAACCTATTCTATGGCTGTTTGTAAATGCATGTAGAGGTGCTGTATTCATTGTTCAGCTGCCAGCGCGCTTCTTTGCCTCTTCTTTGCCTGAGGAAGCCCCAGAAGGCCCTGGTCTGCTTCCTTTTGCACAAACCCCCAATGACCAACCATAGAGCCAGACACAGGGTGAGGGATCAGAGAGAGAAACTATGTGAGGAACAAGTACCCACAGTTACAGGGGTGCTTTGAAAGGGGTAGGGGGACGAATCAGCTCTGTTCTTTCATTGTATCCTCATGTCAGCTGTTACTAGACCAGTTTGGGTGAGACCGGCCTTGGTATTCTATAAAGGAGTCAATGTAAATGGCCTACCCAAGGGCAGCCCACTTTTTACTATTGCTGGTGTGGCATTTTGAATGTTTAAAACAGATCTCTCACTTAAAAGGATTTTCATCCTAAGTCAAAGACTGTAATAAAACTGTGGGCGGGAAATCGGAGTAGTAGCATTCCCTGCTACCTCTGCTAGGTGCCATAGCGGATGGTGGGTTAGAGGAAAGCATCAGATTTGACACAGACATATGTCTATTGCCACAGAACCAGGACATAGATCCCTCACCTAGAAATAAATGGTGGGAGTTGGTGTTTGTGGTCTGTTAGCAACTGGAGACCTGCCTCGTGTGGCTCCCAAGACACAGTAGCGGCTGGTGTTCTTGAAGAGCGGTGAGGTGAGGGAATTGGGGGATGATTAAAATAAAATAAAGGTACCTGCAGCTGGGCGCATCGCGCTCTTCTGCTACTCTCCTCTGCAGGCACAGGCTCCCAGACTCCACTGCGGTCAACCCTGTCGCTGCTCTTATTTCATGAGAGCGGCGTCAGGATTGTCCTGAGCGCTTTGAATTTGTGCGCCCAGTGAGACTGGGAGCCTGCGCCTGCTGACTCCAACCCAGCAATGCAGCTCGGGTTGAAGACAGCTTCAGTGCTCATGCCTGAGATGGCTGGCCAAACCGTCATGCGCACTGACAACAGTGCCCGCCACTCCTCCTGCAGCCTGTCATCCCCCATGCACCACCCTAAAGATGCAGCCGGAAAGTAAAACAATAATAAAATGTGTTTATTATAATTTTCTTTGTCCTTTCCTGCTGCTTTGAGGCAGCTGGGAGGGGAGGCGACGCTCCTCCGCCATAGCGGAGGAGCCACCTCTGCCAAGAGATAGGACACAGCTGGACATCTAATCATAGAGGGACGACAGACAGATCCATGAATGTGCATGGCGCAGGACTTGGAAGCAGGCCAGAGACACCTGATCTCTGGGTGTGAATGTGAGCACCCTGACCAAGCCTTGCGTGTTTTGTTATATGAAAGGATGACTGTCGACTGATCTTCTGGTAGCTCCCAGGGCCACAAAACAACCGCAGAAAGACTTCTTGTGAAGCAGACCAGTTAACCTGTTGTAACTAGTTTAGCACTGGACTGGACTTGGTGAAGATTATTTGTTGAAACCGCAAAGTGAGTGACAAAGCCAACTTACATTCACTGCAAGGTGGTATCCGGAAATGGGAAGACGAGGTCTTTGATTTCAACACCAAGAGCTGCACTAGTAACTTAGACGGTGAGAGTACCACTACTGGCCAAGACAGACTTGGAAGACCAGAACAGACTCTATTTACAAGCCTCTATCACCACCACAAAGTCACTTTTTCTGACGTTGTGGTGGCAATAGGGGCTTTGCCTTATTTACAAGGCAGCATTAGGCCACTAAACGTGGCTTAACGCTGCCTTGTAAATAATGAGAAACTGTGTAGGGTTGGGCCCTTAATCAGTAAGTCTAGGCCCTCTATAACAACTAACAACACCAGAAGTGCCAATACGGATATCAATTCATGCGTGCATTCATACGTAGGGTAAAAACCAAACAGTGGCTCTACTGAGCTCCTCAACAACAGTAGTAAATCAAAATAATAAATTCAAAGCACAGTGGTGCTGCATATGTACACTTGTTTGCTGATGAAAAAAACAGTCGACACATTTCTAACCCATATATCCTGATCCTCGACGTCCCTCGCCGCAGCCACATCACTCCCCATCTGAGAGACCTGTACTGGCTCCCCATCAACAAGAGGGTAACCTTTAAACTCCTCACCCACGCACACAAGGCTCTCCACAACAGCAGACCAGCGTACCTCAACAGCCGGCTCAGCCTCTACACCCCCACACGCCAGCTCCACTCCGCAGACCGCACCCTAGCCACCGTCCCCCGCATCCGAAGAGTAACCACCGGCGGCAGATCATTCTCCCACCTCGCCACCAAGACATGGAACACCCTCCCCATCCGCCTACGGCAGACCGAAGACCTTCTAACCTTCAGGAGACTCCTCAAGACTTGGCTCTTCGACCAGTAGCAGCTTCCCCCCCCCCCCCCCGCGCCTTGAGACCCTCACGGGTATGTAGTGCGCTTTATAAGTGACATGATTGATTGATTGATTGATTGATATATATCTCTTTCTGGGTTCTCCACAAGACTCAGAACACAAATGAGCTGAGAAACAATAAAATATAATCAAAATTACCATATTCATTCACCTCCATGCGAGATTTGAATGGAGGTGAATGAGTATGGTAATTTTGATTATATTTTATTATTTTGATTTCCTACTGTTGTCGGGGAGTTCAGTAGGGCCACTGTTTGGTTTTTATCCTTGTAGATCATTATATCATTATATTACATTGCTAGTCACAAGGGAAAGTTTTTCTGAAGAAGGTCGTACTGCAACAGAACCAGAGCTTGTTAATGTGTTTGAATATTTATTTGTTATGTGTTATTTGTTTTATAAATTGTGTCGTCCCTGTGTATTGAGAAAAATTTGTATGAAACATTTGTATGCATATTTTGACAAAATATTTACTTCAAATTGTTGAACAATAGACATATCATAAAAGTCGCTATGAATAAATAGTGATGTGATCATGACAATTGAATTGTGTGATCTTGACGTATGAAGGAACTCATGAATTGACATCAGTACTGGCACTTCTGGTCTTGTAAATAAGGCACCCAAACTTCACGTGAAAGTGGCGGGCAATGGGTGCTGTGGTGGGTGTTCCACTGCAACACCAATTGATTTTGACCTGCCCCGTATTTACAAGGGTGGCATAAATATGGGGCAGCACCAAAATTATGACCAGGGAAAACCTGGTCTAACCCTGGCACAATGAGGAGAAGTGTTTAATTTCCTTCTCGTTTTTGCTGTTTCCATGTGTGCTGCATTGTGCAGCACGCATAGAAACAGCAAAAGGCCACTGATTGTTTACATGCAGGAACGTGTGCCTTCCTGTACATAAACAATCATTATAAAAAAAGTATGTTTTGCTACTTCTATGTGTGCAGCATTACAGCACACATAAAAGTTACAAAACGCCATTTCAGATTGTTTATGTGCAGGAAGGGACACCTTCCTGCACATAAGCAATTTTCCCCTGTAACGCAGGCATCCTTGCACCATGGTGCAAGGGTGTCTGTGTTGGCGCCACGCGGCTAAATTGGTGCCAGTGCAGGGACAAACACAGGGCTGCACTGTATCCTTGTAAATACGGTGCAGCCGTGCATTTCAGACGTGGCGGATCGCGGCGTTAAGCCAAGGAGGCTATTGCCGTGCTCCTCCACTCCCACGTAAAAAAGACCCTCTGTCTGCCATGGATAGTCATCCCTGCAGGAACACTGTGAAGTTTGGAAGGTGAGAACTATGCCTGTAAAAGGTGATTGCCTCTCATCCAAACCCTCTGGACTAACTGAAGGCAAGAGACAACCTTTAGCTGGGAGTCATGCTGTGTAACTGGAAGAGGAAGAAGCCTCCAGTGGCTACTTGTGAGTACTGCACAGTGTTGTGCATGGACTGCCCTTGCAGAATAAAAAGGCCATGTGAAATGGAACTATTACCTTAAAACACTATAGCTTTGTAGTGACTGGTCGAATTGCTGTGGTTTTGGCCGTGTGTTAATAATTAGTTTTTTACTTAACTAAATAGGTCTGAAAGCTTTTCTGAGTGGTTTTCTTGATCCAAGTGTTGTTCTGGTACTGTTAACCCATAACACACATTCTCTGAAGTAGCCTTTCCTAACAGTTCTGCTTTACTAAGTGGTAGACGAGGCTGTCTTAGAGAAACAGTGTTTGCCTGAAGAGGGGCAAGTTTCACACGTTGATGGGAGAATTTGCTCTACTGAGCAACCCAGCTCCCTACAGGGAGACTGCAGTTCTTCACTGCCCAACCACAGCAGACACGAGTGGACCACTGGCTGCAGACTTGCTTTGAGTTAGACCTTACTGACCCACTTGCTGTATACTAGACGATTTTGGTAACTAGCTGTTATGTTACGTTAAAATTATTTATAAAGCGCTCGTACAACGGTTGGTTTCTTGGTGCTGTATGTAGGAGTGACCAGAGTCCTGGACGGGTATTCATATGCCTGAGTGAACTGCCATGTTTTGAGGAGTTTCCTGAATCTTAGGAGGTCTGTACAGGATCTGATGTCAAGGGGCAGGGCGTTCCAAAATCGAGGGGGCAGCACCGCAAATCTGCTGCCGCCTAGCCACTTTGATATATAGTATGGGGTAACCAGCAGGTTCATGTGGGCTGAGCACAGTTTGCGGGTGGGTATGTGTCTCTGACTGTTATTGGAGATGAATTCTGGGCAAGTGCCGTGTAAGGATTTGAAAATAAGGTAGCCGACTTTGAAGACACAGTGTTGGGATACAGGGAGCCAATGTAGCTTCTTCATAAGAGGGGAGGCATGTTGCCATCTAGATGCGAAAAGGTCAATGTGCCAACAAGGGATTTCGTTTTAGAATGATCTGTTAATTATCAATTTCAAAGATTTAAATCAATAAACATGTTAAGATGAAATAACACTACTGTGAAATCAATTGAATGATCTGAACATCATAAACATATAATGATAACAACGCACACGGGAGTTCTTTTTGTGATTTAAACACAATAATTTTTATAGTTTTATCCAAAGTAAAAAGAGTACAAAAGAGACATAAATTAGAGCAATATATCATGAAAACAGGGGACGGAGTTAAGTCCTCATTTCATCTAGATACACACATCTATTCCTGATTAGTTTGAACAGAGATGAAACTCTTTTTGAGCATGCAATCTACTGTACATAACAGATAAACTGGAATTAGATGGTAAAGTCGACGTTTCGGTCTTGGGTGGTGTCAATCCGTCAGACCATCTTCAGGACACTGATTGCTTAAACAAGGACTCTTGGAGGTCTCAGTAGCGTTCTTACGTAAATTTGATTAAAATCATGTGGATATTTACACATGTAGACCTGGCATCAGCAACTGCCAAATCGTACTAATGCGGGAGTCAATCCTGCCGTAGTTTTATTGTTTTCTGTCGTTAGTCTTCAGAATACAGATGTGGTCCGCCTGAGTCGAGACAGCCTAATTGTGCACTACGCTGTGGTGTGCTCTTAGAGAGTGGCTGTGGTTGCAGTTCAACACAGCTGAGAGTATTCTGACGTTAGTCTTCAGAAAACAGATGGGGGTCCGCCTGCCTGTTTCGATACAGGCGGACCCCCATCTGTTTTCTGAAGACTAACGTCAGAATACTCTCAGCTGTGTTGAACTGCAACCACAGCCACTCTCTAAGAGCACACCACAGCGTAGTGCACAATTAGGCTGTCTCGACTCAGGCGGACCACATCTGTATTCTGAAGACTAACGACAGAAAACAATAAAACTACGGCAGGATTGACTCCCGCATTAGTACGATTTGGCAGTTGCTGATGCCAAGTTCTACATGTGTAAATATGCACATGATTTTAATCAAATTTACGTAAGAACGCTACTGAGACCTCCAAGAGTCCTTGTTTAAGCAATCAGTGTCCTGAAGATGGTCTGTTGGATTGACACCACCCAAGACCGAAACGTCGACTTTACCATCTAATTCCAGTTTATCTGTTATGTACAGTAGATTGCATGCTCAAAAAGAGTTTCATCTCTGTTCAAACTAATCAGGAATAGATGTGTGTATCTAGATGAAATGAGGACTTAACTCCGTCCCCTGTTTTCATGATATATTGCTCTAATTTATGTCTCTTTTGTACTCTTTTTACTTTGGATAAAACTATAAAAATTATTGTGTTTAAATCACAAAAAGAACTCCCGTGTGCGTTGTTATCATTATATGTTTATGATGTTCAGATCATTCAATTGATTTCACAGTAGTGTTATTTCATCTTAACATGTTTATTGATTTAAATCTTTGAAATTGATAATTAACAGATCATTCTAAAACGAAATCCCTTGTTGGCACATTGACCTTTTCGCATCTATTTGCCCAAGCCCTCAAGGGTATATTGGGTTTGACCCCTATCTGATATTATGTTGCCATCTAGGCAGCTGAAAAATCAGTTTTGCGACCTGATTCTGCACAAGTTGCTGTCTTTTGACTAGATATAATGGCAGGCAGAAGTACAGGAAGTTAGCGTAGTCTATGTGGGAATGACCAGGGCTAGAACTACCTGCATCAAAGCTTCCCTAGTGATGAATCTGCTGCTTTCCTTATTTTCTGTAGCTGAAAAAAGCAGGTAGAAACTACAGTTCCATCTGGGACTTCATCTATAAATCACAGTTGATTGTGACTCCAAGGCTCTTAGCTGAGGAGGATGGGGTTGGGGGAGAGCCCAGCTCAGCTAGCCAGAAGTGTGGGCTCCAAGGATTGCAAGCGCTGCCTATCAGGATTAGCTCAGTTTTATCTGGATTCAATTTTCAGTGGTTGCTGTTCATCCAGGTACGGATATGCAGCTTGGCTTGGAATTTGGATGTGTTGTTGATGGAAAATATTAATTGCAGGTCATCTGCATAATTGAATGTGCTCACATTTCTTTCTCTTAAGGACAATATAAAGGGAGGTAGATACAAGTTGAACAGGTGCAGGGAAGGTGAAGAGCCCTGAGGTACACCGCACGTAGTCTTCATGTTAGGTGCAGTATAGTGGGAGAGGCGAACAACCTGGGAACGGACCTCCAGAAAGGACATCATCAAGCTGAGAGCTGATCCCTGGATTCTTGCTTTCCTGACACGATCTACGGGAATACCATGGTCAGCCGTGTCAAAGGCTGCTGACAGGTCCAGTAGCACCAAGGCCTGAGGGGTGCACCTGTCTGCATTCTTTCATAGCTCATCCAATACAGTCAATATTGCTGTCTCAGTTGAGTGTGCAGGTCGAAAACCTGCTTGGTCGGGGGCAGGGTAATGAGTCTGTTGAATGAATGAGCAGAGGCAGTTTCCACATAGGATTCCAATACCTTGGCCAGAAAAGGGAGCGGGGATAAGGGGCAGTAGTTCATTGGGATCACGGGATCTGCCCCTTTTTTTAAAAAAAAAGGGGAACTATGATGGCTTTTTTACAGGCTCTAGGAACATGGCCCTGAGATAATGACTCGCTCATGAGAGAAAGGGCAGGCTCAGGTTTTGCGGTGAAAACTTCTTTTAAGATGTAGGGAGGACAGCTATCAGTAGAGGATCCAGATCTGACTTTGGACAGAAGCTCCAAAAGAGTATCTCTTCTGATTGCTGGGAAATGATGGAGGGGGCAGGGGGTTCTTAGCACCGTTGGTAATGCCTCATAAGCATGGCTGGCATGAATGCTGGCTTTAATCGAAGTGACTTTGTCGATGAAAAAGGTGTTCAGTGAGTTGCGGAGTGCCTGAGTAGGGGTGGGGGTTTATAGTAACTCTATCAGGATTGGATAGCTGATTGACAATTGTGAATATTTCTTTTGATTTATTGGTGGAACTCAGGATCTTAGAGAAGTGGGTGGCCTTAGTAGATTGGATGGATTTTTTGTATTCCTTAAGTTGAGCTAGATAAGTCTCCATTTCCTTTCAGTTTGGTGCAGGGCTAGTTTTTGAGTGTTTAAATCTTCTGAGAACCAACGCTGGGCCTCATGACGCCTGGCTGTGTTTTTTTGTCCTCAGAGGGCATATTCGTTGCTAGCTGCTGTTAGCCATGCAGTGATGCTTTCCCTTGCTTAGGCCAACAGAACAACATTAACTGCAATATGGGAGTGAATATTAACCCACTATCGCCGTTACATTAGCAGTGCTTAATATGTAAGAAACATAAGTGCCAGTGCCCTCGTCAGATTGCCACTGTCAGCACCGCCAATGGCAGTACTTACACAACTACTAACCATCACACTGCTACAGGCGTGACAATTCAGACTGTTCGAGGCCCCCAAAGCTATAAGAATGTCTTGGGCCACTGGTCTTAGTTGCTTTTAATCTATATTGAATTAATAAAGACCTGTTTTTCTTCTCATCTTTATATTTCACAAACATGAAGCCACGCAAGGCCACTTTTTGTGGCCCTGAGTGGCCCCATAAATCTGGAGTGAGGCAACTCAGTGCAAATAGCTGGTTGCCTTACTCTGCCCTGGCAAGACCTTCCGTGGGCATTGCGTGGGTGTTCCCAAGCAACTCCTATTGTTTTTGATGCATTCCGGGATTTACCCAAACTAGTAGACTTGGGAATGCGCCAAAAAGATGCGCCTTCCCAGGAGAGGTGTAACAAGGAGAAATATATTTATATCTCCTCATTACTTCCTCTTTCTATGTTGGCTTCATTGTGTAGCACACACAGAATGAGGAATAGGCCTCTCAGGATTGTGTTTGTGCAGGAAGGTACCCCTTAGTAAATAGATGGTAAATTTAGCATAGGAATGCATTGCGCCATGAAAGCAACCACACACAACTTTAGGAAATATACCTCTAAGCTTGATGGATTGCAGTAATCTGACCTGGATAGTTTGCTTATGAACGTTTTTTACATGATTCCAACAAAATATGGGGCATATTTACAAGGGGATATCTCCACCAGAACTTCACTTTCAGCGATGTGATGGTGGCGCAAAGCCCTTTCCCATATTTACAAAGCGGCGTTAAGCCGCTTTTGTCGCTTAGCATGAAAGGGGTGTGCAATGGGTGTTGCTTCCATTGCTTTTGACGTGGCGCTAGATTTACCATGAGGTGTAAATCTGAGGTGGCGCCAAAAACTAACGCCATGCAAGAGCAGGTGTTGGAATGGCAAAACGAGGAGAAATACTTTTATTTCTCCTCGTTTTTGCTTTTTCTATGTTGGTTGCAATCTGCAGCCAACATAGGAAGAGCAAAATGACATTTATGAGTGTTTATGTGCAGGGGTCCCATCCTGCACATAAACAATCATTAAATAATGACGATTTGCTACTTCAATGTGTGCTGCAGAAGTAACACATTGGCATTAGTGATTGTTTATGTGCAGGAAGGGGCTTCAACATGTTCTCATAAATACACCCCTTTGAGTCTTCCTCTATGCACAAGAAGAAAGTTGCCTCTCCTGTGTACCTGTGTTCAGATTTTAGATTTTAACAGGTTGCATGATGGATGTGAGCTGGACAGTTTCAGTTCACGACCTGTAATACAGAATTATACACACAGAGGACAGATTAGCACTTACCAGTACCCTCTACAGCCGATCTAGGAATGCTGCTTCCCAGAAAGAGGGGATAAAAGACATATGTCAGAGCAACCAGCAATTAAAGAACCTCCTGCTTCTGCAAAGGATCGCCCAAAACAGCCCAGGGGCCTCTGTTAAGAGATGAATCATGCTCACTGAAGAGTTTCAGTCAAACTGCAGATCCTCTTTGTATGCAGACTGGTTCCCATGGATACCAGATGCTTGCCTCCTACGGGTGTAAAGTACCACTCCGTGAAAAGGGTAACCGGGGTGCAGATGGGAGAAGCCCACCTGGATTACCAAGGCACATTGGGGCACATGGTACCAGGGCCCAGGGGGAGCTCTCCGAACCTTGCCCTGGTCCCCATGGGTATTTTTTGCTAAGCAGGAGCTGATAGTTCACCGGATCTCAGTGCACATGGAACCTCCCCGTAGTGATGATTTGTGCTATTCAACCACCCAGGAACAGGAGACAGGCACATTTGTGAATTTACCACAGATTATTTTAGAGATGTACAGGACTCCAGATTTTCTTCTGTTCGCAGTCATTCTTCCAGTTGAAAATGTGGGAAGAAGGGGGATACAGGTGTTGTAATAAACTTAGGGTCCAATTCACAAACAGCATTTTGTAGAACGTAAAATAGTGCTACAGTATTTCTACTTCAAAATACAAGACCTTTAGACTGTGGCATTTTTCTTTTACATTTTAATTACTCTTCACCTTTTAATACCTACTGCACATTTACAAAAAATGGAGGCTTGCCAAGGCAAGACCCAATGGTTTTGCCAATGCTTGTTTTTATCTTACTTTGTATTCCTCTTCTACTCTCTTCATACTACATTTCCCTTCCCCTCCCATTCTTTTTCTGTCTTCCTTTTACTTTCTCTTCATATGTTTATCTTCAACCCTCTCTGTTTCTCTTTCTTTTTCTTGTCGCTCCATCTTTCTTTCTTCTTTCTTTCTGATATCCATGTTTCTCTTTCTCTTCCTTTCACTCTCTTCTCTGCCTTTCATTTTCCTATTTTCTCCTCCTCACTCCTCATTGTCCTTTGATTGTTGTTCTTTTCCTCTTTTTTCCTCACCTTCTTTTCCCTTCCTCTTGTATTCTCTTTCTCTCTTCTGCCTCTTCCTCTCTCTTTCTTGAATGTACTTTATTTTACACTTTCTTTTTCTACATCCCCTTTTCCTTACTCACATGTATTAATTTCCATCTGTTCTGCAAACCTTTCACTCTCTCTAATGCCCTACTCTGTCTCACCCAGGGCTTTAAGTGGAACGAAAAAACTAGGGGGGCTCTCAAAGGAGCGTGGCCAGTGAAATTAAGGGCGTGGCTTAAAAACATAAGCTAAATATCTGCGCTTAGCATAGTGTGCTGCCCGACTTGTATTTTGCTGTTTATGTCATTGCATCCAGATATATGATACAAGTAACATCATACCTACAAGTTAGGAATATTGGCTTTGTCAATGGTTGTTAGTTGCATAAGATAAATAAGCAGCAACTATGGCTTGTAAATAATATTGAAAAAGCTTTCACTTAAAGCCCTGGGGACACCACGACAATGTTGCTGCTCCTGAGTTTCAAAAAGTGAAGGGAAATCCAGAGAGAAAATGACTCTCTTTAAAGGATTTCCCTTCCCGCTCACCTGGCATGACGTCATGCCGTAACTTCTCCACTAGTGAAAAGTGTGCAGTGTAAGCACGTGCACATCGATGGGTCTGCTGTCACTGCAGTCCGGAAAAAAACGGACCGCCGGTGCCAGGCACAAAACAGAGCCCGACAAGAACCCGTTTTGAGGACCCCTTTAAAAAAACTGCCAGTGCTCAGCACCGGTGAGACCCTGCCCATTAAACGCCCTGGTCTCACCCATTACCTTTCTCAATATATCCTCTAGCTTCACTCTCTGGCTCATCCCACAATTCATTCCACTACTATGATTTCCAAAATAACCCTTTATAGACTCTTACCTTCTCTCTCCTCCTTGGCCCACCCCAAATCTCATCTTACTACTATGATCTCCCAAAAAACATGTTGTAGACTCTTCCCTCTTCTAGCCCTCCATTATCCTATTCAATCCAAATAACAGACTCATGTGTCCGCTTCTCAGATTCACTCATATTTCCCTATACTAATCAACCACTAATCCTTTTGGGTTCTGGAGCAGCGTGCAACTCGCCGAAAAGCGCTTCGAATTCTCGTCAGAGGTAGTAAGCGCTATATCCTTCGCTTCCTCTCTTCTTCACTGATAATTTCAGTCCTTCTGTTCCTTTCTCTCTTTGCCTAGTCCTTTCTTTCCCCCTCTTTCTTCTTCTCTATTCCCTCCCTCTCTCTCATACTCTTCCCCTTTCTGACATTTTGTCTTCTTCGGTCTCATTTCCTGTTCTCCCTCTCCTATTATATTTTCTGTGGATCTCTTCTGGTGCCCTATCTTTTGCTCCAGGTCTCTTTATCTCTCTTTCTCTTTGCTTCTTAGTTTCACTTCCTCGCTATTTTCCTTTCTATCGTGCTCTCTTTCCTGCTCGCTCACCTCCTCTGGTTCTCGCATTGCCTTCCCTTTCCACTCCGCGTTGTCCTCTGCATTTCTCTCATCTGCGTTCCATTCTCTCTTTCTCTCATGTGAATTGTCTTTCCATCTCTTCCTGTTTCCCTACATGCTCACTACATGTTAGTCTTTCTTTCTTTCCTCCTCTCTCTGTTGTCGCACTGCCTGCTTCGCCTTTCCCCAGCCCCCCCCCCCCATGTCCTCTTTTGCTGTCATTCACTCCTTCCCTTCTGCCCTACAGGACCGCCCCCACACCCCGCCTCGTCTCCCCTCTCTCCGCCGCTTTCGTTTTGTCTGCATACTCCGCTCCCCCTCCCCTGTCCTTCTCTCCCCTCCCCTATCCTCCTCTCCCCTCCGCACCCTCCGTAGGCCCTCTTCAGTCGCTATGAATTATGCATAAATTGTTGTAAAAAGAATAAAAATGCTGTATGCACGCCATGCTGCCAGGCTGATATTTGGGCAGCAAGAAGTCGAGGAGGTGGTAAGAGTGACATTAGCCTGCGACCGCTGGAACCCGGGGCCATCTTTCAGTAACCACCTCGTTCGGTTAATGCGCCTGCTGCTGAGTTTGCAGCCTTTACTTTACAAGGACTGGTCTCTCCGTGGATACATGCATCTGTTCAGAGATCTCTGTGTAACATGTAAGTTATGTGCTCCAGTCACAGTAAGATGATACTAAGGTAAGAATAATGACTCTGTAGCAGAGATCTGTGTAAACCTGCAGGTCACAGGTTGTGGACTTTACACATCCCAATAAGATAGCTCAGAAGGGTAATACGCCTGCTTCTGAGACATATGTGTAACTTGCAAGTCACTAGAACAAATCCACGCACTGTCAGGTCCGCCACTCCTTCGTCTGAGGTCCACTGGAGCACACCTCTCCACTGTACATAGTGCTTTAAATGGGCAGGTGCTCACAGGTACTGAGTACCCACACTCCTTTAATGTAAAGCGAGAGTACCAGCCCTTCTCAGTAGGGTTAACACTTTCAGTGGGAGAGTACCAGCCAGCTCAACTCAGTAGCATACAGGTACTTTGAGATGATGAGTACCTGTACTTCTTCAATTCCATTTCAACCACTGACTGTACCATGCGCCCCACTCCGAGCAGCACGTCTCCACTGGGTCACGCTCCTGCGCTGTGCAACACCTCCTGCACTATACCACACTCCCAATACTAGACCACACCCTATTCACTGGACCACACCCCTTACACCTGACCACACCTTTCCACTGTACCACACCTCCTACATTGGACTGCGCCTTCTCTACTGTGCCATGCCCCGATACTGGACTTGGCCCATCCACTGGACCACACTCCCTATACTAGACCACACCTCTGCACTACACCACACACCATGCACTGTAATACATCCTCTGCACTGGAGCACATCTGTCCACTGTACCACACCTCCTACATTGGACTACACCTTCTCTACTGTGCCATGACCCAATACTGGACTAGGCCCATCCACTGGACCACACTCCCTGTACTAGACCACACCTCTGCACTGCACCACACACCATGCACTGTAATACACTCTCTGCACTGGAGCACATCTGTCCACTGTACCACACCTCCTACATTGGACTACACCTTCTCTACTGTGCCATGACCCAATACTGGACTAGGCCCATCCACTGGACCACACTCCCTGTACTAGACCACACCTCTGCACTGCACCACACACCATGCACTGTAATACACTCTCTGAACTGGAGCACATCTGTCCACTGTACCACACCTCCTACATTGGACTACACCTTCTCTACTGTGCCATGACCCAATACTGGACTAGGCCCATCCACTGGACCACACTCCCTGTACTAGACCACACCTCTGCACTGCACCACACACCATGCACTGTAATACACTCTCTGCACTGGAGCACATCTGTCCACTGTACCACACCTCCTACATTGGACTACACCTTCTCTACTGTGCCAAGCCCCGATACAGGACTAGGCCCACTAGACCATACTCCCTATACTAGACCATACCTCTGCACTGCACCAACACCATGCACTGTAATACACCCCCTGCACTGGAGCACAACTTTCCACGGTAAACAATGTTTACAACGCATCATTTACAACGCATGCCATTACAAAGCAAGTCGTTACAACGACTTGCTGTAGCGGGCAGAAGGTGTTCGATTTGTTCGATTTCCAATCCAACAGCTTCCCTACTGTTGCACACACTGGAGTTGGAATAGTAAATTATACTATTCCAAACTTCAGCGCCACCCCCTACAGCAAGTCATTGTCACAACTTGCATTGTAATGGCATGCGATTTAACAACGCGCCGTTGTAACGACTTGCCTTGTAATGGCATGTGTTGTAAACGCATGCGTTGTAACGAGTGCTATTCCTTTCTACTGGACCACACCTCCTACATTGGACTGCGCCTTCCCTACTGTGCCATGCCCCGATACTGTACCAGGCCCATCCACTGGACCACACCCCCTATACAAGACCACACCTCTGCACTGCACCACACATCCTGCACTGTAATACACCCTCTGCACTGGAGCACACCTTTCCACTGGACCGCACTCCCTAACCAGGACCTCACACTCCATTTTATACCACCTTCTCGACTGGACTGAACCTCTGTGGTGTAGGGTGCTGTGGCTCGGACTGAATGAGGGGAAAAACACACACACTCTACTGCCACCTTTTATTATGTCTTCCAGGATCATTTACTGTGCTCATTCACGCAGGAACTACGTTGTTACACCCTCTTCCCAATGGTCTGATCCTCATGATGTCACACTGAGGAAATTACGTTCCCCCAAAACATCAAAAGGTTTCAAACAAACCAATCATGCATATCTCAAACCAATTATCAATCGATATACCCCTCCTCATACTGCAAAATCACGGTAGCAGGTAGAAGGCTCCGGGTGTGCTCTCAAGTTATAGCGTAGGTGATCACCCGGCGAAGGAGTCCCTCGAGTTGGCAGCTGAGTTTTAGGACCAGCCTGCAAGTGAAAGAGCACTGGACCTTGGAACATTGTTAGTTCCCCATTGATCAATGGACCTTTGTTAGTTGACGTGAAGCATTGAACGGGAGAAGACATCAACAATACATTTTAATCTTTTGAAGCCAATTTGACTCCACAATAAGAACCCGGAATTGCCAAATATAGGTAAAGGGTTTTAATTGGATTTCCAATCAATCAAGTATATTTGCAAACCAAAAGCAAGTTCAATAAGTACAGCAATGTAATAGGTAAGCTGAAATATCTCAAAAGGTTTAGGCTCCACAGAATGAGATAGAAAATCCTGATAGCCATAATTACGCAGAAACAGATTAGAACAAATAAGTGTTCCATAAAGAAGCTTTCCTTTTCTGTTCTAAACTAAATCCATATATAAAATCATCTATCAAGGTTTTTTAATTCAGGAGCATAGAAGGTCTCAGCATGATCAGACTAAAGGAGAAGTCTTGGAAAAAAGGACGTGTTTAGCGTGAAGCTTCACTCTGCAAGAATAGGGCAAGCAAAGAGGTCTATACCTCTCTTAGTCTAAAGGGAATCTGCTCTGCCTCTAACTGTGGGAACACCAATTTAAAAATAACAAAAGTTTCAGAACCATCCATATCTACCTTCACACTACTAGAAGCCAATCAAATTGTTACTTGAGCGCATCTGCAACATCCCTTCAGTCTCCCATGTCATTGAACTGGGACTGTAGTTCCCAACCTTGAACATCCTTCCATTTCGATACATGATGAACAGAAGGCCTCTTTCGATCATTGATTCTCCACGTTCACTGCCAACTTCTTCCCTCTGGGCCTCTCTATCAGCAGTATAACACAAACAATTAGCCTTTCTCTAGCTAAGAAAAATCATGATGATTCACCTGCAAAAGAAAAAGAGGACATACATGCAAGGAAAAATGAATTTCACTTGAGGTTTGTAGTCAGACTAAGTTTAACTAACCATTTTCTATGCACCTCAAACAGATGGTTATACATGCACACGTGTAACTTGGAGAATACATGTAAAATGTGAGAAAAAGAGTGCATGCTTAGGTATGCAAATCTAACTTGAAGTGTAAGTGTAAAAACTTGAATAAAGAACACATGCTTAAATATCTAAACTGTACATTACTGCACACGAGCATACATCTCGGATCCCGACAATGATTCTAGTCTATTAATGCATTTAAATGTTTCACTTACGTTAATGAAGTTAAAGCACACGTGTCTGTTACAAATCTATAATTACATAATTGTGACATATAAGGGTGGAACCCAAATTGCGCTGCACCACTGTCCACAGGAGGATCTTCACAGTGAGTGTCGGCACTCAGGTTAAGCCCTCCTTCACCTCCTTGAGCTGGATATGCACACATCTGATCTATCACCTCAGGTCTATTGGCAGGTCCATCTTGAGGAAACATAACATCACTAATGATCTCGGATAAGAGCCCTCTGGAATTTTAGAAAATGACACCACATTCTGTGTGACCATCTCTCCATCAGGTTGGGCAACTATCATGGTGCCCTTCCAACAAATTACTTTCCCTGGACTCAGTTGAAAGGCAGTCGGTACTTGCTGTCAGGATATTGTTCACGTACTAGCACCACATCATCAGCGCTCAAGTCATTACACTTCACCCGCCTCTTCTGGTTGACTTCTGTGTTTCTCTTTTGGTGATGATGATGGGGGGCAGAGGACCAGAGTTTCCAGCAGCTCAGCAAATGGGACATGCTTTCACAGTCCTCTCCACCAGTTCAACTAACTGTGGGAACCATACTTTGCTCCTGAGATGATTCTTCATCTTCGCAATGCCCTGGTGTCCACGATGAGCCATCCGAATCACCTGCGGGATGAGGGTCTTTGAAATGACAAATCTGTGACCCAAAGAAGACAACCATCACTGCCAATAGCAAGTTTGTGACATACATTGTACAGTGCATCTAAAACCTTCCGGGCTTCATGAGTCTGGTGGGACATGTTTGCTTCAAGGGCATCCCACCGCCCTGTGTTCACAGCAGACACAACTATCTGCAGACACTCTTTATCTTGCGTGGCCTCTATAATGCGGTCTAATGATGAGGGTAAGGGCCATGACCGTTCAACTACATATATAACATATTCCTCAGTCTCTTGGGCTGCCTGCTTTTCTTCCACTGTGGCAGCGTGAGTGTGTCATGGCAGATAATCTGCTGGATTTGGAGAGCCGAGTTTGAATATCACTTTGAATAAGTACTCTAATTGAAGCACCCGCTTCTCAATGCAAGGTAGCAGATTTGAGCAGAAATCCTGGAACAAGGGAACCAGAGGCTTAAGTCTGTGTGTGATACTTACGAGAATGCATATAGATATAGATGATAAAGGAGCCATCCCCAGTGTATTGCTATCGCCTCACATTCTGTCTGTGAGTGGAACTGCTGAGTGGAACTGCTCAGTGGGTGTGAGTGAAGGGCTACCATAGTCAACAAGAGCCCACGCTCCTGCTTTTTGGACAAGACAGCTCCTAACTCAATGGGGATAGCATCCACTGAACATTCAGTGACTCTCTATGGGCTGAAATTCACCAATGTGTTGTCCGCCGACAGTGCTCCTTTAGTACACTGGAAAGCAGCAGCAAGGGTGCTGGTCCAGGCCCAGTGAGTGGATGTCTTGATGGGTACTGAGAGTGGCCCTGTGAGGGGCATCAAATCTTTAAGAAACAGCAGCAGGAGCTGGTCCATACGAGCTGAGG
Source organism: Triturus cristatus (assembly GCF_964204655.1). Lineage (NCBI taxonomy): Eukaryota > Metazoa > Chordata > Amphibia > Caudata > Salamandridae > Triturus > Triturus cristatus. Next base: position 21,918,722 of record NC_140586.1, read on the forward strand.
GGCGGGCCATGCCCCCACCTTTTTCCAGGCAAGAAGAGTGTCTGTCAGGCTGAAAAAAGGTCAGTGTAACAGACACTATTCTGATTCAGGTCATGCAGCCAGGAGCTACACAGGCGCTAAATGTTAAATGCGCAGCTCCCTGGCTGCCTGAGCTATACTTTGCCATGCTGATGATTTTACAGCCCTATGGGCGTGACCTTCTCAGCTTGGCAAAAGTGCCTCAAGACCCTCCCCCTCATGATGAAGTGGAGCGTCACAGATTGCCTCGGACATGGGCTCTTCAGTTTTAAACCCTGAAGTGCCCAGGACCAAGTTTCAATTATTAAAACCTCGTCACAGAGTGGAGTGGGATCAGCAGTCTCACTGACCCCATCCCACACTGTGACGAGATTGGGACTGCTGCCTTCCCTCATTGGCTGACCTTAGGTCGGCAAATGAGGGAAGGTAGTAGTCTCAACCCTCCTGAGACTTGCAAAGGCTTCCTTCTTAGATTGCTGCTGTTGAGGTAAGTTTAATGTGTTTTTTTGTTGTTTGGTGCGTGTGTACATGTATGTATGAATGTATGTGTATTTGTTAGTGTTGTGAATGGGTGTGTGAATGAATGGATGGGTGTGAGTGAGGATATGTTTGCTTGCTCCCTGGTAAAATGACAAAAAACGTATTACTGTGGTGACAGACAAGCGGTATGGCACCAGTTTAATCTCCATGATTTACATGAGGTCAGGGGACACACCATCAGCTGAGAAACAATAACCAAAGAAGCTAATCTGGGATGCAGGAATTCACACGTTACTTCGATGTCGCATAAGACGACTCTCCCAATGTTTCTGTAACCCTTTCCTGAGCCCCACATGGTATTCTTCCAGGGAAGACATGTATACCAGGATGTCATCACTTACATTAAAGGCTCCTGGAAGTCATAACAGCACCTCTTGATTGGTGCTTTGAAATACATCCACTGCACTTGATATCCCAAAGTTCAAGCGTTTGTATCATCAGAGGCCCATGTGTGTTGAGAATCTAGTTACATAGCATGACTGCAGATCCAGCAAGATTTGACCGTAGCCAAACAGAAGGTCCATCTTGGAGAACCACCTCGCTCCACTTAGTTCACTCACAATATTGTCTACTGTATAAGTAGGCTTTCCTGTTTTCAGTTTCTATTTTTGGTAAATTCTGGTGGGGTTTTTTCAATGTTTTCAAGTGATTTCAATACCTTGAAAATACAGTGGATATCAGTGGTTAAAAATATTAGCGCCATTAAAAAAACAGAAACAGTGTTTTTCCGGTGTTTATGGAACTTTTTGCTTTTATTATTGCTTGCTTTCTGCACTGATAGTGCATGGTATATAGACAGTGACCGTACAGTGTAAATGAGGTCCAAATACATTTTTACAAATCAAACTTATCATAGTACACGATACAATACTTCTTCTTTGAGTCTTTGTTCATGCACGCTCACTCTTTCCTTCCCATGTAAACCTTTATCTGTGAAAAGCCCCTCTCAACATTGGCACTTGAGACAGGCAACGCCAAAATAGCCAGTATACAATTTGCTAACTCGGGCCACTGACATAGCTTTCTATGCCAAGACTGGTGCACCTGAATATTGTGATTCTCTGCGACAGGTTCTGCAACATATGCGTTGAACTGGGCACATTATGCCCTCAGAGTTATTGAAGTGGTCAATAATGAGGCAGCACTTTTGAAACTCCAGAGAAAATTTCCCTTTACGGAAGGGGTCTATAACTTGTGCAGAGTGCCACAGTGAGGTTTCATTGACTTCAAATGCCATGGTTGGTGAAGGGCTATTTCTCATACATTGTAAAATAAAAGTTCCTGAATTGCTCCTCAACATTTCTTTGCTTACGAAGTGGCAAACACTCTAACATAGAATACGTTGCAGTGCCAAAGTCACTAAAAGTGTCGGCCAGCCTACTCTCTAGGAGATGCTTCACATCTACACCAATTATGCTGAACACTTGGTAGACAAGGATGTTTTCAGACTTTATTTTTTTTATTATGTCCCCTACAGCAGTCAGACTTTCCTGTAAAAATCTAAGAATGCAATAGAGTGTACTTTTTTCAAATCACTATCAATATGGCGTCAAAGATCCTCACATTTCTTGCCTTTGGCATCATCACTCAGCAAAAGTACTGTAAACAGTTGCCACATGGATAATATGGCATTCATGGCCTCTAGTACTGAGAACAACCAGCTAAGTGACACAGTTGGGATGACTCTTTCTTTGATGCCACACACAGCACAAAATGAGAAATATTTGCGTTTTAGTTTCCGTGCATAACAAAACAGTGCACCAGAATGGACTAAAAAGTCAATAGCATTCTTCATTAACTCTGAAAATTGTAAAGCTGCTTTCAGCACACCATCTAACAAGTGGCAAGGATCTCTTACAGGTAAGCACTTCAGCTCAGGTATCGATTTTGACAGGTCATCACACAACTTTTTCATATATGTAGCTGAATCACTGCAAATACAAACAAAATCACTCCTATCTTTGTTGAACCTGGTAAGAACGTTTTGCAGCAGTATTCCAAGTGACACTGTGTTCCATGTTTTTCACAAGTCTGGTGTCATGTTGTCACCAGTATCCCAGATGCTTTGTGACTGCACTCTTTTCACATATACCTGTCACTATAACTTGCGTTGAATGTTTAAAGCCTGGGGTGTTTGACAAGTCACCTACTATCAATACTGACTCACTAGAAAAGGAGGCTGATGTATCAAGGGTTTTTTTTACCATTCTCTGTGGGTAAATGTGTTGGTACATATTGGGAAAGATTCTTATGAAACCTACATTTTTCCTATCAGTGAAAGACTCAAACGTAGCCAAAATATCAAACATGATTTTGATATTTCCTGATTCTCTACAGTTTATAAAATAAATAAACAACACCTAAAACATGCCTCTAACCCCTGTATCTTTAGACCAAAGACCACAAAACTGAAAATGGAAGAAGAAACAATATTTTAGTGAAATACCTAAACAACAAAACTAAAGCAGAATAATGTTAGCCCAGTCTTTTCTTACTTCTACCTTATATAACAAAGTTACATTGTATTGGCCACTTCAGGAAGACATAAAAATGACTATTTCACTCTCCTTTTCCTTTCTTTGAATGGCATTTAGCTTGTGGTTGTGTTTATATGTTTACACTGGTGACGGCTATTTCCCTTCCGGTGGGGTTTTATCAGTAAATATCGGTTTAAACCTAAAACCGGACAGCATATGTATAAGTGAGATATCTTCCCCGCGTTATTGCCAGGTTTGGTAGACTAGTGTCAACACACAACCGGACCTCCACCAGTTGCTGCAGCTTGTGAGTCACAATGATTGGTGACCCCAGCACTCTACACCTTGTCAATGATGTGAACCTCTTCAAGCTTTCTCATCTGAGCTTCCATTTTTAGCCTTAGAAGGAAGACTACTCTTCAGCATCTTAGTGTAACGGGTTGTATGTACTGAGCAATCAAAATACAGTTTGATGTTTTATCTTCAAACAGCCTATTTCTTGAAAGAGGTTTTGGAATTCCTCCAGCAGACTCTCCATCTCTGCTGTATGAACTCAGAATGCAAATTGAACCGGTTGTAGTCTTTCTGCCATCTGACCCCCAGGTCCTGGCGTCTATGATAGCCATCATCGTCCTCTTCTGCCCAATGACCTAACATTTTGGAGGGGACTGTGGGTCAGATCTAGTTTTGTCCATGACAAATACAGTGTGCACTGTGCCTTTCACTTCATTGACATTCACGTCGCCTTATCCTTAACTCAGTGGACTGGCAAAAATGTTTGCAACCATGACTGTCGGTGATTTTATATTGCAGGTGGAGCGGCAGAGTAATGCAAAATGGTTAATTTTGCCACCTGATGCATAGTTCTGTCCTTGGGTGGGGTACTCATCTTGGCGGTGTGTGGCACTTCCGCAGTACCCACAGAGGTGTTGTGCCACTTGGCGTGTTTGGAGTTTCTCTGAAGGCTTGACTTGCATGATTTGTTTGATTGGCTCAGCTTTGATTGCCTTGTGTAAGGCTGCCTCCATGTGCGATGCCTGGGCATTAGATAGTTCTTTCATGCGACTCAAAGTCAAAATGTCCTGTGGTAACTTTCAAGGTTCTTGGAGTATTTGCTCCCTCAGCTTCACTGAGGCATAGCCTTGAATGATTTCTTCCCATATCTCTTCCAATTCAAGTGCATGTACTCGTCGACTCTTAAAACCTGGCATAGAAAGCATCCACAGACTCTTCTGGTTCTTGGCAAAACAAGAAATGCTCATAATCGGGCCCTGCGCTCAAGGGTTGTACATGTGTGTGGCGGTCCCACTTCGAGGAGCGTGCTGGATTACTTGTAGATGCACTCACCCACCAGGTGTAATGGTAGAGTTCTCTTTTGGTTATGTTCCACTGTGGTGACTGCAAAATACAACTCCAGCCGTTGGGGGTAGCTGTGCGCTTAATAAAATTATTTTATTATACTATTATTATTATTATTATTCTACCCACAGCTGAATTTGGGAGCCTCTGTCAAGGGCCCCAGAAAAGACGAAAGGCTTGATGGCTAGGATATTTGCCATGCTGTCAGTTTGTCTTTATGGTATCCGACCTTGGACTTGAGTTGTGCCACAACCAGGTAGTTGTGTCTCTTTTCTGATGGGTGATGGGCTTCATGGTATGTTGCTGTACTTTTGTGTGGGATTCAGGCTGTTATGTCACCCCTGGCAGCATAGGGTTGTTCTGCTACAAGAATCTTCCCCTGATCTTCCTCTTTCTTCTGCTTATCCCTTACTAGGTGGCTTGTTCAGCGCTGACCTGCCATTGTGGCCGGTTGTCAGTTCAATTGGTGTGCTCCTGTCAATGTACCTAATGGTATCTATGTTGGTGGGTAAGGAGGTCATCCAAGATTCAAGGACCACCCTGGCGGTTTATGGTTGTAACCAAACCCTTTTCTGGCCTGGATGTTTCATCTTCCTTGTGGAGCGGCCTCTAGGTCCTTGTCACAGCATGCGATTTGTGCGATCATTAGTACAGCATCCTTATAGCCTGCTTCTGCTTTCTTCACTCCCCTTAAATTTACTGTGAGAAAGAAGCATTGGCAAAGCCAATACGTCTCGCCTATGCAAGAGCTATTGGATTTGCCAATGTGTTTTAGCCATGCTGTACACCAGCATAGCTGCTGTTCGTCATGGCTAAAACTTAGCAGGGTAAAGGAGGGTGGCCTAGAGTGAAGTGCTGTAAAGTTGAGTGTCATGGAGTAGAGTGGAGTGTTATGGAGTGGTGTAGAGAGTCAGGGAGTGCTATAGAGTGGCGTGGAGTGGCGTAGAGCGGCTTAGAGTAGAGTTGAGTAGAGTGAAGTGAAGTTAAGTGGAATGTCATGGAGTGGCATAGAGTGTTGTGGTGTATCATGAGGGGAGTAGTGTGCTGTAGATTGAAAAGGCATAGAGTGTTGTAGAGTTGAGTGGCGTAGAGTGCAGAGTCGAGTAGAGTGTCGTAGCGTGGAGTGGCATTTAGCAATGTGGAATAGCATAGAGGATTTTGTGTAGAATGGAGTAGAGTGCTGTGGTGTAGAGCAAAATAGATTTTGCTAGAGTTGAGTGGCATAGAGTGCAGTACAGTGTTGTAGAGTGGAGAAGAGTAGAGTGTCATAGAGTGGAGTGGCATAGAGTGGCATATAGCAACGTGGAGTGGCATAGAGGGTGTTGCGTAGCATGCAGTAGAGTGCTGTGGCGTAGATTGGTGTAGAGCAAAGTAGATTGTCGTAGAGTGGAGTGGCATAGAGTGGAGTACAGTGTTGTGGAGTGGAGTAGAGTGTCGTAGAGTGGAGTGGCATAGAGTGACGTGGAGTGGCGTAGATTGGAGTAGCGGCATATAGTGGATTAATGTGTCGTAGAATAGAGTGGAGTAAAGTGACATGGAGTGGCCTAGAGGGAGTTATGTAGAGCATAATAGAGTTGAGTAATGTCATAGAGTTGTCCAGTGGCGGAGAGTGCAGTGTTGCAGAGTAGAGTACCATAGCGTGAAGTGGCAAAGAATGGAATGGGGCAGAGTAGAGAAACGTGATGCAGAGTAGAGTGGCGTAGATTGTAGTGTTGTAGAGTGGATTGGTACAGAGTGTAGTGGTTACAGTAGAGTGCAGTGGCATACAGTAGAGTGGTGCAGAGTGGAGTTGCACTGAGTGCAGTGGCATTGAGTGCAGTGGCGTACAGTAGATTGTTTCAGAGTAGAGTGAAGTGGTGTAGAGTGGAGAGGTGCATAGTAGAGTGGAGTGGGTCAGGGTAGAGTGCAGTGTCATAGAGTAGAGTGATGTAGAGTGCAGAGGTGCAGAATAGATTAGAGTGGATTGGCATGGAGTGCACTGGCACAGAGTGCAGTGGCATAGAGTGCAGTGTTGCAGAGTAGAGGGACATAGAGTTGTGTAGCACAGAGTGGAGTGGTGCAGAGCGGAGTGGAGTGTCCTAGACTGGAGTGGTGTAGAGTGCAGTGGTGCATAGTAGAGCAGGATGGGGTAGAATTCATTGGCATAGTGTGCAGTGGCTAGAGTTGAGTGCAGTGGCATAGAGTAGAGTGGTGTAGAGTAGAGTAGAATGGAGCAGGGTGGAGTGGAGCAGTGTAGGTTGCAGTGGCTTAGAGTGGAGTGGTGCAAAGTAGAGTGGCACAGAGTGCGGTGGAGCTGAGTGCACTGGTGCAGAGCAGATTGCTTCAGAGTAGAGTGAAGCAGCCTAGAGTGGAGTGGTGCACGGTAGCATGGAGTGATGCAAGGTCGAGTGCAGTGGCGTAGAGTGCAGTGGTGCTGAGTGGATTAGAGTGGATTGGCATAGAGTGCACTGTCATGGAGTGGAGTGTACAGAGTGGTGGTACAATGCTGTGGACACGAAGGTGCATAAGGAAAACAAATGCAAATAAACGGAGAAGGCAGAGGCAGCAAAACCTATGTGGTGCACGGCTGGAAGCAGACGCAGAACCATAGGATCAGCAAACCGCGAGGTCCTGAATAAGACACAGAGACTGGTACGTCAGGCCAGAAGAAACTACCACAAGCCCCGGAAAAGGTCTGAAACCCGTAAGACAACTACTAAACCCAGCTACAGAGTGGGGCTGAAAGAGAAAGCTCTAAGGCAAGAGATCATGATATCCGCCCCGCAGGGAGGACCCGCGAAACCAAAGTCACTGATTGACATGAGGCCTAGAAAGCTGCAGCCCAAGAACCAGAGCACCGACATGGACAGAGGGAGCGTTCCAAGGTGCCACAGACTGAACTCCAGGAGTACCCGGGCACGCACAAGGGCAGACAGATACTGCGGCAGCCATGCAAGACCAGTACTGAGGAGCAGTTTCCAAGGCGTACATGCACATCTAGGACAGAGTATACCCAGCAGCCAGAGCACGTGATGGACCAGGAGGTCAACATGCCATCAACATGACGACAGGGGGGAGGGAAGCCTAGCCCTGGCATGGCCAACAAGTCAGGCTGTGCACACGTGGGAACCCCTACAGCTTCAGCACCAGAGCACAGCGAGACCACAGGTCACACACCGCACAAGGAGGTGACGAAGGAACCCACACACTAAGACAGTGACAGTAAAGGACAGCTAACCCAAGGAAAAGAGCATAGGACAGACCTCAGAGACCAGTGAGACACAGAAAGACTTCCCATGCGACCCAGACACCATTCCAGGCGTTGGCCTGACCTTTACAGACCGACAGCACCTAAACCACTGAAAAGCAATGCGAGAGAGAACTTGCAACCTCCTTAGTGGACAGGCAGCTTATAAGTGCACCCTGGACTAACGCGCCACTGGTACAGGTGCCTGAAGACACAGGCGGAGAGCTAGAAACTCCTCAAAAAAAGTACTTTCTTTTCCAGCCTCCTTCATTTCATAAAACAAAATCTCAAAATCCATTTGTTTTAAGTCTTCCCTTCTTTGTTGCTGTTAGGAATTGGCTGGTAAATAGAGGCAATACCAGGACCAGGTGCACACATTCCAGCTGGAGTCTCCATCCTGTTACAAAGCATGAAGAGATACCAAACGTGGAATCAGGGAGCGCATGTGTGACCCGGAACAACTGGCTCCGTTACAGCATTCACTTCCTGATTACAGACCCTTTCCTGTTCACATTTTTCTACTGCTTTTTTTAACCAGGAAAACTCTGAATCATGCAGGGTGTAGCGTCCTCCTCAGCCCAATAGCATGCAAATGAACATGCCACACGGGGATCTCTGTAGCACATGTCTTTATTCTTCAGAGTGTAACCGTTAACTGCATGCACTGCATCATAAACTTTATTAACGACACCCTGGTAACCTAACTGATTGCATCACTTTCCTACAAGTCCATCAGGGACTAGAAGGGTCCTGCTGTTCATATTTACAAGACACTACAGCTCACCCTTTGTTAAATAAAAAGTACAAATATTACATATGTACATTATAGTTCCTCAATGAGTCGTCAATGTGCTTGAACCACTCTTCCAGATTTCATCATGTGTGGTTGATGAGGCATAGGAGAGAGGATTACCTCAGGTACAGGGTATGCAAAGGCAGTAGTATGAGTTGGGCTCTCCGGACTCTCAGGTGGACATGTCTCACTTATAACATCTGGAGCCGATCAACATTGAGGCAGGTGCTTGAAATGTGACGAGTTTCTCATGATGGACTTTCCAGGACGTTGAGTGGTCATCATATGTACTTTGCTCGTCACAACCGTCAGTGGGTCAGCATCAAATGGAGTGTCAGACTTTCCTTTCTGTTTTTGTTTGACCAGGACCTGGTCTCCTTCTTTAAAAACCATGTACTGTGCACATTGGCGTCTTCAGCATAGGTCTTCATTCTGGACTTGTGTGGGGAAGCCATTGTACAGATCTCATCAGCATCTGTCGACCTATCAGAGATCCACTGTGGCAATTTTGCTTCCATGTTTCTCCCAAACATTAAGGTGATCAGGCTTTCATCTGTCGTGGAATGGGGAGTTGACCTGAAAGCACGAAGGGCTGTACATAAAGCTGACTTGAGGTAACTTCTTTCTAGCGCAGCGCGTAGAACTCTCTTTAGGGTGCCCATGAATTGTTCTGCAACACCATTTGCCTGTGGCCAGAGAGGTGAACTTTTCTGATGTTGAACATTTATGTTAGTAAGAAAGTCCTTAAACGCCTGTCTAGTGAAAGGTGGGTCATTATCAGACTTAACAAGCATTGGAATAGCCAATAGGTCTTGTCTTTGGGACCTTAAAAGAGTATAGCCAGAGCTATTGGTTTTACCAATTACTTTAAGCTATGTGGTAGAGCAGTGTGGCTGCTATGCAGCATGTTGAAAAGTTATAATAAAAATGTGATTTAGGCATTTTTGTTACGAAGAAGACAACTAAACGGCCTTATTAAAAAATAATTAACATAAGAATGTCTTCTAGTTTTTTGTCCTTGCAGTGCTGGCAAGTTCTTCTTGTCTGTTCTAATGCTTGTTTGTTAGAGCTTTTTTTCTTTGTTATTGGGGGCGACATAAACAATGGGTTGGTGGAGGTTGGGAAACAGTACCAGAATTATAACATGAGCAGTGGACAGACACTAGGGGAGAATCAACAGATGCCAGATTCAGGGGGCAGACTTAAGTGGTTCTGAGTGATGTTGAAGTGGTGGTGTGCTGGTGTGGAAGTGATGCTGAGGTGATGCTGAATGATACTCAGATGGTGCTCAGTGATGCTGAGGTGGTGGTGTGCTGGTGTGGAGGTGATGTTCAGGTGATGCTGAGTGATACTGAGGTGGTGTTCAGAGATGCTGAGGTAGCATTGAGTGATGCTGTTGTGCTGAGTCATGCTGAGGTGGTGGTGCTTCCCTGGTGCTCAGGTGGTGCTGAGTTTGTGCTGTGCTGAGGGGATGCTGCACTGATGCTGAGGTGTTGATGTGCTGATGCTGATGTGGTGCTGCGTTGGTGCTTAATTTTTGCTGAGGTGGGGCAAAATTGCTGCTGTGGTGGGGCTGCGCTGATGCTGAGAGGGGGCTGCACTGGTGTTGGTGCATTGATGCGGAGGTGTAGCTTTGCTGATGCTGAGATGGTGCTGTGCTGATGTTGAGATAGTATAGTGAAATTGCCAACAAGGGATTTTGTTTGTGGTCACTTAGTTCAATTTCTTTATAGTTAAATTATGGAGTGTATTTTAAACAAATTATACACGAACTGTAAATGTTATCAAAAGACTATTTGTAGATAAAAGGTACACACACGGGATTTGTTTTTGTGAATAAAACACAAGTCTTTTTATGTAAATCAAAGGGAGTACAAAAAGAACAATGAATTTCAAGCAATACAGCATGAAAAATGGGGTAACTCAAATCCACATTTCATCAAAGAACATCTATTTCCAAATGATTTTAACAGAGATTAAATTCATAAATGAAAAGAAATCAACTGTGTTTATCTAATGGTGTGGAATTAGATGATGGAGTCGACGTTTCGGTCTTGGTGGCAGAAGTCCGTTAGACCATCTTCAGGACAGTTAGTAATTGCATAAAAAACCCTTTGAGGGTTCAGAGAAACACACGTAGCTTCTTTTTTGTGTTTGTTTCTTGTTGTCAAGGCGTATTAGTTGATTATATAGCCTAATGGTTGACAAACTTTCTCCTACCAGGAGATTAAACGGGAGAAATCCTCGTTCGTTCTGATTTCTTGTTCCAGAGCTTTGTAATTTCCAATTGTAGATTCGGCTCGAAAAATCCGCCACAGTCGGGAACGCCGAGGGGATGCTGCACTGATGCTGAGGTGTTGATGTGCTGATGCTGATGTGGTGCTGCGTTGGTGCTTAATTTTTGCTGAGGTGGGGCAAAATTGCTGCTGTGGTGGGGCTGCGCTGATGCTGAGAGGGGGCTGCACTGGTGTTGGTGCATTGATGCGGAGGTGTAGCTTTGCTGATGCTGAGATGGTGCTGTGCTGATGTTGAGGTGGTGCTGCGCTGCTGCTGAGGTGGTGCTGGTCTGATGCTGTGTTGGTGCTACACTGGTGGTGGTGAACTGAGAAGGAGGTGGTGCTAATACTGATATGGTGAGGGTGCTGTGCTGTGCTGATTCTGAGGTGGTTTTGTGGTGCTGCTCAGGTGATGCTGAGTGATACTGAGGTGATGCTGAGTGATGCTGAGGTGGTGCTGATTGATGCTGAGTGATGCTGAGGGGGTGCTGAGCTGGTGCTGAGGTGGTGCTGCTGTGCTGGTGCTCAGGTGATGCTGAGCTAGTGCTGAGTTGGTGCTATGCTATGCTGTGGTGATGCTGTGCTGCTGCTGAGGTGGTGCTGTGCTGATGCTGAGGTGGTGCTGCGCTGATGTTGTAGTGGTGCTGCACAAGTGCTGAATTGGTGCTGAGGTGGGGCTTCGCTGGTGCTGAGGTGGTGAGGTGGGGCTGCTCTGGTGTTGGTGCACTGATGAGGTGGTGTGCTGATGGTGAGATGGTGCTGTGCTGATGCTGAGGTAGTGCTGTGGTTGTGCTCAGGTAAGGCTTTGTGATGCTGAGTTGATGCTGACTGAGGCTGAGGTGGTGCTAGGTGATGCTGAGTTGGTGCTCAGTCATGCTGAGGTGGTGGCGAGTGGTGCTGAGTTGGTGCTGTGCTGAGTGGTGCTGAGTTGGTGCTGTGCTGAGGTTAGGTGATGCTGCGCTGATGCTGAAGTGGTGCTGTGTTGGTGCTGAGGTGGGGTTGCACTGGCGTTGAGGTGGGGCTGTGCTGGTTCTGAGGTCGGCTTGCACTGTTGATGGTGCACTAATGTGGAGGGGGTGCTATGCTGATGAGGTGGTGGTGCTGTGCTGATGTTGAGGTAGTGCTGTGATGATGCTGAGGTGGTGCTGTGCTTATGCTGAGGTGGGGATGCACTGATGAGGTGGTGTGCTGATGGTGAGATGGTGCTGTGCTAATGCTGAGGTAGTGCTGTGGTTGTGCTCAGGTAAGGCTTTGTGATGCTGAGTTGGTGCTGACTGAGACTGAGGTGGTGCTAGGTGATACTGAGTTGGTGCTCAGTCATGCTGAGGTGGTGGTGAGTGGTGCTGAGTTGGTGCTGTGCTGAGTGGTGCTGAGTTGGTGCTGTGCTGAGGTTAGGTGATGCTGCGCTGATGCTGAAGTGGTGCTGTGTTGGTGCTGGAATGGTGCTGAGGTGGGGTTGCACTTGCGTTGAAGTGGGGCTGCGCTGGTTCTGAGGTCGGCTTGCACTGTTGATGGTGCACCAATGTGGAGGCGGTGCTATGCTGATGAGGTGGTGGTGCTGTGCTGGTGTTGAGGTAGTGCTGTGATGATGCTGAGGTGGTGCTGTGCTTATGCTGAGGTGGGGATGCACTGATGCGGAGGGTGTGCTGCGCTGATTCTGTGCTGGTGCTGAGGTGGTGCTTCACTGGTGCTGAGGTGGTGCTGAATGATCCTGAGATGGTGCTGAAGTGGTGGTGTGCTTGAGTGGAGATGAGATCCAGGTGTTGCTTAGTGATAGCGAGGTTGTGCTGAGTGATGCAGAGGTGGTGTTGAGTGATGTTTTTTGGTGCACAGGTGGGGTTGTGCTGGTGCTTAGGAGGTGCTGAGTGATGCTTACTTGGTGCTGCGCTGGTGCTGTGGTGATGCTGCAATGATTCTGAAGTTGTGCTGCGCTAATGCTGAAGTGGTGCAGCATTGGTGCTGCGTTGCTGCTGTGCTGGTGCTGTGGTGGTACTAAGGTTGTGATGCACTGATTATGTGGTGGGGCTGTGCTGATGCTGAGTTGGTGCTGTGGTAGTGTTGAGTAATGCTGTGGAGATCCTGTTCTGGTGCTGGGGTGGTGCTGGGTGATGTTGAAGTGGTGCTATGCTGGGGTGATGCTGCACTGATGCTGAGGTGGTGCACTGATGCTGAAGTGGTGCTGCGTTTGTGCTGAGCTGCTGAGGAGATGGAGCTGCGCTGGTACTGAGGTGGGGCTGAGCTTCTGGTGGTGCACTGAGGTGGTGCTGTGCTGATCCTGATTTAGTGCTGCACTGGTGGTGGTGCATTGATGAGGAGGTGGTGCTGTGCAGATGCTAAAGTGGTGCTGAGGTGGTGTTGAGTGATGCTGTGGTGGTGGTGAGTCATGCTTAGGTGTTGGTGCTGGGGTAGTGCTCAGGTGGTGATGAGTGATGCTGAGTTGGTGCTGTGTTGAGGTGATGCTGCACTGATGATGAGGTGGTGCTGCGCTGATGTTGAACTGCTGCTGCATTGGTGGTGAGTTGCTGCTGAGGTTGGGCTGTACTGGTGCTGAGGTGGGGCTGCGCTACTGGTGGTACACTGATGGGGAGGTGGTGCTATGCTGATGCTGAGATGGTGTTGTGCTGATGCTGAGGAGGTGCTGTGGTAGTACTGAGGCGGTGCTGTGGTGATGCTGAGGTGGTGGTGCACTAATGCCGAGTTGCTGCTGCATTTATGCTGAGGTGGTGCTGTGCTGATGCTGAGGCGGTGCTGCACTTATGCTGAGGTGGTGCTGCACTTATGCTGAGGTGGTTGTGCCCTGATGCTGTGATGGTGCTGAGGTAGTGCTGCACTTGTGCTGAGGGGGTTCTGTGCTGATGCTGAACAGGTGCTGGTGCTGAGGTGGTGCTGCACTAGTGGTGGTGCACTGATGAGGAAGTGGTGGTATGCTGATGCTGAGATGGTGTTGTGCTGATGCTGAGTTGGTGCTGTGGTAGTACTGAGGCAGTGCTGTGCTGATGCTGAGGTGGTGGTGCACTAATGCTGAGGTGGTGCTACGCTTATGTTGAAGTGGTGCTTTGCTGATGCCGAGGCAGTGCTGCACTTATGCTGAGGTGGTACTGCACTTATGCTGAGGTGGTACTGCACTTATGCTGAGGTGGTTCTGACCTGATGCTGTGCTTGTGCTGAGGTGGTCCTGCACTGGTGCTGAGTGATACTGCGATGGTGCTGAGGTGATGCTGCACTTGTGCTGAGGTGGTTCTGTGCTGATGCCGAGTTGGTGATGAGGTGGTGCATCACTGGTGCTCAGGTGGGGCTGAGTGTTACTGAGGCGGTGCTGAGTGATGCTTTGGTGGTGGTGAGTCATGCTTAGGTGTGATGCTGGGCTGGTGCTAAGCTGGTGATGAGTGATGCTGAGTTGGTGCTGTGCTGAGGTGATGCTGAAGTAATGCTGAGGTGGTGCTGCGTTGATGCTGAACTGCTGCTGCATTGGTGTTGAGTTGCTGCTGAGGTGGGGCTGCGCTGGTGGTGGTACACTGATGCAGAGGTGGTGCTGTGCTGATGCTGAGGTGGGGTTGCACTGGTGCTGAGGTGGTGTGTTGGTGCTGAGGCGGTGCTGCACTTATGCTGAGGTGGTGCTCTGCTGGTGATGAGGGGGTGCTGCACTAGTGCTGAGGTGGTGCTGAGTGACACTGAGATGGTATTGAGCTTGTGCGGCCGTGGTGCACAGGTGGTGCAGTGTAATACTGAGGAATGATGCTTTGGAGGTGCTCAGGTGGTGCTGCACTGGTGCTGAAGTGGTGCTACATTGGTGCTGAGTGATGCTGCACTGGTGCTGAGGTATGCTGTGGTGGTGGTGAGTGATGCTACGCTGGTGCTGAGCCATTCTGTGGTGGTGGTGAGTGATGCTGTAAACGGTGCTGTTCTGTGGTGATGTTGCACTGATACTGAATAGGGACTGCGCTATTGCTGAAGGGGTGCTGTGTTGGTGCTGAGTTGCTGCTCAGTTGAGCTGCGCTGGTGGTGGTGCACTGATGAGGAGGTGATGTGATGATGCTGATATGGTGCTTTGCTGATGTTGAGGTGGGGCTGCGCTGGGGCTGAGGTGGTGCTGTACTGGTGATGAGGTGGTGCTGTGCTGATGCTGAGGTGGGGTTGCACTGGTGCTGAGGTGGTGTGTTGGTGCTGAGGCGGTGATGCACTTATGCTGAGGTGGTGTTCTGCTGGTGCTGAGATGGTGCTGCCCTGGTGCTGAGGTGGTGCTGAGTGATACTGAGATGGTGCTGAGGCGGTATTGAGCTTGTGCGGAGGTGGCGCACAGGTGGTGCTGAGTGATGCTTTGGTGGTGCTCAGGTGGGGCTGTGGTGGTGTGCAGGTGGTGCTGCACTGGTGCTGAGGTCATGCTGCACTTGTGCTGAAGTGGTGCTGTATTGGTGCTGAGTTGTTGCTGCACTGGTGCTCAGGTGATGCTGCACTGGCACTGAAGTAGTGATGTATTGGTGCTGAGCTGCTGATAAGGTTGTGCTGTGCTGATGCTATGCTGGCACTACACTGGTGGTGAGGTGGTGCTGAGTGATTCTGAAGTGGTGGTGGTGCTCAGGTGGTGCTCAGGTGGTGCTCAGTGATACTGAAGTGGTGTTTAGTCATGCTGTGGTTGTGCTGAGTGATGCTGCACTGGTGCTGAGGTATGCTGTGGTGGTGGTGAGTGATGCTACACTGGTGCTGAGTCATTCTGTGGTGGTGGTGAGTGATGCTGTAGTGGTGCTGTTCTGTGGTGATGCTGCACTGATGCTGAATAGGGTCTGCGCTTTTGCTGAAGGGGTGCTGGACTTTTGCTGAGGTGGTACTGCACTTATGCTGAGGTGGTTCTGACCTGATGCTGTGCTTGTGCTGAGGTGGTCCTGCACTGGTGCTGAGTGATACTGCGATGGTGCTGAGGTGGTGCTGCACTTGTGCTGAGGTGGTTCTGTGCTGATGCCGAGTTGGTGATGAGGTGGTGCATCACTGGTGCTCAGGTGGGGCTGAGTGTTACTGAGGCGGTGCTGAGTGATGCTTTGGTGGTGGTGAGTCATGCTTAGGTGTGATGCTGGGCTGGTGCTAAGCTGGTGATGAGTGATGCTGAGTTGGTGCTGTGCTGAGGTGATGCTGAAGTAATGCTGAGGTGGTGCTGCGTTGATGCTGAACTGCTGCTGCATTGGTGTTGAGTTGCTGCTGAGGTGGGGCTGCGCTGGTGGTGGTACACTGATGCAGAGGTGGTGCTGTGCTGATGCTGAGGTGGGGTTGCACTGGTGCTGAGGTGGTGTGTTGGTGCTGAGGCGGTGCTCTGCTGGTGATGAGGTGGTGCTGCACTAGTGCTGAGGTGGTGCTGAGTGACACTGAGATGGTATTGAGATCGTGCGGCCGTGGTGCACAGGTGGTGCAGTGTAATACTGAGGAGTGATGCTTTGGAGGTGCTCAGGTGGTGCTGTGGTGGTGTACAGGTGGTGCTGCACTGGTGCTGAAGTGGTGCTACATTGGTGCTGAGTGATGCTGCACTGGTGCTGAGGTATGCTGTGGTGGTGGTGAGTGATGCTACGCTGGTGCTGAGTCATTCTGTGGTGGTGGTGAGTGATGCTGTAAACGGTGCTGTTCTGTGGTGATGCTGCACTGATGCTGAATAGGGTCTGCGCTTTTGCTGAAGGGGTGCTGTGTTGGTGCTGAGTTGCTGCTCAGTTGAGGCTGCGCTGGTGGTGGTGCACTAATGAGGTGGTGATGTGATGATGCTGATATGGTGCTTTGCTGATGTTGAGGTGGTGCTGCACTGGGGCTGAGGTGGTGCAGTACTGGCGATGATGTGGTGCTGTGCTGATGCTAAGCCATACTGATGTGGTGCTGAGGGATGCTGTGGTGGTGCTGAGTGATGCTTTGGTGGTGCTGAGTGATGCTGTGGTGTTGCTTAGCCATGCTAAGGTAGTGGTGCTGTGCTGGTGCTGAGTGATGCTGAGTTGATGCTCTGCTGAGGAGATGCTGCACTGATGCTCAGGTTGTGCTGCACTGATGCTGAAGTGGTGGTGCTTTGGTGCTTTCTTGCTGCTGAGGCGGGGCTGCGCTGGTGCTGAAGTGGGGCTGCGCTGGTTGAGGTGCACGGGGTGGTACTGTGCTGAAGCTGAGATGGTGGTGTTCTGATATTGAGGTGGTGCTGCGCTGGTGCTGAAGTGGTGCTGCGCGGGTGGTCAGGTGGTGGTGTGCCAATGCTGAGGTAGTTTAAAGTGATGCTGAGGTGGGTCTAAGGGATGCTGTGGTGCTACTGGAGGATGCTCTGTTATTACTGGAGGATGCTCTGTTGTTGCTTAGGCATGCTGAGCTGATGATGATACGCTGGTGTTCAGGTGGTGCTGAGTGATGCTAATTTGGTGCGGTGCTGAGGTGATGCTGCACTGTTTCTGAGGTGTAGCTGAGCTGGTGGTGGTGTAATGATGCAGAGGTGGTGCTGTGCTGATCCTCAGAAGGTGCTGTGTTGATATTGAGGCGGTGCTGAGCTGGTGCTGTGCTGGTGCTGCACTGGTGCTGCGCTGGTGCTGTGGTAGTTCTGTGCTGATGCTGAGTTGTTGCTACAGTGGTGGTGCTGCACTGATGCTGTGCTGGTTATGAGGTAGTGCTGCACTGGTGTTAAGGTGGTGCTGAGTGATACTGAGGTGGTGCGCCCAGGTGATGCTGTGTGATACTGAGGTGGTACTAAGTGATGCTGAGATCGTGCTGAGTAATGCTTTGGTACTGCTCAGGTGGTGCTGTCAAGATGCTCAGGTGGTGCTGAGCGATGCTGAGTTGGTGAAGCTCTAATGCTGAATTGGTGATACATTGGTGCTGAGTTGCTGCTGAGCTGGGGCTGAGGTGGAGCTGCACTGGTGCTTAGGTGGTGCTGCGCTAAAGCTGTGGTGGGGATACACTAGTGCCGAGTTGGTGCTGTGTTGGTGGTGGTGCACTGATGCTGAGGTGATGCTGTGGTGGAGTTGAGTGATGCTGAGGAGATGCTGCACTAGTAATGAGGTGGTGCTGAGTGATGCTTGGTAGGGCTGAGTGATGCTGTGCTGGTGCTGCGTTCATGCTGAGGTGGTGATGCTACGCTGATGCTGAAGTAGTGCTGCTCCGGTCGTAAGGTAGTGCTGCACAAGTGCAGAGGTGGTGGTGTGCTGGTGCTAAGGTGGTGTGCTGGTGCTGAGGTGGTGCTGCACTGGGGCTGAGGTGGTGCTGCTCTGGGGCTAAGTGATGCTGAGGTGGTGCTGTGCTGGTGTTGTGGCTGTGCTCAGGTGCCTGCTGAGTGATGCTCAGTTGGTGCTGTGGTGGTGGTGCTGAAGTGGTGCTGAGTGACGCTGACTGGTGCTGAAGTGGTGCTGCAATGATGCTGAGGTGGTACTGAGGTGATGTTGCTCTGTCTACTTGCAGAATATAATGTTAAGTATCCTCAAATACATGCCGTGTTTGGAGAGCATGAGGAGGCATCCCTTGATGTTGGTTTTATGTCACCAGTGATTGAAACCTAAAAGAATGCATCAAAAGATGAAAGCATGCAACTTAAAGCTGCTTTCATTTTCATAAACTGGAGCAATAACAGCTTGTTTACTTATTTAATCGTATGCAAATAATCACTTTGTCACAAGCACAATGTAAATAGTTTGATCCTACTGTCCACCGTCTTCTTAAACTACACTTCCATTAAGTAAGTATATTAATTAAGGTTTTGACATTTGAGCTAATGAAACCAAAAATGGTATTGGATGAAAAGCAACAAAGCATCCGGCTGAAAAAGTGCTCATGAAACCAAAGGCACTGGAAGACAAGATAAGGACATGATTTGCAGCCCTCGGCTGAGCGCGTTCGGAAAGCCAAAAAAGCCCGAGCTAAAGAAAAAGTAGTCCCCTAAAACACACTTATATGGCCAATAGTGAAGTGATCCATGTAATAGGGTCAATCTCCAGGGTATAGCCAAAACAGCAAAAGGGGGGATAAATGTAAACTATTCACCAACAAAAGCAATGGAATTTTGAACGGCACAAGAAGGAACAAATTGAAATGGATGGGCATACTGAAAGCCCATATAATAGATGAAGAGTGTCTCGAGAGACAGCACATGCACTGCCTAGGCCAGACCTAAAAACAGAGGGAACACCCCATGTTGCAAAAATGTCATGTAATGTCCCAATGACTTTGTCATGTGTGGTTGATGATAGGTCTTCCACAAGGGGAAATCATGAGTACTCATCAATGATCTCCGTTGTTAAGGGGTCCAAATAAATGCACTGCAATCCTCTCCCACACTTGCTTCGGATGATCGGAACATAATTAGTGGATGTTATTCTGAAGGATAAGAAGTCACACAAATGACAGGCCTTTAATTATTTTTTGACTCCTCCATCGCAGAGAGCTCTCTTAGTGGTGGCAATGCCACGATGACCGTTGTGTGCTGGTTCAATGACTTGTTGACTTTTTGAGTAGCTTTTTTGGACGAACTTCCAGATCCGCGATGCGAGTCAAAACCACGCAATAAGCCGCGGTAGCAGCAGGTATTTAACACCTGCCTCCTTCAGGTGTAATGCCGGACGACTACCTGCAGTAGGCAACGGAGCCCCACACACAGCCACACCCGAAGAACAAACAACACCATGGAGCTACTCATCATGCAGCAGGGCCACAACACCCGCCGCCACCACCCCCAGGACCGCCACCACCCCCAGGACCTGGACCGGACCCCCCTGACCACCACAGAGGCAGCTCAGAGTAAGACAGCGGACCTACCGAAAATGCACCAGTCTCACAGACCTAACGCCCGAGGAAGTCATTGCCCACTACAGGCTCAAAAGGTCAACCATCATCCACATCATGACCCACATCGGCCACAGGTTTACGGTCCCAACACAGCGGAGAACCAACATCCCTCCGCAGACAAAGCTGCTGGCTGTGCTGCACCTGTTGGCCTCTGGTACCTTCCAACCAACAACTGCCAGAATCGGAGGGGTCTCACAGCCAGCCCTATCAAAGTTCATCACACCTGTCCTGGATGCCATCCTCAGCTTCATACCCCAGTACCTTCACTTCCCCCACACTGCGCAGGAACAGCAGGAGACCAAGCAAGGCTTCAACGCCATAGCTGGATTCCCAGCCGTGTTGGGTGCAATAGACTGCACACATGTCCCACTTGTGCCCCCTGTGGTTATGGTACACCACTACCGCAACAGAAAGCACACCCATTCAATCAATGTGCAGGCAATAGTGGACCACCGGGGAATGTTCACCAATGTCGTCGCAAACTACCCCGGCAGTGTGCACAATTCCTACATCTTCCCGCAGTCCATCATCAACCAGGATGGCACATATGGAACTGGACTGCTCGTTGGTAAGTGCCAAATCAACACACCACACACCTCAAAGCCACCATCACACAACACACAACTGTGGGAATGAACACGTGACTAAACCACATACAACATGTCAATCAACATGCCCACCTACCAGACACGACAACACTACTCCATGGTGATCCTGGGCTACCCCTGCACACAATACAGCTATATCATGGCACCACAGCCACACAACAGCTGAATGTGTGTAGATGCAGAGTGCAGCCATGTGCGAAGGATGCAAGTGACCCGTGAATGGAAATGTACACAACGACAAGTGAGGCGCGGATGTGCAGGACAGACATGGGTGTGCAAACCACAGATATCTCCATGCAGACCACAACTGTTGGTGACTGGAGAGTAGTGAACTGTGTGGATGCAACCATGTCACCCCAGGCCGTGGGTCAGATAGCAGAAATGTCGCTCGCTGCATCCCCCACTGTGTGCGTGAGCGTAGTGGGTTGGCCCTGAGTACGCCATGGCTGCGCAGGGGTGTGGACAAAAAGCCTGTGGCGCAGAGCGTGGTTCTCTCCTGGAAAGGCCAACGTCACTGACAGGACGGCGCCTCGCAGTCCGCCACGAGGCCAACGCTGTGAGCAGCGGGGCCTGCGACACCCCAGGACGCTGATACCCAGACCAGGCCTGCCCGCTCCAAGGCCGCACTGCTCACCTTCCGACAATGTTGTGTGTCAAAGAGGGCCCACCACGTGCCGTGGAAAGCTCCAAGACCCAGTCAAGCGACCTCTGCACCCTCCGCAGACCATCGCTGGCAACCACGACACTGGCACACATCGCTCCTTTCTCATTGACATACTCCACCAGCGACCTCTTCGTACCAGTAGGTCCCACATGTGGAACTGTGTCCTGAGTCCTGAATGGCAGTGACCCCAAGTCCGTGGCAGCGGCCACAGCATCAGACTCCCTTTGATCAGTGAGGCATAATTCTGTATCGCAGGCCTGCGACACGTGGTGCCACTTACCCTTTTCAACGCAAGCCTGCGACACGTGGTGCCGCTAACCCTGTTCAACGCAAGCCTGCGACACGTGGTGCCACTAACTCTGTGCGCCATGAGTGACCGACAGCCTCCGGCGGAACATCGTCGGTGTCTAAGCCTGTGGCCTGGGGGTTCTCATCAGCAATGGGCAGGTACGGACTTGGTGTCTGGCATGAGTCTGTGGCATTCATATCCACCATGTTGCCAGACACAGCTGGCATGTGCCCTCTGCATCATGCCCTGGGGGTAGACCTCCCATTCTCCCCGTGACACTCTGCGGAAGGCACCTATGACACATACAAGACCCTGCTCTGCCCTCATGACTTACCCCAGTCTCCCACAGGTCAGCGTCCCGTGGCGGTGGGCCCGTGTCAGCCGCTGTGCATCCGGGGCCACTAACCCTGTGCGACTCAAGTCATCCGCCCTTGCTGTTCTAACATTGCATTTCTGTGTGCCTGATGACTGTTGGAGTTGTTGGCAGCACCAGCTATTCCCTGAGGGCTGGCTTACACTCACCCCACACACAGCCAGCACCGGCGTCACTGGATTAGTGGGCCTGCCATCACATCCTGCCGAACCAAGTATTGACTCTTTTCTCCCTGCACTGTCACAGGTGATCAAGGATATACACTCTTCCCTTGGATGATAACACCCCTCCGAGACCCAAACACACCCTCCCAGAGGCAGTACAATGCGGCCCACATACGCACCAGGGGCATCATTGAACGCACTTTTGGCGTGTTGAACTCACGTTTCAGGTGCCTGGACGGCACAGGTGGAAAGCTCCTGTACAGCCCGGACATCATGTGCAAGATGATCGTTGCATGTTGTGTGTTGCACAACATCTGTGTACGCACCAATTCCCCATGAATTCCACTTCCAGAAGTACCGGACGATGATGAGGACGATGGGGCAGGTGGCCCACATCCCACTGCAGCTGCGGCAGGAATGGCACCATCATTGACAATTACTTCTCATGAGCACGTGACAATGTGGCCGTCCCTGGCAATCATGGTACAGTACTAAATGTCCATAAGCACAGCATGTGTGAATAAAACATATTTGCAGGTTACAGGTTGTACTTGTACATTGTCATGTCACAGTTTCCTGCTGTGCCAGATGTGATTTGCCATGTTGTGCACATTTGCGGCACCAGTTGTGTCCTGTGTTCCATTGTGGAGGTGTTGCTGTTTGTACCGGGATGTTGTGAATGTCGAGGTGCACTTATACTTATGTGCATATTCTGCACGGTGGGTGATTCACTCCTGCGGCCCTGATTTATCTGCCACTGGTCCCTTTCATGCGGTGTGCCTGTCAGTTCTGTGCTTCCACGGTGCTGACGTGTTGCAGACTTGGCTAACTTGTGCTCATTATTGAGTTGTGGCCCTTGGACATGGTTTGTCCACAGATGCATCCTTGACGTTAGTGGTTGTTTGTGCAGGTGGTTGTGTCCGAGTGTGACCTGCTCCTTTCCGGTGTGGTCTGCTCTTAGCCACCTCAGTGTTGTGCCGTGTACATTTTCATGGTGATTGGACTGCAGCCATGCTACTCATCATGTGGTGTCTCTTGCATTGTCAGTGTGGCTGACGTATATGCATGTTTGCTGTGTTTCGCATGTGTGCAGGTGTTGGTTGTGTGCTTGTTGATGTGTTGTGTGGGTGCCCCTTTGGGCACATGGTGTACATGGGACTACTTGGTGTTTGTGTGTGTGCTGAAGTGTTCCCGTGGGATCAGGGACATGATCCTGAGTCATTGTGGGTGTGCAGTGTGCTCTGCTTAATTGTGCATGTGTGCCATTCGGCCCATCTCCCCGTCCACCCTCTCCCTGGTCGGTGCGCACCCTGTTGATATGGTGTCGGGTCATGTTGGACAGTGTCCGGATCATCGACTCCTGTCACCGGCTCCCGACTGGTGACTGTGGCCACCATATTCTCCATGTCATTCAGCTCCTGGTGTTCTGCTGGCCCCCCTCCTCCGGGGTGCGTTGCTGCTTTCGTGTTGGCAGCGAGTTTCTGCTTGGTTTTGACATTCACATCAGTCCAGGGCCTCTTGTGCTGTTCCATTGTCCTCCTCCGCCATGCGACAGCATTCACATGGTCCGAGGTGGTGTGCCATCTTTGCCTCTTTGATGCCAATGACACGTTGGCGGTGACGTGCAGTTGGTGGTGGTGTTCTGGCTCGTCCGTGGCGATAATCGGGTTTTCCTGGCAACTGTACCCCGTCTTCCTCTTCTCATTGGCCTTTCACAGGCCCTGTATTCCTGGGTGTTCCTCCGTGGGGATTGTGGGGTTCATGTTGTCCTCTGCAGTCGGTCAGGGTGCATCCATGGTACTCCGTAGTTGATGTCGTTTTTTAGTGGCATTTTTGCCGTATGCTGTTCTTGTGCTTTTTCCCGCATTACGCGTGGGTATTGCTGGCCTCTCGCTGGTTGTCACTGTTTTCTTATCGCGTTTGGGCACATCGCATGCTTTTTCGCATTGAGGTTTGTGTTTTATCTCCGTCGAGGTGGTTGTATCACGGACATTGGCCTTGTTTTTGGCGGACTATCGCATGGTACGGCCGTGTTGTGAATTCCACGTTGACACAGGGTTATTTTCCCGCGATAGGCTGCGATGTGTAAAGTTGTGTTAACATTTTTCGGAGATGTTTAGCACACGTTCTTGTGAATATACCCCCTAGACTTTCCAGAAGTTTAATCATGACCATCAGTTGAGATAATGGCACTTCCACATCCTGTGACATCAGAAGAATGCCGTCTGAATAAATAATTAACCTGTGACAGCTCTCTCTCAAATATACCACCACTGCACGCATCACCTTTGTAAAGCACTAAGGTGCCGAAGAAAGACCAAAAGGAAGACATTTGAACTGATATCACTTTTTTCTCCATCTGAATTGAAGAGAGCCCTGACTCTCTTCCTCCATAGGTACTGTGAAATACGCATCCTTCAGGTCTTATTTCACTAGTCAGTCTCGTCACTGTAAGATGTCTCTCAGTAGATGGATACCCTCGATCTTGAAATGTCTGTATACCACTGATTTGTTTACAATTCTTAGATTTATGACTGGTCTCCATCCCTTGCCCTTCTTTTCCACCAAAAACATGATGCTTATAAAACCTTTTAATTGCTCTTCCACCATACAGACTGCCCCTTTTTATAACATTGCTTTTATCTCTAAATCTGCTAGCTCTATTTTCTGTTGATTCAGCTTCAATTCCTCTGGTTCCTTTTCCTGACATGGTATCTCCACAAAATCTATTTTGAATCCCTGAATTGTACTCAAAACCCATGAATCTTTTGTAATTACCTTTCATTTTCTGAATGATCGTTAAATCATCATTCTACTCTTTTTTGAGAAGAACCAAAACAAATCTCCATACTCACCGCAGGAATTTGAGGAAGCTTGTCCTCTTCCCCATATGCCTCTTGATCTTGCACTCCTTCCACATTGTAGAAAGAAGCCTGACAAAGGGAGAAAGCCTCTTCCTGACCCTCTGCTGTAGAAATTATATTGGGACCTTTGGAATCCCCGGCCAGCATAAGGTCCTCGTCTGCTATGCCTTATCAAAGGCTGTGAAAGTGGCAACATGCTTTCCTAAGCTTTTCACCATTCCTTGTCCAAAGAGCAATCCTTTTAGATCTGTACTTGCCTCTTTATTAGCCAAATCACCTAGTTTTGGGTTGATTTTCATTAACACCGATTTCCTTCTTTCTGCTGAAAGGCCAGAATTCGCATTACCTAATAACCTCATTGCTCTTTGGCTCTAACCTCTCAACAGATTAATATTTACACTTCCACCATTAAGATGTGCCTGCTCTGCCATGTCCATAACCTTGCCGGTTGACCCAAAACATCAAGTAAATGATCCTGACATTGTTTCAGCGATCTCTCTAGCCCTATGCGTGGGTCTCTTCCCATCTTAAAAAGATATGTAATCATATCTGGGTCTAAATTCGGTGCGTAGCAAACCTTATCTTCAATTTGTGGTCTTTTTGAGCATTTTGATCTCAAAACATTTGTCTGCACTTCTAGGATGGCGAATATTACATGGACTAAACATGTCCTCCCCTAATGGGTCCTTTATAATCGCATTTACCAAAGTAGATGCATCATTTTTTTATCATCATTTATATCGTCATCATCCTGATTTATGTCCAATGCATATTCATGATATGTTTGACTTACTCCTTGAATGACATCGTCATCAGAATCTCTTGTCCTTTCATCCTCTGACCCCTCATGTGTGCCGCTTAGGACACCTCTGCTCTGTGTGCCGCTTCTGGTACCAATTTTTCTTTTTGAGTTCTCTCCATCCTTATTTATTTTGTCCATATGTTTTGTCTTCCAAAGCTTCTTACCCTTCTTTTCATATATATCACTCTCCTCATTATCAGACATGAACCAAAATTCCTCACCTGAAGTGCCATCCTTTTTCTTCTTATTCATCACTAACTCCATCACTTCTCTCATTGAGGCCTTAACCTCAGATTGTATACGCTTTCTTAAGCTATCCTCACTTACTCTCCCTTCTACCTCACTACTAACATTACTATTTCCTTCTGTTGTCATATTGCCCTTATACCTTTATTTCAGATCTTAAAATAGCTCTATACTACTGTCCATTTTAACATAAATACTACTTTTAATAACTTTTTCCTAAATATGCTCTTTTTCTCTCTCTCCGTGCTGTAATCAGCTCTCTTATCCTCCATACCAATCGCCAAAATACCTGAAAAACACTTACCACATCTACTGTCTATATACTATCCTGTTCTGCCCAATCCAAGATGGCGCCCGCAATCTCGCAAGATCACGGGAGCAAATCTCCATTCAGTTTACTTCCCTTTGTTCACAATCGGTTTCCCATTGCTAACCGCCTGCTCCTTCATTTATTTTTTAAATAATAACTCCCCCGCTCGCTAACTTACGCTCCTTGATTTTTTGTTTGTTTGTCCCAGTAGTCAACTGTCTTATCATTGAGTTTGGAGGATTTTGGGTGGAGGAGTTTGTATAGCTGCAAGACTTGGTGCGCTAATTTATTAATGTTTGCCATAAACCGGAAGATTGAAGGTTGTGGGGCGGATAGCTTAGTTTTAGACAGGGCTGTTCTGATTTTCAAAAAGTTATAGAATTCAATGTCAGTTAGGTTATGTCTTGACTTGAGGTCTGTGAATGTAATGGGGTATGTTCCGTTTTCTAGTTGGTTAGGGTAGTAGATGCCTGTCTCAATCCATGTCTCGATTGTTAGGCTTTTCCCTTTATACAGAATCGTACTATTGGCCCAAAGTGATTCCATTTTAGATCCTTTGATGCTATTTTCCAGCTTCTTACCTGCCTTTAGTAGGGCGATTTTTGTGTTTTTAAAGATGGGGTTGGAGGTGTGGGGGTATCTATTTGCTGTTAGTAGGGCTAGTGGGATTAAATTGTTCAGGATGGCCCTCTCTACCTGTTGCCATACCGGTATGTAATCGGACAGCGGTGATATCCAGTATGAGCCTTGTTTTGCTAGAAAAGCTAACTGGAATAATCTGAAGTCTGCTAGGTTTACCCCTCCTTGGGTTTTATCCAGTCTTAGTTTCTTGATGCTTATCCGTGCTTTCTTCCCGCACCAAAGGAATTTAGAGATCAGGATATCCACTTTGCGATGGAAATCGTCTGTGAGGAGGAGCGGGAGCATACTGACCAAATAGTTGACCATTGGGGTGATCCTCATTTTAATAGTTTCGATTCTGCCCCACCACGTTATGAATTTTGGAGACCAAGAGTCCAGAAGTTTCTTAATCTTTTCTAGTAGTAGTTTCTCGTTGTGGTGTAGCATGTCCATTAGGTCGCTACCAAAGTTTATACCTAGGTATTTGAGATACCCTGTCTGCCAGGCCAAGCCCGACCCCCCTAGGATGTCTTTTGTACAATGAATGTTTAGTGGTTTGCATTCTGATTTGTCTTTGTTTAGCTTGTACCCTGAAAATCCGGAATATTCTGCTATCGTAGCTATCAGGGCCTCGATTGAGGTCTTCGATTGTTCCGTTACTATTAATATGTTATCTGCATAGGCGGCTAGTTTTATTTTGACGCCATTGATATCGACCCCTTTTATGTTAGTATTTAACTTTATATCCTGCATAAGGTGTTCCAAGGCCGGTAAGAATAACGAAGGGGACAGTGGGCATCCATGTCTAGTAGCTTGTTGCAACGTAAAGGGCTCAGAGAGTGATCCATTGACTATGATACGGGCTGAAGGTTTCTCATACAGGGCCATTACCATCCATATAAAATCCTCCTTTAAGTTGAAGGATTGCATGCAACGTTCCAGGAAGGCCCAGGAAACCTTATCAAAGGCCTTCTCGGCATCTAATGTGATAGCTACTGCTGGATCTGATTTAGTGGTCGCATGCTCCAATATATGGCAGAGAAGTCGGGTGTTGTCGTTAGACATACGAGTGCGTAGGAGTCCAACCTGGGAGTTGCTAATTAGTTTGGGGAGAGCAGCGTTGAGTCTAACTGCCAATATCTTAGCATATATTTTGCAGTCCACGTTAATAAGGGATATGAGTCTGTAGTTTTTTGATGACAGATGGTCTTTACCCTCCTTTGGAATGACTATTATGTTAGCTTCTGACATGGATTGTGGCACTGCCCCCCTGATTACAGAGTGGTTAAATACCCTTTTCATGGTTGGTTTGAGCTGATTTAAGAAGGTCTTGGAAAAAGCGGCTGTATAGCCGTCCGGCCCGGGGGCTTTATTTTCTTTCAACTATTTGACCGCCATTTCAATTTCAGTGTAGTTAATTTCTTGCCCTAACCTAATTGTATCTTTGGTGCTTAACTTCGGTAGCCCGATTCTGTCGAGGTATTTTGTGCATTCCTCTAAGTTAAGGGTCTGATCGTTTTTCTAAAGTACTTGATAGAACTCTTGGAATGTCTTGTGGATGTCTTTGTGTCTTGTGTGGGTTTCGTCGTTTGAATCTGTGATGGATGAGACGGCAAACTGGTTGCGTTTGTGTTTTAGGTAGGAAGCAAGAAGTTTCCCTGCTTTATTGGCTTTGCATAGGTTAAGGGTTTTGTATTTATTAAACCACAGTCCCGCTCTCTCACTCAGGATTTTGTTGTATTCGTATTTGTTTTGTGTCAGTTTTTGCTAGGAGCTTGTTGTCTTGTATGGCCTTTGCATGGGCCGATTCTAAGCTCTTGATCTACTCAAGCTGAGCTAGTCTCAGGTTTGTACTCTTGTTTATTTTTTATTTAATTTCAATTATTGTGCCTCTGACGGTCGCCTTCAGGGCATTCCAGAGTGTGCTGGTGCTAGTCCCGGGAAGTTGTTGTGTTTGAGGTAATCAGTTATGGCCTCCTCAATCTTTTTTGTGTTTGCGGGGTCTGATAATAACTCACTGTTAAAAGGCCTCCTCCGGGGGACGGCTTTGTTATGACACCTGCTCAGTTTTAGGCTGATACATGAGTGGTCTGATACTAGTCTTGGAGCTATATCTGTGTGTTCGATTAGGTGTGTGTGAGACCCCGAGATTAGTATGTAGTCTATCCTGGTGTAGGAATTGTGTGGGTTACAGTAGAATGTGTAGTCCCTAGTGTCAGGGTGTTGGAGGCACCATGTGTCCTTAAGGTTAAATTTGGAACAGATATTTTGGAGTGCTGCGTGAGAGTTCGTGGGGTGGTATTGACAGGAAGATTGTCTATCCGTTATGTGGTCTACTGGGATGTTGAAATCTCCTGCCAC
This sequence comes from Triturus cristatus, assembly GCF_964204655.1. Taxonomy (NCBI): domain Eukaryota; kingdom Metazoa; phylum Chordata; class Amphibia; order Caudata; family Salamandridae; genus Triturus; species Triturus cristatus. Next base: position 21,947,494 of record NC_140586.1, read on the forward strand.
CACTATGAGGTCGTTTTGGGGGAAGCTATCTATTGTGCGAAACACACAATAGATAGCTAGACGATAGATAGCTGTAGTATGGTGTTCTAATTCTGGATTGTTTTGTTTATTGTCTGAAGTTCTTTAAAGGTGCTGCTGATTTGAGGTGGCAATAAAGAGTATTGCATAATGGTAGACTCTGGTTTTGTAATGGAATCCACATTGGAAACACGACTTCTTATTCCCCTAAGACATCACTTTATGGCTCTCGACCATGTGTCATTGCTTGCTTTTTATGTTCAATGCTGATTCACTCTGGACTATTCCAGCTTCCATATCAGCAGCTTGACAACCTACACGTTCCTCTACTCTTGCAGCCAAATTACGTTCTCTAGATTGAGTGTCTCTTTTAGCATACGTTGTCTGAATGTATCGGACAGGCAACCATCGACGACTCTGAGATATATTGCTTCTTTTTCATTGAATTCATTGAACTTGCAATGCTTGATGAGGGTTTCAAGTCTTTCAGCAAACTCATCCATCGTTTCTCCAGCTTGCTGTTGTGCTTAATTGAAAATGTACCTTTCATAGTCAACATATGGCATTGGATTGAACTTTGCTTCTAATGCCTCCTTAATTTGACTAAATATTTAATCAGCTTGTGGTATTATCGTGATCACCTCTTTCACTCCATCACCTGCAAGGTTCTTTAAGTATTTGATGATCTTTTTGTCATCTGCTTCTTCTAGCACATCAATGAAATCATCAAATGTTTTGATCCATGCAGTCCATCTGCCGCCAATATTCTACTTTTTAGCGGTATCAAATGGCGGTGATGGTTTCAGGAACACAGCAGCATCATAACTTGTGTTGGGACTTATTGATGTTCAGAGTATATGCTGTCCTGTCGACGTCTGCTGCTCACTCGGACCTGCATTTCCTGTAAGCATCAGCCGTGTGCTTATATCTGTGTTGTCGCACCCAGCCTGATGTCGTACAGCACTATGTTCTTTCTTGATGGTGAGTAATGATTACGTCTCTTGCACATGTTCGTCACCATTCTGAACCTTTTGCATTGTACCCAGTTTTTGCTGCATTTAGCATTTCTTTGCACCTGGATGCTTCTGCTTTTGGCACTCTTTTTGCACCCTACTGTTTCTGCCTTCAGTGCTTCTCTGTACCTGGTTATCGCGGCCTTTAGCAGTATCATTTTGTAGATATGATGGCTCTGTGGTACATTGTGGCGCTGTACCTCCTCTTTAAGCCTTACCAGCAGGTTCCTGACTGACTATGAATAGACCTGTCTGCAGTTTACTAGACCTCGGCAAACTCTCAGGGAGAGCAGTCTTGTTTCTTTGGGGCACGTATCCCCTGCTCGTCGCCAGTTATAGCATCCTCCTCAGCCAGGTAGCATGCAAATGACCACGCCACACACAGAGCTCTGTAGTGCATGTCTTTATTCTTCAGAGTGCAACCGTTAACTGCACGCACTGTGTCATAAATTTTATTAACCACAGGGAAACATCCTTTATCCCACAGGCAGAACCACAACCCGCCTTTACTCCACAGTCACTACCCCGACTGTGATGTTACCACGCGTTCTTTTACTGCTCAAGTCGTTCCAATGACTTCTTTAGGGGGCCCTTTGTTGGACTGGTTTGGGATTTTAAGTCCCACACCTTCCCTACTGATGCACTGATTGGAGTTGGAATAGTAATTTATACTATTCCAAAGTCCAGCACCCACCCAAGGCAAGGCATTGTAATGACTTGCATGGTAAAGGAGCTTGTGGTAATGTTGCAGTCTGGGTAGTGACTGCGGAGTAAAGGCATGCGTGGGAAATGCATGCAGGGTTCCATCATGCATCCTTAACCACACCCAGACACACCCAACAGGTTGCGTCATTCTCCTGCAGAGTGCAGAGTCAATCAGGGACCAGAAAGATTCCGTGGCTCATATTCAAAAGACACTACGAAGCATATATACAAGCCCCTAACGCCACTAGAGCGTAACTTTTTCTGACGCTCCAGTGGCGTTGCTCTCAACCCAATATTTACAAGGTGGCGTTAAGCCACTTAACGTGGCTTAATGCCACCTTGTAAATATGCCCCTTCCGGCAGCAGACTGCTGCGGCAAAGGGGCGGGCATTGGGTGTTGCTGTGGGTGTTCTACAGCAACTCCCATTGTTTTTTTACACTACCCCATATTTACAAAGTATGGGGCAGCGCCAAAAATAAGACCAGGAAATATCTGGTTTTAAACAGGTGATAGGAGGAGAAATGTTTTTTTTTCCCTTATAGAAACAGAAAATCGCTTGTAAAGATTGTAAGGTGTCCCTTCTTGCACGTAAACAATCCCCCCTGCAGCGCAAGTACCCTTGCAACATGGAGCAAGGGTGCCTGCGCTGGCACTAGGCAGAGTTTTTAGCACCAACGCTAGAGGAAACACAGGGGTGCACCATATTTTTGTAAATACGGCACATCCCTGTGTTTAAAAAAATGTCAGAGCATGGCTTTAGCAATTTTGGGAGTAACACCGCGCTCCGACATTTTTTTGAAAATATCCTCCTACAGGTGGTATCTCCCAATGAGAAAATTGCTTACCTTGCTTTGTATGTCCACAAATGTTTGACTGGCAAAACCTAGAAAGAATCTTGCAGGTAGGTATTCTGAAATTCTTATCTGCATAACAATTGAAAAATGTGTTTCAACAAGATGCTTGTCATGTTTTATCTACTGTAAATTTGTGAGTAAATATCATGGGTACATAATTTGCACGTGGGCACATAACGACAATTAGAGTAGGAACAAGCACTGACTGACTTGCAATGCAGTTTCAGGTGGAACCAGGAGTTTGCATCCAAAATGGAAATAGTCTCTGTGCCTAAATATTCTGGTTATCGTGTGTTGCAATTGGAAATACTTTAAATGCAATAATAAATGCGTTTATCTGCACTTGATATCCACAGTCTTTTGGCTTTTCCTGCATTTACATTTTTTTTTTTAGAATTTTATATAGCGCAAACTCGACCCAAAGATATCAGAGCGCTTTACATGAGCACCAGTTTCTTTACAGATAGACACATTCATTTACTTTTTGTTATACACTGGGAGATTAAATGTTTTGTCCAGAATCACAGGATGTTAATCGTCGTTGCCGAGACTCGAACCCGGTTCTTCAGCTTTGCGGTCGACCGCTCCAGCCGTAAGGCCACGCCTTCCCCAATTTCAGTACTACGTTGCTCCCCTGTGTGGTCGGCGTTTTATAAATTCCAGCAAAATGCAACAAACCTAGTAGTGCCCTAGTGCAATGAGGGAAATGCCCCCCTGGCTGCTGTTAAAATGATCAATTACAGGCATAATCAGGGTTCAGTGGGCCCCTCAGGACCCGGGGCCACTGCACCTGCTGCATCGATAGAAGCTAGGCCCCTGAACAAACCCAGTCATTTGAACAACTGAAAATTGCTTGGGCCGGGAGAGCAGCGGTATCTGGAAACCTCTGCGCGCCGATAATTGGTAGGGTTTGCCTCTTGTTAGAGGTGTCCCCCGGAGGCAGGAAATCAATAGCCGGGGTCTATCTAAAAGCCTGGTTATATATGTCAGCTGTTAAATTATATATGTTCTCCATTCTGTTGTCGTCACCTGTCCCTGCCTGGGACGCAAATGCAAATTGCAAGCGGTTGAAAAGGTCAACACATGCTCCCAGGTCAAACTGTCATTTAGTGTTCGGCGTCTCTGGCAGTAAAAGCCATAACGGCCGTGGTGTATTCCGCGTGCTCATCCCGCCCTCAGAGGGAGGCGGCGCGCGCTTCCATCCCTGCTTGCTTAGTGTGGACGGCGGTCATGCGAGGGATATCGAGGAAGGCCTTTGTTTAAGGTCCCCACACTTAGCTGGACTTTTTTTTACCTTTGTGCTGGTGCAACCAGCACACTGACTGGCTGAGGCATACGGAACTGGAATGGTCCCCGTTTGGCCCCTGAGCAGAGTCAGACCTCTCTGTTCTAGCGTTGCTTGCTACCTATATCACAGATTTGGTCGAATCCTTGTTGTAAGTTCAATGACCGTTTGGGTTAGCGTACGGCCAGGGCCAGACTGGCCGTAGCAGGCACCGGGCATTTCCCTGGTGCGCCGCCACGGTGGGGGCCGGTTTTGGTCCCCTGTATGGCCGTTTTTGTTACCGTGGGCCGGCAATATCAGCCCCGTGTAACAAAATCGGCAGAACCCGGCACAAACAAACAGCTCGGCCGCACTCTCCCTCTCCCCCTCAGGGGTGTTGGCCGAGCAGTTTGCCAGGGCCGGTTTCGGTTCACAGTCCAGCCCTGGCTACCGGCCTTCAGTGGCAGTCGTGAGCTGACTCCACAACTGGGTTGAGACACGCCACCAGGCATGGGGTCTCGTTCACTATATTTTGATGCAGGGCAAACCAGCAGGTGTTCCTGCTGCGCTGCGATGTGCAAAATAAAAGGGCAGGAATGCGCCTTTTCTACAAGATTCGGCGCACAACTGCCCTCTTCCCCTGTGCTGGTGCACAAACAGCAGCTGTGCGCCAATGCAGGCACCCTCGCGTCATGTTGCAAGTGAGCCTGCATTTGCGGGGATGATTGTTTTTGTACAGGATAGCACACCTTCCTGAACAAAAACAATCATTGATGGCATTTTCCTCTTTCTATGCGTGTAGATAGAAAGAGGAAAAAACGAGGAGAAATTAAAGTATTTCTCCTCGTTGTTCCACTCCTGGGGAGGCGTAGGATTATGGCGCATTCCCAGCTTTACAAAACATAAATCTGAGAATGTCTCAGGTTCCATTGATGTTGCCTGGGCACACCCACAGCAACACCCATGGAGCACCCCTTTAATGTAGTGTAATACATTAAAGGGGCCCATATTTACGAGGCCATGAAAAACCACGCAGGGGGACTTTATGCAGCCTTGTAAATATGGGCAAGCCCATTACGCTGCCAGTGCGTCAAAATATGTGATGCCCTGGTGGCGCAATGGGGTTATAAATGAGGCAGACTCCTCAGTAGGGAAGCACTGGTTCAGGTTGTCCTAGCCCTGGTCATCTCCCACATAGATTATGCCAACGTACTTTATTTTGGTCTGCCGATGTATCTAGTCAAAAGACTGCAACTGGTGCAGAATGAGGCAGCTAGAATGATTTTCCATCAGCCGAGATGACAACACGCTTCCCCTCTTATGAGGAAGCTACATTGGCTTCCCATAACACAACGTTGCGCTTTCAAAATAGGGTGTCTCATCTTTAAATCTTTACATGGCACCTGCCCAAAATTTGTCTCCAATTTTATTCAGAGACATAAACCTACCCTCAATTTGCGTTCTGCCCACATGAATCTCTTGGTGATCCCATCTTACAAATTGAAGAGACTAGGCAGCAGCAGATTTGCGGTGCTGGCCCCTCACTTCTGTAATGCCTTCCTCCTCGGCATCAGATCCTGCACATACATGTTGACATTCAGGAGACTCCTTAAGACATGGCTGTTCATTGAGGCATACGAATAACTCACCAGGACTCGGCTACTCCTATAGTCAGCGCCAAGAAACCGACTGGTGTGCATGCGCTATATAAATAATTTTAGTATAACATAACAATGTGGCAGGCTGACCATTTTTGCCCAGTATGACCCACAATAATCCCAGCCCAATATGTCCCTACGGAATTTTATTCAGCGTATTCCAGTTCCTTTTTAGCGTTTCCTACCTGCCCCAGCCTGACACCGCGTATTCTGCTCACATCAGCATAACATCTACTCATTAGGTACAACCAAATTCTCTACTGTAGATTGAGCTGTGTTTTCAGCATCGAACGACCGACCCCCCAAGAAAAATCATCCTTCCCATGATTAATCCCTTTTTCTTTGGCATAGCTGATTGCTTCCAAACTCTAGCTCGTCCCTCCTGTGAGTAACAACACCTTTCCTATCAAAACGCACCCTAACTCAGTCTAACCGTACCCTGAGCACTTACCCTCCCCAGGGTAAGCCAATGCTTTTGACTAGAGTCTGACTCACTCTCTTGAGAGTACACAAGCATGCCCAGTGTAACCCAACCCTTCCTAATCTAACCCAACCTTGCCCAGGATCACCTGCTCGTTGGCTACTCACTCTGACCCTCTTCATCATAAACCACCTCTACTCTTCTTAAATTGATTCTCCTCGGCAAATCCTGAGTCTTCTCAGGCACCCGACTTAGGAAATGATATCAAGCACCTTCTGCATATCCCCATATGCTGTCCATTTTCATCTAATTGCTAGAGAATACTTTGATTACTTACTGTTAATCTTCATTATTCCAAGTACAGGTCTTCCTTGTGACAGTTATCACCTGTGACTGAACCTTCCTGTCAACAGAACAATAACCAAGCAAAGAAAAACACATAGCTTCCCATCCCTCTAAGAAGGCCAACCCTTACATAGTATGCAAACACTATAAAAGGGAAGTTGCTACCTCACTTCCTGTAATACAAAAGCCAGTTTACATTTTTAAATCTGGCCCTTGAGGAATGGCACACTATGATTGTGATGAGGAAGACCTGGACTTAGAGTAAACCCAAAGATGGATGTCTGGTAGGAGAAATGCAAGGTCCTACAGCCACAAGACATTGGATGCAGAAGAATTGTCTTGGCATCCTGTTCTCCTCCTTTCAAGTGCGTTCCAAGTGTTATATTCGAACACCGCAGACCTGTGAAGCAGGATCTGATATTAAAGCAGGATTTGACACTGTAGTGTCAAAACAAATGCATACAGTAGCCATCTGCAGTTGTCAAGTGGGGCGCGCCTGACACTGTAGTCCACTAGAGACATTTAACATCCATGCCCTGAGTACACTTTATACCACATAATGGGACTTATAGGAAAGTTAAATATGCCAATTTGGAGTATCCAAATTCAGCCATGGCTAAAGGGGGAGAACAGGCGCTTTTCTACTGGTGAGCAGGGGTAAGGTGCACAGAGCTTTAGAGGGTGAAAATAAACAGGATGACCATGAAGAAAAGGCTGATTTCCTGCAGGCTTTATGAAGACAGCCACAATATAATAGTATATGCTCATTATTTATTGATGAATTCGGCTCAGACATGGCAACTGAGCAGTAATCACCAACATTTAGTCTTCTACTTCTGAATTCAACTGCCTAAAAGCAGCTGACACATTCCACCTAACTGTAACGTATGATGTACAATAAATATGTGTGGAGAAAAACATGTAGCCACATTACAAATAACTACAATGGAGGCACCCATAAATGATGCCCAATCCCTCTTGTTGACTTATATTGCACAAATGCCGAGGCACATTCAAAATCCGTCCAAATCTGTGAAATAGGCATTAACCACCATAGTAGGAAAGAGGAAGTCCATAAGTCGATCTTTGTTTCCTTCTGTATATCCTTTATTTCATGTAAAAAATTCCATTACATAAGAAACAGGCAGCCGACATGTGTTTCGTCCGAAAGGACTTTCTCAAGCCTACAAAGAATAGTAGCGTGAGTCATAATTCCAAAATTAGTATTTTTGAAAGGGATCACAACCGCATTAGTGGTTTAAAACCTTTAGCACTGGGATCCGAAATGTATCCGCTCCCACTACCTCAGTTCCACAAGCCAAGCCTTGATAAGCCTGCAAACTTTAGCGGTGGCGAGTGGGTCTCCGCTGCTAACTGTACCACCAGAGGAAACCAAGGCCTCTGTTTACAACCTGGCACTATCATCAGAGCCAATTGTTTGTCTTTCCTGATCTTCTAAAATACCTTGGAAATCATGGTTATTGGTGAAAATGGATATACCAGAACTTGGTACAGGCTTTTCTGCCTCTAGAAAGGAAGGAGAAATTGGTGAAAGAACAGTTATGCCTTCTAGCCTATGAAGCTCCATCAGCAAGGAACAATTTGAAAAAGCAAAGACTAATAGCATCAACTCTATCCTTATTGCCTTGCTCCAGGCTGCCTACATATCCCCTTGCAAATCATTCATTGCATCAGTGACGCAACAAAACTTGAGGGGGACCCCTGCAAAGTATATGGAGGGGCCCCCCTTCAGACTCACTCAGGCCAGGGTACTGTGCTGAGGGACCCCTGGAGCTCTGGGCTGAGGGGGCCTTATTCACGCCACTGTGTTGAATGACAGCGATTGGAGTTTGCAGCTATTTGAGTTATGGGTTCTGAGGACCTCACAAGTTCGAGAGGCATTATTGAAGTTTGAAGGAGGAGAATATGTCAAAGGGCCACTGTGCCAGGTAGGCCCAACAGGGCTAGTGACAATGGGTGCAAGCAGACTGGGGCGAAGAGCCACGTTAAAGGAGTCTGCAGTGCTGGAGACATGGTCAACCCAGGAGATATACATGTGATCCATTTAGAGGGAGCTCAAGGCGATTCACCTATCTGTCTTCTCTATTCTAGAAACATACAATTTAAACCTAACATAAAACAACGAACATTTCCATGGTGTCATGTGATCATAGTCGCGATGTGGATGAGGGGAGTGTGGGGTATGCGACCCTCGCCCTGGGCCCCAGGGATTCCCCCATCCCAATGCAGGAGAGGGGGGGGAGAAGCCGCCCCCCGGGGAAGCCAGAAGAAGCCCTGGAGGGCGCATGCGCCATAGACCCCAATAGGGGCTCTATCTATTATGTCAGGAAGAGATGGAGGGCTCACAACCTAGGCCCACAGGCAAATAGGCCGACAGGTAGCTCACCAAGGGACTCCAGATATAGTCAAACTCTTACGGGAATCTTCAACGACATCTGTTATCCATTCAAGGGCTAGGGCTTGCCACAGACTTGCGTGCCATTGGGTCAGAGAGGGGGCTACATGTTTTTTTCCTGGCAGCTGCTATAGCCATCTTGGCCGCATGCAGGCATAGCCACTTTAATCGAGCGGTCCCCTTGTGTTTGGTGTTTTAGGCCATGGGCACGTAATCCCAGAAGTGTGTGTTCTACAGAAGCAGGAATTGGGTAACCCAGGATTTGTTTAATTTGAGAGAGGATCTCTTACCAGAAGGGTTGAATAGAGGGGCAGTTCCACCAAATGTGATGGAAGTCTTCCAGGAGCCCACAGCCCCACCAGCATCTATCAGAAGTGTTTGGAAAAATGGAGTGTAGTTTCTGGGGGTGGAGATACCATTTTCTACATAATTTTAAAATGGGCTTCCCTCAAAAACATGGAGCGGTTATATTTGGTGATATCTTTCTAGAGGGACCCCCATTGTTTCTCTGTGATAGGAGCCTGTAGTATGTCATCCCAAAAGTGTAACTGCACCAAATGAGGGACAAAATGCTGAATGATTCAAACATTCTCCCCCAGTCAAGAGATCTGGGTTAGATCCATTGATCTTTTACCCACTACACCACCCCAGGTTGGACCCAAAACCCTGTGCCTCATGGGAACAGTCCAGACCAAACTGCCAAGCCAGGTCCTCTCTGGACTGGAACAAAGCATCCTGGGACTGGTTTTGGGGTATGTCACCCTTCATCAGTCAGGCTAGCTTGAATCCAGTGGCCCATTGATCAAGAGACCCACATCTGGGCATACCCATCCCACTCAGGGCGAAAAGTGTAACTGCAACAAATGATAGACGGATTGCTGAATGAGTCAAAGATTCTCCCCCAGTCAAGAGATCTGGGACCGGTTTCGGGGTATGTCACCCTTCATCAGCCAGGCTAGCTTGAATCCAGTGGCACAGTGAGCAAGGGACACATGTCTGGGAATACCCGTCCTACTTATGGCGAAAAGTGTAACTGCAGCAAATGATATACGGAATACTGAATGATTCAAACATTCTCCCCCAGTCAAGAGATCTGGGTTAAATCCATCGCTCTTTTGCCCACTACACCACCCCAGGCTGGACCCGGCCATTTGCAAATCAGTCTTGACCCTGTGCCTCATGGGAACAGTTCAGACCGACCTGCAAAGCCAGGTCCTCCCTGGACCGGAAACAAGCATCCTAGGACCGGTTTCGGGGTATGTCACTGTTAGACCTGGCACCATTGGCGTGGGTCTCCCTTCCATTTTTTGCTGTTGCCTCATGTGTTTTTGCTGGTTATAGATGCTTTGGGCACTGTGCCACTGCTGTTCAGTGCCACCGTGCAAGTGCTCCCTATGGTAAATTGAAGTATGGATTAGTGACTCCATGATTGGCTTGATTGGTTTACTTGTCAGACCCTAGTACAGTGCACTGCGTGTGCCCAGGGCTTGTAACCAATGCTGCTGGTGGGCTTGCAGCACTGATTGTGCCACCCACCGGAGCAGCTTGTAAAGTGTGTCTCAGGTCTGCCATAGCAGAGCCTGTGTGCAGCCTAGTACTGCCATTTTGATTGGGCAAGTGAACCCACTTGCCAGTCCCTAAACCTTCCCTTTTATACATATTAGTCACCTCTATGGTAGGCCCAAGGGCAGGGTGAATTGTAGGTAAAAGGTAGGACATGCCCTCATGTGTGTGGCATGTCCTGATAGTGAATTACAGCCATTTTCGTTTTTCACTATTGCAAGGCTACCTATTCCCCATAGGCCAGAATGGGCAGTTTGATTATTACATTTTATAATCCTAACTGACTACGGCAACATGGTAGAAATTTGAGTTTAGTATGCCTGAACTCAGAATGATAAAATACATCTTTTTGTGAAGTTGGTTTTAACATTCTGTGTTTGAAAATACCACTTTTAGAAAGTAGGTCTTTTCTTGTCTAACCATCCAAACCTGCCTCTGCTAGGCTGTGTATTCCTTGTCTGGAGTTTGAGTGACAGGGCTGGGGGATTCCAGGAGACAGGGTGAGTCAGCACAAGGCTGAATAGAGAGATCTGCATCTAGATGGGTGGGAGGAGTTGCACCTGGGACCTGAATAGGGTTGTGCCTTCCCTCCACAATACTGGCTCCACCTCCTTTGGTGTGTCTGATGTCCCTGCCCTGCACAGTGAAAGGAAAGCAGGAGACATGTCAACAAAGTGCTCCAGGACTGACCAGAACTGGTTTGGGCTAGGCAAAGGCCTCTCTGCCTTCAGAGAACAAAGAGAAAAGTAGTATAAATATTGGGACCCAGACCCAAGAACTTTAGATCACTTCTGGGAATCAAGACAAACCTTTGCTGAGTAGAAGAACCAGGAAGCTGAAGTCTCAGGGATACAAAACTTCATTAACCAGCTTCCCCCTGAATTCCCTTGCTGGGAATTGAAGGGCCTGCTGTTGTGCTGGGCCTTCTGAGAGACTGCGTGTCGCTGGGCGCTGGAAGCGCGACGTAACAACGAGAAGCGTGTCGCCGCCGCAGCTGCTGTCATCGCATCGCCGCGGAAGCGAGCCGCCGCTGTCATCATCGCATCGGCGAAGCACGGCACATTGCCGGAGAAGCGGGACGCTGCCACAGAGGTCATCGTCGCATCACCAGAGAAGCGCGTCACAGGGCCTGTCGCGGCTCCAAAGATCATCGAGTCGCTGCACGGCCGTCGGGCGTGCACGCATCACACCAACATTGTCGGATCGCAACCAGGACGCCATTTTGTCGCATCGCACCGGAGAAGAGTATCGCATCGAGGTGCCAGCATGTCGCATCGCACCGGAGAGCAGTAAGAAACCGACGCATCAACTCCCCACACAGTAAGGAAGCGAGCATCAACTCCACTGCACAGCAGTAAGGAACCAACGCATCCACTCCCCTGTGTGTAAGGAACCGACGCATCACCTTCCCTGCGACCCTTTTGTTTTCTTTGCGTTACGCATTTAAGGTACATTGAGAGTAAAGTGTCGCATTTACAACTTGAGAGAACTGAGCTATTTTATATCATTTGAGAGACTATTTTTGAGTACAGTATTGTGGATTTATGTTGTTATTACTGTATGTGTTCACAAATGCTTTACACACTGCCTCTGAGATAAGCCTGCCTGCTCGTGCCAAGCTACCAAGGGGGTGAGCAGGGGTTATTTTAGGAGTGTAGCTCCTTACCCTGACTAGACGCAAGGGTCCCTATTTGTCACAGGTACCTACCTATGCCAACTAGAGACCCCCAAATCTAACATTGGTGGTCAGCGGGGATGATTTGGACTTGCATTTGTGATTCATATACAGTGATTGGTGTACACTACTAGTGAGTGCAGATCATAACGCGACCACATACTTTGAGAGAATTTTTCCTTGGAACTTCTTTTCTAATTTTGATTCCTGAGAACTGTCAGTCTTTTTGCTACCATGAGCAAGACAGTGGTCCCTGAAAACAAAAAATATTTGCACATATAATAAATATAGCCAAGGTTGGTACTATATTTTAGCCAGTGTCCAGCCGGACCTGGGAGCTTTAATAAGTAGGAATAATTATCAGCAATTCAAGGGATGTAAGTCCAGTTATAGTGGGACACAAGCCTGTATCCAGCGAATTACATATCAGGAGGACATACAATTGTGAAACAAATTCAGGCAATTATAATGATGTTTTGTTTGATAAAAAGTAGTGAAACATCTTAATACAGATTTTGCCACCTTCACAGTGTATTGTATACACAGTTTCTAAATGTGTAAGGTAGGCAACACAGTCGACGACGTTTCGATCCTTATCTGAGAGATTTCGGATCATCATCAGGACTACACAGTTAAATTGCCCATGTTAGAATGCCTGCAGTTGCCACATAAGGCAACTAAGTTAGCGCCGCGTCTTGGCCAGGAGGCCGTGATGTAAAATATAACAGGGCGAGTTAATACCTTAAGTGTTATAGAGGTCCGTAGAGGGGGCACATACGGGAGATACCTCGGTGCAATGAAGGAGACATAGGATGAAAGCGCGATCGGTCAATGCCTGATGGGCTGCCAGATGGGCCCATCTGGCAGCCCATCTGGCAGCTGTTATATTTTACATCACGGCCTCCTGGCCAAGACGCGGCGCTAACTTAGTTGCCTTATGTGGCAACTGCAGGCATTCTAACATGGGCAATTTAACTGTGTAGTCCTGATGATGATCCGAAATCCCTCAGATAAGGATCGAAACGTCGTCGACTGTGTTGCCTATCTTACACATTTAGAAACTGTGTATACAATACATTGTGAAGGTGGCAAAATCTGTATTAAGATGTTTCACTACTTTTTATCAAACGAAACATCATTATAATTGCCTGAATTTGTTTCACAATTGTATGTCCTCCTGATATGTAAGTCGCTGGATACAGGCTTGTGTCCCACTATAACTGGACTTACATCCCTTGAATTGCTGATAATTATTCCTACTTATTAAAGCTCCCAGGTCCGGCTGGACACTGGCTAAAATATAGTACCAACCTTGGCTATATTTATTATATGTGCAAATATTTTTTGTTTTCAGGGACCATTGTCTCCTGTAATACTTGACTTCCCAAGGTCCCTGTCATATTACTTTGGGTGCCCTTGTCCTCTTGTTTACACCATGAGCAAGACAGCATCCATAGTATCTGTAGACATTGTATTGAAAGAAGAGAGAATTGATACTTACACTGTGCCTCATCTCAAAGCTTTGTGCAAAAAATGTAAAATCTCTGTGAAAGGCCTCACCAAGAAAGAGGAATACCAAAAGGAACTGAGGGCCTGGGTAGAATCTAGGATTGCCCTGGAGCATCCTGAGGAGCCAGCAGTGGAGGCAGAGGATTTAAATGGGCAGCTTGAGGGGCCAGTGGGCCTAACTGGAGGGAAAACACCTTCAGGGGCGGGCAGCAGTGTTTCTTCCAAAGGATTGTCCCCAGGAGAGCTGGAGGACAGAGCAAAGGAGAGGATGCATAAGCTGGAGCTGGCCAGGCTCAAAATGAATGGTGAGAAAGACATAGAGAGCAAGAAAATAGAGCTTGGGATGGAATTAGAGGTGAAGAAGTTAGCTTTAGAGGAAAAGAGAATGCATTTTGAGCATGAGAGAGGATTGAGGGAATTGGAACTCAAGGCCAAAAGTTTAGGGGTTCCTCCCTCTGGTGGCAGCATACCACCAGTGCAAGTAGAAGCAAGAGCTTACATCCCCAAAGATGTAGTTAAAGATTTCCTCAAGAATGAGGATATTGGTCAGTGGTTTAGGGCTTATGAAGCTGCAATGTTGGCCCACCGGGTCCCTGAGAAGGATTGGGGAGCGGGGTTGTGGGGCCGCTTTGTTAGTGATGGGAGGGACACTTTGTTGGATTTGCCTACAGAGGAGCAGATGTCCTATACCCACATGGAGGGAGCCCTAATGTCCAGATCTGGTTTGACCCCAGAGTTATACAGACAAAGGTTTGGAAATTGCAGAAAACTGGAGTCTACCACTTGGGTGGAATATGTGTCTTTCTTTTGCAGAGCAGTGGATGGTTGGGTGAAGGGTAGCAAAGTGGGTACGTTTGAGGCGCTCTATGATTTGTTAGCATGGGAGCACTTGTCCAATAACTGTTTTTCAGAGCTACGCCAGCATCTTATTGATAGCAAGCTAACTAACCCTAGGAAGCTTGCTGAGTAGGCGGACCGCTGGGTGAGCACCCTGGTCCAGAAGGGTCATGGGGGAAGACTTCGCCAAAGGTGGGCAAGGTCGCCAGCAGAAGAGTGGGGAGGACAAGGGTAAACAGAGGGAGTTCCAGAAAGGGCCCCAAAGTAATCCCCAAGGAAACCAAGGGAAAAGTTCCCAGCCTCCCCTTGAGAAGAAGGCAGTGGCCCCGACAGATAAACGGGCCCAAGACCTGTTTTAAGTGTGGTCTGGTAGGCCACTGTTCTTATGAAACTAGATGTCCCTTGTATGGGAAGACAGCACCCACTGGTGCACCACCCCGGCAGTTGGCCAGCCCTGGGGGAAGAGATGGGTGCCCAAGGTGAGTGGGGACCCGCAGAGATGTCCCTTGTCTCTTTAGGAGACTGTGAGGTGGTCCACAGGACCCAGCTGCCTGATAACATTAAGAAATACAGGCAGTAGGTGACCATCAATGGCAAGTGGGTGGAAGCTCTTAGAGACACCGAAGCCAGTGTGACAGCTGTCAGTTGTTGGCTGGCTTCTGTAGTCCCCAATGCATTCTACCCAGTTGTTGCCGCTGACAACACAGAGAGCCACTGCAAGGTGGCACAGGTTCCCTTTGAGTGGGGGGGGGTCTCAGGGACTCTTCAAGTAGCTTTGAGGCCAGCCATGCCTGTCAATGGCTGTTAGGTAACGATCTGGAGAGCTCCCCTTAGGCTAAGGTGGAGCGGAGAGCTCATTTAGAGATGTTGGGTTTGCCTGAGTGGGCCTGCGTGACCACTCGGTCTATGGCAGCCAGTAAGGGTATTCAAGAGGACCTGGAGCCTGAGAAAATGGCCCAGGTACCTGCCTTAAAGAGAAGAGGTAGGAGGCACGGGAAACCGGCTCCTGAGATTCCCACGGCCCAGGAGGAGGCGGACCCTGAGGGGGATGCCCTGGAGACTACCGGGGAAGAGATTGCTGAACTGGCAGACCTGCCTGAGCTGACCCATTGGCAGCAGGAAGGAGGTCCCTCCAGGGAGGAGTTCTGTGAGGAGCAGAACAAGTGCCCTTCTCTTGTGGGTTTGCGGCAGCAGGCTGCAAACCAGGCAGCAGGTGATCAGTCTGGATCACATTGGATCTACTGGGAGAATGGTCTCCTGTATAGTGAGCCTAAGGTTGCTGAGCCTGGGTCAGCCCATGTGCTGGTGGTACCCCAGCGCTTCAGAGCCTTCCTACTGGGGCTGGCTCATGATGTGCCTTTAGCAGGACATTTGGAGCAGGACAAGACCTTTGAAAGGCTTGTCACCCACTTTTATTGGCCTCAAATGTGCAAGAGTTCAGACACTCATTGCAGGACCTGTCAGACTTGCCAGGCAAGTGGAAAGAGTGGGAGGAAGCACAAGGCTCCTCTCCAGCCATTCCCTGTGGTCAGCACCCCCTTTGAGAGGGTGGGCATTGACATTGTGGGGCCTCTGGATCCCAAGACAGCCATGGGCAACAGGTTCATCCTGGTCTTGGTGGAACATGCCACTCGGTACCCGGACGCCATCCCTTTGAGGACAGTGATGGCCCCCGTGGTGGGACGAGCACTGATGGGAATTTTCTCACGAGTAGGATTCCCTAGAGAGGTGGTGTCTGACCGATGTACCAATTTCATTTCTAAGTACATGAAGTCCCTGTGGCAGGAGTGTGGTGTAACCTACAACTTCACCACTCCTTACCACCCCCAAGGAAATGGGTTGGTTGAGAGATTCAACCGAACCCTAAAAGGCATGATTATGGGTCTGGAGGAACCTATGAGGCGTAAGTGGGATGTCCTCTGCTTTTTGAATACCGTGAGGTGCCACAGAAATCTCTAGGGTTCAGTCCCTTTGAGCTTCGCTATGGACACCCAGTGAGAGGACCTTTGAGTTTGGTCAAGGAAGGCTGGGAGCAATCTCCCAGGAAACTTCCCCAGGATGTATATAGCTACATGCTGTCCTTCAGGAACCAAACTAGGTGTTTCAGAAAACTCACTGAGGCGAATCTGGAAGCCAGCCAGGAGGAGATGAAGCGGTGGTATGACCAGAATGCCACTCTGGTAGAGCTTCAGCCTGGTCAGAGAGTGTGGGTCATGGCCCCGGTGGAGCCCTGTTGCCTCTAGGATAAGTGGACCGTACCATTTGAGGCGGTGGAGCGCAAGAGTCCGGTTACCTACTTGGTGGACTTGCGGTCTCCCTGGAACCCCTTGCGGGTCCTGCATGTCAGCCGCCTGAAGCCCCACTTAGAGAGGTCCGAAGTGGGCATGCTCCTAGCAACAGATGCTGGAATGGAAGAGGAGACAGCCTCTTCCTGACCTCCTGTCTGCAACAGAGCAAGATGGGTCAGTGGATGGAGTAAACCTCTCTTCTACCCTGACCCCTGAGCAACAGAATGACTGTCACCAGTTGCTGGGACAGTTTTCTGACCTGTTCTCCGTGATTCCCAGTGTCACTGATTGGTGCGTCCATGATGTAGACACTGGGGACAGTCCTCCTGTCAAGCACAAAACTTACAGGGTGACTGACAGGGTGAGAGCTTGCATCAAGGAGGAGGTCTCCAAGATGCTTGCGTTAGGGGTGTTTGAGTCCTCTAACAGTCCTTGGGCCAGTCCAGTGGTCTTGGTCCCAAAGGCTGCCACACCGGGTGTCACGCCAGAACTGCGGTTCTGTGTGGAATACCGAGGGCTCAATTCAGTCACCAGGACTGACGCGCACCCCATCCCCAGAGCTGATGAGCTCATTGATCGGTTAGGGGCTGCCCGGTACCTCAGCACGTTTGACTTAACGTCTGGATACTGGCAGATCGCCTTGACTGATGGGGCAAGAGAGAGGTCAGCATTCCCCACACCAAATAGGCACTACCAATTCCGGGTTATGCCCTTTGGGATGAAGAATGCCCCTGCCACCTTTCAGAGGTTGGTCAACCAGGTGTTGTTTGGACTGGATGAGTTCAGCGCCGCCTACCTGCATGACATTGCAGTGTTCAGCGCCAGTTGAGAAGAACATCGGCGCCACCTCTGGGAACTGTTGATGGCGCTGCGGAGAACAGGCCTCACGATCAAGGTGAGTAAGTGTCAGATCGGGCAGGGTTCCGTGGTGTACTTGGGACACCAGGTGGGGAGCGGCCAGGTGGCGCCCCTACAACCCAAGATTGAAACCATCCTGGCTTGGGAACCCCCCAAGACCCAGACAGAGGTGAGAGCCTTTTTAGGACTCACCGGGTATTACAGGAGGTTTGTCAAGGGGTATGGCAGCATTGTTGCACCCTTAACAGAGCTGACTTCCAGGAAGCAACCCAAGAGAGTGATTTCGAATGATACCTGTCAGAGAGCTTTTGATGCCCTGAAGACTGCCATGTGCACAGCGCCCGTGCTCCTGGCACACAACTTCTCAAAAGAGTTTATTGTGCGAAAACAGATGCTTCAGAGCATGGTGTAGGGGCTGTTCTACCACAGATTAATGAAGAGGGCCTAGATCAACCTGTAGCCTTCATCAGTAGGAGGTTACTTCCACTGGAACAGAGGTGGAATGCAATTGAGCGTGAGGCATTTGCTGTGGTCTGGGAACTGAAGAAGTTGAGACCATACTTGTTTGGGACTCACTTCCGGGTTCAGACAGACCACAGGCCCCTCAGATGGTTGATGCAGATGAGGGGTGAGAATCCAAAGCTGTTGAGGTGGTCCATTTCCCTACAGGGGATGGACTTCACGGTGGAACACCGCCCTGGTACAGAACACGCCAATGTTGATGGTCTGTCCAGATTTTTCTGCCTTAGTGATGAGAACTCCCAGGAGGTAGGGTAGTTCTCCCCACATTTCAGCTGGAGGGGACACGTGTTAGACCTGGCACCATTGGCGTGGGTCTCCCTTCCATTTTTTGCTGTTGCCTCATGTGTTTTTGCTGTTTATAGATGCTTTGGGCACTGTGCCACTGCTGTTCAGTGCCACAGTGCAAGTGCTCCCTATGGTAAATTGATGTATGGATTAGTGACTCCATGATTGGCTTGATTGGTTTACTTGTCAGACCCTAGTACAGTGCACTGCGTGTGTCCAGGGCTTGTAACCAATGCTGCTGGTGGGCTTGCAGCACTGATTGTGCCACCCACCGGAGCAGCTTGTAAAGTGTGCCTCAGGTCTGCCATAGCAGAGCCTGTGTGCAGTCTGGTACTGCCATGTTGACTGGGCAAGTGCACCCACTTGCCAGTCCCTAAACCTTCCCTTTTATACATATTAGTCACCCCTATGGTAGGCCCAAGGGCAGGGTGCATTGTAGGTAAAAGGTAGGACATGCCCTGATGTGTGTTCATGTCCTGATAGTGAATTACAGCCATTTTCGTTTTTCACTATTGCAAGGCTACCTATTCCCCATAGGCCAGAATAGGCAGTTTGATTATTACATTTTATAATCCTAACTGACTACGGGAACATGGTAGAAATTTGAGTTTAGTATGCCTGAACTCAGAATAATAAAATACATCTTTTAGTGAAGTTGGTTTTAACATTCTGTGTTTGAAAATACCACTTTTAGGAAGTAGGTCTTTTCTTGTCTAACCATCCAAACCTGCCTCTGCTAGGCTGTGTATTCCTTGTCTGGAGTTTGAGTGACAGGGGCTGGGGGATTCCAGGAGATAGGGTGAGTCAGCACAAGGCTGAATAGAGAGATCTGCATCTAGATGGGTGGGAGGAGTTGCACCTGGGACCTGAATAGGGCTGGGCCTTCCCTCAAAAATTCTGGCTCCACCTCCTGTGGTGTGCCTGATGTCCCAGCCCTACACTGTGAAAGGAAAGCAGGAGACATGCCAACAAAGTACTCCAGAACTGACCAGAACTGGTTTGGACTAGGCAAAGGCCTCTCTGCCTTCAGAGAACAAAGAGAAAAGTAGTATAAATATTGTGACCCAGACCAAAGGACTATAGATCACTTCTGTGAATCTGGGAGAGGAGTTGGCCTAACGGCTAGGACACTCGGCCTCGGACCTGGGGAAGTGGGTTCGAGTCTCGGTAATGACGCTGAACATCCTGTGATTCTGGGCAAATCACTTAATCTCCCCGTGCCTGACAGAAAATGAATGTGTGTCCTCATGTAACGTAATTGGTGCTATGTAAAGTGCTCTGATACCTCATTGGATTCAGGTCAAGTTCGCGCTATATAAAACTCTGCAAACAAAAAAAAAGACGAACCTTTGCTGAGGAGAAGAACCAGGAAGCTAAAGGAGGAGACTACCCCTGTGCTGTGTGTTTGGGGGTTGGCCTGCAGTGGTTGTTTCATTACCAAAGAGAGGAGAAAAGGACTGAGTGGGCTTTCTATCAACTTGAAGAAGAATCTCCAAGGGCTTGAACTAGAGCTTGCCTCCTGCCTGAAGTCTCAGGGATACAAGACTTCACCAACAAGCTCCCCCCTGAATTCCCTTGCTGGGAATTGAAGTGCCTGCTGTTGTGCTGGGCCATCTGAGAGACTGCGTGTCGCTAGGAGCTGGAAGCGCGACGCAACAACGAGAAGCGTGTCGCCGCCGCAGCCACTGTCATTGCATGACGAGGAAGCGAGCTGCCGCTGTCATCATCGCATCGCCGCAGCGCATCGCCGGAGAAGCGGGACGCTGCCACAGAGGTCATCATCGCATCACCGGTGAAGCGCGTCGCAGGGCCTGTTACGGCTCCAAAGATCATCGAGTTGCCGCATGGCCGTCGGGCGTGCACGCATCACACCAACGTTGTCGCATCGCTACCAGGACGTCATTTTTTCGCATCGCACTGGAGAAGAGTATCGCATCGAGGTGCCAGCGTGTCACATCGCACCGGACACCGGAGAGCAGAAAGAAACCGACGTATCAACTCCCCACACAGTAAGGAAGCGAACATCAACTCCCCTGCGCAGCAGTAAGGAACCGACGCATCAACTCCCCTGCTTGTAAGGAACCGATGCATCACCTTCCCTGCGACCCTTTTGTTTTCTTTGCGTTACGCATTTAAGGTACATTGAGAATAAAGTGTTGCTTTTACAACTTGAGAGAACTGAGCTATTTTATAACATTTGAGAGACTATTTTTGAGTACAGTATTGTGGATTTTTGTCGTTTGGTCTTGTGTTAAGTATATAATACTTATTTTTATCATATAACCTGTGTGGTGTCCATTTGTAGTGTTGTCACTGTATTACTGTATGTGTTCACAAATGCTTTACACACTGCCTCTGAGATAAGCCTGCTTGCTCGTGCCAAGCTACCAAGGGGGTGAGCAGGGGTTATTTTAGGAGTGTAGCCCCTTACCCTGACTAGACGCAAGGGTCCCTATTTGTCACAGGTACCTACCTATGCCAACCAGAGACCCCCAAATCTAACAGTCACCCTTCATCAGCATCCTACAACCTTCTCTGTCTCGGAGCTTGATGTGGGCTGAGAATGAGAAGCAGGGCAGACAGGAAGAAGACACAGCCTTTAGTCGTGTTACCGGTTTAGGCAAACCTTTCTATGGGGAGCAGATCCCTGGTTGCAGCCTGTCGCACCTGGGGTTGCTGTATCCAGTGTTTCAATTGAACATAATGGTATTCTTCTGTAGGCGGTAGCTTGAAACGGACAGCACAGACCGCGAAGGACGCATCTTTCCCACCTGGAAGAGGTCCGATATCATGAGGCACCTCCCCTCCCTCCATTTATCAAAGTGCCCTTCTCAAGCGCTGGGGGAAAGGTGAGGTTGAACTGAATAGGGGTATAAGGGGACGGGAATATTGTCACCAGCAGTGTTTTTGTCACACTATCCCACACCTTCAATGGGGATACTCAAATAGGCGTTGTTTGGCCTGTCTGATTTCAGCTTCCAGGGCAAATCCCAGATAGTTCTTCCCACAATCTGCCTGTCAATGTTTAGCCATATTTTGTCTGTGGCCCTAAGGGACCATTCCCCCAGGATCCGTAATTGAGTTGCTCTGTAATACAGAAGATAATCGGGGAGGGAAAGACCACCCTCCATGCCTGGTCTTCTCGAGAGATGCTAGGAAAGGCGAGTTCTCTGGTCTTGCTAAACTAATTTTGTGGTCATACTCTGGAGCTCTTTGAATAGGTCCTTGTCTATTGTGATGGGAAGGCCCTGGAAGAGATAAAGAAGGTGGGGTAGGACGTTCATTTAAATAGCATTTATTCAGCCTATCCACGTTGTGTAGGCAGAGCTCCATCTTGTGGGGGGATTTGGCTTTGTAGAGGTCTGCCAGTTCGAGGGTGATATTAATGCCCAGATATGTGATGCATTTCGAAAGGGGGAAGAGCCCTCAATGTCCTTCTGCATTTCTGGGGGCATTGTCAAATTAAGTAAGAAGGATTTAGAGAGATTTACCTTAAACCCCGACACTCGTTCAAAATGAGTAAGTTCGGCTGTACCGCTAGGGTTAAAAATAGGTATTAGGACATCGTCCGCGAAGAGCGAGATTTTGTGCTCATCTGAGCCAAAGCTAATGCCACTAATCCCCGGGTAGGATCTTATCCTCGCCGCAAATGGTTCAATACTGAGAGCAAAAAGCATGGGGTACAAGGGGCAGCCCTGTCTGGTGCCTCAAGCAAGGCTGAAGAAATCCGAAGCCACTCCAATCACCAGTACACAGGATCTCGTGCACACATAGTTAGCTCTCACCATTCCCATAAAGGCCTCACTAAACCCAGGGTGGCGTAGAGTGCACAATAGGAAGGACCAATCGACACGGCAAAGCCCTTCTCTGTGTCTAGGAAAAGAAGGGCAGCCGGAATGCATTTCTTCTGGACTTTATCTACCAAGTGGAATACTCTGTGGAGTTTGTCGTGGGTCTGATGACCTTTGATGAAGCCCGATTGGTCGAGGTGAATGAGAGTAAGTAAGACATCCTCTAGACTGCTGGCCAAGACCTTGGATTATAGTTTAGCGTCTAAATTCAGTAGGGCAATGAGCCTGTATGTAGCACATGATTGGGGGTCTTACCCTGCCTTGTAGATTATCATGATTACAGCCTCCCCCGTGGACGGAGATACACACTGGCTCGCTGCTATACCATTAAAGAGGTCTGTGAGGTGGGGAGTTAGCTTGGTAGCAAACGTCCGATGGAACTGGGCAGTTAGTCCATCAGGATCCTGAGCTTTCCGGAGCTTGAGACCATCTATTGCTTTCTGTACCTCCTTCTGTGTTATGGGACAACTAAGCTTGTCGTTGGCAGCTGGAGAGACCCGTAGGAGCACCAGTGAGTCCAGGTGCTGGGAATGGTCTTGTTCTAGTGGGGGATCAGTCGTATAGAGCGCACAATAGAAGTCACAGAACGCCTCTGCTTTTCCTGCCTCACTAAGGTGTATGGACCCCTTACTGTCGACTATCTGCTTGACATATTCTTTTTCTTGTTTGCTCTTTTCTCTGCTCTATTGCTATAGATGGCTTGGAGCATTCATTTTAGTGGTGTGACTTTCCGCAGAGAGTGGATGGACCGGGAGTTTTTGTGTGCCCTCTCTGCCTCTCGTAAATCCACCTCTAGTGATAATCTTTCCTCAGACGAGAGCTTTTTCAAGGAGGTGGTCAGTGCGATACATTGTGCCCTTATGATTGCCTTGAAGGCGTCCCAATTGAGTGAGAGGTGTCTGCGGGGACATTAGTGATGAAGAAGTCCTTGATCGACTTTCGTAGACCATCCTGGAGGAGCCTATCACGGCATAGAGTATTGGGACAGTACCACCTAGCAAGTTTGGAGCATGGAGATGGCCAGTTTAGGGGAATTGCTAGCGGAGAGTGGTCGGACAGTCTTATAGGGTGTAGCTGGGCACTCGTGATTGACTGTAGGAGTGATTGGCTGGCAAACATATAATCAATCCTGGAGTACGATCTGTGGGAAAAGAAAGAATAGTCGCGCATTGAGGGATTAAGAGCCCTCCAGACATCCAGCAGGCTCATTTGTTGCAGAGATGATTTTAGTGCTTTACTAGAGACCCCCCCTCCCCCCCGCAGCCCTCTGTGTGTTTAGTGTCTATTGTGGGATCCCAAATAAGATTAAAGTCTCCCATTAAGACAACGTCCCTCGCTGCAAAGCCCTCCAGAGTAGAATGAAATGTGAGGAGAAAGTCCGACTGCCCAGCGTTGGGAGCATAAACCGTGGCAATGGTGCAGGGTCGTCCCATTATCTCCCCCTTGACTATCAGAATCCTCCCCTCCCTGTCTTTTTTGGTGTCATGAGGTTGAAAGTGAATTGAAGAGTGAAACAGCAAGGTTACCCCATTCTGCTTCGCCACGTTGGATGAGCGAAAAATTTGTGGGTAATTTTTATGTTTCAAGCGGTGGTCTTCCCCTTTTCCAAGATGGGTTTCTTGTAGGGAAACCAGGTGTACCTGTTGGTTCTCCAGGAATTTCCACAAACGTTGCCACTCTTTAGGAGAGTTGAGGCCCCTTACATTCCATGACATAAAATTAACTACCATTTAAATAAAGTTGTGCCAGCTAAGCTGCGAGTGGAGGTGGATGGTCGCACGCACTTTTTTGATCGTCCCGAAGCGGCCGGGGACTGGCTGGATACTCTGTCTGGGGATCGGGATCGAGGGGGCGGGGGGAAGCGGTGGGGGGAGAGGGCTCGCCGGATCAGGACTGAGGGACTAATATTAGGCCTCGCTCGGGACAAAAATGATGCCACTTTTGACCATGCGTCTGTTCGCTTAAGTTCCCCTCCTATGGAGGTTGTGTGGGGTCTCTTGGGGGTTCTCCCTCCTCCTCTGGGGGTCTATTTAGTTTAACTATCTATGGGGCGACAGGCACACTGCACGTTGGGGGGGCTGTTTGGGCTCATGCAGGGGTGCAGGGAGGGGGGAGTTCTGTTGGGGTGGGTGGGCAGGGATGGGGTGTTGTTCGTTTTTATCACAAGGCAAACTTCTTTTTGTGTTGGTTCTAAGGTGCTCTCGGGGGGACGAATGATGGTTTCTGTGTATGATGGGGGGTAGGGAATTAACTTTGTTGTCTTGGAACGTTAATGGACTGGGGGACAGGATCAAACGAGGTGTGGTCCTGCAGTTTTTGAAGCGACTCTCGCCCGATGTAGTCTTTCTGCAGGAGACACACCTTATTGGCAATTCCTTCTGTGCCATGAATCAGCGTGGCTACCGCCTAGTGGCCCACTCGGGCTTCACGTCAGGCTCAAGGGGTGTGGGTATCATGGTAAAGAACTCGCTCCCGTTAGAAATTGATGAGGTGCTCCACGATGATAGGGGACGTTACACTGTCTTGGTGGGGAGAATGGAGGGCAAAGTGGTTGTCTTTGTGTCAGTATACGTCCCACCGGGGCTACAGTCGACCACCTTTGCAGACCTGGGGCGCCTCCTCCTTGGCCTTCCGGGGGGGCTTCTGGTGGTGGGGGGGGATTTCAATGCGGTGGTTTCTGGGACTGTGGATCGTCACCCCCCTAGGGACCTCCCCCGGGCACAGGCGTGGCTATCCGGCCTCTTGGATACACTGGGATTGGTGGACTGCTGGCGCTTAAAACATCCCACGCAGCTGCAGTACACCTTCCACTCGGGGGCCCATGGTAGTCTCTCACGGCTTGATTATGTCCTTGTCCCGGCGGCCTATGTCGGGAGGGTGGGGGAGGTGCGCCATTTGGCACGGGGTATCTCAGACCACTCCCCGCTCCTGTTACATTTCGATGTCTTTCCGAGGGGTGAGGGCAGGGTGGTCCCAATCAATTCCTGGTACCTGCGCGACCCCACCATTCGCGCTGACTTGATTAAATCCCTCCAGCGATATTTTGATGAGAATGTGGGGTCAGTGCCTTCGGCTATCTCCCTGTGGGAGGCCTTCAAGACAGTACTCAGAGGGGAGGCCCTATCCCTTATTTCCCACGCCCGGAGGCGCGAGCGGGAGGAGGTGACCCGGGTGGAGGCTGAAATAGCCGAGTTGGAGGGTAATCTAGAAGATGGGGTGACGGATGCTGCACTACATGTCCTCCAACTCAAACAATCGGCCTATAGGGCCCTCGTCACGGAGGCGGCCAGGGGCCTTAGTAGAGAGCAACAAGGGCGACTGTATGATGTGGGTGATAAGGCTGGTAAATTGATAGCGTGGTTGGATAAAAAGGAGAGAGCGAATCGTGTGGTCCCGCTGATTGAGAAAACGAATGGTGTGTGTGTAACTGAGCCAGAAGAAATTGTCTCCTGTTTCGCGGATTATTTCCGCGAGGTGTATTCCCCGGTCTCTTCCTGCTCTGAAGAGGATTCCCGTGCCCTACTCAGGGATATCGCGCTGCCGTCCCTTTCCGGGGAGGACAGGGTGTCGCTGGACGCCGCTCCCACCTCCGACGAAATCGCCCTTGCCATACGCTCGGTCGCTTCTGGCAAGGCCATGGGCCCGAATGGTATCCCTATTGAGTTGTATAAGTTGCGACCGGATACACTGGTTCCCCACCTCCGCGCAATGTTCCTGGCGGCCCACTCGCTGGGCTCCCTCCCGCTTGACCAGCGTCTGGCTACAATCGTGGTGATCCACAAGGAAGGGAGACCTCGGGACCGGGTAACTTCCTATCGGCCTATCTCACTACTGAATGCGGAGCCCAAAATTCTCGCCAAGGTACTGGCCAATCGGCTGGTCGGTGTGGTGGGCGATCTGGTTCATCAGGACCAGTCCGGCTTTATTCCCCATCGCAACACAGCCCTTAACCTGCGGCGTTTGCATGGGGTGCTCGCACGCGTCCCATTTATACGGGAACCGGCCATTTTGGCGTCCTTGGACGCCACCATGGCGTTTGATACGCTTGAGTGGCCATACATCTGGGCGATGCTTGCGAAGTTTGGATTTGGCCCAGGATTCATCAGTTGGGTCAAATTGTTGTATTCGGGCCCATTGGCGCAGGTGGTGGTGAACGGAAGAGTATCGGCCCCGTTCGAGCTGGGCCGGGGCACGCGACAGGGCTGTCCCTTATCGCCGCTTCTTTTTGCACTTGCCTTGGAGCCCCTGGCGGAGTGGCTGCGGTGGGAGCCTTCCATCCGTGGTCTCCGTTGGACCCCCGAGTATGAGGACCGCGTATCCCTATACGCTGATGACATCCTTCTGTACCTAGCCTCCCCACGTAAATCACTTATAGTGCTGGTTGATGTTTTACATTCATTTGGTCGTAACTCCGGTCTCGTCATCAACTGGGCTAAATCGTGCGTGTATGTTCTCTCTGGGGAGGCTCCTATTCTCCCGCGGGGCTGTCCGATCCAGATCGCCCCGCAGGGATTTCGGTACCTGGGTGTCTTCATTACTCTGGACCCGGAGGCCCGGTATGAACGGAACCTGCTTCCCCCCCTCCAGCGCCTGCAGGTAGATGTCGCACGCTGGCGGCGCCTGCCGCTTTCGCCGCTCGGCCGGGCGGCATTGTTCAAGATGATGTCTCTGCCGCGTTTCCTGTACGCTTTGCAGAACACTATGGACTTAGTCCCGGCGCGCTACTTCCGTGAGGTGGAGAGCCTGCAACGCCGCCTGTTCTGGGACGGGAGGCCGCGTATTGCCCTGGCGAAATTGACGCTCCCATGGTATGACGGGGGGATTGCCCTCCCGGATATTAAACGGTACTATTGGGCCTCCCAGCTAGCTGCAATTAACCATGGCCTATACGGGCCCGCCTTAAACCCGGCATTCGAAATGGACAAGATGCTCCTGCCAGGTGGCGACTACAATCGAGCGCTCTATTCTAGCGCGCCCGACGCTCGTCTGACGGGCCCAACGCGTGTCATGGTGCAAGTGTGGCACGCGGCCAATGCAGCTATGGGGTGGAAGGACCGTTTGACCCGGGCGTCACCACTATACGCGTCTGAGCGGTTGGGCTCCCTGTGGACCTCTAAGGGCTTTGAGAAGTGGGACATAATAGGCATCAGTAAAGTGGGGGATCTCTGGACGAGGGGAGGATTTAAAACGTTCGATATGCTGCAGACGGAATTTCAGTTGCAGGGCAGTGAATACTTTCGGTATTTGCAGGTCCGTCATGCGCTGGGCTCCGTCTTTTCGGACGTTGCCTCCATCCCGGAATATTCCCCCCTGGAGGATAGAATGCTGGATGGGCACGTCCCGGATAGCACGATCTCACTGATATACAAAAAGCTGATAAACGACCGCTCGGGCCTGTTGACCGCCCTTCGTGCGGCTTGGGTTGCCGATGGGCTGGAGTTGGACGACGAGGACTGGACCTCCGCGGTGGCCTCCCCGAAAGAGGTGGCCATACCGGCTCGCCTTCGCTTCGTCCAGCTCAAGATACTCCACCGGGTCTACATGACGGGGCCAAAGCTTCTGCGTATGGGCTATGCTGGAGATGGGTTGTGTAAGCGTGGGTGTGGTGCTTTGGGGACCTTTCTGCATATTTTGTGGGAGTGCCCGGAGGTGGAGGGGTTCTGGCGTGGTGTACATGAGGTGCTGCGACTGGATACGCATGTGGCGCTGTTGCCCGAAGCGAGGAGATGCCTGTTGAATGTGTGGGAACCGACTGATTACTCGGCGCCGCAGACGTGGTGGGTGACTCTGGGATATATGATAGCCAAGCGTGATATTGCCCAACTGTGGGGATCCCAGAGGCCCCCGACGGTCTCGGCCTGGAAAGAACACATGGACTGGTGCATGTTCCATAAATGTATGTCGTATGTTCCTGTCATTGCTAGCGGCCGGCCGGAAGGTTGTAGGCCCATACTTGTATACTCTTGAGACTTGTAATAAACGGTTTCAAAAAAAAAAATAAATAAATAAATAAATAAAGTTGTGTATCCTCCCCAAAAGGACCCAAGCTCTGTAGTGTCCACCCGGTCATCAGCACCACCAACCCCGTCCCCCTCCCGCCCCCCCTTTTGATCCATTCAAAACGTACACATGTTAGGCACCACGTTAAAAACACTAACAATAAACTAAACCAATAACAGTTGTGTAGGAAGTCCACAAAGCCACCAAAGGCCTTCATATTCTGGTGGCTTCTGGGGCAAGACCATTCCCGCTCCTAGAGCCCTGTGAGAATTTCTCTTCCTGAGGTGACATGCAGTGCCTGGAGCTCCCAGAGAATCAATCATGTTAGGTTCAGTCATAGTCCATCTAACCGCTCAGCTAGCCCTCACGGTCTGCACATCCCTGCTGTGGTTCAGACTAACGGTGCAGGGCTAGCCAGCCACCTCCTCTTGCCCTCTGCTTCCCACCACTGTTCTCCCACCTGGCCATAGTGCCAATATCGGCAACTGTAGTCACATAACACACATAATACATCAATAAACCACACAACACTTTTTGTAAGTGGAGAAATATTGCTGCAGGTTTATTAGCATAACCAATATGCAAACATGGTGGGTTATCTTACGGGCGATCCCAGGGCAGGCCAACCCCTATGCCGCCTGCCCGTCTGATAAGCCTAAATTACACCGTGGCAGTCGCCAATTGGTGCATACCAAATCGTGGGAGGTGCCACCCCTCCCATCCGTGGACCACCAGTCCACTTGCTTACTCACGCCCCCCCGAAAGAGGTGGGCAGAGCGTATTATGGCAGCCCCCGGTTGCTCAGACCCACAACCGCCCGTAGGACTAACGGGGCGCCGTAGTTCTTCCAGGGGACAACGCTAAGACATCCCAGGGTATCCTTGCTTAGCACCACGCTGTGCTGCTGCATGAAGTACCCCATGGTATCTGCAGACTCTGGATCACCCTGTAACTCCTCCTGCAACACAAAATAACATGTTAGAAAACCTAACCCCCCCCTCACACCTTGTACCTCCGGCTGCCGGGTAAGCGGAGGGGCGGGCAAGGCGAGACGGAGAGGGACAAGAGGGCTAAGGATGGGGCGGGGATAGCCTAAATACCCCTGTCCCCTCCCCCTCCCCGGAAATGGGTTGGCCAGACGTCTTCCCTGGCCGTGGCCCAGGGACTAGACCGGCGACTCCAGTGCCTTCCTGTGGCACTAAGGCGGCCTCCCTTTTACCCCCCGGGCAGCCTTGCAGAGTGCTGCACGGTGGGCCGTCTTTCCCCACGGCCTGCAGGAACACTGGGCGTACTGCAGGTCCCATCAGGGCCCAGGTCCAGCCGCCTCTCCACATCGGTGCTGGTGGGCACGTCCCCGGGAGGCGGCATCGCACAGCAGGCTCCATGTCAGAGATCTTACCACAGCTGTGGTATGCAGACAGCCTTGACGTCTAATAGCCACCGGGCGCCGTCACCATCTTAGATTTCCTCCACAGCTTCTCCGTCCCAGTCCGGGCTTGGAATGAGCACTCCCTCCGTCTTATGGTGCTCCTAGATGTGTTTGCTTGTTATTGCGCGCTGGGTAGCGGCATCCCTGGGTGTTTTCACCGAATGCCGCACGCCGTGGCAATCAAACTCACAGGGCTCCAGGCAGAGCCAGTCGGAGTCACATCCTCGCAGCCATGATGGTTGGCCACGCCCCCTCTTCAATGACCTTTTTAATGGCCCTACGTAAGGGGAGTGTCTCTGGCTTCTTCTGATATGGCAGACGAAATACTCACTCTTCTCCACCAAAGAAGCCACAGGGAATACCATGTTTATTCTTATATGATGAAGAACTTTTTTTTACTGAGCACCTTGACTGAACCTTCCCTTTACATCTTCCTCCTCAGTTTGCACATTCACATCATCTTGGTCTGCACGTGTTGATTTTGGGGAAGCAGGCGTGTCTTATGATTTAAAAGTCACTGCCACAGCCAATTTAATCATCTGTTGAATATTGGCCATTGTGGGGACTGCCTAGGAATCTTCTCATCAAATATGCCAGGATTATAGTCCTTTATGTTTTGCCTTTTTTCTGATCACTTCCTATGCTGTTCCATGTTGGCATCATGCACCTCTGGATTGCAGCTTCTCAAGGTGGCATTCTAAATGTTTAAGCCACTAGGCTGTCAAAGACTGCTATTCTTAAAAGAAACAGGGCAAGTCCCGCTTTATCCTGTTGCTAAGCAACTGTTCTCATGAGACTCCACCATTTTGGGGTCTCGCATGGCCGATATCCGCAGTCCGTGCCTGCTTCTACGCTGTGTGTGGGGCCGCTACAACAGGACCTCTTAGGTAAGCATAGAGCCACCATAGCAGTCCCCCGTTTTAAGAGTTAAATGGCATAATATAAGATCACTTATCTGTGCCTGGTGGTTGACTGCACAGAAACGAAAAAAACAGGAAGTGATGTAGGCTAACTTCCCTTTTAAATTATTTACATACTATGTGAAGGTCAGCCATCTTCTTCACTACGCTACTGTAGCCTTCAAACTTTATAAATCCACTCTCATAGGTGTAATCCAACACTCCAGAACATGTACAGCTTAACTCCACAATCCCCTGTGAAAACAGACTCTCACCAGTGTAACTAGACTCTCACCAGCATAACAGCCTCTCCCCTTATAGGCCAAAGTCAACCCAAGCGTCTCTCAATCTTTCCCAGAGCACGCCAACCCTGCCCAGTGTAAATTGACACTTCCTACTATAACCAGATTTCCCTTCGTGTGTTTTTCCAGTTTTATATAGCGCAAACTTGGCCCAAGGTCATTTTAGCGCCCTCTGGACCGCCTGATTTAATTGCACAGGGTCATATTCAATTTTCTTTTAGGCACGGGGAAATTAAGATATCTGCAGAGAATGGCAGCATGCTGAGCCAATGCCAGGATTCAAACTACTTCCCCAGTGCCAAACATGGTCGCTCTGGTCATTAGGACAAATGTTCTTTTTATGGTCTGGCTTGACAGCACACTAGACAATTATGTGAGAAACACCAGAAGAGGGGCTTTGAGTCCACCCACATGTTGGGAGCCAGAAGAACACATTATGAATAGGCAGAAGTTGTTTGCTTCCACACATAAGTGCTCTCCACAGAGCAGTGATCGTTTTTTGATTTATCGAGGTGCCTGAGCTTGAACTTTCAGGGGCATACACATAACATTGTAATGCTAATAAAGCGTCTTAGATAACTAGATAATGTATTGTGTTTTTCTCTGGCAGTTTCACAGATGGGAGGAGGGCAGACATTAAGCAGTGCTTTAGGAAGGGTGAGGGGGAGGCATGGGGAGAAAAGTTTAATTGCACAAGTAAACAAAATAGTTAACGAGCAAAGAGGCAGGCCAACTAAAAAAGAGTTATCTCTAAGTATAAATAACCTGATCAATAAGAACATATGTAAGAGGTCAGTCCTCATGGGACGATACAAAATTCCAAGAGGAGGGACTATTAAGTGTATTCACCAGCGAAAAGCCAGCTTTTCTAAAGGATAGCAACAGGAACCAATAAAAAAGATGGGTGTTTTTTCAAGCCCTTATCCTAGATACAGCATGTTGCAAAGAGACAGCGCTAGCGCTGCCTAGGTGAGACCTAAAAAGGAACGTGAATAACATTGGTGGGGCATGAACTATGCGCTGTCACATTCGAATACACACAAACTGCGCCCACGATGAGCATTAAGGTACAGCTCTAGACACCGAAGCCATGGGGCAGAGTTTGAGACACTTCTTTTAGTTTCGGACAGAGAGCCTGATTCAGAAAGGCCCTCTGCACTTGTGGCGGAAAACCCGTACTCTTGGGAGAGTCTCTGTACTCGGGCGTAATCTCCTCAATGAGAATTCTCATTGTGGAGATTCCGTCCGAGTGCGGAGACTTCCCCACGACTGCAGGCCCCCCACTATGAGTGCAGAGGCCATTTGTGAATCAGACCCTGAATGTGGTCCCTAGTTGCTCATGCTCCCCCGCTCCCCTTTTCTCCCACTGCTCCTCTATCCCACTTGGGGTGGAGAGTGGGTCAGAGTGGCAGTACAAGGGAAGACCTCGGAGACAGTACACACTGTACTCCTTTCATGTGCGTCGCATTCATTCCTCTGTGTGTTTTTTGGAGCCTATACTCTAAGTATAAAGGATGATACCACAATACAAATTATTTAATCAGGAAGTCAATGTGTTTTGTAATTGTTCTTAGTAAAATTATAGCCCTGCTCCATAAGAGGCGGAGATAGTGATATGCTACCTCAAATTATTTACTCTATCCAGCCCTCTCAGGTGTGGCAGGTTCTGGCACGACTACTTGTGGACATCCCATGTACTAACATTGATTGAGGCAGTGATGTGTTCTAATTCCAATATTACAGCAGGGGTGTCATGAACCCCCAGCTTTAGCAGCTACAGCAGGGGTGTGGTTCTTGATGGGCCTCGTCTATCTGCAACTCGTCAGATAAAGGTTAATATTTAACATTAAAGGGTGGATGCGTGAATGAGTGAGAAAAAGGATGTATGTAAGGATGAATGTGTAAGTAAAAAGGGTAGGTCGATAGTGGATGATGGATGGATGGACGGACGGGCGTACCGATGGGTGAGTGAGGGAAAAGATAGAGGAATGAGTGAAATGATAGATGGATGAGTGAAAGAGTAAATGGATGGATAGGTGGATGATGGGTGGATGCAAGACTGAAAGGATAGATGGATGAATGAAAGGATGGCTGGATGAATGAAAGGACAGATGTAAAGATGGATGAATGAAAAAATGATGGATGGATGAGTGAAAGGGTGGGTGGGTGAGTGAATGGGAGGATGGACGGATGAGTAAAAGGGTGGGTGGGTGAGTGAGAGAGGGAATGGATGGATGAGTGAAAGAATTGATGGATAAGTGAAAGGGAGGGTGGATGAATGGATGAAAGGATGGATGGATGATGAATGAAAGGGTGAATGGATGGACGAATGAGTGAAATGATGGCTGGATTAGTGAAAGGATGGATGAATGGATGGATGATTGAAAGGATGGATGAGCGAGTGAAAGGGAGGGTGGATGGATGGAGTGAAAGGGTGGATAGAGGGAGTGAAAGGGTGGATAGAGGGATGGATGAGTAAAAGGATGGATGGGTTTGATGGATAGGCTTGGATATGGATAGGCTTGGATATGGATGGACAGACGGAGGGACCTGTGTGTGAGTATGAGCCCAAAGGTCTTGGGGGCGAGGTGAAGAGTTAAAGTTCTGGTGGTGAGTGGGAGCCTCAAGGACTTAGAGACACCAGAGCATTAATGAAGCTGAGGGAAAACAGAAGACTCTGGGAACACCATGATGAACTTGGCCCTTAATAAACTAAGGTTGAACAGAGCTAAGGGGGTACCTGAGGTTGAGAAGGTATTCAAGGGCACCGAGAGAGACGTAGCCTCTGGGGACCTCACTGCAAGCAGGAGAATCAGAGTCCAAGTCTGAGCACGTGCCTCTTGGGACCCAAGAGTGACAATGGGCTTCCGGGTCCTGAGGGTAACTGAGTACGTTGGGAACTAACTGATGATAAGCAAGACCCTTGAGGTGTTAGTAAATAAGTGACAACATATATATTTGCCCACCATCCTGAAGGGTTTCTTGGTGCTGGTTGGCGTGAGCAGGGCCCACTGGTCCCTGAGGATGAAGTCTCAAGACCCAAGAGTACGTTTGATCCTTTGGGATCCACTGGTCACCAGGAAGTGAGAATCCTTGAGAAGGAACAGAAACTTCAGGGCCTGATGGCCGACAGGACATTCAAGGATCTGAGGCCGAGCGCGGTGTGAAGGACCTAAGGTTGAGCAGCAGATTCAGGAACTTCAGGGCAAGGACAAGGTTTCTAGCCTGGATTAGGAGTGTCAGGGGACCTATGGGTGAGCTTCTTTGGAATCATCGTGCTTCCAGTCTTGGCCAAATTTACCAGGATTGCAAGTTTGAAAACACTTTTATTACCACAAATGTTTGCCAACATTAGCTCCATGATCCTAACCAATCAATTTTTTTTGCAAATGTGGGTTACATTTTTTTGGGCTACTATAGTCCGATTGCTGTACCAATCCAACGCTGTCGCTCCCCCTCATCTGTCCAGAGTAGCCAATCTCGCTAATGCAAAACCCTCCGTTCCTACTGACTAGATAACATAACACTTGCAAGAGAGCTTCCCTGGCTCAGGCGTCACGGCCAGGAAGAGGAAAGAGGAGTTTCCATGTTGAACCAAGCAAGCACTTTTTAGGCCTCAATGCCCCAATATGTAATAAAAACATGTGTCATTCAGGCGTAGAAAACAAGATGAACTTTATTATATTTTTTGATTACTTTTCTTTTTTCGTACAAATTATTATTAGTATATAGTAGTAGACAATGAGTACATTATTCTGAAGGAACATTTTTGCTGCTGTGTCGTTGTACACGGGCCGACCCCAGTCCTCCATGCACAGGGCTGAGGGCAGCGACTGCCATTTCACAAATGGGGAAAACACATTCCATAGAGGTAAAGTTTCTGTCAGATGCGAATGGAGGTGGGGTTCTGCAAGTCTGGGGCTGAAAGCACGTCACTGAATAGCAAGATGGCGCCTGGGTTATGCAAATGCAGCACTGCTCTGTAACTGTCTCTATGGCTGGGGTTCATACCAGGCCTAAGGTGTGACAGTATTTCAGACCAGGCTGCGTTTGGCATGGCATGAGAACGAGGGTGACAGGGGCGTAGCTTGAACTGTAAGTCTGGGGAGGGCGTTGGGGGAGTTTCAGATTTTCCAAAATCCATTATATGATAAGCAGGGCAGGAGGGGGACTTATGAAGCAGTAGAAAGTGAGAGGAGTGCGGATTGTTAGGGGTACTTAAAATGTTATATTTTGTAAAAATAAACCATTATAAGACTTTTAAAACAGAGACGAATGTGTGTATGAATGTAAAATTCCCAGGTGAAAGTCTGACAAGCACCTTACAATACCCGTCTTAAAGCACCTGTTATCAACTATTTGCTATAGAATACATTTATTAGGAGGGTGTAACACCCCAGACCCCTCCCCCCCATGCTACGCCCCTGGGGGTGTTTTATCAATATGGTGGCTCGAGCAGTCTTTCGAGAACTAGTCAATTTCTTTGAAATGGGAAGTGATATTTGATTCCAGGCGATAGGTCATGCCTCTCACGTAGGGACTGTACCGTGAATCAGTCTAGAAAGGGCCTGGCCGGACTATGGATAATTTTGACTTCATTTGACTTGAACGAACGGTTAACACCTACTATGAACCTTTTCCAGGTCAGTAGCTAACCCCATTTACAGCCCTTTACACAATAGAACCCTACCCCTTCCTGGGGCAGACTCACAACCTTTTATGCCCCAAGAGATCCATTTCAAGGTCACCTACATCCCCTAGGTGTCCCATCCAGGGCCCAGCTCCTTCATGTACCTACTTCAAACAGCACCCAGCACCCAGCACAATCTCCAGGGCATTCCTGTACAGTATTGCTTAGCAGTACAGCAGAGGCAGATTCCACCCTTGTAGGGCCATCCCAGGGTATAGCAGAGTGAACACAACCTCTGTAGGAGACAGAAGTCATCCTTTGGTAGTGGGACTGTGGAGGACCTCCCTAGATGTGAACAGACGCAGTCCATTGGAAGACGGAAGAAGAGGCGAGAGGTCATTTCTAGGATGGACTGAAGTTAACTCTTTAGGGGCGCAGAAGTAAGCCTGAACGAACTTTGCGTAATTTCCTTTGCCGAAAGGAGACCTGGGAGAAATCTGCTTTATTTCTTTGCTGAAAGTATGGAAAATACCCCACAAATTAAGCAAAATTATGTCTTACTGCATAAACTGCCAGCTGTGGCATTTTGCACTATTTTCAGCATGAAATGCCTCCAGCTCCATTTTTGGTGCAGGATAGTTTTTGTACTAAAAAAAGCACTACATTGTATGTGATGCAGGCAAAAATAACTCATGTTTGGTTTATTTGTGTTTTTCCTGTGCTCCAACACTAGAATGTTTAATTGAAGTCACAATTACACAACGTGGCATACTGGTATAATCTCACACATTTGATGTAACAATCGTAACACAAAATAGTGGAAATTACTTGAGACCATGACGGAGTATAAGGAGATTCCACCAGCCCTAGCACAGAAGCCATTACTGGACGGAGGCAGTGCTTAATTTGAGCCGGAGCTTTCCGGTGCTAAGCACCGGCACTTAATTAGTTTCCAGTGCTTGGCACCAGCACCTAATTGTCAACACTATACTTAAAACAGTCCACCACATGGTGGCGCTGCTCATCTAATTTAGAGATGAGCAGAACAACGATAGTTTAAGAATACAATATACATTAAAATTGCTAATACCTGCCTCCCCAGCCATTCCTTTAGCTTTGGGGACCTGGAATAATCAGAACTGTCGCATTTACATGCAAGAGAGATGGTTAGTAGCTGTTTTGGCAGCGATGACAAGGGAGATGGGTGGTGCAAGCTGCAGTGGCCTCCTGGTCAGAGCCCTGGCACATAATATTTTACAAATTAAGCACTGGACGGGGGACAGAAGGAGCAAGAGGTCTTCTAAGAATTGAAGTAATCCCCGGAGGTGGAGGCAGAGGTCATCCATAGTGTGGAGGTAAAAATGACCCAGGGGTGCAGGTCTTCCTCAGAAGGA
This sequence comes from Triturus cristatus, assembly GCF_964204655.1. NCBI lineage: Eukaryota > Metazoa > Chordata > Amphibia > Caudata > Salamandridae > Triturus > Triturus cristatus. The sequence goes on from NC_140586.1 coordinate 21,984,231, forward strand.
GGTGTAGAGGCAGTGTCTGTAGGCAAATGGAAGGCATCAGGGACAGCATGATTTATTTAGTTGTCTGAAGGTGTCAGTGTTGGAAGAAGGCAACCTCAAAGTTTTTTAAACTTCATAAACTTCATCAACTTCCCAAGTTGGTGAACTTGTTTTAATAAACATTGCTGGCAAAATAGCCAGAAAAATAGGTTTTGCAGGAAATGTATTCTGCAACACCTATATTTAGTGGGAAAATGTCCCCACGTAAAAAATGGTTTTGTGGGAGAAACTGTTTGAAAACCCTTTTTTCTGCAGGAAAAGCCACTGGCACAGGAAGTTGTATGAAGGCGACACACTGCAACTATACAATGTAACAAAATTGATCTATTGATGAAAATATCCCAAGTAGAATTTAAATTTCGCACTGCCACCCATTAACTCCTTCGAAAAATCTGAATCCGTGCAGGAACATAGTGGACAAATCATTCGATAAGGTGGAAAAACACACATGCCACAAATATCTGTACAGATGATCTGCATGCCAGAGAGGGATGTTGCAGCGGGCAGTCACCAAATAAAGGGTACCCATGGAGCATTGTAAACTAAGCCATCACCCCCATATCTATGTATTCCATCTATTTCTGAAGGAGAGAACGGAGTTTTGATGTGGTTGACCGAATTGGCCAATACAATCCCTGCTTCGCTGTACAGAATGAAATCCTTACGGGACAATATCCCTCTGCTTCCATTAAACTGTCTGGTGGACATGGCTCCTTTTGTTGAAAAGACACTTCCTGAATTTTGACCTGTTGTGATGAATACATTCTCAGGCTCATGTAGTTCAATGTGCTGGACAAACACCTATATGAACATTTACTGTTGCATTGAGTAAACCATTGCAATGTTAACTTACAATGATACCCGTACTCTTGTACGGACATTGGCAGTTTTTTCTTCAACAAATCCTTCACAGGACTTTGACTGGATCCTTCTGTGGACATTGACCTGTTGTTAACAAAGCACCTTTGAGAAGAAGAAGACATGAACAATGTTTTGCATGCACATTGGTAAAAATGATAAAACTTCCACGCTTGTTATTCTGCTGTGTTGGATAAACTATTGAATTGATGTTTACTTGTTACATTAAAATAGCTCTTGATTTGACCTGTTACATTGAACAAAACCTTAGAACAACACTTTACCTGTTCGTTGGCAATTGGTAAATGAAAGTATCATTGCATGGGATTGACCTGTAGTGTGGAATGATGTGTTACACGAATATTGATTTGATATGTTTAATGAAGGCTAGAGCCGATCTGCTGTGTTGAAGGACCTCTCTTATCAAAGCTGACCTCTCCTTTCGAACAAATGTCTCTTGGAAGTTCAATAGTTCAGTGAAAGAAACCATCCTGCAGACAGTCACCAATAGGGGATGAACAAATTCTAAAGCTGTAACTGATCTGTTGAGTAATCCCTTACTTTGTATTCACTTCTTGTGTTGAGTAAGTGTTTGTGGGGGCTGACCTATAGTGCTAAATATTTATTTTTGCATATTGGCCTGTTGCACTTAATGAGTCATTTTTTGTGGATGTTGACCAGATCTGTTGGTAAAGCTTATGTGGACACTGCACTCTTGTTTTGAACAATCCCTTTCATAAATTTCAACCTATTGTAATGAGTAGAAGACTTTTTGGGACATTGACCCCTTGTACTGAATTAACTCTTTCATTGAAGTTACTCCGTTGTAGTCACTAAAACCTTTTGTGGATGCTGACCTCTAGCACTGAAGATACCCTTTTGTGGATGCGGATCTTTTGCAATAAATAAACCTTTATGTGGTCTTTTGCCACTTTTCTTAAACAAACTCGCCAGAAATGGTGACCTATTGTTCTGAATAAAGTGCTTAATTAATGTCAACATCTTGTGTTGAATAAACCCTTTTGTGTACGTTGACATGTTGTGTTGAATAAACCCTTTTGTGTACGTTGACATGTTGTGTTGAATAAACCCTTTTGTGTACGTTGACATGTTGTGTTGAATAAAACCTTTGGTAGATGTTGACCTCTTGCCCTGACTAACCCCTTTTGTGGGTGAAGACATGTTCTCTAGAATAAACTTGCTCATTGAATCAACATCTTGTACTGAAGAAACTCAGGCAGGACCTCAAGACCTGGCTCCTCGACTGAACCGCAGATCCACCGCCCACCCTCCCCTACTCAGTGCCTTGAGACCCTAACGGGTGAGTAGTCATGCTATACAAGAAACATGATTGATTGATTGAATAAACCCTTTGTGGAGGTTAAGCTATTGTGCTAAATATATTTATTTTGATGTTGACATGTTATCTTAAATAAAGCTTTTTGTGCTGTTATTTTGAATAAATCCTTTTGTCGACGCTGACCTCAAATTTATGAACCCCTTTATGAACGTTGACCTCGTCTTAAATAAACACTCCATGGACATTTACTTATTGTTTTGAAAAAAGTGGTTTGTGCACATCACCATCTTGTTTTAACCCTTTTGTTGATGACGTTGTCCTATTCTGTTGAATAAACCTGTTTCTGGGTGTTGGTCTGTAGTGTGGAATAACTTTTGCAGATGTTGAGCAGTTGTATTAATAAAGCCTTCAATGGACATTGACTAACAATGTTGAATAAACCTGTTAATTGACATTGATATCTTGTGTTAAGTAAACCATTTTGTGGTTGTTGATTTGTTGTGGTGAAAAACCCCTTTAGTGGATGTTGACCTGTTCTATTGAATAATCCCCTCTTGCTGACAATGACCTGTTGTGTTGAAAAAAAACATTTTTTGAACATTGAACTCTTGTGTTGAATAAAATTTTTTGCAGATATTGATCTGTAAATCCTCTGTGTACATTAACTGTTGAATAGAATAAACAGTTTCATGGATGTTGACCTGCATTGTTGAATTAATCTTGATATAGATGTTAAACCTCCTATGCTAAATAAACTCTCGCATGGACAATGACGTCTTGCGATGAACCAACCCTTTCATTATGGCATCTCCCTCGTGTTGAACGTTGCGTATCCTCTCTCTACGGTATGTCTCGCTTGGCTTCAGAACAGCCTTTAATTGGAACACCTCCCTTCACCTTAAGCTGTCCAGCTAGGATTGGAGGTGGGGAGGGGGGCGCTTAACGAGGGGACGTGAAGCATGGAACGCGTTAAAGCCTCACCGGTATCATTATTCCTCACTTTCCAAGGCCCTGGCATCCTCTTCTGACCTTTGGCCAGCCCACAAGACCCAAGTGCGTTTGCCTAGTCTCTAACGTTGGCAGTGGCATTCATCAAGGAAGTTGGCACCTCCTGCCCTCTGCTCACCTGCATCCCCAATTCCCGCTAAGCTCTGTCCTAGATTCTGGGACCCCAACCGCCCCTTTCTTGCAAAAAAGGTCACAAAGGGAGGAAAATGGCTTTCCGCCCTTTTCCTTCCTCTTTCTAATTTTCCTCAAGTTTGCTTTCAACTGTTTAAATGATATATTCTGAATGTGGGTTCACGTTTTTTTCGTATCTAGAAATAACCGTGTCCCTCTCAAGGGCATCTTTACTGGGCACATGGATAATCTCCCTTTTTGAGTTAGTCCAGGAGTTTTCTTTCAGTAGGCAGTGGCCTAGAATTGTGGATGTGTGATAAGGGAGAAAAAAAATTGGGGGAGGAGGTTGGCGAAACAGGTTCTTTTGATCGAAAAAAAATAAAATAAAATAAGGGCATGGCGTACTATATTGTATAGCCCAAAATATTTATGGGCGGAAAAAAGAATGTAAGTTATGTGAGAGCCCTTACATTTCAATTACTTTTTTTGCTTTTTGCAGATTGAATTGTTTTCTGGAGTGTTGAAGTGACTTCTCCGAGAGAGAGACTTTATATGGAAGTCTAGAATTTCATGGCAGTCTGGATTTCAGGGGGAGTACGGAAAGTGGGGTGATAGCGTGCTCGTAGTGAACTCGTTTCATGCGTTATTGGGTTAATACGATATTTGTATGAGGCAAACCATACCACGAAAACGTCTCAAAAGAAAATATAGGGGAACTGATTACCGAAATGAAAAATATAAGTAACAAGACTTAAGAACAAGAAATAATTTCGTTCTTGTGTAGAATCCCTGTTCTCTTACAAGATTACTGGGAGAAACAACCACGTCTGCCACCATCTGTCATATAATAGGCTGCTCACAGGCGATAATTGCCCTCCCACCAATCAATGGCAGACAACTCTCAGTTGGTGGAGACAAGTACTACAGCTTCACTGGGATAAAGATAGCATCAGTCAGAGAAGACAGCAACTCTAGCAACCTTCCTAGAGGTGTGCAACACTCGGTCACTGTAGACAACCATCCCGGTACCACCTGTAGGAAGATAAGAGCAGACCGAGAACACATTTGCTCCAGCCAATCCCTTGAGCTGTGTAACTCTGTGTCTTTGGAAACAACCACCAGAGTCCCACCTGTAGATGGAAAACATCAGTCAGAATAGGCTACCACCCTCGCCCCTACCAGAGATGTAAACGTGTGAACTAGTGGAGACAACCACCACAGTCCCGCCTGTTCGAAGGTAACATCAAACAGAGAAGGCAGCCGTGGTAGCCCATCTCAGAACTGTGCGGAGGTCAGTCAGTGAATCCATTTGTGTAGTTACACCTGTAGGATGGTAATATCAGTCAGAGAAGACAACTAATACAGCATTCTTGGTAGAAGACAAATGAGTTTTGTCTACTTGAAGAGACCTCAACTCCTACCAGGCAAACACCCTGATAGAAGCTTCATATGACCACAGTAACTGCAGGAAAAGGTGTGGGTTTCATATGTAAAGTTAGCCAAAGTACGACGAAGGAATCAAGGTGGTGGGAGTGGGACACCAAAGTACTGCAAATTGTGTCTCGTGCATCTCAACATCAGGCCGTGCAAGGGGGCCCTGAGTATGGGTCCACATGGAAGCTTAATTAGGTGCTGCGCCTGGTGACCCACGTGGAGCAAGGGCTCGTCTGTATCCAATGTGAGGGGGAGGCAAAGGTAAACTTGGTCCAGTGGAATGTAATCGAGCTTCGTGGATTGGGGCGGGTGTGGCACGTTCTGTAAGTATGCAATCAGGATGGGCGACTCTGCCAAGTGTAGGTATTGCACGTCCCAATGTAGCAGCAGGTGCAGGTCTTTGTAGCAGAGGAAGCTGAGGGCTGGTTCAGTGGTTTACGATGAAGGTATAGATATGTGTAAATTGATGTCCATGAATGGAGTAGGTTGACTCACTTGGTGTCGTAAGGTAGATGCAGCACGTGTCAGCACTTGCATGTTGAAATTCTTACCCTGTGGATTGGCAGAGTAATAGATAATGTCAAAACTGCATGTGTCCGCCCATCAGCACATATATATGTAGCTGCCCATGTATGTTGACTGAGTAGTAGATATTAACAATGCTGTATGTGCCAGAGCACATGTAGATCGAAGAACATGGATCAAGCTGGGAAGGGCTCAGAACTATAATTGGCGTGTGCCTTAGGGGTTAGACCAGTGTCTCTGGGGAGTGGAGGCTGGACTCAGGTGCGTATGAGGGAGGCACTACACGTGTATGTCACAGTCACTGGTAGAGCGGAGGATTGACCCAGTTGTAAACATTGACACATGTCAGAATGTATACATCCGCACCTCAGAATGTAGTGCGTCTACATCAAAGTCCCAGGTAGAACGAGGGTGAGCTTAAGTGTATACGATGAACGTGTGAATTCCTTTGGAGACGAAAGGTGGGCTTGGTTTGTGACTGGTGGTAGTGCTGCATGTGTTGTTTTAGCGGCAGTAGTGGGTCAGCCTCTGTGGAGGACCTCAGTCTGGGTAGATGATGAACCCCGAGAAGGTGCTGTACTTGTTGGTGTTCCCACCGTGCACTTTGCCCCCGTCCAGCTTGATACACACTTCGTCGCCCACATCCAAGTGCAGGATGACACTGTTGCTAGCGTAGTCGTAGTTCTGGTCCGCATCCTGTGCAATGGCGCTGGCCCGCACCTGCAGGTCAAGGGAGAGACATGTCAATTCAGAACCACTGATTGCAACCAACATCAGAGGGCACTTCAAACATAGACCCAAAGTCCACAATGCAGTTGTTAATCGGCAAATGGAACCTAAATCAGTCATTGGTGTTTATAGACATTTTGTCATGCTTCCAGATTCTTGTTCAACCAATGTGGAAACAATGAGCTTCAACTGAAAGGTGAAATATCAATTATAATGAAGAGATTTCTTCCATTTTGTATGAGACCTTTGAGACAAAATGACACCATTGTGATACTTGCCATAGTTGGGGGTCGCTCGGCTAAAAAATCCTATTGCAGGGGAACCAGAGCAATGCAAACAGAAAGAACGCGAGCGGCTCCTGTTCGCAGCACATGTGTTTTTGTGCAGAGTGCATCTGCGCATCAACTCGGATGCGAGGACGCAGTTTGCACTAAAAAAGTGCAAAAAGTCAGATTAGTATTTTGTGTAACTTTGTGTAATTTTTCTGAAATTTCAAGTGATTACACTCAAGTAAATTATGAGAATTTTGCAACAGAAACATAAGGAGAGACTGTTGCATTCTGCATATAATATTTCATAAGTACAAACTCCACAATCTCTTTATATGTGAGAGGTAAAGGCAGCGCTGGTGCAATGACAAAGTGAAACAACGAAGCATTACATACAAGGTCCTGGGATTCCTAGCACCACACACCCCAGGACATATTGTTTGGGTAAAAGACAAGTTTTCGTGTTTATTTTTTTCACTCGACAAGAAGTTCCAAGCCTCTGCAGCACAAACCCATTGGATCAGAAGTTTTGCCGTTTGCTTGTGTGACAACATGGCTGCTCGCTGTCTTGTTGTGATTCTTGGAGCCACAGGGACAGGGAAGTCTAAATTGGCCCTGCAGCTGGGGAGGGCCTTGGGTGGTGAAGTTCTCAGTGCCGACTCCATGCAGGTGAGACTTCGAGGACACCTCGACTGAAGGGGGGATGGGTAGTTGGGAGTAGAAGACAGGTGTCCAGGAGGGCGACCCCGGATAGTCTTTGGGCCCACCGCCGCAGGTAGAATGCAGCGTGGAGGTGGCAGTCATGTGGAGGAAGAGATGGGTAGGTTGTGCAAAAAGCGGGGCCATGAAATGTAAGCGATTGGTTGGGGCTATTAGACTTACGTAGAGCTTGATCGGCTAAAACGGGCAGCTGTCAAGCTAGAAGTCAACGGGATAAAGGATGTTTATGTTTTAGTGCCCCTTACATTTGACATTGACAAAATGCATGCGATCATAGATGACTGCAGCCACGCATTCATCTGATTGATCTCTTGCTTCATCAGCGAGGAGTCTCAAAACAACTTATTGAGGTTATTTCCTTGCGTCACCAAGACTGATAAAGTAAAACACATGCACGTCAATTGATGGTGAACGAAGTAAAGGAGACCATACATGCTTATTATATTGTACGTCATCCCATTCCGATGTTCATGGAATGCGATGACGGGGATGAAATGCCTGGGGGCAGAGGATGGCTTAGAAGAAGGTTGTGTCCATGTTTCATTCGACTGGAGTTTCTTCATGGAAATCCATCTTTTTGCTTCTGCATTTCTAGTATTTCAAAAGCAGAAAGATGGTGGCTTTAATACAATTAAGGGGTCTGGGGGGGGGGGCTTGTGTTATATTCCCCATTGACTTGTAAAATGAGGTCGATTCCTGGCGGAAGTCTCCCCCCCATAAATCGGTTCTTTTGGCATGTATGGAAGGCAGTAACTCACATAGTCACTGTTGAACGTTTTCATTATGGTCCAGCACCTGGTGTGCCTACCTAGGCCATCCAAGCTTTCAACTTGCTTATTCAGATTTAACCTCCGTATACTCCTCAGCTTTACCACTCATATACTATGACCAGAACACCTTGCTTATGTCACAACTTTGTTTCCCTCTAGTGCTAATCCTTAATGCTAAACTTGACTAAGAACAAGCAATGGCAAAGCCAATAAGTCTTACCCATGGAAGAGCTTTTGGCTTTGCCACTGTTTTTAGCCATGTTGTACACAAGCATGGCTAAAAGTTTAAAGCATAGAGGAGAGTGCTGTAGAGTGTGTGGGGTTTTGTAGAGTGTAGTGTTGCATCGCCGTAGAATGTAGTTGCGTAGATTAGAGTGGTGCAGAGCAGAGCTGACAATAGCCTAGTTGTGTAGAGTACAGTGGCATAGAGTGCAGTGGCATAGAATGGTGTAGAGTAGAGTGGTATAGAGTAGAATTCAGTGGCATACAGTGCAGAGCACATTAGATTGGAGTAGAGTGGAGTGGTGCAGGGTGGAGTGTAGTGGATTGGCAAAGAGTGCAGTGGTGAAGAGTACATTGGCATAGAGTAGAGTGGTGCACAGTAGAGTAGGAGAGAGAGGCGTAGAGTGGAGTGGAGTGGAGTGGTACAGTAGAGTGTAGTGACGTGGAGAACCCTAAAGTGGAGTGTGCATGGTGTGGTAGCGCACTGCCATTATAGACAACATATCTTTCAATTGAAATAGCCAATTTGTTTTGCACAGTCATACAGTTTTATTGATAGAAATATACAGCACATTAACGATAATGTTTGGTAATGTAATCGCCTAGAGGGATATTCACAAGAACGTGTGCTAAACATCACTAAAAAATGCTAACGCAACTTTACACATCGCAGCCTATCGCGGGAAAATAACCCCGTACCAACGTGGAATTCACAACAAGGTGGTACCATGTGATAGTCTGCCGAAACCGCGATACAAACACCTCGACGGAGATAAAAACACTAACCACAACACAAAAAAAGTGTGATGAACCCATTCACGATGAGGAAAGCAGGGATAAGCACCGCCGGGCCCGCGGCACACACAGCAGGCAGGAATAAGCACAACAAAAGCATGAAAAAGAAAGACAAACCAAACAGAAAACAACAGCCAAGCACAATGGAGGCAACCCAAGCCAGCAGACAACCCCACAAGCCCCATAAGCAACAAAACAGTGTACATGGCAGGCCATCTTGGACAAGGTGAATGCAGCCTGAGAGCGGAGGAGGATAATGGAAGAAAACCAGAACATCCGGAATGATGCTAAAGGCACAAACAAGCAGAAACACGCCAGCAACAAGAAGGCAGCAATGCACACCTGAGGAGGGAGTCCAGCGCCACACCAGGAGCTGGATGACATGGAGGAAATGGTGTCCACCACATCAGTCTGGGGATGGTGGCAGGACTCAGGGACCAGAAACTGGCCAAAACAACAGACACAACAGCAACAGGGAGAGGAACCAGCAGGGACTGGGGGGAAGGGGGGAGATGGGCACACTGGCAAACATGCACAATTAAGCACAGCACAACTGCAGACAAACCATGCCCAAGAGTAACAACGCCAACCAGGAGCACAAGTCACACAACCTGGCAATATCACACCACTGAACAAGCACAGAAGTGAAAACAACACTGCCTGAAAGGGAGAAGGGTGAGCCAAATCAGAGCTGAAGGGACATCTCACACACAATGCAGCACACACACACATAGGAAGCAGAGCACCCCAACATCGAACACAATGTGGCACAAACACCAACATTTGCACAACCGAACACAGGACCAAGTGCACCCGCCTGTGGCCAGTAAATGGTCATACGCATCTGTCTAAGCACGAAACAGGGACATGATAATGCACAAGTACAAACCCACAGTCCTGATGGGGTAGCAATGCACGTACGGCAGGGAGCCAGAGAGTCCGTGACACACACATTGGTATACAAATCAAAACACAACACAGTGGGAGACAAGTGAAAGTGCGGAAACTTTATCAACAAGTACGTGTCAGTACGGCCAAGAGAAGTGCCACGATATGCAGGCCTACGCAGCAGCATATCTGAATGAGGAACGTAGGAAAGCGCCCATGTCGACCTCGGGGGAATCCATCATCAACACAAGTCAGTGCCAACCCGCGTTTGTTGTCCGCGCCTGGATCATGAGTCCAGGCCAATGCAGCCATGTCCACTGTTGTCTTGGGACATGTGACCAGATTTCCAACATGCAACCAGGCGTCGGGACACGTGCAATGGATCACATCAAGTTGTGGCTGCAGGTACCTTGTCACTCGTCCATGAACGCAAGTGCAGCCGTGTAGGCCAAAATCTTCAATGAGCGATTGTTGTCGACCACATCTGACATGTCATTGACGTAATCCATCAGCTGACCCGGACAGATGTGCTGACTCCAACCACTGGACCCAATGTGCACTAAAGCCCAATCGGGTAGTGGCTCAGTGAGCTCCCTGCACACGACAACTTGTGCAATCTCCCAGGTCCAGTTTCCAGCCTGCATGCCAAACATCCATGCATGCCATAAACGGGCATCACGGCGACACTCCTGGTCATGGGCCAACAGAGGGCGCACACACACGTCGTAATCCAGGTCAGCTACCGTTACGTTGGAGAGGCAGAGATCCATGGACGACTCGAATGTGCACTAGTGACAATGCAATATAGGCTGAACACAGGTGACGTCCGCAAGGCGGAAGCTCAGCTGGTAACTGATCCGCAGCTCTGCCAATGGCAGTGCCCCCAGTACATGCAGCAGACGTGCACGGTACAGGTCCACGTGACTGGAGTAGAGCATGTGTCTGGGATGGTCTGCCATTGCGTCAGTGGCTCTGCTTGAAGCGGCACTGGCTTGCCCTGCGCCAGTCCTGTGGATGGAATGGCACAGCTCGGTGCAATGAGCAGTGTCTGTGTGCAACGGGTGCAGGCCTGGGGTGGGGTGGGAGTATGTGTGAAGGCCATTTCACGCACGCTAATTACGACCAAGGACGTTTGCGTGTGGGATGTGTACACGTTTGTCTCACGTCGGGCAGTGCGTAGTGTGGGAGTCGCAATCAAATGCTATCGTATCTGTCAGGGGGTGCTGGCCACATGCAAGTTCATCCTCGGAGCTGCAGATGTGCTACCGCCTGATAGTTCAGACAAAGGACCTTTCATCCCTACAGTAACTTCACCATCTCCATGCATAGAGGAGATGTACAGAGGCCTGTCGTGGGTGTGGTGGGATGTCTGCGACTCTGGGAATCATGGATGATATGCTCAGCACGTGGCACATGAGTGGCCTCACTGTGTGTTACGTTGCCACACAGCTGCTCCTCCCTCCCACAAGCCCCCACACTTGTGTGCGCTGCACGGTTGCATCACGTGCACTCCTACGGCACACCATTGTAATGCCTGTCCGCGCATGTCCAGCGGCATGCCAACAACACTGTGACGCTGGCCTTTGAAGGTGTGCGGCCAAGTGAGTGTGGGCCAATGGTCCGGACAGAGCGGACACAGGTGTACAGCCCATGGCTGGCTGTGATCACGCTGCGAATGAGGCCAGGCAACTGACTCATGCATCCGCAGGACTGATACACATAACACTTGGCGTGCATGTGCCGAGACCCCGAGTGGTCTTGCGCTCCTACATGTCCCCGTACGTGCGGGCCTGCCCTCCTGGTGCATGCCACATCGACTACTGTGACCCTGGTGGCGACAACACCCCAATACAGAGACACACTTACCGCACTTCCTGTCCAAAGCCAGGTCCGAGCCACGCCCTGCTCCCCCTGCCGAATCAGCACACCCCTGCACTGACCTGACATACACCAGACCAGCACATGCCGTTTGTGCATGCAGGGGGGTGCGTGCGAAGCTACATGTCCAGGGTCACAGCCAACGCTGAGGTGATATGGTAACGTCCAATGAAGACAGCACACTGTGATGTTGCAGGGCCCGTGCCCATCTTGCTGACACAATGACCACAGAGACACACTTGCTCAGATGGTGTGAATGGCTACGGGCACATGCGCCCTGCCACATTTATTAGCAGGCACACATACCAAGTGACACCTGTGTTGGATGTATGTGGGGTGTGTGCACACTAGCTGGCAAGGGATGCCTGGTGCAGTCAGAAATCGACAACAGTGTACATCGTAAAGGACACAACCATTCAACCATAAAGGCCCCATGACTTGTGCTGCACAGAGTTAGTGGCCCCGGATGCACAGCGTCCTGCACGGGCCTACCGCCACGGGCCACTGACTTGCGGGGCACTGGGGCAGTGTCGCGAGTGCAGAGCAGGTGTCTGTAGTTGACAAAGGGGCTTGTCGCGGAGTGTCTCAGTGGACAGTGGAAGGTGTACCCCCAGGGCATGATGCAGAGGGCAGGACCACGCTGACAGTCACTATGGTGGAGATGAATGGAACAGACACATTTCGGACACCAAGCCCGGTCCTGCCCGATGAAGATGCAGAAGACCACCAGTGCTGTTCGGGGATGCCACCTGCGATGAGGCGTGTCCAATGGTGTGGACTCCTCCACATCTTGCCCAAGACACAGTTCCACATGTGTGACCTACTGGACCGCAGTGTAGGCCTGAGGCAGCGGTCAGCACGGGCCATTCACCGAGTGTCGCCGGCTTATGTTGGATGGCCCCACCGGCCTGCGTAGTTCAGTGGCACAACGGGACGCGGACTTGCGGTGAACAGGGTTGATGGCACCAGGTCAGTTGTTGATAGTGTATGATCACCTCCGTGACTCTGATCCGGCTTTTGTCCGGACTGAGTCGCATCTTCCTCTACTCCTCTCCATGCGTTCACTGCTGTGGACTGTGCCATTCATGATTCGCGTCTATGTGCTGGATGTGGGACCTACTGGTCAGCAGGGTAGGCCTGAGCCCTCATCCACATGTTGCCGGCTTGCGTTGAACAGGGTTAGTGACACTACATGTCTCTGACTTGCGTTGAACAGGGTTAGGGGCACCACGTGTCGCAGGCCTGCGAAATTGAATTATGCCTCACTGATCGAAGGGAGTCTGGTGCTGTGGCCGCTGCCACAGACTTGGGGTCACTGCCATTCAGGACTCAGGGCACAGTTCCACTTGTGGGACCTACTGGGCCGAAGGGAACGCCGGTGGAGTATGTCAATGAGAAAGGAGTAATGTGGGCCAGCGTCGGGGTGGCCAGCCAGGGTCTGCGGAGGCTGCAGAGGTCGCGGGACTGGTGCTTGAAGCTTGCACCGGCACGTGGTGGGCCCTCTTTGACATATGCCGGTGGAGGCAGGTGAGCGGAGCCTCGTTGGTGCGCTGGAGCAGGCATGACGGGTCTGGGGATCAGCGGCCCGGGGTGCAGCAGGCGCACAGGGACGCAGGCCCCGCCGCGCTCAGCGCAGGACTCGTGGTGGGCTGAGAGGTGCCGCCCTGTCAGACACGTTGTCAATTCCGAATGAGAACCACGACCAGTGCGACGGGCTTTTTGTTCACATCACTACGCAGGCCTGGCGTACGCAGGTCCAACCCACTATGCACGTGCATGTAGGGGCGGACGTGACGTGAGACATTTCAGCATTCTGCCTCACAGCCTGTGGGGTCATAGTAGCGTCCACTGGCCACTACACTCCATGCACCAGCAGTTGATCTACCCATGACCATTTCCGAGGTTTGCACTCTGTGGTCTGTCCGGCACCTCCACGCCACACCTGGCATTGGGTAGGTTCACATTCCTTAGTCACTTGCGGCTCTTGCACATGTCTGCTCCATGCCTCTCCTAACATTCTGCTATTGTGTGTCTGTGGTGCCATGCCGTGGCTGGGTTGTGGGCATGGCAAGGCAGGATTCCCAATGGAGTCGTGTTTTCGTATCTGGTCGGTTGGCATATTGTGTGTCATGTTGAATGTAGTTGTGCTGCATGCCCATTGGCAGTGTCGTGGGTTGCATGACTGTGGGCTGGAGGTGTGTGGTGATTATATTTTGGACTTACCAACGGGCACTGCATTTCCATGTGTGCCATCCTGGGTGATGAGTGACTGTCGGGAGATGTGAGTTTCATGCACTCTGCATGGGGAGTTGGCCACGACATTGCTGAGGAGTCCCGGGCTGTCCACTATTACCTGCACATTCATGGTATGCGTGTGCTTTCTGTTGTGGTAGTTGTGGGCAGTGTGGGCAGGGGCCACGAGGTGTACATGTGTGCAGTTGAGGGAATCCAGCTATGGCGTAGGAGCCTTGCTTGGTATTCAGCTGCTCCTGCGCAGTGTGAGTGATGTGGGGGTGCTGGGGTACCAGGCTGATGATGGCATCCAGGACAGGTGTGATGACCTTGGATGGGGCTGGCTGTGTAACTCCTCCGACTCTGGCAGTTGTGGGTTGGATGGTACCAGAGGCCGGCATGTCCTGCGCAGCCGGCAGCTTTGTCTGCGGTGGGATGTTGGTTGTCCGCTGGGTTGGTACCGTCAGCAGGTGGGGGATGTGGGTCAGGATGCGGGAGACGGTTGTCCTTTTGGGCCTGTGGTGGGCAATGTCCTCCTCTGGCGTTGGGTCTGGGGGCCAGGTGAGTTTCAGGTGGGTCTGCTGTCTTTGTGTATGCTGCCTCTGTGGTGTTCCCGGGGGGGAGGGTGCAGCGGGATGGGTCCTGGGGTGGTTGCGGTGGGTGTTGTGGCCCTCATGGGTATCCGCGTTGCATGATCATTGTCTCCATGGCATCTGTGGGTCTTCTGGTGTGGCTCTTGGCTGGGCTCCCTTTTGTGCTGCAGGCAGTCGTCCTGCTTAACACCAGCAAAAGACAGGTGTTAATTCCCTGCTGCTACTGCGGCTTATCGCCTGTTTTTGGTTCACATCACAGATCTGGCAGTTCGTTGTGAAAGTGGTGTTGTGGGTTTTTTTATGTGTTTTTGCACTGGAACGCCTACTCTGCATTTCATTAGGGTTAATTGGTGGTGTCCACCCTGGAGATAAATTTTGGGGCAGTTATCGCGGAAATACTGGCGTTGTCTGCAGTTTGCACCAGCTTGTGAATGGGGTGTTAAATCTATCTCCACTTTTGATGCGTTAAGGTGAAGATAAATCGTAGATAAGTCCTTGTGAATATACCCCTTAGTGCATTGATTTTTGATCTTATGTGTTTCAACCACACTTCATAATTACAACAAATGTGCTTCATTTGTGCTTTCTTGATTCTGATATATTATGAAATATCTGCACAGTTAATTCACAGACATTTACATTTTGTTGTGCTTTGGAAAAAAAAGGCTTTCTTTTACAGCAAGGTTGTCACATACATCCTCTCACTTCGAAGTCAAAGAAAGAAAAGTAAACACCAAGCTCCTTCGGAAGAGACAGCCTGACTTTTGACATCTGTCTTTGACTGAACAGCAAATGTTAGAACCTAAGTACAAAACTTAATGACCTGTTTACACAAAGCTAGCACATGGAAGAATACAGTAAATAGGCAATGCTTCGTGGGTGGGATGAATTCACCCTGGACAACCCAAAACAACGCCAGCAAATCAAAAGCATGCAAATGTGAGTTACAAACCACAAAGCCAATAGTAAGCAATTTGTATGATGTATTCCCTGGGAAGGAAGCTTCCTGGATGTCCCCAAGATGCCTTTAGCAAACAAGACAGCTGTGCTGTCTTAGGCTTCAACCTGAAAGTGACTACCAATTTTGCAACTCGGCAATGGTCCAAATGAGCCAAACTACATATGCTTCTCATTCTAGGCAGCATAAAATTCACAGTCGTTGATGTCTCTAATTTCGGTCTTAGTGGCAACAGAAATGTGCACGATTCTTTTTATTTGTATAGACTGTTGTATTCTAGCTTTGCCTGTTCTGCAGGTGTTGATGTTTATCTAGCTTTTAATGGAGCAGGCCAGGTAGCTAAAATTAAAAAAGAAAAACGTGCTCCGCTGAAACGGACGGGTGCTTTTCGTAACACACATGGGATACTTCTTTCTAAGCCCATACTCACTGTTTTAATTTTAGATATAACTTACTCTTGCAAGTGTCTAGATGCTAAGATGTAAGGTGTGAAAAGGGAATGCAGCGCAATTCAGACTGAACAACCATTTTTTAGGTCAAGCCTGGGCAGCGCATGCGGTGCTCTGTGAGGCATGCTGTATTCAGGTAGGAAATTGAAGCTCCGCCCACTCTCCGCCCATATTTTTCATTAGCTTGTGTCAATGTCCACTGTAAACTGTGGCTGTGCCTTAGTCAAAAGGCTTAGTAGTCCCTTCTTAGTACCGCCTCATCTCATTTTGTAACCTCCAATGGCGACACCCCCTGTTACGTGTGTTGTTACTCAGTAGGGTATAATTATGGCCTTTAAGCACTATTTTCTCAAATAGCTTTGTCCTGACTGAAACAGGACAGTCTCCCTCCTAAAGTTTTTAAAATTTTATTAGCACACATTTGTAATGCAATAGGTCTCGCATTTGCGAGAGTTTAGGCTATTGACATTGTAAATGACAATGCCTTTTATTTATCTGTTTTAAAAACAACACATAAATAAAAGGCATTGTCATTTACAATGCCAATAACTCAAACTCTTGTAAAGGTTAGACCTATTGCATTGCAAATGCTTGTTTTTATTAGGCACAGGGAGATTAACTGATTTGCCCAGAATCACAGGATGTTCAGTGTCATTGCCGAGGCTCAAACTCAGTTCACCAGATTTGAGGTCGACCACCCTAGCCGTTAGGCCAACTCCTCTCCTCTTTGTTGTAAGCAACATGTGCGTATATATACTCATGCGAAAATCTGCTGAGCAATTACAAATTCACTTTCCCGACACCCCTTTTTTCCATCATCAAAAGGGTTTTACTTCTACCTTTGTGAGGAGTACATTTTTTAATCTTTTTCAATGTTGGAATAGATTGGAAAGCAGTTGGTGGATACCCATAAGCAAATAGGTTTGTGAGTGCGCACGGTCTCAAAGGGCATTCCAGCCCTGGAACTACATCTTACTACGACCTTTCAGCCTAGATGTACATTTTCTGAAAGGTGGCTAAATGAAAGGCTTGCTAAGACTATAAACATTGATGTAATATGAGCCCTAGAGAGGTAATTGTCATAGCTTTAGCATTATGAAAATGAATCCATGATTTGCACATCTTTGCATGGCACAAAAAGGCACAATTGGGTTTTTTATAGGACAGTTAGATTTCAGAAGCATCCTGTCCCTTGGACAAGTAGATATTTGTCTAAAATTCCACACCCCTGTGATAAGTAGAAGCAATGAGGGTTTTATGTACTGTGCGGGATACAAATGTATTTTTGACACAATACAGATAGGAATTATTTTTCTACTTGATATTAGTTGATGTTTCAACTCTAGTGGAATAATAGGTGGTCCATCATCAGGGCTGAACAGGTTGTAAGCATCTGTAGGGGAATATATTTGGGGTTGGCAATCTGGTCTGCTTTGCTTTTCCACTGTTTGCCTGAAAACTAGCCCAATAAAATGGAGAGCTTCTGGGTGTTTGCATTATTCCGGAAAATACTTTGGGGCAGATTTACAAGCCCCTTGCGCCACTTTTACGTCACTTTTCCAATGTTAAAAGTGACGAAAAAGTGGCGCAAGGGGCTTGTAAATCTGCCCCTTTGAATATTTAATTTTGTTGAAAGATTCAGCTACCCAGAGGCTCCTCCGATTAGTGTGCTTGGCTTCACATAAAGGGTACAAATTGGGACCCAATGAATCTCCTCAATATATAGTCCCAAAATGTACACATTTATTTTATTATTAAAGCATAAATATTAGGACTAGGTGAAATTTAAATTATGCAGGCATAATTATGGCAATTTTCAAATTACGCTACTTACACAAAATCCCTGAAATTATGCCATTACACCACTTTGATTAATTATGCACCATTTGTGGTAGAAATGTACAGCGAACATGCAATTAATTGTAAAAATGTACAGTGAATGAATGGGAACAAAAGAAAATGAACGGCTGTTTGTGGTGCTTCTGTTTAAATGCACCCTCATGCCAAAAATTGACAAAAAAATGCATTTCAAGCTAAAATATAGCGCGAAATGGCACATTTTAATTTTACATAACTTTCCATAATTTTGCGTAATTATGCGAAAGCAAAATTCATGAATTTCACCCACCACTATAAATATGCATGTTCACGTATAGAGGTATTCTATTCATTTGACTATGTACAGATACTTGTGTTGCGTTTTAAAATGCTTAGCTACATATTTATATTTGATATGCATGTATTTGTGTATGTATGTGAACGTGTATATGTGTGTGCCTATGCAGGTATAACTCGTACACATATCTAAAGCCAGGCAGTCCAAATACCAATGTGTTCAGACGGCATGTACCTAAATTAGTAAACATCCCTAACTATAAACCAAACCACACAGAAACTAGACATGTATATGAATATGGACCGCACACGTACACAACTGCTCAGCCTATGCAAAGAAAATACATACTGAAACCCTCGAGACCTGGGAATGAATGTTCCCAAATCCAACAGGGCTGCAAGGCCATAGGAATAACAATACAGCGCTATACAAATCCCTGTTAACAAAATATATCCAATTTCTTTGGTATATACCAGACAGAGGCCTTATTTTGTGCACAACATTTGCTAAACCACATGCAGGGGATGCCAGGTTCTTGATGGTCAAAGATCATTATTGTACACCTGGGGTCCTTTTGTTTCTTCCTTGACAGCTCTGTAGGATGACCAGGCGTCCCAGATTTGCCAGGACAGTCCTGGGTTTTCACCAGCTGTCCCGGCAGATTTCGGCAAATTTGGCTTATGTCCCGGTTTTTTGAGGGGGTCTACTGAAACCTGTGAGAAGCGGGGAACAGCCATTACAACGCGGTTATTACCACGCTGTGCAGTTACATCGCATGCGTTACAACGCATGCGATGTTACAACGCTATGCCATTACAACGCAAGTCTGTACATCGACTTGCGCTAGATGGCGTGCTAACATTACAAATAGTGTAGTTTACTATCCCAACACCTTCCCTACTGTTAAGTGGACTGGAGTTGGAATAGTAAATTACACTTTTTTAATGTCAGCACACCATCTAGCGCAAGTCGATGTAAAGACTTGCGTTCTAATGGCATAGCGTTGTAACATCGCATGCGTTGTAACGCATGCGATGTAACTGCACGCGTGGTAAAAACCCGCGTTGTAATATCATACATCCGTGAGAAGCACATGTTGGGTGTTTTAAAGCTGTGCTAGTTAGCAGTTGTTATATGTAAGAAATGTGTTCTTTCAATTCATAGAGGACGCTGCAACAGGAAGCACCCAGGCTCCCACTCTGTCCCAGCCAATCATGACACTGCTGATAGCAGCTTCGTGATTGATCTGAGCGCCTGGAAGCCTGGGCATGTTCTACACACAGGCTGTCATGCAGCCAGGGTGGAGAACATTGAAAATGCACATGATGGTTTGGCCACCGGACACATCCGTCCAAATTGTCATGCCCACTTAAGTGCACATATCACTCATCTCCCTGCTGGCTGACAGCCCAGCCCGTTAAAAAAAACTGGGCAAGTAATGTAAAAATAAAAGGATAATAACGTTATGTTATTATCATTTTATTTTTTGTGTGGGGCGACTCTTCTCCGCCTTAGTGGAGGACCCCCCCTCCACCCCCCCCCCACTAGATTTTAGTCCGCTTTGAGCATCCGTCGTCCTTCTCTATATAATGTAATCTTTAAGAATTTCTTTGAGTTAATTCTCTCTTCTCTGGTGCCACGGGTGAATTCCCTGTTATCGCCTCTGTTTTTATTTTGGTACAAATTTCTACTGGCCCTTAGCGATAGTTTTCCCCATTAGCATTTCCACCTGTGATTGTTTGTGATAACCTGGTGCTCCTTCCTACCCGTAGTGTCAATGCCAGTCTCCTCTTCGCTGCGGTCTGATACATGTGTGTGTTTTATTTCTGGTGGTGGTCTTAGCCTGTGTGGTTTCCAAGTCCTGGGCTCAGCTGCTCTTTTATGTGATTTACCATGACAACAGCAGCGGTGCCAGTCTCAGAGGGCCTGTAAGTGCTTTTCTTTAGTTATTCCCAGGTGATTTGCTTTCCAGCCAGAGGCCAGGGCTATATCTCACAGCATTTGACGCTGCCTCATGTCCGTGTATGGTCAACAATCCTTACCAATGATACTGAGCCCAAGATTTAACATACTTTCACGCAGCGCAGCGCAACGCAGCAAGCCACCTTGCTGCGCTGTCTGACAGGGAAAGGGCAGGAATGCCCCTATTTAACATTATACGGTGCAGTCCTGTCCTTTTCGCGCACTAGTTCACAATGTGCCACCTTGCACTAACGCAGGAACCATGGTGCAAGGGTGCCTGCGTTGTAGGCAGGATTATTTTTGTGCAAGAAGGGACACCTTCCTTTCACAAAAACAGTCCCCGGAGGCATTTTCTTTCTCTATTTATGCAGCAGAATGCAGCACACGTAGAAAGAGAAAACAAGCATGGCATAGCCAATAGGTCTCGCCCTTGGGACCTTATAAGTGTTTAGCCATGCAACAGTTGCATAACTAAATAATTATAAGGTCCCAAAAGCGAGACCTATTGGCTATGCAAATCACGATCAAACATCAAAGCGGCCGCTAAAGTGAAAGTAATCGCGGTAAAGCGCGGCGCGCACGCCCGCACACATGCACTGTAGCTCCAGGCTGGCCTGGTAGCACTTTTTGGAGCCCTCTCAATAAGTCTCGTCAGACCAGCGCATGCGCTGGGTCAGGCGAGACCTAAACAAGGAGAAATAAAGATATTTCTCCTCATTATGCCTCCCCTGAGGAGGCGTAGCATTTTGAAGCATTCCCAGGTCTACCACTGATGGTAAATTTGGGAATGTGCCAAAATCCACGGGTGGATGTGTGGGACCACCCACGCACCACCCATAGAGCGCCTCCCTTGGGCAGACTAACGCAAGGCAGCAATTTGCGCTGCTCCAGATTTATGAAGCCATTCAGGGCTACGCAAGGTGGCCTTATGTGACTTTATGAATCTCACTTTAGTGTTGTGTCGCTCTTGTGCCCCCTTTGAATGGCACAATGGGGACGCAACACTATGATAAATATGGGCCCAGGTCTTTTGTTTGCAGTTTTATAAAGTGCAAACATGACCCAGCGCTTTGCAAGAGCACCATATTAGATTACACAAGGTGGTTAGAATACCTTTTGTTCCTAGGCACAGGCAGATTAAGTGAGTTTGCAAAAAATCACAAGATGTTGAGCCAACGCCAGGTATCGAACTTAGTTCCTCAAGTCCAAAGTCGACAGCTCTGCCTGTTAAGCCACATCTGGTCCCTGAGAATTCACTACATGTTTCACCTCGCCAGCATACCTAACAGCAAAATATTCTAAATAACATTCTTCTAGCAACATTAAATCCATTCCGCTGGCCCGCATTCAGGTTCTGTACATTCTGTCTACTTGGACCCCTATACATGAACCCCGTCCCCCCTACAACTGGATATTCGCGGTCTGCAAGATGTCAGAAGCGCCCTAAAAAAATATCTGCTGCGAATGGAGAAACATGACTGAGCCACTCTGTTGTAAATATATTCAGTTTACATCTTCAAGCTCTGTTAACTAGTAATTAAGGGGTTATTTACAAGCCCTTTGCGCCGCCAGTGCGTCACTTTTTTCAGTATTAAAAGTGACGCATCAGCTGCGTTGTTTCCAGCAATCATTCAGTGGTGCAATTTATTAAAACTTAACTCCTGTATCACGTATACACATACCCCACTCTCGATATCTATGTGCCGCCACTGTTGCTAGGTACACCATTTCAAATAGAAAAGTTATTGCTGCTAAAAAAAAAATACATTAATACAAAAATAGGTGTACACTTCTTGTACTTTTGGTTCAGGCTAATATTTGTTAATGTCCATGCTAGCGACTGCAGTGTCCGTGAGACCCCTGTTAGTCCTCCTGCGGGATTATTCTACGCTGGGGGCCATATTTATCCTTTTTTCACGCAACTAACGCAATGCAGCAAGACAACGCTACATAGCGCTGTGTGAAAGGAAGAGGGCAGGAATGCCCCATATCTATCAAGATATGGCCCATTGCTATCCTCTGCCTGGGCTGGCGCACAATCTGCACCCTAGCGCCAATGCAGGCACCTGAGTTACAGGTAGGATTGTGTATGTGGAGGAAGGGATACCTTCCTGCATAAAAACAATCCTTTGAGGCATCTTCCTCTTTTTTGTGTGCTGCGTGGGAACACCTACACTCCACCCATGGAAAGCCTCCAAGGGGTAGAGTAATGGCACGAAGTGATTTGCGCTGCCTTGCGTTGTTCCAGATTTACCAAGCACCGCAGGGCCATACGATGTGGTCTTGCATAGCTTGGGAAACGTAATTCTAGGTTTTGCAAGGACAACGCAAAACATTTGCTAAAAATTCAGCCTCCCCTCCCCCTGGCCCCCTTCACCCACTTGTACCTTCCTAGAGCATTGAGGATTAGCTTATACCTTCTGGGAAGTTGAACCACTCAGTGCCTTGAGACCCTCACGGGTGAGTAGTGCGCTATATAAACCCCCTGATTGAACCTCGTTTGGAAATCCGAGCATGTAATCACAGTTACTACTTATTTACTATGAACTGGGGCTGAAAGGTGAGCACTCGCAGTAGGAGAGGCCTAAATTTCGGGCCTGGTTTAAAGTTTAAAGTACATAAGTGACAGCTATCCTGTCCGGTTAATTGCAAGTACTGTAGCATAGAATCAGAGCCACTGAAATGATGCCATTCCGCGGTTCCAGTGTTTTAATCATAATTATGAATTTGCGATATTTGCTACTTAATCTAGCACCTGCTGCATAATCCACAGATTTTAACCAAAGCAAATTGTTTCTAGCTCAAACTGATCAATAGTTACTATAAACGCAGCAACATGTGTTGCCAAGCAGTGGAAAGCCCTTCACAAAGGTTGACTGGTCGCCTTTCAGTTGCTTATTTCTGTATTTGGGTGTTAAACTGCTACTAATGACGTGAAACCTTTGCCCGGACAGTGTTAAGATGTGTACAAATGGCAAAATAATGATATCATACTATCAAGAAATATGCCATATTATGCTGCATAACCTGATTACTTGCCGCATAATTTAGTCAACCCCCCACATAATTAGGTCCAGCCCTGCCACATAATTCCACTGGCCCTGCATATAATGCAGTTGTATTCAGGTGGATGGGATAACTGTCACATTTGTGATGGACTAACCCATCTACCAAATTCTAAATCAGGCCCTTACTCTCTAAAACATGAGAATCTGTGGGCCAGTATGGAAGGACCTGGAGCGCTAAGACGTGCCACAGTACATGCTCCCAGCATGGATCAGGGACTCCATATCACTGGGTACCACCATATTCACACTAGCACTGCCCATCACCACATAGAACACACTACCATAAGACACAACACATTAATACAGAACTCTGAACATATTTGTTTATTTAGGGTATGTGTTGACCAAGAAGCCTTGTATGCAATGTTGGTTCTCCCCTGTGGTCTGGCACACAAACTTCACCAGTGCTTCCAAGTTCCACATCTCGCCAACATAGATAAAGTCTTTCTGAACATCATGCCAATGGCAGAATGTGCTCTATAGAATATCAATATTGACGATAGCACTCTGTGGCATCCACAGGCAATCCATAAGCTGCCATCCACCAGAGGGACCCTCCATAATCAGCCGGCTGACTCTAGCCAAAATCAGTAATTAACACCGTGCATTGGGCATTTCCCCAGGAGGTTGACTCTAGCCAGAATCAGTAATTAACACTTCTGAGAGTAACTAGGGCAGGACTGGCCAGACCGGGTTTTGGGCATTTACCTGGGAGGGTGGAAGTGTGGGGGCCGGTTTTATTCCTGGGGGTCGGTTTTGTTACTGGGGGCCGGGTTATGACTGCGCTGGGGGTACACTGAATTTTGCAAATTGTTATGAGTGTAAACGCACCTGTTGCCCAGTTCCTTTTATATCCAGCAGTTTTCAGGCAACAATAAAAATGTCAAGATAACTGGTGATTAAGGTTCCTGATGGAGAGGGATCGAGTTTTATCTAGTGGCAGTTTTGACTCATCTAAAGTAGCCTGCTGCAAACAACATGTACCATGTAGATCACAGAACTGTATTTTATGTGTATAGCTCAGTGGGTTACTTCTTTTGTCATAAAGATCCTTTTGTTACTTGCAGTTCAAAAGTTACAATCGTAATATAGCACAAATGAGCTATTAACTGCTATCAAAGACTTGCATGCAAACTGCAGGTGAGAAAGTTATGTTTTTGCCAGCCTCTCATTATCCTAAAGGGGTTTGTCTGGGTAGAAATACATTATTATTAGTAAAGCCAACCCTAACCACTGTGTACCATTTTGAATCCTGAGTTTGAGGTGCTCCAGACTAAGAACTCTTAAAAATCCCTACCAGTATGGATGACATTTGAATCCTGCACCTTGTAGTCACCTTTCTCTTAAATAACATTTTCTATACACTGACTTGCACATGTATGAATTATTGTCTCTATATTTTTGTTATGTAAAGTACTGTGACACCCTACATTGGTATGAGAGGTGCTATAAAACAAATGAAATACATGTAAGAGAAGGGCTATGGAGAGATGAGGGGCACTGTTGGAGAGTGATAGTGAGTGAATCTCTGCAGGAGTAGGTCATGTGGGTGGGCGCCCAAATATTTTGTTGCACTAGGCACCGCCAGCGCTAAAGCCAGCCCTACCTTCCTGCTTATTGAGATGGAGAATGCTAACATCTCTCAAATGTGTTTCATTGTGTTCTCCGCTTTTTAGCTGTCTACGTGTGCACTTATGTTATATTTAAATTCATGTTTCATGCTTCACATCTTATTTTTTGTGTTCTCTGTAAGAATGTCTGTGGGTATGAATGGGTATCCTGGTGCTCTGTAAAGTCATCATTTACTAGGCTTTAAAAGCTAATACATGTGCATAAATAATGAAAGATGCGTTGTAGAATGCACAATTTTTTCCAAACTTTTCTTGGGGGAGGGGGTCCTCCCCTCCATTACCCTTGTATTGGTTAGTCTTGTTCGCTGCGCTCGCTCACAACTCATCATACGGGGGCTGCGCTGAAAAAATTAGCAAGGGCTGCCTTGGGTGCCCAGTCCGGCCCTGATGGTAACCAATGAGAGTAACCAATGAGCAACAACAGCAGCATCTAATTTTAAAAACAAAGACACATTGCTATTAGTGCTAACGCTACAGATTCACTATATGCTGGGACAAAGACTGTTCCATCTCAAACCCTTTAATGCAGGCGAGCAAATGAGTGGAATTTATTATCCAGAAGTCTCAGATACTGTTCCAAGGAGCTTCTAGAACTAGTATTGGCAAAACAAATAGCTCTCATAACTAAATTTTAAAAAAGAAATACCGTAAGTCTAAAAAATATATATCCTTTGTGAAATATGTCTATGAATAAAGAATTTAACGTGTCATAATTCAGTGAACTTTTGAGGTGTAAAATCGTCCCCCATGTATTGCAATGCAAGAATGCTATAAGAGGTGAAGTATGCATGAAACATGATATATGATAGCATGAGGAGAGAGGGAAATACTGCTGCGGATGGAACAACATCCCACTCTATGCGCATTTTAAAGAATATGTAACAAGAAGTCTGACAGACAGACACACTGCCAAGCCAGCCCTAAAAGAAACAAAGAAAATCATTTTTGTTGTAATGTCTAGATTACTTAACTGTGATCCCATTACTCTGATTTCCCCTTCCTATTCCTAGACCTTAGTTGTGAGGAAGCTTCACGTCCCAGACACAACCCTTTAGTAGGGTGTATCAATTTTTTTCCACAAAAGCCACTTCCTGCTTTTTTTGCCTAATCTGCAGGGGTGGCTCCTCCATGTGGGTGGAGGAGCGTCACCCCACTGCATTTACGCTGTGCGAGAAGCAGAAACATAAAATGGTATTATAAATACCATTTTATGTTTCTGCTTCTTGCACTGCGAGTAAGCAGAAGTGTTTGGTTGGGAGGCAGGCGGGTGGGCGGTCCTGCTCTAGGGCAGGGGAGGAGTGGCTTGGCCACTGCTGAGGGTGCTGACTGTTTGGTCGGCCCTCTGGGGCCGACCAAACTAGTCATGCACACTCTGCCTTTCCTCCATGTAGGCTGCATGCAGCCTAAATGGAGAAAATGGCCTCCCCATAGACACCTGGCTGGTCGGCGTCCCAACCAATCACACCTCTGCCAGTGCAGCGTTGTGATTGGCTTAGGGGAGGGGAGGGAGGCTTCCTACTTCCAGGGGAGGAACAGACATCACGCAGGACCGGGCCGGCAAAGGTAAGTTAACTTTAAAAAAATAAAAAATTAAACCTCCCCGTGTGACCCCCCCTACCCCGCGTGACCCCCCACACTCCCCACCCGCGAGTCTTGCAGGCCACGACTGCTACTCTGGCAAAAATATGTAGTAAACTTTTTCAGAGACTGGCCTAGGATGGTGATTGGGAGGGTCCTCTGCTGCCTGTCTTGGTCTTTGATTGTTTCCTTCCCTATGTTTTGATCTGATGGGGAGAGGAAGGTGCATGTTCTCCCCTAGAGTCCGTCTTTTCTCCTGGTCATGCATGAAGACACTGACGAATGATGTGCTCCTCAGGAGGAAAGATACATTCAGGCAGCAACTACTATTCACTGGTCTAGTCATTGCCTGCCCCTGTTTAACATCCTCTGTACCGCAGTGGCCATTTTGGTTTGGCTCAACCTGCCATATAACAAAGAAGGAAACACTTTGTGTACTTTCAGGTTTTGATGGTTCATTGAAGGCGGCCTCTTTTGTTCTTGAGCCAGAGTCTGGAGATTTATTTGGAGGTTCTTCTGATGATTGAATCCTCTTTTATTTCAAACCAGCTGGTGTTGTTCTAAATCCTATTCTATTTTTAACTTATAAAGGAGAGGAATTGGTGTTTCAAATGAGCAAGAGCAGCCTCTCCTGGGGATAGTGTGGCAGGAGACAACTTGGCAGCTACCTGATTATCAGCTATTATGTTTGAGACTTTACTGAGTTAATTTCCAAGAAAAACAATCAGAGAAGAAGGAAGTTATGCTGTGTTGGGGGTATTTGTAAAGTGCATGTACACATTAGCCTTTTAGTGCTCTAAGACTAATACAACCAAATAGCAACACCGGCGGTAATAGACATGTAATAAATTAAAAAGCATATTTTCAAATGTTTTCTGAAATGTGGAAGACAGGTTTCAGATCACAAAAAAACAGGTAGTGAGTTCCAGATTTGTGCAGAAGCTATGGAAAATGCCTCATCACAACCAGAGTTTTTTGTGGATCAGACAGACAGAGGGGACAGAGATAAGGAATCCGTTGCCAGAATGCAGACAACTAGTAAGATTGTGCCACAAACATTTGGATGAAAGAACCTTTCTATATGACCTTGTACAAAATCGTCATGGATTTGAAAGGAATTCTGTGACGTGCAGGCAGGCAATAGAGCAACCTTAGATGGGCGTTGTTTGGTCCCGCAGGCACACATACAGACGGCAAGCTGCTGCATTCTGCACAAGTCAAAGATGTTCAATTAGTTTGTCAGAAGCCAAATAAAATGAATTAGCACAGTCAAGTCTTGACCGGATCATTGAATTAACAAATATGTAGTATTCACTGTTTCTATCCAGATGCTGTGATGTCATAGTATTATGTGCATGCTTAGAATGTTACTGTTTAAAGTGTTAGAACTGTAAGTTGACTTGCTACTGTACCTGGCAATATGATGACCTCCAGCTATGTAGTCCCTATCAATAAACTTCTTCATCTACACTGCGATGGAGCGAATCACTGCAAATTCTTGGCGATGAGGATGGGATCGATTGTCCTTAACATCTTCAAAAAAAACGGTGTCGTCCTTAAGACTGAGAAATGCAAGTTTCTCTGCAAAGGGAATCAGTAGCTTGGTCATTTGTTATCTTATGAAGGTATCAGACCTAGACAAGGACTTGTTGATGCCATTTCCAATGCTTCTACACCATAATAACAAGGATGGTTAGTAAGCTGTTACAGTACCAATTTGACATCTCGAATATTTCTGGTGGAAGGAATGGTAAGGCAGATTTTCTGTCTTGTTTTCCTCAAAGTGAAGATGAGTGTGAAGAGACATATTTTCAAGAGTTGTGTGAGGAAGATGCTGAAGATTGTTTTGTGGCTGCTATGGATATTCCTGATCTTGTTGTAGGTTCAGCGGAAGATTGGAGAGCAGCTTTAAAAAAACATGATCTCCTTCAACAAGTGTGTGTGTGTTAGACAAGGAGGGGTGGCCCAGAGAAAAGGTGTTGTCCCCTCTTCTACAACCTTATTGCAAAGTAGAACCTGAAATGTCACTAGAGGATGGTGTACTCATGAGATGTGATAAACTCATTCCACCGTACTCAGTCAGGCCTACCATTGTCAAGAAGGCTCATGAGGGACATTTGGGTGCGACCCTCACTAAACGTCGTATCGGTGAGTACTTCTGGTGGTCAAGAATGGACACTGAGATAAGTGACTTGGTGGAAAATTGTCCTGTGTGTTGTACAGCTGAGAAAACATTGAAAGTAGTAATTCCACCGCTATTGACAATTGAATGTCCTTCTGGTCCCTGAGTTAAATTGGATATTGATGTCATGGGTCCGTTGGAGGTTTTACCTTTTGGCTACAAGTATATTTTGGTGCTTATGGATTATGCATCGAAATGGCCTGAGATAAAGATGGTCAGAGAAGCTAGTTCTGCTAGTGTTGTCAAGTTTTTGAGGGAAATTTGTCTGAGGGAAGGTTTCCCCGAGTTTCTTGTTTCTGATAACGGGACTCAATTTGTGAGCAAGGCGTTTGAGGTTTTCTTAACTTCTAGTAGGGTAAAGCACTTAAAAAGTTCCCTATATCATCCACAGACTAACGGTCTTGTGGAGGAAATGAACCATGTGGTGGGTGAGTGCTTCAGATGGGCTGTGGCTGCTAACCATGACGTGATCAAATCTTCATAAA
Source organism: Triturus cristatus (assembly GCF_964204655.1). Classification (NCBI taxonomy): domain Eukaryota; kingdom Metazoa; phylum Chordata; class Amphibia; order Caudata; family Salamandridae; genus Triturus; species Triturus cristatus. The sequence goes on from NC_140586.1 coordinate 22,013,031, forward strand.
GTATGCTATGGTTTTACAGGACCACACCTCATTCATCCACAAAGGTTTCTCCGTTTGAACTTTTAAGGGGTAGGAGGGCTAATACGTGCCTCAGGCCTGGCTGAATGAGCAAATGGGTTAAATCAGAATCTAATGTGGACTCACTCATGAAGATGGTTAAGGAGAATTCTGAGATTACCCAAAGTAAACAAAAGGTTTGGTTTGATAAAAAAAGTGTCAAAATGGTTTCTTTGGTTGTGGGAGATTTTGTTCACATCAAATCTCCTGTGCATGTCAAGAAATGGAAAGGTAAATATGATGAACCTACCAAAGTTGTGAAGATTGGGAACAATGCAGTCCAGGTGGAGGGTGGCCATTGGTGGAATCTTTCCAAAATTGTTAAGGCAAGACCACTCTCTATGTCTAATGACTGTGCTGGCAGTAGAACAACTGTACTACCCGATTTTGGTGAACGCAGGAGCAGTTCAAGAGTCAGTGTCTCTCCTAAAAGATTTTGTGAGTGATCCTTTTGGTCTACTCATGGTATTTATTTTTTGTTATTATTTTATGTTTCGCATTTTATTTTGTTTTTAGGTTTAGTTTGTTTTGTAGGTGAAGGGAAGGTATGTAGTATTCACTGTTTGTATCCTGTCAGATGCTGTGATGTCATAGTATTATGTGCATGCTTAGAATGTTACTTTTTAAAGTGTTAGAACTGTAAGTTTACTGTTGCTACTGAACCTGGCAATGTGATGGCGTGCAGCTGTGTAGTCCCTATCAATAAACGTCTTCATCTACACTGCCTTGGAGTGAATCACTACAAATTGCTACATGGATGTCAGTTTCCAGAAAAGGGAAAATGTCCTTAAGAACTTTGGGTCAGATGTACAAAAAGGATTTGAATTTGCAAACGGTGCGAATCACTATTTCGACCCATTTATAAATACACAATCCCCTTTCCTTATTTGTGCAAGGAAATTTCGTATGTCCAATTTGCAAGTTCTTCTGTTTGGTAATCACTATTTTTGACATTTCAACAAAGAAATCACAAATAGGGATTTCCAAATTGCGAACTGAAAATGGTATGTATGAAGCATTCCGTAATTGCGACTGACGCAGTTTTAGGAAAGGCAATTGGCACCTATTCTAATAAGCTGTTAGTCAGTGCAACCTAGATAAACTGGCCCAAAATGCATCAGGCCCTTTCACAAGGGCGGGCTTGTATGTTCTGGTGAGGGTGGTGAAGATTTTGGCTGGTATGCAAATAAGGGAACAGGAGAGGATTTTTAGAGTCAGGGTTTTGATCATACTGAGAAAGAGATATCTGAGAAGTTCAGGCTAAGCAGTTAGGTCATTTTGGATTTAATAGCTGATTTACATCCATGCCTACAGACCCCAACTGACAGAGTCAGTGCTATTCCACTGCGTGTTCAGGCACTGTATTGCCTACACCTGTTCTTCCGGAAATTACCCTGGAATAATGGCAGGTGGAGTATACCAAAGTGCATTGTCATGTTTTACTCCTTAGGTTTCTTGACATTATGTTGTCCAGAATTAATGATTGCATTTATTTTCCTGCATCTCGGAAAGACACATACCATACTATTATTTTATCATCTGACACATTTTCAAATTGTCATAGGATACGTTGAAAGTACACATGTTGCTATCTGTCTACCATCTGCAAATGAATTTATTTTTCAAAACCGTAAAAATAGTCACTCCCTAAATATACAAGTCTTGTGTGAGGCCTCCTGTATAATAACAGACCTTGAAGCTTGATTTCCAGGCAGCACATATGAATCCTACATATTCAGCCACGATGGGATAAATGTCTTGAGGTGATTTTGGTGATGGTTGTCTTCTTGGTAAGTTGGTATAACTCATTTAACACCCAAGTTAGCATCTAAAGTAATAACCAATACTAATGTAAGGTTCCTTGACTTTTTAGAAGGCAGTGCATATGCATTACTGCCTTGAATCTTAACACCATATTTAAATCTAAGTACAAGCTTTGAGGGGAGATTCAACCGTGCTCCCAAAACTACATGCTCTGTTATAGAGACGACATTTGGAATACTATGAGTTAGCTTCACGTGTCTTCACAAGAATGGTCGGAGCCCTCCAGTACCATCTGGAAACATGTTGCAAAATCATAGATGCATGTGCAATGTTGCATAAAACACCACCAACAAGGTGGCTCTCGTGATGCTGAGGGTAGAGCACATCATGCAGAGATCACTACTAATTAATTTTAAGGTAAGTAAAAAGTGAATAGGAAAAATGAAAACAAGACTACATGCTTGACGATGCTTTTAAATCAAAATATTCCTTATGTTCAGGAATCCTACTTATTTTGCGTTGTAAAAACTAAAAATATTCATCTACAACAATTATTTTCAATATTGTTTCTTTTTTGTAAACAAACATTGTAAGAAGTCAAGTACTTTCTTCTTCCTCTGCTTGCATTGCTGTTGTCAGCATTGCATGCCTGTATAGTATCATTAACATCTGTACCAGATGCAGGTTGGCGTGTGCCCCTAAGGTTTGACACATCAGGCAGAGAGACACTACTTAGGCTTTTCGCCTCTTCATTATAGCCGAGCCCTAAATCTGCAGGCCTTGATGTAGTACTGGTTTGCAGATTTTCTAATGCAGCTGCAACCTGCACTAAGCTATGTGCTACATCACTGCAGCACTGACCCATCTAAGTTTGTATGTTTACAGTGCGCCTGAATAAATTGATAGTAGCCTGTGCCAGACAGTTGATGGATCTGCTTAACCTCTTCGCTGCGGCGCAAATTCCGCCGCAGCGCTACCGCAGTGCTGACATTCCAATCGCGGGCGTGGTCATGACGTCTCCCGGCCGTCGTCCGCACACGCCCATCGTGACTCATGACGGCCGGGAGACGTCATGAGCATGGAAGAGGCCAATATATCAAACAACACCATGTGTCGGCGATGCCCACCCTTTTCTGTTGTGTCGTCTTGTTGCATCGTTGTAACAATTTTGTCAGTAGATTGAATGAATCTAGCAAAGTTTTCATTCATCATAATTTGACCATCCTCAATTGTTTTTCTAAAACTTTCTTGGCCATCAAGGAATTATGACACCATCCGCTTCATATACATTAGTCGGCGATTTAAAGTTTTTACTATATTTTTTCTTTACAGGTGCTGCACAGACACCACTGAGGCCTCTAACCCCCTCCCCCAAACAATTGAGAAGTCCCTGAAGCATTAACCACAGCAAGGGGACCAACATTATGAGAAGCTGCGGCATTGCGACAAAGCTGCAAAACCCTGCAACGCATTTGTGTGCCTCAAAGATGTGTGAGCGGTTGGTTCATCTGTTATATCTGGGAAATCAGGGAGCAGTGAAACTGTAGCCCTTTTTCCAGATGTTACTTCATCTGTCTGTGTGGCAGGTATGTCTGCGGATTGCTCCGTCTCACAAGGACTTTCATTAGTGGCACCTTGCTCCCTGTCATGCTCTATCTGTTGTGATACACCTGTAAGCAATATCTTGATGTACTTTACTATACTGATTTTAAGTTAAAAATTAAAAAGATTTTGAAACTCTGACTACTTTGAATATTAATGTTTTTCAAGCAAATCTTTGTACGTGTGTTTCTCCACATATAAAAAACAATTAAAATTGTTCCTACAACTACCACAATGCTTTTGAAAGTTAAAACAAGCATTAAAATGCCAAAACGTAAAAATTGTGTTTCTTATAATCGCCTGAATTTATGAAATTAGTGTGAATCTTACCTTCCAATGTAGATGGTGGATTTGAGGTATCTATGTTGGAAGCACCAGTAACACTCTCAGGCTGAATTGTTACCTCAATCAGAGTTCCATGGGTGGTGGTTCTCTTTGGTAAGCCATCTTAAATAGAACCAACTTTCTCAAATTTCTGGGATGGTCCACTGCAGAACACCAAGTAAATTTATCTTCTCCAGGATTTCAGTCCATGTTTTTTTTTTTTTTGTGCTTCAGACACAGTGGCCAGCTCATTATTGGCAGCACACTTCTCATTAAGGACCTCTAGCTCCTTCTCTAAAAACCACACCTTGTGCTGTCTGGCATCAATATCCTAATCAGCCTCTTTCCTGTACATTTTGTGTTGTTTGCATTCAAAAATCCCTTCGAGAGTCCACAGATCCACTATGACAATAGCATTCAATCCCTCTGTGCTACAGAACACTAGGAGGTGCATGTTTTCGAATGCTTCCTTATAGTGATGCCATCATTATTCTCCCAAAAAGCAACTTTTCCTATTTGTGATTTCCTAATACAGATTTGCAATTTTGAGAATTTCATATTTGGAAATCACAAAATAGCGAATGCAAATCTAGCCACTTCTCAAATTGTGAAAACTGATCTTTCATACAGGAGCATTAGCAATTTCCTAATAGCAATTCAGATGTAAATTGCTAAACAAAACGTACCTACAACTGACCCTTTGAATTGAAGAAAGCAGCTGTTTGCTACATTGGTAGCTTAAAGTTTCATTGAAAGCAAAGAGTCATGGTAAATCCAGAATTTTCTTACAGCATTAACAGGTGCAGGATCGGGAACCATTGATGCAGGCCATGAGATCTTGTTCTAGTGATCAATAGTTAGGGGGGTAAGCAGAGCCTCAATTTTAGAGGACTCAGCTTTAGGAAATTGGAGGACACCCACCATTGAGTCATTGCCAGGCAATCATTCAGACTGTCATGGTTAGTGCTTGATGCATAAGTACACTTTTTGTTCTTCTTTTTTTATATTGAATAATGCCCATTTCCACCCCCAGCCCATCCCATCTCACTCAACAGGCATAGCATATGTAGCATGGTCAAACTTGGGCAGTGCAGCCTCCAGGGGCTCAGTAGGTCCTACCACCATGTTCAAAAGTCAATCTAAACAATTATTCCAAACAAATAACAGCAGGTCTGGGTTATAAAGTAGGTATACAGTCAGTGGCGCCCAAAAATATTTTGGTCTGGAGGTAGCAGGCAGCTCTTCGGCATATATCTCCATTTGTTCTTTACAGTACACCAGATCTCGAATCTACTTCATCAGCGTGAGGCTCGTCTTGGTTCCCCAGGGCATTGCGATGGCCCGTTTAGCAAACAGGGTAGATATAGCACCAATACGCCTATTACATGGTTTAATCTTGTTTACCAAACCGAGCAGGCACAGTTCAGGTGTACATTCAATCCTTTCACGTGTCATTTCAGTGAGCACCTTCACAACTCGCTGCCAAAAACCAAATATAACAGCACATTCCCATGCAAGGTGCATGAAGTCATCCCCATTTTGCCCACATCTGGTGCATCTTGCATCCTCCCTCAGCCCAACTCTCAACAACTGCACAGGTGTGTAATACAACTGATGTAAGTACTTAAAATGTATAATGCGAAGATTACAATTGGCAGTCAGGTGCCCAGTCATCCCCCAGCAGGACTCCCAACTTTCCCGTGTTAAGGGGGCCACAAGTAATACATTCCATTTACCAAATGAAGGGGAATCGGCCAGCTCATTTTACCTTTAGGAAGCATTATATAATCTGGTGATCAGCCCTCTACTTTCCCCTCCCACTAGGATCACCTGTAGTGCTTTCAGAATTTTGGGCTCTGCAGGGAACTCAGGGTATAATGACCAAACCCCCATGTGCACTTTGGAAAACGTAAACCCGAGCATTGCATTATGCGTTTGACCTGCCTGAAAGTCAGCGAGATAAACAGAAAGGATTCATTCAGGTATATGTTGCCAAGCTTTGTGATCCCTACTTTCTGTAGTACAGTTAGGGCCCCACGTTCCTGGGCTGCAGAGATACCCGGATGTGCAGCAATCAGCATGCAGGGGCATATATATATTCCGGCCATGCACACTTAGTCTTCTCTGCCCCGGCGGTGCACTTGACCAGATTAATCTCCTTCCTGGTGGCGCCCTCCCCACCCAGCAGGACCATAGCAGTTAACAGGGTTGGATGTGCAGTATCTGCCTCCACAGCAGTGTGAGGCAGATAATATTGTGGGAAATTCCAATAGTGTGCGAATTGCACTTGAGCGCACAAATAATACAGGCGTATAATAGGTGCCTCGAACCCTCCGCGGTCAAACGGCAGCATTAGAGTATTCCATCTGCATCTTGACTGCTTTCCAGCCCACACCAGCAACAACAGGCAGGACTGCAGTGTTTTAAAAAGTGCCACGTTCAGTCATATTGGGATATTCACAAATAGATAAAGAAGTTTGGGCAATATTGTAATTTTTACTATGGCGATTCTATCTGCAAGTGAATGGGGCAAGCGGGTCCAGCGTGAGACCTGTTCAGTAATTTTAGTGATGGCACGTCCGAAGTTCATGGTCAAAACCACATCCCTGTGCACCCATATCCCCAGACACTTCACCGGATCAGTTAACCAGGAGAGTGGGAATTCCAGGGCAGTCTCCTGAGTACAGGCGGTCAGCGGGAACACCGCGGGCTTCTCCCAATTTATTCTCAGACCTGAATACCTCTCAAATACCACATATTCCCATAGTAGTGCTGGGAGATATGTGGCCGGCTCACAGACGTACAGCATCATATCATCCGCATACAAAGAGATAGCTATTGGCCGTTGTCTAAACCTCAGAGGGGCATCTGAAAGTTTTTGTTGGATCTTGCAAGCTAAAGGCTCAAGCACCAAAGAGAAAAGCATCGGGGAAATGGAGCATCCCTGCCTGGTGCCCCTGTTTATTGGAAATGTGTCTGAAACCCACCCATTGACCCGCAGCCTGGCCACCGGTTTGGCATATACTAAATGCATCCATTTCAGAAAGAATGGCCGCCTACCCTTTCTCTGCAATACAACAAACATATACCCCAATTACAGTGAATCAAAGGCTTTTTCAGCATCCAGCAGCACCGCCACTGCTGGGAGGTCAGAGTCGATATAGTGCAAATCAGCAAAGATGGCCTGTAGATTGTGAACAGTTGACCGCTTAGGGACGAATCCCGACTGATACGGGAGTATTAGCATTGGGACCAGAGGTTGTTACCTATTCACAATTATTTTCGCCAGAATCTTAGCATCAATATTTATCACGGACAATGGCCTATATGACTCACATTTATTTGCTGCCTTCTCCAGGTTCAAAAGTGCGACAGTAAGAGACTCTCTTAGAGTAGGAGGTGGCACAACTGTCTTATATGCTTCAGCATATTCGTCAAGCAATCTCAGGGCTAGATCGTCTATATAGGCCTTTTAAAACTCACTGGGCAGCCCGTCCAGACCTTGCATGTAGGGAGGGACATTATAGCTTCCTTGACATCTTCCACATAGAAACTTTAAGGTGGCGTCAAGTATTCCCGCTGGCCATTGGAGAGCCACCCAAGCACGATATCCTTCAGATAGCTGGAGACCTCCGCATCGTTCACCGAAGGCTTAACCCCATATAATTTGGTGTAAAAATCAAGGAATATTTTGCTGATGTCCGATGACTAGCACTGCGCGACAGAGTCCCTATCCAACATCTCAACAATATGTTCCTGACCCCTCGGTAAGGAAATTTTGTGAGCAAGCGAGCGGCTCGGCCTACCACCCTCACCATTGTAACACGCTCTACATCTTCTAGATCTGTGCAGGATCTCTTGATCAGCAGTTTGATTATGCTCTGAAATCAATTCCCTGATTCGGGCAAGTGTTGCTGGGGAGGGGCTCAACTCGTATTCCCGTCCCAGCACAGAAATCTGTGCCGCTAACCCGCTGATTCTATTCGGGAGAGCTTTCAAAACCCCAGACTGCGCCCCAATACATTCCCCTCTAATGGTAACTTTGAAAGCCTCCCAAAGTGTCCCCGCACTGTCTACAGAGCCCTCATTTTCAGTAAAAACAAATTTGATTGCATTGCCTATTGTAGTCAGTTAAGGAGGACTGCTGCAGCCTCCACTGGAATGGGGGTCTTTCACACTCGGGGACACCCAGCTCCAGCAGAACAGGGGAATGATCAGAGAGCGTTTTTGCAAGTGGTTGATTGTAACAGTCCAGGGTCAGGCCTCCTTGGAAGCCAGCCTGTAGTCCAGTCTGGACCAGGACCTGTGCATCGTGAAGACAAATATACTCTCTCTGGCAGCAGGATTCCGGAGTCTCCATATATCTCCAAGGCCCTCATCCTCAATTAGTTCGGACAACACTTGTGGGGCCAGCTTCCCGCGCCCTGCTGCATCTTGTGAGCGGTCCAAACTGGTATCTATGCATACTTTAAAGTCACCGCCCCAGAGCACAACTGAAGGGGGAAATGAGGAGATGCGCCTCCATACATCGTTGAAAAAGGCAGGATTATCAATATTGGGCCCATATACATTAACCAGTAATACAGTCGTGCCTCCCAATTTGCCCATAGCTATAGATACTCTGCCCTGCTCATCCACCTCCGACCTAAGCAGAGTGAATGGTGTACCTGTCTTAACTAAGATTAACACGCCTCTAGAATAAGAGGAATACGATGCCGCTACACGCACCGCAGACCACCTAGCCCCCACATTTTTCTCTGTGTATTTAGGAAGATGTGTTTCCTGGAGAAAAGCGTCCTGCACATCCTGTCTATCTAAATAGGCTAAAACATTATGAATCTTTTTTGGGTTGTTAAGCCCACGTACATTCCATGTTAATAACTTTACAGTACTACCCGGAACTGTAATAGACCATTATAACAGTAGAAATCTCCCACATTTCCCACATGCGAGTGTCGTGTTAACAAAGGGACTGCAATCTCACTGCACCATATCTGCCAGTTCCCCCCACCCCACTGCCCCCCTACCCACTTCAATACCCCCAACTTGCTAAATACTTAGCATCAAAGGAATCAAACCGGGTGCACCCATCGGGGAACGCTACAGTGCATTCTGCCTCCCTATAATCATGGTGGTGGCCGATCTGGTCCATCGTGGCAACATGACATCACAGTCAGAGTTCCCGACCTGCAGGGCCAAAGTTAAGGCACCACTTATCAGAACATGTGTGGACAGCAAAAAGTGGGCCCATAGTGCAGTCATCCCGGGGCGAGCTATCCACTCGCACGTAGCCAAGCTTGGCAGGGCATCCACCACACATCAGCACCCCCAAGCATGTAGACAGCAACCTCCAGGTCACCACCCCTCGCTATATATGTAGCAGAACACAGGCCAAAATTGACTGTTCCTCATCATCAGGATCATTAGTGTCTTCCCGTTGACGCTTTTTCAATGTTTTAGCATGATCCATTGCAGCTTTTAGGTTACTGAAAATCTTGGAGGCACCACCCGTGCCAATCCTAAGGCGAGCAAGGTATAGCATTGTGTAAGGAATCTCTTCCGCGATGTATACATATTCTGATGGCTCCAGATGGTGAAGGTAAACAGTATGCTGCCTGCACACATATAGAATTGTGCCCTGTGTTGATTAAATAATCTAGCAAGTGGATGCACTAGTTTAAATAGAAGTTTAGATTGAGTAGGAGTATGGAGAGTCTAGAACCATGAAGAACACCATCATTTATCACACAACTCCCCCTAGTGGGAGGAATGGTAAAAGGACCTAGGTGAGTAAAGCTTTGTAACAATGTGAAAAATGTCTTTGGATAATTTTGAGGCCAATAAAATCCTCTGAGAAAAGAAGGCTTTCTTTCCCTTTCATATTTTATTTTTTAAAGCAGCTGTCTGATTAAGATAGAGTTATTTAGTTTCAGTGGAGTAATGTGACTGCCAACTGTGACCTCTAGCCATCCATGGTGTAGGAAATTGAGTTATTTGTTGAAGGTGGTGAAACCCCACTCAATCAGCAACCACAATCTCTGTCTGGTAGCTTGGCACAAAACCAGTCAGGCTTAACTTCGAGGCAATGTGTAAAGCCCCGCAACACATTATACCTGTGTCAGGTATAATGTATGCAGGGTGGCATTCCCACGCAGAAAAGCCTCGTACAAGTGACACAGTGAAATCTACAAAACACTTCTAGGATGCCACTGCTTGCGACACGACTCCACCAATGCGTGACTTTTGTGCCAACAGATGCGTCAGACGTCTGACGCATCTATCAATCCTTGCACTATGGTGTGCCGTATTGTAAAAACGGATGCATCTGTACAGATGTGTGAGTTTCTTGTAAATCGGCCCCTTACCTTAAATTCTGGTTGCAGAGCGTTGCAAGACCCTGCGTCGAGGATGTGTCACACAGCAGTGGTTCCGTGGAGATGCGGGGCTGTGATGCAGAGTCCTACATTGTCATCTAGGACGGCGTCAACAGGGGGCTTGTGAGGCGTAGTCCGGCATCCAAGATGTGTAGTGTTTCGGTGGTTCCGAAAAAGCTGCAGGACTGCAATGTGGAGTCCTGGGTCGTTGTCGAGGATACTGTTGACAAGGGGCTTGCAATACGAAGGCCTGCGTCAAGGCTGTGTCGCGCAGTGGGGGTTCTGATGAGGTTGCGGGCTGAAATACAAGGTCCTGGTTGGGAATGCATTGCACAGCAGTGGTTCGGAAGCAGTGCTGCAAGGAGATGCATTACGCTGCATCAGTTCTTTACACAGGACCACAGCTGGGCAAGCAGAGCACGTTCAGGCCCATTTCCAAGGATCCGGGACTTGGGTTGTATGATCTGGGGGGTTGGACTCACAGCAGACAGAGTCCAGGTGCTGGGTTCAAGGTGGTTCGAGCCTTTACTGCCCCTGAGGCTCTGATCAAGAGGCCTGCCAACTAGCCATTGGAGTCACTCTGGTTACCTGGGTTCAAGATGCAGGTCCAGTCCTTTTCAATCAGGCAGCAGGGCAACAGAGTAGCAGTCCTTATTGCAGAGCAGTACAGCAGTCCTTCTGAGTCTTCCCCAGGTCAGAGGTGTTCTGAAAAGTTGTGTCAGAAGGTCCATTATTTATACCTAGGTGCCGATTACGATCCGGTAAAAACCGGGTACGAACCGTCGGACGGAGCATAATCTCCGCCCGACGCGTACCCGGTCGTCAATTTTTACAAACAAGGAATTACGATTCGCACGGGTACACCATTACCGTACGAATCGTAAAAAAGCCCGACCGAACAAAAAAAACCTACCAATGCGATCCGGGAAAGCGCCGACCTGACGTCGGGACGCTCGCAGCCAGCCATTCACGACCCAGGAATTACGATTCGCACCGACGTCACCCCGCACGGTGATTATTCTCCGGCAGCCAAAAACTGCCGGGAAATCAGGACAACGCGAACAAGGACCACCAGTACGCGACGGACAGACGACTACGCGGACAAGGAGGACCAGTACGTGACAGGACGACGCGAACAAGGAGGACCAGTACGCGACGGACAGACAGGACGACGCGAACAAGGAGGACCAGTACGCGACAGGACGACGCGATCAAGGAGTACCAGTACGCGACGGACAGACATGGACCCGAACCTACGAGTCATCCCTGCCCTCATAGCAGTCCACCTCCTCTACAGGTTACGACGCAGACGCCGCAGAAGGTCAGAATAACTAAGGGAGGGTGGAAAGTGGGGTGGGGTGGGGGTGGCACGCCCAGGGCAGGCCACAAAACAACCACATAAGTCACACACCACACATGGCCTGGACATACCTGACTCCCATGCCCTGGTCACCACGAGGGGGTGGGGGCGTGTCCTGATAAGCCAGCGACCGCCACTACGGAAGTCCGTCACCACGCGAACCGGCAACACAACCAGACAGGCACGTCCCGTACCCACGCCTGAAGAGCGTGGGTACGAGTCGTACCACGCCCACACACACGTCACCCCAACAATGGCGGGACGGATCGTACCCACGTGGCAAAGGCCTGGGTACGGGCCGCACAAGCATCACATAGCGTGGGGACGGATATGTACGGACCCTACCCCCACCCCGTATGCATGGAGCGTACCCCCACCCCAACAGTGTAAGTACGACCCGTACCCCCACCCGCGGACTCACGGACCGTACCCCCACCCCAACAGTGTAAGTACGACCCGTACCCCCACCCGCGTATGCAAGGAGCGTACCCCCCACCCCAACATTGTAAGTACGACCCGTACCCCCACCCGCGGACTCACGGACCGTACCCCCACCCCAACAGTGTAAGTACGACCCGTACACCCACCCGCGTATGCATGGAGCGTACCCCCACCCCAACAGTGTAAGTACGACCCGTAGCCCCACCCGCGTATGCATGGAGCGTACCCCCCATGCCACCAGTGTAAGTACGACCCGTACCCCCACCCGCGGACTCACGGACCGTACCCCCACCCCAACAGTGTAAGTACGACCCATACCCTCACCGCGTACGTATGGAGCGTACCCCCACCCCAACAGTGTAAGTACGACCCGTACCCCCACCCGCGTATGCATGGAGCGTACCCCCACCCCAACAGTGTAAGTACGACCCGTACCCCCACCCGCGTATGCATGGAGCGTACCCCCCATGCCACCAGTGTAAGTACGACCCGTACCCCCACCCGCGGACTCACGGACCGTACCCCCACCCCAACAGTGTAAGTACGACCCGTACCCCCACCCGCGTAAGCAAGGACCGTACCCCCACCCCAACAGTGTAAGTACGACCCGTACACCCACCCGCGTATGCATGGAGCGTACCCCCACCCCAACAGTGTAAGTACGACCCGTAGCCCCACCTGCGTATGCATGGAGCGTACCCCCCATGCCACCAGTGTAAGTACGACCCGTACCCCCACCCGCGGACTCACGGACCGTACCCCCACCCCAACAGTGTAAGTACGACCCATACCCTCACCGCGTACGTATGGAGCGTACCCCCACCCCAACAGTGTAAGTACGACCCATACCCCCACCCGCGTATGCATGGAGCGTACCCCCACCCCAACAGTGTAAGTACGACCCGTACCCCCACCCGCGTATGCATGGAGCGTACCCCCCATGCCACCAGTGTAAGTACGACCCGTACCCCCACCCGCGGACTCACGGACCGTACCCCCACCCCAACAGTGTAAGTACGACCCGTACCCCCACCCGCATAAGCAAGGAGCGTACCCCCACCCCAACAGTGTAAGTACGACCCGTACACCCACCCGCGGACTCACGGACCGTACCCCCACCCCAACAGTGTAAGTACGACCCGTACACCCACCCGCGTATGCAAGGAGCGTACCCCCCACCCCAACAGTGTAAGTACGACCCGTACCCCCACCCGCGTACTCACGGACCGTACCCCCACCACACCAGTGTAACTAGACTCGTACCCTCACCTCGAATGCATGGAGCGCACCCCCACCGTGTATGTTCCAAGCGTACATATCCAGAAATAGGAGGTGTGTGTGCAGAGTCCTCCCAGCAGTGCCCTGTGACAGGAGGGGTGTGTGCAGAGTCCTCCCAGCAGTGCCCAGACACAGGAGGGGTGTGTGCAGAGTCCTCCCAGCAGTGCCCAGACACAGGAGGGGTGTGTGCAGAGTCCTCCCAGCAGTGCCCAGGCACAGGAGGGGTGGGTGTGGAGTCCTCCCAGCAGTGCCCAGAGACAGGAGGGGTGGGTGCAGAGTCCTCCCAGCAGTGCCCAGACACAGGAGGGGTGTGTGCAGAGTCCTCCCAGCAGTGCCCAGACACAGGAGGGGTGTGTGCAGAGTCCTCCCAGCAGTGCCCAGGCACAGGAGGGGTGGGTGTGGAGTCCTCCCAGCAGTGCCCAGAGACAGGAGGGGTGGGTGTGGAGTCCTCCCTGCAGTGCCCTGAGACAGGAGGTGCGTAACACATGTGTGTGATGCCGGAATCACCCACATGCATACTGCCTACAAGGGAACATGTCCCCATGAACTCATGTCAACAGACTCCACACACAAGTACAGTGATCACCCAGGATGCCACGATTGTTGCAGGTGGAGACATGGCCATGCATGCATGGCCAAAGTAGAAGGGCTCCGTCACACACACAGCTCATGTAGACACTGCTCTGCGCTAAACATTGCGAACACCCTGCAGGGAAGAAATCAGGGTACACAGAGGAAGGAATACACCCTGGGACAATTGCACCATGCAGTAACAGCTTACATGAACAAAGAAAGTTAGCCAACACCTTGTGATGGGACACAGATCCCGGGGTCCCCCCAATGAGCAGCACACTACTACATATCCCACACACCCAAACCCTTAAACACCACCCAAAACCATGTAGCAGCCCCACCAACACCAATACCAGCATAGCAGTAGTGTGATAATGAAAACAAAAATAAGCTTTATTCAGCATGAGCACAATGTCCGTGGATCGCAGGCAGTTAAATATTCACATAGCCCATAGGGCAGTCAATGATTCGCAGCTGGATGGGGGACACAGTGGGATGCGTGTCCCCTACCTTGCCTGCACTGTCAAATGGCATCGTCTTCCATACTGGTGAGGGCATCATGGGGGGGGGGAAGCAACAGGCACCGCAGGGACATCAGGGCAAAGGGGAGGCGTTGTGGGTGCAGGGATGGAGGACTCCACCACAGGGGGTGGGGCAGGGCCAAAGGCGGAGGCCAGGATGGCACTACACACCTTTGCAAGGTCCTCCAGGGATTCCCCTGCACCCGAAGGATCCACAGGCCCCAAGGAGGGGGGGGGGTCAGAGGGATGGGTCGCAGCGCCACCGGGGGAGGGTGGAGACAGGGGGGGAGACTCAACCACCCTGACCGAGGACTTCCTTGACCGCTTGCGTGGTGGTGTAACTGTGGGGCTCAGGGACAGAGCGGCCATGAAGGAGTCCTTGGGGGAGATGTGGCCAGGAGAGCTGAGGGGAGGGGATTTGGAGGGAGTGGACTGGGTGGAATGCGGACTCCCACTATGGCTGCGTGTCACACGTTTGCCCCCCGACCCAGTGGGTGTGCCTACCTCACCCTGTGTGTGCGTGTCAGGAGGAGTGCGGTGGACCTTCCCTGCTGGTGTGGTGTCTGTGTCTGTTGATGTGGGTGCATGCCGACGTCTGGGTGTACGTGGGACAGGCATGGGAGTGGGAAGTGTGGATGGGGCAGGGGTAGGTGGGGGGAGGTCGCGCTGCAGGAGACCCACTGCTGCAGTCAGTGTGGAGTCTATGGACCTCAGCAAGTTGCGTTGGTCAGCCTGCGATGAATGAATGCCCTCCAAGAAAGCCTCGATGTTGGTGAGGGTTTTCCCGTGGGCATGGAGGACATTAAGGATCGCAGCCTGACCAACCTGCAGTTGCCGCTGGATGTCCACAGACTCAGCATTGGCGGCAGCAGTGGAGACAGGGGCAGGGGGTGCGGTGCCTGGCCGGAAGGAGACATGCGGTGACCGGGCATGCTGGGAAGGGACACGAGCAAGTGGGAGGCGGCTGATGGGAACTGAGGGGGCGGTGCCAGGTGTTGTTCCGCTGTCAGCTGCTGGTGCAGCCACCGCCCACTCGGAGAACTCCTCCTCGGACCTGTCAGCTTCGTATTCTGACGTGCCAGTCGACAGGTCCTCGGCCGCACTATCCTCCACCTCTGTCCCACTCGATGTGCCAGCCCCGATGTCACGGCTGGCACTGGTGCTCGGTCCCTCCGCCTTGCCTGTGTCCATGTCTCCCTCTGTGTCCCCCGACGATGCTGTGGGCAGGGTGGAGAGACAGAAATTAATCAGACAGCTGTACACATCAGTCACATGAGTCCAATCTACATAGGTAACATTGCATAGCCTGAAAAGGAAGATCCCTAACATCTACTAAACAAGGTACCGATGTAGGGCATTAAACACACAGTTGGTTGAGCCACCATGCCACTGAAACACCATGGAGAGCATGAGCCAATAGCCAAAGACAGGAAACGTAGTCTGACATAGCACCAAGGCCCTGGGGACAATCCAGCACTGCATCTGCACCACACAGCGTCGGTGAAAATACCGATGACCAGGGACCATATCCATGAACTTGAGACACATGCTGCATAGGTAATGCTGAAAACATGCCCAACATGACTCGGTCACTGCACCTTGTGTGTGTGTCCAGACAAACATCACACACTGCCCAGACCCAGCAAGTAGAAATCAGGATTTGACATATAGGCATTGGCCGCCCCAACAAACCCCTACACGAGGCAAATAGTTAATACACAGGCGGCACCAACATCTCATAGTCTGGGTGATAAACACAGGGGCAGGCAAAATGCAAGATTGGACGCCAAACAGCCAAGGTGCGCCTGTACAAATAATGAGGTACCAGTGCCCATCCTCAGATGAGTATAACAAGACACACAGGCACTGGCAACTGTGAGTATGAGGAAGGACAATCAGGTCAGGCTGCACAGTGGACACCTGTACAAAATAGCAAGTCTATATACATGGTGACAGGGGACAATGGCACAGAGCACAACCTACGCTGTAGACACTGAGAGTGTCCACGTTTATGATGACACATACACCACTGAGGAAAAGGTGCCCCAGGGGACAGTAGTGGGCACGCAACTACATGCTACTGAATGGTAATGACTGCAACACACGCCACCATCCCTGCACTATGCGTATCGCACACTCATGCACATCATGTCACAGGCCACTACATAGGACATGCGCGCTGTAAGGCATGACACATGAGAGACCAACTCCCATGTCTGGAGTCAGCATCAGTGCCAACTGACATGGAACCCACATGCAGTGAACTTGACAGGGCACAGGCAAGGTCCCACAACCTGTTACACACCACCCCCACACATGATGCTACAGTCATTGTTCTCGTGGACAAAGCGCCAGCCTGCATTACCTTGTGAAGGAGTGACTACACACAGACCAGGGAACACATTGCAAGGACGGGCCTGAGGGCATGCCGTGCTGCCCAGCCTATCATATGTTCCCCCCAAGCACTCAGAGACCTTCAGCACACCGTCACTCTACCATCCCCTACGACTTTGCACCGCATTATGTCAGCAGGCCTATCGCGCCCTAACCAACTCCCTATCAATGGCCGTATACCCTTAGCATTGCCACCAGCGAACACCACATCCCTCAGGGTTTCCTATCTTAACACCCGCTCAATGGTGAAGCACTCTGAGGATATTTTTATCCTGCTAACTAGCTCGACCCCTGATATGCTTTTACTGACAGAAACATGGCTTACCCCAGAGTCCACGCCGGATATTCTGGCAGCCCTCCCTCCCGATTACTACATCCTTCGCGCCGACCGCCTTGGCGACCGGCCTGGGGGTGGAGTAGCGGCCATTATCTCCAAGCGTCTGATATCCTTATCCTCTTACTCCCTTCCGCTACCTGAGGTGGAGAACCTGATTATCAGCGTGCAAACGGATGTTGGTCCCCTCACTTTTCTTCTACTTTATCGGCCCCCACACCCTATGCCATCTTTTTCCACCATCCTTAGTGAACAACTATCCTCCCTTCTTATATCGCACTCCCACCTCGCCATTTTTGGCGATTTGAATTACTGGTTTGGCGACAGTCACGCCGGCCCTCATGCTACTGAGCTCTTTGAGACGCTCAAAAGCCTGAACCTTGTTCAACATGTCTCCGAACCCACTCACATCAAGGGACATGTTTTGGACCAGATCTGGACCTGCAACCTGGAGTTGTCTCTACCAGTCATACGTCCGTGTGCCTGGTCTGACCATCACTTGGTAGACACCACCATCACGGCTGCTGCTCAGGCCCCTGCGCCCTTGATGGCCGGCGGCCTTGCCCGCAAATGGAGTTCATATGACTCCCAGGGATTTCTTATCGCCCTGGCTGACTCTTGCCCGGTGATCTCTGACCCTATTGACACGGATAGGCTAGAACATAACGTGGCCTCCTGGCTTGAGTCGGCCAGCGATCTGTTTGCTCCCTTGGTCAAATTCCCCTGCACTAGACACAGGAACTCTCACAGATGGTTTTCCGACGACCTCAAAGCCCGGAAACTCAAAACCCGTCAGTTGGAACGCATCTGGAGACATGATTATTCTGACCTAGCCAAACAATCTTACCTGATTGCCCGTAAAGAATTCAAGTCAGCTATCCGGTCAGCAAAAATTGAACACTTCGCCAGTAGGATTTCTCTGGCAGCTAACAAATCTAAGGAGGTTTTCAGAGTTCTGAACGAGCTAACCACAGACGACAGGACCCTACCAGCCCAGACCCCTACTCAGGAGGCCTGCGACACCCTGAACTCGTTCTTTTTAGAAAAAATTTCCACAATTAAAAAATCCATTCCTTCACTTTCCCAACTGTCACTACCGGATACTTCCCTTAATAACACATTGTCCTTCACTTCTTTCCCGGCTCTAGACTCTTCTTCTCTGGCGGAACTAGCCACTCGTGTAAAATCCGGCTCCCCAAATGACTGCTGTCCACCGTCCGTTTTGCGGAGCATATGTCTCAATTTACCTGACAGTATCCTTCATCTCCTTAATAGCTCCCTCAGTAGCGGCGTCTGCCCCACTTCCTTCAAGGAAGCCATTCTGGTTCCTTTACTAAAAAAACCTGGCGCCGACATGTCGGAGCCATCAAACTACCGCCCCATCTCCCTTCTCCCTTATTTCTCTAAACTTATGGAGGCCCATGTCACTCGCTGCCTATCCAGGTTCATAGAATCCTCTGGCTACCTTGTACCAACTCAGGCCGGCTTCAGACCCGCCCATTCTACTGAAGCCGTTATTCTGGCAGCCCTTGACACACTCAGAGGCAACGCGGACGCAGGAAAACCCCAAGCCCTCGTCCTACTGGATCTGTCGGCCGCGTTCGACACGGTGGATCATGACATCCTTCTCCACCGTGTCGGGCAGGCGGGCATCCAGGGCGTTGCTTTTGAGTGGGTCAGGTCCTTTCTCACGGGGAGAACTCAGGCGGTCCGCCTTGGTCCCTACACTGCTAAAAAAACTCTCACATCCTGTGGTGTTCCCCAAGGCTCTTCCCTTTCCCCGCTTCTCTTTAATCTTTACCTCCGACCACTTATTCAATCACTCTTGAAATGGGACATCGTCACTTATAACTACGCTGACGATCTCCAGATCATCTTCCCCCTCAACTCTCCAAATGCCATCAAAACTTTTCATGGAGCCATGACTCACATCCAACTCTGGATGAACCAGAACCAATTGAAGTTGAACCCCGGTAAAACTGAGCTTCTACTCCCTGGACTCAGCTCCACCTACTGGGGCCCACAGTTCTGGCCTCCAGAGTTCGGCTCCCCCCCCGTTCCTGCAAAAACAGTAAAAAGTTTAGGTGTCATCATTGACACCGAGCTTTCTCTCAGGGCTCAGGTGGGAGCGGTGGTTTCCTCCTGTATGTTTCAACTTCGGAGGATCCGCAAAGTCCGCCATTTTCTCCCCCCGGCAGCACTCACCCAAACTGTTATCTCGCTGGTACTCTCCCGCCTGGATTTTTCTAACGCTATCTATCACAGTCTTCCACAATACCTGATTCAACGCCTCCAGGTTGTTCAGAACCAGGCTGCCCGCCTGATCCATGGAACACCCAGATGGCAATCAGCCAAACCTTTGCTTGTGAATCTGCACTGGCTCCCGGTCGAGCGAAGGGCTGCCTTCAAGGTGGCTTGTCTTACCTTCAAGGCACTTCATTGCCCTTCCCCTGCTTTCCTGAAATCCACCATTCACCCTTACTGTCCCATACGTCATCTTCGATCCGCTCACCTTGACTTGCTGATCATCCCCAGGGGCAAAACCAAGAGATTCAGCGGACGCCGGTTCTCCCAGTTGGCCCCTGGACTCTGGAACACCCTCCCTCTTTCTATCAAATCCTGCTCTTCCTTCCTTAACTTCAGGAAAATGCTAAAAACTTTTCTCTTCCCTGCCCCCATGTAGATTCTGTTACCTCCACTTCCCCCTCACTCTGCTCTGTTCTGTCTACCAGCGCCAGGAAGCTTCGGTGTCAGTGCGCTTTACAAGCAACACTTAACATAACATAACATAACATAACAAGGAGGGGAAGGGTGGCAGGGGCGCAGCGCTATACTGGGGCAAACAGGATCTGCACAGCACCTTTAAACCCTGGCAGTGAATTCATGCTACTGTGCCCTTACAAATGCCGGTGACACACAACAAACACACATGTACCTACCCCCTTCCGGCTGCTGCATCGCCTGTAAGCGCCTCTCCAGGTCTAGAAAGACCACCGGCAGCACACGCCTGTGGAGGTGGCTCAGACGGCGGCGGCCGCGGTTCTTGTGGCTCTCAGGTGAGTCCCCCAGCAGGAGCCGTGCAATCCTCCGCGTCCAGCACCGGATATCCTGCCAGCGTTTCCTCACCTGGGACAGGCTCCGCCTCCGACCATCCACACCCCTCACGGCACTGACGGCGGTCAGCCAGATCTGCTCCTTGGCAGTGGCGCCTACCTGTGAGGAAGAACAAGTGACACCACATCAATACACCAGCCACATGTCACAGAGAGACATATGAGTACAAATTAGCTGGTTACAACAAGGCAGGTCATGCAGCCAACGCATTGCACCTTTGTCATAGGGACATCATCCCCTGGTGAGGGAAAAAGCAGTACGTGCCATAGTGGGTACACAGGTGGAATGATGGCAATGTCACAATCAATGATCAAGGCTCACACTGTGCATCACACCCACCCCTCCTGTCTCAGGGCACTGCTGTTAGTGATAGGCCCCCACCCCTCCTGTCTCAGGGCACTGCTGGGAGGACTCTGCATCCACCCCTCCTGTCTCAGGGCACTGCTGTTAGTGATAGGCCCCCACCCCTCCTGTCTCAGGGCACTGCTGGGAGGACTCTGCATCCACCCCTCCTGTCTCAGGGCACTGCTGTTAGTGATAGGCACACACCCCTCCTGTCTCAGGGCACTGCTGGGAGACATCAGGCATCCCCCCCCTGGGACCCCCCCTACAGTACATGGCATGTGTGTCACACCAGGACACAATGCCAGAAGTCACAGTCACAACATAGGGACAGTCTGTGCCAGTGGCCTATGCACTCACCTGATACCCTGGTCGCCCATACAGCATGGAGTACTGTGGGAGGATCACATCCAGCAGAGCCATGTTCTCCTCCAGGGTGAATGGCTGTGTCCTCTCCACAGCCCTTGACATGGTTCCAGGGAATCAGTAGCAGCAGCTGGGTCGACGAATGCAAAGATGTGCAGGCAAGTACTCCCTCATGGGACCTGGCTGCCTTATATGTGCCTTTCTGCCCAGTCTCATGCACAGGAGTACAGAGTGATTGGTCACTCACATTTGCATCCTATGTTTCCACCAATCCCTTCAAACCTAGCAGTCTGTGGGTTCGCTATCGGTTTCATTCTCCTGCATGATGTCAGCCCCACAAACACATTGCAACAAAGTAGAAGGATTCCAACTGACTTCTGCTGTGCACCTTCCAGAACAATTTCGAAATTTGAACTTGGTCTCCATGACAACCATCATGCATGTAGGCCTTAATACTTGTCCCCTATGTAATTTGGAGCATCACACACAGGTACGGTGCGTTTCGGGGCCCTAGGGCACCCCAAATGCATTGCAACGGCCCGTACATGCATGCCTACGGTCACTATCACTATGGGTCTGCACGCGTATGCGTACTCGTAGTGGTACGGACCGTACACTCGCATGTACGCTCAATATCACTACGAGTACGCATACGCGTGGAGACCCATACTGATAGTGAGCGTAGATGCGTGTGTACGGCCCTATCACTATGGGTCTGCACGCGTATGCGTACTCGTAGTGGTACGGACCGTACACTCGCATGTACGCTCAATATCACTACGAGTACGCATACGCGTGGAGACCCATACTGATAGTGAGCGTAGATGCGTGTGTACGGCCCTATCACTATGGGTCTGCACGCGTATGCGTACTCGTAGTGGTACGGACCGTACACTCGCATGTACGCTCAATATCACTACGAGTACGCATACGCGTGGAGACCCATACTGATAGTGAGCGTAGATGCGTGTGTACGGCCCTATCACTATGGGTCTGCACGCGTATGCGTACTCGTAGTGGTACGGACCGTACACACCCATCTACGCTCACTATCACTATGGGTCTGCACGCGTATGCGTACTCGTAGTGATATTGAGCGTACATGCGAGTGTACGGTCCGTACCACTACGAGTACGCATACGCGTGCAGACCCATAGTGATAGGGCCGTACACACGCATCTACGCTCACTATCACTATGGGTCTGCACGCGTATGCGTACTCGTAGTGGTACGGACCGTACAAATGCCTGTACGCTCGCCATCACGATGGGTACACATACGGCAGCACTCCCACAGTGATTTGGGAACATACACAGGCCCTCTTTGTCAGCAGTACGGCGGTTTTTACACATCACAGTGGTGATAGGCGACACACAGGTAGGAATAGGGCGGACATACTTGTCCATGGATGGACATACTTGTCCATGGATGGACATACTTGTCCAGGAATGGACATCAAGGCATCGTCGGTGCATTACTACATGTGTGGGGCACAGGTGTGACAGGCTGTGAAGTGGAACATGACTCCTGAGTGGAGAAGGCACCAGATGTATGATGAGATGTGTATAGGTGTAATGTGTGACGGTGCAATGTGTGCCAGGCATGCCCTTGACTCCTTTGACATGTGTGCATGTCGTACTGCGCACTTGGGGTGAGCGTCACTGGCATGGCACGGACACCAACACACGGAAGTGTCCCATGAGGCCCGGTACAGGGGTTCTGACACATGACTTGTCACTACCCACAGTGCACAATGTGACTATGTCATTTATGTGTGCGGGATTTCCATCTGGTTGATGTTGTAGCACCCTCAGAAGCTGCAGCCGTTGCAGCAACCAACATGTGTCTGTGTGTAGATTGTCATTGCACACTGTTCCGCACACCATGCCACATGTGTTATCGGATGTGAGGTGCACATGTATGCATGGGACACGGAGTAGCGTGACAAGGCCATGTCAGCATCCTCACAAGGAATGTGTGGTGAGTCATGACATGTGCACCTTCATGGGAAGGTGTGTGGGCAGGCCTAGTGTAATGTCATGTGACCTGTGGCTCCAGTGTTCCGCTACCAGTCTCTGCAATCGGCATCCTACTTCTGCTGATGTGTGGGTGTATGTCAATCCTGTGTTGCGTCTGGCTGTTCACTTGCACTGGGACACAGCTATTCCCATGGCGTGGCATGGGGAGGCTCTCAATCTCCGTGTGTAGCTGGCTCTTGGTAGGAGTGTCACCTTGCATCCATACGTGTCCAGGGCATGTAGCACATACCTGACTCCCTATGTAGCATGTGTGTATTGCCAGATTTACATGTGCTCAGTAGACATGAGTTGTTGTCGTAGTGCACTCACTCTTCCTTGTCACTTCCAAATTACTGCAGAGCGCCGCCTCTTGCCCGAACAATGCCAGACTTGGCTGCCATGCAGGAGAATGACAGGATCCGGCTCTACCGCTTCACCCAACCGTTGATTCTGGAGCTGACGGCGAGACTGGCACCACACCTGCAACCGCAGCACAGGTATCCTACGGCACTGACACCCCAGCTGAAGGTAATGGCTGCCCTACATTTTCTTGCCACGGGTACCTTCCAAAATACCATAGCTCATGTTGGTGGCATGTCCCAGAGCATGTTCAGCGGTGTGCTGCATGATTTCTTGGAGGCCATGTTGATTCACCTGGATGACTTCATCAAGTTCCCAACCCCTGAACAGATGACTGAGGTCAAGCGTGGATTCTATGCCCTGGGAGGGATGCCCCATGTCATTGGGTCCATAGATGGGACACATGTAGCTTTGGTACCACCACACGCACGGGAGGTGGCGTACCGCAATCGGAAGCACTACCACTCCATCAATGCCCTTGTGGTGTGTCTCTCCAACATGGTGATTTCACATGTCTGTGCTCGTTTTCCAGGATCAGCACACGATGCCTACATCATGAGGCGTAGCGGGATGCCTGATATGATGATGCAGCTGCGCAACGAACGGGCATGTGTTGTAGGTGGGTACAGTCTGTCTGTCTTCTATTCTGTATCGCCTACCAGCACGACCGCTTCACCACTTCTAACGATGACCATGTGCTTCCCATGTAGGGGACGCTGGCTATCCCAACATGCCATGGCTGATCACACCTCTCCGCAACCCCATCGCGCCGGCACAGCTCCGCTACAACACCGCCCATGGCCGGACAAGGCGAGTGATAGAGAGGACGTTTGGCATGCTGAAGAGCCGATTCCGGTGCCTCCACAAGACCGGTGGTGCACTCCCTTATGCCCCGGCAAAGGTCTGCAAGATCTTCATGGTCTGCTGCATGCTGCACAACATGGCAGTTGAAAGAGCTGTGCCACTCATCCTGAATCAACATGACGAGGACCATCCACCCGTGGAGGACGAAGGGCTTGGCAATGGGGCTAGTGATGTGGAGGATGTGGAGCCGCAAGAGGACATCCGGACTCGGCTCATACGCGACTTCTTTGCTTAGTGGTGAGTACCAGTGTCTGAGTGTGCACGCATTGGTCCCCGTGTGGCATGCGTTGTGATGTGTGTCTCCACCTGCATGTATGGCACGTGACTCAGAGGTGTGTGTGGGTGTGTCACTGGAGTGATGGTGCCAGTGATGGTAGTATTTCCCCTGTCATTATAATGACCTAGCATGTTGTCATCCATACATGTGTCGAGTACATGCACATGCAAGTGGCTGTGCTTTTTGTGGCTGACTTCTTGTGTGTCTCTCTTCCCCAGGTACCTGCACATGCCGTCTGCTGGTTGCATTGTTGTGGCACTGCTATTCATCATGGACATGACATCGTGGGCTGACTCAGCGTTACAGGCACGGACACGTTTGGAAGTCTCCATGGGGTAAGGGATGCATCTGGGGTGTATTGGGTGTGGCAGTTGTTCACGATGTATGCACACTGCCCCTGTCGATGTGTTGTTCCTCTGCAGCCATGTCGCATCCCCATGGGACACGACATGCAGCTGTGTACACCTGAATAGATGGTCTGCCTGGTTGACAGGCATCAGTGATGGGATAGGGGATTGTGATGATGGCATCAATGTGTGTGACACTGCCCTCGGCCACATACGGTTAGCATTGGCTGGACATGGTGTGGGACTTCGACATCAGCGGATCTATGGTGTATGGCAGGCTCTCCGTGTGCAGCTGTGGGTATTTAGCTGTTAGCCGACGCTTGTGTGCCACTTCCATGGCAAACACGCATGTGTGCTGCAGAAGGGGGGTGCCAGTGTTGGACCCACATGTTACTCCACATGATGGGTTCATGTGTACTTCGAGTGGCCTCTGCAATCCCGAATACATGTCTAATAAAGGTGTCCCTATGCCTCCAAGGTGCCTCTTCTCAGTCAATGCTGGTGTGTTGCCACGGTGCATCCTGCATGTCTGGCATGGTATTCCCTGATTGTGGCTATGTGTCAATGTGTCGAGTTGCAAGATGCAAGCTGTGTGTGTGGGATGAGACTGTGTATTGGGCATGATGTCCATGACTGTGTTGGTATTGTGATATGTGCCATCCCCATGCATCCCACGTTGGCCAGGCCCCCATTCTCGGCATCCACCGGACTACGGCTTGCAGGACATGGTTCTGCCACCTGTCTACACATGCCTGGGTGCCCCCCCGGACACTGGACTGGATCCCTGACCACTGCGCATGACAGTTGCTGTACTCAATGTGTGTGTCAGCACGGTTGTTCGGCAACCCCCTCAGCTGGTTGGGCCCATCAAGGGTGTGTATGGTGCTCCATGTCTCTCTTGCCTAATACACTGTGACCCATGTGTCCTGTTCCAGACTCAGGCCCCAGGGTGTGGATGGTTGAAGACAAAAGATGACTCAGGCATGTTTAGACTTTACAAGACACATGTTAGTTAATAATGCTACCAGCAGGCATCTACTCATCATAGTGTGATTTATTAGTGGGGGGGGGGGGGGAAAGTAAGGGTCTTTCCGGGATGTTTGAATCCAAAGTTCAGTAGGGTAGTTGGGGTCCTTGCCATTGGAAATCCTCAGAGTCCATGCCACAGTCTTTGTCAACATTGGTCAGCCAGTGACCTGCAGGGCCATGTGGCAGAGAATGTCTCTTGATGCTGTGATGCTGTTGCTCCAGTGGGCCAGGTGCCAGGCCAGGTGTCCTGGGAGATGGTGATGTAGCAGCCACCCTCACGGTCCTTTCCGTGGACGACCCGGCCTCCTGCGGGGAACCTCAGCAGCAGGCCGTGACGACGTCTGGGATGCTCCGTCGGAGGTTTCCTCCTCCTCCTCCTGATCCCTCCCTGTGGGTGGTGATGTTCTCCGCCTTCTGGCACAGGGAGGGTCGGCCATGGTGTCGGCCATCCGACGGAGTGTAGCGTGAATCCCATGGAATGCCGTCACTTGCTCAGCCTGTCTGTCCTCCATCCTCCGTTGGTGTTCCAGTAGACAGGCATGTTGCTGGGCCTGCTGTGCCTTGATCCCCTCGAGCACGGACACAACCTGGGCCATGCCCGTGGTGTCCTGCCGGTATGAGTCCAGGATGTTACGGACATGGGAAAATACCGGATCCCCAGCCAACTGGTCAGGCTCGCGCCTCCGCCGTCCTCCACTCCCACCACCCCTGCCCACTTGCACCTGGCCTGCACTTGTGGGCACATCGGGTCTCCGGGACCCCTGAGGGGTGGCATTGGCGTTGTCGCCTGCCTCCTCCTGGGTGCCCGGGACACCGTGTCCCTCCTGGCCAGCCTGGCTGCATTGTGGTGTTGGGGCAGGGATCCTGGGTGTCTCCTGGGATGTGGCAGGAGTGGGGGTGGTGGTTGGCACAGTTGTACCTGACGCAGGTGCTGCAGGTGGTTGGACACCAGAGGGGCCAGGTTGGTCGGGGTCGTCCGCAGAGTGGTGAGAGTGGTCGCTGCCGGTGGGATCGGGCTCCTGCAGATCCAGGTCCTGTGAGTGTTCCCCCCCAGTGTTGGGGGGTGCACCACGACGTTGACCTGTGTGTGAGAGAGACAATGTTAAAATTTTGTCCATGCAACATCCATGTTTCATCATTTTCTAAGTTGGCACATTTCCTCTTGGAATTAGGATTGGTCTTGCATTCCACTCACAGTGCACTTGAGCATGGGTGTGTCCCTTGGGCACCACTTTGGCCCCTTTAACTATGTGTGGCACAGTCTTACTTGCTGCGTCAAGTGTGACTGCAGTCAGCAGTGGAGTGGGCAGGTGTGGCGAGCCATGCACTGTACATGTGCACATGGAGTGGATCCACACACTTATGTGATCCAGGTAGCTGTCCTTGTGCTCGTGAGCAGGTTGTGACATGGCCATGTGTTTTGCCATGGTGAAGAGGGGGGCTTCTGGCACTGGCCACCCTTGTCTACATGCACGCAGTCTACCTGCTGACGAGCAGACATTCACACACGCAACACGGCTGATTGGCTCTCCCTGTGTCTCGCTCCCTCTGTGTCCCCCTCTCCCTCCATCTCTGTCCCCCTCTCCCTCCATCTCTGGCCCCCTCTCCCTCCCTCTCTGTCCCCCTCTCCCTCCATCTCTGGCCCCCTCTCCCTCCATCTCTGTCCCCCTCTCCCTCCATCTCTGTCCCCCTCTCCCTCCCTCCGTGTGTCACCCTCTGTCACCTCGGCCCAGCTTCCTGGGCACACACTGTTAGCAGATCTTTGAGTGGCCCTTGGATTGTTGATGTGAGTTTGTTTCTGATCTCCATGCACCCATTGGGTGTAGTGTCTGTGTCTGTGCGCTGCTGCTGTGGTGGTGTGTGCTGCCACTCTTTCACAATGTTGGCTGTTCATTAGCTGCTGTCATGTGCAAAACAGTGCCTTCACCCCCATGTGTTGATGCAAGGCGTCCGCCATTTGCTGGCAAGTCATTCCTGTGTTGGGACACACTGTTTGTCTGGCTGTGACCTAGGCCATATGGGTAGAGTGAATTGTTGTCTGCTTCTGAGTTGCACTATGTGCTTTTTGGGGCCCAGCCTCCCGCCATCCGGGTTACCGTGTCATGTGTTGTTGTCTTCTGTGGCCTGTGACTTGACATTGTCCAGCTGGGTGCATGGGGCATGGTGGCAGCAGTGGCATGTGCGTGCTCATGGAGTGTGGTTGAGTCATGCGATGGCTTGTGGTGGTTGCGTGCCTGTTGGTGATTTTGGTTGTGGATGCCGTTCCCCCCTTGTGAGGTGCGTTGTTTGTGTACTCACCCGGGTCTCGGAGTCCTTCTAATCCTTCGACTGCCTCCACCGGCAGTATGGCCATCACCCTCTCCTCCCAGGGATGGTAGTGTACGGGTCTGCGGGAGGGCCCTCCTCCGGTGGCGTTGGCCTGGTCGTGTTCATCCTGCCTCTTGGCTCGGACCCTCCTCCGCAGATCGTACCACCTGTTCTGGCATTCCTGCTTGGTCCGTCTGGTGTCCGCAACAGCATTCACAGCATCGACGATGGTCTGCCACATGGCAGTTTTTGCTGCCAGGCTTGTGCTTCTGACCAATGTTCCAAAGATCTGTGGCTCGACTCTGAGGATTTGATCAACAAGGACCTCCAATTCTCGGTTACTGAACTTTGGATTCTTGGTGGTGGGCATGGTGAGGGGTGTGGGTGGGGATGGTGGGGGGGGGTGTGTGGATGTTGGGGGGGGTGTGAATGGTTGTGTGTGTGTGTGTGTGAATGTGATGAGGGGGTATTTGTGAGGGTGGTTGTGTGAAGGTGTGCAAGTGTAAGGTGTGTTGTAGCTTGTAGTGTGGTTCTGTGGTGTCTGGCAGCAGTGAGTCTGTTGCAAAGGCTCATGGTTTGTGTGTGTGGGCCCTTTTTATTGGTCCATTGGTGGGTGTGGCTGTGTTTGAATCTTGGGTGGGTTGGTTATAAGGAGTGGTGGTGTATTTGGCCTCTGTTTGTTTTTGGCAGTTGCAGGTCAGTGAATGTGTTGTTTTAGTGGTTGTTGGCCATGTTTAGTGGCTTTGTGCCATTCGAATGGTGTATTCTTGTGTTGTTTTGTTTTGTCCTGGTTGTGTCCGTGCGTTTTGAGCGTGTGTACGGTGTGTACATGGGCCATTTGGTTGTACGGTGCTGTCCTTGTATGTGACTTGGTACGACTCGTACATGCGGTGGTGATGTTGGGGCCTGGGGTGCGCTCCGTACTTAGGAGGTTGTGTTGGGGGTAGGACCGGAACGTACTGGGGTGTACATAGACGGTGGTACGACACGTACTGGGGTGGGGGTACGACTGGAACGTACTGGGGTGTACATAGACGGTGGTACGACACGTACTGGGGTGGGGGTACGACTGGAACGTACTGGGGTGTACATAGACGGTGGTACGACACGTACTGGGGTGGGGGTACGACTGGAACGTACTGGGGTGTACATAGACGGTGGTACGACACGTACTGGGGTGGGGGTACGACTGGAACGTACTGGGGTGTACATAGACGGTGGTACGACACGTACTGGGGTGGGGGTACACGGGGGTACGACACGTACTGGGGTGGGGGTACGACTGGAAGGTAGTGGGGTGTACATAGACGGTGGGACGACACGTACTGGGGTGGGGGTACGACTGGAACGTACTGGGGTGTACATAGACGGTGGGACGACACGTACTGGGGTGGGGGTACGACTGGAACGTACTGGGGTGTACATAGACGGTGGTACGACACGTACTGGGGTGGGGGTACACGGGGGTACGACACGTACTGGGGTGGGGGTACGACTGGAAGGTAGTGGGGTGTACATAGACGGTGGGACGACACGTACTGGGGTGGGGGTATGACTGGAACGTACTGGGGTGTACATAGACGGTGGGACGACACGTACTGGGGTGGGGGTACGACTGGAAGGTAGTGGGGTGTACATAGACGGTGGGACGACACGTACTGGGGTGGGGGTACGACTGGAACGTACTGGGGTGTACATAGACGGTGGGACGACACGTACTGGGGTGGGGGTACGACTGGAACGTACTGGGGTGTACATAGACGGTGGTACGACACGTACTGGGGTGGGGGTACACGGGGGTACGACACGTACTGGGGTGGGGGTACGACTGGAAGGTAGTGGGGTGTACATAGACGGTGGGACGACACGTACTGGGGTGGGGGTACGACTGGAACGTACTGGGGTGTACATAGACGGTGGGACGACACGTACTGGGGTGGGGGTACGACTGGAACGTACTGGGGTGTACATAGACGGTGGTACGACACGTACTGGGGTGGGGGTACGACTGGAACGTACTGGTGTGTACATAGACGGTGGTACGACACGTACTGGGGTGGGGGTACACGGGGGTACGACACGTACTGGGGTGGGGGTACGACTGGAACGTACTGGGGTGTACATAGACGGGTGGGGGTGTACATACACGGGGGGTACGTGTCGGACGTACGGGGGCTGGGGGGAGTGTTGGGCGCGTATGCGGGCACATGTCTCCATGGTTGCTGTAGGAGTTCGGTGCGGACGGTGTTTTTTCCATACGGTTGTGACCTCGGACGCACGGGATGGATCGTGATTCCTCGGTCGGACTTGACTTTTCACGTTTGTAAGGTAAATCGTCCGAGGACATGTCGGACACATTTTCCGACCTGAGGACGTGTGGGGAAATATTCCCAATGCGATTCGTAAGGACTTTTTACCATGCGAATCGTGATTGCCAGTTCGTACGGCACTTGTACGATTCGTACGGTAAAAAGACCGGATACGAGTCGCACAGGGGAATTTTTTACCGGATCGTGATCGGCACCTTAGTGTCCATTTTGAAGTAGAAGAAGGTTCTGGAGGTTTCATCCCTAGAGGTGCTTGGAATTTTCTGCCTCTCTGCCTTGTCCCCAGCTTGTATGGGGTCACAAGAGTCTAGTGTCAAACCCTTTGTGAGTGTGCTCAGGCAGAGGCTTTGTGATGTGCAAGTGTAGTAGGGGAAATTTCCTTCCCTCCATCAAATCAGAGATGGTCCATCCTGCCAATACCTATCCCCCTTTGTTTTACTGTCTGGGAGCAATACACAAAGATCAACTGCCAGCTACATCTACTCATGTGACCGAGGATACAAGTTACAGGAACCAAATGTTTGGGACAAAAAAATTCCAACTTTCTAAAAGTGGCATTTTCAGAAATGTGACTTAAAATCCGACTTTACCATTAAAAAGGGTTTTAAATTACAGTTCTTCAGAGACCAAACTGGACATTCCTACATGCATTCAATTGAAAGTTATCACTTATTAAATGTAGTAAAGTAACCAAATTGTATCCCATGGGGGTGGCAGGCTTTGCATTAATGGTAAAAAATCAAGAGTTTTTCATTACCAGGACATGTATAAGTTAAAAATACTCTGCACCCTGCCCTACGTGCTATTTAGGGCCTACCCTAGGGGTGACACATGTATTAAAAAGGAAGGTTTAGGACTGACAGTTTAAAACTGCACACACAGGCTGCAATGGCAGGCATGAGACATGTTTAAAAGGCTACTTAAGTGAGTGTCACAATCAGTGATGCAGGCCCATTACTTGCATTTAATTTACAGGCCCTGGGTACATGTAGTACCACTTTACTAGGGACTTACACGTACATTAAATGTGCCAATTGTGTGTAAGCCAATTTTACCAGAGAGAACAAGTACTTTAGTAATGGTCAGCAGTGGTAAAGTGAGCAGAGTCCTAAAAGCCATCAAAAACAGCTTCAGAAAACAGGAGAGGGAAGGCAAAAAGTTTGGGTATGACCCTGCAGAGAGAGCCAAGTCCAACGCTTGGGCAAAAACATCTCTATTTACCTTGTAATTTTGTACCATCATTTACATACCTTCCAATGCTCCGAAAGAAAACACTTTCTACAGAGCACCCACACCGTACAGTAAGCAGCCGCCTGGCAAATCTGCTAGTATTCAACACGTGCTTCAAGTGGGATGAAAAAGATTGGAGTCTTTAAAAGGGGGGTGGCCAAAGATGCATCACTAATGATCCTTTCCTGGGGACGTGGCCCATGTAGCTGAAGATA
Source organism: Triturus cristatus (assembly GCF_964204655.1). Taxonomy (NCBI): domain Eukaryota; kingdom Metazoa; phylum Chordata; class Amphibia; order Caudata; family Salamandridae; genus Triturus; species Triturus cristatus. The sequence continues at coordinate 22,044,849 of NC_140586.1, forward strand.
AGGCTTAAAATATGAGAACTACAAATCATATGCTTCACACAGTGTATGACCTGGCCAGTGTTTGGGGCCTCTCTGTGAGTTTTCTGTAATTGCAGCCAGACATATAACACAACAATGTACCTATGCCCGAAATAAGCCAGACCCGTTGGCCTTGCCCATACTTGTTTGCAGCATCAAAAAAATGAGTAACAACAATGATTTTGTTGTGAATAATCAGAATTGAAAATGTTTCATTTTGATTCTGAGAATGTGAGACTGGATTAAACATTACAAAAGTCTGTGGAATGTGCAGTTTTCTTCAGAGTGTCTCAGTTACTCCTATTCTCCCCTGCACACCACTTTTCTCTGCAGTCTTTCACTCTGTTAGACTTTTACAACATTTTCTTCCCACATATTTCTGAACTTCCTCATCTACATATCTCATATCATATCTCTCCTCTTCAGCACTATTTTTTCACTCTTTCCTTCTGTATGTACTTGCTTTCATCTCCTCCACCTCACAATCACCTGCACACAGCCCACCCACTCTTTTGCTAGCACTGCATTTTATTTTCCTTTGATGCGGTTCATATTTCAACAGCTGTGCACCTCAATCCTTCACACACTTTCATACATTTGTAATGGGCACATAGATATCTATTTCTCTGTGCTCTTTGCAGAGAGGGCAACGATTGGATGTGAATGTATTCTGAACACCTTTATAATGCACTGACAGGCAGATGCTAGACACTTGCACTGTCTTCAGTCTCTGCTCCCTAGCTCCCACCCATACGCCTGGAGGTTATTCAGTTCAAAGTATGCACTATACAAAATCACCTTGCTGCTATGATCTCCAAATCAACACTTTCTAGACCATTCCCTCTTCTGTCCCTCCACTATCCTTTTCAATCCAACTAACAGACTGACATGTCCACCGCTCAAATAAATTTCATATTTCCCTATACTAACTCTTCACTAATCCTTTTTGGGTTCCAGAGCAGCGTGCTACTCGCCGAAAAGTGCTTCAACACCTCGTTAGGGGAAACGAGCACTATACAAATGCAATTGTAAGTACAATATATTGTAAGAAAACAACTACAGAAACACATCTGGAAAAGCAAATACTCTTAGCGAATCCAGGTGGAGTAAAATGTGTGTAATGTGAAAATCGACTGCATCTCTGACATTAGTTACCTAATCGTTTTTTAAATCACTGTTGCGAAATCAATGGATCAGTGTTTTTCCTTGTAAAGTTAAGGACTTTAAAATAGGGTGTGTAAAGGGGTAAAATGCACAACACTTGCTTGCTTTCACATCCAAGCCTCTTGCACCACGTGCAGCTCGGTCTCTGGTTCTTTAACAGCGGCAGGCATGCATTTAGGCAAAAAGTGCAGATTTAGGTGTGCATGTTTAGACATTCGTTTGTTTTTAAAAGCAGTATGCTAGCATATGCAGAAGTTAAGTGTTTTAAATGGCGATGCAGTGGGTCACAATAAAAAAACCCTAGCTGCACATTTTATTAAAAGCTTGCTGCTAATAACCCCTGTGGTGAGGGTCCAAAACCGGCCTCGACGCCTTGCTTGGTTGGCAATGTTGTCAGTCCGGAGGAGACTCTCCCTGTCAAACCCATTCACACATTTCTACATCAATACAATAATTAATTTTTTCCTTCCTAACAGTCTTTCTATCTAACCGTGGAGCTGGCCTATCGGCAGCAGCTCCTACGCTACGGCGGAGGAGCGTCACCCGCCTGCCCACAGAGGCAGGCGAAAAATAAAATGATTATCATTTAATCTTTGTCTGTCCAAATCTTGTGGGCGGGACCACAGCACTACAGTAGGGGGATGGGGAGTGTTGGGCCCAGCTGTCAGTGCGTATGACGGTTTGGCCAGCCGTCTTAGGACGGCCAAACAGTCATGCGCACTGACTTCTCACCAACTCAGTTTCCTTGCTGAGTAGAGAGACCAGCAGTCACAGGCTCCTAGCTCCTGATAGAGAGCAAAACCAGTGCACTCAGCCCAATCCTAAGGCTCCTATTATGGTGAGAGCAGCATCAGGATTGGCCCCAGGGTAGTATGGGAGCCTATGCCAAGAGGAGCAGAAGAGAGGCGAGGAGAAGAGCGCTGAGTGTCTGTTAAGTGTTTTTTTTCTTGTTTGTTTGTTACTGTCCCCATCCGCTACCCCAACATTTTTATCGAACACCAGCTGCTACTGCCTAGCATCAGTCACCTGCCCTAGCTGTCCATCCATCAGGCCCAGTTGTGTATTTCTATGTTACCTCTAAATCCATCGGCCTCAGCTTAGTCATTACTACATGATGGAATGTAACCATTTACAAGGAACAGTAAACAAAACAGGAAATGCTACCTTTAAGCCCACCAACCCACAGCTGGGTATTATAAATAGGATAGCATCCAGCAGACGCTTCCGGTAACTCAAAGCCTCATCAATGGCCTGAATCAGGGTGAAAGGGAGGGATGTAATAACTGGGAAGAGGACGAGTTGGACTAAGAGTAAAGAAGCTTACGGGTAAGTAATCAGGCCATTACCTCTACGTCCCTTGTACTCGTCCCAGTCATTACTTGTTATGTTTGAGTTTTCTGAATATAGTCTAACCACTATTTCAGCCCCATGGCCTACACAAGTGCGCATTAAGAGTGCGAAGCAGACCTCCAGGTCAGAGTGCAGTGACACCGAACAGCCAGGCTGCATGCAAATCACTCCATGTTAAAATCACTACTGTGTTCTAGCTCTAATGGCAGTGTTGCTGCAAATCAAACTGCAGAACCTGTGGCGACCATGGCAACAAGTGTGCACCGTGCTGAAGCGTCTCCAGTGTCCCATATATTTTCTATCTCTGCCCGGATTTTGAGGCAGAGAGTGGGCAGAAAAATAAGAAGGGGAGGATGAATGACAAGGCAAGGTCACGGTGGCTGCTATAAACATAGGATAGCATCTCTGTTGGCACTGATTAAGGTACTTGTTAACCAAGCACTATAGCCTGCTACAAGGTTAATACAAGTTGACAAAGACCTGAACTCAAAGTATATACCCAAGCATCAAGCAAGGACCTAAAGCGAGGGTTAGAGCCTCTAACAACCCTTACAGTCTAAGCAGGGGCGATGCTTCAGGGGAATGTTTGGGTTGTGACACCCCAAAAATAAATGCATGTTTGGGTTGTTGGTTGGGTCTGGGGCCCTTAGTTAGCTCTGCTATGTCTGTGTCAGTTTTTCTTGTTGTGTGCCAAGAACAAAACAATTACCTGTGATGTAAAACAGGAGAGAGAGAGAAAAACAGAGACGTACATCTGGTGGATGAATTTTAAAATGTGAAACCAGATAACCAGGAATCAATACTGCTACTATGAGTTTCCAAACTGTGTGTTCCTAGGCAAACATTTTATTTCTTTATTATGACATAAATGGACACTTTTAAATTCTAGAGTTCGGGATGTGTGCTGTACACGCACCTCTTATGTTTGATTAAATGATTTTAATGTTGTTTCATCTATGGTAAGAATCTAGACCATGTTTAGGGTTTCCGTGACTAGTGACTTGCCTCTTAGTCTACTAATGACATTGTCATTTCGGGGGCTAGCCATTAATGTTTCTAAGATCATAATTAAAAAATGTCTGTCTAGGCAGTGATATAATCTGAAATACTAAGGTGAAATGCTTCAGCATGTTAAATAAGGTATTCAGTCAAAATATCGAGTTGAAATTTCGACTTATACTAATATCGAGTTTTAAACATTGTGACACAGAAATATCAACAGCAAGAATATTGTGGTGAAGAATATCGACTTTAAGGTAGGAAATATCGATTTTAAAAATATAGAAGTCATTAATATCATTTGCAAAAATATAATTGTTTAAAATATCGATTTTTTAATTAGTGTTATGTATTTTAGTATATATTTTAAATGTATATGATGTATTTATTTTGTATAAGTATTGTTTATGCTTTTTAATATATATGTTACATTTTTAGTAGTTATTAATTTTATTTCAATTACATTTTGCATTTGTTAGTTCCGTAGCGGGTTGTGGGTTTATAGGGGGATTGGGTAGGAAGCAATTTAATTATAATAAATTAATGATTATTTTGTATTTATTAATATTTATTTAATTGAGATTTTATAATGTTAATTGTGTTTTAAATTTTTTGGGGTACATTTTTGGTGTGGGTTGTGGGGTTTATAGGGGTAAAGGGTGGGACGTAATTTAGTTTTAATTAATAATTAGTTGATTATTATTTATTAATTAATCATTAATTAGGGTAATTGTTTAATTATATTTTTTTGTGTGGGTTTTGAGTTTATAGGGGTGAAACGTGGGGAGTAAATTAATTTTACTTTCTTTATAATTAGTTGTTAAATACTATTAGTTATTTAATTGAAACACTTTTTTAATTGTATAATAATTTTTTTACAGTTTAACTTTAGGTGTGGGTTGTGGGGATTATAGGTGTAAAGGCTGGGAAGTAAATTACATTTTATCTTTTTTAATTTGTTTTTTTTAAAAAAATGTTTAATTGAAAATTATTTATGTTAATTATCCAAATGTTTGTTTTCCGATGTGGGTTGTGAGTTGTATGGTTTTATTGGGTAGGAAGAAAATAGACTAAGGGGTCGATTCCGATCCTAGATTTTTTTTTCCCGTACGACTCGTATCCGTATTATTTTACGTACGAATCGTACAAGTCCCGTACAAACCGAGAAGTACGATTCGTACGTGGAAAATACATACGAATCACCTCGGGAAAAGTCTACGAGACGTCCCCGGACAGTTTTACATACAAATCGTAAAACTGAAGTCCGAGCGCGCAAGTACGATCCGTACAGCCTGTCCGAAAACACAAGCGCATGGAAAAGGCTCCGTACGGAGCGAACTTTGTACGAGCCCTACCCCGAGTACACTTGTGCCCGGGGTACGAGTCGTACGGAGAAAACGCTCCGTACGACCATTTGTACCCGGGTTTACAGGATCGGAATCGGCACCTAAATGCATGTAATAATTAATGTTTTTTGTTAATAAATATTTTCTAAATAAAAATGTATTTTTATTTTTTAATTTTTTATTTTATTTAATATACTATTTGTAGGTATTTGTGATATGTATTTACCATTATAATATGTCTTTACTTATTTATTTTTTATTTACTTAAAACAATTTTTTTTTTATTTTGTTGACGATATTTTGTTTGTTTTTAATTTTCAACTGACTGGAGTGAGAATAGTAAATTTTACCCCTCCGCAATCCCACACTTTCCCTATTGATGCACTGACTGAATTGAGAATAGTAAATTTTATACCTTTGCTATCCAACACTTTCCCTACTGTTGTACTCACTGGAGTGGGAATAGTGATGTTTACCCCTCCGCTATCCAACACTTTCCTAACTATTGCACTGACTGGAGTGGGAAATTAATGTTTTAATTTACAATAGAATGTTTTATAAATAGATTTTATGTTATTGGTGTATATATATATATATATATATATATATATATTGTAACAGAGTCACAAGAAAAGAATAAAAAAAGATGAAAAACAAGAAAAGGGGTCAGGGTAGAAACACCCTGACCCACTAGGCCTGCTCAGGGGGTCCCACAAGGACCCCCAGGGCCCAAAATAAAAAAATAAACGGCTGAATTTGCGCTGGGTGCACGAATCCGGCCGAGAAAAAATAAATAAAAACGAAGCGCGGGCTCCGGTGCTTCGTTTTCCTTAAGCACCTGGGTGGGCCAGGTCCCGGGGGCAATGTGGAATTATATAGCGGGGGCCCTCTGGGTCCGCCTCCTTCCCGGGCTTTATGCATAATATGCGGGGGCAAGCGTCCCCCCGCAGCCCCGGGGACCGCCACCTCCCTGGGGCATTCATTATTATCGGTGTGGGGGCTTCGCAGCCACCCAAGCCCTGGGGACCACCACCTCCCGGGGGCTTAAATTAATATAAAAAAGTGTGGGGGACTCCTGCCCCCCGCACTGCCCCAGGGAACACCACCTCCCCGGGGCCTTGAAAATGTAGGGAGGAGGGCTGCGCGGCCCCACTCCTGGAGCCCTTGATTGCCCTGGGGACCGCCACCCCCCAGTGCCAGCTTCTGCAATGTCCCGGGGTGCCCACACCCGGGACATTGCTGTTTGCTACGGCAGGGCGGGAGCTGTGCTCTCGCCCTGCCATAGCAAACACTGCTTTGCTTCGTTGAAGCGAGAACAGGAAACCTGCTCTTGCTTCAACGAAGTAAAGCAGAATTGCTTTTGGACAAGGGGAGTTGCATGTTAGCAGCTCCCCTTACCCAAAAGCAAAGCCAGCTCCCGCAGGAGGCGGGGAGCCAGCTGGGACCATGGGGGCAATGGGGCTCCCCCCACGGTCCCCATCGCTGAGTGGTGGGCAAAAGGGGCGTGGCTTGGTATGGGAACTTAGCAATCCTGCTGTGTGATACTTACTGGAGGCAATAGGAGAGGTAGTTGTCCTCCAAGGATGTCCTTGGGGGGCAACTACCCCTCTTGTTACCTCCAGTGAGTCCCACACAGTAGGATTGCTAAGAAGTCTTTGGAGGCCACGCCTCCTTTCTCCACCACTCTGCAAACGCACCTCCTGGCAGACTACGGGATGGGGGATAAAGTCTACTTTAATCCTGAGGGACTTTGGGGGCCAAGAAGCCCTCCTGGTACCTCCTGTAAGTCCTACGCAGCGGAAGTCCTGAGCGCTGGTCGAAAGCCCAGCATCCTTTCTCTACCCCTCTGCAAATGTGACTACTAGTTAAAGAAGCATCTTTCTGCATCTCTGACTTAGAGGTAGCTTTAATCCTCCTGCCCTATTATGTACTAGGGCCTTACAGGGGATATCATGCCAATCACAGGGGTACCCCAACCCATAGTGTACCCTAGTGTATAAAGGTATTTTAACTGTATTCTAAGTGTCTTTTAGCATAGCACTGGCTCTAGGCCTGGTTAGTCAGACTCAGTTACCACCAGCACCCGTCAGCAAAATGTTGGGGGCACAGGATGACTTTGCACAAGGCCTCTTTCTGCCCCTCTGTTGGTTCTTTCTGCATATCTATTGCTTCTTTCTGCACCTTTCTTTGTCTTTCTTGACTTCTGTTGCTGTTATAAAGGATCACTGAATCAGGGTATTGAAGTAATTTCCTTTATTGAGTTGAGGAACAAGTAAGAGCACAACCCACAGCTCCAGTAAGCTCCAAGTAACTGCTCAAGAGATTGAACATAAACATTCCACATGACCAACACTATATTCAAATTCCATATGACATACACTATATTCTAGCATAGAGTGTTCTTAACCTAGAACAAGGATGTAACAGTTGCCTTTTTCTGCATTTCTCTTACTTCTTTCTGCACCTTTCTTCCTCTTTCTGCATATGCCCACCTATGTAGGCATAGTTTGAAATTAGCTTTTAAAAAACCTTTGAAATTCACTGAAAAAAACCATAGGTTTCAGGGTCGTTATAGTTAGAAATTAGCATTTAAAAAAACCTTTGAAATTCACTGAAAAAACCATAGATTTCAGGGTCATTATAGCTAGAAATTAGCATTTCAAAACCTTTGAAATTCACTGAAAAAAACATAGGTTTTAGGGACGTTATAGTTAGTTGGACATATTAGTCGTACAAAACCAGAGAAATTCGGCTGTTATAGTTTTTTTTTTAGTTTTTTTTTATTAGCATTTAACAAGACATACCATGCCCAAAAACAGTATACAACTTACAGACTGTAGGTCTACCACATTTTCTATCCCATACTTTACAAATACATAGTTACATCTTCCGATTTTAGAAATTCGGTTGTTATAGTTAATCATCAGTGATGTCATTTGAGATGTCATCAGTGATGTCACTGACCATGTCATGAATGATGTAATATGTGACGTCATCAGCAGTGCATTGCGGGGGTGCGAGTTATAGTTAGCTCAACTAACTATAAAGGCCGAATTTCTCTGGTTTTGTACTAGTAAAATGTCCAACTAACTATAATGTCCCTGAAAAATATGTTTTTTTCAGTGAATTTTAAAGGTTTTTTACATGCTAATTTCTAACTATAATGACCCTGAAACCTATGGTTTTTTTCAGTGAATATATATATTTATATATATATATTTTTTTATTTGTTAGAGTTTTATTAATTTTTAAAATGATAAAATACATTACAATTATGCGTTTAATAATTGTTCTACAGTAAATATATATATTAATTATTATATATGTTTTTAACTTTTCTAAATTAAGCTTATTTGTTAAAAGTTATATTGAATCTAAATAATTTTAAAAAATACATTTTATTCTTTATTATATTTAATATTTATTAAATATATATATATATATATATATATATATATATATATATATATATATATATATATATACATACATACACACACACAATATTTTGTACAACTATTTTTATGACCGATATTTTTTTACAATATTTTTGTACTGGCCATTATAAATCAAGAATGTCGATATTTTTTACATCAATCTTTAGAACTCGAAATTGTGGTGTGGGGATATTATAGTTGTCCATATTCTGTCAGTGAACTGTTAAAGAAATACACTTTTTTGCATTTTAAAGATACTGTATCATATTTTTACATTATGTTTGTTGCACTATATACATGTCAAATGTTTCAATGGCTTGGCTCATGCACTGACTCTTACAACCAAACCAGACCATTAGCTAGGCTCTGACTCAGCTCGTCCTGTTAATCTGCTGGCACGCCCAACTCTATTTTTAACTCCGGCTAATTATATAGGGCCGTCAGTCACTTGATAAAATGATTTGCAAAAGGCAAGGACTGGAAACATGGAGCCCTGACTACATGCACCATTTTGACAACTCCACTGTGAAGGTTTTCATACTTGAGACGAAGAAGACTGTGTGAGAACTACCAGGTCCAGATGGAGTGGGCAGGGGTGTAGCTTCATGGGGTCAGGTTTGGGGTGTGACTCTTGTTATGTTTTGTTGTTCTCATTTTATTAAGAGTTTTTAATTTGTTCTTTTTTTGGGGCCGGAAACGTAAATATATTTAGTGACTGGTTTACCTGAAAAATAGTAAATCTGCTCCCATAGAAGTACTCATTGAATGGGTCCAAATTTACTAACTTTTGGAATTCACAGACATTGAAAGAAGTAGGCTAGGAGATCTGTGCCAGTCTCAGGTTTCCAGAAGCAAAAGGAACATTTGATGGACGGAATGCTGAACAATGCAACCATTCACCCCCAGTCCCAAGGATCTGGGATTAATCTCTCAATCTTTTGCTCACCACGCCACCCTAGTTTAGACCCAGCTATATGCAATTCAGTCTTAACACTGCTCCTCATGGAAACAGTCGAGCCCGAACTGCAAGCTCAGGTCCTCCCTGGACCAGAAACAAGCATCCTGGGAGCAGTTTCGCTGCATCACCCCTCCTTGGCCAGGCTAGCTTGAATCCAGTGGCACAGTGAGCATGGGTCCCACGTCTGGGCATACCCTTCCCACTTAAGGCGACAAAAGCGAAAGGAACAATTGATGGACGGAATGCTGAACAATGCAAACATTCCCTCCAAGTCACAAGTATCTGGGTTTAATCCATTGTTCATTTGCTCACCACGCCACCCCAGTCTAGACCCAGCCGTATGCAAATCAGTCTTGACCCTACTCCTCATGGAAACAGTTGAGCCCGAACTGCAAATTCAGGTCCTCCCTGGACCAGAAACAAGCATCCTGGGAGCAGTTTCGCTGCATCACCCCTCCTTGGCCAGGCTAGCTTGAATCCAGTGGCACAGTGAGCATGGGTCCCACGTCTGGACATACCCTTCCCACTTAAGGCGACAAAAGCGAAAGGAACAATTGATGGACAGAATGCTGAACAATGCAAACATTCACTCCAAGTCACAAGTATCTGGGTTTAATCCATCGTTCTTTTGCTCGCCACGTCACCCCAGATCAGACCCAGCCATATGCAAATCAGTCTTGACCCTGCTCCTCATGGGAACAGTCCAGCCAAAACTGCCAAGCCAGGTCCTCCCTGGACCAGAAACAAGCATTCTGGGACCAGTTTCGGGGCATCACCCCTCCTCAGCCAGGCTAGCTTGAGTCCAGTGGTGCAGTGAGCACAGGACCCACATCTGGACATACCCTTCCCACTTAGGGCGACAACAAAATGATGGGCTGAATGCTTGCAAATATTATAGCCAGTGGCATTTGCTCAGGTAGCGTTTCAAACCATTGTTTTTCTCCCACTGTGGCACTCTAGACCAGGCGGTCTTCAAACTGAGCAGCGGGCCCCCATAGGCGGGGCCTCAAGTGATCCCAGGGTGCGTGCCACGCTCTGGCTAAAAGAAGCATTATGCTGATACCAGTGCTTTGTTTTAACTGGAAAAACATGAGCGGCAGTATGCCGCCCAGTGATGGGCCTCCGACTAACATCTTTTCTCATTAACGTCCTAACTGGGAGTTTTTGTCAAAAGGGAAGGGACTCCAATTATGCTTCAAAACTCCCAACCCCATTTCTCATAATTACACTGTGGATACCTTTACACTTTAGTAAGGCCTGCCTGACCAGAATAGTATGTTTAGCAATCGTGTATTTGATTGCATTTCTCAAACAGTAACAAAACGTAACTGCAATTTTTAAATAAGTCTAGATATATTTAAACATTGCCAGTTTTAACAGAATAATTGTGAAAAATTCTGAGGGGGCATATTGATGTTTTTTTCCCACTGGGGGGGCATGGCATAATGAGGTTTGAAGACCACTGCTCCAGACAGAAGCACACCTAATGCAAACCTGGATCAACCCTGTTCCTCAGGGAAACAGACAATTCCGAACCTTGGTCATCTCACCCCTCCACCCTGCAGCCCACTGCTGTTTTAGTAAGGAAATCTGAGATTCACACCCCACAAATATAACTGACTAAGCTACTACCCAGAACTTATGGTAGAAGATAGCTCCTACTTTGTATTAGAATGAGTGCCAGTGCCCAAAGCTCTACTCTGCCGATGCTATTAGAAATCGGCACGTCAAATACCAAGGCTTCATTGTGTTAAATTCAACTCAGGCCTTTTTAATCCACTACCAGACACGGCTGCCCCTTTATCTCACTCTTGTCAGTCCCTGCTTTCTCCCTTAGTATCTGTATCTTTTCCTCTGTTGTTCGTGGTCAATATCTGATGAGGTAAAAATGTGTGCCAAACCCCAAAACCCAGTCCCAGTAGGCACAATGAGTATAACACAGCTAGACCACTCCACTCACTCGGGTTAGGATATTCCAAATCAAAAACAGAGAAATAGAAAGACAAACATTGAAATGTTGGAGCAGAAGGTCCGTACCAGTCATTATTGGCCCTAACCTGCTACATGGTCTTCAGTGAAGCTCCTGGCCTTCCAGCGTTCTAATTGTAATAGCCCAGTTGAATTGCAGGTTGGCCTTAGCGATTGGCACCAGCATAGTGAGATTTTGCAGGAAAGTATCCTAGCCTATTCAAGCAGTCGCCCAGTGACTTCTACACCTACAACTGAATAAAACGAGCACAACCATGTTTACTATGCTCACAATGACACACTGTATCCAAGGGTGTACAGGCGAGCTGTGTGATGGGAGCAGAGAACTTGACGTCAGGACACAGAGAGACTGACGGGAGGATATGCAAAGAGAAGCTGAGGAATTATATAGCAAATTAGGCCTTATATGTCATTTAATGTGCTTTCGCCATGTTGAAGAATATTTTGAAAATAAAGCAAGGACTGTTTAATGTACTTCTCTTTATTATTCGCAGCATTAACTCAGCAACCATTATTCCATTTGTCGTTTCTGCAGATATACCATTAACTATAACAACAATTCGAAAATATTTTCATAAATATTCACTCATTTTGCAAATGATTAGCCTACTTCTACCGAAGGCTCTTCCCTTTGCACGAAAATGTCCGGGGATTGTGTTCTTCAAGCGCCAGGACCATCCAAAACCACAGGGTGAAAGTGTATTTTCCTCAAAAGTATTTTTTATGCCAGTGTCGTTAGGCACAATGCCCACGTCAGCAGCGAGAGCAGTGGAATGTCTCTCACCATTGCTTCATGCTCCAAAATGACTCCTCTGTTTCCAGGAGATACAATTTTAGCCCCAGAAGTGAAACTGACGGGGCAAAGAGGGGGCATGGTGGCCAGTACTGTCAATTCATTTCCGTAAGAGAGTTCAGAGGAATTCTGGGATTGTAAAGGCTTTGAACGTGGAGGTTGTTGGGAGAGAAGGGACGGCCATGCTGGCGGCTATTAGATGAGACTGATTGTAGACAGTAGGGCCCGAGAGTAACTGGCTCTTGTATTGTAGAACCTGCTGATACTCCGGGGCGGTAAACACCCAAAATATCGATTCCAAAATATCGACTGCCCAGAATATCGAAGTTAAAATATAGAGTGGACAGAATATCGAATTATCAAAATATAGATAGGTTAGAATATCGAAATTGGGGTACAAAATATCGTTTACCAAAATATAGACTTTAAAAATATCGAATACCATAATATTGAATATTAAAATATAGATTACCATAATATCGAGAAAAAAAATTGTGTTATGTATGGTAGTATATGTGTTAAAATGATGTATTATTTTTGTAATGTATGTTTAATTTATTTCAACAAATGAATGTTATGTAATTTAATTATGGCGTAATTTAATTCCGTAGCGGGTTGTGGGTTTATAGGGAATAGGGTGGGAAGTCATTTAATTATGGTTGATTAAATGTTAATTATATTTATATGTTTTGATAATTAATTGATAATTATTAATTGGTAATTAATTTTTATTAATTGGTAATTAATTTATATTAATTGATTAATTGATAATTATGTTAATTGTATTTGTTATTATTAGGAGCGGGTTGTGGGTTTGTAGGGGAATTGGGTGGGAAGTAAATTAATTGTAATAAAGTAAATAATTAATTATTTATTTATGTGTATTGATAATTGATAATTAATTAATAATTGGTAATTTATTTGTATTAATGGGTAAATGATTTGTATGAATTGCTAAATAATTTTTATTATTTGCAAAATTATTTTTATTAATTGATTAATTGATAATAATGTTAATTGTATTTTTTATTATTGGGAGGGGGTTGTGGGTTTATAGGGGAATTGGGTGGGAAATAAATTAATTGTAATAAAGTAAATATTATTTTTTTATTTATGTGTATTGATAATTGATAATTAATTTTTAATTGGTAATTAATTATTATTAATTGGCAATACATTTTTATCAATTGATAATTAATCTTTTTAAATGGTAATTAATTGTTATTAATTGGTAATTATTTTTAATTAACTTTTTATCGGTATTGATAATTAATGTAATCTTATTTTAAATTTAATTCATTACTTTCCCTACTTTTGCACTCTCAGGAGTGGGAATAGCAATTTTTACCCCTACGCTATCCGACGTTTTCCCTACTGTTGCACTCACTTGAGTGGGAATAGTAATTTTTACCCCTACGCTATCCAACGCTTTCCCTACTGTTGCACTCACTGGAGTGGAATAGTAATTTTTCCATTTGCGCTATCCAACGCTTTCCCTACTGTTGCACTCTCTGGAGTGAGAATAGTTAATTTTATCCTCCCGCTATCCAACGCTTTCCATACTGTTGCACTCACTGGAGTGGGAATAGTATTTTTTACCCCTACGCTATCCAATGCTTTCCCTACTGTTGCACTCTCTGGAGTGGGAATAGTAATTGTTACCCTCCCGCTATCCAACACTTTCCCTACTGTTGCACTCTCTGGAGTGGGAATAGTAATTTTTACCCCTACGCTATCCAACCCTTTCCCTGCTGTTGCACTCTCTGCAGTGGGAATAGTAATTGTTACCCTCCCGCTATCCAACACTTTCCCTACTGTTGCACTCTCTGGAGTGGGAATAGTAATTGTTACCCTCCCGCTATCCAACGCTTTCCCTACTGTTGCACTCACTGGAGTGGGAATAGTAATTTTTACCCCTGCGCTATCCAACGCTTTCCCTAGTGTTGCACTCTCTGGAGTGGGAATAGTAATTGTTACCCTCCCGCTATCCAACGCTTTCCCTACTGTTGCACTCTCTGGAGTGGGAATAGTAATTTTTACCTCTACGCTATCCAACGCTTTCCCTACTGTTGCACTGTTTGGAGTTGGAATAGTAATTTTTACCCCTACGCTATCCAACGTTTTCCCTACTGTTGCACTCACTGGAGTGGGAATAGTAATTTTTACCCCTACGCTATCCAACGCTTTCCCTACTGTTGCACTCACTGGAGTGGGAATAGTAATTTTTACGCTCTCAGTATCCAACAAAATCTCGACTTTTTCAAATTACTTATATTATGTTTACATTTTAAGCTTTTTTATATTATATTATGTATGTTTTATTTAATTGTTTTTAATATTTTATTAATTTTATATTATTTTTAATACATTTAAAAAATTCGATATTTTGGCTAACTATATTTTGACAGTCTATATTTTGGAATCGATATTTTAGTACTTACCTGTTTGTAGATAGGGAGTCGATATTCTGTCCTTCTATATTTTGGTGTCGATTTTTTGTGTAGTCGATATTTTGTCCCTCAATATTTAGTCACTGAACCCTCAGGGGCATGCTTATCAAAGGTTTTGCATCGCCCGTGCGAGGCTATGTGTGACTTGGTAAATCTGGAGCCGCTGCCTTGCGTTAGTCTGCCACAGGGAGGCATTTCATGGGTGGAGCATTGGTGTTCTCACGCATCCACCTGTGTATTTTGATGTACTTCAAGATTTACTGTGAGTGGTAGACCTGAGAATGTGTCATATTGCTAAGCCTTCCCAGGGGCGTAACAAGCAGAAATATGTTTATTTCTCCATGTATTTTCCCCGTTTATGTGTGCTGCATTTTACCGCACACATAGAAAGAGGAAAAAGACTGTCTGCAACGCTGGCACCCTTGCACCAGAGTGGGAACACTTTGGTTGTCCTACAGAAATATGTCAGTGGGGAGGACTCTGACTTTTTCTTTGCAAACTTTGAGAGGATGGCAAGGGCAGCTGGTTGAACAGTCGACAAGTGGGGCCAATATTCGGGTCCTCTATTGTTGGGTGACCTGCAGGCCGCATATCAAGCTGCCAATCCACTGGGCCTCACTCCTTATGATGAAGTAAAGAAAAATATACTCGAAAGATTGGGAATCGATGAAGAAACGTATAGAATACGTCTCAGACAAGTGAAAGAAGGGCTGTAGGAAACCCCGAGCACTCTCCTATTGTGTTCGGAATCTGGCCGACCGTTGGCTAAAATCCCTGATTCCCACCAAGGAGGACATCATGGAGAAGGTCTATCTGGAACAGTTTTTGTCCTCCTTATATCCCCCGTACAGAAATGGGTGCGGTAGCACACACACCTGATGTTTGAGCAGGCAGTAGAAATTGCAAGACATTCAATCAAGCCCAGGAGCTTCAACGGGGTCAGGATGAACATCCTTGAAAACAACCTAGCGGAGGCCCTACTAAAGCAACCAAACCACCCATTCCCTGAAGACGGGACACTGTAACCTTGTTACCCAACCCTTTGCCCGTCCCCATCTGACCACCGCCCCACCCTGGTCCCCAGTGTTTCGCCTGTGGGGCATTTGGTCACATCGCCCGGGTGTGCCCCCAAAAGGAAGAGCCTATGGAGGTCGGGCTCACCCGTTCCTACTACTGTAGCCCCTCTGGGAAAAAGCCACCCTACTACCATACAGTGAGGGTCAACGGAGAAAACCGACAAGCTCCGGTGGACACGGGCTGTATACAAAGTGTGATACAACCCTCAGCAATCCCAGGAGGAGTTACACAAACCACCGGGGTAGTCAACATACAATGCGTGCATGGGGACAACAAGCAGTACCCCACCACCGATATACAAGTACAACACGGGCCCGCCTTTGAACCAGTTCCCCTGTGGGTGGGGTTGATTCCCCGACTACGGTAGCCTTTGGTTCTAGGATCCGACTACCCCTACCTGTCTACGCTGGTGCCGGAGACAGCCACCGATAAGGAAGACTGGTGTCAGACCACTACCTTCTCCCAGGTACCCTGTCTTGCCTACCCCCAAGGGAAAATCGGGAAACAGAAGAAATGAGAAAAGAGAGACTGGACCAGGTTTGCCTTAACCCAGAAAAAGGAGGAACCCATATGGCAATACGACAGGGGCTTCTTTGCCGCCCAGAGGAAAGACCCCACCCTGAGAGAAGCATGGAATAAGGCTACTGATAATGAAGACCCTGAACAAGGAGGTCCCCAGTTCATTATTAAGCGGGGGTTGGTGTACAGAAAAGGAGGGAGGGGACAGCCTCTGCAGCTATTAGTACCCCAACCGTATAAAGAGAAGGTGATTTTTCTTGCTCACAGTCATCTCTTGGGGGGACACTTCAGGGAGGAAAAAACGGAGAAAGCAATTCTGGAAAAGTTCTTTTGGCAAGGTATATACCCAAAAATATGTAGGTACTGCAAGGAATGCCCAATCTGCCAAAAGAACAGCAGATACATGCCATCCAAGGTCCCCTTACATCTCCCACCCATAATCAGCTGACCTTTCTCCCGAGTAGGGATAGACATAATTGGACCCTTACTTCCCTCCCGAAGTGGCTGCAGGTATGTGTTGGTGTTAGTAGACTATGCCACACGCTTCCCAGAGGCGGTTGCCTTAAGACATCCAAACGCTCTGCAGATAGCAAAGGCCATGGTAAATATCTTTTCTAGGGTAGGGTTTCCCCGAGAAATTAATTTGAACACCCTTTGTCCCCAAGCTTATGAAGCAAGTCTGCTTACAGTTAAAGTTAAACAGCTTACAGTTACAGTTAAACATCAAACAAATCCATACAGCAGCATACCATCCCCAAACCGATGGCTTAGTCGAAAGGTACAATGCCACCCTCAAAACCACCTTGAAAAACTCCTAGACCTAGAGACCCATCGATGGGAGGACATGTTTCCCCTAGCCCTTTTTGCAATAAGGTGTAAACCCCAGAAAAGCACAGGATACTCCCCGTTTGAGCTGTTATATGACTGACCACCATGCACCCTATTAGACATGGTAAGGGAGGAGTGGGAGGAGGAACCAGAAGGGACTAAACCCCTTCTTGAATATGTCCTACACCTTAAGACTCACCTCCAAGAGATACGAAGCATGTGTAAAACACATATGGAACAAGCACAGGAAGCCCAGAAGTATCAATACGATAAAAATAAACAGAGAGCGTTCTCTGAAGGTAGGCGACTCTGTCTTGCTCATGATGCCTACCTCAGACCACAAACTCTTAGGACAGTGGCAGGGCCCTTTTCGGGTTGTGGAGATAGTCACTCCAGTGACATATCGCCTTGAGATGGATCCCGAGAAGAAAACCAATACCCAGATCTTCCATATAAACTTGCTGAAGAAATGGGAAGGGGAAATGCCTAAAACGGTGGCTCTAACTAAGAACCCCCCCGTTGTACTCCCAAAGTATAGACCCAGAACTGCTTGAAGACCAGAAAAATACTCTGAATCACAGGTTATGGCCTCTCCAGGCCGTATTTTTCTCAACCCCAGGGAAGACCACCCTGATCGAGCATGCCATCACCACACAACCAGGAAAAACAGTGAAACTACGCCCTTACCGCCTCCCGGAGTCCCGCAGACAGGCTGTTGAGGATGAGGTACAACAGATGCTCCAGATGGGAGTGATAGAACCATCAATCAGTGAATGGAATTCTCCCATCGTGTTAGTGCCAAAACCGGATGGGTCCATCCGGTTTTGCATAGACTTTCGGGAGGTAAACAAAATCTCACAATTTGACACCTACCCGCTGCCGCGGGTTGACGAGATGATTGAGAGGCTGGGAAAGCCTGTTACATCAGTACGTTAGATTTATGTAAGGGATATTGGCAGGTGCCCCTAAAAAAGCAAGACAGGGAAAAGACTGCTTTCTCGACCCCAGTGGGTTTGTACCAATTCACAGTCCTACCTTTTGGGTTACACAGGCCCCTGCGACCTTTCAGAGGTTAATGAACACCGTGCTCCGACTCTGTGCTGACTACGTGGCAGCTTATATAGACGATATAGTGATACACAGTGCGACTTGGGAGCAGGTTCTTGACCACCTCACCACTGTCATCCAAACACTGAAAGTAAGTGGCCTAACCATTAATCCTGCCAAAAGTAGACTGGCAGCTAGGTCTGTGAAATACTTAGGGTATCTCCTTGGGGAGGGACTCATTAAACCCCAAAAAGAGAAGGTAGCCGCCATAGCTGACATCCCCTTCCCTCAGACCAAAAAGGATCTTAGAGCTTTCCTAGGCATCCTGGGCTACTATAGGAGGTTCATTCCAGATTTTTCCCAAAAGGCATCTCCCTTGATGGACCTCCTACAAAAACCCGTGAACACAGAAAAAGAATTACGATGCCCCTCAACCTTGCACCTGCTCGCCTTCTAAGACCTAAAAACAGCCATCACCTCTAAACTCATGTTACTTAGCCCAGATTATGGGAAACCATTTATTCTACAGACCGATGCCTCAGATCAAGGATTAGGTGCCGTCCTGTCCCAAACAGATGCTCAAGGAGAAGAAAGACCCATACTGTATATCAGTCGAAAGCTCTTTCCCTGGGAAACAAAATACTCAGTGATAGAGAAAGAACCCTCGGCAATAAAATGGGCAATCGAGTCACTCCGCTATTATCTGGAAGGGCGAGAGTTCACCCTGTATACCAACCACGCCCCATTGGAGTGGCTCTCCTGCAACAAAGGACATAATGACAGAATCATGAGGTGGTTTATGGCACTACAGCCTTTTCAGTTTCATACTCTCCACCGAAAAGGGAAGGAACAGTCAAATGCTGATTATTTGTCACGATACCCCCTCGACTTTTTTTTTGCTAGCAAGAAAGTTAGGGAATGGGGATGTGAGGAGGTCGACTCCATAGCCTCCCTACCCCTCCTTCCTTTCTGCCGTGCAGGTCCCAGACGAACGATCACCATTTCACAGAGGCAGACGCCATCCCCATTTTCATCCAAGATGCCGAAGATGGTTCGGAGTCCTGGTCGGAGGAGTGGTGGACGCCCCCGTAGGATACCTGTCAGCCGCCGCCACTCCGGAGAGTTGCGGCTGTTGCGGTATGTGACTCGGGAGGGAGTAAAGGGAGGGAACCGGGGAGTGCGCTGCGTCACTGGGCACTGTGTGTGTTGCTGCACTCGTGTGTTCCTGCACTGCCCCCTGAAACCCCACATTCCCTACGCACAAGTCTCACATTGGCACTATCTACCCCTACTTTTGTTCCCCGCCGTACTTCCGTATTTATGCCCTGAAGGGACCGAACCCCGTTCCATACTCAGTACCCTGAAGTTAAGGGGCTGAGATGAAACATTTATATGTGCCTGCAGTGGTTTTTCATTTGATACTGTGAGCAGCGATGTAAGCAAGCCCGCCTGTATATTTCCGCTGCATGTTTGTCGCTCTCTTTTAAAGACGGTGGCGGGTACTATCCAGTTAAAGTGTGGAAATCAGATAAACTTACCGCCCGTCTCTTCTTCCTTCTTGAGCCTCCTGGGGTGCCCTTTCGAACCGAGGAAAACATGCTATGTGGAAGGAAGACCACGACAGCAACACCAGAAGGACAGAAGAAGATATATATCTTGTTGGGCCGGCTTACTGTTGGATTTCTCCTTACGCCAATAAACCCTTATCACAATTGATCCCTGAATTCGGCCTCCTAGATTCTTCTTCCGCCCATCCCTCTCACAGGCGGTAATTACTGTCCTACGGAGGCACCCACAGCAAAATACTGGGGCTGTCAATACTGAGCATGACAGACACCTGTGATGAAATAATGCAGATTGAAGGTAATTCTTGGCATAAAGCTATAATACTGGTACTATGATACTAGAGGTAATTAGCACTGGAGACAGATCTTGGGATAAGGGTAAATACTGGTCCTGACCTACTAGAGGTCATTCTTGCCATACAGGGTGCCAGTGAAAAAATGCTGCAGCTGGCATACTTAAGGAAATTCTTGGCATAGGGACAAGATTCTGGAACTAGCACATTGGAGTTAATTGTTGTTATGAGAGGATTAAACTGTGGCATATTAGGGGGGGCACCCATGACATAATGCTGTCCCTGACATACTGAGGTAATTTTTTACATAACGTGCACCCAGGGCCAGCTTTAACGCTGGGGGTGCCCTTTGCGTAAGTCTTGTTTAGTGCCCCACCAATGACCTCCTTCTTGGATTCCTTCACCTACCACCCTCCAACAGTGCCCCGCACCTGTTCATAGCCCCTCTCACATTCATTTAATTTGTTTTGTAGCTCTACCCATACCAGTGTAGGGTGTTAGAACACTTTACATCACAGATACATTATACAGAGACAATGAATCATACGTTTGTAAACATGGAACTAGCACACTGGAGGTAATTATTGTCATGAGAGAAGTAAACTGTGGCACCTACCACCCTCCAACAGTGCCCTTCACCTGTTCATAGCCCCTCTCACATTCATTTAATTTGTTTTGTGGCACTACTCATACCAGTGTAGGGTGTTAGAGCACTTTACATCACAGACATATTATACAGAGACAATGAATCATAGGTTTGTAAATCAGTCTTTAGGAAATGTTAAATAAGACAGTGAAGATTTCAAAGTGTAGGAATCACGTCACCAATAATAGTAGGCAGTGTATTTTACAAGTGTTTGGTCTGGAGAAGCACAAACTCAGGATTTAAAAATGTACCGCAGTAGTTGTGGGTTGGCTTTACTAGAAAGAATGTATTCCTACCCAAACAAACCCTTTTTAGCAACGCTAGGATTAAAAAAAAGACTGGAGAAAAAAACATAATGCTCTAACCTAAACCATGTTTGCATGCAGCTCTTTGATGACAATTTATAGGTAACTGTGCTATATTAGGATTGTAACTTATGAACTGCAAGTAACAAAAGGATCTCCGTGATAAAAGCAGTAACCCACCAAACTATCCACATAAAATACAGTTTTGTGATCTGCATGGTACATGTTCTTTGCAGCAGGCATATTAACCATCTGCGCTACTTTATAAGTCAAAACTCCCACTAGACAAAGCGCTAATCTCTCTGCAGCAGTAACATTAATCAGCAGGGATATCTTGACATTTTTATTGTTCCCTGAAAACTGTATGACATACAAGGAACTCTGCAGCAGGTCCTTTTAAACTCATAGGTTATTTATAACACAGCACCATATGAGCTTGCACTGCACTGGTCGCAAAACTCTAGAGCCGGCCCTGGACCGCCCATGTATATGGATTGCATTAATGGCAACATTTTGGCTCTGGTGTATAGTATGTAATGTCTGGCGTAAGGGGGCACCCATAACAAAATGCTGGCCGTGGCCCAATGGAGGCTATTTTTGGCATATGGGAGCACCCATAGTGGTCAGCTCGTGGGGAGTGTTGAGTATATTTGACTCGCACATCATAAAAGGACTTGAATATTAAAGGAGTGCTCTTCAGCACTTAGGGCTTTTTAACAAGCTTATGTGAAAGCTGTGCTTTATACTGCATTATTCAGCCACTGATTATTCAACTATTTCTGTGGGGTGGGTGCCCCCCGGGCCTGCCTGGACCCACCCTCCCAATCCTCTCAGAAGTGGGCTGGCTCACTTGCTTTACTCGTTTGCTACAATTTACGGCTAGTATTACAACTCAGAACTTTCAAAGATCATGCCAGCACCCTAATATAAGTGGTTTCTAAAATAGACATGTATCTGTTTGTTTTGTTACATTAATAATTCATTTATAATGGAAATTCAGTTATGTACATTATTGTGATGTCCTCAGGGGTAAGGTAATGTAACGACCTCCTGAGAAAATTCAGGGTCAAAGGTGATATGATGTCACTAAAAGTGATGTAATTAAGGTCAAGGGGCAGGTGATTTTACTTCTGCCACCCGTGGCCCTTCGGCGAATAAGCGTCTATGCCAAAACAAGATGGTTTTAAGAAGGCTTGCTTCAGTAGTGTTTGCTGATTGTGTGCAAGAGGCACCACAGTCCCTTTCTAATACTGTGGTTTACCTGTACCTGCTTTCCTTCTATGAGGAACGTATGTGGGCAGACTCAGTGCCACTGCCACTGGGTCACGATACAAAGTCCTCAGGAAATGGTCACCTGGGGCAGCTCTGTTAGTTGCTACCGAACAACCCACCGTGACACAGACAATGACTGTCTTTTCTGGGCATTGTCCTTGGTGCAGAAGTGCAGAGGGCTAGGGGTAAAGGGCTGATGTCACCAGCTCTAAGGCAGTGGTGACTGCTAATGTGGCCAGGGGAGGGCATGCCACATACTCGCAGACATGCTCATGCTCATATATCTGCACACACACTCAAACCATCCATTCACAAGCCCATGTACATGCATACACCCATGCACAGCACACACACCCACATACACACACTTTCACACATACACTCATGCACTCAACATAAACAAGCATTGGCATAGCCAATAGGTCTCACCTTTGAGACCTTATAAGTGTTTAGCCATGCAACAGTTGCATAACTAAATACTTATAAGGTCCCAAAAGCGAGACCTATTGGCTATGCAAAGCGGCCGTGCGGCCGCGAAAGTGAAAGTAATCGCGGTAAAGCGCGGCGCGCGCGCCCGCGCTCATGCACTGTAGCTCTAGGCTGGCCTGGTAGCACTTTTTGGAGCCCTCTCAATAAGTCTCGCCAGACCAGCGCATGCGCTGGGTCAGGCGAGACCTAAAAACATACCGGGCTGCTGTGGTGGCATGGGTAGCAGGAGTGGAGCCTTGGCGATTCCTGGAGGCTTTGTGGAAGGGACTGCCGGAAATCCCACCAGCTCCTCTCATTGGATGGCCTTGTCATGGGTCAGCTAATGCGAGGAGTACCTTCCATTACTTGTAGCAGAGCAGGATTTTGTCAGTGAGACCTGCCGACCCCATCCCACTCTGTAACGAGGCGCCACTAATGGACAAGGTGGTGCCCCCCCTCATCATGAGTGGAGGGTCACACACACAGAGCTGTGGAATCTTCAGCCCAGCAAAGTTTGGATCAGACAGCGCATTTAGAGAATGTACAGTGCTTGGCTGCCTGACTCAACATGAAGAGGGTCTGTCAGGCTGGCCTGTGCTCAGCCAGACAGACACCCTTCATGTGTTAGAAAACGTTGAGGGGCGGAGCCCCTCCATCCTTAATGACAGGCGTCACCTTCTTCGGGGGCTACAGATGGCCTTTCTGTGTAGTACAAAAAATCAGTGGAGAGGGAAAAAGAAGCTGTGGTCCATTCGGCTTCCTTATGTTCAATGCAAAAAAATCAAAAAGAGAGTGGACCACTTGTCTTGTATAGCCAGGGTCTTTTTTCTGTTGGTTCCTTCATAAAAGAACCCTCATAACTATACACAGGTACAAAGGCGGCATGAACTGGGTTACCGCTTATGTGTAATAGTGCAGCATCATCATCGGGTCTTTTTTTGAATGTATGCTGCCCTCCACCCGGAGGAAGACCTTCTGGTTAAACAGTAGCATCCAGACATGAAAAAGAGAGGGAGGGGGATGTGAGAGGGTTCGTATCTGGTGAGTTAAAATCTCTTGGTCATTGTTTCCATTGTAACTTTATTCTTGAAAGCTTGATCAGAGAATTAAAAAGAAAGAAGTGCGGAGTGAGACGGAGTTACTGGTCTGCCGTACTTTTCATAGTGTAGGGGTCAACATGTTTCAGCCTTCTGTAATGGTCTAAAGGCTTTCATCAGGACCGGTAATTGTAGGAAAGCGCATTATCGCTCCTAAAGCGAAAAAATATTCCACTTGTTCAAAATAATGAGGTCAGATCAATAGTATCTGTACCTAAAAAGGGTAGAAAAAGTTATATTCACATATTTTTGATAACTCAAGATCATGAAATGCTGCTTCATGAAATCATCTGGAGGAGCTACTTTCGTGGGTGAAATAGGTGAGGTAAAAAGTAAGCTTAACAAATGGCGAATAGTGGGGGCGGTTACGTGAAGCTAGGGGACGCGAGTCTTGGCGAGGTGAAATTAAAAGTGACTGTCAGGGTGTTCTCACTAGTTCGGGCTAGAATATGGAAATGATTGTAGGTTCAATTGGTAAATATACAGTGGTCATTATCATTTGTGGTCGGTAAATAATTCCGTGACAAACATCGTGTATCATCATAAACGTAAATCTATGAGTAAATAGGTGGAAGATGCCGATTATAAACACATAGGAAGTGATACACAGTCGCATCTTACAGTGGTGAGGTCACAGGTAACTCAATCATGCTTCGGTAATGTGTCACACGCATTTACCTTCGATAAAGATATTAATAAGCTTTGGGAGATGCCCGGGGGCAGGTTGAGAACTCCATTGCTATAGTTAAAAAGAAGAAAGCACAAGTAGGGAAAATTAGAGACATCTTACTTCAGTTTAGATGTTGTCCCAATTACGGCGGCCATCGGAGCTTACCGGTTCTGTCACGTTCGTTGTCTGCATCTGCCCCTTTCCGCGGTGCACCCAATCAGAATCGCCCGTATAGGCTTACCGTTAAGAAGGGCAGCGGTGATAGAGGTTAACGAAGGACTCAATGTTGCACGGTAAAGGTTGGCAACTACTCGTGATTGCCAAAGTGTAGTTGTGTTGTTGGTCTATTATAGACATTACTATATGGGATGTAAATACATATGTATTTGTCTTATGATGGTGTGTTATCATTATATGGTTGCATATACAATCCGTGGGGAAATAGACAATGCCGAGAGATGGTAGTCAAATGAATATGTAAATACGCTCTGGTTCAGCACAGTGACATCCTTATTGATCTAGGGTCAACTAATGGGGTAGTCGTTTGTTCGGTGCAATATGTGCCCTGTGGTCAGTGGGAAAAAGATTGAGAAATATTGGGAAACGATAATTAACCAAATACATCAATCTGGTCTGGTTCAGCATTGTGGCTGAGTATTGATCTGTTTTGCCTCGTTCTGAAAACGTTTTTAGGCCAAAGTGTACCAAGGGATATTATCATTGAGGCCTTGTTTGTCCGTGGATAGACGATGAATCCAACGTTGTTCTTTTTCAAACAGGATACGTTCAGCATTGTAATTAACAGTTCTCAGACTTTCTAGGACAACCCACTTCAGGTCGCTGGTGTCATGGTTGTTCTCTATAAAGTGTCTGCTCATTTTGGTTGTCACTCTTTTACAGTTCACATTGCTTTTATGTTCTGTGATCCTCAGCTTTACTTTTCGGCAGGTCATCCCAATATACCTAAGGTCACAGGGGCAGGTGATCATGTAAATTACATGGGTGGTATTGCAATTTGTATGCTGTCGAAGTGTCCAGGTTAGATTGGGAAGAAGTTGGATGATTTTGGTCACTTTTGTCAAATTGCACACTGAGCACGTCCCGCAAGGGTAGTGTCCTGTGATCGGTTCAAGGTTCCATGCTGCTGTTATGGTTTCTGTAATTGTTTGTGGAGTTGGTCTAGTATGTACTAGAAAGTCTTTAATGTTCTTCGTTCTCTTGTTCGCAAACCTTGGTTTAGGCCATTGTAATGTGTCAGAGGTTAGGATTCTCCAGTTCTTGTTCACAATCTTTTTCACTGTGTTGGATAAGGTGTTATAGGTAGTAACACAGGTTAAGAGATCCTCTGGTTCCGCCCGTGTAGACATTTGTAGAAGGTTTTCTCTTGGTTGATTTAGCGCTCTTTTTTGGCACTTCCTGATTATTTTCATTGGGTAGTCTCTCTTGACTAATTTTTCGCCCAATTCTTTGGCCTGAGTTTTGTAAGTTTGGAGATTGCTACAGTTTCTCTTCAGTCTGAGACATTGGCTAAATGGTAAATTATCTCTGAGAGGGCGTGGGTGAAAACTATTGTAAGACAGCAAGCTGTTCTTTGCTGTAGGTTTGTGATACGTCTTTGTCTGAAGGAGATTGTTCTCTGAGTAGACAGTGACGTCGAGGAAGTCAAGTTTTTGTCTATCAGAAATGCAGGTAAATTTTAAACACTCATCTCTGGAGTTAATCCATCCAAGAAAACCTACTAGGGTTTCAGCAGTGTCCTCCCAAATCATAATGACGTCATCTATGTAACGTTTCCAGAATTTTACTTTAGTCAGGTAAGGATTGACGGGATTCTGTATGTATTTTTGTTCAAAATCACTGACATACAGACCCGCCACACTGGGAGCAAAGGTGCTGCCCATAGATGTACCGTGGCGTTGTCTGTAGAGAGTACCTTTGTACTCAAAATAATTTTCAGTCAGGGCCAATTTACAGCACTGTAGCACGAAATGTCTCGGTGTTGAGTAAGTCCAGGGTTCTGAGAATAAGATGTTTTCTAAAGTATCTAGGGTCTTCTGTTGTGGGAGACTGGTGTATAAACTTTCTACATCCAGTCCCACCAGGTACATGGTGTTCTCATTATAGATCTGGTTGTCTAGTTGATTAAGGAGATCACGTGTATCCTTCAGGTACGTAGGTGTACGTTGTACCAGGGGTTTGAGGAATTGGTCAGCAAACTGTGATAAAGGTTCCAATACTGACCCAATTCCCGAGACAATAGGTCGTCCTGGTGGTGGAGTTCTGTTTTTGTGTGTTTTAGGCAAAGAATAGAAATATGGTATTCTGGGAGATTTTGTTCTTAGAAAGTCTGCTTCGTGTTTTGATATCCATTGATTGGTCTGTGCCTCTTCTATCATAGAGTTTATGGTGCCTTGTAGTCTCTTTGTTGGATCATTAGTAATTTTTTCATAGAATTTTTGATCTGATAGGAGGTCTTGGCATTGGGTGTCATATCCTGATTTATTCAGGAGGACGATTCCACCCCCTTTGTCAGCTGGTTTCACAATTATGTTTTCATTCCTGCTTAGTTCTTTTATTGCTAGTTTTTCACGTCTCGTGATGTTGACAAATGGTCTCTTGGACGAGGGTTTGATGTTATCCACCTCTTTGAGAATAGCTTGTTCAAAGGCTAATACTTCTATAGGGACCAAATGGTTGGGTGGACAGAAGGTCGATTTTGGTCTCAGATTGGTGTCTGAGACCAAAATCGACCTTCTGTCCACATACAGAATCCCTTCAATCCTTATATGACACCCAATGCCAAGACCTCCTATCAGATCAAAAATTCTATGAAAAAATTACTAATGATCCAACAAAGAGACTACAAGGCACCATAAACTCTATGATAGAAGAGGCACAGACCAATCAATGGATATCAAAACACGAAGCAGACTTTCTAAGAACAAAATCTCCCAGAATACCATATTTCTATTCTTTGCCTAAAACACACAAAAACAGAACTCCACCACCAGGACGACCTATTGTCTCGGGAATTGGGTCAGTATTGGAACCTTTATCACAGTTTGCTGACCAATTCCTCAAACCCCTGGTACAACGTACACCTACGTACCTGAAGGATACACGTGATCTCCTTAATCAACTAGACAACCAGATCTATAATGAGAACACCATGTACCTGGTGGGACTGGATGTAGAAAGTTTATACACCAGTCTCCCACAACAGAAGACCCTAGATACTTTAGAAAACATCTTATTCTCAGAACCCTGGACTTACTCAACACCGAGACATTTCGTGCTACAGTGCTGTAAATTGGCCCTGACTGAAAATTATTTTGAGTACAAAGGTACTCTCTACAGACAACGCCACGGTACATCTATGGGCAGCACCTTTGCTCCCAGTGTGGCGGGTCTGTATGTCAGTGATTTTGAACAAAAATACATACAGAATCCCGTCAATCCTTACCTGACTAAAGTAAAATTCTGGAAACGTTACATAGATGACGTCATTATGATTTGGGAGGACACTGCTGAAACCCTAGTAGGTTTTCTTGGATGGATTAACTCCAGAGATGAGTGTTTAAAATTTACCTGCATTTCTGATAGACAAAAACTTGACTTCCTCGACGTCACTGTCTACTCAGAGAACAATCTCCTTCAGACAAAGACGTATCACAAACCTACAGCAAAGAACAGCTTGCTGTCTTACAATAGTTTTCACCCACGCCCTCTCAGAGATAATTTACCATTTAGCCAATGTCTCAGACTGAAGAGAAACTGTAGCAATCTCCAAACTTACAAAACTCAGGCCAAAGAATTGGGCGAAAAATTAGTCAAGAGAGACTACCCAATGAAAATAATCAGGAAGTGCCAAAAAAGAGCGCTAAATCAACCAAGAGAAAACCTTCTACAAATGTCTACACGGGCGGAACCAGAGGATCTCTTAACCTGTGTTACTACCTATAACACCTTATCCAACACAGTGAAAAAGATTGTGAACAAGAACTGGAGAATCCTAACCTCTGACACATTACAATGGCCTAAACCAAGGTTTGCGAACAAGAGAACGAAGAACATTAAAGACTTTCTAGTACATACTAGACCAACTCCACAAACAATTACAGAAACCATAACAGCAGCATGGAACCTTGAACCGATCACAGGACACTACCCTTGCGGGACGTGCTCAGTGTGCAATTTGACAAAAGTGACCAAAATCATCCAACTTCTTCCCAATCTAACCTGGACACTTCGACAGCATACAAATTGCAATACCACCCATGTAATTTACATGATCACCTGCCCCTGTGACCTTAGGTATATTGGGATGACCTGCCGAAAAGTAAAGCTGAGGATCACAGAACATAAAAGCAATGTGAACTGTAAAAGAGTGACAACCAAAATGAGCAGACACTTTATAGAGAACAACCATGACACCAGCGACCTGAAGTGGGTTGTCCTAGAAAGTCTGAGAACTGTTAATTACAATGCTGAACGTATCCTGTTTGAAAAAGAACAACGTTGGATTCATCGTCTATCCACGGACAAACAAGGCCTCAATGATAATATCCCTTGGTACACTTTGGCCTAAAAACGTTTTCAGAACGAGGCAAAACAGATCAATACTCAGCCACAATGCTGAACCAGACCAGATTGATGTATTTGGTTAATTATCGTTTCCCAATATTTCTCAATCTTTTTCCCACTGACCACAGGGCACATATTGCACCGAACAAACGACTACCCCATTAGTTGACCCTAGATCAATAAGGATGTCACTCTGCTGAACCAGAGCGTATTTACATATTCATTTGACTACCATCTCTCGGCATTGTCTATTTCCCCACGGATTGTATATGCAACCATATAATGATAACACACCATCATAAGACAAATACATATGTATTTACATCCCATATAGTAATGTCTATAATAGACCAACAACACAACTACACTTTGCCAATCACGAGTAGTTGCCAACCTTTACCGTGCAACATTGAGTCCTTCGTTAACCTCTATCACCGCTGCCCTTCTTAACGGTAAGCCTATACGGGCGATTCTGATTGGGTGCACCGCGGAAAGGGGCAGATGCAGACAACGAACGTGACAGAACCGGTAAGCTCCGATGGCCGCCGTAATTGGGACAACATCTCAACTGAAGTAAGATGTCTCTAATTTTCCCTACTTGTGCTTTCTTCTTTTTAACTATAGCAATGGAGTTCTCAATCTGCCCCCGGGCATCTCCCAAAGCTTATTAATATCTTTATCGAAGGTAAATGCGTGTGACACATTACCGAAGCATGATTGAGTTACCTGTGACCTCACCACTGTAAGATGCGACTGTGTATCACTACCTATGTCTTTATAATCGGCATCTTCCACCTATTTACTCATAGATTTACGTTTATGATGATACACGATGTTTGTCACGGAATTATTTACCGACCACAAATGATAATGACCACTGTATATTTACCAATTGAACCTACAATCATTTCCATATTCTAGCCCGAACTAGTGAGAACACCCTGACAGTCACTTTTAATTTCACCTCGCCAAGACTCGCGTCCCCTAGCTTCACGTAACCGCCCCCACTATTCGCCATTTGTTAAGCTTACTTTTTACCTCACCTATTTCACCCACGAAAGTAGCTCCTCCAGATGATTTCATGAAGCAGCATTTCATGATCTTGAGTTATCAAAAATATGTGAATATAACTTTTTCTACCCTTTTTAGGTACAGATACTATTGATCTGACCTCATTATTTTGAACAAGTGGAATATTTTTTCGCTTTAGGAGCGATAATGCGCTTTCCTACAATTACCGGTCCTGATGAAAGCCTTTAGACCATTACAGAAGGCTGAAACATGTTGACCCCTACACTATGAAAAGTATGGCAGACCAGTAACTCCGTCTCACTCCGCACTTCTTTCTTTTTAATTCTCTGATCAAGCTTTCAAGAATAAAGTTACAATGGAAACAATGACCAAGAGATTTTAACTCACCAGATACGAACCCTCTCACATCCCCCTCCCTTACTTTTTCATGTCTGGATGCTACTGTTTAACCAGAAGGTCTTCCTCCGGGTGGAGGGCAGCATACATTCAAAAAAAGACCCGATGATGATGCTGCACTATTACACATAAGCGGTAACCCAGTTCATGCCGCCTTTGTACCTGTGTATAGTTATGAGGGTTCTTTTATGAAGGAACCAACAGAAAAAAGACCCTGGCTATACAGGACAAGTGGTCCACTCTCTTTTTGATTTTTTTGCTTTCTGTGTAGTGACAGATGTGCTCTTGCTCTCACTGAAGAGGAAGGCTCTCAGCAGAGATTGAACGTTTACACCTCAGTTCTTTCACTGATGCCTAGAGAGCTGCAATGGGTATAGTACATAGCGCGATACAACAGCTGCCGTAAGGAAGTGACGCTCTCGGAGAATCTGAGACATTCCATGAAATCCACTGGTTCTAACAATGGAAGATTATTTTCTAAGCGTTCTCCAGACCTATTTTTTTTTGGGCGGGGGGGGAGGCAGGATGTTCTTCAAACCTAGTGTGGAGACCCCGGAAACAAGAACGCTAATATTTCCTGGCAAAGCAAACACAAGTATTTTTTAGCACATGGTACTTTGCAGTGCTTTTTTGAGTAAAAAAGGTAACCTTCCTTGAAACAAATCCTTAGAGCACCACTGATGAGCCCTGTGTGTGCCTACCAAATGGATGAAAATCAGACAGATGCAATTGTACTACACTGCCATTGGAGGAAGGCTTCTGGCACAATGCACTACAGACTTCTGAAGGAAGGGCATGGAGGATTTTGTCGGTTCTCTTTCATGTAACTGGCTTCTGCCAGTCTCTAGTAGTTGGCAAATGTCTGTGCATAGTAACGGTACTGCCCTAACATTGTGGGCAAAAATCGAGCACCAAAATATCAGGAAGGTAAGTGCATATAGTTACGTACAGATTTACAATTCTTAACTCCACATCTACTCACTTTGAAGATATATATATAATTTCAAGGTACCTACACACGAAGTTAAGTAAAGAACACCTATGCTTACTAATATATACTTACTCTGGAAATAATTTGGTCCTCAATAGTTTGCCCACAATATTATGTTAGGATAATATTTTTGGAAACACTATTCTGGTGAAATACTCATTCACACGCTGTCTTCTGTGCTCACAATCCTTGCTAATACTCCACTGGCCATCTCACAGACTAGCTTGTATGTGATTTGCCCTAAGCTAGCCAGAGCACAGCCTGTGCAGCTCCTTGATGCACAGAAAAAGCGTAGAGTGGCTTAACTGCTTGTGGAGAAGAGTGTGATGAGTATGAGACCCAAGAAAATAAAGTAGGGATTAGATGTCGCTTGGTGATGCAGTCACTGGATGTGGCTAGCTCTCGAAAGACCTAGCAGGATTTTGGGGCACCCATCACCTGGCCACATCAAGTGATTTTTTAGGTCTCGCCTAACCCAGCGCATGCGCTGGTCTGGCGAGACTTATTGAGAGGGCTCCAAAAAGTGCTACCAGGCCAGCCTCGAGCTACAGTGCATGTGCGCAGGCGCGCGTGCCGCTTTTACCGCGATTACTTTCACTTTCGCGGCCGCGTGGCATAGCCAATAGGTCTCGCTTTTGGGACCTTATAAGTGTTTACTTATGCAACTGTTGCATGGCTAAACACTTATAAGGTCCCAAAGGCGAGACCTATTGGCTATGCCAATGCTTGTTTTTATTTGCAGTTTTATATAGCACAAACGTGGCCCAAAGGCATCAGAGCACTTTACACAAGCCCCAGATTTTGTTACACACGGTTAGGAGTTTTTTTAGGCATGGTTATGTTAAGTGGTTTTCCCACAATGACAGGATATTGATGGATGTTTTGTCTCGGAGAAGATCTGGAAGAGGTTAGCCACATCTGATCACCAAGCCTGGGAGGGCTGGGACTGCCTTTCCCATGGCAAGTACTTGTGACTGGGTGAGGCTTCCTTTTGGCACTCGAAGAAGCCATGAACACCCCGGGGACTGCTCTGAAATCCACACTGGGCACATGGACAGTGTGACCTGTTCTGATGACCTCAATGAACCCCTTGGGCCTCCAGTGAGTGGAAACCTTGCAGGACGGGCCAACTCCTGGAAGTGGAAAGAGAGAAGTCCTACATCTCTGAGACAAAGAAAGTAGAGTCTGTGGGAACATCGCGGGTGCTGTTTTTTTGTGTTCAGTTTTTATATA
The DNA here is from genome assembly GCF_964204655.1 of Triturus cristatus. Lineage (NCBI taxonomy): Eukaryota > Metazoa > Chordata > Amphibia > Caudata > Salamandridae > Triturus > Triturus cristatus. The sequence goes on from NC_140586.1 coordinate 22,077,376, forward strand.
GTGCGAACTCGAACCAAAGGTATTGGAGCACTTTACATGAGCATCAGTAACATTACACAAGGCCACATTCATTTTTTATAGGCACGGGGAGATTAAGTGATTTGCCCAGAATCACAGGATGTTGAGCCGACGCCGAGACTCAAACCTCGTTCCCTAGTTCCACAGTCGGCAGCTCAGGCGGTAGTGCCCCACCCTCTCACCACTTTGCTGTTGTCCTGGCCCAGAGTAATGTCCAATGCTCAGGACCGGACTGAGAACTAAAACCGGCCCTGGCAAAGAGCTCGGCTGGCCACCCTGGGTGCGGCCGTTTGCCAGGCCCGGTTTCGGCCAATTTTGTTACAGGAGCCGATTTTGCAGCTATGCTGCAAAAACGTCCCTGTAACAAAAACGGCCCACCGGGGCCCAAAATCGGCCCCCACCCTAGCGGCCCACCGGGGAAACGCCCGGTGCCCGCTATGGCCAGTCCGGCCCTCCCAATGCTGCAATATTCAACCCGTGTTTAAAGGATACTACAGCCCGAGACCCATATTTATCAAGGTTTGCGTCGCCCTTGCGCCACGCAATGGGATGCAAGGGCACACATAAGCGAACAGCATTTGTATAATATCACCGACATTCTCGTATTTGTTGTTGGTTATGAAGTGCGAGAATTTTGCATTTCATAGCATAAATGTAATTTCCGTTAAAATCGTGTCATTGTTGAAAAATCAGAGGGGAATAAGTCATTTTTCGCCCCCTTCAATGTTGTTGGTACTAGTTTTGACTTAACGCATTTATTTATTGGCTGACATGAACTCTCCTCACCTCATTGATTTGATGCGACCGCTAATAATAATAGTTTTTGACACATTTACAGTCGTTGGTGTGAGGGTGCAGAAACCTGCTCTGAAAAGCGTACAGATGTGCACGGTTCACCCCTGTGTGCTGTGTATCTTCTAAGCGCTCGGGGATTCATTCGCCCTCCCGGAGGCGGGCAGAAGAGGTTGTAGAAGCCGCTCCGACGCAGGCTCTCGCGCCGCAGCCGTCACTCACAGCGCCTATTAACTGCACATCTTTGTGGTGAAACCGGTCGTGTTCGATTTAATTTGCTCTTTAATATTCTCTGCTCGCTGCTGCGGTTAGAGTCCCAGAGGGGCTTCGGGGGGGAAAGGGCTGTCATAGGTATGTCTGCGCTGCGCAGCATGAGCGCTACCAAGTGTGGGTGGGAGCCCACCGCAGGAATATACCTGGGGGACCATCGGCGGGAGCATCAGAAGAGGGGGTTCCAGCGGCAGAGACGGAGTGACGTACCAAGGGTGCCATAGAACCTGATGCAGGTAAGGAAAAGGGCCCTCCTGCCCACGTGTTGGGCAGCATTAGACTTGATCGGAGTGCAGAAGGGCCTCTGAGTTCCCTAGGCGCGGGTTTTACTGCACCTGATGCACCTTGAAAGCTAGGCTCCTGGCAACGTGCAGAAGAGGGCGCCCCACCCACAGGAAAATACAGAGCAAGGGAGACTGGGGGTCTACCCGGGGGAACTTAAAGAACAGGGGGCAGAGGCAGGGCTTTAAGTGGGATGAGAAAAGTGGCGAGTCCCTGAAAAGGGCGGAGCCTGTACAATTAAAGGCGTGGCTTAAACATATACACTACAATTCCCATAGAGTTACACTCTACCTATTCATTTGCATAGAATCACAACATCAACCAGCATAAGTGAACATTGCTCTGTGGACATTGCAGAGCGGCCATAGGTTGGATGACCACGCATTCTGGACACTTTTTTACCCCACTGACAGGCACTGAGAGAAACTCGCACTACCTTCAGCCACAACTCAGATGTGCCCCTTTATAGACACCTGAATGGGACTCAGTTCGAATTATGCACCGGGCAAGAGTAATTATTATACTGCTGAAAAAAAATGTAACAACATCTTGGAAAATGAAAACACTCTTAGGGAATGCAAGATTAAGTGAAGCAGGTGAAATATAAGTAGGAAGGACATGGATTACCTTAACCTTTATTACACTTTTTGTACAGGGTCCGAAAGAGACCCGTTTCAATGTCTGTTTTAAATTACTAACGGGTCTGAGACCCGGAGGGAGCCAGCCCACTTAAAGCCCTGGGTAGAGGGGCTTCCACCAGCATAAACTTCAGAAGATGAGGTTTAGCCCAGAGAAACTTGAGGAAGTGGGTGCTTCACCCACAAAAATATAATAATAGAAACAGGGGTCTGCCCACAGAAATGTAAAGAACAGGGGATTTCCTTGCAGAAGCATACAGAAGACAAACTATTCTAATCAGGGCCGGACTGGGAACCCAAGCAGCCTTGGAAAACTTGGTAAGACCAGCCCCTGGAGCATATAGCAGAGACTTCATCACACATAGGACATAAGCAACACTTTTTCCACCACAGATAAGGAAAAATATTTTGCCTTACCTGATCCCACCGATGCAGCGGAACCCTTCAGGGATGTACTAATTGACATTCTGTACATGCATATCAGCAGATGGTAGGTTAGCTGTCGCTCCCATCAGATTAATTAATTTTTTTCAGAAAACACTAGACTATTATAAACCAACTGACGTGGTTTCTCCTTTATAGGTATTTCCTTATCTATGTCCTGATGATGCCCCTCCTCAATTGATCTTATAGGGTCGAAACGTTGACACAGTAATTGTGTACTTTGTGTATTTGAATCTGGAGCATTTCACTTTGTGTCAGAGTGTGTATCAACCGCCACTGCATCCTCAAACAGTCACTATTCATGTACATAGACTGTATATTACTAACACACTTTTTATCCACTTATCTCACTTTTACTTCACCGTTGCATCGTCTGAGAGCATCAATTTATTTTTAATTGAATATGAAAGCCCAATGAGTTTTCTTTTTTGTTGAACATTTGAATAAAACAGTGTTATTTTTAATAAAACCAATCTGTTAAGGTTAATTGCTATTTTCTGAGGAAGTTGAGGTTTACACTTCCTCTTCAAGGGACCATTGTTTCCTTTATTACACGTAGTGAGCGAGCGCTGCAAGTGAACTTGACCACTACAAGGGGGATTTGAGGTGTTTTCCCCGTCGAGAAATCTTTTGAAAAAACTGCAAAAATGCTGTATTCTACAACACATTTTTTTCATTATATATTCAATTGTATTAACTTTCAAACCACAGTAAATAAACATGAAAAAATAATTAAATATAACATATTTGCAGACATTCACTGTTAAGTATTGCCAAGAAGCTGAGAACACAATGAAAGACCATTTCGAGGGATGCTAGCATCCTCCACCCCAATAAGCGGAACAGCAGGGCTGGCTTTACCGCTGTTAACACCCAGTGCGACAATATTTTTGGGCGCCTTCCCTACTAACATCCTACAACACAGATTCCCTCACTATCGCTCTCCACCAGTGCCCCTCATCTTTCCATAGCCCCTCTCACATGTATTTCATTTTATAGCGCCTCTCATACCAGTGTAGGCGGTTGGAGCATTTTACATCACACACACATACAGAGACAATGAATCATACGTGTGTAAATCAGTGTGAAGAAAATGTTACACAAGACAAAGGTGATTGTTAGGTGTAGGATTCAAATGTCACCCATACTGGTAGGCATTTTTTACGAGTGCAGACTCAGGATTCAAAATGTACCACAGTGGTTATGGTTGGCTTTTCTAATAATAATTTATTCCTACCCAAACAAACCCTTATTAGCAACATTAGGATAGTGAAATACTGGGAAAAACATAACTCTCTAACCTGTATCATGCAGTTTGCATGCAGCTCTTTGATGGCAGTTCATAGCTTACTGCACAATATTTCGATTATAACTTATGAACTGCAGATTACTTAAGGATCTGTTTGACAAAAGCAGTAATCCACGAGCTGTCCACATACAATACAGTTCTGTGATCCAAATGGTCCACGTTATTTGCAGCAGACATTCTGCACTACAAAACTCTGATTCCTCTCCAACAGGAGCATTAATAACCAGAGTTATTTTGAAATTTTTATTGTTGCCTGAAAACTGCTGGATATAAAAGGAACTCTGCAGTGGTTGGTCTTTAACCCATAACACTTTGCAAAACAAAGTGCTCCCCAACTTAGCAATAAACTGGCCTCCAGTAAAAATAACAGCTCCCAGGAATAAAACTGGCCACCACCCTTCCAGCCTTCCAGGGAAACACCCGATTCCCGGTACAGCCAGTCTGTCCTTAATTCTAATGGCTGGAACATTCAGAACAGCGGTAGCCAACCAGTAGCCACATACAGAATTGTCTACAGGAACTCAAGGTACGGCGGGTTTTACTTACAGAGGACAGAGGGTTACAGTAATATGCAGAAAGGGGAGACAACCTACAGAACCATGCAACACATGGAAAATGACTCACAAAAACAGGCAAAAAGGGGTTCCATTCCCAAGAACATACAAAACAATGAGCGATCACCCCAACTAACTCACATAGCAAGGAGAGTTTGTAGAGAAGTTCACCAGTAGAACGAATATAAATGAAGGGCTCCCTTTCGAGAGCCATACCGCTTTAAGTGAGGTGGGTTCTGCTAGTAGTCAGACACAGCAGTAATTAAGAAGCCTTGGGAAAGCCAATAGGTCTCACCTTTTAGCTACTAATGCAGATCTTGCTTTGCCAAGACTTCATGCTGATGGTATTCTGCATCGGCACAAAAACATGCTTTTTGCCAGTTCTGAGCCACATAGGCAAACATACAGAAGCAAGCATTGGCAAAGTCAACAAGCCTCGCCTATGCAAGAGCTATTGGCTTTGCCAATGTATTTTAGCTGTGTCCAGTGTGGATGCTGTTCAGCATGGCTCAAAGTTTGTGCCATAGAGTAGAGTGACATGGAGTGGAGTTGTGTAGAGTGGCGTAGAATGGAGTGGCATAGAGAGGAGTGTTGTGGAATAGAGTGGAGTGTCGTTGAGCATAGTTGAGTGAGGGGTGGCGTAGAGTGGAGGGGTGTGGAATGGAGGGGCTAGATTAGAGGAGCATAGAGTGGAGGGACATTGGGTGGAGTAGAAGGGCATAGAGTGTTGTGCACAGAGTGGAGTAGGGTCTCATAGAGTAAAGTGTTGTAAAGCAGAGTAGAATGTCAGAATGGAGAGGGATAGGGGGAGTAGAGTGGAGTGGCATAGCGTAGTGTAGAGTGGAGAAGAGTGGTGTAGAGTCGAGTGGTGTAGAGAGTGGTTGTGTGTCAGTGAGTGACAGAGTGGCTTGGCATAGAGTGGCGTGGAGTGTCAGAGTAGAATGTCATAGAGTGCTGTAGAATGTCATGGAGGGCTGTAGAGTGGAAAGTCATAGAGTGGAGGGCCATAGAGTGTTGTGGAGTGGAGTGGCTTAGAATTTAGTAGAGTAGCAGAGAGTGGAGTAGAGTGTTGTAGAGTGGAGTGGAGTATAATTGTCTAGAATGACGGATAGTGGCGTGGAGTAGAGTGGAGTAGAATGTGGTGTCTTAGAGTGGAGGGGCATAGAGTGGACTGTCGTAGATTGTCATAGAGTGGAGTGTCGTATAGTGGAGTGGAGTGGTGTAGAGTGGCATAGAGTGGAGTAGGGTTGTGTAGACTGGAGTGGTGTAGAGTGGATTAGACTGCCATACAGTGGAGTGACGTAGAGTGGAGGGGCATAGAGTGGAGTAGAGTGGTGTATTGTGGTGTAGAGTTGAGTGGCACAGGGTGGCGTAGCATTCTATAAAGTGAAGTGACGTAAGTGGAGGGGTGTACAGTGGCATAGCACAGAGTAGAGTAAAGTATCATAGAGTAAAGGTGCATAGAGTGTGGTAGAGTGTAGTGCTGAAGAGTGGAGTGGAGTGCCATAGATTGGAATAGAGTGGAGTGGCATGGCGTACATTGGACTAAAGTGTCATAGAGTAGAGTGGAGTAAAGTGGCTTAGAGTGTCATAGAGTGGAGTGGCATAGAGTGACATAGAGTGTAGAGTCCTACAGAGGAGTGTCGTACAGTGGAGTGGCGTAGAGTGTCTTGGAGTATCATAGAGTAAACTGTTGTAGAGTGTTGTAGAGTGGAGTGGAGTATAATTGTCTAGAATGACGGATAGTGGCGTGGAGTAGAGTGGAGTAGAATGTGGTGTCTTAGAGTGGAGGGGCATAGAGTGGACTGTCGTAGATTGTCATAGAGTGGAGTGTCGTATAGTGGAGTGGAGTGGTGTAGAGTGGCATAGAGTGGAGTAGGGTTGTGTAGACTGGAGTGGTGTAGAGTGGATTAGACTGCCATACAGTGGAGTGACGTAGAGTGGAGGGGCATAGAGTGGAGTAGAGTGGTGTATTGTGGTGTAGAGTGGAGTGGCACAGGGTGGCGTAGCATTCTATAAAGTGAAGTGACGTAAGTGGAGGGGTGTACAGTGGCATAGCACAGAGTGGAGTAAAGTATCATAGAGTAAAGGTGCATAGAGTGTGGTAGAGTGTAGTGCTGAAGAGTGGAGTGGAGTGCCATAGATTGGAATAGAGTGGAGTGGCATGGCGTACATTGGACTAAAGTGTCATAGAGTAGAGTGGAGTAAAGTGGCTTAGAGTGTCATAGAGTGGAGTGGCATAGAGTGACATAGAGTGTAGAGTCCTACAGAGGAGTGTCGTACAGTGGAGTGGCGTAGAGTGTCTTGGAGTATCATAGAGTAAACTGTTGTACAGTGAAGTAGAGTGTCATAGAGTGTTATGGAGGGTCATAGAGTGAATGGTCGTAGAGTGAAGTGGCGTAGAGTGGAGTGGAGTGGCGTAGAGTGGAGCAGAGTGGCCCAGAGTGAAGTGGTGTAGAGTGTTGTAGAGTAGAGTTGTGTAGAGTGGAGTGGACTGGCGTAGAGTGGAGTAGAGTGGAGTAGAGTGGAGTATCATGGAGACTGATGCTGCTGGTTTTGCGACTCTGAAAGTGCACTGAATCCTGCTAACCAGACGTCAGTGCCAGTGTTCTATCCCCTTACACAGTGTATATAGAATTAGCTACCGCCAATTGGCAGAGACTGACTTACTTATAGGTTCCTAGTATATGGTACTCAGGGCATGTAAGGCAGAGTGTCTAACCAGGGCTGGAGCACTGATTGTGTCACTGTGTGTGTGAAAAAAAACCAAATTGCTCCCACGCTGCCACTGCAGACTGGAAGGGCAGTGGTAACACTGCTAGTTCGACTTTGCCGTTCTAACCAATGGCAAAGCCCCACTTCCCTTAACAATATATGTAAGTCTCCCGTAAGGAATTCCAATCAAGCACTACGGCAGGGAACTGTATATTATTAAGTAGGACACATATTTTATATATATTTCCTGACAGCAACACTTCCAAATTGTCTTTCTGCTGTGGAAAACTTAGGAGCACCATTGGCTAACATAGAGTTACCGGCTGACCACTCAGCCCAGATAACTTCTTAGTGGGACTACTGAGATCGGTACTGTAAAGTATCAAATTAATCATGGCATTAAACCCAACTTGATGCCCAAGTTGAAGTTAATGTCACTATTATAGAAATACAACTTTTAGAAAGTTGCCATTCTGTGACCTAGTTTGTCTAGTGGCCTCACAGAGTCACTCACTACAGGCAGCTTTCTGCCCTCCAGGGGATTAGTGTGAATGACTCCCAGGCTTCATAACAATAGCAGCCTACTAAAGGGCAAGGTTTTACCTCCCCTTTGCAGGAAGCCACTCTGGGTGTTAGCCCAAAAGGTATGCTTCGAAGGCGAAACTGCCTTAGGAGAGCAAATGGCCGTCACACTCTTGAGGAGCTGCCCTTTGTTCAAGTACGCAGGCTGGCAATGGGGATAGAGAGGGGAGACCAGTGCACAAACTAGTTTCTTCGTGGGTGTGTAGCCACAGGTAGCCACACCACTAGGGTGGGTTACCAAGCTACTAACAATTGAGGAAGGGCTCAGACATCTTGAGAATGGTCAGAATAGTTCACTCTGGGATAGATGCACACATAGCAGAAAAGTTGTCACAGAGAGGAAGGGGACCTGGGAGCCCATTGGCTAGGGACCGGATCATCCTCCCAGGGCACTTTCTGGGCATAAAAAATGGGACCCCCTGACACCCTGAACCTCATCCCACACCAGAACTGGAGATAGGACTGGAGGACTACAAACCCCTGGACTTGGCAAAGAGAGGCTGCACCGTCTGCTGGTTTGCACTTGCCACACCTTGGGCTGGCAAAGAGTGGACTGTGTCTGTAGCTCCTGGCTTGGGGCAAAGTTGTTCCCAAGCACCTGCCCAAAGAAGTGACTTCAAGGGTCTGTCCACTGACCCCATGTAACCAGCACTAGGGCCATCAAAGCTGACGTAGCCCAGCAAGTCGGTAGCCACTTCAGTAGAATCACCACTGACTTTTGCTGCGCGCCCCAAGAACTCGATCCTCGATGGCAAACGTTGCACCTGAGTCTCGAGTCCGGGATTGTTGTCTGAGTTCAAATTCGTCATCAAAGAGGGACACCGCCTTCCTCCAAAGGATATCGCTGGAATCGCTGTGGATGGAGACTGGTAATAATACAGGGGGATAACTGCAAGGGCACCCCCATCAACCTCAGAGCTCCCAGAGCATCACTGAGCAACTTTTGTCTCCTGAATCCACAGCATCAGGACAAGCTTTCAGAATGTCTACAAGATGTCCTTGCAAAACAGACAGCTTCGACCTTAAAAGTGTGATGGCATGTGTGCACTAATGCATTATCACGTATGCACATTAAACATCATGACGCTATGGTGGCCAAGTGTGATGATGTACGTGCACATGCATCACCATTGATGACACAGGTGCCGTTTTTTTAATTTAATGTTCCAGGATGGCAGACACTAACCTGGGAGTGGTAAATACATTTAAAAAAAAGCTAACGTGCACAAAAGTGCATTTTCTTAAATAAGTGTCCATGCAGCGAATTGTCTTTAATAAAAGGAAAATAAAAAAAATGCAAGGGGAGGAGTCCTGGAATGAGAATAATGGGGAACATTGAGAGAGAATACATGGTAAATGTGGAAGAGTTTAAATAATTTTTTTAAATAAATAGAAAAATGTAAAACAAGATCAAAAAGCTATGAGGATGAGGAAGATTGGGGAATGAAAGCAACAGATGTGTTGGGGGTGTGTGAAGTGGGGCAGCATGGAGCGCATGGATCGGCGAAAACGTGAGGGAGAAAGTAGCACACGGGTAGACAGTAAGTAAACACATGCACTCCCATGGGATGTTAAAAACAACAGAGGGAGATATTCTCAAAAACGTGGAATAACCATCGCAAATTTAGCTTAACGCAACTTTGCACATCGCAGTCTATCGCGGGAAAACAACGCCGTGTTCATGTAGTATTCACAACCTGGTGGCACCATGCAATAGTCACACGATAACGCGTCAAATGACCTTGTTAAAAACACAACACGCAGCCGCAAAAATGCGAAACACGAACGCCCAAAAATTTGTGATGAGGCCAAACGTGATACAAAAATCAGTGATAACCAGCATCAGGACTGCAATTCCCACGCGTCATGCGGGAAAATGCACCATAAAAGCAAAAACAAAAGGGAGAGAAAAAGAAACAGCGTAGCACCATGGATGCTCCCGGACCGAGTGCAGAGCCCAACGCGAACTCCACAAGCCCAACAGACCATCACCAAGGAACTTCGTGGTCGGGGAAGGGCAAGGGGAAGAGGCAGACGGGGTGCAGTCCGCAGGAAAACCAGATCAGCATCACGGAGGTGACAGAACACCACCATCCACTGAACATCAATATGACAAACGTGAATGCAGTCGGAGTGTCGAGGAGGTCCATGGAGGAGGAAAAGAGGTGCTGGCATGATGTGAAAAGCCAAACCAAGCACAAACTGGCTGCCAACAGGAAGGCAGCAACGGCGACAGGAGGTGGGAGTCCTGCGCCACAGGAGGAGCTGGAGGAAACGGAGGCCACAGTCATCAGGGTGGAGACGGCGCAAGGAGTTGGGAGTCCGGACACACCCAGATAGGAACTGACACAACATCAACCGGGTGAGTAACGACCAGGGACTGGGGGGAGATGGGCACAATGGCACACATGCATGACGATGTGTAGCACACAGCACAACCACAATGACCCTGGAAATGTCCCTGATCCCCGTGGCACACTGCAGCACACACACATAGCAAGAACAGCACATCCGATGACAATGTGGTACAAAGTGCAACACCGACACTGCAGAACAGAGGACACAACTGGGTCCGCTCATGCGCAGAAACAGGCCAATCACATCTAACATAGCAGGAAACTGTGAGATGGAAACGTACGTGCACAACCTCAAATCCATCATGTACTCCAAATGTCCACTGTCCCACATCAAATATACAGCACCTCCTAAACAGTCACAATGTACATTGTCATACAATCTGCATGTAAACCAGAACAATGCGCCAACACACATGTCAACACAATGTCAACATGCATCTCCCCTTCACATTGCAGAGGGACAAACAACACCTCCAGCAGAGCAGACCAGACTACTCATCAGTGATGCTGGAGAGGACCACCACACCTTCGACACCGATACCCTACAGCAGCCCATGGACATCTTAGGCAACCCACTCCCAGGAGCAGTGCAGCCAAGCTACATAGAGGAGACACCAGCCCCTGTACAGACCACACAGCAGGAAGCACCCCCTCCACGTCTGGCTCCCAACACTCCACCTCGGCGCACATCGCATTCCAACGCCAGGTGTCAGAATGCCAAAAGTAGGTGGCCGAACAGGTCCGGGTGGGGTCAGAGCACATGGAAGCCAAACTAGATCACACACGTGGGTGTTCAAGTCCCACCAGGGACCACCTACACCCCACAGAGGAGACCCACACCTCGACAGAGACACATGCATACTTCCTGCAGTGAACCACACCCAGAGCGCAGGAATCATCATTCACACCCCCGTGCTGGACCTCCGTACGACGGCCCAGTCCACTCCTCCCACGTATTGAGCGGGTGACGACAAAGCTGCATGTCCAAGGTCTTATCCGCTGCCAGCTGTGACATGGTTGCGTCCCTTGTACACAGCACAATGTAATGTTGTATGCCCAGGGACCCTCATGCATACATCATGACCACACGGACACACTGAGATAGTTCGTGGCAGTGGCTACAGGCACGTGCGCCCGGCTCCTTTATTGGCAGGGACCCATGTACAGTGACGCCTGTGCTGGATGTGTGTGGGGTGAGTGTAAGCCAGTCCGCATGGAGTTGCTGGTGCTGCCAACAATGTGAACAGTGAACACTATGAAAACGGAAACAGAAAACACCAGCATTACAGAGACAACTGCGGAGCATCATGATGGTAGCTGGAGCAAGTACAGAGGTCACGCAACATGCAAACAGAAGTGTCCGTGAGTTGCAGTGCATTGATGTTGGGGACTAGAGCTGCACTTGCTCATGTGAAGAAAATGTCTAGGATTGTGTCCCTTTGGAAAATACCTGATGCACCTGCAGTGGTGTGTGGTACACCTGCATCATCTTCCTCATCATCGTCCCAGGTCTCCCACACTGCCTGGGGTGACATTGCTGCGTGAGCTCTCCACAGCAAACAACTCAATCAGAAATGGTCCATGAGTCATGGTGTTCTGAGTCAGTGGCATCTGGAGTGCTGAGCAGGGTATCAGGCAAATGATGGCATCCACGACAGGTGTGACCAACTCTGATAGTCTGGCGTTAAGACACTTTCAACTCTGGCAATCGTCGCCTGGAGGTGGTCCTGGCAGTTATGGCGTGGGTCTCCTGCGGTGATGTGACGTCCGGGCCGGTCAGGACTCAAATTGATGTGTGAGTTCTGGTGGACCGCAGTTGAGGCCGGAGGCTGTGGACAGCGCAGGGCCACAGACACATGGCGTTGATGACCCAGGCCACTGTCTCAGAGGCCATCCAATATCTCAGCAGACAGGGTCCCTGACTTGAGCTGCACAGAGTTAGTGGCCCTGGACGCACTGCGGCCGGCACAGGCACACCGCCACAGGACGGTGACTTGCAGTGCCGTGAGATAGGGGCACATGAAGTGCAGAGCGGGTCCTCATCGATGTCCAGGGTGGATGTGCCAGAGGCTTGCGGGGGACAGTGAAAGGTGTCCTCCAGGGCATGATGCAGAGGGCACAAGCCGGCCGGAAGCAGCAAATAGAGGAGTGGAATGCTACAGCCTAATTTTTGCCACAAAGTCTGTATCACCGACATGATGATGAAGACAACCCCCAGTCCATAGACTCAGTCGCCACCAAAGTTCAACCAGAAAGTGTCCATGGATGTCGGGGGACAGACTTAGTTGCACCGCAGCTGAAAGGGGATGCAGTCTGCGATGAACCAAGTGCAATGATATACAATCTGCCATGAATAAATCAAGACTGAGTTCCCAATGTGTGACCTACTCGACCGCAGTGTAGGCCCGAGGCAGCGGTCAGCAGGGGCACACAGGCACGTGTCATTGACCTGCGATGCACATAGTTAGTGACACCAGAGCAGTTGTCGGCAGTGTACGATCACCCCCGTTACAATGATCCTTTTCTCCTCCGGACTGAACCGCGTCTTCCTCTTACACCTCTCCCTGCGTGCAATGATATGAACCCTGGCATACATGAATCAAGACTCAGTTCCAAGTGTGTGACCTACTCAAACTCAGTGTAGTCCAAAGGCAGTCATCAGCAAGGAACCATAGACAGCTGTCGTTGGAATGCTATGCACAGAGTTGGTTGCCCCACATAGAAGGGAGTACACAGATATGACTCAGCCATGAAGTGTGTACTCTGCCATTGCATAATCAAGACTCAGTTCCAAATGTGTGACCTACTTGACCGTAGTGTAGGCCAGATGCAGCGGTAGAGTACGTCAATGAGAAAGGAGTAAAGCAGGCCTGTGTTGCGGAGGCCGTGATGGTCTGAGGAGGCTGCCAAGTTTGTGCCAGCACGTGGTGGGCCTTCTTTGACACACGCCGGTGTCGGCAGGTGAGCAGTGTGGCCTGGCTGCACAGGGGCGGGCCTGACGGGTTCGTGGTCCAACTGCCGGGGGTACAGCAGGCGCACAGGATCGCAGGCAACTCCACTCATGATGACAACGTCGGCCTCGTGGTGGGGTGAGAGGCGCCGCCCTGGCAGAGACGTTGGGCATTCCGGAAGAGAACCACACCCAGGGCTATGTGCTTTTTATTCACACCCCTACGCTGGCCTGGCGTACGCCGGGCCAGCCCACTCCGCTCACGCTTACGGGGGGGGGGAACGTAGCAGGCTACATTTCCGCGATCTTCCCCACTGGCTGGGGTGAAATGGTTGCGTCCACTATCCACTACACTCCATACACCAGCAGTGTATGTCGACTTGGATATGGGTGTGTTCTGCATACTGCAGTCTGTCCAGCACATCTCCGCCACACTTGGCATTGTGTACTTTCCCTGGTTCCCACCTCTCCACACATTCTGCTGTTGTGTGGCTGAGGTGCCATGATGTTGATGGCTCATGTACATGGCTAGCCCAGGTTACCACAGTAAGTTGTGTTGTCATGTCTGGTGGGTGGGCATGCTGTTTTGCATGTTGTATGTGATTTTGTGATGTGTGCATTGCCAGAGTTGTGAGTTGCATGGTTGTGGAGTTGAGGTGTGTGGGGTGTTCATTTGGTACTTGCCAACGGGCTGTGCATTTCCATTGGTGCCATCCTGGAAGCGCATGTTGATGTAGGACTGTCAGAAGATAAAGGTATCATGCACACTGCCTGGGTAGTTGGCGACAACGTTGGTGGTGATTCCACGGTGTTCGAATGTTGCCTGCACATTGATGGGAGGCGTGTGTTTTCTGTTGAGGTAATTGTGTGCTGTGTCACCAGGGGGCACTAGTAGGACATGTGTGCTGTCGATTGCCCCCAACACATGCGTGCATCCAGCTATGGCGTATAGTCCTTGCTTGGTCTCCAGCTGTTCCTGCGCATTGTGGTGGATGTATAGGTGCTGGGGTACCAGGCTGATGATGGCATCCAGGGCAGGTGTGAGGGACATGGATGTGGCTGGCTGTGAGACTCCTCCGACTCAGGTGATTGTTGGTTGGGAGGTACCAGAGGCCAACAGCTTTGTCTGGGGTGGGATGTTGGTTGTCCGCTGTGTTGGTGCCATCAGCCTGTTGGGCGATGATGGTCAGGATGCATGGTTGTCCTTTTGAGCCTGTAGTGGGCAATGACATTGTCTGGTGTTAGGTCTGTGAGGCTGGTGCGTTTCCTGGGGGTCCGCTGTCTTGGTCTGCGCTGCCTCTGTGGTGGTCCGGGGGGGGGGGCGGAGGGTTACGGGGGGGGGGGGGGTCCTGGGTGTGGTGGCGGTTGTGGCTCTGTTGTGGCTCCGTGCTGCATAATCAGTGGCTCCATGGCATCTGTTGATCTTCAGGTGTGGCTGTGGTCTGGGCTCCCTTTGATGGTGCCGGTTGTCGTCCGACTTTGTACCAGGTCAGAGCAGGTGTTAATTTCCTGCTCCTAACGCGCCTTATCGCATGTTTTGTGTTCTTATCGCAGATCTGGCTGGCCGTTGAGAATGTTGAGATGTGGTGTTGTCGCACATTTTTGCTCGGGAACGCCTACTCTTTATCTCATTAGCGATAGTTGCCGTGGTCATCTGTGGCAATGTTTTTTGAGGATGCTATTGCCGGAAATCTGGTGATATTGGCTGTTTGCACCTGCTTGTGAAAGGGGCGGTAATTTTATTGCGACTTTGGCTGCGATAAAGTGCTGATGTAAATTGATACTTGTATAGCGCACTACTCACCCGCAAGGGTCTCAAGGCACTTGTACGAATACCACTGTGGAACCCATCCTGGCTTTCCCTGTGAGGTGTCCACTCCTGGGCACCCCCAAGGTGGAGGCCAGGCATCCTTAGCGTTGTGGGGACCGTTGTGGAGATTAAGCAAGCTATTGCCCAGAGTTGTAGAGTGGGACTCCATGATTGGAATAGGCACCGAGGTGAGAATTGTCAGGTCCGTGGAATTTTGAGCCCAAGACCCGCCGAGGCGGGGAATTGAACCCTGGTCCCGGGCCAGACCTCTGCAACAGGGTCTGCCGCTCTAACCATTGAGCCACACTTCTCCACATAACTTGGCGATAGCTCCTTGAGAATATGCCCCAAAAAGTAGTTCTCTGCATGTGATCGGTGGAAGGAAACAAGTCATCCATTCAAAAGGATGGTAAAGAAGCTATGCCGCAGAGGGGGGAATACTGAAGAAGAGGAAGGAAAGCCATTGAATGAGAAGCAAGCAAATGGGAGTGACAAAAAAGCAAATCAACTGTAAGCAATGGGCTGGCCCAAACCCTACTTTAAGTATTGGTTGCTCACAATAGGTGCTCAACAACAAGACCTAAAATCTGACTTTGAAATATGTCTACACAGGGCCTGTTGGAACTGAAAAGTTCCCGGCATGGTAATGAACATGTTCTCCTTCCCCTAGTGCCCAACTTTACTTGTGTCTTGATCCCTAATACAAGAGCCAATTTTGACTTTGATACATGGGCTGGCAGCCGGTATCATTGTTTACAACGCACACCTTTCATCCAAATTCTTACAAAACGCCTAGGGACTCCCAAGCAGGGCTCTCCTGATTTCTCGATTGTACCTGCAGGTTGTCACACCACCGAGACAAATTAAGCACAATACAAGCACTGGGACTGGTGGCAAAATTTATAAAGGTGGGACAATGAGCCTGTAGTTTTAATTAAGGTTTTCCACTTGACTAAATTGAGTGATCCTGTGCACTCCACTTCTCACAAGGCTGTTATAATTGGTGACGCATTTAAACTAATTTAACCCATTTCAATGTATTAAAATCTAAAAACATGTAATCGCCACAGCACCTTTCATGACATTACTTTGGATTAATTATGTTACTGATAAATCAACATAGGACAAGACACACCATTTACTTGACGAGCATAGCACAGGCACAGGTAGCTGTATAATAAAACAAGTGTTTACTCCCCAGCCTGCCAAGAATCCGTAATGCTATGCAGTACATACTTTGAGTCGGTGTCCCTTGTGGATAATAAACAGCCAACACAAACACGTAGAATACAGCACACCTGCTTCATTTGGATTATCCCCAAAATGAAATTGGAGTTGAATAGACAAACTCTTCCACAGCCCACTCCCCCAGCTTCCAACATCCAAGCAGGAGGCTGAAGCAGCAGTACGAACATGAAGGGAGTACTTCAGTTGTTGCCACCCACTTCACTTTGTCAATGTAGGCTAGCCCTGCCCCTTACCATTTATTTCAATGGCGCTCTGCTGAAAATGCCTGGGCCACAGCATAAGCGCCCCATTTAAAAGTTAACCATTGTTGCTTCTACCGGTCACTCCTATCATGCTGACATCACTCTCCTCGAGTGTGCATCAAGGGCAAGCGATAGCCCTTGCCCCAGCCAGCACATGCACACGAGGACTTATCTCGCTCCTCAGTTCTTTCCTTAAAAAAATAGCAGAATCTGTGTTGCAATTAGTATGAAGCAGTGAGCACTTTATTTAAAACTGCCATGGTATACATTCTCTCTTTCCTCTCGGATGCTAGTAGGGCAATGCCCCTTAAACCAGCCGCTGCCCAACACCCCGGAAACCAGATATAACCTGTGAACACTCTCAAACCTTATCCACCATGCCTCCAGCATACTCCTGGTAACCACTGACAAGCAATCTTAGTCCTCCTTCATGGCCTGTAAGTGGTCAGTGGGGCTGGCTAGGCAAGGCTAAAGGGAACCAGCGGAATGATTTAAATCAAATCTTTGCTCAGGGGATTCTTTGTGTGCCTTGCACACCCTCAACAACTCCGTGGGATGCCCAGGTGATGTAAAAGATGACAGCCTTCAACATGACCCCTGTTTTAAGGTCTCGCCTGCAACAGCGCATGCAATGCACTCTTGCTCACGAGAGATATTCACCTATTGATTAACATTTTTTGGCTTCATTGTCACTCTTATTTACTGCCTTCTAATTGCCCAGTGTGTGCTGGCTTTACTTCTTCTTACGGCTGGAGCATTGACCAAGTGCAGATTGCTTCAGATTGATTGCTGTCCTTCTGCTGATCGCGCTGTGATTGAGGTACTACTCTTATTTTTTTATTTTTCCCTATAGTCCTTGTTGAACTTCTTGCCATTTTGTCGCAATATTTTATTGTATCACATGCACTTTAAAAAAGCTCTTTTCTCATTTGAAATGGATGTTTATTGTGACCAACAAATGTTATCAGCTTTTATTATGACAACAGATATTGCATATTTCCAAATGTATTTTCACTAAGACATGGACATGTGCGTAAGTGCTTTCTCCATGTGATGGGATATTTTGCCAAGTGTTTCCTTTTGTTTTCTTTTTTCGCTCATGTGGAGATCAACTGATTTGCTCAGAATCACAGGAGTGTTGTGATGAGACCTAAAAGGCGGTAAATCATGCCCAAGTCTGCAATGCAAATCCTTTACAGTATGAGACCCAAAATGCATTGGCAAAGCCAATTAATCTCACCCTTGAGACTACTGGCTCTGCCATTGCCTTTTGCTCATGCTGTAAAGCATGTGCATTGCAGACTTTGGCATGATGTGCAGCCATGTTGTTTGCAGTACGGCTACTGTGCAGCATGGCTAAAAATAATAATACAAATAATAATACAAAATGACAATGATGATTCCAGTACAAATGCACTTAAAAATAAAAGTTCATTAGCCCTGGCAGCATCATAGCGCATTTTTAGATTAGTTTTAGCCACACTGCAAAGCATCCGTGCTGCTGTACAGTATGCCTACAAAACATGGCCAATAGCTCATTAGCGAAACCTATTGTCTTTGCCAATGTATTTTTTCTTTTTGCAGTTTTCTGCAGCACGGGCTCGACCAGAAGGTATTGGAGTGCTTTACGTTACCAATTACACCACAGAAGGATATATTCATTTTTTATTATTTTTAGGCATGGGGAGATTAAGGGGTATATTATCAAGCCAGGCGATAAAATTATCGCTGCTTTAGCGGCAGAAAACTGCTGCTAAAACGGCTATAATGAGCTTGATAATATGCTCTATGGAATTCCAATTGAAGCCCATGTTAGACGTCCTTCACATTTAACATGGGCTTCAATTGGAATTCCATAGAGCATATTATCAAGCCCATTATCGCCGTTTTAGCGGCAGTTTTCTGCCGCTAAAGCGGCGATAATTTTATCGCCTGGCTTGATAATATGCCCCTAGGTAACTTGCCCAGAATCATAGGATGTTGAGTTGAAACCGGGACTCAAATCTGGTTCCCATGTTTCCAAAGTCGGCAGCTCTGGCCTTAATGCATGTCCTCTTCCGGGTGTGGTGTTGAAAAATCATAACCACAGTTATAGCCGTTTAAACTCAACATTGTTCCCAGAGACCTTGTGAGAAAGTCTGTGATTATGATGAAAAACTTTAGATCCAGGTCCATGGGTAGAGGCCAAATGGAGTTTAAAGACCCATTGTCATAGCCAATAAGTCAAAGTCTGCTTATTATGAAAACCTTTTATCAAAGCCAATGAGTCAGAAGTCTGCTTATTATGTATGTAAAGCTCGTTTTACAATGTTGCTTCACCGTGTACATTTATATTTTAATGTATTGTCTTCAGCAGTTTTTAGAATAGAGTACTTTTTCCTTTTAAAGTAAAAACATCAACTGGCTTGTTAGCAGTTTTGAGTGCTATTATTGTCTCTTCTGAGTTTCTAGCCACAGTAGCTCCCTAAGGGCCAGATGTATGTAGCTTTTTGTGGTTGCAAACGGGCCGACTCACAGAATCGGGCCACTTGTGCCCATAAAAAAGCATTTTCCCATACACCAAACCCTATTTTGCGATTCGGTAACCTATTACCGAATCGGAAAATGGGTTAGGGATTAGGTATTAGGAAGGGGCGTGTTAAGGGCGTCTCTTTGTAATAGTGAATCACTGTGGTATTTGTGAATCTTTTACGACCCAAATGCGGTCACAAAACATTCACATTTTACAGCCTACTTCAAGGAGGTGGTAACCCATTCGCAAATGTGAAAGGGTCCCCAAGGGACCCCTTGTCCTTTGTGAATGGTTGTAAAAACGTTTTTAAGAGCAGGCAGTAGTCCCAGGGACCATCGCTTACTCTTAAAAAAATGAAAAGAAAAGTTAACATTTTTGTTTCTGAAACGCATCCGTTTCCGTTTAAGGAAAACGGGTTGCATTTAATGAAAAAATGCTGCTTTATTTAAAAGCAATCACAGACATGGTGGTCTGCTAACCCCAGCAAGTCACCATCCCTGTGTTTTTAGAGATTCCCAATGGGTCGCAAATTGCGACCTACCTAAAGAATATTAATGAGGTAGGTCAATTTGCAACACACTGGGAATCGCAAACAGGGTAAAACACACCGTAGTACATCACAGTTTGTGATTTCCTAATAGCGAATCTCAAAATTTGCTATTAGGTAATCACAAACCCATTTCTATGTGCATCTGGCCCTAAGTAAGTATGACTTGAACCACCCTGGCTTATTACCTTGACGATCAGGTTCTCATGGGCTGATCTGGACCTCAGCTTTGAGTCCAATAGTAAAGTGGCCCAAGGACTCAAGAGACACCTCAAAACACTTCTCTCAGAAGTTATTCCACATTCTAGGACCTTGAATTCCCAGGAAGTTGTCAATTAAAGAATTCATGGTTAACCAGATGGCCGGTAGTTGAGGGAGGTTTCTAGTAGGCATGTAGTGAGAAGTCAGATTCTATAGGTATACTGGCCTTTGCCCCAGAATGCTTTGCGGATGGTGCAGAGGACCTTAAATGTAACCCTAACTTTTACTCAGAGTCAGCAGAGTGCTTTCAAAATGGGTTTGCAATGGTATCACTTGCAGATGCTAATGCACGTTAAGGCTTCCTGGTTCTGTAACCATTGTAGCATGGTAATTAGTTTCTTGAAAAGGCCATTGTATATGATGCTGCAATAGTTGACACTTCCTTGACAAATACTTCTGTCAATTCCACCCAATGACTGGCTTGAAGTAGTGGCAGCATTTTTCAGAGTAAGAACAACTCAACATTTATACTCTTCACAATGGTGTTCAATTGAGTCACAAACGAAAATTCAGAGTAAAAAAGTATCCTTTCTTTGACTTTCACAAAAGGTGGTGCAGGGATTCCAATACATCAGCCATTTGAAGAGAAATCAGTCTGACGCGGTTGTACCCATGGTTAGAATCCCTGTTTTGCCGTCATTTCAAGCAAATAAACCTCTCCATCATTCAATAAAGCACATCGTCCAAGAGGGAGGTGATATTAGTTACGTTTGAGGATTTGCTGTTTACCGGGCAATGGATTTGCATGCCAGCAATGTATGTTTAAAGGTTCTGGTGATTGATCTCATATCTGTCCTAAGGCACAAATATAGAAAAAAACTGTTGAGGAGCGATGGATGGTCCATGTCACTAGATGTGTGGAGGATTTGACTGACCCAATTCTGACTTTTTGAGACGATTAGTAAAAGAGTGTGTCCAGCCAAGCCCGCGATTGTTCCAGGCTTTCTAGCAGAATTGGGTGGTCTCCAGTTGGTCAAGCCATGGATAGGTTGAGGAGTACTGGCTGTTTTCCTTCCTTGTTCATGGTGCGTACGACCTCCTCTCTGAGGCCAACTGAGGCACCCCTTGCAAATCCGAAACCTGCCAGCTGGTTGTAGAAAGGATAGTTCCGATAATGCATTCCTGGAGTTATCACGTGACCTACCTTCTATGATCTGAGAGGTTAGAGTTGGATTGATAGTAAATGTATTTTCTGAAGCAGCGAAAATGTTATGCTCCATAATCTTTATTAAGCATAGGTTAATCTCTGTGTAGCTGTGTGGCTGTATAGGCATGAAGGAGCCACATTTTATAACCGAAGATTAGCTTGTTGTATCCTTATGTTAGCCAAATGTGCAATTTTAATTGGTCTTAACTTTTACTAGGCATCAGAGGTCCAAGCTTTCATTGCTGACCAACTATTGTTTTTGAAATGTGCTTTTACGTTTTTTTTTCTTTCAGGAACGAGATAACTTTAAATATTTACAAGAGTACTTCATTGTTTGCTTATAGAAATGCTAGCACAGATACGTTAGCGAGAAGTCTGCTTTACGCCATGCCCGGGGATAAGAAAGGATCCTCCTGTTTCATGCAGTCTGGACCACGGATGCTCTCGCGGTCATGCAGCTGTGTGTGTCTGTGTCTGACAATGAGAATGAGGGGAGTTGACCTGCTCCAGGGAGTCAGTGCTACCTGATTGGTTCAAGTCTGGAGGGAGTCGTTGGGAAACCCTCCTGGAGAAATGTACAACCTGAAATAATTGTGTGCCTTAGAATAGTCCTTAGGAGATCCTGCCCTGACTTTGCTGAGAGAAGCTCTTTCACTGGCTCTTCTATGTGAGATCCCATCCATATCATTCCTTCTTGAGTTAGACTCTTGAACAATTCTGCCCTTTTAACCTGAACCTTAACTTGACTCATTTCAGACCGACACCTTCTGCTTAGAATTTCTCCCTGCCATCTTTGAATGATTCTCTATACAACCGATACTATCTTTATTTTGCATTTTGAATATTCCGATGATTTGCATTGTCCTTTACCTGATATATCTAAGAGGACTGAATAACATTGATGAACTTTATGTTTATTTGATTGATTTACTGAATAAATAAACTTAGTAACTTTGGCTAATTTGCGAATAAACCTTCATGGTTTTGGAAACCATCCTCTCTGTCGTTCTTGTGGAGCCAAATGGTTTCACTGTAATTGGAAATTGGTGCACTGATGTTAGCTGCCATGATATATTTTCAGCCAATAACAAAGGGCCCCTCGATTACACCAGAGCCAGAAGGTACAGAGATTGTGCTGCATCAGGTTGGATCAGTGGATGTTTTTTCAAGTGGAATGGTGATGGGATGTTTCAGAGGGCCCTGATTCCGCTCCAGATGTGAAGGAGAAGCTTATAGTGATGAGGTGCAAAATTTCACCCAAAGTTACTGATGCGGGTGAAATGCCACCAGTGTATTGACGCCATTTGTGGCAATGAATTAAGATTTGAACGGTGGTACTGCCACCAGAAATGGCCTATCCTTGCAAGTGCAATGTTTTGAATCCCAGCCTACTGTGCTCTGGGCACCAGAATACAATGTCCGCTTGCATTGAATGACTGACTTACTGAGGTCCAATGAACCCGAAGGTTCTACCCACCAGACTCTAGCTCTGTGCTGTTAGTCCAATACAGATTTCCCCCCACCTCAGGCCCTCCCATCGGTCGAAGTCCTCCCCGGTGTCATTCAATATATGTGTCTCTGTGCCCCACAGGGGTCTGTGTGTGTGTACTGTACGTGTGCACGCGCATATGTGTATGCGCTCTGGTGTGTGTCTAATAGGGTGTGGGTGTTTTTTGAATGAGGACACGCAGGTGTGTTTATTCAGTTCTCCCGTTGTAATGATCGAGGTGTGTTCTGCAGCCAGACATACTGCCTTCTCCTCTAACAAGAATGTCAAATATTTATGGATCAGACAGAGGGAAGCGGCTCCCAGTAATTGTTATAAATGCAGCTGTGGGAGCCCGGGGGTGTTCCTCGCGCAGGAGGCGCCTGTAACAATGTCCTGCAGCAGGCCTCACTGCCAGGCCCAATTATCATAGAGCCCGCGCAAAATAGGAGCTCTCGCTCGGCGAGACATCACTCACCCCACTTATTAGTCTGCAGCCAGCACGAGGAAGACCCCCAGGGACCCCTGCATAGGGCCAATTAACGTGCAGCTGCTCTAAGACGGCATCACTCGGCAGCGCAAGGAGTGTCCCTCAGACGCCGAGGTATATCACTCGCATCACAAGGTATATCACTCGGAGTACAGGGCTTATCACTCACTCAGAGTACAGGGCATATCACTCACTCAGAGTATAGGGCATATCACTCACATCACGTGGAATATCACTCATTGTACAGGGCATATCAATCACATCACGAGGAATATCACTCAGAGTACAGGGCATATCATTCATTCAGAGTACAGGGCATTTCACTCACATCACGAGGAATATCACTCATTGTACAGGGCATGTCACTGACATCACGGGGAATATCATTCAGAGTACAAGGCATATCATTCACATCACAAGGAATATCACTCACAGAACAGGGCATATCTCTGACATCACGAGGAATATCACTCATTGTACAGGGCATATCACTGACGTCACGAGAAATATCACTCAGAGTACAGGGCATATCACTGACATCACGAGGAATATCACTCAGTGTACAGGGCATATCATTCATTCAGAGTACAGGGCATTTCACTCACATCACGAGGAATATCACTCATTGTACAGGGCATATCACTGATGTCACAAGAAATATCACTCAGAGTACAGGGCATATCATTCATTCAGAGTACAGGGCATATCATTCACATCACAAGGAATATCACTCACAGTACAGGGCATATCATTTACATCACAAGGAATATCACTCACAGAACAGGGCATATCACTCACATCACAAGGAATATCACTCAGAGTACAGGGCATATCACTCACATCACGAGGAATATCACTCAGTGTACAGGGCATATTACTGACGTCACGAGAAATATCACTCAGAGTACAGGGCATATCATTGACATCACGGGGAATATCATTCAGAGTACAAGGCATATCATTCACATCACAAGTAATATCATTCACAGAACAGGGCATATCACTCACATCACAGGGAATATCACTCAGAGTACAGGGCATATCTCTCACATCACGAGGAATATCACTCAGTGTACATGGCATATCACTGACGTCACGAGAAATATCACTCAGAATACAGGGCATATCATTCATTCAGAGTACAGGGTATTTCACTCACATCACGAGGAATATCACTCAGAGTACAGGGCATATCACTGACATCACGGGGAATATCATTCAGAGTACAAGGCATATCATTCACATCACAAGGAATATCACTCACAGAACAGGGCATATCACTCACATCACAGGGAATATCACTCAGAGTACAGGGCATATCACTCACATCACGAGGAATATCACTCAGTGTACATGGCATATCACTGACGTCACGAGAAATATCACTCAGAGTACAGGGCATATCATTCATTCAGAGTACAGGGTATTTCACTCACATCACGAGGAATATCACTCAGAGTACAGGGCATATCACTGACATCACGGGGAATATCATTCAGAGTACAAGGCATATAATTCACATCACAAGGAATATCACTCACAGAACAGGGCATATCACTCACATCACAAGGAATATCACTCAGAGTACAGGGCATATCACTTACATCACGAGGAATATCACTCAGTGTACAGGGCATATCACTGACGTCATGAGAAATATCACTCAGAGTACAGGGCATATCATTCATTCAGAGTACAGGGCATTTCACTCACATCACGAGGAATATCACTCAGAGTACAGGGCATATCACTGACATCACGGGGAATATCATTCAGAGTACAAGGCATATCATTCACATCACAAGGAATATCACTCACAGTACAGGGCATATCACTCCCATCTTGGAAAACATCACCCATAGTACAGGCAGTGCTTTAAATGGGAAAAAATAAGTGCAGGTACTCATTAATATGAGCTAGAGGTGTGGCCAGTGGGCGGGGTTAGGGGCGGGGCTAAGGGCAAGATATGATGATACCTAATGACTTCTGTACCTGTTGCAGCACATATCAAAACACATGAGAAATGTGTTTATGTAATCAAAAGAGGTTAACTTTTTACACAAAATAAAAGCCAAACAGAATGATATGTTAACAGTTCCTTGTTTTGCAATATTTGCTGCTTCTTAATGCCATACTGTTATTTGTTGCCTCCATACCTGTGTTTGCCCAAATGCACACAATAGTGTGAATGTGATTAACAGCATTGGACCTAAATGGGCCCTCCACTGTCAAACACATTGTGATGGTGAACACAGGGACCTCATTTTCACACCTGATGGAGAGGGGTGGTGGGAGTGGGCGGGGGAGGGGGAGGCTGAAGCACTTTCAGCTGAATGGTCGTTGTGTCCCATTGTGTCCCTGATCGATGATGCAGGGTCTGTCTAGACCCTGCACTGTTAATCACAGCATGACGCAAGGCAAGTCCTCTCAGACCCCTGCAGTCTCAGGGCATTCAAATGAACATTGCTGGAATCTTGAGCAAGGACCCTGCAAAAGGCTACTGCCCTTAAAAGCTCCTGAGAAGCAGAGTGGCATCTACCCTGTGCTATAAGAGACACCTAACCGGAGCCTGCAGTGACGTCTATTAGCGTACCAGTACTCTCCCTGGCTAAAGAGAAGTGCCGGTACTGACAGCCGGAAAATTCGGAAGTGCCGGTACTTAGTTCCGGTGAGTATCGGCCCATTTAAAGCACTGAGTGCAGGGGATATCACACACATCACGAGGAACATCACTCACAGTACATGGAATTTCACTCAGAACCCCCTTTAGACCTAGACCAATATTACACACATCACGAGGACTATCACTCATAGTACAGGGCAAATAATTTGTGGTGGACGTGGTCGTACAGGGGTGTAATGCTGAGGCGAGGCTCTGCTTTTCCCGTCTCCTGATTCCTGGATCTCCGTGAAGCGATCCCCCGCGAGTTGGCTGGCAGCCCGTGGCGGGTAGCCAGTTCTGGACCGAAGCGGGCTAGAGAGGCCAGAGCGGGAAAGAAGGAAGGAGGCCCCAGGCGACCGAGTCGATGGTGGAACTGTGGGACTGGCGCCTGGGCAAACACTCTGCGATAAGCGGCAAGCTCGGCCGCCGCTAGTGGGCAGCCGCAGTAAGTACGAGCCCATAGCGGTTTTGCGGAAGCAGCCCAACCAGGTTGGGTGTAGCCTGCAAAACCTGCCCTGTGTATCCCGCGATTGCCCCCCAAGGTTTACCCTCAGCTCCCCCCTGCAATCGCATGCAACACATAAAACAGCAAAATCAGCACAATCAGCTTAACCCTCAGCCCCCCCCCCCGCAAAACAGCGTAACAGGTATAATAGCGCACAGGCGAAGGCGAGCAGAAGGGTGACAGTGGACCAGAGTCCAAGGGCTAAAGGGCCTAAGGGAAATTAGGAAAAAAGTAAAAAAGGAAAAGGGATACAGGAAAAAGGAAGAAAACCAAAACCCTCTGGCAGACTGCCCGTGCCTTTCCAACTCCAGCTTCAGCACAGGTAGCTTTTCTAAAGGGTGCTCCCGTGGCAGCAACTGACGAGGCTGGCTTCAGGCTGGTTCAGGCAAGTATCCAGCAAGCATCTTAAGCTTCAAGCTGCACCCGGGACCTGGGTTAAAGCACATTCGCCATGAGATCAGGGAAAACTAGAGGAGCAGAAAAAAATACACAAGGAAGACCCAAGACGGAAAATGGGGGCCAACAAGGTATGGAAATTACCAACATATAGCTCGGGTCAGAGTCGGCGACCCGCCTAGACATAGATAAGGCCAAAGAAGGAGAGCCGTCCACAATCATTGTGCATTACACAAGCATGCAGGATTTAGAATCAGAGACAAACCTGGGTTAAAGCACATGAGATCAGGGAAAACTGGAGGAGCAGAAAAAAAAACACAAGTAAGAACCAAGACGGAAAAAGGGGGCCAACAAGGTATGGAAATTACCAACATATAGCTCGGGTCAGAGTGGGCAACCCGCCTAGACATAGATAAGGCCAAAGAAGGAGAGCCGTCCACAATCATTGTGCATTACGCAAGCATGCAGGATTTAGAATCAGAGACAAACTCAGAGAGAGACACAGTCAAAGCCAAAGAATGAGAGCCGACCGCAATCATTGTGCACCCCACAGATGCCAAATCCAGCAAGCGGGTACTGTTTACACTTTACAGGCTTTCTAAAAGTTTGCCGCAGGCTTTTGTCTGAGAGCCACAAGGACTACATGGACCACAAGGAAGCCAAGCGAGGCAAGAACAATATTGACATTCGAATGAGGGCTTCAAGGCGCCCTCCCACTGCGGTAGTAACAACAAAAACAAAGTTATTCACCGTACGAAATAAAAAGATCTACTCTCCCCCATAAAAGAAGATTCATGTAAGCAAGTAACCAATCAAGATACACCAATACTTAACGATTCAAATTCACTTGCCAACTTTCAAGGGCACCTCATCAGCTCGAAGAGGCTTAAGTTCATACTTAGCCAGATTCGAGCTGGGTCTTACTAATCAGCCAAGTGACCCAACCAGTCCAACAGCAACCTCAAATTTCAACCCAAAAAGCCAAAGATGACTCAGTGTATTGGCAAGACAACATCCTATTCACCCTATTCACCAACAGCCACACAACCAATGGAACAACTGGGGCCCGCTACAGCCTGCGTACAAGTTCGCGACATCTGTGCTCCATCATCTGAATCATATAAAATTGTACAGCAAACGGATCAGGAATCTCCTCAACGAAAATCAAGCAGGCGTCCGCTATATGAAGCTAAAGAGCCCAGGCTAGCGTTGGTGACTGAATCCTGTGACTCACGCAAAACTGTACAACCTAGAAAGATTAAGGACCAATTGGACCAATCCTTCAACGAAAGCACCGACTTGCTCCCCAATTACCTCTGTATGGCCCCACTTGTTAAACACCCTGAAAACCATCGGAACTGCAATGACATACCATGCTGACAAGCTAGACACCCAAGTCGAGCTATTAAACATCCTAGCTATCCATGTTCAGGGGATAGAAGAAAAGTTGCATGTTCTCAATACCATGATAGCGAAGGTACAACAAGATCGGCACACTACATACACTCACATCATGAGGAACATCACTCACAGTACATGGAATCTCACTCAGAGCACCCTGTAGACCTAGAGCAATATCACACACATCAAGAGGACTATCACTCATAGTACAGGGCGAATCATTCGCACCACAAAGAATATCACTCAGAGTTCAGGGCAAATCACTCACACCAGAAGGAATATGACTCACAGTACAGGGCAAATCATTTGCAGAACAAAGAATATCACTCAGAGTACAAGGCATTTCACTCACACTACAGGGCATATCATTTCCACCAAGAGGAATATCACATAGAGTACAGGCATATCCATATCACTCACAGTATAGGGCATATCACTCGCACCACAAGGAATATAACACTGAGTACAGGGCTTTTCACTCACATCACGAGGAACATCACTCACAGCACAGGGCATATCATTCATACCACTATGAATATCACACCACATAGAGGACATATTTACATCAAGAGGAAGATCCCTCAGAGTACAGGGCATATCACTCACATCACGAGGAATATTACTCCCAGCACAGGGCAAATGATTCACACCATGAGGAATATCATGCACCATACAAAGCATATCACTCACATCACAGAGCAGCGCCATGAGTACTCTTCAAACCCCGAGCAAAATTACTTGCATCACAAAGAATATCACTCAGAGTATAGGGTATATAACTCAAAGTACATGGAATATCACCCACGGCTCAAAGCATGTCACTCACAACACACTTTAGACCTAGAGCAATAACATTAACCTTACCAGGAATATCACTCACAGAACAGGGAAAATCACTCACAGCACATGGCATTTCATTCACAGTAGAAGGAAGATCACGTACAGCACAGGGCATATCACTTACAGTGCAACGTAATATCACTCACGGCACGCACAGGGCATATCACTCAGAGCAGAAGGAATATTACTCACAGCACAGGGCATACTCACAGTACACAGAATATCATTTGCAGCACAAAGTATACCACTCACAATACATGGAATATCGCTCACAGCCCAGGGCATATTACTTCCATCATGAGAAATATCACAGCACAGGGCATATCACTCACAGTACAGGGATAATTACTTACAGCACAGGGAATATAACTTACAGCGTGCGGGAACACACTCACAGCACGGGACATATCACTCACCCCACAAGGAAAATCACACATAGTACATGTAATGTCGCTCACAGTACCCTTTAGACCTAGAGCAATATCACTCATATCACAATGAACATCACTCCCAGCACAGAGAATATCACTCACAGCACAGGGCATAGAGCACTCACAGTACAGGCAAAAACACTCACAGCACAGGGAATACTTCTCACATCACGAGGAATATCACTCACCGTAAAAGATATATCACTCACAGCATGAGGAGCACCGTTTTGACATGAGCAATGCCACTAACATGATGAGGAATATCCCTCACAGCATCAGGGATATCATTCACACCATGAGAAATGTCACACATAATATATGGCATATCGCTCACAGCACTAGGAATATCACTCACAGCACGAGGAGTACACTTCAGACATCGAGCAATATACTCACATCACAAGGAGCATCGCTCACAGCACGAGAATATCACACACAGCACAAGGAATATCACTCACAGCACAGGGCATATCATCCAGAGTAGAGGGAACATCACTCAAAGCACAGAGCATATCACTCACAGTAGAGGACATATCACTCACACCACAGGCAATAATCACTCACAACATGGGAATATCACTCCCATTACAGGGGAAATCACTCACAGCCAAGGGCATATCACTCACAGTACAGAAAAACCACTCACAGCATGGAGCATATAATTCACAGTACATAGAATATCACTCACAGCACATTTACATATCTCTATCAGCATGAGGATCACCTTCAGATCTCAAACACTATCCCTCACATCCTGAGGAATATAACCCACAGCACAGAACATATCACTCACAGTACATTGAATATCACTCACAGCACAAGGCATATCACTCAGAGTAGAGGATATATCACTCACTACATTGTTTATATCACTCACATCATGAGGAATATTATTAACAGCAAAGGGTTTATCACTCGCAGTACATGGAACCTCACTCACAGCACGGGGCATATCACTCATAGTTGAGGGAATACCACTCACAGCACATGGCATATGTTATGTTATGTTATGTTATGTTATGTTAAAATGGTTTTTATAGAGCGCACGGCTACTCAAAAAGAGTGTCCCGGCGCTTTTATTTAAGGTCGACTACAGTGCATTAACATAACACATAAAGACAGAAAGTGACACAGACAGAAAGAAAAACAACAAGCGAGACAAGGCCTACTGAGTAAACAACCAGGATTTGAGATCCTTTCTAAAAGCAAGTAAGCTGGTGGCTCCCCGAAGTGTAAGAGGCAGAGAGTTCCACAGCTGTGGCGCCAGTAGTCCAAAAGAGCGACCTCCCACGCGCGCTCTTTTTACTCGCGGGACGGACGCCAAGAACAGGGATTCTGATCTCAGAGAGCGAGCCGGACGGTAGAAGGCAAGTCTCCTTTGGAGGTACTTTGCACCCATCGCATGGAGGGCCTTATATGTCAGGGTCAAAGCCTTAAAGGCGATCCGCTTGCGGATTGGAAGCCAGTGCAGGGTCTGGAGCAAGCCCGCCGCACTGACGCGTCTGTTCAAGCCAAAGATCGCTCTCGCCGCGGCATTCTGCACAATTTGGAGCCGCTGTAGCAGGTACTCTGGCAAGCCCAGGTACAGAACGTTAGAATAATCTAGCCTGGAGCCTATCAGAGCCTGCACAGTCAGCCTCCTGTGCTCCTCCGATAAGAGGGGAAGAAACCTCCGTAGCATCCTCAGGAGGCCGAAGCAAGTGCCCGACACCCCCAGGATCTGCGACTTCATAGTCAGCCCCTTGTCCATCTTAACCCCCAAGTTCTTAGCCATTTGGGATGAACAAGTTGGGGGGAACATGTTGGTGGGCCACCAAGCCTGCCAGTCTGGCTCCGTGTCGCACCCAAAGAAAAGTACCTCGGACTTATCGGAATTGCACTTGAGGCTGTTCAGTTGAAACCATTGAAACACAGCCCCAAGGCAATCCCGGATACTCTCCCCATCAAAGTCTCCTCCTCTCTTACACGAGAAGAGGAGCTGGGTGTCGTCTGCATAGGATACGATCCGGGCCCCAAACGACTCCGCCAACGCCGCCAAAGGTGTCATGAAGATATTAAAGAGGGTCGGGCTCAAAATAGAGCCCTGAGGGACCCCAACTCCCAGAGGCGGCATCACGGCGGAATCAGGCGAGGCCCAGACCGTTTGCCGGCGGCCCGTTAGAAAGGAGGAAAACCAACTAAACACCGTCCCCCGTAGTCCAATCTCATAGAGTCTTGTGAGAAGACCATCATGGGGAACGGTGTCAAAAGCCGCCGACAAATCCAGCATCACCAGCATGGCTTTGCCCCCAGTATCCAGAACCCCTTTAATGGTTTCTGAGACCTCGAGGAGCGCAGTCTCCGTACTGAGATTTGGACGAAAACCCGACTGAGTGGCATGCAAAATCTCATTCGACTCTAGAAAGTTGGACAGCACCGTCTGCACGTGCTTTTCAACAACTTTCGTAAGAGCCGGCAGCAGAGAGATAGGCCGGTAGTTGACTGGGGCCTTAGGATCCAGACCAGGCTTTTTGAGCAGCGGGATGACCATTGCCTGCTTCCAAGCCTGCGGAACCACTCCCTGACTCAGCGAGAGATTTAGTAGCGGGTTAGCCAATGGATTAACCACCTCGGCCAGTTTAGCCAAAATTTTAGCAGGGCATGGGTCCAAGGGCGAGTCCGATTTTAAATTGCCCAGAAGTGCTAAAGAGGCAGGCGTAGATAAAGGTGGAAATACGCCCAGCGTCAAACCTGGCGAAACAGGGGGTGATCGATTGGCCTCAAAATTAGTTTGCTCCACGGGTACAACCGATGGAAAGGAATCCTGTATGAGTTGGATCTTGCTCGTGAAAAACTAGCAAGATCCGAGGCCCAGGAATCAGAGGGTCTCTCCTCAAAGGTGTTAGTCCGGGGGGAAATGAATTCTCTAACTATAGAGAAGATCTCCTTGCAGGAGTTGGAGGCAGCCTCTATCCTCCCTGCCAAATAGGCTTTCTTACCCGAGCGAATGTCCCGGTGATACTCCTTAACCACGCTCTTAAAGGTCAACTTAGCATCAGGGTCATATTTTACCCGCCAGGCTCTTTCAGCTACCTTGCATTGCTGCCGCCTAACCGACAGTGCAGCGGTAAACCAAGGGGCAGAAACTCGTTTGGGAGTAAGGCGAGGGGCCAATTCCGGGGCAAGATCGTTAAGCCTGTCGGAAAGCCATGCCTGCAAGGACTCCAGATCCTTCGACAGGTCGCCAGAAAGGGGGCAGGGGTGATCCAGGGCAGCCTGAGCCAGCATCTCAGGGGTCACTCGATGGTACGCCCTATGGGTGCGACCAAACTGCTGTGGGGCGGTAACAGCCAATTTACCTGTGCCTTTGATCGAAAATTTAGCCAGCAGATGGTCTGACCATAGTACCGGGATAATCTCTAAGGCCTCCAAAGGGGAAGTCGAGAAGACCTGGTCGAGAGTGTGCCCCTTGTCATGCGTCGGCCCCTGCAAATAGGGGAGCAAACCCAGCGGTGCCATAGCCTCAGAGATTTTAATAGCGGCCGCATCGGATGGATCATCCATCCGGAAGTTAAAATCTCCGGCCACGATGCAATGTTCTGCTTTCAAGGCCAGTCCCAGTAAAACGGAGTCAAGATCTTCAAAGAATGTTCCGGGTGGGCCAGGCGGTCTGTAGACCAATAATCCCTTGACTGATTGATGCGGAGTCAGAGCGATAGAAAAAGCAAGGGCCTCCGAGCCGCGAATATCCTCCACTGGCAGGATAGTACAAGCCGTGCCTTTCTTCACCACCAGTGCCACTCCACCGCCCCTACCCTTCGCTCTGTCCTTCCTAAAGACGTTATAGTCAGGCGGAATTGCCATGACGACGTCTGGATTAGAAGATTCTCCCCACCATGTCTCAGTGAGCATAAGACACAGTGGCTTAGCCGTGTCCAGAAGCTCAAAGACGTCTTGTGCATGTCTGCACGCCGATCTGGTGTTTAGTAGCATGCAGAGATATCCCACACTGGCGATGTTATTGCCAGGGGAACAAGACAAAGCACGGGAGGGACGCCATCCGCAACCGGGGCAGAGAGACTTACCACGGTGACGCCCAGGGAAGACCGTACAGCAGCCACTGGAAGCAGTGAGGAGAGCGCGAAGCTCCCCAGCAGTGTATCGCAACACAAGTGGACCTGTATGACACATACTGGGTGGCAGAGCCTGTCCCGCCGCCCCGAGCGCCTCCGGGACGCTGACGAGCGCAGACGGGCAGGACTCTGGCTGGACTCAGGCGCGATGAAGGCGCTCCGCTGCGCGTCACCGCTGCGCGGCCGACAGAAGGCTCAAGTAGGCTCAGCAGGCCGAAATCTCGCGAGAATGCGCGAGAGTGCCCGCGCCCAATCCAAGATGGCGCTAAAATTCGTCCCCGGTACCCCGTGCTCCCAGACCCGCCAAAGGCAGTGGTGGTGGTCCCCAAGGGGGGTTTTAAGGTGCAGAATGAGGCCAGGGGGGTCGCAGCATATAAAAACAAGGTCAATAACAAAATCAAATTAAATACAAAAACGGGTAGTTTTAAAAACAATTAAGCAAGCGAAACGCGCAACTAGCGCTAGCGAGGTCGCTATGAAGTGGTCACCTTCTCCAGGCTGACCTACCGTCTCTCGCTGCCTCAAGTAGGCTCAGCAGGCCGAAATCTCGCGAGAATGCGCGAGAGTGCCCGCGCCCAATCCAAGATGGCGCTAAAATTCGTCCCCGGTACCCCGTGCTCCCAGACCCGCCAAAGGCAGTGGTGGTGGTCCCCAAGGGGGGTTTTAAGGTGCAGAATGAGGCCAGGGGGGTCGCAGCATATAAAAACAAGGTCAATAACAAAATCAAATTAAATACAAAAACGGGTAGTTTTAAAAACAATTAAGCAAGCGAAACGCGCAACTAGCGCTAGCGAGGTCGCTATGAAGTGGTCACCTTCTCCAGCCAGAGTAGAGGTAATATCACTCACAACACACTTTATATCACTCACATCATGAGGAATATTAATCACAGCATAGGGTATGTCACTCAGAACATATGGAACATCACTTACAGCACAGGGCATTTCATTCACAGTGTAAGGGAAACCACTCACAGCACAGAACATATCACTCACCCCACAAGTAACATCATTCACAGTACATGGAACATCACTCACAGCACTCTTTAGACCTAGAACAATATCAGTCTTATCGCAATGAACATCACTCACAGCACAGGGCATAGAACTCACAGTACAGGGAAAGCACTCACATTACAGGGAATACCACTCATATCACAAGGAATATCACTCAAAGTAAATGGAATATCAGTCACAGCACAGGGCACATCACTCACAGTGTAAGGAAAACCACTCACAGCACAGAACATATCACTTAATCCACAAGGAATATCACTCGAACTACATGGAATATCGCTCACAACATCTTTCAAACCTAGAGCAAGATATCACTCACATCACAATGAATTTCACTCACAGCACAGGGTATGTCCCTCAGAGTATATGGAACATCACTCACAGCACAGGGCATTTGGCTCACAGTGTAAGGGAAGCCACTCAGAGTACAGAACATATCACTCACCCCATAAGAAACATCACTCACAGTACATGGAATATCGCTCACAGCGTCCTTAAAACCTAGAGCAATATCACTTACATCACAATGAACATCACACACAACACAGGGAACGTCACTCACAGCACAGGCAATAATACTGATAGGACAGGCAATACCACTCACATCACAAGGAATATCACTCAAAGTAAATAGAAACCCAATCACAGCACAGGGCATATCACTCAGAGTGGAGGCGCACAGGGCATATCGCCCAGAGTAGAGGGAACCACACTCATAGTACAGGGCATATCACTCACAGAATGTGGAATATCACTCACAATAGAGGGCATACCACTCACAGCACAGGCAAAAATCCCTCACAGCATGAGAATATCACTCACTGCACAAGGCATACCACTCCCATTACAGGGGAAATCACTCACAGTCCAGGACATATCACTCACAGTACAGAGAAAATCACTCATAGCATGGGGAATATCATTCACAGGACTTGGAATATCACTCACACCACATGGGCATATCACCATCAGTATGAGGATCACCTTCAGACCTCAAACACTATCACTCACATCATGAGGAATATGGCGCACAGCACAGAACAAATCACTCACCGTACATTGAATATCACTCACAGAACAGGGTATGTCACTCAGAGTATATGGAACATCACTCACAGCACAGGGCATTTGGCTCACAGTGTAAGGGAAACCACTCACAGCACAGAACATATCACTCACCCCACAAGGAAAATCACATATAGTACATGTAATGTCGTTCACAGCACCCTTTAGACCTAGAGCAATAGCACTCATATCACAATGAACATCACTCCCAGCACAGAGAATATCACTCACAGCACAGGGCATAGAGCACTCACAGTACAGGCAAAAACACTCACAGCACAGGGAATACTTCTCACATCACGAGGAATATCACTCGCCGTAAATGGAATATCACTCACAGCATGAGGAGCACCGTTTTGACATGAGCAATGCCACTCACATGATGAGGAATATCCCTCACAGCATCGGGCATATCATTCACACCATGAGAAATGTCACACACAATATATGGCGTATCGCTCACAGAACTAGGAATATCACTCACAGCACGAGGAGTACTCTTCAGACATCGAGCAATATACTCACATCACGAGGAGTATCACTCACAGCACGAGAATATCACTCATAGCACAAGGAATATCACTCACAGCACAGGGCATATCACCCAGAGTAGAAGGAACATCACTCAAAGCACAGAGCATATCCCTCACAGTAGAGGACATATCACTCACACCACAGGCAATAATCACTCACAACATGGGAATATCACTCCCATTACAGGGGAAATCACTCACAGCCAAGGGCATATCACTCACAGTACAGAAAAACCACTCACAGCATGGAGCATATAATTCACAGTACATGGAATATCACTCACAGCACATTGACATATCTCTATCAGCATGAGGATCACCTTCAGACCTCAAATACTATCCCTCACATCCTGAAGAATATTACTCACAGCACAAGGCACATCACTCAGTGTAGAGGGAATATCACTCACTACAAGGTTTATATCACTCACATCATGAGGAATATTATTAACAGCAAAGGGCATATCACTCACAGTACATGGAACCTCACTCACAGCACGGGGCATATCACTCATAGTAGAGGGAATACCACTCACAGCACATGGCATATCACCCAGAGTAGAGGTAACATCACTCACAACACACTTTATATCACTCACATCATGAGGAATATTAATCACAGCATAGGGTATGTCACTCAGAACATATGGAACATCACTCACAGCACAGGGCATTTCATTCACAGTGTAAGGAAAACCACTCACAGCACAGAACATATCACTCACCCCACGAGTAACATCACTCACAGTACATGGAACATCACTCACAGCACCCTTTAGACCTAGAGCAACATCAGTCTTCTTGCAATGAACATCACTCACAGAACAGGGCATAGCACTCACAGTACAGGGAAAGCACTCACATTACAGGGAATACCACTCATATCACAAGGAATATCACTCAAAGTAAATGGAATATCAGTCACAGCACAGGTCACATCACTCACAGTGTAAGGAAAACCACTCACTGCACAGAACATATCACTTAATCCACAAGGAACATCACTCAAACTACATGGAATATCGCTCACAGCATCTTTTAAACCTAGAGCAATATCACTCACATCACAATGAATATCACTCACAGCACAGGGAATAGCACACACAGTACAGGCAATAAATCTCATAGCACAGGGAGTACCACTCACATCACGAGGAATATCACTCAAAGTAAATAGAACCCCAATAACAGCACAGGGCATATCACTCAGAGTAGAGGCAACCTCACTCACAGCACAGGGCATATCAATCACAGAATGTGTAATATCACTCACAGTAGAGGGCATATCACTCACAGCACAGGCAATATTCACGCACAGCATGAGAATATCACTCACAGCACAAGGCATATCTCTCCCATTACAGGGGAAATCACTCACAGCCCAGGACATATCACTCACAGGACAGGGAAAATCACTCACAGCATGGGGCATATCATTCACAGTACTTGGAATATCACTCATACCACATGGGCATATCACCATCAGCATGAGGATCACCTTCAGACCTCGAACACTATCACTCACATCATGAGGACTATGGCGCACAGCACAGAATATATCACTCACCTTAGATTGAATATCACTCACAGAACAGGGTATGTCACTCAGAGTATATGGAACATCACTCACAGCACAGGGCATTTGGCTCACAGTGTAAGGGAAACCACTCACAGCACAGAACATATCACTCACCCCACAAGAAACATCACTCACAGTACATGGAACATCGCTCACAGCACCCTTTAGACCTAGAGCAATATCAGTCTTATCACAATGAACACCACTCACAGCACAGGGCATAGCACTCACAGTGCAGGGAAAGCACTCACATTACAGCGAATACCACTCATATCACGAGGAATATCATTCATAGTAAATGGAATATCAGTCACAGCACAGGGCATATCACTCACAGTACAGGGAAAGCACTCACAGTACAAAACATATCACTTAATCCACAAGGAACATCACTCAAACTACATGGAATATCGATCACAGCATCCTTTAGACCTAGAGCAATATCAGTCCCATCACAATGAACATCAATCACAGCACAGGGCATAGCACACATAGTACAGGGAAAGCACTCACTGTAC
This sequence comes from Triturus cristatus, assembly GCF_964204655.1. Lineage (NCBI taxonomy): Eukaryota > Metazoa > Chordata > Amphibia > Caudata > Salamandridae > Triturus > Triturus cristatus. Next base: position 22,115,088 of record NC_140586.1, read on the forward strand.
AGGGAAAACACATTACAGGGAATACCACTCATATCGCGAGGAATATCACTCAAAGTAAATGGAATATCAGTCACAGCACAGGGCATATCACTCACAGTGTAAGGGAAACTACTCACAGCACAGAATATATCACTTAAACCACAAGGAACATCACTTGAACTATATGGAATATCGCTCACAGCACCCTTTAGACCTAAAGCAATATCACACACATCATGATGAACATCACTCAAAACACAGGGAATATCACTCACAGCACAAGGCATAGAGCACTCACAGTACAAGGAAAAACACTCATAGAAAAGGGAATACCATTCACATCATGAGGAATATCACTCAAAGTAAATGGAATATCACTCATAGCATGAGGAGCAGCGTTTTGACGTTGAGCAATGTCACTCACATGATGAGAAATATCACTCACAACACCGGGCATGTCATTCACGCTATGAGGAATATCATGCACAATACATGGCATATCACTCACAGAGCAGGGAAACTCACAGCATTAGAAGTACTTTTCAGACATCGAGCAATATACTCATATCAACAGGAGTATCACTCACAGCACGAGAATATCACCCACAGCACAAGGAATATCACGCACAGCAGAGGGCATATTACTCCCAGTACAGGAAAATCACTCACAGCATGGGGCATATCATTCACAGTACGTGGAATATCACTCACAGCACAGGGGCATATCACCATCAGCACAAGGATCACCTTCAGACCTCGAACACTATCACTGACATCATGAGGAATATAACTCACAGCACATAACATATCTCTCACAGTACATTGAATATCACTCACAGCACAGGGCATGACACAGTAGATGGGAAATCACATAGCACAGGGCATATCACTCACATCTTGAGGAATATTAATAACAGCAAAGGGCATCTCACTCACAGTGGATGGAACGGATGTATGTCGTTACAACGCACACTTTTACAACGCATGCACTTAAAACGCATTTTTTACAACGCAAAATCCATTACAACGCATTGCATTACAACGCATGACACTACAACGCATTTCTAAAAACTACCTTTACAACGCATTCCATTACAACGCCTACTACCTTTACAATGCATACCATTACAACGCATAATATTAAATTGCATTTAAGGTAAGTATTAGATAGTATAGGGGTAAAAATTACTATTCTAACTCCAGGGGGTGCAACAGTAGGGTAAGTGTTGGATAGTATAGGGGTAAAAATTACTATTCTAACTCCAGGGGGTGCAACAGTAGGGTAAGTGTTAGATAGTATAGGGGTAAAAATTACTATTCTAACTCCAGGGGGTGCAACAGTAGGGTAAGTGTTGGATAGTATAGGGGTAAAAATTACTATTCTAACTCCAGGGGGTGCAACAGTAGGGTAAGTGTTGGATAGTATAGGGGTAAAAATTACTATTCTAACTCCAGGGGGTGCAACAGTAGGGTAAGTGTTGGATAGTATAGGGGTAAAAATTGCTATTCTAACTCCAGGTGGTGCAACAGTAGGGTAAGTGTTGGATAGTATAGGGGTAAAAATTGCTATTCTAACTCCAGGGGGTGCAACAGTAGGGTAAGTGTTGGATAGTATAGGGGTAAAAATTACTATTCTAACTCCAGGGGGTGCAACAGTAGGGTAAGTGTTGGATAGTATAGGGGTAAAAATTGCTATTCTAACTCCAGGGGGTGCAACAGTAGGGTAAGTGTTGGATAGTATAGGGGTAAAAATTGCTATTCTAACTCCAGGGGGTGCAACAGTAGGGTAAGTGTTGGATAGTGTAGGGTAATATTATGCGTTGTAATGGTATGCGTTGTAAAGGTAGTATGCGTTGTAATGGAATGCGTTGTAAAGGTAGTTTTTAAAAATGCGTTGTAGTGTCATGCGTTGTAATGGAATGCGTTGTAATGGATTTTGCGTTGTAAAAAATGCGTTGTAAGTGTAGTGCGTTGTAAAAGTTGCGTTGTAAAGGTTGTTCCCCGCATGGAACCTCACTCACAGCACAGGGCATATCACTCACAGTAAATGGAATATCAATCACAGCACATAGCATATCACTCAGAGTAGAGGTAATATCTCTCACAACACAGTTTATATCACTCACATCATGGGAAATATTAATTACAGCACAGGGTATGTCACTTAGAGTATGTGGTCAATCACAAAGGAGGGACTCTGGGCTTTTTGGACAGGTCCAGCATATGTGCCTAAACTTAGTAAAGATACAGAAAGTATGCTGTTCCTAATTACGAGACAAGCGAAAACTAGGGGAACCGGTTTTGCATGGTCATGAGAAGTAGGACGACGGGGATTCCCTCCTCTTGGAATTCGGGGCCTTCACACACCCAGGTGCCATGCTTCATCATAGGGCTGCTATTACATATGCATGCCAGTGTAGATGAGTGAGTGGAGGTGTGTGACCTGAAGGAAGTTTAAAACAGTTTGGAAGAGCACCCTACCTGAGACATAACCTCAGACATGCGCCTTTGTTTGTTTTAATCAGGTTGGGAGACCTATTGATTAAAATTGTTTTTGTTGGTACTTCCAAACCTGTTTTAAACTTCCTTCAGGTTACAGGTTACACACCTCCATCACTCATCTACAATGGTTAGGCCCCTCACCCACACGGCACCAAACGGCAATTTGGAATAAAAGATCTCCGCCAAAGAGCCCCTCATAGGGGGCCCGTCAGGTATTATAGCGCCGACCTGATGAGGAGCAGCCCTATGATGAAGCATGACACCCAGCCGGGTGTGTGAGGGCCCCAAATTCCAAGAGGAGGAATCCCCATCCTCTTACTTCCCATGACCACGCAAAACTGGTTCCCCTACTTTTAATGTGCATTAGAGTGACACAATAGCTTAATCATACAGCCACGGAATGTTACTTAATATGTTACTTAATATGTCACATGATTTGTCTACCATATAATTTTGTCGTCAATCCCTCACATCAATCACATCACGAGAAATAGTACAACAAAGGGCATACCACTCAAAGTACATGGAAGATCACTCACAGCACAGAGCATATCACTCACAGAACAGGCAATATCACTAACAGCACAGGGCATGTCACCAGGGCCAAACTGGGACAGCAACCAGCCCTAGCAGAATGCTGCTTGACCGGCCAGGGGGGCGGGGGAGGATGCTAGTAAGAAGCACCGCTCCGGTTTTTGTTATATGGGGCCGATATTGCTGCACTGCTGTAAAGCCGGTCCCCAGTGACATAACCGGCACCCAACCCTCCGGGGAAATGCCCGGTGCGCCCGATGGCCAGTCCGGACCTGCATGTCACTCACAGTAGAGGAACTATCCTTCACAGGCAATATCACTTACATGAAAATAAATATCTCTTACAGCAGGGGGCATATCACTCACATAACGGGGAACTGACGTCTTTCTCTTCTGCATAGGTGGCTGTTGCTTCATCTCCTTAATGTCCTCCGCATCCTTTAACAATGCCGGAAGGTTCTGTTCTCTAGCTGCGTGCCTGCGCCAAGCTCACCTCTCTTCCGGGTGCTCCGGTCAGATCTGTAAATCTGAGTGGTTTTTCCCTGCTTCAGGTGCTTAGAAGGCTGAGGCTTCAAGCTACTCATTGAAGGAGTAAGAAGTAAGGGTACCAGATCTCTTCTTCTTATCGGGTACGTCATTGTACTCCAGTGCTCAGTTTTCCTTTTACAAGTCATTATTTTCAGGTTTGGTGGTTTAATTGATTGAACTAAAATGAATCCCAGAATGCATTAGGTTCGTAATGGAAAACCCAGGACTTAAAATTGTCTCCCTGATAACATGGACTTATCTGGTAGCCTTACTCCGGAGTCCCTCCGACCCTAAGGGATTTCCCATCAATGGGTACCAGAAGCAGTATCAGGCCATACTGTCTTGTCTTGCACTCAAGAGTGGGTCACATTTGTTTTCCAAACTCGGTCCCAACATGTAGATCCGGTCTTGTGCTATTGCTGTGATGGGTTGCAAGCCAAGTCATGTGTGTGCTGAGAGCCACAACCTTCACCAAATGCACAAAATATCTACCAGTAAAGTGTTGTATTGGCATTTTTAAAGTGCTTTCACACACTGGGAGAGGTCTAACACATTCTGGGTGAACAGAACCTCTCACCTTTTACACACAGGAGCTGATTATGATGCGGTTTGGAAGGCCTCCTAACTGCATTTGCTCCGTCCAAATCAGATCAGAAACGGGTCTTTACGACCGAATCCGAAAGGTTTCGGACCGACTGATTACGAGGCGTTAGGAATATCCTAATCTGAACCGGACGGCTTTTGGTGACAGAGCCGTACAGAGCAGACTCATGCATCTCTACGGGCCGCGTTTCCGAATGACCGATTACGATGCTGGATTCGGAAGGCCTTTCCGAATTGTGCCGTCTGAGTTGAATCAGCTGTCGAAATCAGACTTTGGGGGCCTATAGCGGGCCCCCTGCACCCAGAGCCTTCCCAATCGGACCAGTAGGGGTATCCATAGGTCCCCCCCTTACCAGCTATGCACAGTGTGGCAGGCACCAGGGGGTGCATGCCACATGGTACCTGATATTCCCCAGCCCCCCTTTCTTCAATGGGAGCCTCTGTATTCGGTCAGAACATAGGCTTCCATTGAAGTCAATGATAGTCCAATCAAACCGTATCTGGAAGCATCCGGATGCATCAAATCGGTCGGGCAGACTCTTCTGATCCAAGTCAGTGGGAAACTATTCCCAAACTGATTCGGTTGGAATCATTTCCGAAACGCATCATAATCGAGCCCGTAATCTGGCAAGCCTTCTGTTCATCCAGGCAAAGCGGCGTCTGCACTTTTAACAGGGCAATGCTACCCTTCCTGCAGCCAAACTGTACCACACTCACTCTCATTGCTTAACAGCGATGTCACTGAAATTATGCGATAATTGAGAACACAATTATATGGTAGGCAAATCATGTGACATATTGAGGAACATTCCGTGGCTGTATGATTTAGCTATCTTGTCATTTTATGCACATTATAATTTTTTACGTTTATAACAAATTTATTATAAGTAGGTGAACTACAATAAGATAATACAGTAATGGGTAAAAACAAAGAATACATTGAGAACTATTGAGAACTATCAAAAGATGCTAGAAATTGTACAAAGAGAAAAGCCGTACAAGAAAGAAGGGGGAGCAAGGGGAGTAACGCAGTATAATACGAACGTGATGTGAAAATCATATATGGTTTATTCTTAAAGCAGTCTGACAAGGCGCAAATAACTCCAAACACAAAAGATTATTTGAAGACAAAAAGTAATATTTTTAAGAAGGTTGGTATGAGTGAAGGTGGTTGAGAAACTTCTTCGACAATTGGTTGGCGAGCAAAGGAGGGATTTACATATTTATCTAGAAAATTAGTAACTGGAGACCATAGGATATAACGTTTATGGGTTGTAAAACCTAGTAAATGATTATATTAAACTGTGTACCACCATGCTTCAATAGACAGCTGAGTGAGATCTCTAAATTTTTTGTTTGTTATTTGCTGAAATGCAACTACTAGCAATAGGTCCAAAATTTGTACATTCATGGTAATGTGTTCACAGCTGGACTGGGAGCCGAAACCGGCCCTGGCAAACTGCTCTCCCCCGTTGGGGGTGCTAGTTGGAAGAACTACCCCCGCCTCACTGCTGCCGCTTTTGTTACAGGGAGCCGATATTGCAGATAAGCTGCAAAACCGGCCCCCGGTAACCAAAACGGCCACCCAGGGGTCCAAACCCAGCCCCCGCCATGGCGGCCAACCGGAGAAATGCCCGGTGCCTGCTATGGCCAGTCCAGCCCTGAATGTGTTCCCAGTCATCAGAAAGACTTCCCAAGAAGATATTAATGAAAGAAAAGGGTATTTTGGAATTAAAGACGGAATTAATTTGTTTCCGAAATTTTGATTAAAAGTCATGGGATGACAGGGCTTGTGGATAATAAATGTTTTATATCTGCATGTTGTGATTAGCAAGATCAACAGACATGAGGGAGGTTTAGATATATTTTGTGTACTGTTGAGGGGACAGTCTGTTGTAAATACAGAAAAGTTTTTCTGTGGTATTGACAGACTGTGAGGATTTTCAGATTTTAACACTTCTTTCATCCACAAAGAAATGGGCCAAGTTACTTCTAAATCTCTTTGCCATGATATTTCAGTATTGTTTTACCTCTGTCCACAGATAAATTGCAGATGCTTTGGGGGCCGTAAGTAAAAAATCCCATAAGCAAGTAGTGGAGGATATTGTAGGACTAATTTGAGGCTGCAACTGTTTATAAGCATTAGATATATTTCGTAATCTCTGAAATTTATGTTGATAGAAATGTGGAAAACCAAAAGGAAGTTGTACTTGCAGGAATGACAAAATAAAATTGCCATTTATTAATTGCTTGTCCCATATCAGGCCTTTTTTTCTACAGAGTTTCCAACAAATTGTTTTGTTGTTAAATAATATTAACTTCTTGTGTCAAATAGTGGAATATAAAAACGTCTTAACATCTACGGGATTGTTTGGTAAGACAGTATTCATTAATTTGCCTAAATATTTGAAAATGAGTGTTGAAATACTTTGTGGCTTTCTAGAAAACATCAAATATTCACGAAGGAAAAACAGGGAAATGTAAGCCATTTCCAAATCTTCCCATAGTGTAGAATATTCAGGAGGTTCAAGACTCCAGGCTGTCATGTAGTTCCTAAAAATACATAGGATCTGTGCGTTTAGACAACATAAACCAAGGGATTGGTGTCTAGACTGATTCCAGACACCCCCAAAGGATATGTTAGTCTGTAGACAAGCTAGCTCACAGTGTCACCATAAGCCCCCTAACCTTACCAAGGAGCGAATAGTTTCTGACAACTATCGAACATGACAACCCTTGATCCTTCAGGGATCATGGACACAGTACAGTACTTTTCGCTCAGTCAATCGTACTTACTTAGTCTAAGACAGATTCACAGAATAAACGATGGGGATATTTTCAATAAGCATTTATTGAACCAGAGTCATTCTAGTATAAAATATGTTTTGTGCGACAATCATTAGACAGAAGCAAATGTAAAAGATTACAAGCACCAACAGAGTAAATAAAAGGCTGAATTCTACCATGGTGCTAAAACAGTGAATATATGCAGGCATATATACATGGCGGTAATCAAGCGTACTCCTGCTATGCAGGCCCTACCTAAGTCTACCTAAGTGTACCTAGCATGTATGTGGGTGTAAAGCCAAGAATCCCTTAGGAGAGAGCCCACCCCATTACCTGATGGGAGAGAATGAAGGATACTGTCTTGGTCTCGAGTTGGACACCCAGCAAGGGATGTCAGACTGCTGCGTGTTGTAGCTTCTGCAGGTCGGGACCTCAGTGTCTTGTGTCAGCATGGAAGTGTCTCCTCTGTCTAACTTGTGAAGGTATGGTTCTTTTATACCATAAAGATAGCCTAAGGGTTCCTACCACAATCGATATGTTGTGAGTAAGATTATGGAAATGAGCCTAAATCAATACCTGCAATTATGCAAAGTAGTTATTTCGCCCTAGTATGAAGATGACCATGATGTTTATACAGAGTATGTTAATCCTGTTATGAATGTCATGTGCAGGGGTCTTTTCTAAGAATCCTCATGCATAATAAATTAGGCTAGTTTCAAGAAACCAATCTACATTTATTCAGCACATAACTGGGTAAAAGGTCAGTGATAGAACTCTTATGCAGAACAAGGTAGGTCAAATATAGGTGAAAGGTTGTTTGCTACTTAGGCCTAGTTTTGGGGTACATAACAAGGGGACACATTGTTTTAATAAAGAGGCTGTATGATAATGATGAAAATCTGGGAAGTTGATGCCACAATCCGACTCAGGGTGCTACAATTTTATCAGGGACATGCACGTTTTTTTTTATTCCAAAGAAAGGAAGAAAGAATAGAATTCATTTTCTTGAAACATTTACAAGGAAGGTTTCACGAAATAATAGATATAGTGGATAGTTCAATTGGTACCAATATCATTTTAATAGTGTATAGAGGGCCCCACCAAGAAAGGTATAATAGATGTGACTGAGTTACTAATGTTGACAAATTAGTTATATCTTTTTCCACATTCAGTGAAATAGTAGTTTTGATGGATTGAGTGAACCATAGACCTAGATACATAATTAAAATAGAGTTTCATAAGAAGGTACTGTTCACATAGTCATGTATGAACAAAAATCTTTTAATTTCAATAATTATGCATTACTTTTGTGGTGTGAAATTAACGAAATTATGCAATGATATCAATTTGAGTAATTGAGAGTAATCTGGGGCAAACATCTTACCACAGGACCACAGGAACAACAAACTAAGAGACAGTGGGCAACTGCTGGCTACTGCTGTTCTAGGGCTGCAGCATTTAGTTCCATGTTCTTAGTGCAAAATGCATCATCAGGCCCATTTTGAAGGGAATTACGCCAACTACACCACCCCTATTTATAGCATAATTCCTGTGGCCGTGCCTGTAAGCCTCCTGTGAATTCCACCATACAGTGCTTTCTGGTGAGAGAGAATCTCCCAAACTAGGCTTCCTGAGGGAGCTCTTAACACAAAGGATTCAGTGCACCCTGCTGATGTTTCTAATATGTTATTTCCTGCCTACACTGCATCTTTACTAACCAGTAGTTTTTTAATTCAACCAGATTGTGTATTTTGTGTTTGTTTAGATGGTCTTTTAAAGTAAAACGACCCTTTGCTTTGGCTGTTTTAAGGGAGCCTTAAAGGAAGGATGCAATGTCAGTATTAGAAGGGTCCATGTTGTACTTAATGTTCTGCCACAAGCTGCAGAAGGAGTTGACTTTGAGGGTACTATACAGCTTCTAGTCATAGAGATTAAAGAGGAGAAGCGAGGCCCAGCTCTCCACAAGGGGGGAATGTGAATACGTCTACCCCTGCCTCATCACCAGGATCACAACTCTGGTCCCTTGCAGCCCTCTGAACAGGCCTGGTTCTTTCTTCTTCATCTAGATCACATCAATCCTTTCCATAGGGTCTACCAAAAATGCTGCTCTGCCTTGTCAGGGAGCCTGAATTGCTAGAGGTGGGCTGGTCAGCAGAGCCTCTCGCCGTGGTCCCACCAGCCCAGTTTTTAATAATCATGTCTTAGGGTACACGTGACAACAGCTGTACATCTGGCAAACACCTGCCACACACAATCAAGTGCCATTGAACCTGGAGTGTGTTCCTGGAACTCCCCTGTAGCCAGGTGCAATCACATCGTAGTGCACACGGCCATCCACTCAAACCATTTTATAGAAAAAAACAACTTAAAAAACAGCTTGCACAACAAAGCTGAAAATATCTACTGCCAATACATCTACCTTACATTATGGTGTTCACAACAATGGCCATTTCAGCTCATGGACCTCAGTTAGTTGCATAACGAAATTTGAGGAGGCCCTCCTGCAAGGTGCAGGGAGGGCCCCCCTCGCCGGATTTTATCAGGAGCTCTCAGACGAGAGTACTGTGCGGAAGAGGCTCCTTGCAGCTTGGGCCCCCCCCCGCATTGCAGGGGCTGCGGGGGCCTGTGTTACACCACTGACCTCTGTATTGGTTCCAGTAGGGGCAGCCCCTGTGGCTCAGGTCGGCAACCTTTTAGAGGCCCCTAAATTATTCAGCGTGGCCCCCTTCTGTCCCAAGTCCAATGAGTAACTGTGAGATATACGAGATGCTGGCCACTCTTCACTTTCTGCAGGGGGGGGCATTATTTTAGGTAAGGCCACCGAGTGGTGGGCTGGGTTATGGTCAAGATATTTTGCCTGACATTTCACTGCGTGTGTGGTGTAGTCCCTGACCAGATCCAACTTAATACTCCTTGTATGCGGAATGCTTAACCAAAAAGAAAAAGTAGTTCCCTAAAAGTGAACAGTGGAAGGACACAAGTCAGTCATTCATTCAATAAACTTTATACGGTTTTTTGTTTGGAAAACCATAAAAGTTACACAGATACAATACATAAAACAATTTGTACATCAATACAGAATTTAACAGAAAAGGTCGAGTACCGCACAATAGATCTTGCTAAAAACACATCTTAATATACAGAATTTACAAATCCATACAAATCCTCGATTTCACTGATGCTTATAAAAACCCTACTATAAAGTAAATACAACCATCCTTCAACAATTGGAGATACACAAGAGCTGGTCTGACTTGTCAAAAATTCATCTTTTTAAAATAGGAACTAAAAAATGCCTGCGAGGAAATTCATACAGTTTACAAAAAAACACAAAGTGCAGCAAATCCTGCGGAGACTTTCTGTCGCAGCCTCAGGTAGCGAACACTTGGCCTCTGTTAACCCCCTTAGGTCTAGCTAGCAAAAGATTAAATAAATTCATCCAAAACCTGGTTAGAAGGAATTTCTGGTGTGTAGACAGCGGCCCCATAAGATAAGGTTCCATCAATGGCGTTGAGTTAAGAATTAGATACAATCGGACACTCGGTTTCTGAACCTCCACAGCTTCTCGGTCTACTTTCCTTCGATTCAGAAAGGCAGTCTTGGTTAGTTCTACATCCTTTCTGGTAATAGCATTTACATTGGAAAATAAGTCACCCCGTCCGATCCATTCAAGCCCACTTTTGATGCATTTAAACCAGGGGATACGAGCCGAGTTATTTAGGGTCATACATTCTCTTAAAGTCAGATGGGTGAGGGTTAGATCTTCATTCAGCCAACACTTTAACCAGAAAATCAACGGACGCAGGGCAAGAGCATCACTTAGGTAGGAGACCCCCAATTCTTCGTGGACTGCTAAATTAGAGGTTCCACGTGGAACACATAATAAGCGTTTCAAAAAATCGCTTTCCACTACCTGGAGGGGATCTGCGGCAATGTAACCCCAAATTTCCCTACCATAGATAGTTATGGCCAAGCTTAGCTTGGTACACTTACAGCATAGCTCCCATCGGTCTCTTCCCTATTTTGGAAGCAAAGTTAAAAATTGCTGCATTAGCCCGAGCTAGGTCCCCTTTTTCCTTCTGGATTAGGGGGCATCACTTAAGATGATCATCAAATAAAATGCCTAAATAGGAAAATACATTCGTACGTGGGATCTTAGCAGCGCCGACACTAAACTGGAAGCTCTTTTTCGTTTGTTGCCCAACTTTCATGACGTAGGACTTCGAGTTATTAATGGCCAGGTCCCGTTCTGTCATGAAACTCGAGAATGCGGTTAAAAGGGATTGTAAACCTCGTTCAGTCCGAGATATTAGGACGGCGTCGTCTGCATAAAGCAGGACTGGAATGCCCCGCCATCCTATGCAGGGAAAATGAACACCTGTTGCCCTTAGTACGCTATCCAATTCATTTATATAAAAGTTAAATAAAAAAGGCGCCAGGATGCATCCCTGCAGGAATCCCCTCTTAATCTCAAAGTCCCTAGAGACCTGTAGATCCTGTGAAAACCTAACGTTAGCTTTGGTGGCAATATGCAGGTCCTTAAGAAAGTTAAAGATGCCGCTCTCCACCCCCATTGCCCTCATGGACTTCCACAGCTTGTCCCTGTTTACACAGTCAAACGCAGATGACAAGTCCATGAAGGCAAGGTGAATAGATCCGGTACGAGCAACTGTATACTTGCTCAGTATCATCGATAGATTAAGACACTGAGCAATAGTACAGCGTCCCGGCCGGAACCCATACTGGACATCCGACATGATCTTATGCCCGTCTGCCCAAGTTGATAGTCTCTTTAGGAGAGTACGACCTATCACTTCAACCACAGAGTCAATAAGCGAAATTGGTCTATAACAATGGGTACTATTTCTGTTAACCTTCTTAAAAACAGGGACTATGGTTGAAGATGCCCAAGACTTCGGGCAACCACTCTTTGCTGCTGCATTAAAAACTTTTTCTAGTATTGGTGCCCAGAAAGGAGGGTCTGCCTTGAATAGGTCTGGGGGGATCCTGTCTGGCCCTGGTGCTTTATTGTTGAATAGACCTGTGATGCCATCCAGGATCTCCCCCCTACCAAAAGTTAATACTGAATCCTTAGTGTTAGAAGGTGGTTCTGACACTATGGCCCGCCCGGATTTTTTGATTTTTGAGCACCTAATTGTTGAGCTTTTACTGTGGGGGAGCCTCATAAGTTGGGACTCACCCACAGTGAACTCAGGATGTAAGAGACTGCATGGGGATTTTACTGGTGTTCCCCTGGCTTGACCAGGCCACTGCGCAGCAGCTGGAATAAGGGACACCGGGCTGGTTACATGCAGACACATGTGTACATGCGTGTGCACACGTGTACGGGCTGCGCAGGGGAGATTCCCAGCGTGCGCAGTCCAGGAGCAGCTACAAAGTGAATGGTGTGGCAGGACTTATGCAGTATTGGATGGTGATATGGAATAGGCTTTATACGCTGGAAAGAAACATGCCAGGGAAAGTCAGTGTGTTTTACTGTGTTTTCACTTCATTATTTTCCTAAGGGAATGTGGGGCCCATGGCTAAATTACCTTCCACAAGGCCTACAGTTTCCAGACATGCACTAAAGTCCATTGTATTGGAGGTGAAAAGAAGTATTCTGCAGAGTCCAAAGTCATATTTGTACTGCTTTTGGGTCATCCAGAACTGTCATATTTCTGTGAGCCAGCCAGGACCAGACCCAGGCTGAGGGCTGACCTCAGCTGGATGGATTGATAACCTTTCTTCCACAAGCTAGGGCCTCCTCTCCACGAAGAGAAGATGGGAGGGGCTACAGGCTCATCCATCAGCAGCCGTCATTGGGTGCCAGGCACCAGGCTGCACCAAGGAGGGAAGGCAGCGTGGGCGCAAGGGGCTTCAGAGACACTGGATGACACAATTTTTAACAAACCCAGAGGCTGGACAAGAAGGAGGGAGCAGGGGCAGGGACGTGATGTGTCGCTGTTTGATAGGACCAACAGAGACTTCCTGCCAGCCCCCTACTCAATTTTTAAAAAGTGCCTGCACAGGAAGAGAAGCTCTCTGTGGTGTGTGCTCGGCTGAGGCTGAAGGTGCTGGAGCCTGGCGCAATGGGCAATTGGAAGGAGAGACCCCCTGACTGCCCCCAGGACCCTATCAGCACCAGAAGGAGAGCCCAGGACTGGTGCACAGAAACAGGGGCCTCTGCGCAGGGACAAGAGGAGCCCAGAAAGAGAGCCTGGCGAAAGGCTGGCGCAGGGAGCCAGTGAAGACAGCACACTGCTGAATCTACGCTCTCAGAGTCCCAGAGGGCAGAGGAGAGTGTTCCCAGTGGCGGGGGCTGGTAAAGAGGAGCATGAAGCGCCCCATAATGCGTCGCCAGGCATTTGGAAATCTGCCGTTTTGGTGCCTGGTGGCCCCCAGAGGAGGAGGTCACCCTCACGTGTGAAAAGGGGTGCAGGGGGGCTGCAGGAGCAGGTGCTGGGGGAGCTTTTGGATAGGCCCAGTCTTCCCCCCCCCCAGCACGAAGAAATCTGCCATTTTGGTGCCTGGTGGCCCCCAGAGGAGGGGGTCACCCTCACGTGTGAAAAGGGGTGCAGGGGGGCTGCAGGAGCACCGCAGTCACACCCAAAAAAAAAAAAAAAAAGAACAGTCCACCCCTAAGTTTCACGGGGCATCTGAAAGAATAACCTCTCAAGGGCTCAGCCAGCCTTTAACACCTTCTAGGCTGGAACTTATGTTCTACAGCTGAGGGTGTACTATGAAGTGCATCACGGAGTGAAGGGCTGAGTTGGGGGATGTCTGGAGAAGGGCATCCCCTGGAGGTGAAGTGGTGTAATTGCACCGAAATGCATTTACTATTGGTTATTTCTTTTTAGGTGGACTGAAAGTCACATGTGTAAAGTGAAGTACCTGTGTAAGGTGATGTTCAGCTAAATGGAGTTATGTTGCTGGACCTTCCTGCTAGGGGGTCTGGCTGTATTTGTGTAATCCCATGCTTTTACCTGTGATTCCTTTTAAAGTGAAGAGGCACACTGCAGGAGAAGTGTAGTTGCCAGGAGTACTTCTTTTGAAGGGACTGTAAGTCACATGTGTAAGGAGATGTCATAAGCCAAGTGGGGCTATGTTGCCAGACAGTCCTGCTAGGGTGTCTGGCTGTATATGCGCAATCCTGTGATTTCATCTGTGATGCCTTTAGGGGCTGTAATTGCAATGCATTCAAATGATCAACCAAGGTGATGAGTACTGTCATTCTAAAGTGTGCGTAAACATGGATTCTTGCTGCTGCGCTTAGGTGAAGACCCCAGACTGCTAGCCCTTAAGATATAGAGGTGCATACTTTATGGTCAGTAGGAGATGCTCAGTCAGGGTCATGTGTCACCAAGGCAGGTTTACCCCTTTTTAATGCTTGTTGAGGTAATGGGGTGGGTCGCCACTGGGATGGTGCCAGTGCGCAGGGCCCTCGCTCCAGGTTATGTTCAACTAACTGCATTGGGGGCAAGTTGATGTGCATACATGGGAGTGGTGGTACTAGACCCCACCCCCCCTGCGGGAGGAGTGGAGATGTTATGCAATGTCACAAAGTAATTCCAACAGCTTATGTATATTTGTAAATTGGTGCATAGTATTGAGTGGTGTGTGTGTTTAATAAATGTACTCTTACTTTTATAAAGCTAAGTACAGACTGGACAATCAATTATTGAGTGTTATTTCTGCGCACCTGTAATGGCGATTACTAGCCCACACTACCTCCCTTGAGTAAGCCTCAGACTGCTCTGCAACGCTACCCTCTGAGAGTCAGGCGCTACAATTGGGTGTTTGGTTCCCAGTGAAGGACAAATGTAGTCATGTTATTTGTGCAGGCCTCACAGATGCTGCCTCGTTTTCCAACATTGGTGTCTAGCGGCGGGAAACATAGTATCCCATTCTGGTGTGCATTTATAGCATTTGATAAGTCCAGTGTTGCCACACATTACCTATGCAGCAATGAGCAAATGGAAGAGCGCAAGGCTCTGAGAAAGGTTCAAAGTTTTGGTTATGTGAACTAAAGGTATGGGAAAGGAAAGCCCAGCGCCCATATGTGTCATGTGAAGTTATTATGGTTTAAATGTAAGCTGTATTGATATGACCGTGCTATGTTGATTATAATGTGCTAGCGGGATGGTGCTTTCCAGGAAATGATTGCATACAAATGTTCTAAGCCATATTGTACACCTTTGAACCCTAACACTACATACACTACACCTGCATGAGGAGGGTGTCTCCTCAAGAGATAGGGACAGCAACTGATACCTACATCACAGGTGGGGGTGTAGGGGTGGATTGACCTTCAAGGGGGACAGGAGAAGTAGGGGTCCTGGGAGGTTCCCGCGCTTTTTAAGGGCAGGGAGGGTTTCCACAGGAGGGGCCCCAGATATCCTTCCCCCACTGGAAGTTTCTTGCTAATGGCGCAGGCCAAAACCACTGGAAGGGTGGGGCAGGAGGTTTCTTTACCCCGGGTAGTAGCGCCCCAGGGGTTCCCATGGTGGGGGACCCCAAGAAACTTTTCCCACAGTGGGAGGAGGGTGTGGTAGAGTTGAGTGTCAGGCAGGTCCCCCAGGTTAACTGGTGGGGAGGTGAGCAACCCTGGGGTGGCCCCTGGTAGTGGGTGGCCCCCAAGGAGGGTAGTTCTTGAGTGATGGTGTGTAGTGGTAGCCCCTAGGTACCCTAGGTGGGCTAGGTAACTGACCCAGTGGAGATCTGAGTGGGGGCGATGTGCTCCCTAGTTTCCAGGGGAAGGGTTAGTGGTGGATCCTGTGGTGTCGGGGTCGGGTGGCCGGTGACCAGTCCGGTAGGTCCGGTGGGACTTGAACCCCAGGACCAGGAGCTGGTGGAGGGAACCTGAAGTGGTGGCTGGGGCGAGGCCTAGCCGGTAACCAGTCAGGTAGGTCCTGTGGGACTTGGACCCAAGGACCAGGAGCATGGGGGTGTTCCCCCAGCTGGAGGCAGGAGGTGGACTTCTGTCAGGTAGTACCACCCTGAACACAGGTGGGGCCTATCTTAAGTGAAAGGACCCTGTGTTTCGCGAAGGGGTGGTGCAGGCCTAGCCAGGATCTTTAGGGTCCCTGGCTGATGGAGGTAGTACCGCCCTGAAGCCAGGTGGGGCCTATCTTAAGTGAAGGGACCCTGTGTTTCGTGAAGGGGTGGTGCAGGCCTAGCCGGGATCTTTAGGGTCCCTGGCAGAGAGTGGTAGTACTACCCTGAAGGCAGGTGGGGCCTATCTTAAGTCAAGGGACCCTGCTCTTCATAAGGGGTGGTGCAGGCCATCCAGGGACCATGTAGGTCCCTGGGCGGTCTCCCAAGGCGCTGCAGGGAGACCGTGGAGAGCCATGAGAGGTGGGCCTGGGTCTAGCTAACTCGGGACCCACAGGCTCTCTAAGGGTACTCCGGGAGGAGAGCGCACCTCTTGGAGGGAAGGGTACATAGGCCCTGTTCTCGCAGCGGAGAACAAGGAAGGGGTCTAGGTTCCCGGGGTAGTTTCTGGGTGGAGCTACTGACGGGGGGAATGAGCTGTAGGATGTCTGATGAGGCACCCTCAGTGTTCCTCCCTGGCACTGCCAGTGTGGTGGTGAGGCCGGTCTGAGGTCCTATCAGGGAGCCAGGCCAGTGGCCAAAGGGTGCTTTTCTGTGTGGGGAAGCACAAGAGGCTGTGCTTTCTTTAGGGAAGACAGTCATCCCAAAAGGGTGGTGGCAGCAGAATGACCTCAGCGGCAGGCTGAGGGTGAGGGTCCAGAGAGATTGCATCTCTGGGGTGCAAGGACCAAATGGAGAGAGGGTACTGGTTGGAACAAACTCTGGAAGGGAGACCAGCTAGTGACCCAGGGGATGGGATTTAGACCTATCCCAGAAGACCGCATCGGTGCTGAGGCACTGGACCCTTGTCCGGAGAAGTGGTAGGCATAGTGTTGCATGCCCAAGGGCAAAGGTGAGCATAGTTAGGCTGAGTCCATGTAGACCATGAGTGACCTAGAGGTATCTAACCTAGAGCCTGGAGGGTTCTTAGGGTAGTCTGGGATCCCTGTCATGGGTGGAGATTTCATGGATGGGAGGAGTAGGTGGTCTAAGCGGATAACTGGTCAGTAAGGGGGGTCTGGTCAGAACCCCTTATAACTAGTTATCGCTCATTACGGGAAGTGTACCCATGTAGAGTGGCTACTTCTTCCCTGTAGGAATCAGCTGGGCGCGGCGTGTGTTAGAAGGTGGTTCTGACACTATGGGCCGCCCGGATGTTTTGATTTTTGAGCACCTAATTGTTGAGCTTTTACTGTGGGGGAGCCTCATAAGTTGGGACTCACCCACAGTAAACTCAGGATGTAAGAGACTGCATGGGGATTTTACTGGTGTTCCCCTGGCTTGACCAGGCCACTGCGCAGCAGCTGGAGTAAGGGACACCGGGCTGGTTACATGCAGACACATGTGTACATGCGTGTGCACACGTGTACGGGCTGCGCAGGGGAGATTCCTAGCGTGCGCAGTCCAGGAGCAGCTACAAAGTGAATGGTGTGGCAGGACTTATGCAGTACTGGATGGTGATATGTAATAGGCTTTATACGCTGGAAAGAAACATGCCAGGGAAAGTCAGTGTGTTTTACTGTGTTTTCACTTCATTATTTCCCTAAGGGAATGTGGGGCCCATGGCTAAATTAACTTCCACAAGGCCTACAGTTTCCAGACATGGTATCCCCGCTTTTGTTAGGGTTAGTCACCTGAAGGCAATCAAACATATATTTAAAATGAGCTACCCACTCCTTCGCTGTAATGTGTGAATCTAGCCCCCCCCCTTCCTTGTCAAAAAGGGGCCTATTCACTTCCAGCTCTTCTTGAGAGTGCTAGAATCGATCAGCTCCCTCCAAGCTTCCTCCTTCAAACTACCATTTCGCTTGACCAGTGCTGCCTTATAATCCTTTAGACAAGCACATACCTCGGACTGGATTCTTGGTTTGGCTGATAGAGCTTCCCTCAGCCTTTTTGCTGCTTTGGAGCAGTGGGAGTCGAACCATCTGGGACCATGTACAACATTTCTGCTAGCTGGGCCGATTAAAATTTCACCAACTTTTCGCACCAACGACTCATAAGCACAGAGAACCTGACTAGAGGGGGCACCCTCCACAGTGCACAATAATACTTAATGGGCGCAGGATGTTTTTACTTCATTATAAAATTTGTCAGGGGACACCTGAGACCACTTTAATCTACGCTTGCCATCCGTCGCTCTCAAGGCTCCCCTGGATAAAACAACCCCTGTCTTGGCTAATAGTGGGCCCGTTATGTGAACTGTTATTGGGTTATGATCACTGAATTCGCTCTCCACAATATCAAAGCCATGGAAAGAGAATTGCAATGAGGAGGAAATTAGAATAAAGTCGATAAATGACCCCCTACCGTGCCCTTTAAAGGTTGGCACGGAAAACATAGAGTGTGGGTCAGTTAAAGACATTAAAGCCACCAAATTCAAATCATTCACCATATTGTTCAGCAGTTCCCCCTGGATCTGGTGTTCAAAGTGAAAACCCCTTATACATGGGCAGCCCAGCTCAGAGGTACAAGACAATGTTGGGTTACCACAGGGGTGTATATTAAAATTCCCAGAAACCAGGAGGTTGTGTAAACAAACAGGTCACAGTCAACTGACCAGGTTTCCTGAAGGCTAATTACCGAAAACTGCCTTGTGTATTGTACCCATAGAGGGTCATGAAGGTTATTTGCCAATCCAGGGATATTCCAAGATAAGAAGTTGTTAGGTCTAACATCTAAAGGCCTTGAAGCCAGCTCCATTGGGGACTCAGAGGGAACTACCAGGTCCAGCTCAGGGGTTAGACAATCACAATCCTCCAGACCAGTTAAAACAGCAAATCGGTTGTTAGATGTCTTAAAAAGGTCAGTACCGATCTGCAAATCTAATTCCAAGGGTGGGTGAACCCTGGGAATTGGCTGTTGCCTAGATGCTGGTCTATTTGACCACCCACCTCCGAGAAATACTCTGGGGACATTTTCAATCATGACCCTGGGCGGACCTGGCTTGTAGAAGTAACCCAAAGGTAAAGCCCTAATGCCCGATCCCTGTAAGGGCAAGCGGCCGTAATCCCCAGTTAAGATACGGCCAGCAATATATGGGTTATCGAAATTTATAATCACGCAATCGCCAGAGCCCATTTTGCGTGTACTCCCTATCCAGCTGACCCTGCGAGCCATAAGGATATTTCTAATCAGCCCAACCCCTAGGGGAGTGTTGTGATTAAACCAGTGAGTAACTTTGTTTAACAACTGCCCATTATCTTCTTTAACTCCTTTAGGGAGAGAAGGAACACTCTCCAGAACCACTACCTATGGGATAGATTTAGGTGGAAGGTCAATAACAGGGAGACTTATTAGCTGTGTGTCCCTTTCCTCTGGCCTCCTTGCCTTTTGAGCCACAGATGATCCTGCTCTAGTGGGGGACTTGCATGAAATTTCTGGGATATATATCCTGTCAGTTCTAATGGTTCTGGAGCTACTTTTGTCTCCCAACTCACTGTTCACTGCAGGCCTCTCCACTGAGCCAACCCCTCCTCCATTACCCCCAGTGGGAATGGGGTATTTACTAGTGTTTGTGCTAACTAAAACTGTGTCCGGCGAGTTGCAGCCCACCAACCCTTCTAATTTTAGCAACCTGTCTTCTACTGAACCAATTTTTTGAAAGATTGTATCTAATAAAGTGGACATCATACTTTCCAACCTGCCCCAAAAGTTTACCTCTTGTGTGCTATCGATGGGTTGGCCCGACAATATCTGGTTCATCTGAATAGGGGGACCCTCTACAAATATTCGTGGTGGGTGCATCTATTGTCTTCCTCCCGATGTGCCCTGGGCGGATTTGTTTAGATTGGTTAAGCCCCGCTTCTTCCCTTTTACAGTCGGCGGATTGATGGTACCAGTTAACTTGAGTTTTGTCTTCTGCCCTCTAGTTGTGGTTTTGGATTTAACAGGACTTGGTTCTTGTTCCAGAGATGAGCAAGAGACCGGGGGCATATTATCAAGACAGGCGATTAAATTATCGCCGCTTTAGCGGCAGAAAACTGCGGCTATAACGGCGATAATGGGCTTGATAATATGCTCTATAGAATTCCTATTGAAGCTCAGGTTAGATGTCCTTCACATCTAACAGGTTTGGCTTCTGCCTGTTCATGTTGATTAACTCAGTAAACACTGAAATAATTTATGTGTACAAATCAGTCAGTCAAGAGGATGGTAAAGAGGCCATGCACCAGTGGAGGGAGAAACACAAGAACAAGGAAAGCCATTTAATAAGAAGCAGGCAAATGCGAGTGACAAAGCCAACTAATTGTAGGCCGTGAGTACCTGTAAATTCTTGGTTAGCCCACAATAGTATTTTTTGCAACAATACAGCTTGCGCTATGTTGTAGGTTCGACCTAAAAAAAAACATTCAGTCCTAGGGGGCCCTCTTTTTCTGTCCTCCGCTGGTAGAATAAAAAACTCTATACCTGCACACCTTTACAAGCCAGCTCAGCTAATGCCCTTTCACAGGAAGTCCCCTTTGTGACACAGGCGAAGCGATATCGGTGGATACTATTTGTTATCAATGTGTTCCAGGTTCTTAGGTACTATTTCATTCCAATGGAAGTATTTTATTGCTTATGGCCCTGTGAAATGGTGTTATGTAAACTTTTAAATAAACAATCCTGTTGATTTTTATTATGATTTGTCCAGTAAAGCTCTATTTAAGAACGTCTCAAGGACTGGATTCCATTTAATATGTTTTAGGCTATATGCTTTGCTACACAGGCTAAACCCCTCTTAAAAGTTTCTTAGACACTCTTCTCAAGCCCTGCCCATTTTAGGACCCCTTTCTCTTTCATCTCATATAGCTCAGTTTTACTACATCATATAGGTGGTGAAAGTACATCAAGCTCGGGAATTCAATTACTGCTCCTATGGTATAATATCAATATCAATCCGGCCGGAAAAACTACGAGCCGTACGCGTGTTTTCCAACCTACTCGTACAGCTGTACGAGCGAGCATGTACGATGCGAGCTGCGTGAAATTCACCGACCGAGTCGTTTCCGGGTCCAAACCGCTCCGTACGTCTCGGCCATAAGATAACCGTGGCGTGCAATGGATGCGATTTACGACCGAGCCAGCACGATGCACGCGTCGGACAGCTGGTGTGCGCCTGAGTGTCCGGCTCGCAAAACGTCTGGGAAGTTGCCTCTGTCGGTCCGCGTCGGACCCCCTGTCACCCGCAGCCCTACGACTCGGACACAGGGGGAGACCCAAGGGTCTCCCCAACACAGGCATGTACGGTGCAAATGGCACCGACACGTACCCACTGTAGGGGGCGCCCTTGTGCAAGACGTACCCATTCAGTCCATGGGAGCCCATGTACGAGTCGTACGACCGGCTCCCATTGATTTCTTTGGGAGTCCGACCGAACCGAGTCCGGCAGCATACGGCCGCACTGTACTCGCTCGGTCGGACTGCAGGACTCCGGCTCGGTCGGAGAGCTTTCCGACCCAGATCGGAATCGACCCCAAAAAGTTAAAACGTAAAATTTGGAGGAATACAATTTGCTATTCCCAGTCCAACAATAAGCAACAGTAGGCAACATGTTGGAATTTGGGGGTGGGAAATTACTATTCCCACGCCAACCTTAGCAACAGTGGGGGAAGTGTTAGACTTTGGAGGGATCAGATTTAATATTCCTTCTCCAGCCTTAGCAACAGTAGGAAAAGTGTTGGATTTTGAGTGGTGGGTTTATTACTACCACTCTAACCTAAGCAGCAGGAGGAAAGTGTTGGGAAGAAAGATAAAATAATTAATATAAAATATTTTTTTTTAAGTCATAAACAATATTATCAGAAAAACATAGAATAAAAATATAAGAAAAATTCTAATTACTTTTTTTAACCAATTTTCATAAACACCCACATATTTATAAAATGTACTTAAACAAATAATTTAAAAAAATGCACTTATTAAAAAAACTAACCAATTTAAGCTTTATTTACCAATTAACCCTCCCAATATATGTAGTGGAAGAGGTGTGGCGCAGCGACCAGGGCAACTAACGCTGGAACCCGGGGGCTCACAGTTCGATCCCCAGTGCCGGCGGCAGATCAGCCCAGCACCATGTGACTCTGGGCAATAGCTCGCTTAATCTTCCCGAGGGCCCCCAGCACCTTGACACCTTCAGGCAATTGTTTGCGCTTTACAAATACTGGACATTTACATATCATAGTAAAAACACGTACTCACCTACAATCCAAACACCGCAGCAAAAATTTTAAGAAAATGAAATAAATCACTACAAATAAAAAAAATTACAAAAATGCTAACTATAAAGAAAATGATGTAACATTAAAATAAAGTAAGCCAATTAATTAAAGCAATTAAATAATTTGCATAACTAATAATTTAATCAACCAATTACAGTAACAGCATAATTACAAAAATAGTAATTAAATAATTGATTAGTTAGTTAATTTACATAATTAATAATCTAATTAACAAATGTATTCTTACATTGAAAAAAATGATAAAAGATATATTTAGAAACACTTCACACTCTACAACATAACAAACAACAATATTTTGGGAGGAAAAAAAACACAAAAACAACACTTCACAAATATTACCAAACGAAGAAAAAACAAGAGAAAAATACAATTAACAATGATATTTTAAAAATGTATAACATAAAATCATGAAACATTACAAATGATAAAATTCCATATGATATAAAATTGTCAATAATATTTTTGAAAACAATATTAAACACTTAAATACACAATAGTCATATCTGCAATATTCTGCCTCACGAGATTCTTGTCATCGCGATATTTATTACATGGCATTAAGGCTGTGCACCTAATTACTGCTACAAGGTATTACCTCCGGAATTTGGGGCGAGTCTGAATGAAGCAGTTAGTGGTTAAAGAGCAGGTCGGGAGAATCTATTGTTCCTTAGTGCGAGCAGTCATGCACAGGAGCCGGTGACATATTGCTACTGCAAGCCTATCACATCCGGCACCAGGAGAGACATCACTCACCGCCCCTAATAAGACATAAGCGTGCAGGCCGTCCTCCCTCCCTCCGAGAGACATTGCTCGCAGCCACTATTAACATAAAACCAGCATGAGGTGACATCTTCATCCTGTAAGAGACATGGCTCAGAGTGCCGCTTAACCTTAATCTGAGGAGGGGAGGGGAGAGGGTGATCAGGTATGGGTGCACGTGTGAGCTATTCTTGAGGGAGGGGATTTCTTACAGCTCCCACTGCAGTATGAATCGCCTCCAGCCGCAAATTGAGGGTGTGGATTCGACAGTGAATCTCGGCTTCTCATAATACGCAGGTGTGTCAAATCCCCACATTGTTCACACCCTATCAGCATTATAGGCCCCCAGGCAAATCAGAGCACTGGGCCCTGCCTACACAACCACTCACAGGTCTACAAACGTTTAACGGAAAATGAGTGTTAAATTCTGGTCTGCATGGGGCTGCTATGCTCGTTGGGCCCCTGGACAAATGACCAGTGCACCCATGCGTTAAGACGGCACTGAACCTAGTATATGTGATCAAGCGTAATCAACACGTGAGAGGAGTATACACTGCAGTACTTATCAAAACGTGGCCTCTCTGCTGGGACTGTTCAAATACGTTACTATTCTGGGGTGAAGAGGCAAGGTTTAGTGGGAGAAGAATGGATGAGACCATGTGTATAGTGCTGGAATTGGTATGTATATGCACACATGTATATGTACGCAAGTGTGCACATATATATTTGTGTACGTTTATGTATGTGAGCATGTTGTGCATATATATATATATATATATATATATAGATGTATGTATGTTTCTA
This sequence comes from Triturus cristatus, assembly GCF_964204655.1. Classification (NCBI taxonomy): domain Eukaryota; kingdom Metazoa; phylum Chordata; class Amphibia; order Caudata; family Salamandridae; genus Triturus; species Triturus cristatus. Next base: position 22,138,898 of record NC_140586.1, read on the forward strand.
CACATGTATTTACATACCTGAGCGTATGTTTAAATATGTAGGAATGTGCTGAGAGTGATGACGCATAAACATATAAAGCCCAGTTGGACAGCAAAGGTTTGCCGTCCATCATGAAATGCTCTTGGCGGTGGGATGGCCCTGGAGGAGTACAGGGTTCCAAGCCCTCTCCATGTGTGCTTTCTGGATCTCGAATCCTTCCTCTCACTGATCAGCCTTTGCACTCTCACTCCTGCAGAGTAGAAAGGAGCTAAAGACTCAGGGGCATATTATCAAGAAACGGCGTTAAAATTATCGCCGCTTTAGCAGCAGAAAACTGCTGCTAAAGCGGCGCTAATGGGCGTGATAATATGCCCTAGAGAATTCCCATAGAAGCCCATGTTCTGGTGTCAACATGGGCTTCTACTGGAATTCTCTGCGGCATATTATCAAGCCCATTATCTCTGCTCTAGCGGCAGTTTTCTGCCGCGATAATGTTAACGCCGTGCTTGATAATATGCCCCTCACTTCTTCTGCGAGTCCTCCCAGCAAGGAAGGACCAGACCTGCTCCTCAGGCTTGTACTGTGGAATATTGAGATACACCCAGAGGCGTGGCTTGGGTTGCCAGCACCCGGGGCAAGGCAAGTATCCTTCCATTTTTCTTTTAAAGTTTTGCAACTCTAAGAATGCCCCTAAGAATATTGCGCCTGGAGCAACCGCCCTTCTGCCCTCCCACGCTACACCATTGCACATACCTATGTACATGCATAAGTAGTGACCGATTCAGCGATGTGTTCAGTTGGAGAGAGAGAGAGAAACGTGTTATTTGGTTGAAGGTCAAGGAGCTGTTCTTGTCCACGGTACACGAGGCGCTTAGATGCATGAGATCCCGTGCACGCGGGGGAACAGTAGGCCACATTTTTTCAGCAGTGCAATGGAGCTTTTAAGGCATATCCCTAAAGCAGCACTAATGACTAATCTAGTCCACTCCCCCCTTAACCTAACCCCACCTCTGCATCCCCTCCCCTACCCATCTGCTACTCTCCTCTCTCACCCTCCACTATAACTCCTACTGCTCTCTCCTGCCCTTTTCTAATCTTGCTTCTCGCTTCACTCTTCACCCATATGCACACAAACAAGGTACTTTATACACCTTCCTCAGTAATCAACTCCACTCTCTTACCATACAAACATTAGACAACCCTACCTCATCTTTATAAACAGCTACACGTATACCTCCCCTCTACCTCTGCATGAAACCCATTTATTATGGGATATAAAGTTGTTTTTATGTGGATTGCCGATACCATCCACCCTATGGTTTGCTTTCTGTGTATTTTCTCAGCTGTATCTTACTGTTTCTACAAAATCCTAATAAAAACTTTCTGAAATAAAAAAAAATGCAAGTAAGGATAGTTTGATCATCGAGACTTAAATGCTATTGGACTGTGTGTGATCATAAAGTAAAACAACTCAAAATCTGTAAGGGAAAAATAATGACAAAGCCCAAGTGCACAGGAAGCTGAAACAAATACCCCTGATTGGGGAGATTTAGAACTGCAAGTGGGTGATATTTCCACTGCCATGAACGCAGGTCTGAGAGGCAAATCTAATGGGAGTTTGTGTACTATATAAATAAGAGTAATATAACAATAGTAAGAAATTGTTGTTAGATCCAGGTCCAAGATACCGTCAGTCAAACTAGAGGTGGGGGAGCCAACAAATTAACATGGAGAGTCGAGCCAGGGTATAGCTTGGCTTCAAGAGCGTGCGCGCGAGCAGAGCTTCGAAAATGATTGGCTCGTGAAGCAAGCAACAGACATTTAAAATATGAGAAAGTCTCCCCCACCCTTTATCAATGCAAATATTGGGCACTACATAGAGTATACTGGACCCCTTGGAAACTATCCAAATTAGGGATTTTGGATCCAGACAAATGCTGGAAATGCCAAGACTCACTGGGAACCCTCCGTCACATGCTTTTCCACTGCAAAAAAAATCACTCTTTCTGGAATGAGGTTCAAAACATAATTAGCGCTGTTCTCAATATTAACATTTCCCTGAAAGTCTACACAGTGACTTTAGGCCCTTGGATGAGGGTAAAGATGATGAGATGCACTCCTGCTTTATTCATGATTAAACCAATCTTCTTTCATTCCACTTTTAAAGGCGTGCAAAACTCGTGCCGTGCTTCGTCTCGTTGCGCGTGCAATATACAAAGCGACATTGGGAAACTCCTGAGATTCCACAGAGCTGCACTGCCATGTCATCATTTGAATCAAATGAATTAAATTCTTATGCTTTACTCTTTGCTTGTTTCTTCAACTTTAAATCTTCAATTTTAAATCATTTTCTTTCTACCTGTATTTGAGTTCAATTCATTTTAATCAATTGTAATTGTAATTCCACCGATATTAAAAAAAGGTTTCAGGAGTCCGCAGTGGGTTCCACATGCCATGGTTTATTTACATCAACCCAATGCATTTCGGGAATTGCTTCCCTTCGTCAGGGGTATCTACAAATACAAACACAAACGTATTTCAATGATCTTTTGCAACTTAATATGACATTCCACATTTATTAAAAAACAATTCTACTATGATCTACCAAACATCTATTTTTCTGTGAACGTTAATCGTGATGATTATAATCAACGATTATAAACCAAAATATATCGTCCCGTCCCTAGCGCATACTGCTTCCTGGTACCCCTTCCCTATTCTCCCATGCTTAACTTGACATTGAGTTTTGAAAAAACATTCTATTGCTTCATATAGCACTCAAAATCGCTATTTTAATCAAAAAAGTTTCACAAATACTAGTCACTTCAAACGTACCATAACATGCTGGTTACTCCAAATAAAATCATTAGATCTTCCTAACGTTCTTTCTCTTAGCGTATAACGACGCGTGTCCACTTGAATCAATTTCAGCTAAACTTTATGTCTGTAACCGCTCTTTTCTAGTCCTACCCTTGTTACCTCAATGTGATTCGCAGCACCTGTATGTGAAACGGCTTTTCGCTACCATAGAAAACGGACTTGGTGCGCTGTGCTTTAGAAGTTAGTATTTACAACTATACTACTACATGTCCCAGGATACAATATGATTTCTGCTTCGTTGCCTACCATGTTTCAAAATATCCACGTTCACCCGACTGTAGAATTGCAAACCATGATTGTCATTAAAACTGTTCATAATGCGTTACAATCCTCTTTTTTTATGCTAATACATGAAATACTTTAGTCTGTAATAGTTCCACATGGAAGGCACAGGAGCCGGGTTGCCTTCCATGTGGAACTATTACGGACTAAAGTATTTCATGTATTAGCATAAAAAAAGAGGATTGTAACGCATTATGAACAGTTTTAATGACAATCATGGTTTGCAATTCTACAGTCGGGGGAACGTGGATATTTTGAAACATGGTAGGCAACGAAGCAGAAATCATATTGTATCCTGGGACATGTAGTAGTATAGTTGTAAATACTAACTTCTAAAGCACAGCGCACCAAGTCCGTTTTCTATGGTAGCGAAAAGCCGTTTCACATACAGGTGCTGCGAATCACATTGAGGTAACAAGGGTAGGACTAGAAAAGAGCGGTTACAGACATAAAGTTTAGCTGAAATTGATTCAAGTGGACACGCGTCGTTATACGCTAAGAGAAAGAACGTTAGGAAGATCTAATGATGTTATGGTACGTTTGAAGTGACTAGTATTTGTGAAACTTTTTTGATTAAAATAGCGATTTTGAGTGCTATATGAAGCAATAGAATGTTTTTTCAAAACTCAATGTCAAGTTAAGCATGGGAGAATAGGGAAGGGGTACCAGGAAGCAGTATGCGCTAGGGACGGGACGATATATTTTGGTTTATAATCGTTGATTATAATCATCACGATTAACGTTCACAGAAAAATAGATGTTTGGTAGATCATAGTAGAATTGTTTTTTAATAAATGTGGAATGTCATATTAAGTTGCAAAAGATCATTGAAATACGTTTGTGTTTGTATTTGTAGATACCCCTGACGAAGGGAAGCAATTCCCGAAATGCATTGGGTTGATGTAAATAAACCATGGCATGTGGAACCCACTGCGGACTCCTGAAACCTTTTTTTAATATCGGTGGAATTACAATTACAATTGATTAAAATGAATTGAACTCAAATACAGGTAGAAAGAAAATGATTTAAAATTGAAGATTTAAAGTTGAAGAAACAAGCAAAGAGTAAAGCATAAGAATTTAATTCATTTGATTCAAATGATGACATGGCAGTGCAGCTCTGTGGAATTTCAGGAGTTTCCCAATGTCGCTTTGTATATTGCACGCGCAACGAGACGAAGCGCGGCACGAGTTTTGCACGCCTTTAAAAGTGGAATGAAAGAAGATTGGTTTAATCATGAATAAAGCAGGAGTGCATCTCATCATCTTTACCCTCATTTGAATGAATTTGTTCGTCTCAAATGAGATAGCACCCATCAGCAATACAAAGTCGAAAGAAAGTTACAAATTGATCAAAAAGAACATGTCTAAAGAATACATGAAGGTTTAAGGGAATAGATGATGAAAAGGCACAGGAGCCGGGTTGCCTTCCATGTGGAACTATTACGGACTAAAGTATTTCATGTATTAGCATAAAAAAAGAGGATTGTAACGCATTATGAACAGTTTTAATGACAATCATGGTTTGCAATTCTACAGTCGGGTGAACGTGGATATTTTGAAACATGGTAGGCAACGAAGCAGAAATCATATTGTATCCTGGGACATGTAGTAGTATAGTTGTAAATACTAACTTCTAAAGCACAGCGTACCAAGTCCGTTTTCTATGGTAGCGAAAAGCCGTTTCACATACAGGTGCTGCGAATCACATTGAGGTAACAAGGGTAGGACTAGAAAAGAGCGGTTACAGACATAAAGTTTAGCTGAAATTGATTCAAGTGGACACGCGTCGTTATACGCTAAGAGAAAGAACGTTAGGAAGATCTAATGATTTTATTTGGAGTAACCAGCATGTTATGGTACGTTTGAAGTGACTAGTATTTGTGAAACTTTTTTGATTAAAATAGCGATTTTGAGTGCTATATGAAGCAATAGAATGTTTTTTCAAAACTCAATGTCAAGTTAAGCATGGGAGAATAGGGAAGGGGTACCAGGAAGCAGTATGCGCTAGGGACGGGACGATATATTTTGGTTTATAATCGTTGATTATAATCATCACGATTAACGTTCACAGAAAAATAGATGTTTGGTAGATCATAGTAGAATTGTTTTTTAATAAATGTGGAATGTCATATTAAGTTGCAAAAGATCATTGAAATACGTTTGTGTTTGTATTTGTAGATACCCCTGACGAAGGGAAGCAATTCCCGAAATGCATTGGGTTGATGTAAATAAACCATGGCATGTGGAACCCACTGCGGACTCCTGAAACCTTTTTTTAATATCGGTGGAATTACAATTACAATTGATTAAAATGAATTGAACTCAAATACAGGTAGAAAGAAAATGATTTAAAATTGAAGATTTAAAGTTGAAGAAACAAGCAAAGAGTAAAGCATAAGAATTTAATTCATTTGATTCAAATGATGACATGGCAGTGCAGCTCTGTGGAATCTCAGGAGTTTCCCAATGTCGCTTTAGGCCCTTGGACCCATTCACCTGACCTGAAACTAGATACAATAGACATAAGTCTCATGGGCCTTCTACTAACTATAAGAATCAAGAATATCCTTTGCGAATGGAAGTTATTCCAGAACCTACCACATCATACGTGGTGGGCGTGGGTCTGTTTCACAAGAAGCACGGATAATACCCTTACAAATAACAATTTCAATTGTCAAACATCACAGAAACTATGGAACAAACTAGACTTATACTTACAAAAAATTAACCCCCCATGAGCTCACACACATTAGAGCCCCAATCCATAAAATAAGAATAATCCACCTCTTTTCTCTCACAACGGTAATTTTACCTACAATCACATCAATAACAAGATGGCTGCCGCAATGTGAGCTCCGCGTGTGGGGACCGATTTTATCGCCAAATTTCAGCTAATTACAGCTGTATTTATTTTAAAACGTTCCTGGCAGCTCTGTGAAGCCTACCTGCGGCTGTAAAGGCGTTTTTATGGTGCTGAAGACATCAGGAGCAGTGTTCTGTGTCCTCTGGTGGCTGTTTGGAGCTTCTCATAAGGTACTGCCCAGATTCTCTGTCAGGGGGGCGGAGCAAGCTCTCAGGAAAGGGCCTGGCTTTGGCCTAACCACTCCCACAGCCCATTTTAGCTGCTGCACCAGCCTATTCTCTGCTGCATTTTCTGCATTTATCCTCTTTTTTTGTGCTTTGGAGTTATTTATATCTTCATTTCATTTAGAAAACGAAAAAGGAGAATAAAAATGCACAAAATACCAATAATAAAAGGAAACAACAGATTTCTCCTCCTCCTGTTGAGTCTAAAGTGGTGGAATCAAGTGAACCCTCTTTGTCCTCAATTCTCGACGAACTTCATGCTCTACGTGCCAATACTGATAATATTGTGTCAGAAATAAAAAGTCTGCGTAAAGATATGGCTAGCATGTCGATGAGGGTCTCGGATAACTCCATTAAAATACAGGATAACAAAGTTAAAATCGACGCTTTTACACCTCTTGTGGCTAAAATCTGCCCTATCTCTGCTCAAATGTTAGATATGGAAAATCGTAACAGGCAATACAATTTACGTATTTTTAATTGGCCAGAAGATGTTGAAGGCTCCAATTGCAGATTATACCTGGAGAATTTGATTCCTGGACTTTTAAATGTTACATCTCCCGAAAAATTTGAAATAGATAAAGTGCATAGGATTCCATCCCATCGCAATCCTCATCATACCAAGCCACGACAAATGAATTTCAAGGTCCTTCGTCATTATCATTTGGTTTTGATAAGGAAAGCGGCACGTGAAATTCCATCCTTATTGGTTAATGGCAATAACATTTTTATCCATCAAGACTTCGCCAAAGAGACAGTTAAAATTCGCAAGGAATTCTCTGATTTGCGTCCTCAACTGCGTAGTCTTGGATTTAAGTATGGCTTATTTGATCCTTCAACGATGCGCATCTGGTGAGACAATTTTTCTAAGTCCTTTCAACACCCTGAGGATTTAAAATCATTTCTGGATCAGCAGTCACATCATTCGCAGCATTCGATGGATACGCATGACTCTGCTACTTGAATATCATTTTAGCTGATATTTCTGAATAATTTTGTCACTCTCTAAATGCTGGGCTCCAATGGTTTGGTCATGCTTGTTAAGTGCGTGTGCGTTTCACATTTGTTATTGATGTTTCTCTGTGTTTGTCATTTTTGTTGTCGTCTTTTGAATCTTGGTCTGTTTTTTTATTTTCCTACTCTTTCCTTTTCGCCTGTTCTAGAGCTACTATTCTTCATATTCTTTCCTTACAATTTACTGTCCTCTTCTTGACATGTTTTCTCTTTCTCTTTTATCATGGCTATTGTCCATAACATTAAAGTAGTTTCGTTAAATGTTAAAGGTTTACGTCATCCAGTTAAACGTAAAAAAAATTAAAACTATTTAGGTAGTTGCAAAGCGGATATTTGTTTTTTACAGGAAAACCATATTGATGACAACATTTTAGATTATATGAAAAACAGTGAGTTGATAATATTGTCTCCTCTCCTGCAGCTGGCAAAAAAATGGTGTGGCTATTCTTTTTTCAAAAAAATTACATTGCCACATTTTGAGTAAATTCTCAGATACTGATGGAAGATATGTCATAGTTAAAATTAAAGTTCATGATTCAGTTATGTTTTTATTCAATGTTTATGGTCCTACTGCGGATGATCCTGCTTTTTGGTCTACCCTCACAACTGAAGTTTTAAAGTTGGTAAAAGTTCCTCTAATTGTTGGAGGTGATTTTAATGTTATATTTGATCCTTTAATAGATAAATTATCCCTTACTAAATTTCGTCCTCCTAAGGTTTTTTATGCTTTTAAATCATTTATTCAAACCACACAGTTAGTTGATATTTGGCGACTACACTTCCCTACAGAAAAAAGTTTTACATTCTTCTCTAACCCACATAATTCTCATTCTAGGCTTGACTATTTATTAGTCACTAAGCAATTAATTAACTCCATCGTTAGTCCTATGATTGATAACATTGCTTTGATTTCTCTTGTTTTGAATTTAAATTCTTCCTTTACAAAGCAATCTAGATGGCGAATGAATACTGACATTGTTCTTAATGAACGTAATAAGACTAAGCTCTTAAATGCCATTCAGGACTACTTCCTTCTTAACCCTGAAGGCTCTACCTCTATGGTTAATAGATGGGACACTTTTAAAGTATATATGAGAGGTGTAACTATTTCTCTTACGGCCCACGAAAATAAAACCTTTAATGGAAATATTAAAAATTTGTAAAAGCAAATTGCAACATTTTAGAGACTGTTTATTACGTCTAATGACTCTCAATATTGAATCAAATTACAAAAACTTTGATAAGAGTTTAACTCAATCCTTAGCAAAAGAGCTGGTATTCAGATTTATAATTTTAAAGCCAGGTATCATTTCAATGCCAACAGGTCCGGCAGACTTTTACCCAATTATTTGCGTATAAAAAAAGATAAAGCTCAAATCAATTCAATCTATGGCTCTAATGGTAAAATTGCTTTCTCCCACTATGATATCGTTAATGAGGTTTTAGATTTTTACTCTACCCTCTATAAACCCAATTTTGATGATACGTCCTTGATTGATTCATTTTTAACTAAGTGTGGTTTACTCAAGATTTCACAATCAGATAAAAGTGGACTTGACTCTCCCATTACTCAAGATGAAATTATATCAGCCATAAAATCTCTTTAAAAAAATACGTCTCTAGGTCCCGATGGTATTCCTGCTGAGTTTTACAAAGAATTTCAATTACCGCTTATTCCTTATTTATTTAAACTTTTTTCCGTTTTTGGTTCTACAGGAATTACCTCAGGTTCTTTTACTGCGGCTTTAATTATTGTACTACCCAAACCTGATAAGAATCCCACACTTGTATCAAATTATCGCCCTATCTCTTTAATTAATCAAGATTGTAAACTATATGCTAAAATACTTGCTTCTAGATTATCCCCTGTGTTAGATTCTATTATTCATCCAGACCAATCTGGTTTTATGAAGAATAGATATTCTGCTAACAATACAAGAACTCTGCTACATGTCATTGAACAAGCTTCCACTTCATCTTTACCATTGGGAATTCTCGCATTAGATGCTGAGAAAGCTTTTGATAAAATTCACTGGCAATTTTTATTCCAAACATTAGTATCATTTAATTTTGGTGACACATTTATTCGCATGATTGCTGCTCTGTATTCTGCCCCTACTGCTCGTTTATTTATCAATGGCCAAATTTCAAACCAATTTTCCCTATTGAGAGGTACAAGACAAGGTTGTCCTCTCTCCCCACTATTGTTTTTTATAGGTATTGAACCTTTACTTACTTCTATAAGAAATTGTGTTATTATTAAAGGAATCAATATTAAGGATGTCAATATTAAAACCTTAGCTTATGCTGATGATATACTTTTATTTATTAGTGATCCTTTATACTCATTCCCTCCCTTATTAGAGATTAGTTCGAAGTACTCCACAGTGTCTGGCTATAAATTGAATACTAATAAAACTGTTTTTTTCCCTTAAATGTTTATTGTACTCCTGATATGTTAACTATCAGTAAAATCATTTGGAAAAAGGATAAATTGAAGTATCTGGGTATTCTATTCTCTTCATCCATAAAGTCTACAATAACATTGAACTGTGACGTCATCTTAAATTATATTACAGACAAAACATCCAAATGGTCTTCACTTCACCTTTCATGGTGGGGAAGAATGGATTCTATTAAAATGACTATTGCTCCTAAAATCTTTTACACCCTGGCCATGCTGCCTATTCAATTTTCATAAAAATTTTACAAAAATGTTGATAAACTTATCACCTCGTATTAGTTACATAAAACTAAAAATGCCCAAATGTAATGCTGGTTTTGGTTTACCTGACTTTTATCTGTATCACAAAGCTTTTATTTTAAAACATAGTTCCATATGGTTTAACCATTCCTCTTTAAATAATCCACCTAAATGGCTTCTTATTGAGAAATCAATAGTTGCTCCATTTCCATTACCCACGTTGCTAACCATATCTAATAAATCACAATTTTTTCATAAATCTGGTATTCTTAAATCCACTAAATTGATTTATAATGATTTAGACTCAATTTTTCAACCTCCCACGCTTAATACAGATGTTACATGTTATTATGGCATAGCACAGTCATTTAATTAAATTGAAATATAAGTTTTTGGTATTCATGGATTAATGCTGGTATTTTTTTATCTTAAAGATGTCTATTCCAACAATGCATTTATTTCATTTGATGCTCTACAAACAAAATTTAGTTTACCTCAGTCTGATATTACCAAATATGAATATTTATGCAATTCAATTTTAGATTCATTTCCTCAAGTTATTCCTTCTAATGTTAAAGCTGACTTATTAATTTATATTCAAACTGTTTCCACTTCATCTCATGGTGTTTCTATTTTATATTAAAAAAATCTAATTCTCTAGGAAACAACATCAATATGATTTCAGTGTTTTGGAATAATGAACTTTCACTTTCCTTATCTGTTGATCTATGGAAAGATATTTTGCTTAGCAATATTTCTGGTTGGTTACCTGTCTCACTTTATCAGACTAACTCTTATATTTTTTTCAACTGTTTATGGACTCAATTACGTTTATTTCAAGCTAAACTTCTACAATCCTCAACTTGCTGACACTGTAAATTACATCCTGGTACATTAAGACATATGCTTTTTGATTGTCATTTAGTTGTTAAAGTTTGGACTGACCTTTGGGATATTATAAAAAAGATATTACCTATTCAAGATGATGTTTCATTTAAAATGTTATTATGTAAATCCGCTGTTTTGTCACACAAATTAAATGATTCAGAAGGTAAACGTTTTAATTTTCTAATATCAGCTGCTTTAAAATCCATTACATTCTGTTGGAAAGATGTTTCGTTATTATCAGTGCATGCTTGGTGGTCATGGGTTATTTTTACAAGAAGAGTTGCTCAGTTATCTCCGGTTTTGGTCATAATTCTAACTCTTATCACTCTTTTTGGATGCCTGTTGATATATATTTATCTTCTTAATTATATATTTATATCTAGTTTTTTGTTTATTGCAATTATAATAGACAAATATTCTCGTTATAGTAGCTCTATATTTGCTAGTTAATGCAATAGTTTTAATATTGTTTCCTTCCCTCCCCCCCTTTTTTTTATTTTGTATTGAGTACTTGTATTGTTTGTTATCTAAGGCAATCCATTTGATGCATTTGTATTTCTATATTATGTTTAGGTATTTTTGCTCAATAATAGTTTTTCTGTATTGTCTTTATGCATTGCTTTATATGAAAACTCAATCAAATCTTTTGAACACAATATCATTGAATTACCCGTGACATCACTCTTTCCCTATACTTCTTCCCTTTCCTCTCTCTGCCTGGGCCTTGTTTTTTGTCTTTCTCTCCCATGTCTTCTCTCATCCAATGTTTACAATCACTAATGCTACAGAACCTGCTTTCTGCTATAGATCTGGATAAACATTTCGATTACATTTTGCTCTATTCATGGAGGTATTCGTAGACAATAAGCATTAATTTCTATACGAATGTCCCCAGCAACTCATAATAGGTCGTATATATTGCACTCGATAAATGACGTACCCCAAGGTATCGCTATTTATCATGTGCAATAAATACCATCTATACTCATAATCAGTGCCTTCATTGAAATATGGTGATATTTGGCTTTCACGTAAATTCTCACCTTGTCAGCCCCAGTCAAATGTTCTGTTTCCCTATTTTTTCTGAGCAGTGGCATAGCCTGGGGGCCCTAGTTCAAGCAATGAAACTAGGCCCCACCCCAGCTGCTATTCAAAGTCTGGTATAAATGAGGTGCAGGGCGCCCATCACTTCTCTGGAACTTGGTATCACTGCACCTGCTACATTCATGTAATTCATGGGTCTCCAGTCTTTCCTACATGCCTCCCTATCTCCCTCCCACTCTCTACTCATTTATTTAATACTCTCCTCTCTATCCTCTTCCACAGTCTCTCTCTTCCGCTTTGTCTGTCTCTCACTCATCCTCACCTCATTCCTCACTTTTCTCCTTATTTCTGGTTCCTTTCTCTTTCTTTTTCCTTGCCTAATTTGCTCATTCTTATCTCCTTTCTCTTTCTACAATATTTCCTTCTTTTATTCTATCCCCTTTTCCTGACCTCCTCCCTGTTCTTTCACCCTCTCCTTTTCCTTTATCCATTTCCTCTCTCTTCTTTTCTTCTTACTGGTTGCCTTACCCTCTACTACCTCTGTACCCCTCTCCCTAAAACGTAAACATGGCCAAGCCCCTGACATTCACTGTACCTTAAATAAAAAACAGAACAGGCAGCCTCTGAAATGATAGCAGCTGGTGCAGGGGTAAAGAGGACCCCTTCCCACCTCTGGGCCCCGGTGCATTGCACCAGCTGCACCAATGCTAGCTACTCCCCTGTTTCTGGACAATCAATAGTGCAGTTGCCCTGTTTATGGAAACCAGGGTCTACAGGGGTCTCGCGGCAGTCGAGCATCCAGCCTTCTGACTGGCCAGGATTTGCAACCACGTTAATTTTAGGATTCATTGTCTTCATATTGTTCCAAATTCACCATTACGGCACAACTAAAATGAATTTTGGGCTGGTCTCATGGTACTCCTTACCTAGACAGAAAGGTGTGACACTTTGTTGCCAGGAATATAAACATAACTGTTCTGGACACTGTAATTCCAAGGAGATGTGGAAGTGGTCTCCAACGTATGTTATGTGCAGGAGAGTCAGATCCATGCCAGGGTTTCAGGATAACCACTGTGTTAATGAGTTCCATTCAGAGTCATTGATTGTGAATGGGCTGTCTCTCCACAGCGAAGTACATAGGAAGGCAGCACTTTATGTTAGGTCTGAGTGGATGCTGATGTGTAGAGGGGTCAAGGATCACCAGAGACGGATTAGGGAGGGGCTGGGTTGGTTCGCTTCCCCATGTGTACAAGCCTGAGATGGCCTGTACTGGGTCCAATGGTATATTACTGCACGGTGTAAATGGGGACAACATGGGCTGTAGTAAGGGTATGTCACCATCCAAGGTGCCCTTCATCGATGTCAGGGTATCACCGCCTGTACTGGAAATGGAAATATAAAAGTGCAGTCACTCACTCCCAGAGGAGCTTTTTGGCACTCAGAAGTGCTGGTACTCTTAAATGTAAAAGATTGCAGCCCTCTTGATAAGTGCTGGTACTGCCCATCTTAAATTAAAGAAAGTGAAAGTACCCAGTACCTCAAAGCCCATTTAAATCACCAGCCGCCCCCACTGAATGAGCCCCTAAACAGCCCGCGTTTTGGTTTTGCTATTCTGTCTGTATGTAGAAAAGTACATCTCAGGGCCAGGGGATGTGAACGGGAACACCATGAATAGTAGTCTGGATATGGCGATTTTCTAGACACCCTTAATCCATCCTAGCCCTCCCCTCAACAACCCATCCACAGTGGCGTAACACAGGCCCCCGCAGTGCAGGGGTGCCCCAAAGTTCCAGGGGGCCCCAGTCAGCACAGTACTCTGCCAGGAGAGCTCCTTAATGAGTCCAGAGGGGGCCCCTCCACGTATCTTACAGGGAGGCCCCCTCATATTTGTTACGCCAGTGCCCATCCTACATACACAAGCAACTCAACCCCCTAAAAAAGACCTCATTTACAAGCTTTAGAAGGAGAAACAAAGTTATTGCTCATCTTTGCACCTCCCCTACACCTCCAGCGTAGGCTTTTGATGCATTGCCAGGTTTACAAAACGTTGTAAATGTGGGAAAGAGTCAAATGGCACGGGTGTTACATGATAACACCTTTTGTAACGCCCATGGCCTGCCTCCCCATCGCAGCATGCACTGCATTGCCTCGCACCATATCAACAAGGTCATGAAAAACCATGCAGGGTGGCTTTATGTGTGATGTTTCAGCGGCACACATGTACTTGAAAATGAGGCCCTGTATTCGAGCTAAAACTGAGTCAGACCACCATCACATAGATCCCATATTGTTTGTATACATGGCGGCGGCTCAAAAACTGCCCTCCTGACCTGATAGTGGCTAACTGCATTTCAAAAGATTGACTTATGTTCCTCTCAAAAATGACAGAACACACTTTGTACAGGGGGTGCACAACACCCAGCCCAGGATAGAGTGTGCAGAGGGTTCTCAACACGGCTGGGCTGGCAACAATGTTCACTTTCTCGTCTCTTTCGCATCTCTCTCTTCATCCCTCCCTCTCTTTCCTAAACACCCTCAGGCTGCAGCCCACCGGGGAAATGCCCTGTGGAAAAAACATGGCAGTCCGGGCTTGCTTCTCATTTAAAATAGCATGTACCCCCCCGGGGCCCTGACGCCCTGATGAGCCCATCGCTGCATCTTCCCAGGTTATTGAACAGTTATTTAGCCTGTTCTCGCACACAGTTTGAGGCTCATTTTTAGAGGCAGCTGAGCTCGTAAATCATACGTGGAGTTGACAGGTCTCCTAGCAAGATCTGGCCCTCTGGCCCGCAAGGGGCTCAGGGCAGGTACGCAAGCTCAGGAACATACGAGCCCCAGATAAAGGCCTGGGGGCAGATAACGGATGGTAGTTGAGGCTCTTTCTCCACCTGTCCCCATACAGAGCTTTCCACTGGGAATTCATTGTGATTTCACTAAATGAAACTCTTCTAACGTTCCCTGATGTCATGGAAGAGACATGCTGCCACCTCAGGGGGTGCGTTAGTTTCACTCCGTTTTGATGGGCGTAGGATCCAATTCTTGAATATCTTGCCTTTACTTTCTATTTTATAATATTTATTTATTTACAGTTTCTGTAAAATGCTGCATACCATATAGGGAGGCTCCGGCCACTGAGAGAGGGAATACAGAGAAGGCAGATGGAACAATATTCGAGGAGAAGAAGAAAGTCAATTGACTGGCTGAGGTTTCCATTTTGGAAGCTTTTAACAAAGACAAAGACTTGTATGAGTGAGTTACAGTGTCACATAGTCGCTGTCAATCAAGAGCACCAAAAGGTTGGTGAAACCATTGATGAGTTTGTGGAGAGACTCGATACTCTCATCAAACACTGTAAGTTCAATGAATTTAATGATAAGAAAGCTACGCGACTTAGAGTTATTGATGAATTCTTGTCAGATTAATTCAGACAACGAATGCTGACAGACATGTAGTCTGAAGCGAGTGTTGATGGCTGCCAGAGCTGAGGAGCATGTTGAAAGACAAGCTGCTGACATGGAGGGCAGAGGTTTCCAGAGGGAATCAGTCATGAGTATAAAAAGTAAGCCAAAGCAAAAGACTGAAGGACACAAAGAGATGTCTACAGATACAAAGAAGTTATGTTTTAGATGTGGATTTTCATTTCCACACGAAGGTAAATGTCCCGCCATTGGACAGATATGAAAAGGATGTGGGAAAAAGAACCATTTTGTGATGGTTTGTAAAGCGGAAGAAAAAGTAAGTGTGTCATGGCAGGAAGACAAAAAAGGGCCGCCAGAACAATCCTGAGGCAACGTTTGATGCACTCCCACAAGGCCCAGCGGCGACATCAATTAAGGCAGACTGACAGAACGAAGCCGATTGTCATCTAACTCATCATCAAACAGTTAGTTCGCCTCAATATCAAGTGTAAGTGAGGAAGACAGTTGGTCCATGTCGGTGTTTACCTCAGAGAAACGTGTGCATGTTGATCTGGTTGCATGTGAAGAAGAATATTAGTCAAAGAAAAGTCAACATGCCAAAGTCATACAAACATTGTCTGAAAATGACATTGAAAATAAATGAATGTTCAATACCTTTCATCATCGACAGTGTTGCATCGATAAACATAATGCCTGAAGAGAAATACAATGTATTATCCCCATTGCCTCGACTTACGCCATCGAAAACCAAAGTGTATACATTGACACCCATAAAAATTCAAGGTTCCTTTGCAGCAACACACACTAAAACACAAGAAAAGTAAAGTGGAAGCACCCATCTATTGCTTCAGGGTACAGCGGCAAGAGCCTGTCTGCTTAGTTTCAGTACAGTTGTTGATATGGGACTGATTTGTGTGAATTACAATATGAATTCTCACTAGGAAATAGTAAGTCAATTTCCTTGATTGTTTCATAATTTGGAAAAGCTTAACAGTACGAAAGTAAATTTACATATTATTGATGATGTCCATCCTGTTGCTCAAAGACATAGATGAGTTGCTTTTCATTTACAAGAAGCTGTTGAAAAAGAACTTGAATCGTTACTTAAGCATGACATTATTGAGCGTTCAACTGGTCCGCCGCTATAGGTTTTTCCCATAGTGGTAGTGTCCAAAAGGGACACTGAAGGAGCAGTAAGCATATGCGTTGATATGCGCCAAGCAAACAAGGCAATTGAGCGAGAACGACATCCAGGCCCACACATTGCTTACATGATAACACAATAAAATGGTGTAAATATCTTCTCTCGCCATGATTTAAATAAAGGTTATCATCAGTTGGAACTCGAAGGAGATTACAGGTATATTACAACCTTTTTTACAAAAGTGTGCCTGTTTTGATATAAGAGACTCAGATGGGGGTATGACACCAGAACCTGCCAAAGTACAAGCCCTGTCAAATGCTGATCTCCAACAAGATGTTTATATGATACATTCATTTCTTGGCATTGCCAGTTACTGTACAAGATACATACAAGACGTTGCTACCATAAGTGCTCCCTTACAAGAGTTAACAGAGAAAAATGCTTTATTTAACTGGTCACAAGAATGTGAGTGAAGTTTCAAGAAAATCAAACAAGCCATTGAAACTGCTACTGTAATGACCTATTTCAATCCAAAGCTTCATACAGAGGTTGCTGTTGACACTAGCCCAGTCAGGTTGGGCACGATCCTGGCACACCTCATCGGACACCCCCATGCTCGAAAACATATTGTGGCATATGCCAGTAGAAGTTTGTCCCAGACACAATGTTCTTACTCACAACCTAAGAAAGAAACTTTTGCTCTGGTGTGGGCTTTTGAAAATTTCCATGTACTCCTATATGGAAAGCCTTTCATGCTGATAACTGATCATCAAGCTTTATTGACTATCTTTGACAATCAAAGCCAAGATGCCTCCTCACATTGAACTGTGAGGACCCCGATTACAAAAGTGTGATTATACCATTGTGCATCATTCAGAGAAGGATCAAAACCCTGCTGACTACTTTTCCAGAGTGCCTATAGAAGATCCAGGTACTCCATCCAAGACGGCTGAAGCCTACATTAATTTAATTGTAAAGTCGAATACGCCAGCTGCCATATCGTTAGCCCAGATCATCACTGCGATGAGTCATGATAGTGACATGCTGAAGTTAAAAGATATAATTACATTCAGTCGAGCTGACACGCTCCACCTCCCACCAGTGATGGTGAATACCAAAAGTACAAAAACATTAAAGATGAACTGTCTATAACTTAGGAAGGAGTTATGCTGAGAGGGTCGAGAATCCTAATTCCGGAGAGTTCGAGACAGATAATAATTGAAATGGCTCACAAAGGACATTGTGGAATTGTTTCCACCAAGAGAGCTCTCCAAGATCGGGTTTGCCTTCCATATTTAGACAAGAGGGTTAAAAAGTAACTCGAGACCTGCCATCTATGTAGCTGCCTTTCTACAAACCCTACTAAACATACTTTTACCATGTCAGAACTCCCTAAGCATGCATGGGAGATAATAGCGATCGATTTCTTTGGTCCACTCGATAATGGGCATCAACTGATGTTAACTGTGGATCAGTACTCCCGTTTTCCATTAATAGAGGATCTCTCATCCACAACTCATAAGTGAGTCATTGGGAGACTCAACGGCATTTTTGCAACATGGGGCATTCCAGTCATTTTGAAGTCTGATAATGGCCCGCCCTTCAACAGCTGAGCATTCAAGGATTTCCTGGAGCATCTGCGCATAAAGCATCAGATGAGTACACCTTTGTGGCCACAGGACAAAGGACTTGTTGAGCGTTCCATGCATATGCTAAAGAAAGGGGTACAGCATGCAACTCTGGAGAGGCTGAGCTTAAAAATTGTTCCGAATTCCACCCTACAAGCCTATGGTTCAACACCTCACTCGATCACAGGCAAAAGTCCTGTGACGTTGATGATCGGGAGAGCAATGACAACCAAGTTACCACAATGGACCAACAAAAGAGAAGAAAGTGAGAATACAACTCGCTTGAGGGACTTGGTTAACCCCTTCGACGCTTATGACGGAACGGTTCCGTCATGCACGTCGGTTGGGCTGTGCTTATGACGGAACCGTTCCGTCATGGCCCCGCCCGCGCTCAGAACCTTCAGCGTGGCGCGGAAATCCGCGCCGCGCTGAAGGGGTTAAAAAGGAAAAGATGAAAGTGTATGCTGACAAGATGTGACATGCAAACATTGAGTTTAAGACAGGATAAATAGTGATCGCTCGACAACTGCAAAGGAGGAAATCTGATGCTACATATGATGCTTCACCTTACCACTTTGAGTCCACCAAGGGACATATAGTGACTGCCCAGTGTCCTGGGAAGTTTGTTACCAGTGACTCTTCTCACTTTCGGCATTTGAGTCATTGGCCTTCTGATCAAGATGGTAAAGAAAGACTGAACCTGAAAACTTAGTGACTGCTGTTGCTTCATCACCATCTTTGAAAATCTCTGACAGTGAGGATGACAGCTCCCGGCTTCCAGTAACCAGATCAGGTTGAATAATTAAAGCTTTGTAAAAAAAATCATTTTTTTATTTAACGTAGGGGGAAATGTAGTGTCTTGTGATATTTTATGACGGAACCCTTTAGGCTCTTAAAGGACTCCATAGAGCTGTGAGGTAGGTGCCAGAGCGCATTGCCATGAAAGCTTGTTTTAGAATGTTGAGCTCGCAGTTACACACAGCAGAATGAAGATGCGTAATATTAAGCTCCGTGTGTGGCTTAGTCATTGAAGGGCACCCAGGCTGGGAAGACGCAACAATAGGAAGTAAGTGGTATTACTTTGGAACTGGTGTGATGTAGTTTTGTTTCATGCCAATTCTTAGTCGAGCAGCATGGTTCTGAACCGCTTGTATAATAAGGAGTGATTTTCTGTGGAATCCCTTGTAGATGCCACTGCAGTGGCTGAGAAGGTAGATGATCAATGATTGAACTAATGTGAATTTCTTAGAGAGCTGTAGGAGAGGCAGGATTACTCTGAGAATACGTAGATGGCTGAAGACTGAACTAGAGATAGCATTTATTTGCGTTATGAAGGAGGGCTCAGTTTAAAAAAGCAGTCCCAGGTTCGGCGCTCATTCTACTGCTAATGAAGTGCGGTCAAGCGATTGAGGACTGGTCGGGGAGGAGAAGCAGGTTATTGGACCAGTCAGAAAGATCTCAGTGTGGAATCATGACAGGTTTGGGGCATCTAGGATTCATTCTACAAAAAACCTGAGGGACTGCATCGGCACTTACCAAGCTTTAATCTCACAAGGGCAGCAAACTTGCTACAAGCATCAGTGCACGCAAGGAGAATGGCAGTTCGGGAGGACATTTGGAACAGCGATAACAGTATAGGCAATGGAGTCCAACATCGGTGCTGTTTCCAGGGAGGGTGGTCATCTTGATCTGGGCAAGAAGTCATTCTGGGATCTGCAACATACATTATTCTCGAATGATAACTACATGGCCCTCGCCAGTGCTACCAAGGAGAGGAAACAAATAACACCACCCCTTCCTGGTCATAGGCAGTAGAGTCAGGGAGAAAGTCATTGTCATGCCCAATCAGTGCCTGGCAACAGCGTGTGTTGACTTTTCTTGAAGTTTGCACTCAGCCTACTCCTTTATTGTGCACCTTTATAAATGTATTCACCTCCTCGGGTTTCTCTCTGAGGTTATGTATTCATTTATTGCTCTTTATTTTATTTGTCTACTTCATTGTGTTCTTGTAGCTCCTTTTGCTGTATGCTGCTGATTGGCGACATTCTCTTCCTGGTTCACAGATCCCCCATGGATCAGGAGATATGAGTGCATTACCATTGGATCACATTGCAAAGTGCATACATTCATGTCATATTGGTGCTAGCTGTAGCCTTGACTGTTCCTCCATTCACTTCTCTGTACAGCAAGACTAGCACTTCCAATCCTGTCTCCGCAAACCGTCCCTCATTCTGTTCTCCTGTTTCCCCAGAATTCTTGTCACTGGGCTGTGTGGCTGTCAGTGCCTAGTGCAAGGACAACAAAGATGTGGAACGTTCCATCTGGGTTTTATTGCCTTCTGCACTGTACAAACTCTTGACGCTCAGGCGGGTCCACATTAATGCAGGAGGGCTAGATTTCCTTCATCCTGAGCTTGACATTTAACTATGTCATGCTAGGTAGATCTCCAGGGTTGTCTTCAAGACTGAGATGAATCTGAGTGTCAATGGCATGAATTTGTTATCCAACTTTGTGGGCACCAAGGATCTAGAAGAGAGAATCATGTAGAGATCAAAGAGTGTAGGTGACGGCACCGACCCTTGAGGTATTATGTATTCACATTACTATCACAGTAACCAACAATAACCACTCGACTAACCACTAACCTTGGGTTCCAGAGTAGCGTGCTACATGCCGTAAAGCACTTCGACACCTCTTCAGGGGTAGTATGCGCTATATAAATCCAATTACAATTACAATTGTTGGACTTTATTGAAATGAAGGGCTCCGTTTGACTTGATGGGTATGATTTTGGAGGAAGGAAGCAGCTCATTTTTTGTTGTGCCCCCCATCCCTCCTCATTTTGACATTCTTTTAAGTAGTATCAGGTATGACTGAGTGGTCTAATAGCATTAGAAGATAAGTGTTGCCTAGGTTGCGATTCTTCCCTGATATCAAAGGCATTTTCTCAGTCCCTCGTTGAAGTCAGAAACCGACTGGTACTGAAACTAGCACCATTATTTGAAATGAAGATGTATATATACCGTTTAACACAGAGACCTAGTGAAATGAGTTATCAGGTTCTCTTTTAGTGGTTACCAGAACAGATTCACATACCACTGTTAGAGCAGACTGAACCAAAGGATGAGGTGGAGGAGTTGCAGCTATATGTTATAAAATCATTTATCTCATTATATGGTACTCATAAAAAATATGAACGTAGAATGCTTGAGATCTGCTACTCTACTATGCTTCCTAGGTCTAAGACTATTTTGCTGGGGGGGCTTTAAAATAGGGTTTTGGGATCCTTATGATAAGGCAGTGCTTAATTTGTGCCGGTGTTTGACAGTGCTTGGCCCCAGCACTTAATTGTTAACACTGGAACTTACCTATGCTAGTCCACCATATGGTGGTGATGTTTGACTATTTGATTTACTATTATAGTTTAATAATGAAATACACACTTTACACAGTTAAAAAATAATTCTATTGTGTCCAGGCAATTCTTACTGTTTTGGGTGGCCTGGAATTGTCCAAACTCTCACATTTATTGGACTGTGGAAGCTGTAATGACCTCCTGAGCAATACCTTGGACCTTGACATTTTTTCATTTACACATTAAGCACTAGGATGAGGTATCACAAAAGAACTACCAGTGGCTAAACAAACTGGAATTCGATCAAAATTCATGGACAAACTTTGGGCTGGGTCCTCACTTTGCGGATATTGATTGACAATGCTCTATCTAGAGAGGTAGATGGGTCAGATTACAGACCAATTCTGTTTGATATGTTGTGGGAAGGAAAGGACCCATGTATTAGCAACCTACCGACTGTGACATGCAACCTACCGACTGTGACATGCAACCTACAGACTGTGACATGCAACCTACCGATTGTGACATGCAACCTACTGACTATGACATGCAACCTACAAACTGTGACATGCAACCTACCGACTGTGACATGCAACCTACCAACTGTGACATACTGAAACTATAAAACACGTAGGTATATATTGACTAATGTTTATATGGGTGCGTGCGCATGCGATGCACTTTTGCTTTTCTAATTCATAATAAATATATGCGCTATTTCGCGTTGCATTGTGCCACATGAGTGCCTGCACAATGCTTTAATAAATAAACAGTCATTCTTCCCATAATCTAAAACACTGGATTGCGAATGAGGGGGATAAACTAGACGACGTAGAGACCCTAAACTGTTAGTTAGGGAGGTGTAACAATACTCCCCTGGCCCTTTGTTGACGACTATGCCCCATTAAAAATACCTGCCAACAAAAAGACCAATAACCGGAGGCTGTCTTCAGACTTAAAAGAGATGGGCTTCCAGTGTAGAAAATGCGAGAGGAGTTGGATTTAAGGAGCAATTGAGAAAGCCCTAGACAAGTTGAACAAGCATTGGCAAAGTCAGTAAGTCAAGCTTTGAGACCTGAAATGAATATTAAAAAGCATCCTGCAGCGAAAAACGGAACAAAAAGATTGTTTTCTGTATGTAATGCATCTGTGCGCTACATAATTTAACGTGAGGTAATTCTTTGAGATGTAAAATAGTTCCTCATTCAGTGCAGTGTTCTACAGGAGGTAGAACGTTACACCAAATAACATGAGGTTAGAGAGAAATATTATTTTGGATGGAGCCAAGCCCATTCCATGTATAGTTGATGGAGTTGGTAATAAAAGGTCTGTCAGACTGCGATGCGGTCAAGCCAGACCTAAAAACAAAATCATGTGAAGAGCGAAAAAGAACATGTGTTCGTCAGAAATAAGCTTGTGAACAATTTATCAAAGGAGCTGTGTAGATAATTTAAAAGTTCGCCTAACCCTTTTTCCAATGGGAACTTGGTAGAAAAGCCAAAGGGTTATTGTGACACTGAACAAAATGTCTTTCATTCCAAGTTGCAGGTGACATGAGACTGCGTTTTACCATTAATCGAGGATGGCGGCGGAGGAGGGTGTATGGAGGACAGTGGTAGGTGTAGGATGGGACCAGGCATATCATCTCCTTTAAAGACACTATGCAGGAGGAGACAGTAGATCTTATAAAATATAGGAACACCACCTCCTGCCCTGGTGATCCATGTCTTCCAAGAGTCTTGAAGGAAGAGCGTGGGCATATGCCACCTCTAATTTGAAACATTATTAAAGGGCCATTCAACAGAGCTCATAATCCAGAGACTTTAGGAGGGTGTGGGCCACGTTTCTTTTGAAAAAACAACATTGATTAAATCTTATTTCTATAACTACCAGCTTATATCGAAAACTCATTTACCGTTAAAGATTAAAGAAAAAGATGCTACGTCACAACTACAAGACTGAGTAAAAACGAATAACCAGATTGTTTTTTTGTCCTCATAGGACTATCAAAACAGTGTTACTGGGCATTCAACATATCACCTCTAGCATTACTGTCAGGTGTGCCCTAGCTTTACTCATGCTTCTGTATTTTACAACAGCATTCGATGCCTATTTCTGAACAGGGTTAGGAAGCTGACTGAAATGTCAGAGTTTACCTAGAGCAAATAGCTGAAATAATTTCTTTGCAGAAGGAATGTTTGAGCAGATGCCGTCTCGGAAAGTGGAGAAACCATCTGGGGGTAGTTCGCAGGGTTACACAAAAACGCTGCGAAGTTCCGCGAGTGACGGAGTGCAGTGCGAACTGCAGTTTGTGCTGGTATTTCTGCCGCTCAGGTAGAAATTCTACCCGAGCGGCAGCTCACGCTCGCAAACTTACTGTTCGGAGTGCAGAAAACTCTGCAAACTCTACGAACGGAGCGAAGTTCACCGCCCTAGGTCTATTCAGAGTCGATCTACAGGGATCTTGTTTGTCCATCCTTTCTTTTCAACCTCTCTTCACAGCTCTTACCCCAACCGTTGGTAGAACCTGGTGCAGGAATTCAGAATTATGCCCACACACAAATCATGGTCTATATCTCTTATGACCCCATGTTAGACACAACAAGGCTTACTGAGGCATTTGGCAAAATGGCATGCTGGATGGATTGAAGATGGTTTAGCCATAACCCCTAAACAGAGTTCCTTTTGGTGGGAAGACTACTGTCTCAGAGTGAAGAGAGTTTAAACACTGAGAACTCAAGCATTAGCATTAATGAGAAAGTCATGATGCTGGGGTTAGATTGGATCATATAATTCCCATGGGTCCTCACTTTAACAGAATTATCTCGTCACATTATCAACTTAAGTTGCTGATGATGGCCAGGTACCAACTAGCCGAGTAGCAGCAGCAGGGGCCATTATTGGCTCAATGCTCGACAATGGAAATGTATTGCTAACTGCAACGTCTAAATCAGTATGAATAAACTCCGGGTCTTGCAAAATCCTATAGTGTGAAGAGAGCCCAGTCTTCCTATAGTGCACATTTTGGTTGCCTTTAGTCTTGTCGATTAAGTTTAAATCTATGGTGAGTGTAAATAAAGCTGTTTGTGAAAATGCCTGAAGTATCGGGCAGACACACTTGTGGGCAGGATATTAAGATCCGTCCCGCCGTACCATCTTATGCTTCTTTATTTTTCATGGGAGGCCCAGAAGTATTAGATGAAAGGCTGGTGGGAGACCTTTTCTAGCCATTGCCTATTTACCGTTGTTCCCTAATATTTCCCCCATTGTTCCTGAACATCTTCCCTTTTTCCCAAATACTCTCCCTCTTATTCCCAGACATGTTCTTTAAATTTAAATTTATTCATTTTTATTTTATTTCAGAACAGTACAAAGAAACATCCCAACTGTTAGAGCTATAGCACAAGCATATATATTGCTTGTATTCATTCCTTGATATGTTGCCCACTCGTTCCTAAAAATCTTGCTGTTTGTTTTGATTATCTTGCCCTTGTTGGCAAATGTACCTTGCCCTTATATTCCTTGGTATCTTACCCAACTGCACTATTCTTGAATATGCCAGCCTATTTTACATATATACTATGTCCTTCATATCTTGCTATATGTTTCCTGGACAGCATGGCCTTTTGCAGCAAGATATATTAGCCCTTGTTGCTGAATATCCTGCACTTGTTACTAACTTTCTTCTCTTCGTTTTTAAAATTCCATCTCTCTTGGTGTATACCCTGCTCATGTTCTGAAGTATCTTGCCTTTTTTTCCTGGACATCTTGTCCGAGTACATTAGAAAATGGCCTGGCGTTGCAGAGCATCTTACCCCTCATTTCTGATGACAATATTCTTGTTCCTTAGAACCTTCTCCTTGTTCTTGAATGTCTGTCACTGTATTCATTCTCTGCCCTTTGTGGATATTTTGCCCCTTTTCTACAGCAGTAGATTCCTGCCTTGTTCCTTGATACTGTCTTTCCGATCATGAAAATCTCTCACCATGATCCTGAATATTTTGTCTTTGTTCTTAAATATACTGGCATTGTTCCTGAAAGACTTTACCCTGTGTTCCTGGATGTATTGTCCATTTATTTCTAACCAAATTGCACTTGTTCCTCACTATCTTTCCATTGCACCTAAATAGCACTCTCTCCTTTTCCTTAATATTGTGCCCTTGAACCTGAATGTATCTCTTCCTCTCTTGTCCCTTGGTATCTTGACCTCCTAACCATGTTCTTGAATGTCTTCTTTTTTAATGCTGGTTATCTTGAATCTTTTCACATATATTTTCCCATTTTTAAAACATTTTGTCCTTTTTCACAAATGTTTTGCTCGTCTACTGAATAGATTGCCTCTTTGTTTCTAGGTGTCTGGCTGTTTTGCACTTCAATATCCTGTTGTGTTATTCCTGAACATTCCCAGTTCTTCCATAATATCTTTCCCCCTACGCCTAAAGATTGTGTCCTCTGTCCTGTTAGGATCTGCTGTTCTTGAATATCTTTCTCTTGTTCCTCAATATCTTGCCATTTTGTTCAAGAATATTCTTCCTTTGTACTAGGGTTTCTTGCTCTGGTATCTGTATGTCTTGTTATAGTTCCTCAGTACTGTGTTTTCTTGCCTTTGGTCTTTAGTATATTGCTGTTGTGCCTTCACATGTTGCCCAGTCTCTGACTATCTTAGCCTTTTCCCTTAATATTTACTTTTTTGTTTCTGAATAGCCTGCCCTTTTTCCTGAATAGTTTATCAATGCTCCTGACTGTCCTTTCCTTATTCCTAAAAATGTAACTGTTGGGACAGGAATGTCCCCTCATTGGGCTTCTTTCCAGGGCATGAGGACCAGACTGTGTGTTTCACGTATCCTGACGTTTTCTTTTGGCTCTGGAACATGCTAATCTCAGCGTTTGCATAGATCCCTAGGCCTGTCCCTGACTATGAAAGGTCCTGGGCTTGGGCACCAAGCATGCCCTCATTGCACCAGAGGACTACTATCTCTATCTGCGAGTTTAGAAAAGCAGAGGTGACAGCATTCCATGATTGAAGCATCAGTACTGTGACCAATCTTTTTATATAGATCGTTAGATTGGAAGCCTACTGGCTCATTCGTTTAACGTTTCTTTTCTATGCACTTCCACAGTCCTGTGCTCTAACATCCCGCGTGTATGTTAAACATGTATGTGTGACTAGTCTGTGTGGTGCATGAATGGTATGTGTGAGAGTAATGTAGGCAAAGTGTGATTGAGCAATGTAGGCACGTGGTATCCATTTTGGATGCCTATGTCCTCACAGTGCACAAGATGGAGACCGAGGACTCTGCTCCAAGACAGTAGAAGAGTAATGCTCACATTGCTGTAGATTGAGGGAGGCGACCTAGACCCTAAAGGGTGGGCAGTGGGGACAGGGCTCCTTTACATATTTTATGAGGCCTTTTGGTTAGCAAGGAGCTTCTGATTAGTCTTCCTGAACACTGCCGTTTGGTAGATGCCAAGGATAAGGGATGAGGCTGCAGACTCTTATGAAAGGGGAAGAAGCCTCGAGATGAGGTTTGCCCTTTTGTCTTTCCCTGATTACTCTTCAGTTGGACTAAAGACAGGCTGATGGCGAAATCTCTTAGTGTCTCTGTTATGGATGCTCCAGGGTGAAGACAAGACTGCTTTGTTCAGCATCACTATACAAAAAAGCTGAGTCTGGAGAACAGACTGGAAAGGATACTTGAAAGAAGAACCAACCCAAACCAGTTGTACAGTTTGAGGCAGCCGATCTACATCTCCTGTCTGCCAGTTATGTGGAAAAGTGGTATCTAAACTATGCCACTTGGTTCCAGCTTTATGAGCTCTGTGACCCAGGAAGGGAGTGCTCCATTCAAAGTTGAGGTCTGTCGATAGCCAGTCTCTTTGATGTGAGGGGACATCCATGAAGTCTAGATCACTTGCTTGAGGAGCTGTGCACCTGTACCGAAGGGCCTACTAGCCTTCCTGCATACTGAGCAAGGCAAGGAGACTGTCTATTCTGCAAGAGGAGAGACTGTCCAGGAAGGAGAGAAGTACAACATCTCCCCAGGGGATATGTGTCGAACAGAAAAAACAAATTTCTAGGGGGTGATCTGGGAGGACCCTGGATTCTCAGAGGCTCCCACACTCTCCTGTCATTTCCAGGTGGGAACAGTGACTCTGTGGCAATGTGATTGCCCAGTCCGGATTGTTATCACAAGTTTTTCATTGGTCATGTGAGACTGCAACTGCCAAATTGTTAAATGGCCCATGAGGGACTCCATCTGCCAGATTGCTGAACAGCCCGGGCTGCGCTATAGCTGCCGAACTGCTAAACAGCTCATGCAGCGCTCCATCTGCTATAGTGTGGAAGGCCCAGCTGGGGGCTATCCCTACTGTCCAATCTGCAACAGCATGAGCTACAACTGCTGTTCATGAAGGTTCCCGTGGGAATGCACCTTCTGATGGTCCAACTGGGACCAAGCCACCTCAGGACTGTCAATCTTCAGGCGACCACTAAGTGAAAGCTGAACGGGAGTGCCACTGAACAGAGCCCTGTGCCTCGTGCCAAAGGACCTCCATTGATGACTGCTGGTGCACTGTGGCTCTCCAGAGTGTGTGGGCACTACATCCGGCACCAGGCAGCACAGAAACAATCCTGAAAGTACCTACTCATCTCGTGTAGGGGGTAAGACTGAAAAACCTGAGACTGAGCGAACATATGCATTTGGGAGAAAATGAAACTACACCTAAGCCTTATTCATATTACTACTAAAGGGCTTCTAAAGCACCAATACTCATTGTACAGCCCGTGGGCCACTTGCCGCCCGCCAGGCCACTTTATGCAGCCCTCCTGGTCAACACCTGCACTTGGCTCTGAGATTACCGTGCACTGCTGTTTGCCCCGGGGCCACATTCGCATCGAAGCTGCAGTGGAATAGGTGAGCTTCAGATGAGCATGCTTAATGTAGTTAGTGTTGTGCAAGCTTGCTGCCGTTGGCCACTCCCTCAGTGATTACCCTTCAGTGGAAAGGTAGGGAACTGCCATTAAAAGTCAACTGCTGTGCTCTGTGCATCTGGCCCCAGCCATGCTTCGCCCAAGGCAGCTTTACTTGTATTCGGAGAAGTTTGCAGGCAAGAAAGCAAGGGTGTCTAGTCTCCTGTTTTGAAGGGCCCTGTCTTTCTTTGAATTTTTAAAAGTTTGGTTTTTGCTGTACCTTTACTGTTTAAACTTAAGTGTCCAAGCCACATCTGTTTCTTTCTCATAATTTCCTCTACAGTCAGTTCAGCTTGTTTAATGGACAGGGCTGTTCCTGATCATATAACAAGCCCCAATGACTTTAGAAAAAGCTTGTATCTATTAAAATGCGGTGTCACATACATTTAAAGAAGTGAAAACGTGACAGTCGCAGCAATATAAAAATACACATTTTACAGTTTAAAAAAACACGAGTTTTTGCAGAAGTTGTCTGGGCATCCCTTCAGTTCAAACTTATCTCGTCCTCCTTATCTGCTCACGAACACCTCCTCCCTTATAATGCTGCATTATTTCTTAGAAGAACTGGGGAGGAGATGTGGCCTAATGGGCAGAACTGCCGACTTTGGAACAGGGGAACCACCTTGGCTTTGCCATCCCGCGTCAGGTCAACATCCTCTGATTCTGGGCAAATCACTTAATTTCCCGACATCACAGCAATAACATGAAATGACAAATTAAGGTGCTTTGCAAATGCTCAGAGTGATCCCATGGTGCACAGCTCTCCATGTTTTAATAATTTTCCTGCTCTGATTTTTTAGCACTAGAAATATGTGCCAGGTATTCAAACAAAATCAGTAGTAGCAGCAATTGTTGTCCCTGTGAGAAATTTAGCTTAATTATTTGGAGGCTTTCCACTTTTTTCCACTGGTAAAAGTTAAAAATATCTGACACTAATGCAAAAACGAAGTTCACCACCTTAGTTATTTGTCACAAATGCGTTCTTAAACTGCAACTGCATTTTAAAAATGAACAAAGCGTACCCACTTTGGTTCACTGGACCTTCTATCAATGCCACACTTGCAATCTAAATATATAGCCTTAATTTCAGAACATCCTACTATTGTCCAGATATCATGCAATTTTGTTAATGAATATTTGCCATTATTTCTGAATATTTTGCGCCCTTATTTCTGGAGAGTTTCTCCTCTTACTCCTGAATATTGTCTCTTTTTTCCTGGCTATCTCCCGTTTGTTTATGAATATCTTATATTTTTCATTTACTGTTTTCGCTAATTTTTCCTTATATCTTCCTCGGTTCCTGAATATTTAGCTTTTTGCTCCTATATATCTTTTCACTTGTTTCCACATATCCTGTACATCTGCAGCGATATCTTGCTCTTTTTGCCTCAAAATCCTCCTTTTACTGTTCCAGAATTCCTTTTCTTATTATTCCAGAACATCTAGCTCTTTTGTGATGGGAAATACAGCACATGTTTCTTTTCATATATATTTCATCTTGTTCTTGACTGCCTTGCTTCTTTTTGCTGAATATATGGCCCTTCTTCCTGAAAACCTCCTCATTGATCATGAATATATTGTCCTTATATTCCTGGGCACCTTGACCTTTTTACCTTCAATACCTTTCCCTCTTTTTTGTAGCACTCATATTCTTTTGCTTTTGAATATTTTGACTTTTAGTTTTTGAATATCTTGTCCTCTTATTGATGAGTTTTTCTGATTATCTTGCCCAGTATTATTGAACATTTTGTTCTCATTACTAAATATTGTAATCTTGTTTCTGAATATCTTGCTATATCTTTCCTGGATAACTTATCACTTATTACCTTCATAATGTTGCCAATGCATTTTCTTTGTTCCACAATATTACATACATGTACTTGAATATTTTACCCTGGTTATAGTGCCCTTTTGTTACTGAATATGCTCCCCTTTTTGTGAATTTGAAGAATCAACCTAATCTCTTGGCATTTAGTAAATCACTAAAAACTTGGTTATTTTCCCTTCCGGGGTAAAATCTCCATAGGCAGCTCTCACCATCTTCACTACATAGACAGCGCCAAAACGCCCTTGGACATACGTCACGCTTTGCAAAATGTAATCAAATCAAATTCCCTAAAGTTATTCAGGAATATTCAATCCTTGTTCCTGAACTCCCTGCTTTTGTTCCCGAATCCCCTGTCCTTTTATTTCTCGACCTTGTTCCGGAAGAGCCAGCCTTCTTTCTTGTTCCTGCACATCTCACCCTTGTTCCTGGATCTATTGGCATAGTTCCTGAATGTCCCACCATCTTGCGCCAGGTTATGCCACTTTTGCTCTTAAAAATCTTGCCTTTGTTCCTAGATATCTCACTCATTTTCCTGAAAATCTCCCTCTTGTACCCAGTGCTTGAGATGGAAATATAGAAATACTCCTTGTCTCAGAGTACCTGTTTGCTGCTGAGAAGTGCCAGTACTCTCCCATTAAAATCATTAGAGTAGTGCTGAGAAGTGCTGGTACTATCCCTTCCAAATTAAAGAAGTGCAGGTACTGAGTACCTGATAGAACATTCCATTAAAGCACTGCTTGTACTTGAAAAGCTTGTTTTTTTTCGTGATAATATAAGCATATCGCAGTCATGTATCAAAATAACTCCCTCAGGGTCCTTCATCACTTCCGTTTGTTTCTAAATATATCAATATTGTTGCTAAATAGCTGGCCGTGTCCCTGGGTTTCTTGCCTTTTTTACTGAATACTTTCCTTGGTTCTGATTCACCCGGCCCTGTTTCGGCTACCACCGCCTTGATATCAGAGGATTTGCCCCTGTGGGTTTTCCAGAAGCCCTGGGGCCCTCTGCCGTCTAACAGACCCTTTGACCCCGGACTATTTATCTCGGTCCAGCTTACATCTTATTTTCTGCCGCCAGCAGTGATTCAACCCCGCCCCTCCTCTCAGTTTGCAAATAAGACAAGAATCAACAAGGGCTTCATTTCCCGATAAAATAGCTCCATAAATAAAATATCACCTCTGCTGCACGAGACGAGCTCGCGCGAGGCGCGGGGGGAGTGAAGAGGGGTCGGCCTGCTGCAGGAGATGGGCTGACTCTGGGGACGGTGAGGGGGCGACCTTGACACCTGGGGGACACCGCAGACGGTGAAGTGAAATAAAATACAATGAGTCCTGACAGGTCAAGCGTGGGCAGATCCATTGGCATCCTTTGGGGATGGAGGCGGAATTTCGCACACATTGCTGGCCGTGACAGAAACGCGCGCGTTCACCTGGACACCCCTCAAAAGAAATGCAGAATTAACACGTGCGATTTGGAAACTGGTTATTCGTAAAACCCTATGCCCCTGCTCACCCCACGGCAAACCTACCCCAGGGCTCTAGCACCTTCCATGTGGGGAGGACGGAGGGTGGGGATTTAAAGTCCCTCTTTTTAAAGATTATCCTAACAGCTTCGCCCTCTTTATGAAGAAGAAAACATAAGATGCACATTATGAATTGGAAAAATGAGTTAAGTTTAAGAAAACATTGAGTTTACAATGCACTCATACAGTGCGGATAGTCTGAAGGGAGAAACAAGAATTTGCAACTAAAGGCATACGTTATAAATGAGAGCGAGTAAATTAATATATTCAAATGTTCAGACTTATAGCATGTGCGCCTTTTGTCATGACACGCTATGTAAAATCAACAATTTATGTGCGTATTGTATGATATTCATGTAGGAGTACTTGTGCGTTTTTTCAAGTATGTAGTTGATAATAAATTATAATGAATGAAAAATAAAAGTTAAAAGATTAGTTATGGTTCTGTGAACACAAACTTAAAAGAGCCCTGAAATTGGCCAAAAATGATATGCAGTGCACGCACCATAACTCACCCCATACGACATGTTTTGACTTTGTACACAGCCTTTTAAGGTCAAAGCCTAGCAGACAGCGCAGATGTCTGGTTCCCTGATGACATGCTGGGGACATTCGGAAATCCTCCCTGGGAATGCATTCTGCCCTGCTTACCACTGGGTTTGTAACTCACATTTTCTGGCTTTCTATTTACTGGCTGTATGTGTTTTACGCTGTCCAGCTTGAGTTCGTCTCCTCCCATGCCCAAACCTATTTACTGTATTCTTCCACCAGAACTGAATTTCTGTAAACAGGCCTTTAAACTTGTTCTCAGCTTGTCACATTTGCTGTGTATTCAAATACAGAGGTCAAATGTCAGCCTCTGTCTTCCAGGGAGCTTGGTGTTTACTTTTCTTTCTCTGACTTCAAGTGAGAGGATTTATGTGACAATGCTGCTGGCTAGGGCGGGTGTGCTTGAGGAAGGCTGTAAAATGGTATTTTATCCTAGCACACAACAACATTTAAATGTCTGTAAATGAACTGTGCAGATATTTCAGAATATATCAGAATTAGGACATCACAAATGAAGCACATTTTTGGTAATTCTGAAGTGTGGCGGAAACAAATATTTTAATACGATCAAAACAAATCAATTCCTTAGGTGATGACATTTCCACAGATTGTTTGTGCACAGTATACTCTCATCAGTAAAACTGTATGTCTGTACAAATGTAATGGTTGTTTCAATTGAAGATGGTTTGTCGTTAATGGCAGTGTGCTACCACAAAATGAATACTCCACTTTATCCTACTCCTCTCTAGCCTGCACCGTTCCATGCCAATGCACTCTACTGTGCACCAACCAACACTACCCCACTGCACGCCACTTCACACTGCATCACTGCACTCAACTCTGCACCACTCCACTCTATGCCTCTCTACTCTACACCACTCTAATCTATGTCAATGTGCTGTACTCCACACTACTATGAACCAATGCACTGTTCACCAATGCACTCTACACCACTCCACGTCACTGCACTCTACTCAGATCCACTCCACTCTACACCAGTGCATTCTGTGCCAATCCACGCTAGGCTCTGATCTACTCTGCACCACTGCACTCTACGCCACTCTGCTCTACGCCACTGTGCTCTACCGTGCACCACTCCAGTCTACTCTGAGTCAATCTACTCTACGCCACTGCACTCGGCACTCTGTACTACTGCACACTATGCCCCTATACTCTACTCTGCAACACTCTATGCCACTGCACTCTAAGCCAGTTTACTCGAAGCCACTGTTCTGTACGCCTCTCTACTCTGCACAACTCTACTCTGTGCCACTGCACTCCACTCCAATGCACTCTGCAATATACCACTGCACTCTACGACAGCCTGTTCTTTAACACTACACTCTCTGCCATTGAACTGTATGCCACTGCACTCTATGCCACTGCACTCTACTCTGTCACACTCTACACCAATGGACTCTATGGCACTACATTCTACGCCACTCTACTCTGCATCACTCCACTCTACACCACTGCATTCTACCCTGCACTACTCCACTCAACTCTGCACCACTCAAATCTATGTCACTTCAATCCACACTACTCTCCTCTCCAGCACTGAACTCTAAGCCCTTCTACTCTGCACCACTGTATTCTGTAATACTGCACTCTTCTCTGCATCATTCTACTCTACACCACTCTACTGCACTCTACTCCATGCATTGTGCACCACTACACTCTACGGAACTGCACTCTACAACATTACACTCTAAGCCACACTAACCTACTCTACACCACTGCACTCTATAACACTCTACTCTATGCCACTGCACTCAACACCACTCTGTGCCATTACATTCTACACCACTCCATGCCACAGTAGTGTCCTCTGTTCCACTCTATTCTACGCCACTGCACTCTACACCAATGCTCTCTACACCACTTTACTCATAACCAAAGCACTCTACGCCACTGCAATATACGTCAGTCTATGCTGCACCACTTCACTGTACGCCTGTAGGAAAGTGTCTCTTTTTACATGGTTAGCCCCCACTTTTTGCTTGATGACCGATGTAACTTAAAACTGTATGCATGCTGGGGCCCTGCCAACCAGGTCCCCAGCACCTGATCTCTTCCCCCTAAAAATATAACACATATGGCACAGCTTCTTTTCCCCTACAAGTCCCTAGTAAATGGTACTCTGGTACCTTGGGCATGGGGATGGGAGAAGGTCCCCTAGGGACTTCTCATGCAGACAAGGCAGGGCTGCTATCACAAGCTGAGTGTCCAGGGGCAGGACCTAACCAAAGATTCGACATGACACACAGCCCTGTGTGACATGCCTCGCAGAACTGCTTCAGGTATGGATAAGTGACCGTTCTAGAAGGCCTTCATAGCCCTAAGGCGGGGTGCAATATATTCTATGTGTGGGCCCCCAGCATGAGCAGGGGTGCCCCTACAATACTCAGTCCATTCTGGAGTATTTTAAGTGCACAGGGAAGCTATAAGGAGTACATGGGAGGGATACCCGCCAACACGAGTATCCTAGCTTCATGATGACTTCACTGTAAAAGGGGATGTTTGTCGTTATAAATCCTAGTTGGCCGTAGTGTTGGATTCATTAATAACCTCACCCAGGAGATCCTGCTAGAGGATCCCCTGAAACCTACTGATCCCTGGTGTGCTTCCCGACTAGTGTTAGCCAGCCTGCCACTACCAGACACGGCTCTCAGAGTCCAAGAATTAAGTCTGCTCTGGGCGGAGGTGGTCACACCTTCCGCCCTGCAGGATCTGCCTCGGCAGAAGTGGGAAGTCCAAAGGACATACTGCCCTTGGAACCCTGCCCCCAGCTATCTGCTGTTAGAAGCTGATGGCGACCCCCAGTCCTGCCCCATTTTTGGTGGGAGGACTGGCAAGAAAGTTAGTTAAATTAAGAGGTGTGTCTACCCACCTCCCTCGTACCCCCTCTCAGGTGGGGGTGGGACAGATGAGATAGACCCCACTTTTCACTATCCTCCCATTGAGGATGGGGATAGTTGACGATTAAAAGTCAGGGTATGCCCACTCCCCATGTGGGGTGAACATAAACAGGGTTTAGGCACCCTACAGGTAAGCAGTCCATTGGCTACTACCTGTCCTCCCCTAAAAACACCCCTAAATTCAGTATTTAAGAGGCATCCCGAGAACCTGACTTCAGATTCGACGGGCCGAAGAAGAAGGAAGAAGACCGCTGGTGGACTGGGAACTATCCTGCTGCACAGAAGCTGGCGAAAACCCTGCCAGCTGCAAGCAAGACTCGACAACTGGACTGGCTGTCCTTTCTGAAACCAGCAAATCCTCCAAGAAAACCCGGAGACCTTGCAGCCTTCGCAAAACCGCCCAAACCTCTGTTTAGGCTAGAGGCTCTAGTCACTGGGGTCCGCTGGTTTAAAAACCGCAGTGGTTGAGGACCGGCACTTGTGTCGTCGTGACTCTCCACTCCCCAAGAAAGGATACAGTCTCCAAGGCCTCCACCAACTGGAGGGATCCTCTCGCAAAGATGACCAACGCTAGTAACAGCCCCGTTCCTGAGAGCCTGTACCCTCCTGCCAGTGGTTCTGACTGCCTATGACCGCAACACCAGCGCGACTATCTCCCCTCTGTGACGGTCTGCCCTACAACTCACCTGTGGCCTGACTGCTGCTGGTGAACACTAACCACCATTTCCCAAGACCACTGATAATCCTGCATCAGGTGCTTCACAACCGCCTCCAATAAGCAAGTCCTGGGCCCCACAAGAACATTATACCGATGGAAAAGAAG
Source organism: Triturus cristatus (assembly GCF_964204655.1). Taxonomy (NCBI): domain Eukaryota; kingdom Metazoa; phylum Chordata; class Amphibia; order Caudata; family Salamandridae; genus Triturus; species Triturus cristatus. The sequence continues at coordinate 22,174,935 of NC_140586.1, forward strand.
ACCTCCAGTGTTCCAGGGTAGCGTGGTTACAGAAGTCCACGTCGGACCCTACCTTCCAGGATCTGCAATGGGAACTGACTCGGCAGTACTTCTCCATCCAAAGTAGCATCCTCATCCTAGCAACCACTAGGTTGGCGGTGCCTCCATCGAACTTTAGTGACCTGTTGCCGGCGACCGCGACCGCGACCGCAACTGTGTTGGCGGTCTACTAAATTTCATTCACTTACATTACTCACCGCCGACAGCGAGGGTAGACATATTGATGGCATCGACTGCCCTGTGCCTAGATATAACAAGCATTTGCAATGCAATAGGTCTCGCATTCACGCAAGTTTGAGCTATTGGAATTGTAAATTAACAATGCCTTTTATTTATGTTTTGGGTTTTAAAACATAAATAAAAGGCATTGTCATTTACAATACTAATAGCTTAAACTCTCGCAAATGCGAGAGCTATTGCATTGCAACAAAGGGCCTTCTCGACGGCTATTAGATTGTAAATATCAGAGGAAGAGACCGGCCTGCGACGTCTTCGAAGTAGTGATAAATAGTGCAGTGAAGAAGTTGTATAAGTGTTGTAAATTACACAGACACAAAGTGTGAAGTGAGAGTTACATATGATCCGAGCATAAACACTAACAAAGTGCTCCAACACCTTTCGCTCTGTGATTACACTGTCGCAGCTCAGGAGGAAGAGCGGGGGGGGGGGGCAATTTCGTGCTGTCTCCATGATTTGAGTGTGCAGTGTGGCATAGCGTAATTTCATTGCTATCTTTGGCCTAATAAAAAACACTCCAGCTGAAGTAGGGCCCTGGCTTCACCGCCTGGTGCCGGGCAGGCTGTGCTTTATGGCAGGCATGGATGGAAGGAGGGATGGTCTCGCCTGCAGCTTTGGCCTTGTACAGTAGCCCTGCTATTACTACTGAGCGAGAAGCGCTGAGGTGGTGGTACTGGTATTGGTGGTGGTGGTATTAATATTGGTGGTGGTGCTATTGGTGGTGCTGGTATTAGTGGTATTGGTGGTGTTGGCATTGGTGGTATTGGTGGTGCTGTTATTTGTGGTGGCGGTATTGCTGGTGGTATTGGTGGTTGTACTAGTATTGGTGGTGGTGGTATTGGTGGTGACGGTATTGGTGTTGGTGATATCGGTATTGGTGGTACTGGCATTGGTTGTGGTATTGGTGCTATTGGTGTTACTAGTGGTGGTGGTGGTAGTGGTGGTATTGGTGGTGGTGATGGTATTGGTGGTGGTGGTATTGGTAGTGGGGTATTGGTGGTGGTGGTATTGGTGGTGGTGGTATGGTAATGGTGGTGGTATTGGTATCGGTGGTGGTATTGGTACTGGTAGTGGTGGTATTGGTGGTGGGATTGGTGGTGGTAGTATTGGTGGTGGGATTGGTGGTGGTATTGGTGGTGGTGGTATTAGTTGTGGTGGTATTGGTAGAGGTGGTTGTATTGGGGTGGTGGTGGTATTGGTGCTGGTGGTGGTATAAGTGGTGGTATTGGTGGTGGTGGTATTAGTGGTGATATTGGTGGTATTGGTGGTGATGGTGGTATTGATGGTGGTGGTATTGGTGATGGTGGTATTTGTGGTGGTGGTACTGGTGGTTGTATTGGTGGTGGTGGTGGTATTGGTGGTGGTGGTATTGGTGGTGGTATTGGTGGTGGTATTGCTGGTGGTGGTATTGATGGTGGTAGCAATGGTGGTGGTGGTATTGGATTGGTGGTGGTGGTATTGGTGGTGGTGGTATTGGTGATGGTGTTACTATTGGTGGTGGTGGTATTGGTGGTAGTGGTATTGGAGGTGGTATTGGTGGTGCTGTTAGTGGTGGTGGTATTGATGGTATTTGTGGTGGATGTGTATTGGCAGTGGTGGTATTGGTATTGGTGGTGTTGGTATTGGATTGGTGGTGGTGGTATTGATGGTGGTGGTGGTATTGGTGGTGGTGGTATTTGTGGTGGTGGTATTTGTGGTGGTGGTATTGGTGATGTTGGTATTGATGGGAGTGGTATTGGTGGTGGTAGTGTTGGTGGTGGTGGTATTGGTGTGGTATTGGTGGTGGTATTGATGGAGGTATTGGTGGTGGTGGTATTGGAGGTGGTGGTATTGGTGGCGATATTGGTATTGATGGTGGTATTGGTGGTGATATTGGTGTTGGTGGTGGTGGTATTGGTGGTGGTGGTATTGGTGGTGGTGGTATTTGTGGTGATATTGGTGGTGGTGGTGGTGGTATTGGTAGTGGTATTGGTGGTGGTGGTATTGGTGGAGGTGGTGGTATTGATGGAGGTGGTATTGGTGATGGTGGTATTTGTGGTGGCGGTTGTATTGATGGTGGTATTGGTGGTGGTGGTATTGGTGGTATTGATGGTGGTATTGGTGGTGGTAGTAATGGTGGTGGTGGTATTGGTGGTGGTGGTATTGGATTGGTGTTATTGGTGGTGGTGTTGGTGGTGGTATTGGTGGTGGTGGTATTGGTGGTGATGGTATTGGTGGTAGTGGTATTGGTGGTGCTGTTGGTGGTGGTGGTATTGGTGGTGGTGGTGGTATTGGTGGTGGTGTTAGTGGTGGTATTGGTGGTGGTGGTGGTATTGGTGGTATTTGTGGTGGATGTGTATTGGTATTGGCAGTGGTGGTATTGGTGGTGTTGGAATTGGATTGGTGGTGGTGGTATCGATGGTGCTGGTGGTATTGGTGGTGGTGGCATTTGTGGTGGTGGGATTGGTGGTGGTATTGGTGGTGTTGGTATTGATGGGAGTGGTATTGGTGTTGGTAGTGTTGGTGGCGGTGGTATTGGTGGTGATATTGGTGGTGGTGTTGGTGGTATTGGTGGTGGTATTGGTGTTATTTGTGGTGGATGTGTATTGGTATTGGATTGGTGGTATTGATGGTGGTGGTGGTATTGGTGATGGTGGTATTGGTGGTGGTGGTATTGATGGGAGTAGTATTGGTGGTGGTAGTCTTGGTGGTGGTGGTATTGGTGGTGGTATTGGTGGTGGTGGTATTGGTGGTAGTATTGGTATTGATGGTGGTATTGATGGTGGTGGTATTGGTGATGGTGGTATTTGTGGTGGTGGTACTGGTGGTTGTATTGGTGGTGGTGGTGGTATTGGTGGTGGTGGTATTGGTGGCGGTATTGGTGGTGGTATTGCTGGTGGTGGTATTGATGGTGGTAGTAATGGTGGTGGTGGTATTGGATTGGTGGTGATGTTGGTGGTGGTGGTATTGGTGGTGGTGGTATTGGTGATGGTGTTACTATTGGTGGTGGTGGTATTGGTGGTAGTGGTATTGGAGGTGGTATTGGTGGTGCTGTTAGTGGTGGTGGTATTGATGGTATTTGTGGTGGATGTGTATTGGCAGTGGTGGTATTGGTATTGGTGGTGTTGGTATTGGATTGGTGGTGGTGGTATTGATGGTGGTGGTGGTATTTGTGGTGGTGGTATTTGTGGTGGTGGTATTTGTGGTGGTGGTATTGGTGATGTTGGTATTGATGGGAGTGGTATTGGTGGTGGTAGTGTTGGTGGTGGTGGTATTGGTGTGGTATTGGTGGTGGTATTGATGGAGGTATTGGTGGTGGTGGTATTGGAGGTGGTGGTATTGGAGGTGGTGGTATTGGTGGCGATATTGGTATTGATGGTGGTATTGGTGGTGATATTGGTGTTGGTGTTGGTGGTATTGGTGGTGGTGGTATTGGTGGTGGTGGTATTTGTGGTGATATTGGTGGTGGTGGTGGTGGTATTGGTAGTGGTATTGGTGGTGGTGGTATTGGTGGTGGTGGTATTGGTGGAGGTGGTGGTATTGATGGAGGTGGTATTGGTGATGGTGGTATTTGTGGTGGTGGTTGTATTGATGGTGGTATTGGTGGTGGTGGTATTGATGGTGGTATTGGTGGTGGTAGTAATGGTGGTGGTGGTATTGGTGGTGGTGGTATTGGATTGGTGTTATTGGTGGTGGTGTTGGTGGTGGCATTGGTGGTGGTGGTATTGGTGGTGATGGTATTGGTGGTAGTGGTATTGGTGGTGGTAGTGGTATTGGTGGTGGTATTGGTGGTGCTGTTGGTGGTGGTGGTATTGGTGGTGGTGGTGGTATTGGTGGTGGTGTTAGTGGTGGTATTGGTGGTGGTGGTGGTATTGGTGGTATTTGTGGTGGATGTGTATTGGTATTGGCAGTGGTGGTATTGGTGGTGTTGGAATTGGATTGGTGGTGGTGGTATTGATGGCAGTAGTATTGGTAGTGGTAGTCTTGGTGGTGGTGGTATTGGTGGTGGTATTGGTGGTGGTGGTATTGGTGGTAGTATTGGTATTGATGGTGGTATTGGTGGTGGTGTTGGTGGTATTGGTGGAGGTGATTGTAGTGGTGGTGGTATTAGTTGTGGTGGTATTGGTGGTGGTATTGGCAGTGGTGGTGGTATTGGTGGTGGTGGTATTGGTGGAGGTGGTGGTATTGATGGAGGTAGTGGTGTTGATGGTGGTGGTATTGGTGGTGGTGGTATTAATGGTGGTGGTATTGGTGGTGGTATTTCTAGTGCTGGTGGTGGTATTGGTGGGGGTGGTATTGGTGGGGGTGGTATTAGTAGTGTTGGTGGTGGTATTGGTGGTGCTATTGGTGGTGCTATTGGTGGTATTGGTGGCATTGGTGGTGGTGGTATTGGTGGTTGTGGTTTTGGTGGTGTTGGTGGTGGTATTGGTGGTGGTGGTGTTATTGGCGGTGGTATTGGTGGTGGTATTAGTGGTGGTGATATTGGTGGAGGTGGTAGTATTGGTGGTGGTGGTATTGGTGGTGGTGGTGGTATTGGTGGTGGTGGTATTAGTAGTGGTGGTGGTGGTGGTATTGGTGGTGGTGGTATTGGTGGTGGTGGTATTTGTGGTGTGGTATTGGTGGTGGTATTGGTGGTAGTGGTGGTGTTAGTATTAGTGGTGGTGGTATTGGTGGTGGTGGTAGTGGTATTGGGTGGTGGTGGTATTAGTGGTATGAGTGGTGGTGGTGGTGGTATTGCTGGTGGTATTGGTGTTGGTGGTGGTATTGGTGGTGCTATTGGTGGTAGTGGTATTGGTAGTAGTGGTATTGGTGGTTGTATTGGTGGTTGTGGTGGTGGTATTGGTGGTGGTGGTATTAGTGGTGGTATTTATGGTGTTGGTGGTGGTACTGGAGGTGGTGGTGGTATTGGTGGTGGTGGTATTCGTGGTGGTGATATTGGTGGAGGTGGTGGTATTGATGGTGGTGGTATTTGTGGTGGTGGTGGTATTGGTGGTGATGGTGGAATTGGTGGTGGTGGTATTGGTGGTGGTGGTGGTGGTATTGGTGGTGGTTGTTTTGGTGGTGGTGGTATTGGTGGTGGCATTGATGGTGGTGGTATTGTTGTTGGTGGTATTGGGGTGGTGGTATTGGCGGTGGTGGTGGTATTGATGGTGGTATTGGTGGTGGTACTGGCGGGGGTGGTGGTATTGGTTGTTGTGGTGTTGGTGCTGGTGGTGATGGCATTGGTGGTGGGTGTTGTTGTTAATAAAGCAGTCTTTTGAAGGTAACCCCTCAGGTGGCTTTAGTACAGATGACATGGTGGTATTGGTGCTGGTGGTGGTATTAGTGGTGGTATTGGTGGTGGTGGTATTAGTGGTGATATTGGTGGTATTGGTGGTGATGGTGGTATTGATGGTGGTGGTATTGGTGATGGTGGTATTTGTGTTGGTGGTACTGGTGGTTGTATTGGTGGTGGTGGTGGTATTGGTGGTGGTGGTATTGGTGGTATTGGTGGTGGTATTGGTGGTGGTATTGCTGGTGGTGGTATTGATGGTGGTAGTAATGGTGGTGGTGGTATTGGATTGGTGGTATTGGTGGTGATGTTGGTGGTGGTGGTATTGGTGGTGGTGGTATTGGTGGTGGTATTGGTGGTGGTATTGATGGTATTTGTGGTGGATGTGTATTGGCAGTGGTGGTATTGGTATTGGTGGTGTTGGTATTGGATTGGTGGTGGTGGTATTGATGGTGGTGGTGGTGGTGGTATTGGTGGTGGTGGTATTTGTGGTGGTGGTATTGGTGATGTTGGTATTGATGGGTGTGGTATTGGTGGTGGTATTGATGGAGGTATTGGTGGTGGTGTTATTGGAGGTGGTGGTATTGGTGGCGATATTGGTATTGATGGTGGTATTGGTGGTGATATTGGTGTTGGTGGTATTGGTGGTGGTGGTATTGGTGGTGGTGGTATTTGTGGTGATATTGGTGGTGGTTGTGGTGGTGGTATTGGTGGAGGTGGTGGTATTGATGGAGGTGGTATTGGTGATGGTGGTATTTGTGGTGGTGGTTGTATTGATGGTGGTATTGGTGGTGGTGGTATTGGTGGTGGTGGTATTGGTGGTATTGGTGGTGGTGGTATTGGTGGTGTTACTATTGGTGGTGATGGTATTGGTGGTAGTGGTATTGGTGGTGGTATTGGTGGTGCTGTTGGTGGTATTGGTGGTGGTGGTGGTATTGGTGGTGGTGTTAGTGGTGGTATTGGTGGTGGTGGTGGTATTGGTGGTATTTATGGTGGATGTGTATTGGTATTGGCAGTGGTGGTTTTGGAGGTGTTGGAATTGGATTGGTGGTGGTGGTATTGATGGTGCTGGTGGTATTGGTGGTGGTGGCATTTGTGGTGGTGGTATTGGTGGTGGTATTGGTGGTGTTGGTATTGATGGGAGTGGTATTGGTGTTGGTAGTGTTGAGGGTGGTGGTATTGGTGGTGATATTGGTGGTGGTGTTGGTGGTATTGGTGGTGGTATTGGTGTTATTTGTGGTGGATGTGTATTGGTATTGGATTGGTGGTATTGATGGTGGTGGTGGTATTGGTGGTGGTGGTATTGGTGGTGGTGGTATTGATGGGAGTAGTATTGGTGGTGGTAGTCTTGGTGGTGGTGGTATTGGTGGTGGTATTGGTGGTGGTGGTATTGGTGGTAGTATTGGTATTGATGGTGATATTGGTGGTGGTGGTATTGGTGGTGGTGTTGGTGGAGGTGATTTTAGTGGTGGTGGTATTAGTGGTGGTGGTATTGGTGGTGGTATTGGCAGTGGTGGTGGTATTGGTGGTGGTGGTATTGGTGGAGGTGGTGGTATTGATGGAGGTAGTGGTGTTGATGGTGGTGGTATTGGTGGTGGTGGTATTAATGGTGGTGGTATTGGTGGTGGTATTTCTAGTGCTGGTGGTGGTATTGGTGGGGGTGGTATTGGTGGGGGTGGTATTAGTAGTGTTGGTGGTGGTATTGGTGGTATTGGTGGCATTGGTGGTGGTGGTATTGGTGGTTGTGGTTTTGGTGGTGTTGGTGGTGGTATTGGTGGTGGTGGTGTTATTGGCGGTGGTATTGGTGGTGGTATTAGTGGTGGTGATATTGGTGGTGGTGGTAGTATTGGTGGTGGTGGTATTGGTGGTGGTGGTGGTGGTGGTGGTGGTATTAGTAGTGGTGGTGGTGGTGGTATTGGTGGTGGTGGTATTAGTGGTGGTGGTATTTGTGGTGTGGTATTGCTGGTAGTGGTGGTGTCAGTATTAGTGGTGGTGGTATTGGTGGTGGTGGTAGTGGTATTGAGTGGTGGTGGTATTAGTGGTATGAGTGGTGGTGGTGGTGGTATTGGTGGTATTGCTGGTGGTACTGGTGTTGGTGGTGGTATTGGTGGTGCTATTGGTGGTAGTGGTATTGGTAGTAGTGGTATTGGTGGTTGTATTGGTGGTTGTGGTGGAGGTATTGGTAGTGGTGGTATTAGTGGTGGTATTTATGGTGTTGGTGGTGGTACTGGTGGTGGTGGTGGTATTGGAGGTGGTGGTGGTATTGGTGGTGGTGGTATTCATGGTGGTGATATTGGTGGAGGTGGTGGTATTGATGGTGGTGGTATTTGTGGTGGTGGTGGTATTGGTGGTGATGGTGGAATTGGTGGTGGTGGTGGTGGTGGTGGTATTGGTGGTGGTTGTTTTGGTGGTGGTGGTATTGGTGGTGGCATTGATGGTGGTGGTATTGGTGTTGGTGGTATTGGGGTGGTGGTATTGGCGGTGGTGGTGGTATTGATGGTGGTATTGGTGGTGGTACTGGCGGGGGTGGTGGTATTGGTTGTTGTGGTGTTGGTGGTGATGGTATTGGTGGTGGTGGTGTTGTTGTTAATAAAGCAGTCTTTTGAAGATAACCCCTCAGGTGGCTTTAGTACAGATGACATGTAACACCGATGTGCTGTTGTCAGCTTCAGCTTATTAACACAGGATTATGTGCTACCTGGAATTCACATCACTTAATTCGCTAATCATTTCTAAATCCGTTTTACTTCGGAGGGGGGTGGGGGTTGAAACAGACACGAGATAATGCTGGGTTAAAGTGATTGAAAGTAGGCAGAGGTATTACGGGGGTGGTGTGCTGCTTAAAAAAATCACAAGCAGTTTCAGCTGAAGCAGCGCATGTCCTGCCTGCAGTAGGAGAAACTCAATAAAGTAAATAGTGCTTACAGACTAAATAAAAGATCCCGTGTAACAACTGAAGTAAAATGGCCAGTCGCAATGGGAGGGTACAAATGAAGACAAGGCCGTTCTAAGGAGGGACTAACAAGCCTATTAACGAATCCGAAGGCAGCATTTACGAAAAACTATGACACAAGCCAATGAAAAATATGGGAGGAGAGTGGGTGCGGCTTCTCTCCCATACTCTAATACAGCAGTCTGATTCCTATAGTCTACAAAGTATTTACTGAAGTACTTTACACTGTACAAAGTATATTCCGACCTGAAATCTTGCTTCTTAAATATATATATATATAAAGATCTCTGATGTTTTTATACAAATTGGTCTCAGATTAATTCTTGAATGTGTGTCTCGTTTCTTGCCTCTGTGTTTGACAACAAATGCATAGCATAACCCCGGGAAAAGCCTAACTGCTTGCCCACACTACCACAAAAATAGAGTGTTAGTACTATCTATTTTACCACTATACCACTTCATGAGGATTCTGGGATTTTCTACATAGTGTACTTTGTTTTAGTACAGTGCACAGAGAACCAGCCTATTACAACGCCACTATATTCTATTCTGCAACACTCTATGCCACTGCACTCTACACCAATGCACTCTACACCATTCTACTCCACAGCACTCTACTTTGCAACAATGCACTCTCTGCCGCTGAACTTTATGCCACTGTAGTATGCACCACTCTACCCTGCGCCATTGCACTCTATGCCACTTCATTCAATGCCACTGCACTCTATGCCACCTCACTCTACTCTATGCCACTCTACTGCACTCAAAGTCAATGCACCTCACGTCACTACACTCTACCATCTGTGCCAATCCACTCTACGCCTCTCTAATCTACTGTTCATCACTGCATTCTATGACACTGCACTCTACTTCTGGTCTACTCTAGACCATTCTACTCTATGCCAATGCACTCTACCCCACTCTACTATGTAACACTGCACGCTTCGCGACTCTACTCTGCAACACTGCACTCAATGCCACTGCACTCTATGCCACTACTCTATGCCACTAATCTATGCCACTGTACTCTACCCTGCACCACTTCACTCTATGCCACTTCGCTCTAATCTGAAACAATCTACTCTATGCCGGTGCACTCTATGCCACTCTACTCCTCTCTGCGCCACCCCAATCAATGCCACTGCACTCTACCCAGCGCCACTCTACACCACTCTACTCTACCCCACTGTGCTGTATGCCAATGCACTTTTCACCACTTTACTCAAAACAAATACACTCTACGCCACTGCAATAGACCCCCTTTACTCTGCCTCACTGCACTCTGCACAACTATACTCTACTCTGCAACACGCTACGCCACTGCACGCTACACCACTGCATGCTACACCACTGCACTCTGTCACTGCACTCTATATCACTCTATTCTGCACCACTATATTCTTCACCACTGCTCTCTGCATCATTCTACTCTGAACCTCTCCACTTTGCACCCCTGTACTTTGCATCACTGTACTCTATGACACTTTACGCCAATGCACTCTAGCATGTGTCCTGATATAATCTATAGTCAGTAGCAGAGAAAATGCACCCCCAGATACTCAAGAGCAGATAGATTGCACCTCCAGATAGCCAGGAGCAGAAAGAATGCACCCCAAGATACTCTGGAGCAGAGTAAATGCGCCCCCAGATACTCATAAGTAGAGGATGCACACCCTGGTATACTGAGTAGCAGCGAGAATGCACTCCTAGATATGCAGGCGCAGAGAGAATGCATCCCTGATACTCAGGAGCAGAGAGAATACACACCAGGTTGTCAGGAGCAGAGAGATCCACCACCACATACTCAGAAGCAGAGGGTGTAACCTGGTGATATCCAGGAGTAGAGAGAATGCACCTTTGGATACTCCTGAGCAGAGAGACTGCACCCCCAGATACTCCGGAGCAGAGGGTGCACACCCTGGGATACTTAGTAGCAGAGAGAATGCACCATCTGATACTCATGAGCAGAGAGAATACACCCCAGGTAGTCAGGAGCAGAGAGAATGCACACCCACATACTCAGGAGCAGAGGGGTCCACCTTGTGATACTCAAGATTAGAGAGAATGCACTCTCGGATATGCAGGAGCAGAAAGAATGCACCCCTAGATACTTGGGAGCAGAGAGAATGCCCCGCCGGATACTCAAAAGCAGTGAATGCACCCTGGAGAATCAGGGGCTGAAAAAATGCACCCGAAGATACTCAGGAGAAAAGGAAATGCACCCCAGATACTCAGGAACAGAAAGAATGCACCCCCAGATACTCAGAAGCATAGAGAATACACTCCCAGATACTCAGGAGCATAAAGAATGCACTCCCAGATACTCAGGAGCATAAAGAATACACTCCCAGATACTCAGGAGCATAAAGAATGCACTCCCAGATACTCAGGAGCATAAAGAATGCACTCCCAGATACTCAGAAGCATAGAGAATACACTCCCCAGATCCTCAGGAGCATAGAGAATACACTCCAAGATACTCAGTAGCATGGCCCATCGGCTACTCTAGAACAGAGGGAATTCAACACTGGATACTCAGGAGAACAGAGAATGCACCCTGATATTCAGGAGCAGTGTAAACATGCCACTAGATACCCAGGAGCAGAGGTTGCACACCCACATACTCAGTAGCGGAGGGAATACACCCCCCAGATACTCTGGAGTGAAGGATGCACACCCTGGGATACTCAGGAGCAGGAGAATTGCACCTCCAGAATCTCAGTAGCAGAGGGAATGCAAACCTAGATATTCAGAAGCAGATGGGATGCACTTTCAGATACTCAGGGGAAGAGAGAATGGCCCACCACACACTCAGGAGCATTGAGAATGCACCCTCGGGTACTCAGGAGCAGAGAAAATACACCCCAGATACTCAGGAGCACAGAGAATACAACCCGGATACCCAGGAGAAGAAAGAATGCACTCCCAAATGCTCAGGAGCAGACAGTGTCACCCTAGTATGCTCAGGAGATGAGAGAATGCACCCCCCCTGTTGGAAGGCGGACCCCGAGGAGTCGGCGAGACCCCCGGGGGGGGGGCCCTCACACTGCACGAAGTAGCCGAGCGCTGCAGAGAAGCCTCCTGAGAGATCCTTCTCCTATCACGTACTAGCACAGTAACACCACCACACAGGACTCAAGGAGGTTGTCTCAAGACGAGCAATTCTTTATCAGCACTTAAAGGTTACGGGATCAATATTTACACGAAAGGGATCGAGGGATCCACAAAAAGTCTCAGTGTCTCTTTAGAAGGGTAGGGGTAGCGGGACAGTCTTTGGCAGGAGCTTGGTACGAGGGTACCTGGGGCCCAGTTCTTATCCTCAAGCTGGAGGACCTCCGGATCTCGGAGGGGTCGAGCCGCGACGGCGTCAGCAGGGCTCTGGCGTTCAGTTCGTGGAGAGCCGCGATCAGATCAGCAGGGCTCTCAAGATGGTTTCTGCTCAGCTCGAGCCGCGACGTCGTCAGCAGGGCTCCGAGGGAGGTTTCAGCGAGGTTGGGCCGCGACAGCGTCAGCAGGGCCCCAATGTTCCGGGTGGCTTCAAGGTTTCAGCAAGAAGGAGCCGCGACGCAGTCTGCAGGGCTCGTGGTAGTTCAAGCAAGAGTTCTTCTCCGTAGGGTCGGCCGCGATTCGATCAGCAGGGCTCTCGACTCCGGGATACAACTGCCGATCTGTGGCGGGGTCGCCCCAGATATAGGTCTGGAGCCCTTTGATGTCCGGACCCTTGCGCCCGGGGGGGCGGAGAGGCCGGGTGGAGGTGGCCAGACGCCCAGCAGGAGAGGCGCCAGGCCCAAGAGGGTTGCAGGGCAATCACACCTAGGGATGGGAGGACAGTTGGGGGTCCCATCGATACTGTCCTCCGCCGGGGGCGGTGAATGGTTCATGTGGCACCCCCTGGCCAGTTCTTGGTGCCTCGATGTCGGGGCTTCGCTGGGGCCGAGGCCGGGTTGAGCGGGTTCACGCCGGCTGGCGCACAGAGTCACGTGGATGCCAACAAGATGGCGGAGCCCCGAGGGGTATGCGACCTCGTGCGGCTCGGGATGAGGGGTCTCGGTGCAGCTCGGAAGGGTGGCCCGTGAAGGCCGGGGCGGGGAACGGGCACAATCCACGGGGGTAAGGACCACGCCACGAGGCCGGGTCCAACAGGCGTCCCCCCCAGCCGAAGGCATGGAGAGTCACCCATCTCCTTGGGGATTCTCCTCGTCAAGGCGGAAGAAGCGGGACAGGCCGTCGGCGTTGGCGTGGTCATTGCCGGGCCGGTGTTCAACAGCAAAGTCCATCCCTTGCAGCGAGATGGACCACCGCAGCAGCTTGGGGTTTTCGCCCCGCATTTGCATTAACCACCGCAGGGGCCGGTGGTCGGTTTGGACCCGGAAGTGGGTACCGAAGAGATAGGGCCGGAGCTTCTTAAGGGCCCACACTACAGCGAAGGCCTCACGCTCGATGGTGCTCCATCGCTGCTCCCGGGGCAGTAGCCGTCGGCTGATGAAGGCCACTGGTCGGTCGAGACCCTTTTCATCGGCCTGGGACAGGACGGCCCCGATCCCATACTCGGAGGCGTCTGTCTGCACGATGAACTCCTTACTGTAGTCAGGGGCCTGGAGTACAGGGGCAGTGCACATCGCTGCCTTGAGAGTTTCGAAAGCTGACTGGCAGCGAGGAGTCCAGTGCACCTTCTTGGGTTGCTTCTTCGAAGTGAGTTCTGTGAGAGGCCCAACAATGCTCCCATAGTCCCGGATGAATCGCCGGTAGTACCCAGTGAGGCCCAGGAAGGCCCGCACAGCGGTCTGGGTAGTGGGGGGTTCCCAGGCCTGAATGGCATCGACTTTTGGCTGGAGAGGGGCCACCTGCCCGCTTCCCACTTGATGGCCCAGGTAGGTCACGGATCCTTGGCCGATCTGGCATTTGCTGGCCTTGATCGTGAGCCCGGCCCGCTGGAGGGCGGCCAGGACGGCTTTGAGGTGAAGGAGGTGCTCCGCCCAGTGGTTGCTGTACACGGCAATGTCATCCAAGTAGGCCGCGCTGAAGGCCTCGAGCCCGGCCAAAACCTTGTTTACAAGCCTCTGAAAAGTGGCCGGGGCGTTCTTCATGCCGAAGGGCATCACCCGAAAGTGGTAATGCCCATCAGGGGTAGAAAAGGCGGATCTTTCTCGGGCGCCGGGGGTGAGCTGGATCTGCCAGTACCCGGCGGTGAGGTCCAGCGTGCTCAGGTAGCGGGCGGCCCCCAAGCGGTCGATGAGTTCGTCGGCCCGGGGTATAGGATGGGCGTCCGTCTTGGTCACCGCATTCAGGGCTCGGTAGTCTATGCAGAATCGTAACTCCGGGGGGTGGCCGGGGGCTGCGGCCTTTGGTACCAGGACGACAGGGCTGGCCCACGGGCTGTCGGAGGGTTCGATGACCCCCAGGGCCAGCATCTTCGCTACTTCGGCCTGGATGCATGCCCGCACTCGGTCGGGTACCCTGTAGGCTCGGTGTCGCACGGGGGGGCTCTCCCCGGTGTCGACGTCGTGGACGCACCAGTGGGTCACCCCCGGGGTGAGGGAGAAGAGGGCTGCGTAGTCCTGCAGCAGTTGTTGACAGTCATCACGCTGTTCCGGGGTCAGGGAAGAGGCGAGTTGGACACCTTTGATGGATCCGTCGTGGACGTTGGACTGCAAGAGGTCGGGCAGGGGCTCGGAGTCGTCCTCGCCCCCCTCGTCGGTCGCCAGTAGCAGGCTCAGTTCGGTCCGGGCAAAGTGGGGTTTGAGCCTGTTAGCATGTAGAACCCGGAGGGGGTTCCGGGGGGACTCCAGGTCGACTAGGTAGGTGACGGGGCTTTTCTTCTCCACCACCTTGAAGGGCCCGGTCCACTTGTCCTGGAGGGCGCAGGGTTCAACCGGGGCCATGACCCAGACTCTCTAGCCTGGCTCGAATTCGATGGTAGAGGAGTTCCGATCGTACCACCGCTTCATGTCCTCCTGGCTGGCCTCGAGGTTGGCTTCGGCCATGGCTCGGAACTTGCGGGTCTGGTTTCGGAGGGTCAGGAGGTATCGGTAGACGTCAGGAGGGGTGCCTTGGAGCTTCGTCTCCCAGCCCTCCTTGACCAGGCTGAGCGGACCGCGGACCGGATGTCCGTACAATAGTTCAAACGGGCTGAACCCCAGGGACTTCTGCGGGACCTCCCGATAGGCAAACAGGAGGCACGGTAGCAGGACATCCCATCTCCGCCTGAGGGGCTCTTCCAGGCCCTGGATCATTCCCTTTAAGGTTCTGTTGAACCGCTCGACCAGTCCGTTCCCCTGAGGGTGATAGGGGGTTGTGAATTTGTACGTGACCCCGCACTGCTGCCACAGGGACCGCATGTATTTGGAAATGAAGTTCGTGCCCCTGTCGCTCACCACTTCGCGGGGAAATCCCACTCGGGAGAAGATCCCCATCAAGGCCCGGCCTACCACCGGGGCCGTTATAGTTCTTAGCGGGACCGCCTCCGGGTACCTGGTGGCGTGGTCCACGAGGACCAGGATGAAGCGGTGGCCCAGGGCGGTCTGGGGGTCCAGGGGCCCCACGATGTCGATTCCGACCCGTTCGAACGGGGTGCTGACGGCTGGAAAGGGCTGGAGGGGGGCCTTGACCCGACCCCCCGTCTTCCCGCTGGCTTGGCAGGTCTGGTAGGACCGGCAGTGGTTGTCCACGTCTCTCCGCATCTGGGGCCAGTAGAAGTGGGTCACCAGACGGCTGTAAGTTTTGTCTTGCCCTAAGTGTCCGGCGAGGGGCACGTCATGTGCCAGGTTGAGCAGGAACTCCCGGAAGCGTAGGGGGACCACCAACACGCGGCTGGCCCCGAGTTCTGCCACTTTTTGCTCACTGTACAACAGGCCCTCGGCCCAGTAGACCCAGTGGGTGCCGGTCTGGTCCCCGTTGGCTTGTGCGGACGCTTGTTGTCGGACCCCTTCGAGAGAGGGACAGGACTGCTGTTCTTGCTGGAACTGCTCCCGGGTGGGGCCCCCTTCGTGTCACCATTGTGCAAGTTCTGGTAGGGCGCCCAGGGAAGCAATCTCCTCGGGGGAGGATTCACTAGGTCCAGGGTCGGTGTCCGCCTCCCCCTCGCCGCAAGCGGGGGGTGGTGCGAGCCCCTCGGGCTGGGCGGCACCGGGGGCCAAGGACGAGCAGGGGCCCGGGGCGGTCATGGACCGGGTGATGGCGCAGGCCCATTCTGATAGTCCCAGCATTCGGAGGTGCTCTCGTCGCTCTACTTGAGCCCAGGGGGAACTCTCCAAGTCGTTCCCCAGGAGGCAGTCTACGGGTGCGTCGTCGCGGACCGTCACCTTTAGCAGGCCTGTCACCCCTCCCCACTCGAAGGGGACCAGGGCCATCTGGCACAGGCTTTCGCTGTTGTCGGCCGTCCGGACGGGGCACAGCACATTGGGTAGGATCTGTTCGGGGGTCACCAGGTGGCAGCGGACAGCGGTGACGCTGGCGCCGGTGTCACGAAGGGCTTCGGCCCGTTGTCCATTGACGGTGACCTGCTGCCTGTACTTCTGGGTGTTGCTTGGGATGGGGGTGCGGGGCACCATTTCTCGGCTACCCAGGCAGACCAGGGACATGGCTGCCGGCTCCCATTCGGTGGTCCCTCGGTCGAGGGTTTCTTCTTCCTCTTCTCCTTCTCCCAGGGCGGCGGCCGCCAGCTGTCGGGGCGGGGGCCCGCCGGCCCCGCTTCTTCGGTTCAGGGGGCAGACCGGGTCGCTGGCATAGTGTCCGGTTTGTTGGCAGCCGTAGCATGTTACTGGTGGCCGTGGTCCGGTTCTGGCCGGGGTCGCCCCCCTTCGGGCTAGGCTCGGGGAGAGGTGTTGCTGCGGTGGCCCTCGAGGGGGGCTCCTGGGGGCCCCGGCGGGGGGGTCCCGGTTCCTGTTCGGCCCTCCCCCTCCACCGCGTTGGCGGGGGGGTCCGGTGGGGTTCCTCTGGTACTCCCCCATCGAGTTCCGGGGGACTCGGGAGTTGACCCATCGATCGGCCTCGACGGCGAGTTTTCGTGGGTCGGTCATCTTGCTGTCGAGGAGGTGTTGCCTTAGCTCCACGAAGCAATTGTTGGAGAGATGTTCCCAAACGATGAGGTCGACCAGCTGCCCGTAGGTGGTGACTTTGCTACCCTTGATCCATCCTTCTAGGGCCCGGCTGAAAAAGTCCACATATTCCACCCAGGTAGTACCCGGGATCTTTTTGCAGTCTCTGAACCGCTGGTGGTACATTTCCGCGGTTAGCCCGTAGCGGGTGAGCAGGGCCTCCTTCATGTGGTCGTAGGAGGTCATCACCTCCTCCGGCAGCTGGAGCAGTGTGTCTCGACCCTCACTCAGGAACCGACCCCACAGGCCGGCGCCCCAGTCCTTTCGGGGCACCCGATGAGAGGTCATGGCCACCTCGTATGCCTTGAACCATTGTTGGATGTCGTCATTCTTATAGTACTCCTTGACGACTTCTTTCGGGATATGTACCTTGGCTTCGGCAGGCGGTAGGGTGTCTCTAGTACTGGGGGTGTCGGTCCCCCCGTTCTTGGCCTTGATTTCGAGCTCTTTGAGACTTCGCTCGTGCTCAAGGGTCAGTTTTTTTTCCTCCAACTCTCGGTGCCGTCTCTTCTCTTCTATCTCCTCTTGTAGCCGTAGCTGCTCTAGGGCCAGTTTCTTTTCCGCCAGCTGGAGTTCGCCGTCCAGCCGCAGACGTGCGAGCTCTAGTTCGTGGTTCCGGACCTTCTCCCGCTCTCGTATTTCTTCTTCGGAGAGGCCGGTTTCTAGGCTCTTTCTTCCTCCGGTTGCCGGAGTCAGTGCGGTTGATGTGGCCTCAGTCAGGGGCAAGGGACCTTCTTCCTGGGAGTGGCCTGCCTCGGCCTCCAGCCAGGTCCTCAGGGCTTTCTGCATCTCCTCTGTGGTACCTAGGCCGGTGGTTGCAATGCCCTTGTCCTTGCAGAACTGTTTCAATTCCTTGTGCGTATATTCCTCCAACCGTTCGGGCTGGAACTCCATGGTCGCGTTATTTTCCTGGTTGCTCATGATTTCTGTTTGGCTGGATGGGTAGCTAGTGGGTACTGGCTAGTACGTATTGCGTTCGGCTCGGATCCCGTCGCTGGCCACCAAATGTTGGAAGGCGGACCCCGAGGAGTCGGCGAGACCACCCAGGGGGGGCCCTCACACTGCACGAAGTAGCCGAGCGCTGCAGAGAAGCCTCCTGAGAGATCCTTCTCCTATCACGTACTAGCACAGTAACACCACCACACAGGACTCAAGGAGGTTGTCTCAAGACGAGCAATTCTTTATCAGCACTTAAAGGTTACGGGATCAATATTTACACGAAAGGGATCGAGGGATCCACAAAAAGTCTCAGTGTCTCTTTAGAAGGGTAGGGGTAGCGGGACAGTCTTTGGCAGGAGCTTGGTACGAGGGTACCTGGGGCCCAGTTCTTATCCTCAAGCTGGAGGACCTCCGGATCTCGGAGGGGTCGAGCCGCGACGGTGTCAGCAGGGCTCTGGCGTTCAGTTCGTGGGGAGCCGCGATCAGATCAGCAGGGCTCTCAAGATGGTTTCTGCTCAGCTCGAGCCGCGACGTCGTCAGCAGGGCTCCGAGGGAGGTTTCAGCGAGGTTGGGCCGCGACAGCGTCAGCAGGGCCCCGATGTTCCGGGTGGCTTCAAGGTTTCAGCAAGAAGGAGCCGCGACGCAGTCTGCAGGGCTCGTGGTAGTTCAAGCAAGAGTTCTTCTCCGTAGGGTCGGCCGCGATTCGATCAGCAGGGCTCTCGGCTCCGGGATACAACTGCCGATCTGTGGCGGGGTCGCCCCAGATATAGGTCTGGAGCCCTTTGATGTCCGGACCCTTGCGCCCGGGGGGGCGGAGAGGCCGGGTGGAGGTGGCCAGACGCCCAGCAGGAGAGGCGCCAGGCCCAAGAGGGTTGCAGGGCAATCACACCTAGGGATGGGAGGACAGTTGGGGGTCCCATCGATACTGTCCTCCGCCGGGGGCGGTGAATGGTTCATGTGGCACCCCCTGGCCAGTTCTTGGTGCCTCGATGTCGGGGCTTCGCTGGGGCCGAGGCCGGGTTGAGCGGGGTCACGCCGGCTGGCGCACAGAGTCACGTGGATGCCAACAAGATGGCGGAGCCCCGAGGGGTATGCGACCTCGTGCGGCTCGGGATGAGGGGTCTCGGTGCAGCTCGGAAGGGTGGCCCGTGAAGGCCGGGGCGGGGAACGGGCACAATCCACGGGGGTAAGGACCACGCCACAAGGCCGGGTCCAACACCCCCCCACCCCGATCCTCAAGAGCACAGAGATTGCATGCTTGAATACTCAGGAACAGAGAAAATGCACTCTCGGATGCTAAGGAATAGAAGATGCATACACTGGGATACTCAGGACCAGAAAGAATACACCCCAAATACTCAGGAACAGAGAGAATGCACCCCAGATGCTCAGGAACAGAGAGCATGCACCCCCGAATACTTAGGAGGAGAGAGTGCACGCCCTGAAATACTCAGGAACAGAGATAATGCACCCCCAGATACTCCGAAACAAAGAGAATGTACCCCCAGATACTCAGCAACAGAGAGAATGCACCCCAGACACTTAGGAGCAGAGAGAATGCACCCCCCGATAATTAGGAGCGGAGATAATGCACCCCAGATGCTGAGGGGCAGAGGGTGCATGCCCTGAGATACTCAAGAGCAGAGTGAATTCACCCCCAGACACATAGGGGCAGGGAGAATGCACCCCCAGATACGTAGGGGCAGAGAGGATGCACCACTGGATACTCAGGAGCAGAGATAATGCACCCCCAGATACGTAGGTGCAGAGAGAATGCACCCCTAGATAGATAGGAGCAGACAGTGCCACAAGAGGATACTCGGGAGCAGAAAGAGTGCTCCCCGGGTAATCAGAGCAGACAGACACAATGAATCCCTGGACAGAGCAGAGGGAATGTAGCACGTGGACACTCAGCAGCAGAGGGCACACACTCTGGGATAAGAAGGAGCTGGGAGCATGTTTTCGTCCATAATCTGGAGCTGTGAACATACATCCTGGGATAGACAGTAGCAAAGGACATGCACCCTGGAATGCTCAGGACTAGAGGTCATGAACCCTAGAATACTCAGGACCAGAGGTCATGCACCCTAGAATACTCTGGACTAGAGGTCGTGCACCCAGGATTGCAAGGCTGTCCTAGGATGCCCAGGGAAAGATGGTGCACATTGTGGGACACCCAGTAGAAGAGGGCACGCATCCTGGGCTACTCAGAAGAGGGTGCGCATCCTGGGCTACTCAGAAGAGGGCGTGCATCCTGGGCTACTCAGAAGAGGGCACGCATCCTGGCACTCCCAGGAGAAGAGGGCGCACATCCTGGGCTACTCAGAAGAGGGCACGCACCCTGGGCTACTCAGAAGAGGGCGCGCATCCTGGGCTACTCAGAAGAGGGCACACATCCTGGGTTACTCAGAAGAGGGTACGCATCCTGGGCTACTCAGAAGAGGGCGCGCATCCTGGGCTACTCAGAAGAGGGCACACATCCTGGGTTACTCAGAAGAGGGCGCGCATCCTGGGCTACTCAGAAGAGGGTACATATATTGGGCTACTCAGAAGAGGGCGTGAATCCTGGGCTACTCAGAAGAAGGCACGTATCCTGGGTTACTCAGAAAAAGACACGCATCCTGGGCTAATCAGAAGAGGGTACGCATCCTGGGCTATTCGGAAGAGGGTGTGCATCCTGGGCTACTCAGAAGAGGGTATGCATCTTGGGCTACTCAGAAGAGGGCGTGCATCCTGGGCTACTCAGAAGAGGGTGTGCATCCTGGGCTACTCAGAAGAGGGTACGCATCCTGGGCTACTCAGAAGAGGGTACGCATCCTGGGCTACTCAGAAGAGGGTGCGCATCCTGGTCTACTCAGAAGCGGGTACGCATCCTGGGCTACTCAGAAGAGGGCACGTATCCCGGGCTACTCAGAAGACGGTACGCATCCTGGGCTACTCAGAAGAGGGCGTGCATCCTGGGCTACTTAGAAGAGGGCATGCATCCTGGCACTCCCAGGAGAAGAGGGCGCACATCCTGGGCTACTCAGAAGAGGGCATGCACCCTGGGCTACTCAGAAGAGCGCCCGCATCCTGGGCTACTCAGGAGAAGAGGGAGCACATCCCAGGATACTGAGGAGCAAAGAGTACCATGCAGGGATAATTACGAGCAGAGGGTCGGTGCCCCAGGATTATAAGGTGCAGTCGTTTTCATCCCGGGGTCCTGCCAAAAGACTTCTGGGGAGATGGCATGGAGCACCCCCTTTGTGATCCCTTTGTGGCAGCTTTCTGCACCAAATCCTTTGGTTCGCCTGTAACTCCGCCTACAGCACACAAAAAAGGTAACAACTTTGCCAATATACAGACTATCATACTTATTAAATTAATCTGTGGGTGAGGGCAGGGTGAGTATTGCCTGGAAGGCCGCCACAAGAGGATGGGGGCCAAGGGCACCAGGGATTTACCTCCTTACCCCTCCTCCAGGTGCCCACTACCACCAGAAATTACATCTGCGGCCCGCGGGGAGTGGATGTGTCTCTCTTCTAACATCCTGGATCCCCCCAAGCCCAGTCGCGGCCGGCATTATTCGTGGGGGCGGGGTTGCATGGGAGGGTTGCGCGAGGAGGGGGGATTAGTAAATTTAAAAAAAACTACCTTTTACCGGGTCCCGTGTTTTCTGCTCTCCTACCTCCGGCAGGAACAGGAAGAAGGCAGCTGCCTGGGCTTTGTTGCGCTGGCAGTGGTTGCAGCATGGATTATCGTGAAGGGAAAGGCCTACCTCATTCGGGGGAAGATGTTTATGGCCTCCCCTGTTCAAAAGGTTCTTACCAGCCTGTGTGTGGTGCAGGATGAGTCTGGAGCCCAGCACTGTGTGTGTGGTTCAGAATGAGTGTGGAGACGAGCACGGTGTGTGGTGCAGAATGAGTCTGGAGGCAAGCACTGTGTGTGTGGTGCAGAATGAGTGTGGAGCCAAGCACTGTTTGTGTGTGCAGAATGAGTGTGGAGCCAAGCACTGTGTGTGTGGTGCAGACTGAGTGTGGAGCCAAGCACTGTGTGTGTGGTGCAGACTGAGTGTGGAGCCAAGCACTGTGTGTGTGGGTCAGAATCAGTGTGGAGACGAGCACGGTGTGTGGTGCAGACTGAGTCTGGAGCAGAGCACTGTGTGTGTGGTGCAGAATGAGTGTGGAGATGAGCACGGTGTGTGGTGCAGAATGAGTCTGGAGCCAAGCACTGTGTGTGTGGTGCAGAATGTGTCTGGAGCCAAGCACTGTGTGTGTGGTGCAGAATTAGTGTGGAGCCGAGCACGATGTGTGGTGCAGGATGAGTGTGGAGCCATGCACTGTGTGGTGCAGGCAGAGTGAGTGTAGAGCCAAGTACTGTGTGTGTGGTGCAGAATGAGTCTGGAGCCGAGCACCATGTGTGTGGTGCAGAATGAGTGTGGAGCTGAGCACTGTGTGTGTAGTGCAGGTTGAGTGGAGCTGTGTACTGTGTGTGGTGCAGGCTAAGTCTGGAGCCATGTACTGTGTGTGGTGCAGAATGGGTGTGGTGCCAATCACTGTGTGTGTAGCACAGGATGAGTGGAGCTGAGCACTGTGTGTGGTGCAGGATAAGTCTGGAGCTCTGTACTGTGTGTGGTGCAGAATGAGTGTGGAGCCGAGCACTGTGTGTGTGGTTCAGAATGAGTGTGGAGCTGAGCATGTGTGTGATGCAGAATGAGTCTGGAGCTGAGCACTGTGTGTGGGGTTCAGAATGAGTTTGGATCCGAGCACGGTGTGTGTGGTGCAGGATCAGTGGAGCTGAGCACTGTGTGTAGTGCAGGATGAGTCTGCAGCCGTGTACTGTGTGTGGTGTAGAAGGAGTTTGGAGCAAAGCACTGTGTCTGTGGTCCAGAATGAGTCTGGAGCAGAGCACTGTGTGTGGGGTTCAGAATGAGTGTGGAGCCGAGCATGGCGTGTGGTGCAGAATGAGTCTGGAGCCATGTACTGTGTGGTGTAGAATGAGTGTGGAGCTGAGCACTGTGTGTGTAGTGCAGAATGAGTGGAGCAGTGTACTGTGTGTGGTGCAGGATGAGTCTGGAGCTGTGTACTGTGTGTGTAGCGCAGGATGAGTGGAGCTGTGCACTGTGTGTGGTGCAGGATGTGTCTGGAGCTGTGTACTGTGTGTGTGGTGCAGGATGAGTGGATCTGTGCACTGTGTGTGTGGTGCAATATGAGTGGAGCTGTGTACTGTGTGTGTGGTGCAGAATGAGTCTGGAGCCGAGCACGGTGTGTAGTGCAGAATGAGTCAGGAGTCAAGCACTGTGTGTGTGGTGCAGAATGAGTCTGGAGCCAAGCACTGTGTGTGTGGTGCAGAATGAGTCTGGAGACGAGCACGGTATGTGTGGTGCAGAATGAGTCTGGAGCCAAGCACTGTGTGTGTGATGCAGAATGAGTGTGGAGCTGAATGAGTGTGGAGCTGAGCACTGTGTGTGTGGTGCAGAATGAGTGTGGAGCCAAGCACTGTGTTTGTGGTGCAGAATGAGTGTGGAGCCGAGCATGGTGTGTGGTGCAGAATGAGTCTGGAGCCCAGCACTGTGTGTAGTGCAGCTGAGCACTGTGTGTGTTATGCAGAATGAATGGAGCTCTGCACTGTGTGTGTAGTGCAGGATGAGTGGAGTTGTGCACTGTGTGAGTAGTGCAGGATCAATTTGGAGCCAAGCACTGGATGTGTGGTGCAGGATGAGTGAAGCTGTGCACTGTGTGTGCAGTGCAGGATGAATGTGTAACCGTGCACTGTGTGTGTAGAGCAGGATAAGTGTGGAGCTGTGCACTGTGGTGCAGGATGAGTGAAGCCTTGCACTGTGTGAGGTGCAGGATGAGTGGGGCTGTGCACTGTATGTGGTGCAGGATGAGTGCAGCTGTGCACTGTGCGTGTAGTGCAGGATGAGTGAGGAGCCAAGCACTGTGCGTGTAGTGGAGGATGAGTGTGAAGCCTAACTAATAGAATGCAGATCACGTCAGTGTTTCGATCTCTTCCCGGACCTCCGGCCCCAGAGGGCGGTCGCGATGACCAGCAGTGAAAGGGAACATTTATGTATTATATATGCTTCTTCCCGCCACTGGAGTCTTCTAACTCGCTGTCAATATTTATATAGCATTCCCAGTGGTGTAGCCAGTGTGTCATGGGCCCTAGTGTAAGGAAGGAAATGAGCCCCAGACCGCTGTTTGAACTGTGAAATACAGCAATAATCAGGGTTCAGTGGGCTCCTCAGATCTCTGGACCCTGGTACCACTGCACCTGCTGCACCAACAGAAATTACCTCCCTGATCATTCCTGGGAAAGATCCTCCTCAGACTGGCATCAGCCTCTTTACCGTGCGAGTCTGCCAGTCCTGCTGTAGCCCCACTGGCCCTCACGAGCTATCAGAGTAGGGGGTTAAACCTCTACGACTGAGTGTCATGGGGACTATTGTGTTAGTGACCACTTCTGGCCATGAGGATCAGAAGAAAAGCTCTGTGCTCTGATTCTCTGCATAGACCGGTCAAGAGCCCTTCCACTCGGACATCTTCCTGGGAGAACAGGCTGGGCCTCTGAGTGGTCTACAACTGTTATTGCATATGCAGGGGACCCCAGAGCCCTTAGATTCAGGGTGTTAGTCAGAGATAAGAGATTCTGGATCGTTGTCAGGGCTGCGATTGTGTCTCTATGTAAGGTGACCAGCACCCTCCAGGTCATTATAGGCACTGTTTCTTGTCCTGCACCTGTGTATAACCAAATGCATTCTGGGTGTTGTAGTCTTGATTTATTTTCTTTGAACAAATTAGATTAACCCCTTCGCTGCCGCGGACATTCCGCTGCAGCGCTGGGGGGGGGCAGGGGGGCAGCGCGGTGGGCCTGTGCTCATGACGGAGCCGCTCCGTCATGAGCCACAGTTGAGCTGTGCTCATGACGGAACGGTTCCGTCATGACTCCGCCCATTTGCGTTGTCGCCCCGCACAGGCGGGGAAACAGCGCCGCGCAGGCGGAGCGGCCGCCAACAGGATTGTCATGACGGAACCGTTCCGTCATGAGCACACGGCAACCGTGGCTCATGACGGAATGGTTCCGTCATGAGCGGGGAAGGGGTTAACAGCCCTGAAAACAATTATTTGTAAATGAAAAGTTCAGGACAGGAGACAGTACCCACAGTGATCTGAAGTGTGGTGGTCACCCATGGCCGGACTAAGAATGCAAACCAGCCCTGGCAATTAATTCGGACCATGGGGGTTTGCTGTTGGGAAACAATGCTGCTGCTTTTGTTACAGGGGGCCAATATGGCAGCACTGCTGCAAAACCGCCCCAGTAACAAAATTACCCCCCACCATTCCAAAACCAGCCCCCACCCTCCTGCCCACAGGTAAAACGCCCGGTGCCCATTACGGCCAGTCCGGCCCTGTGGTCACCTTATCTGCACGGGCAGGTTCAGTGTCCTTTTAGTCAGGGTTCTCTACGATCCTGTTCTACAACTGTACCCCAAGAATATATTTACTCACACTCAAGCCTTTGACTACCTGGAAGAGCTCATTCAAATCTTGCACAACAAACCTGTCTATGTGTAGCTGCAACCACTTAAAATGTGAAAAAATTATTTTACAAAAGAGCTACTTCTGTAAAAAGCGAGAATACAAGCAACGGTGCTACTGGTGGACCCCATAATATCCAGCAACAGTACCTGACTTTTCAATCCCAGGTAGCAGCCTCCCCAGGTACCACTTCAGTCAGGAAAACTGAGGCTACACAAGCTAGCCAGCTACCCCTGCCTCCTCAAGATCTGATCTATTCCCTCCAGCTCCCCTCCACCACAACCCCCTTCCCATCTCCCTATGAGCTGCCGCCATGTTGCCCAGCTTCAGTGTAGGCTTCGAAGACCACCACATTGAATTTAGGAACTGCCTCATCTCTGATCACTTTGGTCCTTGTCCATGTACACTCCTGTACTCTAATGCATGTCTAATGCAACGAGTGTGTTTGTAATGTTTTACTCCCTCACATGCTCTAACAATCACTGGGTCCACCTCACTAATCGCTTCCCTCACCGAACAAAACACAAAATCAGGTTGGGTGCAATTTTACATTCACACAACACACGTCACCAATGTGACGGGTATCCTATCCACCTTTTTCCAGGGGCATAAGTTTATAATACACATGTAATAAGACTGACGGGATATTTATCAGATTTCTGATGGAGTGTCCTGTCCGTCAAACTCTAAATCTGGTCCTAAGTCTTAAAGGCAGGTTTGGGTTACTCAAAGGGGAAAAATATTTATCCTTCGAAAAATAAAGATTACTTGTGATAATGTACATAGGCCTCACATTTGTGCCACTGGACTTTTCCATCCAGTGGAAAATCTACATGCATGAATCTTACAAATACTATAGAGTCAGAGCTGAGCCAAAGGTCTGGCTCGGATGTTCGAGCCCATGCACGAGCCGAGCCCTGAAAATGTTTGCAATGTATATCATACAGCAAATATCATCAAAAAAGTGTCTTTTTTTAACATGTAGAAGCTTTTACATCAATAAGTCACATTATAGCACTGCACTGAGAAATACCTTTTAAAAGGGTCAGTTTTTAAACATGAACCATAAGGGAATTAAGAGGCGAACAGATGTCACATAAACCCTGAAGTTGGCCCAGATTATTATAGAGCAACATTATAGCGCATTAAAAAAAATCTATGGGTTTTTGTGCAAATGGCATTCCAAACTTACATATTTGAAAGTGCTGTCATACCAGATAATGAAGAAAAAGAGTTTTGGTGAAATAAAATGCCTAAGAACACAAAATTTACGAGGGGAAGCCGCGATGTATCCATGTTTTCTGGTTTCACTTTGTATCAAACAGCCTGTAAATGGTTATCTATTTGTCTTCCCTTATGCTAAGGCTCTGTTTTTACCTTTGTGCATTTTTCTGCAGTTTCTATTTAGCAAGAACTCGATACACAGGTATTGGAGCACTTTTCATTAGCATCACATACATTACACAGCACCAGCAGTCATTGTTTATAGGGAAGGGGAGTTAAGTGATTTGCACATAATCAAAGGATGTGGAGCCAACGCCGAGACTCCAATCTGGCTCCTCAGTTTCGAAGTCCGCAGCTCTGGCCGTAACGCAACACTCAGACCTAGGGTCGGAGGTAGGCAGTGGCACACAAGGCACATGAAAGCTCGGCTCATCCTGGACTCGAAGTTCCAACAAGATTTCGAGTTGAGCTAGAGCCAGGTTTAAAGGTTCATGCCTGGCTCGAGCTTTCAGTGGCTCGTCCACCTCTAACTTATATGAATACTACGGGAAACCTGCAATGGTTGTAAAGTTCTTGGAGAAATTGAGGAATTATTTGCAATCCTCAAACAAGCTGGGAATTTGCAGGAAGTGTAATATTTATGAGTAGAGCTCATTCTTAATTGTTGACACCCAGCCTATGGTACCTCTGTGGTTTTAATGGAACCCCAGTACAGCATGTCCAGACAAGAGGGTTGGAACATAAATGACATGTCCACACACCTTTAAACCCCTTGATATCCACTATGAATCTGCATTAGGGATCGCCTCCTTCCCCTGTAATCCATCTTGTTCACTGTCTCTTTAGGCCATCACTCAAAAAAACACCTGCCGCCTTCAAATCCACAAGTGTCTAATGAAAATGACCCCAAAACAAGGTTATATGCTATGGAACTTATGAAGCACAGCGCTCACCCCAAGGCCATCCTGGTGCTAGTTCTCCTCAGGTGTGAAATAATAGACCATTCACTGCTTACTTTGTAAAGAATAAGTGCCAGGTCCAAGGTTTTGCTCAGAAGCCCCGGCTGACTGTCGAATCTCAGGGGTGCCGACTACCAAGGCTGAGTAGTCTTGGTCCCACCTCAGGCCTCTTTAATCCACTACCAGACACTCCCTGCCTCTTTATCTCACGCTTGCAGGGTATTTTTAGTCCCTTCTTTAATTTTTTTGGCACTGTTTGTCTGTCTTTCTCTTCCTCCTTTTTTCTACCTTTTGCGTATTTCGATGAAGAAAAATAAGTGCTGGTCGCCAAAATAAAGTGCTGATGGGCCCCACCTGCAACTACTGGCTCAAATTAAGCCCCGGCCCATTTGCTAATCCACATATACCACCCAGAGCTCTTGAAGGAGTGGTTAGTGACCAAAGCTACCCTCCCCTGGATGAAGAAGCAACAGGATCTCATGCAGTTAAATTCCAGCCCAGAAGCGGTACCAAACCTGTCCTGCATCTGTGGTCACAACAATATCGACCTGCACATCTCACAATAGTGTCATGGTGGCGTTAGTAATGGTCACTGCGCAATGGCCATCATGATATTTTGGTAGTCGAATTACATAACCGTTCCCTTCATCCCAAATGATGCAGAGCATTTGATCTTCAGACTGTTTGCTGTCATATCCCTACCCAAACCGATCTCTAGAAGTGCTGGAACGAGGGGCTGTAGAATCTCCGGAAAAGTTAAAAGATTGTAGATGGAGAACGAACAATAAAGGAACAGTAGCGTAACAAGGGTGGGGGGGGGGGGCGGTTCGCACAGGGCGGTATGAATTTTGGGGGCGGCGCCCCCCTTGCATGCGCTTGCCGTGGGAAGGCAAACACAAGAATCACCAGCAAACCCCACCCCCGCTCTTACACCCCCCGCCGCTCTTAAATGCGTCCGCAGCAGGGCGGTGAAGGCAGGGTCCACCATGGGCGGCAAAGTGTCTAGCTGCGCCACTGTAAAGGAGCCCTTCCAATGATTAGGTCTCGCCTGAGCCAGCGCATGCGTTGCTCTGCAAGACATTTAGTAAGTGGGCTTTGAAAGTGCTACCACAGGCTTTTGCTGGCATCAAGCTTGCGGTTACGCGCGCGTGCACGCGCGCAGCCGCCATCTGTCTTTCCTCTGTCACGGGTCATTAAGTGCATCGCGATCACTTTCGCGGCCGCATCACTTTCACGGCCGCGCGGCCAATGCTTGTTTCACTCTCGCACCGTTCAGCGCGCCCTTTGCTGCTTCATAAGGAGCCTGACTGACAGAAGTGCTTCAACGTTTGCTCTCAGACCAGAACTTGAGCCAAAGTCGTGCTTACATATCTGGTCTGCCTTTTTGGCGCTCCCGTCTCACCCTGGTCATAACAACACTTCAATTAATCTCGTGTTGCCTGTATAACTGTTGCCTCAGGAACGTAAAATGGCACATTTTGAAATAATGTGTCTTCCACTTTGGAATATCATTTTGGAGGTGTCTAAATTGGTACCTGTGAAATTAATTGCAGTAGTCGCTAAAGTTCCACTGTTACACTATTATACGACTTAACAACCGAATGAAGCTAAACTATGCTACGGAGTGTGGGTGTGACATTCTGTGACCCGAATCACTGTATTTCTGGCAGAGTCCAAGAGTTAGTCAGCATCATGTCTCTAGTCTTTGTTTTTCACCAAATGGGGGTGGCTTATCTTTAGAATACACCAGAAAGGCTGCCATACAACTCTTTGCTATGAGATGTTTTAGCCAGACGCTTCAAATGAAGCAAAGACTACATGTCCCAGAATACCCCAATTTGACAAATGGCAAGTCATTGCCATGCCAAAGAAATCGCTCCCTAACAGCCTGAAGACCTGCCAGACAGTTTGTCTTCAGAACCAAGTAACATGCTACTCCACGCCTCTACTGTACTGCTTTGACTTTAAACGAGTTGCGCCCCATGATTAAGTTGAGTGCACTAAAGTCCAACAGCTGAACTTGCACAGGACTGCTTACGCCCTTCGACTGGTGTTTTCAGTCCGTCTTTGGCGTGTTGGCCTCTGTCCCTTCAGGGTGTGATCTTCACTCAGTAACCGCAGCTCTCCCTACAATCAAGACGCCTAACCTATAGTCGTTGCAGTGGTTGGAATCCATTCTACGGGTACCTCTTCACCACCCGACAATGGTGTACAGGGAAGCCGGGACGTTCTTCATCAGACAGTGACCCGCAATCCCAACATGCCTCCGGCTACCCTTCCTCCTAACAGTAAGCTATCCAACAATTCAACAAAATAATGACACCTCTACTCCTAGTCCTTTACTCCACACCTTGAGTCAATGTGGCTCAGATACTCCCTCAACTTTTGCCGTCGCGCGTGCACACCCGGGCCGCCCCCTTCTTTCCACCTCTCCTCTTCCGCCCTCTTTCTGTCTCCTGAACGCCCTCTCTCCTCCTCTTCCCGCCTACACTCTTTTCATTTTCCACCGGTCTCTCCGCCCCTTCACCGCCCCCTAGCGTCCTTTTCGCCACAAGGTTTGCTCTGAAATGAACCTCACTATCTTTCCACTTAAGAGGAGAGTACAGTCTGCAGATATGTCGCCACAGTTGGGAGAAAGTTACAAAAGAAGTTAATGTGTAAGCTGTTGTTTCTGGGATCAGTTACATGTAAGTGTCTGCAACTTGCTTTTTTGCAAAACACATTTAGGTAAGGGAAAAGGTTGCATATTCAAGCAATCTGCTTTGCTTTCTAATGTTTACTTTTAGCAAGTTTAACTGGTTATTTTTAACAATATTCTTTTAACTTAGATTTAAGTCTTGCCTGGCAAACGTGATGAGCACTGGCTAACACAAATCCTATGTGCTTCATTAATAAGAAATGAATACATTGGGCTTCATTTTAGCACTTTATGTTGTCATATAACTTAATGCACATACAGCATCATAATCGAGTTGTTTGGCATAGTGCAGCATATCACACTGTTGCAGTTTCTAAACTCTGTAAATAACAAATAATATAGGCAGCAGCAGTTTTTGTATTTTGTTGCATATACTTGCAATGATTTGCTGTGTGCTTATTAAGGTTACATTCATGGGTTTCTACCGGTATGTGTGCTCTCGGACTAAATAGCTAACCACTGCACTAAAATTGTTCTAAGCAGTCAAGCCCAGACCTATTGGCTTTGCCAATTCTTGTTTTACTGGGAAGCCGATATTTCCCTATCTGCTCCATCACTGTGTTCAGCCCTTAGCTTGAGGCATTCGGTGCTCTCCGTTTGTTTGTCAGTCCAAGGGTCCGGAGGTAAAAAATTAACAGTTTCAGACCCACGAGATAAAAGCAGAACAAGCATTTACAATGCAATAGGTCTTGCAACTGCAAATTTTGGAGCTATTGGCATTGTAAATGGCAATGCCTTTTAAAAAATTAAAAGCCATTGTGATTTACAATACCAAAAGCAACACCTATTGCATTGCATAGCGCTGTGTCCGTGAAGACGTCGCCATGCTCATTAAAGTAAAAAAAAAGAACGAAAAACAAAGAGTGAGGGGTGTAAACAAAACACTCACTCCACACATCATTTCCTTGATTGTTAATGGTCAGATCCTTCTCCTCGCCTCCAACTGTGGCTTCGAGATTGTCCTGCTGTACAGCTTGTCTGCAGATGGGGTCTTCCACTGACTGCCAGCTTCTACAGGTACTTTAACTTTTTTTTATTTTTAACATGGACTCTTTTAGAATACTTGTGTCTGCAGTCCCTCTCCCTCACTCCGCCCTACTTTTGCTGCTCCCTTCTTTGTGTCTCTTTCCCCATGCGCTCATCCCACTGTTAGATATTTCGTTCTCACCTCA
Organism: Triturus cristatus; assembly: GCF_964204655.1. Lineage (NCBI taxonomy): Eukaryota > Metazoa > Chordata > Amphibia > Caudata > Salamandridae > Triturus > Triturus cristatus. The sequence goes on from NC_140586.1 coordinate 22,206,023, forward strand.
ACCTACACTCTGCCAGTTGTTTCTTTACCAACCCCTGCTGTCAGTTGTTTCTTTGCTGGACAACATGTCTAAAACAAAACACTGACAAAGCAAATAGATCTCACATAGACCAAGCCTATTGACTTTGCCAGTGGCTGTTTTCATTGTTTCCAACTTTGAAACAACCCAGCAAGACCGACCATTTCACAGATCAGCAACAGTTTCAGAATCCATTTCAACAATTACATTTTCACATGTAATACCGGAGGGCTTGAGTTATTGGAAGGGTGATGGAGGTCTTTTCGAGGAGGTAGCATTAGACAAATATTCAGTCCCCAGCTTTCCCCTTTTCCAAATCCTGCAGACGAGGGCCTAACGTTAAATACAACTCATTAGGCCTAGCCTCCACCACATGCTAACAGAAGGGGAAGTTTGTCAATCACTGAAACAAACACAGGTGTACCAAAGTCATTAAACAGAGCCAACATTTGACGCAACAAAAGTCCATTAGAAGAAAAAAAAGCATTGGCATAGCCAATAGATCTCGCCTTTGGGACCTTATAAGTGTTTAGCCATGCAACATTTGATGTTGTTGCACCAAGGATATTGTGCTGCATAACTAAATACTTATAAGGTACCAAAGGCGAGACCTATTGGCTATGCCAATGCTTGTTTTCTTCTGCCCTTAGTTTTTGTGTCTTCAGAGAAACACTGTCTACTATCCCTATGCCTTTCCCGAGGTGATGTCATTGGCCAGCACCTCCTCTTTAAAAGTCATTCCAGCACCACTCTCTGTTCAACACCAGAAAGCCCTCCAAAGCCATTGATTCTCGCGTAGGCACCCACAACGATCCCTACACTCACCATGCCATTTCAGTATATGCTTACACAACACAAGGGCTGCCCTTTCTAGACAAGAGCCAGGGCATAAAGCAATACAAAAAAATTCGACACTTATTAACACAAACAAACAACCTCTAACAAATCTCTTAATTGTTATAAAGGCCTGGATTTATTCGTGCACTTTACGGTCATCTGTATGGTTGTTTGTTGCTTCAAGGACCACAAAACGTTATGTTGCTTTTAGTGTTATATGTATGTATTGTATAGTACTGTTATGTTTGGTTCCGTTTTATCTTTTTCACATGGGACACACTGCTCTTGATATCTGGCCATTGTGCTTCGTTTTACTAGTTTGTCACTAATGAGAATCGTTGAATTTTGTAATATTTTAGTATATGCACCACACCATTGGTAAAAGTCATGGTACAGTACCATATTATTGCTGTCAGAATATCGTCTGACATGGGGGAGACGCGCGAGCGCGCGAATCAAGATGGCCGCCACCCGGTGAGCTCCTCCGCGTTTTCGCCCGTTTTTCTACATAAAACGCCGAATGTCTGTCAAAATTTTGTTTTAAAGGAGGTCGCTGCTAACATTACAGGCTTACCAGCATTGTGAAGCGGTTTCAGGCCGTTTTCATCGTGGGAAGTCGTGTTTCTGGCTCCCTGGTTCCTGCTCTGAGCTCTGCATTGAGGGACTGCCTGGTTAGTCTGTCAGGGGGGCGGAGCATACTTCAGGAAAGGGCCTGGCTTGGGCCTAGCCACACCCCTAGTCCAGTTTAGCTGCTGCACCAGTATTTTGGAGGATTGCTTTGCTTCTTTTCGCTTTTTTTACTCATAATCTATTCATTTTTATTCAAATTTTATTATCTTTTCTCAAAAATGGATAATAAAAATAAAAGAAAACAGCAGATTTCACCGCCCCCAATAAAATCAAAGGTGGTGGAGTCATCTGAACCCTCGCTTTCTTTAATTTTGGAGGAAATTCAGGCTCTTCGTGCTAATACAGAAACTATTGCGACTGAAATAAAAAATGTACGAAAGGAAATGGCGAGTATGTCGATGAAAATCTCAGACAACTCAATTAAAATACAAGACAATAAAGTTAAAGTCGACGCTTTTACTCCACTTGTGGCGAAAATATCACCTCTGTGCTCACAACTTTTGGACATGGAAAATCGCAATAGACAATACAACCTTCGCATATTTAATTTACCAGAAGAGGTTGAGGGATCTAACTGTCGACTATACTTAGAGAACTTACTTCCTGGTCTTTTAAATGTCAAATTTCCAGAAAAATTTGAAATCGATAAGGCTCATAGAATTCCTTCACGTTGCAATCCTCAACATAGCAAGCCTAGACAAATGATATTTAAAGTTCTCCGTCACCATCATTTGGTTCTGATCAGAAAAGCAGCTAGAGAAATTCCTTCATTGTTGGTCAATGGTCACAAAATCTTTATTCATCAAGATTTTGCCAAGGAAACTGTTGCAACACGTAAGGGATTTACTGATCTTCGCCCACGATGAGAAGCCTTGGATACCAATATGGCCTTTTTGACCCTTCAACTATGCGCATTTGGAAAGATAATTTTTCAAAATCCTTTCAGCGTCCTGAAGATCTACGACAATTTCTGGATCAGCAAGTACAGCAAACTATGGACACTCAGGGTCCTATCACTTGATTCTTTCATGTATGATCTTCTTTGACAGATTTATATATCTCATAATATTCTGGGCTCCAGCGGTTTCTGGCCATGCTTGTAGAGCGTGTGTGCGTCCCAATCTTCATATTTATGTGTTTTGTTTGTCTTTTTTGCTATGTTTTATTTCTTCCATTCCCTTTTGTGTGTTTTGGAGCTACTTTCTTCTTAACATTTGTGTCTTTTTCTGACCTTCTTCTTTCTAACCCTTCTCTCTTTTTATTTTGTCATGGCTAATATTAAAGTAGTGTCACTGAATGTTAAAGGTTTACGCCATCCTGTGAAACGTACAAAAATTTTGGATTATTTGGGTAGTTCCAAAGCTGATTTTTGTTTTTTTACAAGAAACTCATATAGATGATAAAATTTTAAACTATATGAAGAAAAAATGGGTTGATAATATTGTTTCTTCTCCTGCTAATGGCAAGAAAAATGGTATAGCTATATTATGTGCGAAAAAAGCACATTGTCAAGTTTTGAGCAAAATTACAGATACGGATGGGAGATATTTAATTGTTAAGGTTAAAGTTCATGATTCTATCTTATTTTTATTAAATGTTTATGGCCCTACTGCAGATGACCCTGTTTTTTGGGCTACTCTTTCAACGGAGGTTATAAAAATTGGTAATGTACCTTTAATTGTTGCAGGTGATTTTAATGTCATATCTGATCCTTTATTAGATAGAATATCTCGTACTAAATTCCACCCCCCTAAGGTTTATTTTGCTTTTAAATTATTTCTTCAAACCACTAAGTTAGTTGATATTTGGCGGTTACACTTCCCTACAGAAAAATGTTTTACTTTTTTTTCTAACCCACATAATTCTCATTCTAGGATCGATTATATATTAGTTTCGAAACAGCTGATCAACTGTGTTAGTAACCCCAGGATTGGCAACATTGATGTCTCTGACCATGCTATGGTTTCTTGTATTTTAAATTTAAATTCAACCTTTACTAACCAGCCTAGATGGAGAATGAATTCTGGTATAGCTCTCAATGAACTTAATAAACCAAAGCTCCTCTCTGCCATTCATGATTTTTTTCAATTTAACCCTGAAGGTACTACTTCATTGGTTAATAGATGGGATGCTTTTAAAGCTTATATTAGAGGGGTTACTATTTCTATTATGGCTCACGAAAATAAGACCTTTAATGCAAATATTAAAAAGCTAGAAAAGCAAATAGCGGAATATGAACGACTTTTTATTTCGTCTAATGGCCCTCAATATAGAAGTAAGTTGCAAAAGCTTCGATATGAATTTAATACAATTCTTAGTAATAGAGCTGGTGTTCAGATTTCTAAGGCCAAAGCTAAATTTAGTTTTAATGCAAACAGATCTGGAAGATTGTTAGCGAATTACTTACGTATCAAAAAGGATAAAACTCAAATTACTTCTATTCATGGATCCAATGGTAAAATTGCTTTATCTCATAAAGATATTGTGAATGAATTTTTGGATTTTTACTCTAAGTTATATGATAAACCTGAGTTTCATAATGAATCTTTAGTTGATTCTTTTTTATCTTCATGTGGTCTACCTAAAATTTCTCCATCAGATAAAATGGGGCTTGACTCTCCAATTACTAAGGAGGAAATTTTAACCGCTATAAAATCTCTTAAAAAAAATAAATCTCCGGGTCCTGATGGTATCCCGGCGGAGTTTTATAAAGAGTTTCAATCCCATCTTTTACCCTTATTATTTCAACTTTTCACAACATTTGGCTCTACGGGAATTACTTCAGGATCCTTTACTGAAGCTTTAATTATCGTTCTTCCCAAACCTGATAAAGACCCCACCCTTGTATCTAATTATCGCCCTATCTCTTTAATTAATCAAGACTGTAAATTATATGCCAAAATATTAGCCACACGATTATCCCCTGTACTAGACTCTATTATACATTCGGATCAATCTGGTTTTATGAAGAATAGACACTCTGCAAATAATACAAGAACTTTATTACATGTCATTGAACAGGGTCTTACGTTAACTACTCCTTCAGGAATTATGGCTCTGGATGCTGAAAAAGCCTTTGATAAATTGCATTGGCAATTTTTATTCCATGCTTTATCATCTTTTAACTTTGGCGATAATTTTATTCGTATGATTTCAGCTCTATATTGTGCTCCTACTGCTCGTCTATTTATTAATGGCCAAATTTCAAATCAATTTTCCCTTTTTAGAGGTACTAGACAAGGATGTCCCCTTTCCCCGCTACTGTTTTTAATTGGCATTGAACCTTTCCTTACATCTATAAGAAAATGTGATAACATTAAAGGAATTATTATTAATGAGATTATTATTAAAACTTTAGCGTATGCTGATGATGTGCTTTTATTTATTAGTGACCCCTTATCCTCATTTCCTACTTTATTAGAGATTATAACAAAATATTCTATGGTGTCTGGCTATAAATTAAACACTAATAAAACTGAATTTTTCCCTTTAAACATTTATTGTACTCCTGATATGATACCTATGAATGAAATTGTTTGGCAAAAGACTAAATTAAAATATCTTGGTATTTTATTTTCCTCATCTATAAAATCTACATTGACTTTAAACTGTAATTTTGTCTTAGATTATATTAAAGATAAAACGTCTAAATGGGCATTGCTGCATCTTTCATGGTGGGGTAGACTGGAATCTATTAAAATGAATATTGCTCCAAAAATATTTTATACTCTTTCCATGATTCCCACTCAGTTCCCATTAAAATTTTATAAAGATATTGATAAACTTCTCTCCAAATTTCTTTGGAATAACAAATCACCTCGCATTAGTTATAAAAAATTAAAAATGTCTAAATGTAATGCTGGATTTGGTATCCCAGATTTTTTTCTTTATCACAAAGCTTTTATTTTAAAACAAAGTGCCATATGGTTTAGTCATTTCCCTTTACATAATCCACCTTCTTGGCTCCTAATTGAAAAATCTATGGTGAAGCCGTTCCCATTACCAACACTGTTAACTATGTCTAACACCTCCTCAGTTTTTCATACATCTATCGTTCTCAAATCCACTAAATTGGTTTTTAATGATTTAGATTCTATTTTTCTATACCCCATGTATAACACTGTTGAATTATCATTATGGTATAGCAATATCATTAAACTAAATAGGAACATTAGATTTTGGTTTTCGTGGATCAAAGCGGGTATTTTTTATCTTAAAGACATTTATTCCAACAATACCTTTATACCGTTTGAGGATCTACAAACAAGGTTTGGTTTAACCCAATCTGATCGTATTAAATATGAATATTTAATTAATTCAATTTTAGATTCCTTTCCGCAAGCTATTCCGACTAGTGTTACAGCTGATCTATCCGTGTATATCCAAACTATATCGCTGAAAGCTAATGGTGTTTCCATTTTATATAAAAAATTATCTAATACGTTATGAAGTAACATAACGATGATTGCAACCTTCTGGAATAATGAACTTTCACTTACATTGTCTAATGATTCATGGAAAATTATATGGATTAGAAGTATTTCTGGTTGGTTACCTGTCTCACTTTATCAAACCAATTCCTATATTTTATTTAATTCTTTATGGACTCCAATACGTTTATTCCAGGCTAAACTCCTTCAGTCTGACACTTGTTGGCATTGTAAATTGCATCCTGGTTCGTTACGACATATGCTTTTTGATTGCCCTTTAATTGCAAAATTCTGGACAGAAGTTTGGGATTTTATTAAGAAATTGTTAAATATACATGAAGACTTATCATATAAAATGTTAATTTGCAAATCAGTTACATTATCACAATCTCTAAGTTCTCTTGAATGTAGGCTTTTTGATTTTTTGATTTCTGCTGCGTTAAAATCTATTACCTTTTGTTGGAAAGATGTTTCTAAGTTATCAGTTCATGCTTGGTGGTCTTGGGTTATCTTTACAAGAAGAGGTGCTCAATTATCTTTGTCTGGGGTTAATCATAATCCTATTTCCTATCACTCTTTTTGGATTCCTGTTGATTTCTATTTTGCATCTTAGGGGTATGTTTATGTATTGTAATGCTTTTTACGATTTTTATACTAGTTAATATGTCATAGTAGCTCTATTTATTGCTTACTCAATAATTTGTTATTAGATGTTTCCCTTCCCCCCCTCCTTTTAAGTTTATAAGAATATGACCACTTTCTTTACTATTGGAATGAATTTGATAATTTTTGTATGTCTATGTTGTTGCTGTTCATTATAAAATTTCAATAAAATATTTTGAACTTAAAAAAGAATATCGTCTGACATAAATATTGTGCCCTAAAAATCGTTTCCAAACATGGTGTCCCACTGGGTATAATAAGAAAATCTACAGCCAATTGGATGATATTCTTGTGAATGATAATTAGGACATGATATAGCTGGCAATATATATAACAATTTTGCTGACATTGATATTCTGACTTACAACCAAATATATTTGATAACACAGAATCCTAGCACATTCCTGTCTCAATGATACTCAACATCTCTCAAAACAGTAAAAAAGACATGGGCTTCTAAAACCTACAGAAGTGACCACTGACCTCAATTAGGGGTGCCCTTTTGAGCCCTTGGCACTGACCTTGTTACCGCTGTGGCCATTGAGCAATAAAGGAAGTGGAAATGTCAAGAATAGAAAGCAAACATGGCTGTCTCCTCTCTATGCCCTTTCCCTCGCTTCTCAGCAGCCAATGGGAAACTCTGGTGTAGGTGGGAAGAGGGCAAGGGGCCACCAATGAGATGTCACTGGTGGTCAAAGGGTGCCTCATATCATTCCACTATGCCTGACATGTTGGTAAATAAACGTCCATAGGGATGCATCACCCATTGGAGGACCAGGAAAGACTTTCCAAAGTCAAAGGGTTTGGAAAGAGGGTGCTAGAAAGTGTGTGCGTGTGAAAACCAAGAATACTGCAAGGCAGGCGCGCAACACCCATTGGGCTCACCGGGTTTAAGCCTCCCCCGTCGAGTGTGTCAGCCCAGCTGAGACAGCTTCGCGGGCTGGCACCCCTCTAATTGCAGCCGCACCAGAGTACTTCACAGGTCTTTTAAAGACCATTTACTTTTTAATGAGGTTTTTGTTGTGTTTTCACCCCTTCTTAGAGCCACTCTGCCTATGGCTGGAAGAATTTGCCCCCCCCCCCGAAATCTTTTTCAGCACTTACTTTTTAACATGTGTGACATCACAGACACAAGAACCAATCACATGCAAACCCAGCCCTACAGGTTCCACCGTGTATCCTCTGCAATAGCAGGTACAAGTCACCCCAGATGTACTTGGGCCTGACTGAGTGTTCACCATTTAAGTGCAGTTATAGGGGACACAGCCAAGTAGTTCAGTCTGGACCGCCCTTTTCGAGCCTTGGCCAGGACTGACTGACATTCACTTAGTCCCTGACGGTAGTAGCATAGACGAGCTAAACAAAACGGGGATAAAACAGCAGAATGAATGCACCCAGAAAAATGAACAGTGATTTATATGAATCAAGAATGTCCATCGAGTTGAGGCAGAAGGGAAGGCATGGTTCTTCACAACACCGGAGGAGGCTCAGGAATGGCTTGAAGAGTGGTGCCAAGTTACTAACCACGGAAAATCCGGGAAAAAGCAAGGCAAACACCAGTTAATGGCTGCAAATTCAGGAACAGAGGAGGCAGCATCCATGACCGCTGCAGATGACCTAGGGAACTCTAAGTGACAAACTCCATCAAGAAGAAGAAAGGGATGCTAAAACCCCCCATTAACAAAACTCCCTCATAGCAAGACAATACTAAGAGTGCAGTGACCGCACAGGCACCTATGGTGAACCAACATCGGCCCAGAATTTATTGAGGGATAGACCCGGACTAATGTACTATGTTATTCGTTCCGATCATTTGTCCATCTATAGGTGATGGCCTAGATTCATCAGTTATCGCCAGATACGTACACCTTCGATACGGGGATGGCCATTGGGGGATACTGGAAATGCTCCCCCCACAGAGGTATTAGGGATGGGGTACCAGGCACTCTGCACTTTTGGGGAGGTGGGTAGTTTTAAACCCGTCATGCAGAGAGGCAGGGAGGGGGAGGGATGGGCAGGAGGGATATACAGTTACTGTATTCTTAATTATGACTTTTCAACATTGACCATGAAATGACTTGATAGACATCCCTAGCAATCCAGCTTCAATATCCGGCTAAACTCACCCTTATAGTAGACTTCTATGACGCAGGTACCCACCCCAGGTGTTCATACCATGTCTACACCCACTCCTCACCCTTCGGGTGCCACCCACTTACAGATCCTCTCATGGAACGTGAATGGCCTTAGGGACAAATTGAAGAGGGGGCTCATACTACAGTACATCAAACGCCAGGCGTCAGCTGTGGCCCTGCTCCAAGAGACCCACCTGGTGGGAACAACATGTAAGGCCTGGATAGGTGGGGCTTCAAATTAGTGGCACACTCAGGTTTCACATCATGCTCAAGAGGGGTAGGGGTCCTGATTAAAAAACAATTCCCATTTATTGTTCAGCAAACGTGGACAGATGACCAGGGGCGAGTCACGGCTGTCACATGCCAGTGGGAGGGGCGACAAATCAATATTGTCACTGTATACATCCCTCCAGCGCTGCACTCGATAGCCTTCCCTGCGCTGAGCGCGTTCCTTCTTAAACTTCCGGAGGGTGAGTTGATAGTAGGAGGTGACTTCAACACTACCTTAAATGACTTAGTAGATCGGATACCCCCCAGAAAACAACACCGAACAACATCCAGACTAGCTGACTTGCTGGAGGCACTGGGCCTAGTAGATGTCTGGTGCTCCCGCTTCCCTCGGACACAGCAGAATACATTCCTCTTGGGCGCACACAACAGCCTCTCCAGAATAGATCATGTACTCACACTAGCGGATATAGTGGGGAAGTTCGGTGAGATCCGTCATTTAGCGAGGGGCATCTCGGACCATTCCCCAGTCCTAGGCAAATCCACCCTAAATGCCCCAGCCCAACGCCACATATTCCCACTTATCCAGTCTATCTGAAGAACCCTAAGATCTGGAAAGGTCTCACTGCAGCCACCAACATTATTTCGAGGAAAACAAGCATTCAGTCTGATCCCCCCTCACCCTGTGGGAGGCCTATAAGTCAGTCATCAGGGGACAAGCAATCTCCCTTATCGCACGCCATAATAAAGATAAGACAAAGATATCGGGGGCCCTAGAACAGGAGGTATGCAACCTAGAAACCTTACACTCCCAAGACCCCTCTAAGCTCAACACAACCCGTTTGATTACAAAGAAACAGAAATACAAAGAGCATATGTGGGAAGGGGCCATGGCTAAGCTAGCATTCACCCATCACAGAGTCTATGAAGTTGGGGACAAAGCAAGCAAGCTCCTTGCCTGGCTAGATAGACGAGAGCAAGCCGACAGATGGGTGACTGGGCTCCAACTTGACACAGGAACGACCGTCACGGATTCACAACTGATAGTGGCTGCATTCGCGCACCACTATGAGAAGATTTATACTCCTATTGCCACGGTGACACCAGACAAAGTCACTGGCCTACTTAGAGATATCTGTACCGCCACACTTACGGCAGAAGAAATCAAATTACTTGAGGCCGAGCTGACACCAAAGGAGATAACAACAGCTATAGGCGGTATACAGTCTGGAAAAGCCCTGGGACCAAATGGCGTCCCTATTGAGTTATACAAAAAAGCAGTGACAAGAATGGCGCCATATCTGCAAGGGATGTACGCAGCCAGTTTAGAGGTGGGAGAACTCCCTAGAGACCAACGCATGCCAACAATAGTCACCATCCGCAAGCCAGGGAAGCCGGCCCAAGATTGTACCTCTTATCGCCCCATCTCGTTGCTCAATGACAAGGCTAAAATCTTGGCCAAAGTATTGGCCAACAGATCGACCCCCCCCCCCGCACCTCACTAAACTAGTGCACCCAGACCAGTCTGGCTTCATGCCGGAAAGGAACACGGCGCTCAACTTGCGTCGCCTACACAGAGTGCTGAGCCGAAAACATAATATCCAAGAAGATGACATCATCCTTTCTCTTGACGCGTGCATGGTCTTTGACACAATCGGATGGCCATTCTTTTTTGCAGTCCTTAAACACATGGGGCTAGGCTCCAAATTTAGATCCTGGGTACGGCTACTATACGCTAAGCCATTGGCACAGGTGGTAGTCAACGGCAGACTCTCTGATACATTCCCCCTAAAAAGAGGTACAAGACAGGGCTGCTCGTTGTCCCCGCTCCTCTCTGCCCTGGTGTTGGAGCCATTGGCAGCCTGGGTCAGGACAGACCCCATTATCCGCGGACTCTGATGGATGGAAGAGTGAAAGGATCGAATATCTTTATATGTAAATTATATCCTGCTATCCATGGCATCGCGAAGGGCTCCCAGGCTAGGCTGCTGAGCATTTTCGAGACTTAAGGGAGATACTCGGGATATACAATTAATTGGAACAAGTCTATACTGTATGACTTGAGCGCCCCCCCCTCCAGTGTTGTCCAGGGGCTGCGAGGTGAGGGTGGTGGGAGACGGCTTCCGATACCTCCGGATCTTCATTACAGATAATCCAGAGGACTTCATGAATAAGAACCTTCAGGAGAAACTGAAACGTCTACGTAGGGACACCAAACACTGGCGGTCCCTCCCCGACTCTATTAGGACGAACCGCATTTTTTTAAATGATGGCACTACCCAGGTTTCTTTATGCCCTGCAGAATACCCCATTTCCGGTCCCCTCGTACTTCAGGGCAATAGAGACGGAAGTGAGCAGCCTCTTATGGGAAGGAAAGCCGGCCCGAATAGCCATGAACAAATTGGTCAGAGGATGGTACAATGGTGGCATAGCACTTCCCAACATACAAGTGTACTGCTGGGCTGCTCAGCTTGCCGTTCTTCGTCAGTGGATTCATTTGCTCTAGACGGAACCTGCATTCCGCATGGATCGATTCGTTTTTGGGGAGGGGTGTCATGAGGGCACTCTATAACAAAACTCATAGGAAATGCCTCTCGGGATCCACTGCACACACAGTCCACATATGGGACACGATCCTCAATAAATTGGGCTGGTATAACACAACAACACAGTTTACCCCAGTCTGGGAGACTGGGAAGTTGGGCGGACTGGGCAGTTGCAAAGGATTCAAACAATGGGACTTAATAGGAATCTCAAGGGTCGGTGATCTCTGGGTCAGGGGAAGGTTATTCTGTTTGCACAACTTCAGGAGAAGTATGATATGGCATCAACAGAAAAGTTCCGCTATCTCCAAATTAGACATGCACTCATGGCCACCATTCCACCAGATACTACTCTCCCAGAGGCTTCACCACTGGAAGATAGGTTACTTATGGAAGGTATTGACCGGAGGGCTATCTCCCTAACCTATCAGAAATTAATTAAAAATCAAACAGACCCCACAGTGAGTCTCCACGAGAAATGGCAGGCAAACATTGGGGAGTTAGACAATACGGATTGGCAGGAAGCGCTAGAGTCCCCACGGGTAGTGACGATATCCACTAGATTGCGACTGGTGCAGCTCAAGGTGCTCCACAGGATATATTTCTCCAGGCTGACACTAACCAAAATGTGGAGAGCTGATAACCAGCTCTGTTTGCGACGATGTGGGGCTATAGGTACATTCTTCCATACGATATGGGATTGCCCTGACATCCAAGCATACTGGGAAGCAATCATGAATACAATAACACAAGTTTGCAGAGCTCCAGTACCACCAGAGCACAATGCCTCCTAAATATATAGGAAGCCACAGACCTCAATCATGCAGCCCAAGACTGGGCAACACTGGGCATGATGATAGCGAAATGCAATATTGGCAAACACTGGGGAGTGCAAACCGCACCAACACATCAAGACTGGTGTAACAATATGGACTGGGTCATGGTGGCCAAAAAGGCAGTATATGTGAACAGAGACTGCCCCAAGAAGTGGGAACGGATATGGGGAGGGTGGAACAAATTCAGGGGGAATATTTGTACAATGCTGTGAAGGGGGTTTGCACTGGAAAACAGCTGATGGTGTACTGTAATGAAGAGTGGGGAGAAGTATATAATTGATGTTGTCTTCAAAACGAACACATGGGTTGGGAAAGTTGGGTGTGATACTGAAAGTCAGATAATGGATTGCATGTACAAAATGTAGGTCGGACAATGCTTCCAAGCCGTATATTCAATAAAAAGAGTTTAACATTTTTGTTTTTTTTACCTCCATCACTTTTATGCTGTCTGTCAGGGGTGTCCAGTGTATGCCCAGAAAGGGTAGGTTTATGCCACATTTTCAGGATAAGCACTAAGTAAATGAGCTCCATTAGACTCATTGTATGTATCTTGCATGGATTTCGCCCTCTGTCCGTCCATGGTTTAGCTGTGGCACTGTGCCTTTTTAGCTTCGAGCTTCACACCCGATTCCTTGTTCTGCACAGCTTTGTAAGTTAGTGTTTCTAATGTACTCTCTTTAGGAGGCACTAACATTCCTGTGGGCACCTGGAGTGACACGTGGGCTCAGATACCTGAAAATGGGATTGTTGGGAATTCTGAGGCCATGTGAACTCGGGGTCACGTGAGCACTGTGAAGGAAGAGGAAGCTGCCAGAGAAGTAGAACTGCTTTCTCTAGATGGGAACATCAACATCCCCCTCCGTCTAGGTTCTCCTCCGCTGGGCCCTAAAATCACCCATGTCACGCCCCTACGTGGTGGAAGACCTGTCGGTATGGTGACCACATGTTAAGAACCAAAAACCAGGACATTTTGCAAAAATTGAAGAAGGACTACAATTTCACATTAAAAAAATAGCGCAGAATGACAGATCTCATCAACATAGAATCACAGAAGAGGGCCTAAGGAAATAAATAGAAAGTCATTTCTACAACCAGCATCATACCTGTTAAATTGCTTACTTATAACAGCTGCTCACTAGCACAGCTCTAGAACACCCCAAAAAATGCCTCTCACTGCTTTCAGTCGACTCACTCTAAAAACCGGGACATGAGGCACAAAAACCGGGACATGAGCCAAAATCCGGGACACCTGGTCACCCTACCTGTGTGAGTTAATTTTAAGTGGAGAACTTGTGCAAAGCGCTATGAAGAAGCATCTGGGCACTAGCAGCCACTGTGGACAACTGTACTAGTCCTATTTTAGTTCTGCGCTTCTAAAGCATTAGAAACGAATTAAATGAATGAATGAAATGAAATGAAATGAAAACAGATTTCTAAAGCGCATGGCTGCCCATGAGCGTCCCAGCGCTAAGTAATGCACTGAGCCACTGTCCCAGTACATCAGAAGGAACCTACAAAGGAAAAACAAGGGTCTTAAGTGTTTTGCGGAATTTTATCAGGTTGGATTCATTACGCAGAACCGCTGGTAAGGAATTCCAAAGATGACCCGCGTTAATAGAAAAACGACGTCCACCCGTTTTCACCTTTTTTGCTCTGGGTATCACTACAAGGTTCCCAGCTTCAGAGCGAAGGGCACGGGAGGGTTTGTAGGGGCGGATCAAATCTCTAAGAATGGGGGGGCCGGATCCTTGTAGAGTCTTAAACACCATGCAGAGGGATTTAAATTTGATGCGTGATCTAATTGGTAGCCAGTGCAAGGCCTCCAAGGCAGGCCGAGCTGAGGAGCTTTTGGCTGTACCAGTAAGCATCCGCGCAGCTGCATTCTGTGCTCTTTGAAGAACATTCACAGTCGATTCAGGTGCCGCCAGGAAGAGGGCATTGCTATAATCCAGCCTCGAAAGCACCAATCCCTGGATCAGAAGTCTCCTGGAATTATCAGGGAGGAGCGGCAGGATTTTTCGGACTGAGCGGAGCAGCCCGTAACACGTCCCGGCCACTCGCTTGGCTTGGGTAATAAAAGACAGCTCAGGTTCCAGCCATACCCCAAGACTTTTTATAGCGTCCTTGGGGGCTGGAAGGGCTCCCATACTGGCCGGCCACATACATTTGGGCAGTGACGAGCACAAATTGCCAAGAAGCATTAACTCCGTTTTCGACCCATTCAGTTTAAGCCGGGATTCCGCCATCCATGCCACGATGTTGGTAAGGCAAGCAGCGAACTTCTCCCCCTGACTTTCCGAAAGAGACAGGGAAACAATCAATTGAGTGTCGTCTGCATAGGTTGCCATAGTCACTCCAAAGGGTGCCACCACCTCCTCCAGCGGGGCCATATAGACGTTAAAAAGCGTAGGGCTCAACGAAGAGCCCTGCGGGACTCCACACTGGAGGGGAATAGGTGAAGATCTAAAATCGCCGTCGCAAACCTGATAAGAACGACCACTCAGATATGACTGAAGCCACTGGAGGGCCCGTCCCCCTACTCCAATATTTCCCAGACGATGGATCAGAATATTATAGTCCACCGTATCAAAAGCTGCGCTTAGATCCAGGAGTACCAGCGCCGCGGAACCTCCTGAATCTAAGATGCATCTACCTTCTTCCACCATCGCTAGCAAGGCCGCGTCAGTTCCCTGTCCTGGGCGGAAGCCAGTCTGCGTCCGGCCTAATAGATTGTTGGCTTCCAGGAAGCCGGAGAGCTGGCGATTAACAAACTTCTCCGCGATCTTATTCAGGCCCGGCAGGAGTGAAATGGGGCGGTAATTTGCCAGATCAGTGGGGTCAAGGCCAGGCTTTTTCAAAAGGGCCTTGACAATGGCCTGCTTCCAGCTTGGTGGAACAATGCCATGGGTGAAGGAGGCATTCAGAAGATCAATTGCAGGACCAACAATCGGATCCACACATTGTTTGAGGATCCGGATAGGCATAGGATCCAGCGGGGAGCCACTCTTCAGAGCTGAAAGCTTCTCAAGGAAAGCCTCCCTTGAAATGGGGGAGATTGTATCAAAACCCTTCATGCCTAAAACCCCATTGGGGGCTGCTGTGCTCATATTACCTAAACTAGGGGGAAGGCTAGCTAGGATATTTTGTATTTTGGTGTCAAAAAACTGAGCCAGCTCATTGCATCTATTGGGATTCTCCACCTGAGAGGATGGGGGGATGGGAGCCGTAATAAGCTCTTTGAAAATTTTATAGGCTTCCCTTGAAGAATTGTATGCCTTATTTATTCGCTCCTCAAAATGGGCGGCCTTGGTGGAGATCCGTGCGGCTTTATATGATCTCATAGCTTCTCGATAGTTGTGTTTACTATTGGCGGCCCAGTCCTTCCGCCATTCCCGTTCAAGCCTTTTGCAGTTCTTTCTCATCATCCCCAGCTCCGGGGTGTACCAAGATGACTTGTGGCTGTTAGTTTTGTTTGTACACTTTTTGACGGGCAGAACCGCATCTAACGCGTGGCATAGCCAATCATGGAGAGCGATATCGGCCTCCAGAGGCCCATGGCCAGGTGGGGGAGTGGACTCGGCGAGGGAACGCAAGAGGCTGTCAGTAGGGAGTTGGGACCAAATTCTCTTGTAGATCGGGGGGGTCTTCTGGGGCCGGGAACAAGAAGAGTCCAGGCTGACATTGAGCTCCCCTACCACCAGGAAATGGTCCGACCAGGGCAAGGGAAGAGGGGGGCCTGTTTGGAGGTGCGCAATATTTGAAAACACACAATCCAACAGGTGGCCCTTCACGTGCGTAGGTTCCAAATTGTGTGAATTCATATTGGCTGTTCTGAGTTCCGATCTAAGGTCATTTATACTCTTATCTTCCTGTAGGTCGAAATGGAGGTTAAGATCCCCCAAAAGCATGAAGTAGGAAGAGGATGCCGCTAGGACAGGGACATGATCCAAAATGGAGCTGACAAAATTTTTAATCGGCCCAGGGGGGCGATAGACCAATAATCCAGCTAAGGAAAAATTCGGAGAAAGCTGTATGTGAAAGTGACCGCTCTCCGCGTCCAAAATAGGACCTCGGACTACTCTGCAAGAAAACTTGTCCCTATAGATGATGGCTAACCCGCCTCCTTTTCCATGCGGTCTATGGAGGCACTGAATCAAGAAGCCGGGAGGAAGAGAGTTGACTAAATCAAAATTTGAAAAGTCTGACGTCCAGGTTTCCGTGAGATATAAAATATCTAAACGTGTGTCTAGAATCAACTCGGAAATTTGAGTAGAATGCTTTGGTAAAGATCTACAGTTAAGTAGTCCTAATTTAAGAGGGTCCTTCACAAAGATTTTATTACCACACTCCTGGATTCTACGGGGGGACAGTACTCACAGGGTATGGAAGGAACATCAAGTCTAAGTCCATGTGAGCAATAGCGTGAGTCGGACGGCTTTAGCTTTAATAAGCCTGCTATGGAGTATTTAATCAGGTTACCTGTAGAGACCGGCAAGGTCCCTGGCCCTAGGTCCGTTCTGGCCCGGACGGGCCCAGACGGGCTTGCCTCTGGCGCGCCTCCGGCGCGCCATCGGCGCGCCCGCTGCGCCCGCCCGCTGCACGGACGGGGATTCGTCACCATTTATGAAGCGCGAGGGGCAGGAAACGCCCTCGCACTAGAGCGCCAACCGAGCAACCGCCTCACCCAAGATGGCGGATGCGTCCGGTCGCGCTAGTTGGCAGTCAAACAAAAGCCCCAGAGCCCTCAAAGCGGCTTAAAGATGCCCCTTCGTCCCTCCACACGTAAGTTACAGCAACACAATAAAAGAAATGCAATTTTTAAAAGCAACCATCAAATATCTAAAAAACGATCCCAATAATATAAAAAGTAATATTCAGCTTTCTTAAAGTGTTGACAGTTCAGGCAGGACTCCCGGTGAGTGCAGGGGAGCAGCCAGTGTATAGGACGAGGTCGAAAAATAATGACCGATTTATAGCGCGAGGGGCAGGAAACGCCCTCGCACTAGAGCGCCAACCGAGCAACCGCCTCACCCAAGATGGCGGATGCGTCCGGTCGCGCTAGTTGGCAGTCAAACAAAAGCCCCAGAGCCCTCAAAGCGGCTTAAAGATGCCCCTTCGTCCCTCCACACGTAAGTTACAGCAACACAATAAAAGAAATGCAATTTTTAAAAGCAACCATCAAATATCTAAAAAACGATCCCAATAATTTTAAAAGTAATATTCAGCTTTCTTAAAGTGTTGACAGTTCAGGCAGGACTCCCGGTGAGTGCAGGGGAGCAGCCAGCAGAAACACCTTATTTAACCTTGGAGAAGAATAGGACGACGCCTTCTCCCTCCCATAAAGCCGCTATTTTGCTGTTTGGGTCAGAGAGGCTGCTAATAGTTTCTTTTGTAAGGATACCACTGTGGGGCTTCCCTTGGGCTCCAGACCCTTGTAGTGTGCCACCCAGCCTCTACAACTCAAAGTATCCACCTTTCACTCTGAGGGCTGGGCTCAGTCCAAGGAGATAAACAAAGGGGCAGATGGTCATTCCTGGCCATTGCCGACACCATAACTGTGTGTGTGCGTTTCATGTCGGCATCCTGCTGCAAGGCCTTCTTGCATGCCTAGGTCTGTGCCGCCCACTACACTGGCGACCAGTCCAGTGCAACCTTGTGCATTGCTCAAGGTGTGCTACTGTCCTCACTCCATCAGTGAGTACTCGCCTGGGCAGTGTTGCACCACTGCACTGCCTGGCGCACCCTGGGCCACACAACACTGGCACCATGGGTGAGCATGCACCGCACCATTGATGATAGATGGAATGCCTCAGTTTGTCCCCTCCCCCTACAATCAACGAGATCCTGCCTGGATCCAGCTTTGTTTAATCTCAGAGCTGTGAGTTATCCACCAGTTCTCTTGACGCCACATTGCCTGCGATGTCCCTGCTGCCTTCTGTTTGCGGCCTCATCCGTCCCTGCTGCGTGTCCGCGCCGGACTCTGCAGCCATGCCCGCCGGCTCTCATTGCCTGGCTCGCTGCGGCCTAATTCGTTGACGGCCTGGGCTGCGGACCCAGCGCTCTGGTGAGCAAAGCTTCACCACTGTGGCCCGATTGCTGCTCCCTACCGCTGCCGCCGCCTGGAGCATGTGTCTCCTGGAAAAAGGGGGAAAGTCTAGAGTGTCTGCTAGAGCCAGCTACTGGCTCATGAAGGTGAGCTGCCCACACAGGCCTGCAGAAATTGATTAGACCACCAAGTCAGGTGTGATACATTTGGCTGCAGAACGTCATCTGGTTTGCATGGGGAACGGAGGCTGCAAAGCATAGTGTGGCCTGTAATAGACTGTGGGGTATATTCTCAAGAACGTGTGATAACCATCGCAAAAGTTACTTAAAGCAACCCTCAACATCGCAGTCCATCGCGGGAAATTTACGCCGCGTTAACCAGGTATTCACAACACGACGGTACCACGCGATAGTCACCAGATAACGCGTCAACTGACCGCATTAAAATCAACGCCACGCCGCCTAAATGCGAAACACGAACGCCAAAAAAGCTGCGATGAGGCCAATCGCGATACAAAAAGCAGTGAAAACCAGTGGCAGTCCTGCAAATCCCAAGCGTCTGGCGGGAAAATGCACTATAAAAGCAAAAAAAAAACACACCAGAAAGAAGCCAAAGCGCGAAGCAACATGGATGCACCCTGACAGAGCGCAGAGGTCAACGCGAAACCCACAAGTCCCACAGACCACCAGCAAGGAACAACAGGGTCGGGGAAGGCCAAGGAGAAGAGGGAGAGGAAGACAGGGTGCAGTCCGCAGGAAAACAAGACCAGCGTCACGGAGGTGACAGAACACAACCAGCAACTGACCCACAATCAGACTACCTTGAATGCAGCCGGAGTGTCGAAGAGGCCAATGGAGGAGGCCAAGAGGCGCTGGCATGACGTGAAAATCTAAACCAGGCACAAAGCCGCTGGCAACAGGAAAGCAGCAACGGCGACAGAAGGTGGGAGTCCTGCGCCACAGGAGGAGCTGGAGGAAACGGAGGCCACAGTCAAAAGTGCGGAGACGGTGCAAGGAGCCGGGAGTGCGGACACACATCGGGAGGACCTGACACAACATCAACAGGGTGAGTAAAGACCAGGGACTGGGGGGACAGGGGGAGATGGGCACAATGGCACACATGCCCAACGATGTGTAGCACACTGCACACCCACAATGACCCTGGATCATGTCCCTCATTGCCGTGGAACACTGCAGCACACACAAATAGCAATAACAGCACATCCACATTGACGACAATGTGTTACAATGTGCAACCCCGACACTGCAGAACAGAGGACACAACTGGCTCCGCACACGCACAGAAACAGGCCTACTACATCTGACAGAGCGGGAAACTGTGAAATGGAAATGTACGGGTACAACCTCACATCCGTCATGTAGTCCAAATGTACACTGTCCCGCATCTGATTCCTGCACCTCCAAAACAGTCACAATGTACATTGTCATACAGTCTGCATGTAAACATGAACAATGCGCCAACACACATGTCAACACAATGTCAACATGCATCTCCCCTCCACATTGCAGAGGAACACACAAAACCTCCAGCAGAGCACAGAAGACCACACATCAGTGATGCCGGAGAGGACCCCCACACCTTCGACACTGACGCCCTACAACAGCCCATGGACATCCCACGCAACCCACCACCAGAACCAGGGCAGCCAAGCTACTTAGAGAAGAACCCAGCCCCTAGAACAGACCACACAGCATGAGGCACCCTCAAGCACGGCAGGCTCACAACACTTCACCGACCCACACATGGCACCCCAATGCCAGGTGTCAGAACGCCAAAAGGAGGTGGCCCAACAGGTGCGGGTGTGCTCCAAACCCATGGAAGGCGAACCAGTTCACATATGTGGGTGTCTATTACCCTTCAGGGACCACCTACATTTCACAAAGGAGACCCACACTGCCATAGATACACATGCAGATGCACATTCCCAGTACAGAACCACACACAGGGGCACGCACATATCAGTCACACACCCACGTAGGCTCTGTGTACGACAGCACAGTCCACTGCCCTTACGAATTGTATGGGTGACAACAAAGCTACATGTCCAAGCTCTAACCCGCTGCCTGCGGTGACATGTCTGCATCCGCTGTACACAGCACAATGTAATGTCCTAGGGCCCAAGGCCCTCATGCACACAACAAGACGACAGGGACACACGCAGATATCACGTTGAACTGGCTAGGGGCAAGTGCACCCAGCCCCTTTATTAGCAGGGCCACATGTACAGTGACGCCTGTGCTGGATGTGTGTGGGGTGAGTATGAGGTAGCCCGCACGGAGTGCTTGGTGCTGGCAACAACTTGAACAGTGGACACCAGTGCAATGGAAACAGAAAACACCTGCATAACAGAGTCAACTGCTGAGCAACATGGAGGGAGCCGGAGCAAGTACAGAGGTCACCCAACATACAAACAGAAGTGTCCGTGAGTTTCAGTGTCCTGTGGTTGGGTCCCCAGAGCTGAGCGTGCTCATGTGAAGAAAATGTCTAGGATTGTGTCCCTTCTGGACATTCCTGATGCAGCTGAAGTGGGTGGGGGTCACACCTGCATCATCTTCCTCATCGCCGTCCCAGGTCTCCCACACTGCCTGAGGTGACATTGTTGCGTGAGCACTCCACAGCACATAACTAAAAAAGTAATGGACGATGATTCATGGTGCACAGAGCTAGTGGCACCTGGCACCTGGAGTGCTGAGCAAGGGATCAGGCAGAAGATGGCATCCACGACAGGTGCGGGCAACTCCGTCAGTCTACCAGTATGACCGTTTCGACACTGGCAGTTGGCGGTTGAAGTTAGTCCTGGAGGTGGTGGCATGTGCCTCCTGCGGTGATGCGACGTCCGGGCCGGTCAGGACTCAATTTGATGTGTGAGCCCTGGTGGGCCGCATTTGAGACTGGATGCAGCGGGCAGCGCAGGGCCGCAGACACATGGCGTTGATGACCCCAAGGCCATCGCCTCAGAGGCCATCCAACATCTCAGAAGAAGGGGTCCTGGACCTGACCAGCACAGAAAGAGTTAGTGGCCCCGGATGCTCTGTGGCCGGCACAGGCACCCCGCCACGGGACAGTGACTTGCGGTGCAGTCCGATGGGCCACGTGAGCAGGTCCTCATCAATGTCCAAGGTGTATGTGGCGGTGGGTTGCAGGGGACAGTGGAAGGTGTCCTCCAGGGCATGATGCAGAGGGTGGAAGCTGTCCGGAATCAGCAAATGGAGGTGTGGAATGCCACGGCATCGTTTTAGCCACAAAGTCAGTATCACCGACATGATGGCGCCGACAACCTCAAGTCCATGGACTCAGTCGCCACCAAAGTTCTACCAGAAGGTTTCCATGGGTCTCGGGGAACAGACTTAGTGGCACAGGGGCTGAAAGGGGATGCAGTCTGCGTTGAGGCCTGCACAATGACATCAAGTCAGCCATAAATAAATAAAGACTGAATTCGAATACTGTGACCTACTTGACCGCAGTGGAGGCCTGAGGCAGCTGTCAGCGCGGGCCAGACGCAGTTCAGTTAGCTCCTCCTGACATGACATGACATTTGGGGGTGACTTGTGGTTGACGGAGGCAAAAGCACCAGAGCCGAGCGGGTGTTCAGTTAGCGAAGATGACGTGTCCTGCCTGGTACTGACTGGATTGGATTGGCGTGAGGCCTGCTGGACCACAGTGTAGGCCGACGGCATAGTCATCAAGGGACCACAGACACATGTGGTTGGGATGCCAGGCACATACTTGGTGTCACCACATCGAATGGAGTACAGTGAAGTAAACTCTGCATTAATGTTCGTACTCAGACAATGTATGATCAAGACTCAGTCCCAAATGTGTGACCTACTTTTCCACTTAGCATGCAGGTGGAGTACGTCAACGAGAAGGAAGTACAGCGGGCCGGTGTCGCGGAGGCCGTGATGGTCTGAGGAGGCTGCCAGGTTCGCGGCACTCTGGCTTGGAGCTTGCACCGGCACGTGATGAGCCCTCATCGACAAACGCCGGTGTCGACAGGTGTGCATTGAGGCCTGGGTGCGCCGGGCCTGACAGGACTGGTACGGGGCCCTGCGGCCCAGGGTGCAGCAGGTGCACAGGAACGCAGGCAACACCGCTCATGGCAACAGCATCGGCCTCGTGGCGGGGTGAGGGGGGCCGCCCTGGTAGAGTCGTTGGGCATTCCGGAAGAGGACCACGACCAGAGCTACGCGCTTTTAATTCACACCCCTACGCGTGCCCGGTGTACGCCGGGCCAGCCCACTCTGCTCACGCTTACAGGGGGGGACGTAACAAGCTACATATCCGGGATCTTCCCCACTGGCTGGGGTGACATGGTTGCGTCCACTGTCCACTGCACTCCATACACCAGCGGAGCATGTCAACATGGATATGTGTGTGGGCTGCATACTGCAGTCTGGCCATCGCTTCAACGCCACACTTGGCATTGTGTACATGCTCATTCATCGGTCAGTTGCCTCCTTCGCACATGTCTGGTCCCCACCTCTTCCCACAATCTGCTATCGTGTGGCTGAGGTGCCATGCAGTTGATGCCTTATGTGCATGGCTGGCTCAGGTTGCCAGAGTGAGTTGTGCTGTCATGTCTGGTGGGTGGGCATGTTGTTTGGCATGTTGTATGTGAGTTTGTGACGTGTTCATTCCCAGTGTTGTGGGTTGCATGGTTGTGGAATTGAGGTGTGTGGTGTGTTCATTTGGTACTTGCCAATGAGCTGCGCATTTACGTAGGTGCCAGCCAGGAAGCGCCGGGTGATGATGGGCTGTCGGAAGATGTCGGACTCATGCACTCGGAATGGGTGGTTGGCGTCGAGGTTGGTGGAGACTCCCAGGTGGTCCACTATTGCCTGCACAGTGATGGTATGCGTGTGCTTTCGGTTGCGAATATTGTGTGCAATGTCACCAGGGGGCACAAGTAGGACATGTGTGCATTCGATTGCCCCCTGACACGTGAGGGAATCCAGCTATGGCTTTGACGCCTTGCTTGGTCTCCAGCTGTTCCTGTGCAGTGTGGGGGAAGGATAAGTAGTGTGGTACCAAGCTGATGATGGCATCCAAGACAGTTGGGGGGGCTTGGATGTGGCTGGCTGTGAGACTCCTCAGACTCTGGCGGTTGTTGGTCGGCAGGTCCCAGAGGCCAACAGGTGCGGCACAGCCAGAAGCGGAGGGATGTTGGCTGTCCGCTGTGTTGGTACCGTCAGCCTGTGGGCAATGGTCATCAGGATGTGTAGGGTGGTTGTCCTTTTGAGCCTGTGGTGGGCAATGACGTTCCCAGGTGTTGGGTCTGTGAGTTTGGTGTGTTTTCAGCAGGTTGTGGTAAATAAAAATACCGGACTGAATTTCATACGGAATCTTAAAATAAAATAAATAGCTCAAAATAACAAGAGGCAGAATCCGTGGTATAAGAGGTTTTCTAAATGGGCTTTATTCCATCAAAAATGGCCGACTCGAGTCGCGGCCTTCAGGTTCCGTCACCACGAGGGTTCAGGAAGTGAAGTACAATACTTTATTGACAGACAGGTATTTTTATAATAAGTGCATTACAATGAAACGAATGTAGAAGGCGTAACATTTGATAAGAAAAGTGACAAAATAGGTACGTAATTGAAACTAGGCGTAATAAGGAATAAAAGAAACATGATTGGTTAGGATTATCAGACATAGGCGGATCTATAAGATAATACTTGGCATGGATGCGCGCGCAGCAGCATGACGTGTAATTGACGTGCAACTAGGGGGTGAAGGGGACTTGACATTTAGCTCTACATGTGGAGACGAGAAGTCTGGGGGGTCAAGTCAACCTAATTCCAAATCATATCTACCATCCTATGTTTGGAGAACTATGTTATCCACAAGGAAGGACTCTCGGACAGAATCTAGTCTATACTGACTGTGTGCGTGCACAAACGTCTAAGTGTCTATATGAGATGCGAGGGGCAGAAAACTTTCCATGGCAGCAGGGCTATGAATCACTTGCAGGAGGACGGAAAGGCTGAGTCCTTTGCTTGTGAGCTAAAGGAAATGTTTACCTAAATCACTAGACAGGAATGCATCGGCTGGAGAGCAAAATAGATAATTCGAAGGTGAAATACAGCTTCTTGGCAGGCATGCGAAAACTGGCCGAGGCAGGCACCGTTAGCTGCACAGGGAGTAGGACAAAGTTCATGGATACAGATGCGAGCTCAAGCTGAAGCTGTCAGAGACAGAGAGCAGGGAAAGGCTTTGAGGACAGAATCGGGCCTACTTGCCTGAACTGTAAAAATGGAGTAATTTAGCCATATAAAGTCGGTGGCCTTTTATACTTATGAATCGAATATCCAGCCCTTTGATGGCGGATCTGACAGAGAACATGTTGACGGTAGACACACATATGTTTGCGTCTTAGAAACTGGAACTGGAGGGAACATACATGTACTTGTAACATGCATATAGAACCGTTGGGGTCCAAGATAGGGGACATAACTGACCAGGAAAATCCACATTTCCACATTCCCTCCTTGTCCCCTTCTTGCCCTTCAAGAGATATCAATCTTCATCATTCCATCGATTTGCTCATGGAGCATCATTTCTTCTTCCTTCTTCTTCCGGCATTTTGAACGAGAACTTTGATATGGAATGCATGATGTGGCACACAGACCACAAATCACTGGTCCACATTGTAGGCATAAACAACAACTGAAGAGCATAAGAAGGCCAATACCTAGGAAGGATAGAACTCTCCATCCCCAGGCTGATATCACACTCCAAAACCACCCGGACCACGTCCAAGTGCCTGGATTTTCGTGTATCTGGCTTACAATCTTATGAAGGCGTGTTATAGCTTTATATACAGATGGCGAATTTTCTGGTATGAATATGCAGCAGCTGGATCCGATGACCCTGCAAGCTCCGCCCCTATCGGCCAGGATGACGTCAAGGACAAGACGATTCTGGAGAACAACAATTCTCATCACTGATTGTTCCTCTGTCAGATTGCCTAGGGCGGCTATAGTCTCGTTTACTACAGCTTCAAGAGTCTTGGTGAGTCTGCGTATCAGCTTACTATTTGATATGGTACCTATATAGGGAAAGATACCTTTATTGAAATCTACATACTTGTCCCATGCCGTCTCAGTATAATCGACAACTGGGAGATCTCTCCGCTCTCTTTTATGTACTAAATGAACATTTCGATAATAATCAGGGGGAGCTAGGAAAACAGGTGGCAAAAGGAATGCTATGTAACAGGTACCATCCCAATCTAGAGGCAGACGCATATATGCCGTCTGACCACATATAAAGTAAGAATGGCGAGAAGCTCTAAATGAAGATTTACCTTGATCACTATATTCTATTGTAGTAACGCATTGGCTATGGCCCATATGTATGGAACCAACTTTTCTTACACATAATTCACCCTTAACTGGAAATACTGACATAGTGGGCAGAATTAGTTCAACTTCGGATTTGACATTCAGAATCATAAGATTAGGCGTAAAATTACCTAATTTATACACTTCATTCTCTAAATCAGTTCCTGTTCTACTGGGGTGACCCTCCTTATTAGGGTGACAGACTTTGAATAAAACTAGATTCAGATTTCCCCATATCCAATGTTGTTGATAAACGGCTGTGTCTGGGTCTATGGAATTTAATAAACTAAACCATGCTCCACAGGAGCCATTGTGTGTGAATGGATGTGGAAAGAAAGGCAGAACTCCTTTGTTATTCTGATAGGGAGGGAGTCGGCCACACACCCAACAATTGGTGGCATTACTAGTCTGATGGGAATGATGTAACATACTAATGAATGTGTTATTGCGCAGCGCAAGTCTATAGGACAACTCATGTGGCGGTAGGTCACTAAAAGAATGTTCACCAGTTATATTGAAAGTACGTTTAGAAACAGGATAATACATATGCAACAATATACTTGCAGTAACTATTAAAAAACTCAAGGAAAACAAAATTAATAAAGTCACAATACAGTGGCTACGCAGTGATTTACAATAAGCATGTCGTTTCATTATGATTCTGGACTCTACATGATTCAGACCTAAGGGATACATGTCGGGACAGATTCAACCGCTTCACCTTGGAGAGGACTTAAACAATCAAATCGTCCGACAGTTTAGATCTGGACCTGAGTTTCTGTTTATAGAGTTCGGTGCTACTGGCCTCAGCCAAAGGTAGCTTTGAGTCAATGGGGGAAGACACACGGGAAGTACTGTTTGTGTCAGGAGGAAGTCCATTAAATTTTTTTATATGGCTGGAATGCACCCATCCTTTTCTTCCTTCGATCTTCACAGCTGTTCTGGTCGTCAGCAGGACCAACTTAGGAAGCCTCCACCTTGGCTCCAGTTGGGTTTTCCGATCAAAATTTCTGATGAGAACATAATCACCGGGAATTACATCATGAGGTTTCACCTCGGTGTTGTCGGGAAAAGCTGCGACTACCTGTGAACGACAAGATTGTAGTGCAGACATCAAGGAAGCCAGGTAATCTGTCAGCATATTACAGTCAACATCAGTTATTTTACGGGGTATAGGCGTCCCCCACATATTCGGTGGTCTACCAAAGATCACTTCATAAGGGGATAGCCCTGTTCGAGAGTGTGCTACCATTCTCATGTAGAATAGCGCAACTGGTAAGGCTACTATCCAGTCCACACCTTTTTCCTGACATATTTTAGACAATCTGATTTTTAAAAGTTGATTATGTCGTTCCACGAGACCTGCTGCCTCGGGGTGTCGGACACAGTGGAATTTCCACTGATATCCCAACAAAAGTGAGACATGTTTCATTAATTCGGATGAGAAAGGCTGACCGTTATCTGAATATACAACACGTGGTAAACCGTACCGTGGGAAGAATTCTCGAACTAGCTGCTTGGCAGTAGTCGGGGCAGTGTAATCTGATACGGGATACGCCTCTGTCCAACGGGAGAGAGCGCAGACAACTACGAGGACATATTTGAATCCTCGACAACGTTCCATCTGAATATAATCCATCTGGAGGACTTCAAAAGGATGGTCAGGAGGCTGAAATCCACCCTGCTCTACGGGAACACTCTTTCCTGGATTAAACTGACAACATATCATACAGGTACGAACTTTTTGTTTAGCTGCTGCTCGTAAATGTTTATTGAACCAAATGTGCTGAATGCTGTCTAGCATAGCCTTCTCTCCTAAATGTGCTGGACTGTGAACTGTAGCTATAATGGCTTGAACCATGGAATCAGGGAGAAACCATACAGATTTCTCCTTCGTCATCCACCCTTGATCTGTCTGGATCCCTCCTAGTTCAGTCCACTTCTTTATTTCTTCTGCTGTGGCATGTGTCTGTATGTCAATTACGTCAAGTGCGGGATCCTTAATTGTCATACACTGTGTTGGTGTCTGAACTATTGGCTTTGTCATGTCTAATGTGCGATTCTGAGCAGTCTGTTTAGCTGTTTTGTCAGCTAAATCATTGCCTTGAGAAATGGTATCAGTAACCTTCGTGTGTGCTTTACATTTCATAATCGATATAGCAGTGGGTAGATGTATTGCATCTAACAAAGCATGAATGAGGGGCCCGTGCTGAATGTGGGCACCATGGGAGGTTAAATAACCTCTCTCTCGCCACAGCACGCCGAAGTCGTGTACAACTCCGAATGCATAACGTGAGTCAGTGTATACATTAACTTTCTTATTTGTGGCTTGAATACAGGCTTGCGTTAGAGCAATAAGTTCTGCTGCTTGGGCTGACAAAGTATCTATACAATGTGTCTCAATAACTTCAGTGTCTGTTGTGACTGCATACGCGGCCACTAAATCTCCTGTACTTGTTCTCATGCACGATCCGTCTACATACAACGTCAGGTCTGGATCTAACAATGGAACGTCTGTCAAGTCTTGTCTAGGTTTCGTCTTTATTTCAATAATTTCAACACAATCATGAGCTAGTGGGTCTGTTCCAATTACAGGTAATAGTGTAGCAGGATTCAATGTATTACACCGTCGGATCTCTATGTGTGGTTGAAACAATGTCAGTTCATAACCGGTAAGTCTTGCTATGGTCAAGTGTTGTGTTTGTGTTCGGTTCACAAGAACCTCTACTGCATGTGGTACTTGAACTGTCAATGGGTGTCCTAATACTATGGCATCGCTTTGTCTGATTGCTAAAGCTGTCGCTGCCACTGATTTCAGGCATGCAGGCAAAGCCTGAGCTACGGGATCTAATGTACTGGAAAAATAAGCACATGGCTTGCGTGATCCTGCTTGATCCTGAGTGAGTACTGACAAGGCAGTACCTTCGCGTTCTGTAACAAAGAGTGTAAAATGTTTGCTATAACATGGTGTTGCTAAAACAGGTGCTTGACATAAAGCTTCCTTTAGGCTTTCAAAAGCTTGTGTATGTTCCTGAGTCCAAGGGAGAACAGTCGATGTGGCTGCCTCCTGTGTGGTTAACTGAATGAGTGGTTTTGCTAGAAATGCGTACTGAGGGATCCACTGCCTACAATATGAAGTGAGGCCTATGAAAGCTCGCACCTCCTTTTGTGTCTGGGGTATTGACATGTTAGCAATTAACTGGATGCGATCTGGTGTAAGCTGCCTTCCCTCCTTGGACAGCGAGTGACCAAGATAAATAACTCGCTGAACACAGAATTGCAGCTTAGAAGGGGACACCTTGTGCCCCTTGTCGGCTAGGAAATGTAAAACTGTCAGAGAAGCTTTTTCACATTCTGACTCGCTTCTCGCGGTGATCAGCAGATCATCGACATATTGAAGCAGTGCAGTATTGACTGGCATGTGGATACTGTCAAGTTCTCGTTTCAATGCTTGGCTGTAGATGCTGGGGCTTTCTGTGAATCCTTGGGGAGCGCGTGAGAATTTAAAGCTGCGCCCATTTAAACTGAATCCGAACAAGTATTGGCTTTCCGGATCTATTGGGACGCTGAAAAAGGCATTCTTGAGATCGATTACAGTAAAGAATGTTGCTTCGGAATCAATTGCTGTCAACAATGATGATATATCAGGGACCACAGGGAATTGTGGTACAATACACTTGTTTAGTTCACGCAAATCAATAACCAATCGGTATACTGGCGGAGCAGTAGGATCAGTTCGTTTAAGAATCGGAATTATCGGTGAATTACATACATTGGAGTCTGTTTCTACAACTACTCCCTGGGCAATCAGCTCATCAATGATTTTCAGCAAAGCCACTACAGCATCATGCGGTAACTTGTATTGTCGCATTCGTGGTAGTACCACTCCTGCTTTCAATGTAACTCGATAGGGTGTAATGTTCATGCAGCCAACATCCGTAGGGCCTTGTGCCCATAGATGTACTGGTAAAGTCTGTAGTCGGGGATCCATGTCTCTAGACACATAGTGACCTTTAAAATCACGCAAAAACAACCTTACTCCTTCCGGAGAACAACATATTATGGCTCCTAGTGCTTTCAGAGTTTTAATTCCTAACAGATTTTCTGGGCATGATTTAGTAAGTAATAAGTCTGTAGTTCGTGTCAAAGGTCCTATCGTAAGTGGTAGAGGCTGTGATACTTCATTAACAATAGGTTTTCCCGAAAAACCAAGGGAAACATTTTGAGAGCCTGAGAGGGGTGCCCCCGGAACTTCACTACGTTTTATAGTTGTTCGACTTGCCCCTGTATCGAGTAAGAATTTTCTATCTTGACCTAATAATTCACTATGTACATAAGGTCCTTCTTGATCTACAGGAATCTCGATAAGCGGTAAGTCAACTTCCCTCTCTAGGCTGGTTCATGCGTAGCGCTGATATTCAGGGTATTCATACTGTGCAGTCTGATACATTTGTCGTGTTGTGGTTTGTGTGGCAGTAGCAGGCAACGGTGGTGCAGCTGGCACAAACTGTATGGGTTGCTGTGAGGCTGGCATGGACTGTTGCTGAACTGGCATGGACTGTCCATGCTGCATAGCTCCTTGTTCATTCTGATCTTGTCTAACTAATCGTGGTCTCTCCTTTGCAATACCTGTAGCTATATTACGTTTCAGGACTGGACAATCGTGTACATAATGGCCTAGTTGTTTACAGTAATTGCAGGTTCCTTTTACAGGAACTGCAGAATCACCAGAATGTGTCACACCCTTTTTGTGACCATCTGCTGGTACTGTCTGAGAAACTAGCATTTTCATTTTTGTATCCTTCATGCGTCTATGCTCGTGTTCTTGTTCATCCCTAATTCTATTGTGATGATACTGTAACATTTGTAGCATTTGCGACGGAGTGTTACTTTGCCAGGTACTCTCGAATTTCAATATTCTATTCTTTACTGGAGGTAATGCATTTTCCACTAATTTTGTCACAAATAAATGTGGATATGAATCACTACTTGCTTTTATACCACTATTTATACCAAAACATTTTTCAAATCGAGCATAATAATCGCTTGTGTCTTCATCTTGCTTTTGTTTGCAGGCTGTGATTGCACCCCAATCTTCCTTTTTTGTAGTTAATAAACGTGGCAGTACCTGTACTAGTAAACCTGGTAACAGTTTAACTTTATCCCCGAGCCCTGAACCTGCAGTTCGGCCCCTTTCTTCCTCTGCTAATGCTGTCCAGTCTATCTTTTGGTCTCCCACTTCCCACTCTTTTTCTTTCAGTTTTTCATAAATGCCAGCAGGCAAAAGCACCTTTAATATCGTCATAATATCAGGAAAGGTGTACTCTCCCATCAGTAACATGTCTTTAATTTCTCGGTGGAAACCCGCTGGGTCCTTGTCGTGACTAGGTACTACTTTCTTCATTTCTAATAATTCCATTTTTGATATGGGTGTGTAAACAAATACACGGTGAAACTCATTGTCTTCGCCTTTTATTGGGTGCACTTCCCGTAAAGGATTTTGTCTATCCATATAGTACGGCGTTCTTTCTCTGTGGGGCAGCGAGAGAGAATCCGGACTTACAAAAAGGACATACTGTTTACGTGACACTAATATCTCTTTAATTAGCTTGTTACTAGAACCTCTCCATCTGTTCGTGAGTAGTTCCGTTAATATATCAGGTAAAGGACCAGGGTCAGCATGTTGGCTCTTATATAATATGAGGAGTTGCTGAATCATATAGATTCCAGCTAAACGTTGTTCATCTGTACTGAGATTAAAAAACGTGTGTGCTACGGTCTCATCACCGTATTTTTCAGGACTGTCAATCCAGTGAACGGCTGATCTGGCTAATTCTTGCTCCTCCATGGAATCGAGGAGGTGGTAACCCCTTCGTTCTCGTAGTATCTTGTCTGCGGCTTGAAACGAATGTTCAGGAGACTTCAGATTTATTACAGGCGTCGGATACGTTCTGCTATTATTTGGACATACAGAGTGTATGGGATCAGAAAAACATCTAGTACTTTCACAGTATCTTCCTCTGCCTACATAGGCTATGGTCTCTGACTGTCTTGCGGAATTCCCTGATTCGGACACTTCATCTGGCTCAAACTCGTCTGTTCCCAATCTTTCTTCATGAATACGCTCTATTTCTTTACGTATTTTTCGGCACATGGCTATTATACAATTTTGCTTATCGTGTCTCCCTTCTGATATATTCTGACTCCATCTTGTAAGAGTAAGCATTGCATTCGGGTCTACCCCTGGACGATCTTGATTTCTGATTACACAGTTTATGAGGAAACGTAACAGTTCCCCCTGTATCTCTACTTTCTGGAATTCCATAGCTCTGTTAATACATCCTGGATCTCGTCCTGTTTGAACAAAATGATATATGTTATCTAGATGCGTAATCATCCCTGGTAACCTCGCTAAATACTCTGCGGCTCGCCTGATACGTAATGATGCCAGGACCATTTCATCCTCTTTACCAACCACCGGGTCATATCTACAATTTACAAGGAGTTCTTTAAGCGTACGTTCACTTACGAATTTAGGTGTACGTGAATGCGCTGACTCTTGAAAAACAAGTTTATTTATTCTGGGTGGTGTAAAGGTATTGCTAGCCCCTCCCGTGGCCCCATCTGGGGCGTCGGGTGTGAATGGGTTCGTCGAACGTGACACAGCAACTATGGGCGTCGATGCCCCTGTAGAATCGACTGCGGAGACAGATGCGGAAACAGATGTGCTTGCCGAAGCTTGCGTCGGGACTTGCTGTTGCACGGGTACAGATACCTGATCCTGACGTTGAACCCCTCCGCCAGACGGTCTATGTGGTGTGGCGTTAGCATACTCGGGGGCTGCATCGTCTAGATATGAGGAAAGAAAAACATCTTCTGCGGTTCTGGGATGCCCTTTTGGATGTACCTTAATTGGAAATAATGGGGGTGGCAAGTCTTTTGGCATCTCTGGATCAGCCTTAGGTAGTCCTTCGGCTAGAAGGGGATACATACCATTCATAAGAGCATTTCTTTGTCTATTTACTTGTTCTGATTTCACTCGGATACCTTCCTTAATTAATAGATTTTCTTCAACTTTATTTGAACTTTCTTTACTCCTCTCTTCTTGTCTACGTGCTTTTTCTGTTCGTCTATGAGATTCTTTACGCCATAACTCAACAGCGTCTTTCTGTGACTGTCTGACCTTTCTTTTCCATAACTCTTCCTCCACTTTCATGATGCACTCTGCATCCCAGGTTCCCGCTACGGGCCACCTTTGACTTTCCGGCAATCCCTTGGTATAATCTACCCATAGATC
Source organism: Triturus cristatus (assembly GCF_964204655.1). Taxonomy (NCBI): domain Eukaryota; kingdom Metazoa; phylum Chordata; class Amphibia; order Caudata; family Salamandridae; genus Triturus; species Triturus cristatus. Next base: position 22,239,050 of record NC_140586.1, read on the forward strand.
AAGAAACAATATGGCATCTAAGCCATGTTTATGGTACATAAAATGCCCTGGAGTGTCCCTAGGAGGAATAGGAACTGCTTCTTCAAGCACCCCTTTTCTAGTAGTAATCTGTCTTAACTTCGAGAAGAGCGGCATATTTACAACTGATCTGATACTTACTCTTGAATTTTCTTAATACGAAAAACACAATAAATGAACAGTGAACAATGAACAGTCATTCATACCACAATATGCAAGACATTTTCTGAATACTTTAAACATTAAACATTAAACATTATAACAATGATCGACAATGATGACAGTCTGCCTAACTAATCACCACGCTGAATTCTTGACAATAACTGAATACTTCGGAATACTTGATATACTGCTAAACAGTACATATACACTGCTAAACAGTGCAGACCGGATTTGTGTACCCAAATCCGTCTTGACCGGCACAACCTATGTGCGCGTCAACACGCCTCCCCGGCGATGGTACTCACCGAGTAGCTCCTTGAAACGGAAGGCCTCAGAGAATGGACAGGACTCGATAACTGCGGACAGCGGACCCTCTGGACGTCGGGATTTCGGAAAACCTGGTGGGCCTCAGTATACCTCGGATCTTGCTCTCTCAGCTAGGCTCTGGTCGGGATACTTCGCACTTCTCACCGCCTCGTCTGGGTTGATCGCAGCCTCAGTCGCCCCCGCTTGACCGGAGGGAGCTTACAGGAAATCCTGCTGGTACGCGTTTATGGTCCGTCCAGCTGTGGCAGGAGACCGGGCCTGCAACGCACCGCCGGCGCGTGAGATGAGAAAGAGTCCCTATTCGGGCGCCATTATGTGGTAAATAAAAATACCGGACTGAATTTCATACGGAATCTTAAAATAAAATAAATAGCTCAAAATAACAAGAGGCAGAATCCGTGGTATAAGAGGTTTTCTAAATGGGCTTTATTCCATCAAAAATGGCCGACTCGAGTCGCGGCCTTCAGGTTCCGTCACCACGAGGGTTCAGGAAGTGAAGTACAATACTTTATTGACAGACAGGTATTTTTATAATAAGTGCATTACAATGAAACGAATGTAGAAGGCGTAACATTTGATAAGAAAAGTGACAAAATAGGTACGTAATTGAAACTAGGCGTAATAAGGAATAAAAGAAACATGATTGGTTAGGATTATCAGACATAGGCGGATCTATAAGATAATACTTGGCATGGATGCGCGCGCAGCAGCATGACGTGTAATTGACGTGCAACTAGGGGGTGAAGGGGACTTGACATTTAGCTCTACATGTGGAGACGAGAAGTCTGGGGGGTCAAGTCAACCTAATTCCAAATCATATCTACCATCCTATGTTTGGAGAACTATGTTATCCACAAGGAAGGACTCTCGGACAGAATCTAGTCTATACTGACTGTGTGCGTGCACAAACGTCTAAGTGTCTATATGAGATGCGAGGGGCAGAAAACTTTCCATGGCAGCAGGGCTATGAATCACTTGCAGGAGGACGGAAAGGCTGAGTCCTTTGCTTGTGAGCTAAAGGAAATGTTTACCTAAATCACTAGACAGGAATGCATCGGCTGGAGAGCAAAATAGATAATTCGAAGGTGAAATACAGCTTCTTGGCAGGCATGCGAAAACTGGCCGAGGCAGGCACCGTTAGCTGCACAGGGAGTAGGACAAAGTTCATGGATACAGATGCGAGCTCAAGCTGAAGCTGTCAGAGACAGAGAGCAGGGAAAGGCTTTGAGGACAGAATCGGGCCTACTTGCCTGAACTGTAAAAATGGAGTAATTTAGCCATATAAAGTCGGTGGCCTTTTATACTTATGAATCGAATATCCAGCCCTTTGATGGCGGATCTGACAGAGAACATGTTGACGGTAGACACACATATGTTTGCGTCTTAGAAACTGGAACTGGAGGGAACATACATGTACTTGTAACATGCATATAGAACCGTTGGGGTCCAAGATAGGGGACATAACTGACCAGGAAAATCCACATTTCCACAAGGTCGCTGTCTTTGTCTGCGCTGCCTCAGTGTTGGTCTGGGCGGGGGTCGAGGGGGGTCAGGGGGGAGGTCCTGGGGGTGGAGGTGGTGGGTGTTGTTGCCCTATTGGGGCTCCGGGCTGCATGTTCAGTTGCCCGGGTGCATCTGTTGTTCTTCAGGTGTGGCTATGGTCTGGGCTCCCTTTTCTGTTGCCGATTGTTGTACAACTTTGCACCAGGTCAGAGCAGGTGTTAATGGGGTGATAAAATTATCGCGACTCGGCGATAGCTCCTTGAGAATATGGCCCTGTGTGCACTAATTTCCTTCCAAGTTCATCCTACAATCCTGGCCTGCGATCACATTACTCCCTCATGGTCACTGCATCTGTATAGTCAAGGCAGCAATAACACTACAGCACGGTAAAGAACAAAAAAAACGGAAGGAACAAACTCATCAAAGGTTGAAGTCACGTAGCATGAGTGCGACAAGAACAAAATCAACAAACTCAAGCAGACACTAACCTGAACCCTACATACATGCCTATGTGATACCACAACCACCCTTCAGCAAAACTGTAAGATCCAGCCACAGCGACGCCTAAGTGGCGTTCATGGGTGGTACATCTCCACCACTATTTCTGCACGACATGGGAAACAGATAAGGCTGTAAAAAAATCATTACTTCTACACTTCTGGGGTGCGGAGCTGTATGAGCTATTTGAGACACTTCCAAACGCTGGGGCTGACACCGACCTCGATGCCGCAGTGAGGGTTCTAAACCAACACTTCAACCCTCCACTCAACCCCAATTACGAATGTTTTATATTGCGCCAAGCCTTCCAGACTAGCATTAATCGGCTGATATGTTCTATGCTTGTTTACAGAAGTTGGCAAGCTTCTGCTCCAGCATAGACCAACAGGGGGAGATCAGGGCACAAATTATACAAGGCAGTCGGTCCACTGCACTAGGGTGCCTCATCCGAAGGAAACCTGACATCTTGCTCGAAGATATCCTCATACTGGCCCGCTCGCACGAACTGTCAAACACCCGGGCCCATGAGATGGAAGCAGCCCTGAGCAAGGCGTCACCAACTTCTGGACCCCAAAAAGACCCCACCATCAAAGTGGAATGGGTCGATGCTGTTCAGCAAATACCAGACCTTCCACACCTGACACCTAGCCCGAAACCAGGAGGAAACTGTGAAAGCTGTGGAATAGAACACAGGGTGCCAGGTATGTGCCCCGCCAAGGGAAAGACGTGTTTGAAGTGTGGAAAATACAACCACTTTGTGAAAGTGTGCCAAGGTGGTAGGTTCCGGCTAATCATCTTCGGCCCTGCACCAGCTTTCAGTGGAGAACCCCACGACAGAGGGAGAACCTAAGGATAATGGAGGTGAGTACCCTTCCAAACAAAGAAGACAACAACATTTTTGTGATCTTGTTTGCTGGAAGAGGGGGACGCAGGCGGCGACCACTCTCCATGTGCATCATTCAGATTGGAGGTACCTCAGTGAGAGCGCTCATGGACACTGCAGAATCTGTGAATGTAATGGATTCCAGAACATTTGAAAGACTGACACCACACCTGCTGCTCTCTCCTAGCTGGGCAAAGATATACACTTATAGGGAAAGAAGCCATTGCTAATACGAGGAATCATTGAAGTAGACATCATCTGCAATGGGTGTGTTACCACGGCAAGTTCCACGTTACCGAAGGCGAGAAAGGTACGCTGCTTGGCTGTCACACAGCCAAAGACCTCGAGTTGATCTTTTATGTGAAGCAGTTGTACGAGTCGCATGCTGACGCTCTACTTTCCAAGTTCCTGCAGCTCTTCCACAGCCTCGAAATGCTGAAAGGCAAGCAAGTTAAGTTGTACATAGATGAATCCGTCAAGCCCACAGCTCTGAGATACCGAAGGGTCCCTTTCCATTTTCGACCAAGGGTTGATTGTGAGCTGCAAACGATGGAGGAGCTCGAAGTCATTGAAAAGGTGACTGGCCCAATGTACTGGGTGTCTCCACTAGTCATTGCACCAAAGCTGATACAGCCTAGTGCTATAATACTGTGCATAGACATGAGGCTATCGAAACAGACAATTCAGCGCAAACTCAATTTAACACAGAAATGGATGACATTGTTGCAAATCTCAATGGGGCAAAATGTTTTTCAAAACTGGATGTGAACTTAGGTTTTCACCAGCCAGAACTTGCCCTGGAAAGTTGATACAGCACAACTTTTTCAACACATGTAGGCCTTCATTGATAAAGAGGCTGAGCTTTGGTGTTTCACCTGCGGCACTGGTATTTTAAAATGCCATACAAGAAACCCACTCCTGACTGCTTGGAGTCATGAATCTGAGTGATGATATTCTCATGTTCTCAGAGAGTCTAGAGGAACAAAATGTCAGCTTTAGAGCCACACTCCAGTGCCTGGCAGACAGCGGTCTGACTCTGCACAGAAGTAGGTGTTCCTTTTATCAGGGCTTGTAGGAATGTAGGATCTGCTTTTATGGTTACCCTCACTTTTTGCTTGATGTAATGCTGTTTCTGACTAGTCTGACTGGGATCCTGCTAATCAGGACCCCAGTCTCTGTGCTATCTCCCCTATATTGGTTTGGTAAGTACTTAGGGACATCCCAGATTGGACACTGGTGTAACCTTCTCAGCCCTAGTATATGGTACTAAGGTACTCAGGCCATAGGTACACCAGGGGTCCCCCGTAGGCTGAAGCAGGTATTACACCACCCATAGGAGACCACTCAATTGGTAACCACAGGCCTGCCATTGCAGCCTGTGTAAGTTGGTGCTAACACCACTTACAAAAGAAATAGGTTTACCTATATCTAAGATCACTACACTTAAAACCTATAAGTCACCCCTAAAGCAGGACTTACAATTCTAAAGACAGGATACTCGGTTCTAAGTGTGAGGGCGCCCCTTGCATGAGCAGGACAACCCTACAGCCCAAGTAGTGCATTCTCCCGGGTTGTAAGTGAAAACAGCCAAATACTATAAAGAGAGGCACCGTAAAGCTCCTTTGGGACACCCTCGGTGCTCCCGGTAACAGTCTTGCAGACCCGGACAGCAAGCTAGAGCTGAATCTGGCCAGAGACATGTTTCTGCTCTCCTGCTGATGAGCCAAGCTCAGCCAGGGGAAGACAGAATAATAGGTATCCTGTCACAGGGAGGTGTGGCCACCTCCCAGACCGGGTTTAGGGTATTGGGGCAGGGTGTGGGGGCTTGCCAGCTAAACATAATCTGCGTGCAGGGCACACTTGGTGCCCTCCATGCACAGTCCAGTTCAAACCAGTTCAGGGAGCCATTGGCTCTTGCTCTGGTGTGAAACTGGACAAAGGACAGGGGAGTATCCTTCCCCTTGTGCAGCCCCTCGTTAGGGAGGGACCCCTGTATCCTCCCAACCCTTTCCTCAGAGTATTTAAGGGCTTACCTGAGGGTGGGTCCCTAGATTCGTCGTGGGACAAGATACATTTCAGAAACCACTTCTTCAACTGTCTGAGCACTCTGGACTTCGCAGTGGGCATCAAGGCCTGGAAGACTCCTGCTGCTCCTGATTCCGTCACCCTGCTCGTCTGCTGCAACGTCCGTGCCTGTGCACCATACAGGAACCTTCCAAGGCCTGTGGGCATCCAAGACACCTGAAGGAATCTCCCTTGAAGTGAAGAAGTCACTTTCCTGCATCTGCAGGCACCACAACTAAGCTGACCGGTCCGCTGATTCTGGGCTCCCATGGACTTCGAAAGGCTCAACAACACAGGTGGTAGTTCTTCTCATCCCTCGAGGCCTGCCCTGTCCTCTCACCAATTTTGAGGCCAGTATCCCTCACAGGAACCGAACCCCTGTGCACTGTGTCGTCTTGCGGTTGCAAAGGCTTGTTGGCTTCTTTTCACCAATATCTTCGAACTTCAAGTAGCCCCAATCTCAAGCATCTCCGGTGACCAACATCTTTGTCCTCACTGCATCACACGGATCATGGGCTTGCATCTTTGGTGAGCTGCTCTAGGTCCTCTCGCGACTCCAGTGCCTTCAGCCTGTGGGTCCTCTTGAGGGTCATCTTGGAATTCTTTGGGCTCCCTGATTGCTCGGGACTTACCCTGACTCCCCTGCTTGTGCTTAGTCTCCTGGACCTTGCTGGTCCCGACATTGCACATTCTTCAACTTCCACGCTGGTTGCAGTTGCCAAGGCTTGTTGGTGCTCCCGCCGGACACCGACCCCTCAGCTCTCGACATCCGACATGGGGCAGTTCATATATGGCTCATGATCATTCACAGCATCGCCTGGTCCACACTGCTGCAGTTTCAAGGTCACTGTCAGCTTCCCGGAAACACTCGACATCAGTGGGCATTTGTATTCCGTGCCTCTCGGTCATTCCTGAGTGGCTTAGACTCTGTCCCGTTGTTAAATCTTGACTTAAGGAAGGGGGGTACCCTACTCCAATCCGGAAGGGTGGAGAGGTTCTTCCACTTACTGGAAGAGGTACTGGAGGGATATCATTCCTTGATGTCAACATCATAGCCAGAGGTGGAAAACTGGAGAGCTCTCTCTATACCAAACCAACAGACCGATACAGCCTGCTCCACTGCAACAGTGCACATCCACGTTCCCTGAGAGAGAATCTCCCAGTGGGACAGTACCTAAGAATCCGTAGAAATTGTTCGGACTTGGAAAGCTACAAAGAAGAAGCGGACAAGATTACCAAAAAACTGCAGGAGAAGGCCTATCCCAAAAGGATACTAGAACAAGCCCGAAAAAGATCTCACAACACTCCCCACTCTGCCTTACTTGAAACCACTATGAAAAAAGAAACCAACTCACTGATATGCATTACCACCTTTAACTCATCATCAAATATAATCAAGAAGATTATAAATAACAAGTGGCACATAATGACTTCTAACCTACTAAAGTTTGAGAAACCCCTGTTCTCTTTGAAACGCAACAGGAGCCTTAGGAATACCCTGGTCAAAACTGATAGTTGGAAACCCTAACAAAACACCCAAATGACCCTGTGAAATCAACCACAGGTGAGTGGGCACTATCCATGTGGCTCGTGTATTGTATGCCAATTCATAGCCCAGACCACCCATATTGACCTTCCCCAGACTTGGAAACAATGGCATCACACAAACTGTAACATTGAAAATGTCATCTATATGATTACGTGTCCCTGCAAGAGCCGATATATTAAAATGACTACCAGGAAAGTCAAGACAAGCATAAGTGAGCATAGAAGCACTATACATAGGGCTGTAACAGCAACAAAACTCACATCCCAACATCTTGAAATTAGACATTTGGACCACGATCTCCAATGGACTGTGATTAAGAAACTCAATGGGGTTATTGGTGTGTCCCAAAGATTACTAGAGAAGGAACAACAGTGGATGTACAGACTCAAGACTCCATTCCATGGGGCCAATTAACTCAAAAATAAATTATAGCCTCAATGGAAGGCAGTACTATTCGGGGAACTTTTACAGTTCTCTTACAGATTGGGAAACTCAACATCCAGAAGCAGCACCCTTAATGTAGACACCGTTAGATATATCCATTACTTAGGTATGTGGTGAACCACTATGGATACATAAGAATCATAGGCAGGTATCTCTATCAAGTCTTCTTGTTAGATCCATTAGTCGTAAAAAAATGCGCGCTTAAGCATAGCTAATTTGACAACGCGGCCCATGTATAACTGGCAGGTATTTGTCTGACTGACCCGTTATATGCTTGAGACACAATGGGCGTGAAAATGTGCGCATAAGCATAGTTAATTTGGTAACATGGGTCATGTTTAACTAACAAATAGGTTTGACCCAATATATTCATAAGGTCTGAAGCATCTGTTTAAGATTGCTACCAATACTATATGAAGACATACGGGCGAAACTAACATTCCAAACTAGAACTCATATGTATCCTCGGGACTTTGTAGTCCGCCACCCCTGACTGCAGGGATGACGTCAAAAGGTGCACCAGGGGCGGGGCTCCACCTGCAACCAGACAGGAAATGCTGGGACAAACACACACAGAAAGACACGTTCCCGGCATACAGGTTTCTAGAAAGCCAGGATACGCGGACCGAAGTAGGTGAATGATCGGGGCAGGATCCTTGATGAAGTAAGTGGAGCGGGTGTGGTTGTAAATGCGCTCGACATGTTCGGGGGTACTTTGGTACATGTCCCCCAGAGACCAGTGCAAACACTACTTTCTTCTTTTCTCTCCTGGTCACGCGCTACCAGTGTATGACTATAGGGCTACCCCTCACTTCGCATTTTCTTGAGAAACGATAAGTTCACCACAGAAGGGTAACAATGCATGGAACGTTATACAGATAATAATATATCACCTATGATAGACGATTTGGCAGTGAGTGACAATACACCCGAGTGTATTATTTTAATGGTGCATGGTGGTATGGAGGGGGTGTTGAGATACTACACCCTTACGCCTAATTTCACGGATTGTGTGGTAATGTGCAAATGACACTGCCACTCACATGGGGGGTCTGGGGGGTCCAGATACCCACTAAGTGCTCTAAAAGTTCAAGTACACTCTGCACGATGCATCAAAGCGTGCTGAGTCTTCCACATAGACTTGCCACATTGATAACATGAGCGTAGCGTGAGTTGGACACATGAGCTAACAGTTAAAAACTGTTTTTTTCACAGGTGGGACACAATAAACTGAAGTACCTGATCATCGATAAGTATTTACCAGAACGGTCTTTAGGTGCTGCTTGCTGCACAATTTATCAGAAACGAGGTAGTACCTTACTGCAAAACCAGAGAGTACATTTAAGTTGCCCTGAAGAAAGCCCAAGACCCACTTGGGCCAAACTCTTAAGGACTGAAACAAGCTGGCACTAAGGTCATAGGACCATAACATCTTCTAGACCCTACTTCCTTATTTTTAATATCCCCTGTAACTCTGCCAATAAAGGGACACCTGGAGTTAATGGACGATTTTTAATCTTTGAACCCCCTGGCATATTTCTCTTAAGTGCTCCCTGGAATATGTTCGAGTCCACCCTGACCTTTATGAACCAGGGTGAACCTGATGGACTCTGTCCTCTCTGCTTGCAGGTTCTTCACATCTTGAATCCACCTTTGGATTCCAACGGACACTTTCACCTTCTCCAGCAGCGGCATCTTCCTTAAGTCCTCCATTGAATTCAACAGCCGTTTCTGACACAACTTCACACTTATGCACCCAGCTTTCCTGGTGTAGGCATCCTGGTTCCTAGGGTATCCATGGGTGGGGTGGCTTTCCAACCTTCTGTCATCCACAGGGTATTTTCAGGGTCCACTGAGAAGGGTCCTTCTTTGAAATTGCAACCGCAACTTACCCATAGACATGCATTGATCCTGCGGTTGGGTTCCCAGTCTGCACACGGCCTCCGCGGGGCTCCTGGTTACTTATCTTGGGTGGTTCCTTGGGTCCACGGCACATCTACGTCTTCTGGGTATAGTCTTGACTCGAGTCGTGGTTCGCATACCACTATTTTAGTATATGGTTTGGGCTCCCCTTGGGGACCACTGTCTATTTCGTGCTACTTACCTGTTTCTTTTGAAAAGTATTGTGTGTATTGTGTATATCTCCAGCTAGGAGATATCTGTATGTGTTAGAGAGTGTCTCATAATAAATAGATATTTTTATAAATACACTGTGTGGATCTTTTTCACCTAATCTATACCTATAAGAGTATGTTCTGGTAAAACAAGCAGCTTTACACTCCTTCTGGACTAAGCCTGAAGGCTGCTTTCCACATCTACCTCTTAGAAAGGACCACTAACATCACTATAAGGGTTATCTGGATTGGAGCAAGGTGCACACTTACATAACTGTACACCATATACCAAGCCAGCTTCTCACAAGTCTACATAGACTTTTTTGGATACATCTTCTCTAGAGAGGGGCTGAAAGTCGATCCAGGGAAACCAAAGACCATACTGCGAGCATTTGTGCTGAAAAACCCCACTGATGTCCGCAGTTTTCTGGGGATGACGATATATTGCGGAGATTGATCCCCAACCTCGCCCAAACTGCCGTCCCATGGGACAGGAGCCCCACAGTGGAGAAAGCCTTCAGAGACATGAAGGCGGCCCTCCTTGACAGAGTCACCATGGCCTATTTACATCCACAGAATGAACTAATAGTCAACACCAGCTCGGTAGGCCTTGGGGCTGTCCTCATGCAGGAGGGAGCAGATCAGGAATGGGTCCCAGTAGCATATGTCAGTCAGGCACTGCCAGAGACTGAAACTCGATATGCGCAGATCAAGTGCGAGGCTCTGTCCATCAGGTGAGTGTGTCAACATTTTTACCTATATCTTTATGGCCATGAAATCAAGATTGTCACTTTGTTTTGTGGTTCAAGGAAGTTGCAGATATACTGGATAAATGTGTGGAGAAAACACCAGAACCACAGGAGTATCTGTTCAGACCGTCATCCCCGTGGATGAGTGTCACACCACAGCGACCCAAAAGTGGAAACCCGGACATCTCAAAGGTAACACCCCTTGAGGGACACAGTCAACTAACGAGCTCCCCGACCGGGGAAACCAGAGGCGATGGTTCTGCAGTGTGGGACTGTAAACTTTTCCCGGAGCCAGAAGTATGGTCTACGGCCAGACCCTGCTCTAAGTCAGAGACTACATGACTTTGTGTGTTTGACACATGTGGCCTGGGTCTCTATTTTCAAACATTCGAAATGTAGAGTGCCACCCAGCGTTTACAATACAAAGTATCCACCTTTCACTCCGAGGACCAGGCTCGGTCCAAGTAGATAAATAAAGTGGTAGATGGTTGCTCATGGCCATAGCAGGCACCGTAACTGTGTGTATAAGTGTTTTTATGTTGGTATCCTGTTGAGAGGCCTACTTGCTTGCCTGGGTTTGCATCACCAGCTACAACCCTGTTGCCTAGCTGTTGAGACTGGCACATTCTGATTGGCTGATTCCCCCAGCCAATCAGAACCTACCGCTGCCATCAAGGGCGAGTGATTACACTCACTGAATAACCTGTGCTCACCCTTGGATAGCTTAGCACTGAGCAGTCAGGCTTTCCTCAGAGGCAATGTGTAAAGCAAAGGCACAGCAGTCACATTCAATGAATACACTGAGTGTCACAAAGGAAACCACACAGGATATATGTAAATAAAGTATATATTCAACATACATAGTCAATTATTATAACATGAACCTCATATTCTTTTGGGCATAAAACACATTTAGAAATATTACTAGCAGTACTAGGCCCACTCGTACAGTTATGATATCAATAGTATGCACACTGAGGACAGTTCCTAATCCACCCCTCTAATAGAGAGAGAGCACCCTTATGCAGTGCGACACGCTAACCATCCCGGGCCCACTCTAGCAATCAACGATGCCAAAGCTATGTACATACATGAAGATAGAAACACTTTAGCGCCCTCCATCCACCCTCTGGTTCACCCTGATTGTCCTATACCCCCAGATGGAAAATAACCAGCCCCACCTCCCATATACTAGGCTGCATGCAGCCGAAGTCACACTTAGCCTGGGTCCCCTGGAAGCAGGTGGGGATATGTAGTAAGGCTTAATTAGGAGGTAGACGTAAACAAGGGAAGTTGAGCAGCCACTCTAGAAGTTCACCCCCAGGTCTCAAAACACAATAGAGTAACGCTGTGTCTTGTCCCGGCTCATGAGTTTAATCACAATAGCTGCTAGTGCGCACCCACCGATCGGCGGTGGCTGCCCAGCCCATGGTTCAGAACAAGTCAGTGCCACTTCCCAACACAGGTAGGAATGGTGTACGCATTTTCACACCGTATTTACAGCGGGAAAGTACCCAGAGCCTGGAGGCCCAACAAGAGATTCAGCAAAACCTAAGCAGAAAAAGCAAAATGTTTAGGGAAATGCTACCTAGTCTTTCGAGATATGCCAGTCTCTTGAGGCACACTGGCCACTGCTGGCAGACCTCTCTAGGCAGTGTGAAAAACAAATGAAAAATAACCCCTACACTCACCTGCGGCCTGAGGATGCTGCATTCAGCTCCTGCTCCAAAGAAACATTTAGGCTCCATCCCTTTGGCATTGGGCATTGGGCATTGGGCACAACCTAGGATCAGGCCCGGTTGTAGCGGGCGGGCCAGGCCCACCCAAACACGAGCCTGGTCCACCCAAACATGAACCTTGTCCCTTGCAGTGATGTCAAGAAGGCCAACAGAAAATGGCCACTGCAATTTAAAACGTTCCTCTGAAGGTTCTTTTTCTTCTTTTTCTAGGAGTTGCATGATTGGGCCTGGGCTCTTTCTCACAGGCACCCCCAATCACGCATCTCCTTTTAGAAAGGTGGGCTGTGTCCCCGCCCACTGATGCAGGTACAAAAGGGGCATGACGAAGTAGACAAATCCTTTCTTTGGCACTGGGTTTGCATACCGTCCTGCTGCTTGGATATTTCCTTCTTTTCAGCACTGGAAAAAAGGAGTTTGTTTAAGCTGATTCATCTTTCCTGACCCCTTCAGCTGCTTATCAGATCGGGCTGTGACACAGAGTTCAAACAGAGCAGATAGGAGAATGTGTGGCTATAGTTCCGTTTTTTACGTCGAGCGTAAGCGTCCGATCTCTTGTATACTTTAGTATACATATATCTCTGTGGGCCAGATGCCATTCCTTGCTTCTCATTTGTTTGTTTCAATTTCCTTTAAAACTCCTTGCTAACCAGTGGACAGTCCTGCCTCTTTGTCCCTCCTTTTTCCTCCAAGGAGCAGAGACTTAGTACAATATCATTACGCTTTGTTCTGTTGATCTGCTCGTGGGGGGACTTTTTTATTATGTTTTCAACCTTGTGTTACACTGTGGCTGCACAGACCAGTAGCTGCTTACATTTTATTGCAGCATTAACCCTCTTAGTACCTTTCATGTGACTGGCATTCTTTTGTATTCTTCCTAAATACAGCTCCCAGGCTGGCTTGGAATGTGTTAGACCTGGCATCATTGGCGTGGGTCTCCCTTCCATTTTTTGCTGTTGTCTCCTATGTTTTTGCTGGTCTAGATGCTTTGGGCACTTTGCCACTGCTATTCAGTGCCAAAGTGCAAGTGCTCCCTATTGTAAATTGTTGTAATGAATTAGTGGCTCCATGATTGGCTTATTTGATTTACTTGTCAGACCCTAGTACAGTGCACCATGTGTGCCCAGGGCCTGTAAATCAAATGCTGCTGGTGGGCTTGCAGCACTGATTGTGCCACCCACAGAAGCAGCTTGTGAAATATGGTGCAGGCCTGCCATTGCAGAGCCTGTATGCAGTCTGGGACTACCATGTCTACTTGGCAAGTGCACCTACTTGCCAGTCCCTAAACCTTCTATTTTCTACATATTAATCACCCCTAAGGTAGGCCCAAGGGCAGGGTGCATTATGTGTAAAAGGTAGGACATGCCCTGATGTGTGTGGCATGTCCTAATAGTGAATTACAGCCAATTTTGTTTTTCACTATTGCAAGGCTACCTGTTCCCCTAGACCAGAATTGGCAGTTTGATTATAACAATTTATAATCCGAACTGACCAAGTGAACAAGGTAGAAATTTGAGTTTAGTATGCCTAAACTCAGTGTTAAAATACATCTTTTAGTGAGGGTGAGTTTTACATTCTGTGTTTGAAAATACCACTTTTAGAAAGTAGGTATTTTCTTGCCTAACCATCCAGCATATCTCTGCTAGGTTTGTGTATTCCATGTCTGGTTTGTGAGTGACGGGGGCTGGAGAGGGCCTTGGCTCCATCAGTCTAATGGGTCAGGGCTGGGCTGAATAGGACATGCATTGAATAGAGAGTAGGGGGCGGAGATTTCCTTTCACTGACCTGAGCCCTCATAGAATAGAGAGTAGGGGGAGGAGATTTCCTTTCAGCTATCTGGGCAAGGTCTGTTTTTAGCAATGCTGTCTCCACCTCCTGCTAGGAAGCTGCACCCGGCAGCACAGAACTGGTTTTGGCTGGGCACAGACGCCCTCTGCCTTCAGTGGACAAAGTATTTTACAGTATATATATTGGGCCCCAGACCCCAGAACTTTAGATCACTAAGGAGAAGAACCAAGGAAGCTGAAGGAGGAGACTGCCCCTGTGCTGTTTGCTTTTTGGGGTTGGCCTGCAGTGGTTACTTTATTGCCAAGGAAAGGAGAAAAGGAACTTTGTGTGTACTTTTACTATCTTGAGGAAGATCTCCAAGGGCTTGAAGCTGTGCTTGCCTCCTGTTCTGAAGTCTCAGGGACACAAAGACTTCACCAACAGCTCCCTCTGAATTCCCTTGCCGGGAATTCTACCTGCAGTGAAGTGCCTGCTGTTGTTTTTGGGCCCTCTGAAGACTGCGTGTCACTGGGAGCTGGAAGCGCGACGCATCGAGGAAGAAGCGTGTCGCTGCCGCAGCAGTTGCCGTCGCATCGCCGAAGAAGCGTGCTGCCGCCGCAGCTGTTTGCCGTCGCATCACCGACGAAGCGTGTCGCATCACCGAAGAAGCGTCGCCGTGTCATCACCGGAGAAGCGCGTCGCAAGGTCTCTCGCGGCTCATGAGTTCACAGAGTCACCGCACGGCCGTCGGACGTGCACGCATCGCATCCACGTGGTTGCATTGCATCAAAGACGCCATTTTGTCACATGGCACCGAGGCGCCATCTTGCCGCATCGTAACCGGAACGCAGTAAAAAACCGACGCATCACCTCCTCTCCGGTAAGGAACTGACACATCACCTCCCCTGCGCTGCAGTAAGGAACCGACGCATCACCTCCCCCGAAGCAAGGAACCGACGCATCACCTTCCCTGCGACCCTTTTATTTGTTTCGCGGGACGCATCCAAGGTACTTTGAGAGTAAAGTGTCACTTTTACCATCTACATTGAACTAAGCTATTTCTACCATTTTAAAGACTTATTTTTATTACAGTCTTGTGGATTTTTGTCGTTTGGTCTTGTGTTAAGTCTAGTAAAGATCACTTATTTTTCTAAACTGGTGTGGTGTCCATTTGTAGTGTTTTCACTGTATTACTGTATGTGGTCACAAATGCTTTACACACTGCCTCTGAGATAAGCCTGTCTGGTCGTACCAAGCTACCAAGGGGGAGAGCAGGGGTTATCCAGGAGTGTACCCCCCTTACCCTGACTAGAAGCAAGGGCCCCTACATGGTCAAAGGTACCTACCTCTGCCAACTAGAGACCCCCATTTCTAACAGAATGCAAGCAATTAATTATTGGACCCTGGGAGTTAATTATTTTTAACAACAACGGGCCCTCGAGAGTTCAAGATAAAAAAAAGGAATGAATATAGACTCAATCGGTACTATATTGAAGAGACTTGTCCAGCCGGACAGAGATCAAATATTTACTCACAAGTGGATACACAAACATTTAAACATTAGTACATAAAGTGGGACACAAGCCTGTGTCCTGTTTGACCACCCTAGAGGGGATACAAGACAAAACAAAGCAACAGGAGGCTCAGGCAAAGCTCATGGTTTGTTATGAGAAAACAGTAAACAATTTCAAAGAAAAAATCACGTGGAACACCTTTACACTTTCAAATAAAATATTTAGGGCGTATAAGGTGTTACTGAAGTGTCAACGGCGTTTCGATCTATTGGGGGAATACACGGATCATCATCAGGACAACGGGTATTATGCCTGTATAATAGAGCCTGAATGACCTGGGACAGATAGGAGGGGAGGAAAAGAAGGATTAGGAAGGGGAACAATTGTTTACATTTAAGTGAGAACAAGGGTGTTAACTGACAACTTAGGCAGTGGTGGAAAAGGCGTACTGCTGTACTGTGAGGTGGGTAAACAAGGAAAAGATGATACATAGTTGGCCAATAAGGAGTGTGCTTAAGGCTACGGAGCTAATGCGACTAACGGTAGAACATGTAGCAGTGAGCACTTTGTGAGAAATTCTGGTGAGTCTAGATGGTAGGAGTGGGGGAGGGCATGCGAGACAGTCATCATGCACGTGCGGTGTAGCGAAATTGTCAAGGCTCTCGGAGAGCCAGATCTAGGTAGGCATACTTTTGCAAAATTCACGTGGGATGGTAAGGAGCGGGTGGGAGCATGCGATCCAATCCTCATTCATTTACAGTACAACAACGTAAAACGCAATCAGTTTAAGGATAGGGACGGCACATTTTGAGAGCATAAAGTGAGAGCATCTACAAAAGCATTTTCGTTTGTGTCGAAAGCGGCATTAAAAAGAATTAATGCGGTAATCACCTTCAATGGGACTTTGACAATAATTTGTAGGAGTACCAGGTAAGTTGACAATTCGTAAAATACCAGATGTGAAAGACAGAGTAAGAGCGAGGCGCTACGTGGTCTGGCAGTGAGAAGGAACAGAAAGTGAAAATTAGAAAATAAGTACGGGCTTACCGGAATGTAAGAGGCGGGAAGGATAGTTCGGGAGAGTTACAGCGTAAGGTGTGAGCTGTGACTAGGGGGAGGAATTAGGTGATTAGTTCAAGGAGTCGCGGCCGGAGACGTTAAAAATAGTGCTCGGAGATTGGCGGCGCAATGAGAATGGTGACTCCCCGAGTTTCGGAAGTTAGATAGGAGCCGCGGCGGCGTGCTCACGGGCACGGTGGCCTGGAAGTAGAGGAAGGGGGGGGGGAAGGGAGAAGGGGGGTTAGGCCAATGTACGGCCGGGACCGGTAGGGGTAGGGGATAGCATGAGGCATCAAGTGTAGCTATGACTCACCGGTGTAGTAAACGAACTGGCTTAGAAGCGGGATGCAGGAGCTTGGAGTGATTGCGGGTGGGGCTATAAGAAGCCAGAAGGATGACGTGATTGGTTGAGCGTGCTCAGATGGAAGGGGAGTGGAAATGGAAGTGGGACTGAAGGTACCTTCGAGTTGAAGGGGCCATTTTGGAGGTAGTGGTTAGAGGAAGGTATGCCCAGACGGTGCATATGAAGGAAGAAGAGTGACAGTAGTCTAGTTATTTTGAACAGTTTGGAGAAGGCATTAAAACAGTTTGGTATTACAACTCATGATAATAATTGCAGCATTAAAACGGAGTGAGAGACTAGATAAGTGTGGTCCAGTCTTTGAGACGGTTCAAACCAACATTGAGACTGTTGGTTTTCAAAATCCACTTAAGCTCTTCTTTGTTCAGCAATTTCGCAATGTCTCCACCCCTAGGTGGTAGTTTAACAGCAGTGATAATAGTCCAACGTATTTCATCTTCAGAGTGTCCATTCTCTATGAAGTGTTCAACCAATGGGGCATTGGCAATCTTACATCTGATTCTGCTGCGATGCTGGGAGATTCGTAATCGGATCTTCTGAGTGGTCTGTCCGATGTAGATTTTGTTGCATGGACAGAAAATTGCGTACACAACATTGTTGGTGTTACAGTTTGTAAACATTGTTAGTTCATTCCTGATGTCTCCAAAAACAAATTCTTTACATTCAATTGTTAGTGCACAGACTATACAGTTACCACATTTTGAGTGACCTTTTAGAGGTGGAAGTGCCCATATATCATTCAGGGTATTAATGCTTTTTTTGGTGGTGGTATTAGGTAATGCTGCACGGACCAAATGGTCCTTGATATTTTTATTTTTTATTAAAAGCAAACATGGGGCGTTCTAAGGAAAGAGTGCCAGCATTCAGAACTGGCCAATTCTTTATGATGGTCTTCCGTATAACGTTGGATACTGTGCAAAATGTGATTACGCACACCAAACGGGTGGCATTGGGTTTGGTTTTGGGTTCTAGTAGGACCTTTTGAGGGAAATACCATGCTCTTTTCATTGCATTTCGTACAAGTCTTGGAGAGCTTAACACACAGTAATTTTGCTTCATGGAAGTAATCTTCCTTTAAAGAACAATTCCTACGAATACGCAGGAATTGTGTAAAAGGTACAGAGTCTCTAAGGGCACGCAGGTGATTGCTGTCATAGCTAAGCAGAGTATTACGCTCAGTGGGTTTACGGAATAAGCCTGTTATAAGGATGCCATCCTTATGTTTGATATTGAGGTCAAGAAAAGGGATGGACTCCCTATCATGTGTCAAGGTGAATTTAAGACCGGCACAGTTATTGTTTAACCAATGGAGGAAAGGATCTAGTAAGGTCTCATTGTCCTGCCAAATCATAAAAACATCGTCAATGTAACGTTTCCACTTGCAAATACATGAGGAAAAGGGGTTTGTTGTCGTTAAAATGCAGTTCATCTCCAATGAATCCATATAGAGAATGGCCAGATTAGGGGCAAAAATTGCCCCCATGGAAGTTCCCAGTACTTGTTGGTAGAACTGGTCATCAAATAGGAAACAATTCCTAGTTAGGCACATCTCTAGTAGTTGGAGTATAAAATTGGTGGGGACAGTGTGTGGACGAGGTCTGAGATTAAGGGTGGTTTCCATCACAAGTAGGGAGTCCATCTGGGGTATATTTGTTGTCCTGATGATGATCCGTGTATTCCCCCAATGGATCGAAACGCCGTCGACACTTCAATAACACCTTATACGCCCTAAATATTTTATTTGAAAGTGTAAAGGTGTTCCACGTGATTTGTTTCTTTGAAATTGTTTACTATTTACTCATAACAAACCATGAGCTTTGCATGAGCCTCCTGTTGCTTTGTTTTGTCTTGTATCCCCTCTATGGTGGTCAAACAGGACACAGGCTTGTGTCCCACTTTATGTACTAATGTTTAAATGTTTGTGTATCCACTTATGACTACTTAAAAACAGCCGTCGTTTCAGTTCCATTAAATCTACACTTCAAACGACACTTCAATATACATTCGGCTTGTCTTCTTTTCTACCCTCCAGGACCTGTGCTTGGCTGCTGGCTGAGGGGTTGGAAGTCTCTGCTCTTGGTTTAGCGCTGAGGCCAAAATGTTTCTTTCTGGAACAATGTCCCCTGTAAATGTGCATTTCAATGTAGTACATTAAATAAACGCAGAACAAGAACGCAGGGCGGTGCGTTAGCACTGGATACTGACTTCAGAGCAGAGGGGCTGTGTTTCAAAGTTTATTTTGCTTTTAAAGGCACTCGCTGACATATTCCTGGCCTCAACCAATTCAAGACAATACAAATTTCAAGATAACTTCAGTGATTAATGTTCTTGCTGGAGAGATGCAGTTGTCTAGTGGAAGAAGTTTTGACTCATTGCAAGGTAGCAGAGGGTTAATATGCCGGCTGCAAAGAAAGTGTACCATGCAGAACCCACAGTGCATAAAATGGAAATAGGTCAGTGAGTTACTGCTTTTCTGTTACTTGCAGCTTATAAGTTAAAATCCTAAACTAGAACAGTGAATTTATAACTGTCATCATAGCACTGCGTGCAGTGCAAAGTATAGATTAGAGCAGATATGAATGTTGCAAAAAGGGTTCATCTGGGTAGAAATTGGTTCTTTTCATTTAAGAGAACCCCAAACTATGGTGTGCTGTTTTCAATTCTGAGTTTGTGCTTCTGAGGCCCAAGCACTCTTTAGCAATGCTGCCTACCAATATGCATGACTTGTGCCTCCTACACCCTGTAGTCCTCTGTCTTATGTAACATTTCCTATACGCTAATTTATACATGTATGATTGATTGCCTCTGTGTAATTTGTGTGCGATGCAAAGTGCTTTGACACCCTACACTGGTATGAGTGGCACTTTCTAACTAATTAAATGCATTTGGAGCCTTAAGGAACACTGTTAAAGGGTGGTAGTGATGAAGGAATCTGCAACACTCAGCCTTACCTCAACATCACCTCAGCACTACCTCAGCATCAGCACAGCACAACCTCCTCATCAGTGCACCACCACCAGTGCAGCACCTACTCAGCATCAGCGCAGTACCAGCTCAGCACCAGCGCAGCACCACCTTAACATCAGCACTGCGCCATCTTAGCTTTAGCACAGCACTGCCTCAGCATCAGTGCACCGCCACCAATGCAGCTCCACCTCAGCAGCAAATCAGCATCAACGCAGCACCACTTCAGCATCAGTGCACCACCACCTCAGCACAGCACCAACTCAACATCACTCAGCACCACCTGAGCACCAGCTCATCACCACCTCAGAACCAGTGCACCACCACAACCTCAGCATTACTCAGCACTACCACAGCATCACTCAGCACCACCTCAGCACCAGCACAGCACCACCTCTTCATCAGTGAGCCACCACCAGTGCAGCACCAACTTAGCATCAGTGCAGCACCACCTCAACATTAGTGGGGTACCAGTGTAGCACTATCTTTGCATTAGCACAGCACCACTGAATACCACCACCTGAGCATCAGCACACCACTACCTCATCAGTGCAGCACCACCTGAGCACCAGTGCAGCAGCACCACCTCAGCATGTCTCAGGTTCACCTCAGCATGACTCAGAACCAGCGCAGCACCACCTCATCATTAGCACAGCACCATCTCCTCACCAGTGCACCACCACCAGCACATCACCACCTCAGCACCAAAGCAGCCCCACCTCAGCAGCAACTCAGCACCAATACCACACACTTCAACATCAGCGCAGCATCACCTCAGAAAAGCACCGACTCAACATCACTCATCACCACCTGAGCACCAGAACAGCAGCACCACCATAGCATGAACCAGCACCTTGGCATCACTCAGCACCACCTCATCATCACCTCAGCATTACCTCCTCATCATTTCACCAACAACTCAGCACCAACGCAGCACAACATAGGCATCAGCACTGCACCATTTTCACATCAGTGCACCACCACAAACACAGCACCACCTCAGCATCAGCAGAGCATCACCTCAACACAGCACCAACTCAGCATCACTCAGCAACACCTCAGCTCCAGCGCAGCACCACCACCTCAGCATAACTCAGTACCACAGCCTCACTCAGCACCACCTCCGCATCACTCAGCATCACTCAGCACAACCTCAGTAACACTCTGTATCACCTCCACACCAGCACACCACTACCTCAGCATCACTCAGCACCACCTGAGTATCATTCAGCATCATCTGAGCATCATATCGGCACCAGCACACCACCACCTCAGCCCCACGTCAGCATTACTTAGCACCACTTCAGTGTGCCCTCGAAATCTGGCATCTGTTGATTCTCTCCTAGTGCCCGTCTGCTGCTTGTGTTGTAATTCAGGTACTATTTCTCAATCTCCACCCTCCTATTGTTTATGTCCCTTAATTCATAACAACAAAAAAGCTGTAATAAACAAGCATTACAACAGCCAGGAAGAGGTTGCCAGCATTGCAAGGACAAAAAACTAGAACACATTTTTTGTTAAAAAAATAATTTATTAGTCATTCAATTGTGCATAATGTCTTCTTTAAACTCCACTACATAACACTCCACAACACAAAATACCATTCCACATACTTACACTCCATTACACACAGTCCCACTCCACACAATTCCAATACACTCAAAAACACATAATTACTATCCACATAATACAACTGCACATCATACCACTTAATTCCACTACATAAATCCACACCACACAGTTTCACACCACACAATACCAAAACTAACAAGTGCAATCTGACCCACATAATTGGTACACACCACATACATCCACTCCAGTCCATAATACATAGGTATGAGACATTTACATTTACTATGATAATAGCTCCAACTCTTTCCTTTTTTTTAAACGCACAGATCTGATGCTTAGCTCCTACCTATTTGTTCTTTTCCGTCACCAAAAAGGCAACGCTATACACACAGTTCCATGCCACACAATTCAGCTCCACACATTCCAGTCCACGCCACACAATATAACACCAAATCACATAATACAACTCACAACACAATTACACAACATACTAAATACATCCAATCCACACCACACAATTCCACAGTGTGCTGCAAAATTCAACAGCACAACACATAATTAAACTGAACTACTTACCACTCCACAATACACAACCCCACACCACATAATTCCACTACACTGAATGCCACATAATTGCTAACCATATATTTCCACAGTACATCATGCCACATAATGCCACTAGACAAATCCACTCCACACAATTCGACACCACACAATTACACAACAAACTAATCCAATCGAACCCATATAGTTCCACTACACACCACATACATACACTCCATAACACATAATAAAAATACATTGCCATTTACAATGCCAATAGCTTCAACTCAAACAAATGCAAGCCCGGTTGCATTTCCAAAGCTTGTTTAAATCTGCAAAGGCCCAGCAAGATACATACTTTGTGTATGCTTGGAGAATGTGTGGCTATTTGTTCATATTTTTGTTCATATTTTTAAAATCTGTGAGGGCCCAGCAAGACACATATTTCGTGTATACGGTGTATATTTCATTTAAATCATTGTATCATTAGCATGACTGGGTCTGCCAAGGATGCAAGACAACTATTAAAACGTCCAGATAACTCGGGTGATTAATGATCCTGCTGGAGAGCAATCTTTTGTCTGTTTGTGGTTTTAAAAATGCAGATAAACTGTAGTTTATGTGGATAGCTCAGCGAGTTACTGCCTTTGTTACAGAAATCCATTTTTTACTTGCAGTTCAGAAGTTACAATCCTAACATAGGACAGTGACCAATGAACTGTCATCAAAGAGCTGCATACAAACCTGAATGGTATAATTTAAATGTATTGCAATATAGTTAGAATTTCCGCAGTCTTTCATTATTCTAATGTTATATAAAGAGTTTGTTTTGGCAGATATACTTTTAATCAGTAATGCCAACCCCTCAACCACTGGGGTATGCTTTAAATCCTGTGTTTGTGCTTCTCCAGACTGAACCCTCTTAAAACATACTGCCCACCAGCATGGATGACATGTCATTCCTGCACCTTGTAATCCTCATTAGGTTATGAGACATTCCCTATAGGCCTAGTTACATACTTGTATGATTCACTGTCTCTGCATAATGTGTGTGTGATGTAAAGTACTGTGACACCCTACACTATGAGTAGCACTATACAACAAATGAAATGCATATGAGAGAGGGGCTACGGAGAGATGATGGGCACTGTAGGAGGGTGGCAATGAGGGAATCCAAAGAGGAGGTCATGAGGGGGAGGGGCTTTGGAGCGATGAGGGGCAATGGTGGAGGGTGGTAGGGGAGGACTCTGAGGAGGAGATCATGAGGGGGATAGATTACGGAGAGATGATGGGCCCTGGTGGAGGGTGGCAGTGAGAGAATCCAAGGAGGAGGCCATGGGGAAGGGACTATGGAGCGATAAGGGGCACAGGTGGAGGGTGGTAATGAGGGAATCCGAGGAGGAGGTGATGGTGGGAGGGGCTATGGAGCGATGAGGAGCACTGGTGGAGCGTGGCACTGAGGGAATCCAAGGTGAAGGTCATGAGGGGGAGAGGCTATGGAGAGGTGAGGGGCAATGGAGGCGGGTGGCAATGAGGGAATCCGAGGAGGAGGTCATGGGGTGGAGGGGGGGCTACAGAGAGATATTAGGCACTGGTGGTGGGTGGTAGTGAGGGAGTCTGAGGAGGAGGTCATGGGGAGGGGCTATGGAGCGATGAGGGGCACTGGTGGAGCGTGGCACTGAGGGAATCCAAGGTGAAGGTCATGAGGGTGAGCTATGGAGAGATATGGGGCAGTGGTGGAAAGTGGCAGTGAGGGAATCAGATGAGGAGGTCATGAGGGGGAGGGGCTATGGAGAGATGACGGGCACTGATGGAGCGTGGCAGTGAGGGCATTTGAGGAAGAGGTCATGAGGGGGAGGGGCTATGAAGAGATGAGGGGCACTCGTTGAGCGTGGCACTGAGGGAATCCAAAGAGGAGGTCAAGGGGAGGGGCTACGGAGAGATGAGGGGCACTGGTGGAGGGTGGCAGTAAGGGAGTCTGAGGAGGAGGTCATGAGGGGGAGGGGCTATGGAGAGATGGGGGCTCTGGTGGGGGTTGCAGTAGGGAATCAGAGGAGGTCGTGGGGGAGGGGCTATGGAGCAATGAGGGGCACTGGTGGAGGGTGGCAGTGAGGGCATTCGAGGAGGACGTCATGAGGGGGAGGGGCTATGGAGAGATGAAGGGCACTGGTGGAGGGTGGTAGTGAGGTAGTCTGAGGAGGAGGTCATGGGGAAGGGCTATGGAGAGATGAGGGGCACTGTAGGAGGGTGGTAATGAGGGAATCCGAGGAGGAGGTCATGGGGTGTAGAGGGGGCTACAGAGAGATAAGGGATACTGCTGGAGGGTGGCAATGAGGGAATCCGAGGAGGACGTCATGGGGGGGATGGGGGAGCTACGGAGAGATGAGGGGCACTGGTGGAGGGTGGTAGTGAGGGAGTCTGAGGAGGAGGTAATGAGGGGGAGGGGCTATGGAGAGATGAGGGGCACTGGTGGAGGGTGGTAGTGAGGTAGTCTGAGGAGGAGGTCATTGGGGAGAGGCTATGGAGAGATGAGGGGCACTGGAGGCGGGTGGAAATGAGGGAATCTGAGGAGGAGGTCATGGGGTGGAGGGGGGAGTAAAGAGAGATAAGAGGCACTGATGGAGGGTAGCAATGAGAGAATCCGAGGAGGGGCTCATGGGGAGGAGGGGGGAGCTACGGAGAGATGAGGGGCACTGGTGGAGGGTGGTAGTGAGGGAGTCTGAGGAGGAGGTCATGGAGGAAGGGTCATGGAGGGATGAGGGACACTGGTGGAGCATGGCAGTGAAGGCATCCGAGGAGGAGGTTATGGGGGAGCTACGGAGAGATATGGGGTACTGGTGGAAAGTGGCACTGAGGGAATCAGAGGAGGAGGTCATGCGGGGAGGGTTATGGAGAGATGAAGGGCACTCGAGAAGGAGGAGGTCATGAGGGGGAGGGGCAATGGAGAGATGAGGGGCATTGGTGGAGTGTGGCAGTGAGGGAATCCAAGGAGGAGGACATGGGGAGGGGCTATGGAGAGATGAGGGGCACTGGTGGAGGGTGGCAGTAAGGGAGTCTGAGGAAGAGGTCATGAGGGGGAGGGGCTACGGAGAGATGAGGGGCACTGGTGCAGGGTGGCAGTAAAGGAGTCTGAGGAGGAGGTCGTGAGGGAGGGGCTATGGAGAGATGAGGGGCACTGGTGGAGGGTGGTAGTGAGGTAGTCTGAGGAAGAGGTCATGGGGGAAGGGCCATGGAGAGATGAGGGGCACTGGTGGAGGGTGGCAGTGAGGGCATTCGAGGAGGACGTCATGAGGGGGAGGGGCTATGGAGAGATGAAGGGCACTGGTGGAGGGTGGTAGTGAGGTACTCTGAGGAGGAGGTCATGAGGGGGAGGGGCTATGGAGAGATGAGGGGCACTGGTGGGGGTTGCAGTAGGAAATCAGAGGAGGTCGTGGGTGACGGGCTATGGAGAAATTAGGGGCACTGGTGGAGGGTGGCAGTGAGGGTATTCGAGGAGAACATCATGAGGGGGAGGGGCTATGGAGAGATGAGGGGCACTAGTGTAGCATGGCAGTGAGGAAGTCCAAGGAGGAGGTCATGGGGAGGGGCTGCAGAGAGATGAGGGGCACTGGTGGAGGGTGGTAGTGAGGGAGTCTGAGGAGAAGGTTATGGGGGAAGGGCAATTGAAAGATGAGGGGCACTGGTGGAGCATGGCAGCGAGGGCATCCGAGGAGGAGGTCATGGGGGGAGCTACGGAGAGATGAGGGGCACTGGTGGAGGGTGGCAGTGAGGGAATCAGAGGAGGAGGTCATTAGAGGGAGGGGCTATGGAGAGATGAGGGGCACTGGTGGAGCGTGGCAGTGAGGGCATTCGTGGAAGAGGTCATGAGGGAGAGGAGCTATGGAGAGATGAGGGGCACTGGAGGAGCATGGCAGTGACGGCATCCGAAGAGGAGGTCATTGACGGGAGCTACGGAGAGATGAGGGGCACTGGTGGAGGGTGGTAGTGAGGGAGTCTGAGGAGGAGGTCCCAGCGGTCTACAGCGCCAGGACGCCTCAGGGCAGCAGTGCGCTTTACAAGACACATACATTTACATTTACATTTACATTTACATTTACTGGTGGAGGGTGGCAGTAGGGAATCTGAGGAAGTCATGGGGGAGGAGCTATGGGTCAATGAGGGGCACTGGTGGAGGGTTGCAGTGAAGGCATTCAAGGAGGACGTCATGAGGGAGAGGGGCTATGGAGAAATGAGGGGCACTGGTGGAGGATGGTAGTGAGGGAGTCTTAGGAGGAGGTCGTGGGGAAAGGGCAATGGAGAGATGATGGACACTGGTGGAGCATGGCAGTGAGGGCATCCAAAGAGGAGGTCATTGATGGGAGCTACGGAGAGATGAGGGGCACTTGTGGAGGGTGGCAGTGAGGGAATCAGAGGAGGAGGTCATGAGGGGGAGGGGCTCTGGAAAAATGAGGGGCACTGTAGGAGGGTGGTAGTGAGGGAATCCGAGGAGGAGGTCATAGGTTCGAAGGGGGGAGCTACGGAGAGATGATGGGCACTGGTGGAGGGTAGTAGTGAGGGAGTCTGAGGAGGAGGTCATGGGTGGAGCTATGGAGAGATGAGGGGCACTGGTGGAGCATGGCAGTGAGGGAATCAGAGGAGGAGGTCATTAGGGGTAGGGGCTATGGAGAGATAAGGGGCACTGGTGGAGCATGGCAGTGAGGAAATCCAAGGAGGAGGTCATGGGGGGAGCTACGGAGAGATGAGGGGCACTGGTGGAGCGTGGCAGTGAGGGAGTCTGAGGAGGAGGTCATGAGGGAAGGGCTATGGAGAGATGAGGGGCACTGGTGGAGCATAGCAGCGAGGGCATCCAAGGAGGAGGTCATGGGGGAGAGCTACGGAGAGATGAGCGGCACTGGTGGAGGGTGGCAGTGAGGGAATCAGAGGAGGAGGTCATGAGGGGGAGGGGCTATGGAGAGATGAGGGACACTGGTGGAGCGTGGCAGTGAGGGCATTCAAGAAGGAGGTCATGAGGGGGAGGAGCTATGGAGAGATGAGGGGCACTGGAGGAGCATGGCAGTGAGGGCATCCGAAGAGGAGGTCATTGACGGGAGCTAAGGAGAGATGAGGGGCACTGGTGGAGGGTGGTAGTGAGGGAGTCAGAGGAGGAGGTCATTAGGGGTAGGGGCTATGGAGAGCTGAAGGGCACTGGTGGAGCATGGCAGTGAGGGCATCCGAGGAGGAGGTCATGGGGGGAGCTACAGAGAGATGAGGGGTACTGGTGGAGGGTGGCTGTAAGGGAGTCTGAGAAAGGAGGTCATGAGGGGGAGGGGCTATGGAGAGATGAGGGGCACTGGTGGAGGGTGGCAGTAGGGAATCTGAGGAAGTCATGGGGGAGGAGCTATGGATCAATGAGGGGCAGTGGTGGAGGGTTGCAGTGAGGGCATTCAAGGAGGAGGTCGTGGGGGAAGGGCAATGGAGAGATGATGGGCACTGGTGGAGCATGGCAGCGAGGGCATCCGAAGAGGAGGTCATTGTGGGGAGCTACGGAGAGATGAGGGGCACTTGTGGAGGGTGGCAGTGAGGGAATCAGAGGAGGAGGTCATGAGGGGGAGGAGCTATGAACAGGTTGCGCTGAGAGGGCACCAGGTGAGATTTGGACACATTTATTGAAAAACCCAAGTTGTACAACAGGTGAGTTGTATCCCTCCGGGCTCTGATTCTTGCCTTACCGTTTTTTAACTTTTAAATACTCACATGTTGTTAAAACTCACTTGCAGTTCACTCAGTGCACATCAACTAGGATTCTTGCCTCCAGTGCTGTTTCTGTATTAACTACATCTGAACTAAAAGGCAAGTCTGTTATGTGCGCCCTATTTGTGGCTTAGATTCTTAGTGCTGATGAAGCACTATTGTAGTAGACTAAATCAAACCGAAAAGGTGTTTTGTACAGTGCACATCTAGAGCACATGTATTTGAAGGTGCCCTCTTATGTGATGATGAATAAAGGAGGCTCAGGGAAATAAAGATTTGGCTAGGATCACACAATTTGGTCAGCATGGAAGCCATTATTGATCCCAGGTTTTCTAGTTTTACATTGTGCAATTCAGCCAATAGATGGGTGTCTCATTCTCCTGTTTTGTATTACAGATTTATGCTTTATCTTTCATACTTGGAATACGACATTACAGCCTGGGCAGCAGGCAGAAGCCAAATGAAAGCTGGGCTTGTTTTGGGGCACTAGGGTCCAAGAGGACCTTGAGCTGAACCAGGCATCTGGCTCAAGGCTTCAGTGACTTTCCACCTCTATCCAGCTCCACTAGAAGGCGGCCCTGGGCCTTCAGAAGCAGGCCTTTATTATCCCCAGGCCGTCCGTGTTCCCCACACACCTTTGCGGGGCAATACCCAAAGAGGTAAATCACCAGTCAGCCCCTTCTACCACATACAGGAGTACAGTTTTTTCTATCCATACGTCCTTCATTTCACTCTTCCTGATGCTCTCTACCTCTGCCTCTCTCTCAAATGTCTAGTATCGTAGCCCGTGTATCGTGGTCCCTGGTGCAGGAGGGAAATGAGTGGGCCAGGTGCTATTTGATGTGTCAACAACACCCCTACTTCAGCTGTGAAAGCTGTGTTGGGCAGCGGGGGGGGGCATGACACTGCCTAGAGGCATTGTATTATTGAAGGATATTGTGCTTTGTACAAATGCCTTAAGGGTAAAATGTCAACCTGTATCTGGTAAAAGGATTAAGATACCCTCTGTCGCACCTGGGTAGATGCATCATATATATATATATATACTGGCTGCCTATAACTCCTTGAACATTCTAATGCATTGCCATGCTCATCTGTTGCTGCTGGAAGGACCCAAAGCCATCTATCTACCTGCCTATATGCCTGTATCCATGCAATACTTTCCCTTGGCAGGTCTATTCTAGATGCCTCTAATGGGTGCACTACTTTGGATCGCTTGTCATCGCTGCTGTTTGGACTCAAGATTATTTGCCATGGATAACTATATACCATACAGGCCTAATGGGTGTTCTTCTGTCAATCTGGGGGGTTATATAGAGCTATATCATGACTGTCGTTCTTGAGCATGTGGTGCATCGCTCATCTGTTGTAGCTAGGTGGATCCTAAGGTAACTTGCTCAATCACTCGCAACAAAAAATGTATGTAATTTGCACGTATTCCATCTCATTCTTCTCTCCTTGCTATTACACATCTACTTGCAATGATCTAATAAAACATAACAGCATCACTGTGATCACTTATGCACAATATTGAAACACTCCCAAACCAGGCCACACTGCAATGCACCACTGTTATAACTAGGCTTATTTTGGAAACCATGGGCAGATAAAATGTAGGATATTGTATTGTGACTGGAAAAGACTCAAAACAAATAGATTCTTTGTTAGAAGAAAATAAATCCACAAGAGACGGTAATGAGCAAACATACCTTAGACAGTTTTGGTCCCCATGAACCATACAGAGATGTACACAGCTCAACAAGCCTAGAGAACACAAACGTGGAATGCCTTGGATTGAGGGAGAGAGTTGAAATGGTTCCCATATAACACATATTCAATTCATTGCCAGTGCAACACTGCAGCCTCTTCTGGGAATTTATAATTCAAGATTCTTATTTTAAATGCAATATGCGACTCATGGCAGATTTGCCATGAAAGACATGGGTCTGTTCTGTATATCTAGATAATTTCATGATACTAAAGCTATCCATGGCTGCAATGTTTACCGCTTATTGGGGAATTCTATAGTTTTTAATCACACACCTCAGGTTGTTTTTTTTTTACTTTTTATTCATCGTATGGGCACTATCATGAATTTTCAGTAACTTTTTTTGTTTGTTTTTAAGGTGCTTTAAGGTGCTTGACCTGTGGTATTTTGTTCTGATATTGCAGGAACATTTTTAACTAACCAAAGATTTTTTTTACTTTTAAATATTTTTTCCAGCTGCTTCTAAGCCTAGCTCAGGCATCATGGACAAATTTGTCATTCAGAGAGGTACTTTAAATGCCAGATGTAATCCTTGTGTCATCATGCAAGTCCTGTACCAGCATCCCCAATGGAAGTTGACAATGAAAGAAAAATGTATTCTCACCTAAATCATGGTACTGCTGTGAATAAAGACCTTGTTGACCTTGAAAAGCACCAAGGTCATCTGAGCAACAATGCTACTGATCTGCATTGGGAAAAAGCATCCCAACCATTTCCTAAATCATCCACAAAGTGGATTTGGTGACTGTGAGAGGGCATTCAGCTTGGACTGGTACAAAACTCGACCATGGCTGGAGTACTCTGCTAGTCTAGATGCTTGTTTTTGTTTCCCATGACGTGTGAATACTAATGGGAAAAATGATACGGATGCAGTTTTTACTGTAACTGGTTTCTGTAACTGGAAAGGTATGCTAGCATCTGGCACAGGTTTTGCTATACATTTGGCCGGTCAAACACACACATATGCTGTACTAGCTCTAGCAGAGACATCTAAGAGAGGGGAAAGAGGAGATACAATTGCCTTTTTATTAAATACGAAAGTAATAGAAAATAATTGATATTACTGAAAAAGCATTGGAGAAGTCATTCAATTTCTTGTTGTGAATTAACTCCACCTGCGTGGCAACAATGAAGATGTTTTTTGTACAAGTGGTACATGTTTAAAGCTTTTCCAATACACTCTGAAAAAACAATAAAAAGCTAGCCAGAATTATATACTCTGTTCCCTTAAATGCAAAATATACATCTACATATATCAAAAAACAAAGTAATAAATACTTTAACTGGCATGGTTCTCTCACAAGTCAAAAAGCAGTACACAAGTTGTGATTCAAAAAGTTTTTGTATTAAAACAATTGCATCTGTGATAAATGTAACATTGAAAATCTGTCCCTCATGGTGCGTTTTGTGAGCAAAGCCAAGCCTGAGGAGCATTTAATTGGTATTTTACAGATGGAACAATTAGATGCTGAATATATAGCTGATCGGATCTTAAGCCCCTTGGTTGCCAGAGATTTCAAGCCAGGAGACATTTTAAGTCAGTGCTATGATGGAGCATCAGTGATGCGTGGATGCAATGGGGGAGTTCAGGTTGTTATACAGAGAAGATTAGATAAATATATTCCTTACATACACTGTTACAATCATCAGCTTCAACTTGTTGTCATACATACCATCCAAAGTGAACCAAGGGCAAAGCGATTCTTTGATCTTTGTAATATGCTGTACAATTTCTTTCATTGTCATTATGTGAGTCAACAATATAATGGACCAACTCTCAAACGTCTTCTTGAGATTCTATGGACCAGCCGTTATGAGGTTACAAAATGTGTGTTTGAAAACATTGACACGATTTCTGATCTTATATCAGACATATATCATGATGACAATGCTACATCTGAGTTGGAGGCAGAAGCTTGTGGTTTACTATCTCACATTCAAAGGGAAAACGTTTACGTTATTGTAAACTTTTTACAAGATCTACTTTTTACTTTAAAGACTGCTAAAGCTGTGTTTCAGACACAGCAAACAAATTTGTGTTTTGCAGTGAAAGTTGTACAGTCCACACTTAGTGCCCTGAAAGCAATGCGTGCAGACCTAGGGGCCGATTTCGATCCTGTATTTTTTTTCCCACCCGACTCGTATCTGTAAATTTTTCCATACAAATCGTACAAGTCCCGTCCGACCCGCGAAGTATGATTCGTACGGGAAAAATACAACTTTTCCAGATCCGATTTGTACAAATCGGATCGGGAAAAGTTGTTCGAGAAGGACCCGGACACTTTTCCATACAAATTGTAAAAATGCAGTCCGACCGTACTAGTACGATCCGGACCGGCTTTCCGATTTACAATTTGTATGGAAAACGTCCCGTACACGGGGAATGCCATTACCCGCTACGAAGCGAACTTTGTACGACTTGTATCCCGGGAAAAGTTGTTCCCGGGGTGCGAGTCGTACAGGGGTGCGAGTCGTACAGGCATACACCCCCGTGCGTTGTGTATGTACGGTGCGTACCCCCAACATCGTGTACCCCAACATCGCATATGTACGGTGCGTACCCCCAACATCGTGTCCCCCCAACATCGCGTACCCCAACATCGCGTATGTACGGTGCGTACATACGCGATGTTGGGGGTACGCACCGTACATATGTGATGTTGGGGTACGCGATGTTGGGGTACGCGATGTTGGGGGTACGCACAATACATACGCGATGTTGGGGTACGCACCGTACATACACAACGCACGGGGTGTATGCCTGTACGACTCGTACCCCTGGGGACTCTGCTTTTACAGCAGTTTTTGGCTCCTGTAAGAAAAGAGCCGTACGGAGTGCCGTAGGGACGAATCGTACTTGCTGGGCTGGAAACCGCAGCTTAAATACATACAGACGTCGCGTGCAAGCTGTTCCGGATCAGAATCGTTGGTATTTTTTAGCTGTATGGTCTTTTGTACGATTTGTATGGAAAAAGGCTTTCTGTACGAATCGTACTTCCTAGGTTGTAAGAAAAGTTTACCGGGTACGAGTTGTACGGGAAAAACGCTCCATACAACGATTTGCACAGCCTTTTTCTAGGATTGGAATCGGCCCCCTAATGTTTTCTACCAAGTACTACTCTCCTGCTGATGTGTTAGACGAAACCACACATGTTAATCATGGACCTCAAAGGAGGAGGACTCTAAGCTGCCGATTTGCAGATTCAGTGGTACTTTCAAAAGTTGGACAATCTGCAAGTGACTCTTCCTTTTCTCAGCAGTCAGTGCTCAGGCAGCCCTTCTTGAACATAATGGACAGAGCAATAGCTGAAATGGAGACCAGATTCTCCCAGAAGAACATTGAACTTATGCCATTTCTTTCTTGGTTCCCTCATCACCACATTTTCTTGATGTGAACAAGTGTGCACCCCTTCTAGACCTAAATAATGTAATCAAAGCTACTCTTGCAGCAGAACTTACTGTTGCAAAGCCATTGTTACAAAAAAAAGTCCCAGATGGTGCAGATGTTGCCACCATTTGGGAACTGGTGCATGATTATACTGAATATTTCCCAGCACTTCATGAAATGTATGTATCTGCACTAGTTATAGGGGTTTAAACAGCAGCCTGTGAGAGCTCATTTTCAACTCTATCTCGCGTCTTCACATCTTTCCGACGCAGAATGAATCACGATCAGAAACAGAATTTAACTATTTTAGCACACGAGAAGGAGCTAACGGCAAACCAATGTATGGATGAGTTTGTAAGGGAGTTTTCAAAGAACAATAGATGGTTACCTCAATGACTGGAACTGCTAGTTTTGAAATGGTCGGTGGGAAAACTTCTGGCAGTTTTCGAAAATACTCCTCTCTCTTCTTTCAAATGTGTTACTGTTTCTCAAGAATTTGTATATATGAAAGTGCATCGCAAAAGAATGACAAGAAAATAAAATGTATAAAGTTACATTTGTGCAGAGAAATGTATTGGACAAATTACAACAAGTAAATAGCCAGCCTTTCTAGTACAATGATGTCAAGGCTTTCGTGTGGTAATAGGGACTTCCTTAATCTTGAACTCTTATAATATGCTTGGCATGCTCCTACTAGCAGGGAGGGGTCCCTCTCCAGGAGCCTTCCCACATCCTCCTCCTTTTTTTTTTTTTTACATATGCTGCCTAATGCCCCCACGTCACGAGTAGCAGTTTCAGCCATTTTGGCCTTTCTTAAAATCCATCTCGATTTGCATTTTGGGACTTGTAGTTTCATGCCGTTGGAGTCAAAACGCGGAAAATTGAAGGTGGCATTTATGGAAACAGAGGGTCACTTTTAAGACTGTAAAAGTCTGATTAAACTAACGTTTCGGTCACACTGCAGTCTTTAGAACACAGCCCCCTTCATATAGCCATATATGGACAGGGGCCGTGGAGGCCGGGTGGTGGAGACAGTTAGATTGTCACAAGTGTGAAGTTGGCGCATCTGAGGTCGTGAGGGGAGAGCTATGCGCCTCAGTGCCTTGAACCTTCACTGTGAAACGAGCGGCGATGGCGTCACCAGCTCCAATAACAGCAGAGCGGTTCTCGGTAGGACTTCTTGGCGCTGGCTGCAGTATATGGGGGCTTGGCTGGAGCTTTCTGTTCTGCCTCGCTGGTTGCGGTCACAAGGCTAGTGGTGGTCAGCCTCACCCTGTTTATGGGCAGCCATATTGGTCAGTGAGCAGCAGGTTCGGAAATGGTTCTGCGTGAACTATGTGAGGTTCTGTGGGGGGCGGTTGACCATAGCTCGCTGTCACATGGCTTGCATTTCAATCCGTGCGTATGTGGTGGTTGCATGTTTAAGTTTACTTCTTCGGGACGGTAAATATGTGTACTGCTGAGAATATGTATGCCAGTACTGCTAAAAGCATGCATCCTTCAGGTGGCTGGTAAACGCTCACTAACTGTAGCGCCTGGAGCCTAACAAGGCGCGGGGGTTATTGCGCCTCATGCAGAGACCTGCGTGTAACCTTAAGGCCACAGACGCCATAACTAATAAAGATAGCTTAGTGGTGGATGCGGGTCGTTGGTTCCAATGCAGAAATCCAGCTCAAGAGGCTAGCGCGCCAGCTGCTGCAATGTAGCTCGCCCAGACCCCTCATTTAACCCGACCGTAAAAGATTGCTTTATCGCCGATTATTTAATTGCGAAGAGACAATTCCTTCCGTGGGCTGCGACCTGGCACTATTTATCATTAACTGCCCGCAAGCCGCCCTGGGGGACCTCTTGACTCGGATTTTCGATATTGCCAAACTGCCACTTTGGCATCACATTGTATTTGTGAGCTCGGGCTGGCCGGGGCTTTAGACGTGCGTAATGGCTGCCACAGGGACAGTTCGCGCACGCTTGAGAAAGAACAATCGCATATTCCCACCTTCACTTGATTGTACAATGTATAGCGCCAAAAAGACGCCCGGTGCGAGAGGAGCGCTAGATATGAATGATATAAGATAGACCGGGCTCTCGCGACAGTGGCGGACATGGGTGCCCGGCCGCTAGTGTGGCGCCAGGAGTACCATTGGTTTGTTTCGTGCCAACTGCCACCCAAGGATTTTTTTTCCAGTGTAGTCTGTTTCCAGGTTGAGCCGGATGACGGACAGACGGACCTCTTGAAATAAAGACAATGTCTTGGAAAGTAGAGGAAATCCAACCGACTGCACCTGCTCCGTTCTTAACAGCGCCTTGAGGCGCCCGATCGGCTGTGTGTGTTTGTTTATTTGTTTAATCGCATTCTTCTGTTCGTTCACGCCTTTATTTGTTTCTGGGTCAAGTCTTTCAGGCTTTTTTATTTGTCGCGCCTTGCAGGTCCAGTGAACGTCTTACATGTTACAGTTAGTAACATGTTATAGATCCACGAGCCATTCGTTTTCATACATGTGTTCACTCGTTCACAGGTCGCTGCTTTGCTCAGTCATCCATTCTTTTCCTCGTTCGTTCGTTTCTTTATATGCAGTTTGTTTTGTAATTTGTTCATTCAATAGTTTAATTCCTTTGCATTTCCGTCGTCCATTCATTGATTGCGTGTGTGTTTGTCCAGCATGTATTTTTTGCGTGTTGCTATTTAGGGAATCTTTTGGCGTTGGCTCATTCTCTCCTTTATTTGTTTATTCATTTAATCTACGGTTTTCGTTCCTTCACTCGTGCTCTTATTTTCTCGTTTCTTGAAATTACGCCATTATACCGCGTAATGTTACTTTCCATCCGCTGTTTGACATCAAAGTGTGATTTGGTGCAATTTTTGAATGCAATTTGCGTCCTAGCACCCACAGTGGATGGAAGGCCACATTTCGTTTTGAAAAACGGCACCAAAAGCCGAATTTGCGGTTCTTGTAATTTTTTTATAATCTTCTTGAAATTTTACGTAATTTCGCATAGGTAAATTATGCGAAAATCAGTGCCCTAATATAAATCATACATCAGATGACAGCTAAACTATGACGAATTACTTAAAATGAAAATACTAGACAATTTTTTTATTTAATGATTTATGTTGAATTAATTCCAGGAGTGACACTTATGATAGTTTCTTAATTTATATGAAGGAATTGTAAAGAGTGAATGCCTGGTCGACTTTGCTGTGTGTGAGACAGGAAAAGGTTCCATCTGTTGTATGCGTTAAGTGACTGGTCATTAACATAATGCATGGCTAAACGTTGCACTCAATATAACTGTGTGAGGGAAGCGTTTTTTGCGACTTACTCTGGGCTAACTCACCTGTACCTGTTTCCAAATTTAGCACTGGACTTGGGGCGTTGAGGTACAGCAACATAAACTCGTCTGCCAAGGATAGACCGTTTTGGCCAGGATCACACGTTTTTGCGCGCTCTGCCATTCCTGCAGCTGGAGTGCGCCTGCGTCTTCGCCACTACATCGGAGGCGACGGCGGAGAGGGTTGTCAGTGCGCAATAAAGCACGCAGTACTGAAGCCTATCGCAAGCTCCGCTTCACCTCATTTGCATACGATTTGCGTTTGACCCGCCTCTTCTTGTCATCAGAGGTTGCGCTGCTGCCAGTCCAGAGGTATGTATGGGTTGGTGGGGCAGGGGGGAGGGCTGTGTCTGGTTGGCAGTCAGCGCGGGAGTTTGGAAGGTTCTGCACAGCAGGAGTCTTCAACACAGATGCCGCCTCCGGACTGATCATCACATAACGTCAGATCTTTAAGTGGCATGAACAAAACTGGGGGGGTCTCTCAAAGGGGCGTGGTCGATACATTAATGGCGTGGCGTGAACATTTATGCTAAAAATCTGAGCTCGGCATAATGTGCCGCACGACTGGTATTTTGCTGCTTCTGTTTTTGCCTCCACATAAGTGACAGTACACCTACAACAAGCCAGGACAATTGGCTTTGTCAAAGGTTGTTAGTTGCATAAAATAAATATGCTACATGCATACATACAAACTATGGCTTCGTTGTATATAATATTGAAAATGCTGTAGTTCTTGCATGAGAGGTTGTGGCGTAATGGCTAGAACTGCCAACTTTGGAGTTAAGGAAGCAGCTTTGAGTCTCAGCCTCCGCTCAACATCCTGTATTTCTGGGCAAATTACTTAATCGCCCCTGCCTGCCAAAAGCCTAAATGAATATGTTCTTGTTGATGCTCATGTAAAGCACGTCGAGTTTTGCAATATAAAGCTGTAAAAAAAGAAAAGTTACATCAAAAACAGTGAAATGCTGCAGGGTTAAAAAAAAAAAAACATTCCGAGAAGGTGGACGAAAATGGAGACAGGGACCTCTCTTGGCTCATGCTTTTAAGAACTGCTGGTGCTGAGCACCGGCAGGACCCAGCCCACTTAAAGCCCTGTATAGTGTGATGTTTTTAAAGGTGTGATTTACCTAAAGCGCCACAATGCAGCCTACGATGCAGCCTGCAGGTCTGAGTATGTGTGCATTACAAGAGCAACAAAAATGGCAAAGTGAATGGCGGAAGTTTTAAAATAGACAGAGTGAAACTGTAAGAGCTTTATGGCGGTCTCTGTAGTTAGACAGTAGTGCTTGGAGCACAGAAGCTTAGAGGCGCATCTCTAGAAGTCCTGTGTGTGTCAGTAGAGGAATACATAGAGGTGGGTGTGGCCGCAAGTTAACAGGGAGAGCCAGGCCAGAGCCGAGTCTGGTCTGGCTTGGATCTTGTAGCCCGGGCACAAGCTGAGCCCCGACAATATTTGCTATGTAAATCATGCAACAAACCAGGTAAAGTATTATAAAGTCTCTTCAAAATTCAAAAAAGTGTATTTCTTTAAGTATGGCACAGAGAAATGCTTATAAAAAGCAAAAGACACACAATTGATGGACGGAATGCAGAACGAATCAAAACATTAACCCCCAGTCAAGAGATCTGGGTTAAATCCATCATTCTTTTGCGCACCATGCCACCCCAGTTTAGACCTGGCCATATGCAAATCAGTCTTGACCCTGTGCCTCATGGGAACAGTCCAGCCCGAACTGCCAAGCCAGGTTCTCCCTGGACCAGAAACAAGCATCCTAGGACCGGTTTCAGGGTTTCACCCCTCTTCAGCCAGGATAGCTTGATTCCAGTGGCACAGTGTGCCCAGGACCCAATGTCTGGGCATACCTGGCGCACTTAGGGCGAGAAACCTGGGGTGAATGTATGACATTGTTCTGCATTCTGTCCATCAACTGTTGTTTTTGCATTTGTCACCCCGAGTGGGACTGGTATGCCCAGACGTGGGTCCCGTGCTCTCCATGCCACTGGAATCAAGCTATCCTGGCTGAAGAGGGGTGAAACCCCGAAACCGGTCCTAGGATGCTTGTTTCCAGTCCAGGGAGGACCTGGCTTGGCAGTTCGGGCTGAACTGTTCCCATGAGGCACAGGGTCAAGACTGATTTGCATATGGCTGGGTTCAAACTGGAACGGCATGGTGAGCAAAAAAACGATGGAATTAGACCCAGATCTCTGTACTGGGGTGAATGTATGACATTGTTCTGTATTCTGTCCATCAACTGTTGTTTTTGCATAAAAAATGATCGGGCACAAGCCGAGCCCCGACAATATTTGCTATGTAAATCACGCAACACACCTGGTAAAGTATTATAAAGTCTCTTCAAAATTCAAAAAAGTGTATTTAAGTATGGCACAGAGAAATGCTTATAAAAAGTGATCGTTTTGTACTACTGGTACTCTGAACTCACATTTTTGAAAGTGCTTTCATGTGCGATAATGAAGAAAAAAGGTTTTGCTGAAATAAAATATTTGCCTAAGATCACACAATTTAAGCAGGGAAGCCAGAATTTATCCAGGTTTTCTGGTTTCACTTTGTACAGATCCGCCAGTAAATGGGTCTCTATTTGGCTTACCTTATGTTAAGGCTTTGTTTTTACTGCTTAGTGCATTTTTCTGCAGGTTTTAAATACAGTGCAAAGTCTACCCGAAGGGCCAGCGCTTTACATGAGCAACAGTTACATTACATTAAATACATTGTTTATAGGCATGGGAAGATTAAGTGATTTTTCCAGTATCGCATGATGTAGAGCCGATGTCTAGACTCGAACCTGGTTCTCCACTTCCACGTGCAGCAGCTCAGACTATACCACCAAATCGTGGGGAGAGGGAGGCGGGCAGGCAGAAGTCACATGAAAGCTCAGCTCGTTATGGGCTCGAGGTTCAAACAGGAGCTCGAGCTGCACCAGAGCCAGGCTTCTGGTTCCAGCCTTCATTGGCTCGTCTGTCTCTAGGAATATCAGTGCACAGTGAACCTACTTCTAGGGGTGTATCATGAGCAGTGCTGGAATGTGAAAAAGTATACCTCAGGAACCCATAAATTGTGGGTCAAAGTGTGGCAGAAGGAAGGGGTGGAGTCACAAGGGGCAGAAGCTGCAAAGCATTCTGACAGTCAATTTATACAATTGTTTAAAAAAAATCTGCTGCAAAGAAATTTGTAACAAGGACTTATGGGGCAGTAAATCTGTTCTAGAAGAATCAATTGGTCATGTAGAGGCTGCATTTTGAAATAGGGTCAGCACACCTGCTGCAGAGATCTTTCTGTGCCCTGCAATTTCGAGGAGATTATAACAACGGTAAGATAACTCTGGTGGTTAGTACTACAAGAGTTCTGTGTTTTGTCCATTCACAGTTTCGACTCATAAAGCAGATAGCGTGCTAATGTGCCTGCTTCGAAGCACATCGTGCAATATGCAGATCACAGATTTTTATTTTATTAAGATATGTAGGAGGCCTACTGCTTTTGACACTGGGAACGTTTTGCTACTTCCAGTTTATAAATTGCAATCAATCACCACTTGTATAGCGCAGCAAATCACCCATGAAGGTCTCGAGGCACTGGAACTGTTCGCTGCTGCAAGGAGTTGAATTAATCAAACAACCAGGTCTTTGGCAAGCCTAATAAAGCACAGTGATCTATTTACCAGCATCAAGGAGCTGCATTCTAACTGTAAGTCATCGGTTTTGAACCTTGTTGGGTTTTTATGTCAGTTGGTATTCTAAGATTGTAAAGAAGGGTTCATTTGAGAAATAATAAAGTCGTGTTCGTACAGAGCACCACATTCACT
Source organism: Triturus cristatus (assembly GCF_964204655.1). Classification (NCBI taxonomy): domain Eukaryota; kingdom Metazoa; phylum Chordata; class Amphibia; order Caudata; family Salamandridae; genus Triturus; species Triturus cristatus. Next base: position 22,278,911 of record NC_140586.1, read on the forward strand.
GAGTTACATTTTATATCCCAACTTTATTTTTCTCCCTACCATTCACTCTTAACACATAATGTCTACAAATATAGATGAAATGTAATTTTTTCAGCATATAACCCTCATTTTCTTATGTAAAATTTTCTGTGCATCATGAGAATCCGCTTGTTTAAATACTGAAGTATCAGTGCACGGTGCAAGTTCTTGTAGGGGTGTAAATACTGGAGTATCAGTGCACGGTGCAAGTTCTTGTAGATGTGTAAATACGGGGGCATCAGTGCACGGTGCAAGTTCTTGTAGGGGTGTAAATACCGGGGCATCAGTGCACGGTGCAAATTCTTGTAGGGGTGTAAATACTGCAGTATCAGTGCACGGTGCAAGTTCTTGTAGAAGTGTAAATACTGGGGCATCAGTGCACGGTGCAAGTTCTTGTAGAAGTGTAAATACTGGGGCATCAGTGCACGTGGATGTTCTTGTAGAAGTGTAAATACTGGAGTATCAGTGCATGGTGCAAGTTCTTGTAGAAGTGTAAATACTGGGGCATCAGTGCACGGTGGAAGTTCTTGTAGAAGTGTAAATACCGGGGCATCAGTGCACGGTGCAAGTTCTTGTAGGCATGTAAATAACGGGGCATCAGTGCACGGTGTAAGTTGTTGTTGGGGTGTAAATACTGGGGCATAGGTGCATGGTGGAAGTTCTTGTAGAAGTGTAAATACTGAGGCATCAGTGCACGGTGCAAGTTCTTGTAGAAGTGTAAATACTGGGGCATCAGTGCACGGTGCAAGTTCTTGTAAAAGTGTAAATAGTGGGGCATCAGTGCACGGTGGATGTTCTTGTAGAAGTGTAAATACTGGAGTATCAGCGCACAGTGCAAGTTCTAGTAGAAGTGTAAATACTGGGGCATCAGTGCACGGTGGATGTTCTTGTAGAAGTGTAAATACTGGAGTATCAGCGCACGGTGCAAGTTCTTGTAGGGGTGTAAATACCAAGGCATCGGTTCACAGTGCAAGTTCATGTAGGGGTGTAAATACTGGGGCATCAATGCACGGTGCAAGTTCTTGTAGGGCTGTAAATACTGGAGTATCAGTGCACGGTGCAAGTTCTTGTAGGGGTTAAATACTGAAGTATCACAGTGCACGGTGCAAGTTCTTGTAGGGGTGTAAATACTGGAGTATCAGTGCACGGTGCAAGTTCTTGTAGGGGTGTAAATACTGGAATATCAGTGCACAGTGCAAGTTCTTGTAGGGGTGTAAATACTGGGGCATCAGTGCACTGTGCAAGTTCTTGTAGGGGTGTAAATACTGGGCATCAGTGCACGGTGCAAGTTCTTGTAGGGGTGTAAATACTGGGGCATCAGTGCACGGTGCAAGTACTTGTTGGGGTGTAAATACTGGAGTATCAGTGCGTGGTGCAGGTTCTTGTAGGGGTGTAAATACTGGGGCATCAGTGCACGGGGCAAGTTCTTGTAGGGGTGTAAATACTGGAGTATTATTCGTGCGTGGTGCAAGTTCTTTCAATGGTGTATATAGGGAGGCATCAGTGTGCAGTGCAAGTTCTTGTAGGGGTGTAAATACTGGAGTATCATCCGTGCACAGTGCAAGTTCTTTCAACGGTGTATATAGGGAGGCATCAGTGTCCAGTGCAAGTTCTTGTAGGGGTGTAAATACTGGAGTATCAGTGCACAGTGCAAGTTCTTGTAGGGGTGTAAATACTGGGGCATCAATGCACGGTGCAAGTTCTTGTAGGGCTGTAAATACTGGCGCATCAGTGCACGGTGCACGGTCTTGTAGAAGTGTAAATACTTGGGTATCAGTGCACGGTGCAAGTTCTTGTAGGGCTGTAAATACTGGGGCATCAGTGCTCGGTGAAAGTTCTTGTAGGGGTGTAATTACTGGGGCATCAGTGCACAGTGCAAGTTCTTGTAGGGCTGTAAACACTGGGGCATCAGTGCACGGTGCAAGTTCTTGTAGAAGTGTAAATACTGGAGTATCAGTGCGCGGTGCAAGTTCTTGTAGAAGTGTAAATACTGGGGCATCAGTGCACGGTGGAAGTTATTGTAGGGCAGTATAGCGAGAACCCTCTCCATGTGTGAATAATGGAGCATCTGTGCACTATAGAAGTACTGCATAGCCTCAGTTATGGGAGGGGTGTATCGTGAGAACCCTCCCGATGTGCAAATATTGAAACATCAGTGCACTGTGCAACTTCTTGCAGGGGTGCACCATGAGAACCCTCTCGCAGTGTCAATACTGGAGCATTCGTGCACGCTCTGAGTGAGTACCAGTGTACGGTGCAAGCGTGTTAGCGTGAGAACTCTGCAGATGTCTCCCTGCTGGGACCAGTGCACGCTAAGGGGAATTCTGAGTATGTAGTGGGAGCTTCACTTGATCAGTGCCCGGTGGTGGTCAGGCTAGAGGCGCTTTGCGGATACATCAGTACAGGTGCAGCGGTACGGGAGAGGACAAGCAGAGCTCCTGGGAGATCTCGGCCATGAGACAGCCATGCATGGTGAAAGTCATGGCGCGTGAATGTTTCACCAGTGTAGAGGTGCATCATGGGAGCCCAGTGGATGGCTTGGCCTTGTAACGGCCAGGCATGGTCCAGGCAGTATTGAGGCGCATTGACTGAGATGCTCCCTTCGTCCTGGAGTGAGCGCTGAGTACCCCAGACACCGCCCCCTAGTGTTGGGTGGTTAGTTGTGGACAGAAGCAGAATAAAGCCCCGGGGGCAGAGTAAACATCGCTGGACCTTGGGTTGGATCTGCAGATCACAGCTGATTGAAGAGGGTTACTTACACACATGGGAAAGGTCGAAGGTCACTGTCCTTTAATGCAGCCAGTGGGCAGCACAGCAACTCTGCAGTGGGGAGCGTTGGCGGCCCTTTTGAGTGGTTTCACGCACTCTCGGGCGTGCACGCCCTACGAACCCGAACTTGGGGCTGCCACTGAGGTCAGTCCTGGTCAGTAGTTCTGTTAGTGGTAGGGAAAGTGGTGGGCCAGTGGGAGTAGGAGCAGGTGTGGGTCAGTAGAGACCGTCGTCGTGGCAGTACTGTCTGGGGCAGTATTAGCAGGGGCAGTGTGGATGGCACTAGTGGAGGTAGACGTAAGGTAATTGATGGGCACGGTAGTACTAAAGTAGGTGCAGTGATCGAGCAATAGTAGGAGTATTAGCAATGATGGGGCGGTGGGGGGGGGCAGTGACGGATGCAAAGCTACTCTGGGGGGGATGGGGGCAGTAGTGAGCAGAGCTGGGGCAATAGTGAGGCAGTATTGAGCAGTAATGAGTCAAAAGTGAGCAGTGATGAGGCACTAGTGAACAGTAATTAGACAGCAGTGGTACAGTGGTGAAATAGTAGTGAGGGAGTGATGAGGCAGTGAAAGAAGCAGTGATGAGGCACTAGTGAACAGTAATGAGACAGCAGTGCTACAGTGGTGAGGCAATAGTGATGGAGTGATGAGGCAGTGGAAGAAGCAGTGATGAGGCAGTAGCGGGCCAGTGACGAGGCTGTAGTGAGCAGTGATAAGGCACTAGTGACCAGTGACGAGACCGCAGTGGGGTAGGGGTGAAGCAGTAGTGAGGCAGTGACGAGGCAAGTGAGGCAGTGCTGAGGCACTAGTGAGTAGTGATGAGACAGCAGTGGGGCAGTGATGAGGCACTAGTGAACGGTGATGAGACAGCAGTGGGAGAGTTATGAGGCAGTAGTGAGGCAGTGAGGAGGCAGTAGTAGGGACAGTGATGAGGCAATGATGAGGCACTAGTGAACAGTGATGACACAGCAGTGTGGCAGTGATGAGGCAGTAGTCAGGCAGTGATAGGAGCAGTGATGAGACAGTAGTGAACAGTGATGAGACAATAGTCAACAGTGATGAGACAGCACTCAACAGGGATGAGACAGTAGAGAATAGTGATGAGACAGCAGTGTGGCAGTGATGAGGCAGTAGTGAGGCAGCGATGAGGCAGTGGTAGGGGCAGTGGTAGGGGCAGTGGTAGGAGCAGTGATGAGGCAGTAATGGGCCAGTGATTAGGCTGTAGTGAACAGTGATGAGGCACTATTGAGCAGTGATGAGACAGCACTGGGGCAGTGATGAAGCAGTAGTCAAGCAGTGATAGGAGCAGTGATGAGAGACAGTAGTCAACAGTGATGAGGCAGTAGTGAATAGTGATGAGGCAGAAGAGTGGCAGTGATGAGGCAGTAGTGAGGCAGTGATGAGGCAATGGTAGGGGCAGTGTTAGGAGCAGTGATGAGGCCGTAATGGGCCAGTGATGAGGCTGTGAACAGTGATGTGGCACTATTGAGCAGTGATGAGATAGCAGTGGGGCAGTGATGAAGCAGTAGTCAGACAGTGATGAGACAGTAGTGAACAGTGATGAGACAATAGTAAACAGTGATAAGACAGTAGTGAACAGTGATATGACAGCAGTGGGGCAGTGATGAGACAGCAGTGGGGAAGTGATGAGACAGCAGTGGACAGTGATGAGGCAGTCGTATGACCAGTGACGAGACAGTAGTGAATAGTGATTAGACAGTAGTGAACAGTGATGAGACAGCAGTGGGGCAGTGATGATGCAGTAGTAGGACCAGTGATGAGACAGTAGTGGACAGTGATGAGGCAGTGGTAGGACCAGTGATGAGGCAGAGGTAGGAGGAGTGATGTGGCACTAGTAGAGGCGGAAATGAAGCAATAGTAAGCGCAGTTACGACGCAGTAGTAAAGGCAGTAGTACGATCTTGGATGGGCACTGGGACCCTTACCTGCATGTTCTTCAATAGATCTGCCCACATGCTGGTGCCATCGCCCCCCCTCATCAGCACATGGTAGGTGAAGAAGTAGATGCCCGGGAGGGGACAGGTGAACTTGCCCGTGGCCGGCTCATAGTAGTTGCCCACGTTGGTCACCACATCGTCGAAGCGGAGCACCTCGTAGCCCTCGTGAGGTTTCTTGAGGCCGGCATAGAAGGCGATCTTGGGGCTGTAGTAGGAGGGTACGTAGCCCCCAGGACCTGGTCCAGGAGGTCCTGGTGGCCCCGGCCTTCCTGGCTCCCCCGGAGGGCCCCTCGGTCCAGGAGGGCCCGGTGGCCCCGGAAGTCCCCTCGTGCCCAGCTTGCCCTTTTTGCTGTGGCTCCCCTGCAGGTAGGTGGGTGGTGAGGCCAGAGCCAGCTCCTGGCTGGACTCCCCTGAGGTTTGGGGGGTGAAGGGGTCGCAAACCATCCTGCAGCTGCCCAACATCTCATAGTGGTTGGTGGTCTTTGAGCTGTGGACCAGCAGCGGAATGGCGACAAGCAAAACCAGCACCATGGCCACACCGATGGCCGCCCCAATTACCCGTTTTTTGCGGCTCAGTCTGGTGGCCGCCAGGGTGAGGAAGTCGTCTTCACTTTTAGAAGTAATGGTGAAATGTTCTCAAAGGGGTAGAGGAACCCCTATCTGTGCCAAGAAGCACCCAGCAGCAGCCCCACTCCAGCTCAGGACCTTGAGCGAGTGCCACTCCAGCCAATGATCTCTGAGGAGAACTACTTCAGCCAATTACTTCTGAGGAGCGCCACTCCGGCCAAGGACTTCTGAAGAGCATCACTCCAGACAAATACCTGTGATGAGCACCATTCCAGTCAAGCTCTCTCAGGAGCACCACTCGCGCCAATGACCTCTGAGAAGCGCCACTCCAGCCAATGACATTTGAGGAGCACCACTCCAGCCAATGACCATTGAGGAGCACCACTCCAGCCAATGACCTTTGAGGAGCACCACTCCAGCCAATGACCTTTGAGGAGCACCACTCTGGCCAATGACCTTTGAGGAGCACCACTCTGACCAATGACCTTTGAGGAGCACAACTCAGCCAATGACCTCTGAGGAGCGCCACTCCAGCCAATGATCTCTGAGGAGAGTCAATGTAGCAAAATACTTCAGTGTTGAACCACAACAGCCAAGGGCCTCTGAGGAACACCACTATGGCCTCAGACCATGAAAGCCACAACTTCAAAAAGGGCTATCCAGGGAGTGATACGCAGACAATGGTTTCGGGGAACACCTGCCACGAGACTATGAGTACCTTCTGTCCAAGTACCTAGCAGGCCCACCAGTCAAGATCTTCCAGGGAGCACATCTCCACTCAGTGTCCACCAAGATCCTTCAAAGAACTTCGGCCAATGACCTTTGGACAGTACTACTACAACCAAGGACTTCTGACCAACACTTCCTTTCTTTGGTGGATGTCCTGGACTACCAGATGCTGGGCACTGCCCATAACTCCTGAAGAAGACTGGCCAGAAACTTCTGGAGACCACTACTGCCAAAAAGGACAAGTTTCAGGGCACACTCAATGATCAGACCACCCGTAGACAGTCGGCAGCCACGATCTTTGGAGAGGAGCGCACACCACAGACATCTAGGTTCAACCAATGACGAAGATCTCCTCTGGACTGGCTACATACCCCAGGAGCGGCCACTGACAGACACTGCAGAAAGACGACGCTGATGACGAATGAGCTTCTGGCACCAACCTGTTGATCTAGGCTCCAGGCGTTCGGAGGATGCCGCCAGGTCTAGGGGCGGGAGTCCAGTCTATCCCCACCCTTAAAAGGACCCAAAATCCCTGATATGCTTCCCCTTCAGCCAGGAAGCGAGCCCCTGGCTTTTCTTTTTGTCCCTACCCTGCTTTTGCCTTCCACCTGCTCCCTACTCGCACTGCCACTTCCTAACGTAGAGCACGGCCTACACTTACTGCCTCTTTTGTCCGAAGACCCCCCTGGCACTGCCTACACCTCTCTTCCTGAAGACCAGCATATCCCAGCCTCTACCACTGCTACGTATGGATGGCCCCTCACCCCCACCTGGGGTTACCACAGCGAACCCCAGTTCTTAACCGAACCCCTCTTATTTCCAGAGGACCCTTCGCCACTAGCTGCAGTCTTCTGTTTTGTGCAGGGCACCCCGATCTACTACTCGCTGCCCCCCTATAAGAACTCCTAGCCCTACGCCTGTTCTTAATCCCAGTGGACCCCCAGCCCCTCCCTGCCTGACTTCGGAATGATCCACAGACACTCAGTGGCGTGGACTCCAAATCCCCACAGAAAGTTCCTGCCACTTCAGCGGACCCCAGCCTGTAAATGCGGTTCTTAGTTCCAGGAGATCTCTGTCCCTACGTCCAGTTCTTCCCAGTGCGCCCCCGGCCCTACCTGCTCTTTCTTTCGGGGTCACCAGTCCCTTAGGCCACTGTGTGCCAGGGGGGCGAGAGGTGCGGCCTGTTCTTGTTTGAAGGGGACACGTTTTTCTGAAGGAACCCTCTCCCTCACCAGCCCCTCGCACCCAGAGAAGGACGAGATGGCGCCAGGACCCCTGCAGAGACCCCCCTCCTAGCAATTTCTGTTAAAGGTGGCCCTAGCCCCTTCTCTTGAGAGGCGCCTCGGCTGCTACCAGCTCCCGGACCCTGTCGCCCTCTTCTAGCCAGGAGACCCCCTGCCCCTTCCCTTCAGAGCCCAGACTCTCGCAGAGGACCCGCCAGCCCTGCCCTCCTCTCCCCGCTCCTGCTGCCCAACAACAGGTGCCTGCTGCAAACTTTGTGGAACTGCGCTCCCGCCGGCCCCGCGTGAGGGGCTCTCGCTGCAGTGATGCTTCGGGGGGCGTCCTGTGGCTCTTCTGGGCTCTTTATTACACGAGAGACATTGAGCCTTGGTTATTGTGGGACTTTCCCTCAGAGATCGGATGGCACGAGCTTCTGGAAGCTGCTGTCCTTGGTCTGGTCTTTGAGGAGTCTTCGGGGTTCGGTTAAGATGTAGTCCCTGCGCCTCTCCACTCCGATTGTCCCCCCTCAGAGCTCGACTGAGAAGTGAATCTCGGGACTCCGGTTCTTGAGGGTTTTCAGTGCTCTAGTCTGAGAGTTTACCCTCAGAGCTCAGATGAGATGCTGGTCCGGCGATCCGGTCCTCTGAGGGTGTCCAGCGCTCTGACCCTCTGAGGGGCTCCTTCTCAGCGCTCGGATGCTATAAGTCTTCTTCACGGCTCGGGGAGGCGAGAGTCCTGGAGCTCTGATTCTTTAGAGTTTCCTTTTATATGACGGTCCTCGAGCTCTGGCGCCGAGCCCGGTCAGAGTTCCGGTGAGGCGAGTGTTCTTGAGCTCTGATGCTCCGAGGGTCTCCGCTACGTAACTGGATAAGGGTCTGAAGTACTAGTTCTTGAGAGGAGCTCCTCAAGAGTTGTCTAAACGAGGAGCCGGGAGCCCTGTTTCTTTGGGCTCTAGAGCTCGGGTAGGATGGGATCCGGAGCTCCTGTTCTTTGACGGTCTCGCCTCAGAGCTCGGATCAGACGCTGGCTCCGGGCGGGCAGTTTAGTTCTCGGTCTGAGCTGTGTGCGCAGAGCGCCGGTTGCCCGAGCCGAGAGTCGTGTTGCGGTGGGGGTGGGGGGTTCGGTCAGTGTTGCGCCTCCTGCCTCCGATGACAGCGGCTCCCTCAGTGCTCCCGCTGCTGTCAGTGATTCCAAAGCACGCGCACCGCGCGTGGACTGTGTGTGTGTGTGTGTGAGGGGGTGCTGCTGCCTTCCACGATCCCCTTTCAACTTTGCAGCTTCGACAAAAGGAGTTAGTCTCAGAAGCGCAATCCTCGCCTGTCCCCGCTCTTCGGAGCTGGTTAGGAGCAGGTCCGCAACACTCCTGTTTTGCCCCCTCTTTCTTCAGAGGTGGTATTCTGGAGCTGTTCGTGAGCTGCAGACTGCACACATTCTCTTCCTCCTCGTCGTGGCCTAGTCCCCTCGCCCCTGCAGGTCACCTCCTACCATCAGGGCTGCACTCCGAGTCGGGTCATAAGTCCACCCGAGAGCCGCAGTTCTGACACAGGTTCTGGGCCTGTTCTCGTGGATCTCACGTTCCCTTCAGAGATCTAGTTTTAGATCTGGCTATGAGCACTAAACTGTCCCTGATTGCCTCGTCCTTCTTGTACAGCTGTCGTTTTAGACTCGGTTCGGACTTGCAGGTACCTAGTGTTTGTTCTTGCAGCTCATTCTCTTTGCTTCTAGACATTCAGCTCTGGAGCCGGCTGTGGATAATGAACTACCGTGGAAGCCGAGCCTTGGCCTGGCACAGCTTCTGGGTCCTTAGGGGGGCTAGTGTTATTTTCCCGCCCTTTTTCTTAAGCTTCGTAGTTTTGGAGCAGTTTCTGAACGTTGGTAGGACTTTCTCTAAGTCTGATATAGAACGACAGCTTTCTGTCAGAATCCACGTTCTAAGATGACCCCCGTCCTCACAGGCCCAGCTCTTCCTTCATAGGTGTTCTGGGTCGGGTCCCGAGTTTTCACGGGTCCCAGCTCCCGCAGGCCTGGTTCCTCCTCCAGAGCTGTAGTTCTGGAGCGGGTTCTGCGCTGCCACCTGCTCCCTGGCCTTTCACTGCCCGCAGAGCTGCTTTGTAACTCGAGTTCTCGTGAGGGCTGCCGCCTCTGTCGCTGCCCTGCCCCTCACCTCGGAGCCCCAGCTGGCGCCTTCACTGCCCTCGGCTGCTCCTGCCAGATCTCGTGGGTGTCAGCAGAGCCCGCGTGGAGCTGCTCGTCTCACCCCTGGGGTCCTGCAGTGGGTCTGAGCTCGGTGATGCAGGCTGTTGTGACAGAGCCTGGAAGACAAACCGAGAGCCCCCCACCCTCGACGACAAAAAAGGAGGGGGGGGGGGGGGTAAAGCAGCTATGTCCTTCTTGCACTTAAGCATCGAGGAGTGGGCTCTCCCAGCCCTTTGGTGTATGCATTGCGCGCATGATACCCGCTGAAATCTTTTCTGGAATATTCTCTGCCCTTTTTCGATTTCATTTGGAAAGTAATTGCTGTTCCTTTGTTTGAGGAGTGGTCCCATGTTCCAGCTAATCTCTGGCGTGTTCTATGCTCTGTTTTACTGATTTGTTTGAGGGGTGCTAGACCTCCATGTATTTATTTGGGAGCGGCCCGGGTCATTGAACCAGATCCCATCCACCCCCTACCTTTATTTGAAAAGGGGCCTCCCTCCTCCCGTTATTTATGTGAGGAGTGACTTCTGCTCTCTTTTCATTTAGTGAGGCGTTTTCCCAGCTCTCTACTGCACATTTGTTAATTTGCGATCTCTAATCTCGATATTTTTTTTTTTTATTTGAGCAGTGACCTCTACGTGCGTGTCTTTTAATTGGGGAGTTTCGAGGAGTGGTCTCCACCCCCCCCCCCCCCCCCCCCCCAGCGACACTCGTTTGTGAATGCTCTTTTAGGTGTACTTTCTCACCTCATTTATTTGTGGAGATTTTTTCGGGAGTCAGTTCATCTCACTTTTCCTTTATTTTCGGAGCCGCCCTTGTCAGTTCCTCATTGATTTAGGGGGAGGTCTTGTCCTCTCGCCTCATTTATTTTTATGCGAGGAGGGGTCTGTGTTCCCGTTGCTCATTTATTTTTCGCGTGGCCTCTGTTAGTTGTCACATTTGTCATTTGAGGGTGGTCGCCGCTTCTTTTCTGGGTTGTTTGTGGAGCGTTCCACGCCATCCCCTCGTTTACTCGTGGAGAGGCTCCTGCGTTATCTTCTCCTCGATTTGAGGCCCCGCCTCTGCGGTCCCCTCTATTTCAGAGGTGGACCCCAATCTCGACTTTCATTTATTTGGACAGAGGCTTCTTTTCTCTCCTTCGGTTATTTGAGGAGTGGTCTCAGCTCGGCCCTCATTTATTTGAGGAGTGATCTCGACTCACTTATTTTTCTCCCTTCCTTGTGTTCCCTTGCTCGTGTCCCTCTGCTCACTGCTCTCTTGCACCAAATTTGAGGAGTTTGATCTTATTTGTGGCCCTCACCCCACTCTACCCCTGGCTCTTTTTTGAGAGGCGTCCCAGCTCTGCCATTCCCTGTTGCCTGCACCATTTTAAATAGTTGTTCGTGTTTCATGGACCCCCACTTTATTTCCCACTCTCCATTAGCCATCCTCTCCACCTCCTCGCTATCTCCTTCCCTGCTTTACCATCCCAGGTTGTTTTCCCCATCCCCTCCTCCTGCTGCCCTACTCTACCGTCAACATGCCTCATAAATACTGCTTCTCTTCTCTTTCCTTCTCTTCTCCCCACTGCTACCATGCCCTCTCCACTCCTGCCCCACTTCTGCCCTGCACTCTCCTCTCCCCAGCTAAACTGCCCCTAAGATCCCTCCCTACTTGCCCCGATGTTGCTATATCCTCTCCTTTCCCCCACTGCTACCGTACCTTCTCCACTCCTGCCCCACTTCTGCCCTGCACTCTCCTCTCCCCAGCTAAACGGTCCCTAAGATCCCTCCCTACTTGCCCCGATGTTGCTATATCCTCTCCTCTCCCCCACTGCTACCGTACCCTCTCCACCCCTGCCCCACTTCTGCCCTGCACTCTCCTCACCCCAGCTAAACTGTCCCTAAAATCCCTCCCTACTTGCCCCGATGTTGCTATATCCTCTCCTCTTCTTCTCTCCCACTGCTACCATACCCTCTCCACTCCTGCCCCACTTCCTTCTGCCCCACTTTTGCCCTTCACTCTCCTCTCCCCTGGTAAACTGCCCCTAAAATCCCTCCACATCTGCCCCGATGTTGCTATGTGCTCAGATACCTCTTCTACTGACTTGCTCCCATGTTCTCCCCTCCTGTCCTGCTCCACTGATGCACTGCTACCTGCTCTCCTTCTGCCTGGTTATTTGCTGCCCTGGTTCCAGTGCTTAATTTGCGTAGGTGTTTGCTGGTGCTCGGCACCGCACTTAATTGTCAACACCAGCACTTATTTCCGACAATCCACCACGTGGTGGCGCTGTCTATTGTTCAGAGAAGCACTTCAGCAGATCGCTTAGAGCTTCAACATACATTAAAATAAGAATACCACATCCAGCCCATTCTTACAGCTTTGGTGACATGCAATAATGAAAATTCAAATCGTCACATTAGTTGAAATGGGATGGTTAGTAGGTAATGGTGACACTGCATTTGGGAGCACTGACACAGGGTGTATAAGCTGCAGTGTCTCCAATGAAATAACTTGGGGAACCAAACTTATTTTATTTTTACAAATTAAGCACCGTCTCTTTCTTCTCCTCCTGCCCAGCTCTGCTACTCTCTGCTCTCTTTCCGGCACTTCTCCGGCTCCACTGCGGCCTTTCTCTCTTTACCCTTTACCTGCTGCCAGCCTCCTTTCCTCAGTTCCTTTACCCTCTCTCCTCCCGCCATCAATAGTGCTGCTCTGTTCCACTTTCCACCTTTCCCACTGTCTGCTGCTGTCTATCGAGAGCAAGTGCACCATGCTGAATATCCAGCAACTCGCTGTATAGTAGCTGTAGTTTTTTTTTGCTTTACCTAAGTGCGAGATGTAATAATCCGAGCACCGCCCTCGTGGTGCTGGTGTGACCCGAAAGTGACACCCTGTACCAATCTCTGGCCAGGCGTGTCCAGAGGCTATATAGTAAAAGGGCAAGGACTGCATGAGGTATTTTGCCTGCACCCAAGCTGTGTGTGGGTATAGCCTTATTCTGCGCTGCAACGCTGAGGCTGCCTTATCCACGAGGCCCGCTACACTGGCGACGAGGCCCGCTACACTGGCGACGTAGTCTCACCTACAGCCTGCATGCTTGTGCGGGCCTTCCTGCTGGGTGGCCGCCCGCTTAGGTCTTCGTCGCACTGTTTCCGCAATAACTACACTCCACGCTGGCTTGAAGCGTAAAAGGCCATTTATTAGGACATAGTTATCATAATTCCCAAACGTTTATTAAACATAACAATCCAAATCTATAACTTTAATCAACAATAAACAACGCATACCCCTCATCCATTCTCCATCCGTCTCACCACTCTCACTCCTCTCATTCCTGCTGTAAAGTTCACCATACATCCCTTCTCACCTTCACAGCCCTCTTAAGCATCCTCTCTTGCCTTTCTTCGGCTGCCCCTTGCCTCCTGTGCTCCGCCCTCCTTCACCTGTGTACCCCTCCCCAGGGGTGGTTCCGCCCGTCCGTGACTCACCACCCCCTCCAAAGATCTGCAAACCTGGAGCTGTATAACCCGTCCTAAACTGGCACGCCAAAACTTCTCACCCCCTCGTCCTTTCAACTGTAGGGTGGGTGGGTGGATCAAATTAACTTTACTAATACCCCTCCCTAATCCGGTGGTGCGAGGTGCTAGGAAGAGGCCGCAACCTCTCGCCCTAGCACCTTTATAGGCACCACCGGTCGAACCTTAACCCCACTCCCATGACCTCCCACCCCACCATGTCCTTCCGCAGCGCGAAGATCCCCGGGGGAAGACTGGTCTGCGACCTTGTATTCCCCCAGGCGGACAACAGCGCGCAACAACTATACTCCACGCTGGCTTGAAGCGTAAAAGGCCATTTATTAGGACATGGTTATCATAACTCCCAAACGTTTATTAAACATAACAATCCGAATCTATAACTTTAATCAACAATAAACAACGCATACCCCTCATCCATTCTCCATCCGTCTCACCACTCTCACTCCTCCCATTCCTGCTGTAAAGTTTACCATTCATCCCTTCTCACCTTCACAGCTCTCTTAAGCATCCTCTCTTGCCTTTCTTCGACTGCCCCTTGCCTCCTGTGCTCCGTCCTCCTTCACCAGTGTCCCTCCCCCCCCAGGGATGGCTCCGCCCATCCGTGACTCACCACCCCTCCAAAGATCCACCACCCAGGTAACCCCCATAGGGCGGTTACCTGCCCTACACTGCCTCGTGCACCTTTCAAACCTCACACTTCCCTTCAACACCAGATGGTCTAATTCCAAATCTTGCTGATTGTGTCCCTCATCTCCATCATGTAATATGCATTACCCATCCTCGAAAGGTGCACCCCATCATCCCGGAATAGGACCGGCTCTTCCAGCCTCAGACCCCCATGAGCAATCAACTTAATGTTCTTTGGTAAGCAAAGAACCCTCATTGCTCTATTCAGCTTTCTCCTCGCTTTATCAATAGCTGCATGATTGGCAGCTCCTCTCCTCGGCACTAGCTCAGTCCACACTAGACATGTTCCAGCAAGGTTTTTCTTCAGAACCTCCAAATCCCTTTGCATGTCCTGCAGCAATGCCAAGCCTGACAGCCGCACCAAGTTGTTCTCCCCTAGGTGGATAACCAGCATATCCGGGCAGCCCTTCTGAGCAACCATCTTGGTTAGCCAAGGCAGCAGCGCACCCCATCGCATTCCCCCTTTCCCCCACCAGCTAACTTCATGGTGGCTGCTCCTCAGGCCCAAATTTCGTCCGTACAGCTGCTGGTCTGAATACTTGGCTGCCCAGTGAACAAACGAGTGTCCCATGATCCAGGTGACCGTCTTGGTCCCCGGTCCTCTCACGCACCAAATGACAAAAAGAAAACATAGTTACTGTGGAAAAACAAACCGTGCATCAGAAAAAAAACCTTTCCCCTCCCAGCGCAGCAACCCACACACCTCCCCTTTTACTTTCTCAAATATCTCTCACAACAGCGAGACCGCCAACATCCAATCCGGCAAATCCGGCCCCAGGACCACCCCAATTGCGCCACGGAAGAAGCTGCACCTTGTTGGAAAATGGATTATTGGTAGGGGCAAATGTAGGTCTGCCACTGGCAATAAGGCCACTAACACAGTATAGGGCTCGGAATAGGTCTTAGAAAATTATTCCTATGCTCAACCCTTGGTAACGTGGCTGCGAGCAGGCAGGCAGGCTTAACTTCAAAGACAGGTATGTAAAGCATTTAAAAACACCATTTCAGTAAATAATTAAGACAAAACACAAAATAAAAATCCAACACCAATTTACAAAAATAGGTAATATTTGTATCTTTTAAATAACACAAAAATGAAAAAAATTCACTGTAGGGAACCAGAGATATGACTTTTTTAAGATTAGTCACTTTCTAGTGCTTAGAAGCCAACAGTGCCCCTGTCAGTCATTTCGTTTTCTCTGACAGGGACACACCTTTTAGAAATTGTTCTGGAGAATTTCTCACCACTCCGGGGCAACCTTCTCTAGCAGGCTGGGTCCAGTTAGAACTCCTTCCTGAAGTTCTGCTTGCGGGTCTCAAAGTATCCAACACATAATCCAAGGTTCTGGAAACTCCAAGAGGGTCCTTGAAAGTGTGAAACTTCAATCCCGCAATCCACTTGAACAAAACCCTTACAAATCCACTGGTACTCCAGGCTGGGAATTCTTTGGGGATGTCCAGGTGAGCTCTGTTAACCTGTAGCTTGCAGGGAGTCCACTCTTTAGTTCTTTTACAGCAAGGGAAGTCCACAAGGCTGTAGTTTCAGATGGTGCAGTCTTCAGATGGCAGGCCTTAGAAATTGCACTTCAAAATTCTCAGCATTGCAACGTCTTGCTTTCTTAAGTTTCAAGCAGCAGATCTGAGAGGCTCTGCCCCTCTCAGATACTTATTCCAAGTTCTCTGGGTCGTGCAGTAGGTCACTTCTGACCAATGGGAGCAGGGTAACTCCTCAAAGTTATGACCGCATCCTGTAGAGTGTGGCATTATTTTGTTCCAGAGTGCATCAAATCTTCCAATTCCATAATGGCTGATTTTCCAGCAAGGAGGTAAGAGCTGGCTAAACACACTCCTAGGATGGCTAATTTACCTAGACTCCCCCCTCCCCCTGCATCTGCTCATACCTTCCTTAATCCTACCATCTGCCTGAGGTGGTAAATTCAGAGCCGTCAATGACACTGGTCTCTGCTCTCCTTTAGGAGAAATTCAACAGTATGATATTGTTGGATTTAATAATACCATTTTGGTAAGTCTTTGAATGGCATTTCTAGCCCTCTCCTATCAAGAGTTATTAATCAATATCTTCCTACCATGTTAACCTAGGTAACAGGGGATTTGCAATGGGTAAAATTACTTGGGCCATTTTTCCAGCACCAGGACTTACAAAAACATATTTTATAAGTACTTGCCTTATATCTACAGGAACCCCACCCCATGTGCAACTAGGGCAGACTTTAGGGGTTCTGAATCTGTAGACATATTGCAGATTCTCCCTCCACAGTGCTCCTAGCATCAAAGTCGAATTTTGAGCAGCACTTTACCACAATGTGGGGAGTGAAATGTGACATATTACTTTACCAGGCATATAAAAACTCATTTTATAAGGGTGTATCTTATACATATCTGACCCCCCACCCCTGGGATACCTAGGGGAGACCCTGGGGGTCCCTTATATGCCAAAACATTGTAGGTTATCCATTTTAAGTCCCCCAAACACCAAAGTCGAGTTTAGGCACAATTTACTTTTTTAAAGCAGTCCTGGCACCCAGGGCTGTTTTTAAACTGACCGCAGGCTTCAGCAGTGCAGACATGCAAGTGCAAAAAGAGCTGCTGGCCTCTAAACAGCCATGCCCTAGGGTACTAGGGACTTCTAGGTAGTTTCAATCCCCCTGCCCTATATATACTAGGGGCTTATAGGGTAGGTCATGCCTATCACATGGGAACCCCACAATACCCCTGTGTACCATAGTGTATGTAGGTTGTATTCTAATGTGTTTCTTTCAGCATAGCACTGGCCCTGGGCCTGGTTAGGCAGAGCCCAGGGTCAGTCAGAGTCAGTTACCACCAGTATCAGTCAGCAGAAAGTTGGGGGGTGCCCAGGGCACAGGATGACTTTGCAACACACCTATTCTGAAGGAATGGGTCCCATAGTCAGCCGGCTTCCGCCCCACCCTCCGTAATGTCCTGCGCAACACTGCCAACAATTGAAAAGACGTGACTCTTTCCCCAGAAGCATGGCGAAATATCTCCGCACCTAAGACCCTTCGACTCACACTCCTGCTATTCCTGCACCGGGCACACGTCACTGGATCCACTTTTCTTCAGCCATACCCACCTCCCCCTCCCTGCCTGATCCATCTTCGATTGCCTCAACCAGATTGTCAGATTTCCATGAGCCAAATTTACCTCACCTTGTAATAAATCAGCCCGCCGTGGGGAGCCAAACAGTTCTGACACTCGGAAAGCTCCCAAAAACTTCCAAACCATGCACAGCCTGAATAAACGTGCTTCAAATGTATCATAACAGCAAACCGGTAAAACCCCAACAGTTCCTTCAACAATTCAAAAATAATAGCCCCGCTCACTGCCCCCCTGCACCCTCGCTCCCTCCCCCAACCCTTCAGCGCTCTGCTCAGCAATTCATCTTTTGCAGAATCAAACCCCAGATACAATTTACTGTAGAAGGATATCCCTGCCAACTTTCCAGCAATGGTCGTCTGCGAAAGCCCCCTGTCAATACACTTCAGCACAAAATTCAGATTCTCCAAACTCAGACCAAGCCAGCCTGTAACTCTGCCGCATTGAGTCAGCCAATGATTTCTCAACCAGACCTATCAGCCTAATTCCCCCCAGGCCCACATGTCGTCCGGCAACTGTGTCTTGCACTGCTCTGCTCCCAAAACCGCTGCCATTGAAAATGAAAATGAGACAAAGCATTCGCCACATCATTGCTTGCCCAAGGCACATGCTTGGCACAAAAAAACAACATTCAGGCGTAAACAGTTCAACCTGAACCTACGTAACAGTATCAAAACTCACAAGTCCCTCGCTCTCTACCCATTCACCAGTTCAACCACTGTGGTGTTCTCCACGTGGAAAAGGACCGTCCGGTTCTGCAGCTCCCTGCCCCATACCACCAACGCCACCAGCAATGGAAAAAACTCCAGAAAAGCAATGCTCCGACCCTGGGTCAACCAATGCGCCAGCCATTTCTCCGCACACCAACGCCTGTCCCAAAACAGACCAAAGCCCAATGCACCAGCGGCATCAGAAAATATTTGCAACTGCCAGACCGTGTTTGTAGGAGAGTAGGAACTGCACTTATGTTGCCCCCACTTTTTTTCTGATGTTAACACTGGTTTCTGGCTATAGTCTGGCTGGGTCCCTGCTAATTAGGGCCCCAGTCTCTCTGTTCTCTCTAAACAACTTGGAGTGCATACTAGAAGCACTAGTGATTGGATACTGTGGTACCTTATGAGCCCCTAGAATATGGTACCGAGGGCATAGGTACTTCACAGGCCTACCAGGGGCTGAAGCATGTATTATGCCATCCCTGGGAAGCAGACTAAATCTGACACCACAGGCCTGCTACTGCAGCCTGGGTGAGGTAGTGTTAGCACTCCTCACTGAGGTATAGGTTCCTATATCTCACCATACACACACATATAAAACTATCAGTCACCCCTAAGGCAGGCCCTATCAATCATGAGGGCAGGGTGCTTGGTTTACAATGTGAGGGGGTACCTCTGCATGAGCAGGACCCCTCTGCAGCTGGCAGAGTCTATTCTCTGTGGCTGTTTGTGGATGCGGTTAAACCATATACTCTTAAGTGCATTATAACCTACCGGTAAATGCTAACTTTGGAATGACTGCATCAAAACATGTTGTGTTTGGTGTCAAACAACTTGGAATCATACCCCCACACAGGTAACTGGTGTGGGAGTATGATCCCACCCTTCTAGAGGGGATGACATGTACCTACTGTGGTAACACGGTAGAAATCTGAAAGAGCCCTGGCATCACAAAATGGATGCCACCAGCACAGCCACTGGGCTGCCCTCCTGCTGCTGACTGAAACTCGCAGTGGAGGAGGCCCAACAATAGGCATCCTGTCACAGGGAGGTGTCACCACCTTCCAGACAGGATTTAGTGTATTGGGGCTGGGTGGGTGCACTCCTAGAGTGCTTTGAAGTCCTGCACTGGGGGAGCAGTAGGTTCCTCTGTGCATATGCCAGCTCTAACCGTTTTAGGGGCTACCTGTCCCTGCTCTGGCGCAAAACTGGACAAAGGGAAGTGGGTGTAAACACCCCCTACCCTGACCCTCCCAGAGGAGTGGTCATGAAGCTAGTCCCTCCCTTTCTTTTAGTATAAGATAGGGAACCCTTGCCATTGCAAACTAGAAATCCCTGGACGACGCTTTACAAGAAGAATCCTGGCCCTTCGACGTTCCACTTCCTTTGGAAGACGGAAGAATCTCCCTTGGAGTCAAGGAGTGACTCCCCTGCTTGGCAGGCACCAAAAACTCTAATCAACGGTCGCAAACTTTCCCGCTCCCGCTAGAGTCCGAAGTCCCTGCAGCCCCGGAAGTGAATTTCCTGACTTCTCGACGGCCATTGTGAGTCCCCAGCAGAGCTGAGGCGAGTGGACCCCACGAGTGACGAGGAACAGCAATACCCGGGTACCGTGCACTATTGTTGAGTGCAACCCCTTCACGATGTTCTACGAGCTTGTGCTTTGGACCATTTGTGGCCCAAGCCTCCAGCAGGTTGTGCAGCACAAATCAGAGGCCTACCCCATCCCGAGTGACCGTGGGCTCATGTGGCATCTTTGCGATCCCTTGCCCGTTGGCTTGTGGATCCCCTGAAGACTTTTTGATCAAACCAAAGGGCTCCCCTGGTTGCTCCAGGCTTGCCCTCACTCACCCTTGCTGGGTGAGTCCCTCAGACCCTGCTGGTCTGCACCGCTGACTTTATTCACTTTCCACAAGGCTTGCTGTTGCCAAGGCTTGTTGGCTCCAATCCGGTTGCCGACACCTCAGTAAGCTGCAGACGTCATGGGACCCTCCGAATCCAGCTGCTGGTCATCGTCGATGCCTCCTGGTCCTCGTCAGCAAAGAGTCAAAACACCCTTGATCACCTGAAATCACCCGACTTCCGTGGGCATCCATCTTCCTGGCCCCGGGTCACTGGCAAGTGACTGTGAACACTGCCCCTTCTGCTTTCAGGTCATCTTCATCTTGAATCCAGCCTTGGATTCCACCGGAACCTTCTTCAGTCTTCGCAAGCAGCAAATCTTCTTCGGCTTCCACAGAAAACAGCGACGCGACCCGACACCAAAAGACACCTATGCACCAGGCTTCCCTGGGTGAGGTAACTCATGCACTCCGGTGCCCTAGTGTGTGTTGGCCCTCAAATTACTTACCTTGTAAGTGGTTTGCTTGTAGACTTCGTCGAAGTACCCTAAAACTTTAAAAATCCAACTGCGACTTGCTCCATTGAAATCAATAGGTAACCCGCGGCTGTGTTCTCACACTGCACGCGTCTCCCGTGGGTCTTTTACTTACCTGCTTTTGCTGCATTAATGAAGCCCCAGCGATTCTACAGGCCCTAGGCTTTGTCCCTCTGCAAGTCGACTTTCTTAAACCTCTTTTTTAGTATATGGTCTGGTACGCCCCTAGGGCCCCAGCCATATTTGTGCTTAACTTATTGTGAAACATTGATATTTGAATGTGTTCCTGACTTCTAATCTCATAAAGAGATTAGTAGAGTGTGTCTAGTAATAAATACATATATATTTGATATATATACCTGTGTAGTGTCATTTCATTTGGTAATTCAAGAGATTATAAGGTAAAACAAGCTGCTTTACATTCCTCAGAGACTTAGCCTGAAGGCTGCTCTCCACAGCTACCACTAGGATAGCTTTCTTTAAAAGGTTGTCTTAAACCTATCTACCATAAGAGTCGAATTGGACTGGTGCAAGGTGGCCACTATAACTAGTGACCAGCATATGCCAGGCCAACTTCTCACAGTGTTCTCTTCCACAAAATTCAGCGATACACCATTGATGTCCTCTAAAAACATTTAGCCATACCTCCAGATCTGCCCTGACCCCCATTGAGATCTTGACCGTGTAATGGGGCAAAACTGCGCCTGACATGGCCATGCCAAGCTGCCTGCAAAACATCTGCCCAGCTCTCACCACCCTGCACGCAAAATTCAAGAAACCTAGCAACTTCTGCACTGGCCTCAGTTCAATCTTCCTCTCCCCCATCACTTTTACCAGGAACAGCCGCATGTCAGCTACTTTGTCTTGGGGCAGACGTGCCACCCATTGCACAGAGTCCAGTTCAATGCCAAGGAATGTCAGCGTACAGCTGGGCCCAGCTGTCTTTTCGAGTGCTAGAGGTACTCCCAACGGCTTTGCCAAATCCTCAAACTGCATCAGCGCTCTTCCACAGTCCCCTGAGCCCCCTTTGCCCACGAACAAGAAATCGTCCAGGTAGTGCAACACCTCCCTGTGACCTCTCTCCTTGATGAACACCCATTGTAGAAATGTACTGAACATCTCAAATAGCGCACAGGATATGACACACCCCATGGGCAAGACCTTGTCCACATAGATGGCCTCATCAAACTGCATCCGCAGCAGCGGGAAATCCAACGGATTAATAGGCAACAGGCGGAAAGCAGACTTGACATCACATTTGGCCATTTCTGCTCGACCCCGCATGCCCTCACCAGACGGACCGCGTCGTCCACTGATGCATACAGTATCCTAGAGTCGGCTTCCGCAATGAAATCGTTGACTGATTCCCCTTCCGGCCAGGATAGATGATGAATCATTTGAAACTCCCCCAGATCCCTTCTTGAGCACCACCCCCGCGAGGACACAATCAAATCCTCACATGGTCAGTCTGTAAAAGGACCCACCATCCTCCCTTCCTCCACTTCCCTTCCCAATTTTGCCGCTACTACTTCAGGTAGTTCTCTGGCAGATTTCAAGTTATCCACCCAATGCCTGACTCGAGGACCTTGATAACCCACCCGAAAACCTTCTTAAAAATCCCATTGCAACCGCAGAGCCGCCTCCCTGTCAGGGTAGACCGAGAGCCATGGGCCCATGGCTTCCAGCTTAATTGGAGTAGGGGCCCTTTGGCCCAGATTGCCCCCATCCATTCGCTGGCCGCCACTCCTAAGTATCGGTACCGGGGAACCTCTCCCGCCCTCCAGCACTGGCTGGCAGCTATGCAGGTTGTGGAAGTGGCCTTCCAACGGGGGCGATTTGGTCTATTTGATTGGGGGGAAACTCCTGGGAAAGATATCTGGGCTACAAAGTAGTAGGAGAACTACTGGCATTCCCAGTATTCAACATAGAAAGGTATTTATGCCTTGGTCCCCCCCCCTCCCCCCCCCCCGGGTCACCTTGTCCCGTCTGCTCCCTGGTATGCTGGCAGAAGTTTGGGAGGGCAAGGCTTCACATAGGGGGGTGACTGTCGGAAGGTGATGGTCATACTCCGACTAGTGCGAGACTCAGATAACTGAGGAAAGAGGAAGTAGAGCGGGCTTGTCAGCTCTTAACTCCACCCGCATCGGCACTTCCTGGCAGGAGTGGCTTGTCACAGGTATTGTTCTTCAGCCAGGCAAAGGCAATATTGGACCATCGCCTATTTTTAGGTTTCAGGTCTATGTCCTGATGGGGCATGCTGGCCTCCGGTCCTGTATTGGTTAAGACCTGTTTTGGCTGGACCTGGGAGAAGCCCGGCAATCAGCAGGTTGTAAGTAAAAAAAGGCCTACCTTGGTGGGGGGCCCTGGTAGTGACGGTGGCCACTCCCTAGGCTGTGGAGGAGTTACAGGGCCTCAATGAACATAGCAATTATGCATGTTCACTGAAGTGTCCTGTGTAATAGCTTGAAGTCTCAGACCCTGGCTCTGAGGTCAAGAGGGGCACCCAATGTTGTCCATGACTTTTGAGAGTGACTCATGTTCTCTTACTGGGCTAAGAGGGACTGGAAGGGGTGGCAGCATTTAATTATCGCAGAAGAGGCAGGTGCTTTTTCTTAAAAGGTCTGCCCAGCCTCCCTCAACAGGGTCCTTCACTCCGCTTGTGTGCATCAGTAATTGAGAGTGCCTGTTGACTCTGCATGCATGAGGTAGGGTGAACCTGGAGTGTGTTGTGCTTCACTGTAAGGAAACAGAATTACATTTTGAAACACCTATTTATAGATGGCTAACAAGATGAAGACTGGAGGGGACTGTGCACCAGTGCTTTGTTGATTGAGGGAAGGCCCTGGAACAATCTGCAGCCTCTCCACTGAGATGAGCTAGACACCAGTAAATAAAGGGTAGGAATGGAACTTCCATTTAAAGCGGAAATGCAGTCCCTGGCATCTTTCTACTTCCTCTTCCACAGGTGCCACTTCAGACAGATTTATGAAGTTTCTGGGTGGCAATGCAGCTTTGTGTTTGTTGCTTTTGTTTCACATCCGCTGTTAGAGCACACCCAGCTCCAACGCCCCCATCCCTCTGTTAGAGCACACTCAGCTCCAACCCCCTTCCCATGTTAGAGCACACCCAGCTCCACCTCCTTCCCCTGTTACAGCACACCCAGCTCCACCACCGTGTTAGAGCACGCCCAGCTCCAACCCTCTTCCCCCGTTACAGCCAGGCGCGGTGCGTCCATTGGGGCGTTGGGGCGTTGCGCCCCCGCCCGAGCCCGCAGCTCCCTCCTCGGTGTCTCTGAACTTAGTTTACTTAAGTTCAGAGACGCCGAGGGTGGGGAGAACTGACAATGCATGTCAGTCAGCATGACGTCGGACCGTGGGCGGTCCGGCGTCATGTTGACTGACATGCATTGTCAGACAAGCCATGGAAAGGCAGCACAAGTGCGCATGAGTGGGCATGGAGAGTAATTTTTAGCCCGTGCCCAGTCATGCGTACTTGTGTTTTTACTGCCTTGTGCATGCCCATTAGGAGCCCCTCGGTCTCCTAATGGGCAGGCGGCGGGCGTAGCGTAAGCTGTGCCCTCAGCCAATCCTGGCGCTGCAGCAGCGCCAGGATTGGCTGAGGGGTTACCACACCAGTGCTGACGTCGTGACGTGGTGTTCCAGTTTAAAGGTGGCAGAGGCGCCAACGCGGACGGCGGAACAGGAGCAAAGGCGGTCAGGTAAGTTTTTCTTTTCATTTTATTCACTTCTCCCGCTGCTGGTGGTAGGTTTGGGGTGGTGTTTAGGGTTAGGTGGTAGGGTTGGGGTGGTGTTTAGGGTTGAAATTTGCTAGGGTTCCCGGAGTCTAGGGCTCAGGGCCCGATTCAGGTTCGTGCATAATGGTGGTGTTTTTGTGGGTTTGCGGGGGGCTTGTGTTTGGGTGAAAAGTCGTACCCCTTCCAGTGGGTGGATTTGTGTAATTCTTGCTGA
The DNA here is from genome assembly GCF_964204655.1 of Triturus cristatus. Lineage (NCBI taxonomy): Eukaryota > Metazoa > Chordata > Amphibia > Caudata > Salamandridae > Triturus > Triturus cristatus. The sequence continues at coordinate 22,302,768 of NC_140586.1, forward strand.
GATTCTTTGGAATGGCTGGAACTAGTGTCCCAGTGAGTTTGAAGATGATCGAAGTAGTGGAAGTGCGATGTTATCCAATGGGCGGTGTTGGGGTGGTGGAGAAGTGGTTTTTAGAGGGTTCCAGTTGATCGACAGGAACGGGGCTGCTGTGAGTGGTGGGGAGGGGGAATTCAAGGGTGTGCAGGAAGTTTGGGAGGAATCGATCGATGGGAAGGGTGTTTTTTGGCAAAGTCGAGGAAGGGAAAGAGCTGCCATAGGAGCCCATGTTAAACGTGAGTTTGGCATGTTTTTGGGGTTCGATTGTAGGGTGTTGCAGGTGGTTCCGAGTGGATTTGCTTAGCTGGGATCAGAGTTGGGAAGGTCTAATTTTGATTGCAAGTGTTTTGAAGAAAATCCATGGAGGGGAAGGTGTGTTTTGGGCCTAGTTTCAGAGTGCGTTTTGACGCGACTTTAGGCCTTTGGGAGCTGGCGGTAATGCACATGTTTGGGATGTTAATTTAGGGTGTTCTGGCTTGGCAGCTTTATCTCCCACCTTTGCGCCGAAGTGGTAAGCTAGTGTCCAGGTTATGTTACGGGGCACTCCTCCAGCACTTTTACGCCCCGCCATTTTCAAATGTCACCAGCCGCCCCTGGTTACAGCACGCCCATCTCCAACCCTCCCGCCCCTGTTAGAGCACACCCAGCTCAAACCCTCTCTCCCCGTTTGAGCACAGCTAGTTGCAACCCCCTCCCCTGTTAGAGCACACCCAGCTCCATCCCCCTGTTAGAGCACACTCAGCACCAAGCCCCCCTCCCCTGTTACAGGACACACAGCTCCACCCACTCTACCCTGTTAGCGCTCTCCCAGCTTCAACTTCCCCTCCTGTGTTAGGGCAAAGCCATCTCCAACCCCTCCTCCACCTGTTAGAGTACACCAAGCTTCAACCCCTCCTCGCCTGTTAGAGCACACCCAGCTCCAACCCCCCCATCCCTCTGTTAGAGCACACCCAGCTCCAACCCTCCCATCCCTCTGTTAGAGCACACTCAGCTCCAACCCCCTTCCCCTGTTAGAGCACATCCAGCTCCACCCCCCTTCCCCTGTTACAGCACACCCAGCTCCACCACCGTGTTAGAGCACGCCCAGCTCCAACCCTCTTCCCCCGTTACAGCCAGGCGCGGTGCGTCCATTGGGGCGTTGGGGCGTTGCGCCCCCGCCCGAGCCCGCAGCTCCCTCCTCGGTGTCTCTGAACTTAGTTTACTTAAGTTCAGAGACGCCGAGGGTGGGGAGAACTGACAATGCATGTCAGTCAGCATGACGTCGGACCGTGGGCGGTCCGGCGTCATGTTGACTGACATGCATTGTCAGACAAGCCATGGAAAGGCAGCACAAGTGCGCATGAGTGGGCATGGAGAGTAATTTTTAGCCCGTGCCCAGTCATGCGTACTTGTGTTTTTACTGCCTTGTGCATGCCCATTAGGAGCCCCTCGGTCTCCTAATGGGCAGGCGGCGGGCGTAGCGTAAGCTGTGCCCTCAGCCAATCCTGGCGCTGCAGCAGCGCCAGGATTGGCTGAGGGGTTACCACACCAGTGCTGACGTCGTGACGTGGTGTTCCAGTTTAAAGGTGGCAGAGGCGCCAACGCGGACGGCGGAACAGGAGCAAAGGCGGTCAGGTAAGTTTTTCTTTTCATTTTATTCACTTCTCCCGCTGCTGGTGGTAGGTTTGGGGTGGTGTTTAGGGTTAGGTGGTAGGGTTGGGGTGGTGTTTAGGGTTGAAATTTGCTAGGGTTCCCGGAGTCTAGGGCTCAGGGCCCGATTCAGGTTCGTGCATAATGGTGGTGTTTTGGTGGGTTTGCGGGGGGCTTGTGTTTGGGTGAAAAGTCGTACCCCTTCCAGTGGGTGGATTTGTGTAATTCTTGCTGAGATTCTTTGGAATGGCTGGAACTAGTGTCCCAGTGAGTTTGAAGATGATCGAAGTAGTGGAAGTGCGATGTTATCCAATGGGCGGTGTTGGGGTGGTGGAGAAGTGGTTTTTAGAGGGTTCCAGTTGATCGACAGGAACGGGGCTGCTGTGAGTGGTGGGGAGGGGGAATTCAAGGGTGTGCAGGAAGTTTGGGAGGAATCGATCGATGGGAAGGGTGTTTTTTGGCAAAGTCGAGGAAGGGAAAGAGCTGCCATAGGAGCCCATGTTAAACGTGAGTTTGGCATGTTTTTGGGGTTCGATTGTAGGGTGTTGCAGGTGGTTCCGAGTGGATTTGCTTAGCTGGGATCAGAGTTGGGAAGGTCTAATTTTGATTGCAAGTGTTTTGAAGAAAATCCATGGAGGGGAAGGTGTGTTTTGGGCCTAGTTTCAGAGTGCGTTTTGACGCGACTTTAGGCCTTTGGGAGCTGGCGGTAATGCACATGTTTGGGATGTTAATTTAGGGTGTTCTGGCTTGGCAGCTTTATCTCCCACCTTTGCGCCGAAGTGGTAAGCTAGTGTCCAGGTTATGTTACGGGGCACTCCTCCAGCACTTTTACGTCCCGCCATTTTCAAATGTCACCAGCCGCCCCTGGTTACAGCACGCCCATCTCTAACCCTCCCGCCCCTGTTAGAGCACACCCAGCTCAAACCCTCTCTCCCCGTTTGAGCACAGCTAGTTGCAACCCCCTCCCCTGTTAGAGCACACCCAGCTCCATCCCCCTGTTAGAGCACACTCAGCACCAAGCCCACCTCCCCTGTTACAGGACACACAGCTCCACCCACTCTACCCTGTTAGCGCTCTCCCAGCTTCAACTTCCCCTCCTGTGTTAGGGCAAAGCCATCTCCAACCCCTCCTCCACCTGTTAGAGTACACCAAGCTTCAACCCCTCCTCGCCTGTTAGAGCACACCCAGCTCCAACCCCCCCATCCCTCTGTTAGAGCACACCCAGCTCCAACCCCCCCATCCCTCTGTTAGAGAACACTCAGCTCCAACCCCCTTCCCCTGTTAGAGCACATCCAGCTCCACCCCCCTTCCCCTGTTACAGCACACCCAGCTCCACCACCGTGTTAGAGCACGCCCAGCTCCAACCCTCTTCCCCCGTTACAGCACACCCATCTCCAACCCTCCCGCCCCTGTTAGCGCACACCCAGCTCAAACCCTCTCTCCCCGTTTGAGACAGCCAGCTCCAACCCCCTCCCCTGTTAGAGCACACCCAGCTGCAACCCCAATCCCCTGTTAGAGGACACACAGCTGCAACCCCCATCCCCTGTTAGAGCACTCCCAGCTCCAACCTCTTCCCTGTTAGAGCACTCCCAGCTCCAACCCTCCCATGTTAAAGCACAACTCGCTCCCCCCACCCACCTGTTAGAGCACACCCAGTTCCAACCCCCTCCCCTGTTAGAGCACACCCAGCTCCGGCCACCACTCCCCCTGTTAGTGCACAGCCAGCTCCAACCCCCTCCCTGTGTTAGAGCACACTCAGCCCCACCCCCTCCCCATTAGACCACACCCAGCTCCAACCCCCCTCCTTATTAGAGCACTCCCAGCTCCAACCCCTACCTCTGTTAGAGCACACCGAGCACCACTCCGTTCATTGTTAGAGCTCGGCCAGCCCCCACCACTGTTAGAGCACACCCATCTCCAGCCCCCCTTCTGTTAGTCTAGCATAGGTTTTGTACTGGAAGGGTAGCCTTCCAGTACAAAATACTGTATGTAAACACCCTTTTAAAATTGTTCCTACTTTGCTTCTGTGCTGCATAGTGCTGCACGCATGGAAAGCTGGAACAGAAAGAAGAAATACAAATATTTCTCTTTACGCCTCCTTTAAAATGGTGTTCACTTTTTACACTAAACCAGGTGTACTATTGTTTGTACATAGGGTTTTGCGTCAAAAGGAATGGGTGGTAGCATGGAAACGCCCATGTACCACTCATGTAACGCACCTCTGGTGCCGAAGCCCTTTGAGCCTAATAGGCCTTGCGTGCCTGGGTGGGTTTGTTTTATGGCCCGCTGGGCTATTTTTTATTGCTGATTTCCCAGACATTAAAAGAAACATTTCCTTCAGCAAGCTCAAATCCATGCACTGTCCATCCTTTGCAAAACCATTTACAGAGTGTCTTTACAAGCTCAAAGCTGCCCCAATTTGCAAACGGACCACTTATTTTTAGCTATTCAGTTCACTAATGGGGCCACTTTTAATTTGGTGCCCGGGCCTTTTTTCTAAGCCCGACCCTGCAGGCGGGTACTTTAGGTATGAGCCATTAAGGTCAGGGTGAGCTTTAAAGAAGTCCTTGCTGTTGGCAGCTTCTACTTTAAAAGCAGTGCTGTTGTAGCAAGATCGCCATGGGCCCTGGTGTAAGCAAAGAAAATGGGAAAATGCCCCCCCCCCCACACACACACACACAAACCCGGGACTATTGCATGGTAGTAAAATTCAATTGCAATTGAGGCTCAGGGGGCCACATGTGTTTTCCAGGTACAGCCTCGGAAGCTGCCGCTGCACCTCTGTCTCTCCCTGGTCGTAACACTGACTCCAGGAAGACCAATCACAGGTCCGGACCCCAGGCAAAAAACATAAAGAGGAGGATGGCAGTTAAACAGAGTGAAGCTAGAACAGAGCACGTAGCACCCCCCCCCCAACCTCTTGCTCCTGATTCCCTGCACCAGCTGCCCCCACGATAGCTATGCCTCGACACACGCACACCATTTACTTCTGAGACTTTCAATATTTCAACAGGTGTGCATTTCTACTTCACTAACTTTTCTATAGAATGTTGTTTGTCATTGTCACATACAACAATTTATAGCTTTATTCGAGATAACTCATAAAAGCATAAGACATACATTACATATAGACAATCTCTTATAAAAACTTTTGTTTAAAAACGAATAAAAAACATTAAAATACATCCATGATACTAAGGATCATAATTATTTAGCCAATATAAGAACAGAGTGTCAAAATTTTCATAACTAATAGAGCGGACAATGGTCTAAAGTCTTTTCTCCTACTCTACCATTAGACAAGAGATTTCTTTCTGATAGCCCAAGCCCATCCCAGATATTTGGCAACTGCCACAGCGATAAATGTTGAGGGACTGGTACAAATAATCCTTAGAGCAGTGTCACTCGCTCTTGTACCTAGCTGTTTACACATAGGTGCCGATCACGATCCGGTAAAAACCGGGTACGAACCGTCGGACAGAGCATAATCTCCGTCCGACGCGTACCCGGTCGTTAATTCATACAAACAAGGAATTACGATTCGCACGGGTACACCATCACCGTACGATTCGTAAAAAAGCCCGACCGAACAAAAAAACCCTACCAATGCCATCCGGGAAAGCGCCGACCTGACGTCGGGACGCTCGCAGCCAGCCATTCACGACCCAGGAATTACGATTCGCACCGACGTCATCCCGCACGGTGAATATTTTCCGGCACCCAAAAACTGCCGGGAAATCAGGACGACGCGAACAAGGACCACCAGTACGCGACGGACAGACAGGACGACGCGAACAAGGAGGACCAGTACGCGACGGACACACAGGACGACGCGACCAAGGAGGACCCGTACGCGACAGGACGACGCGATCAAGGAGGACCCGTACGCGACAGGACGACGCGATCAAGGAGTACCAGTACGCGACGGACAGACATGGACCCGAACCTACGAGTCATCCCTGCCCTCATAGCAGTCCACCTCCTCTACAGGTTACGACGCAGACGCCGCAGAAGGTCAGAATAACTAAGGGAGGGGGGAAAGTGGGGTGGGGTGGGGGTGGCAGGACCAGGGCAGGCCACAAAACAACCACATAAGTCACACACCACACATGGCCTGGACATACCTGACTCCCATGCCCTGGTCACCACGAGGGGGTGGGGGCGTGTCCTGATAAGCCAGCGACCGCCACAACGGAAGTCCGTCACCACGCGAACCGGCAACACAACCAGACAGGTACGTCCCGTACCCACGCCTGAAGAGCGTGGGTACGAGTCGTACCACGCCCACACACGTCACCCCAACAATGGCGGGACGGATCGCACCCACGTGGCAAAGGCCTGGGTACGGGCCGCACAAGCATCACATAGCGTGGGGACGTATATGTACGGACCCTACCCCCACCCCGTATGCAAGGAGCGTACCCCCCACCCCAACAGTGAAAGTACGACCCGTACCCCCACCCGCGTATGCATGGAGCGTACCCCCACCCCAACAGTGTAAGTACGACCCGTACCCTCACCCGCGTATGCAAGGAGCGTACCCCCCACCCCAACAGTGTAAGTACGACCCGTACCCCCACCCGCGTATGCATGGAGCGTACCCCCCACCCCAACAGTGTAAGTACGACCCGTACCCCCACCCGTGTATGCATGGAGCGTACCCCCCATGCCAACAGTGTAAGTACGACTCGAACCCTCACCCGCGGACGTACGGACCGTACCCCCACCCCCACCAGTGTAAGTACGACTCCTACCCCCACCCGCGGACTCACGGACCGTACCCCCACCCCAACAGTGTAAGTACGACCCGTACCCTCACCCGCGTATGCAAGGAGCGTACCCCACACCCCAACAGTGTAAGTACGACCCGTACCCTCACCCGCGTATGCAAGGAGCGTACCCCCCACCCCAACAGTGTAAGTACGACCCTTACCCCCACCCGCGTATGCATGGAGCGTACCCCCCACCCCAACAGTGTAAGTACGACCCGTACCCCCACCCGCGTATGCATGGAGCGTACCCCCCATGCCAACAGTGTAAGTACGACCCGTACCCCCACCCGCATATGCATGGAGCGTACCCCCCATGCCAACAGTGTAAGTACGACTCGAACCCTCACCCGCGGACGTACGGACCGTACCCCCACCCCCACCAGTGTAAGTACGACTCCTACCCCCACCAGCGGACTCATGGACCGTACCCCCACCCCAACAGTGTAAGTACGACCCGTACCCTCACCCGCGTATGCAAGGAGCGTACCCCCCACCCCAACAGTGTAAGTACGACCCGTACCCTCACCCGCGTATGCAAGGAGCGTACCCCACACCCCAACAGTGTAAGTACGACCCGTACCCTCACCCGCGTATGCATGGAGCGTACCCCCACCACACCAGTGTAAGTAGACTCGTACCCTCACCTCGAATGCATTGAGCGTACCCCCACCGTGTATGTTCCAAGCGTACATATCCTGAAATCGGAGGTGTGTGTGCAGAGTCCACCCAGCAGTGCCCTGAGACAGGAGGGGTGGGTGTGGAGTCCTCCCAGCAGTGCCCTGAGACAGGAGGGGTGGGTGCCTATCACTAACAGCAGTGCCCTGAGACAGGAGGGGTGGGTGCCTATCACTCCCAGCAGTGCCCTGAGACAGGAGGGGTGGGTGCCTATCACTCCCAGCAGTGCCCTGAGACAGGAGGGGTGTGTGCAGAGTCCTCCCAGCAGTGCCCAGAGACAGGAGGGGTGGGTGCCTATCACTCCCAGCAGTGCCCTGAGCCAGGAGGGGTGGGTGTGGAGTCCTCCCAGCAGTGCCCTGAGACAGGAGGGGTGGGTGTGGAGTCCTCCCAGCAGTGCCCTGAGCCAGGAGGGGTGTGTGCAGAGTCCACCCAGCAGTGCCCTGAGCCAGGAGGGGTGGGTGTGGAGTCCTCCCAGCAGTGCCCTGAGACAGGAGGGGTGGGTGCCTATCACTAACAGCAGTGCCCTGAGACAGGAGGGGTGGGTGCCTATCACTCCCAGCAGTGCCCTGAGACAGGAGGGGTGGGTGTGGAGTCCTCCCAGCAGTGCCCTGAGACAGGAGGGGTGGGTGTGGAGTCCTCCCAGCAGTGCCCTGAGCCAGGAGGGGTGTGTGCAGAGTCCTCCCAGCAGTGCCCAGAGACAGGAGGGGTGGGTGCCTATCACTCCCAGCAGTGCCCTGAGACAGGAGGGGTGGGTGCCTATCACTCCCAGCAGTGCCCTGAGACAGGAGGGGTGTGTGCAGAGTCCTCCCAGCAGTGCCCAGAGACAGGAGGGGTGGGTGCCTATCACTCCCAGCAGTGCCCTGAGACAGGAGGGGTGTAACACATGTGTGTGAGGCCAGAATTATCCACATGCATACTGCCTACAAGGGAACATGTCCCCATGAACTCATGTCAACAGACTCCACACACAAGTACAGTGATCACCAAGGATGCCACGATTGTTGCAGGTGGAGACATGGCCCTGCATGCATGGCCAAAGTAGAAGGGCTCCGTCACACACACAGCTCATGTAGACACAGCTCTGCGCTAAATATTGGGAACACCCTGCAGGGAAGAAAGCTGGGTACACAGAGGAAGGAATACACCCTGGGACAAGTGCACCATGCAGTAACTGCTTACATGAACAAAGAAAGTTAGCCAACACCTTGTGATGGCACACAGATCCCAGGGTCCCACCAATGAGCAGCACACTACTACATATCCCACACACCCAAACCCTTAAACACCACCCAAAACCATGTAGCAGCCCCACCAACACCAATACCAGCATAGCAGTAGTGTGATAATGAAAACAACATTAAGCTTTATTCAGCATGAGCACAATGTCCGTGGATCGCAGGCAGTTCAATATTCACAAAGCCCATAGGGCAGTCAATGATTCTCAGCTGGATGGGGGACACAGTGGGATGCGTGTCCCCTACCTTGCCTGCACAGTCAAATGGCATCGTCTTCCACACTGGTGAGGGCATCAGGGGGGGGGAAGCAACAGGCACCGCAGGGACATCAGGGCAAAGGGGCGGCGTTGTGGGTGCAGGGATGGAGGACTCCACCACAGGGGGTGGGTCAGTGCCAAAGGCGGAGGCCAGGATGGCACTACACACCTTTGCAAGGTCCTCCAGGGAGTCCCCTGCACCCGAAGGGACCTCAGGCCCCAAGGAGGGGGGGGGGGTCAGAGGGATGGGTCGCAGCGCCACCGGGGGAGGGTGGAGACAGGGGGGGAGACTCAACCACCCTGACCGGGGACCTCCTTGACCGCTTGCGTGGTGGTGTAACTGTGGGGCTCAGGGACAGAGCGGCCATGAAGGAGTCCTTGGGGGAGATGTGGCCAGGAGAGCTGAGGGGAGGGGATTTGGAGGGAGTGGACTGGGTGGAATGCGGACTCCCACTATGGCTGCGTGTCACACGTTTGCCCCCCGACCCAGTGGGTGTGCCTACCTCACCCTGTGTGTGCGTGTCAGGAGGAGTGCGGTGGACCTTCCCTGCTGGTGTGGTGCCCGTGTCTGTTGATGTGGGTGCATGCCGACGTCTGGGTGTACGTGGGACAGGCATGGGAGTGGGAAGTGTGGATGGGGCAGGGGTAGGTGGGGGGAGGTCGCGCTGCAGGAGACCCACTGCTGCAGTCAGTGTGGAGTCTATGGACCTCAGCAAGTTGCGTTGGTCAGCCTGCGATGAATGAATGCCCTCCAAGAATGCCTCGATGTTGGTGAGGGTTTTGCCGTGGGCATGGAGGACATTAAGGATCGCAGCCTGACCAACCTGCAGTTGCCGCTGGATGTCCACAGACTCTGCATTGGCGGCAGCAGTGGAGACAGGGGCAGGGGGTGCGGTGCCTGGCAGGAAGGAGACATGCTGTGACCGGGCACGCTGGGAAGGGACACGAGCAAGTGGGAGGCGGCTGATGGGAACTGAGGGGGCGGTGCGAGGTGTTGTTCCGCTGTCAGCTGCTGGTGCAGCCACCGCCCACTCGGAGACATCCTCCTCGGACCTGTCAGCTTCGTATTCTGACGTGCCAGTCGACAGGTACTCGGCCGCACTATCCTCCACCTCTGTCCCACTCGATGTGCCAGCCCCGATGTCACGGCTGGCACTGGTGCTCGGTCCCTCCGCCTTGCCTGTGTCCATGTCTCCCTCTGTGTCCCCCGACGATGCTGTGGGCAGGGTGGAGAGACAGAAATTAATCAGACAGCTGTACACATCAGTCACATGAGTCCAATCTACATAGGTAACATTGCATAGCCTGAAAAGGAAGATCCCTGACATCTACTAAACAAGGTACCGATGTAGGGCATGAAACACACAGTTGGTTGAGCCACCATGCCACTGCAACACCATGGAGAGCATGAGACAATAGCTCAAGACAGGAAACGTAGTCTGACATAGCACCCAGGCCCTGGGGACAATCCAGCACTGCATCTGCACCACACAGCGTCGGTGAAAATACCGATGACCAGGGACCATATGCACGAACTTGAGACACATGCTGCATAGGTAATGCTGGAAACATGCCCAACATGACTCGGTCACTGCACCTTGCGTGTGTGTCCAGACAAACATCACACACTGCCCAGACCCAGCAAGTAGAAATCAGGATTTTACATATAGGCATTGCCCGCCCCAACCAACCCCTACACGAGGCAAATTTTTGAGACACAGGTGGCACCAACATCTCATAGTCTGGGTGATAAACACAGGGGCAGGCAAAATGCAAGATTGGACGCCAAACAGCCAAGGTGCACCTGTACAAATAATGAGGTACCAGTGCCCATCCTCAGATGAGTATAACAAGACACACAGGCACTGCCAACTGTGAGTATGAAGAAGGACAATCAGGTCAGGCTGCACAGTGGACACCTGTACAAAATAGCACGTCTATATACATGGTGCCAGGGGAAAATGGCACAGAGCACAACCTACGCTGTAGACACTGAGAGTGTCCACGTTTATGATGACACACACCACTGAGGAAAAGGTGCTCCAGGGGACAGTAGTGGCCACGCAACCACATGCTACTGAATGGTAATGACTGCAACACACGCCACCATCCCTGCACTATGCGTATCGCACACTCATGCACATCATGTCACAGGCCACTACATAGGACATGCGCGCTGTAAGGCATGACACATGAGAGACCAACTCCCCTGTCTGGAGTCAGCATCAACTGACATGGAACCCACATGCAGTGCACTTGACAGGGCACAGCCAAGGTCCAAAAAGCTGTTACACACCACCCCCACACATGATGCTACAGGCATTGTTCTCGTGGACAAAGCACCAGCCTACATTACCTTGTGAAGGAGTGACCACACACAGACCAGGGAACACATTGCAAGGAGGGGAAGGGTGGCAGGGGCGCAGCGCTATACTGGGGCAAACAGGATCTGCACAGCACCTTTAAACCCTGCCAGTGAATTAATGCTACCGTGCCCTTACAAATGCCGGTGACACACAACAAACGCACATGTACCTACCCCCTTCCGGCTGCTGCATCGCCTGTAAGCGCCTCTCCAGGTCTGGAAAGACCACCGGCAGCACACGCCTGTGGAGGTGGCTCAGACGGCGGCGGCCGCGGTTCTTGTGGCTCTCAGGTGAGTCCCCCAGCAGGAGCCGTGCAATCCTCCGCGTCCAGCACCGGATATCCTGCCAGCGTTTCCTCACCTGGGGCAGGCTCCGCCTCCGACCATCCACACCCCTCACGGCACTGACGGCGGTCAGCCAGATCTGCTCCTTGGCAGTGGCGCCTACCTGTGAGGAAGAACAAGTGACACCACATCAATACACCAGCCACATGTCACAGAGAGACATATGAGAACAAATTAGCTGTTTACAACAAGGCATGTCATGCAGCCAACGCATTGCACCTTTGTCATAGGGACATCATCCCCTGGTGAGGGAAAAAGCTGTACGTGCCATAGTGGGTACACAGGTGGAATGATGATCAAGGCTCACACTGTGCATCACACCCACCCCTCCTGTCTCAGGGCACTGCTGGGAGTGATAGGCACCCACCCCTCCTGTCTCAGGGCACTGCTGGGAGGACTCCACACCCACCCCTCCTGTCTCAGGGCACTGCTGGGAGGACTCCACACCCACCCCTCCTGTCTCAGGGCACTGCTGGGAGGACTCCACACCCACCCCTCCTGTCTCAGGGCACTGCTGGGAGGACTCAACACCCACCCCTCCTGTCTCAGGGCACTGCTGGGAGTGATAGGCACCCACCCCTCCTGTCTCAGGGCACTGCTGGGAGGACTCCACACCCACCCCTCCTGTCTCAGGGCACTGCTGGGAGGACTCCACACCCACCCCTCCTGTGTCTGGGCACTGCTGGGAGGACTCCACACCCACCCCTCCTGTCTCAGGGCACTGCTGGGAGGACTCCACACCCACCCCTCCTGTCTCAGGGCACTGCTGGGAGTGATAGGCACCCACCCCTCCTGTCTCAGGGCACTGCTGGGAGTGATAGGCACCCACCCCTCCTGTCTCAGGGCACTGCTGGGAGGACTCCACACCCACCCCTCCTGTCTCAGGGCACTGCTGGGAGACATCAGGCTTCCCCCCCCTGGGACCCCCCCTACAGTACATGGCATGTGTGTCACACCAGGACACAATGCCAGAAGTCACAGTCACAACATAGGGACAGTCTGTGCCAGTGGCCTATGCACTCACCTGATACCCTGGTCGCCCATACAGCATGGAGTACTGTGGGAGGATCACATCCAGCAGAGCCATGTTCTCCTCCAGGGTGAATGGCTGTGTCCTCTCCACAGCCCTTGACATGGTTCCAGGGAATCAGTAGCAGCAGCTGGGTCGACGAATGCAAAGATGTGCAGGCAAGTACTCCCTCATGGGACCTGGCTGCCTTATATCTGCCTTTCTGCCCTGTCTCATGCACAGGAGTACAGAGTGATTGGTCACTCACATTTGCATCCTATGTTTCCACCAATCCCTTCAAACCTAGAAGTCTGTGGGTTCTCTATCGGTTTCATTCTCCTGCATGATGTCAGACCCACAAACACATTGCAACAATGTAGAAGAATTCCAACTGACTTCTGCTGTGCACCTTCCAGAACAATTTCGGATTTTGAACTTGGTCTCCATGACAACCAGCATGCATGTAGGCCTCAATACTTGTCCCCTATGTAATTTGGAGCATCACACACAGGTACGGTGCGTTTCGGGGCCCTAGGGCACCCCAAATGCGTTGCAACGGCCCGTACACGCATGCCTACGTTCACTATCAGTATGGGTGTCCTCGCGTATGCGTATTCGTAGTGGTACGGCCCGTACACACGCATCTACGCTCACTATCACTATGGGTCTGCACGCGTATGCGTACTCGTAGTGGTACGGCCCGTACACACGCATGTCCGCTCACTATCACTACGAGTACGCATACGCGTGCAGACCCATAGTGATAGTGAGCGTAGATGCGTGTGTACGGTCCGTATCACTACGAGTACGCATACGCGTGCAGACCCATAGTGATAGTGAGCGTCGATGCGTGTGTACGGTCCGTACCACTACGAGTACGCATACGCGAGGACACACATTGTGACAGGGCCGTACACACGCATCTACGCTCACTATCACTATGGGTCTGCACGCGTATGCGTACTCGTAGTGGTACGGCCCGTACACACGCATGTCCGCTCACTATCACTACGAGTACGCATACGCGTGCAGACCCATAGTGATAGTGAGCGTAGATGCGTGTGTACGGTCCGTACCACTACGAGTACGCATACGCGTGCAGACCCATAGTGATAGTGAGCGTAGATGCGTGTGTACGGTCCGTACCACTACGAGTACGCATACGCGAGGACACACATTGTGACAGGGCCGTACACACGCATCTACGCTCACTATCACTATGGGTCTGCACGCGTATGCGTACTCGTAGTGGTACGGACCGTACAAATGCCTGTACGCTCGCCATCACGATGGGTACACATACGGCAGCACTCCCACAGTGATTTGGGAACGTACACAGGCCCTCTTAGCAGCAGTACGGCGGTTTTTACACATCACAGTGGTGATAGGCGACACACAGGTAGGAATAGGGCGGACATACTTGTCCATGGATGGACATACTTGTCCATGGATGGACATACTTGTCCAGGAATGGACATCAAGGCATCGTCTGTGCATTACTACATGTGTGGGGCACAGGTGTGACAGGCTGTGATGTGGAACATGACTCCTGAGTGGAGAAGGCACCAGATGTATGATGAGATGTGTATAGGTGTACTGTGTGACGGTGCAATGTGTGCCAGCCATGCCCTTGACTCCTTTGACATGTGTGCATGTCGGACTGCACACTTGGGGTAAGCGTCACTGGCATGGCACGGACACCAACACACGGAAGTGTCCCATGATGCCCGGTACAGGGGTTATGACACCTGACTTGTCACTACCCACAGTGCACAATGTGACTATGTCATTTATGTGTGGGGGATTTACATCAGGTTGATGTTGTAGCACCCTCATAAGCTGCAGCCGTAGCAGCAACCAACATGTGTCTGTGTGTAGATTGTCATTGCACACTGTTCCGCACACCATGCCACATGTGGTATCGGATGTGAGGTGCACATGTATGCATGGGACACGGAGTAGCGTGACAAGGCCATGTCTGCATCCTCACAAGGAATGTGTGGTGAGTCATGACATGTGCACCTTCATGGCAAGGGGTGTGGGCTGTCCTAGTGTAATGTCATGTGACCTGTGGCTCCAGTGTTCCGCGACCAGTCTCTGCAATCGGCATCCTACTTCTGCTGATGTGTGGGTGTATGTCACTCCTGTCTTGCGTCTGGCTGTTCACTTGCACTGGGACACAGCTATTCCCATGGCGTGGCATGGGGAGGTTCTCAATCTCCGTGTGTAGCTGGGTCTTGGAAGGAGTGCCACCTTGCATCCATACGTGTGCTGGCCATGTAGCACATACCTGACTCCCTATGTAGCATGTGTGTATTGCCAGATTAACATGTGCTCAGTAGACATGAGTTGTTGTCGTGGTGCACTCACTCTTCCTTGTCACTTCCAAATTACTGCAGCGCGCCGCCTCTTGCCCGAATAATTCCAGACTCGGCTGCCATGCAGGAGAATGACAGCATCCGGCTCTACCGCTTCACCCAACCGTTGATTCTGGAGTTGACGGCGAGACTGGCACCACACCTGCAACCGCTGCACAGGTATCCTACGGCACTGACACCCCAGCTGAAGGTAATGGCTGCCCTACATTTTCTTGCCACGGGTACCTTTCAAAATACCATAGCTCATGTTGGTGGCATGTCCCAGAGCATGTTCAGCGGTGTGCTGCATGATTTCTTGGAGGCCATGTTGATTCACCTGGATGACTTCATCAAGTTCCCAACCCCTGAACAGATGACTGAGGTCAAGCGTGGATTCTATGCCCTGGGAGGGATGCCCCATGTCATAGGGTCCATAGATGGGACACATGTAGCTTTGGTACCACCACACGCACGGGAGGTGGCGTACCGCAATCGGAAGCACTACCACTCCATCAATGCCCTTGTGGTGTGTCTCTCCAACATGGTGATTTCACATGTCTGTGCTCGTTTTCCAGGATCAGCACACGATGCCTACATCATGAGGCGTAGCGGGATGCCTGATATGATGATGCAGCTGCGCAACGAACGGGCATGTGTTGTAGGTGGGTACAGTCTGTCTGTCTTCTATTCTGTATCGCCTACCAGCACAACCGCTTCACCACTTCTAACGATGACCATGTGCTTCCCATGTAGGGGACGCTGGCTATCCCAACATGCCATGGCTGATCACACCTCTCCGCAACCCCATCACGCCGGCACAGCTCCGCTACAACACCGCCCATGGCCGGACAAGGCGAGTGGTAGAGAGGACGTTTGGCATGCTGAAGAGCCGATTCCGGTGCCTCCACAAGACCGGCGGTGCACTCCCTTATGCCCCGGCAAAGGTCTGCAAGATCTTCATGGTCTGCTGCATGCTGCACAACATGGCAGTTGAAAGAGCTGTGCCACTCATCCTGAATCAACATGACGAGGACCATCCACCCGTGGAGGACGAAGGGCTTGGCAATGGGGCTAGTGATGTGGAGGATGTGGAGCCGCAAGAGGACATCCGGACTCGGCTCATACGCGACTTCTTTGCTTAGTGGTGAGTACCAGTGTCTGAGTGTGCACGCATTGGTCCCCGTGTGGCATGCGTTTTGATGTGTGTCTCCACCTGCATGTATGGCACGTGACTCAGAGGTGTGTGTGGGTGTGTCACTGGAGTGATGGTGCCAGTGATGGTAGTATTTCCCCAGTCATTATAATGACCTAGCATGTTGTCATCCATACATGTGTCGAGTAAATGCACATGCAAGTGGCTGTGCATTTTTGTGGCTGACTTCTTGTGTGTCTCTCTTCCCCAGGTACCTGCACATGCCGTCTGCTGGTTGCATTGTTGTGGCACTGCTATTCATCATGGACATGACATCGTGGGCTGACTCAGCGTTACAGGCACGGACACGTTTGGAAGTCTCCATGGGGTAAGGGATGCATCTGGGGTGTATTGGGTGTGGCAGTTGTTCAGGATGTATGCACACTGCCCCTGTCGATGTGTTGTTCCTCTGCAGCCATGTCGCATCCCCATGGGACACGACATGCAGCTGTGTACACCTGAATAGATGGTCTGCCTGGTTGACAGGCATCAGTGATGGGATAGGGGATTGTGATGATGGCATCAATGTGTGTGACACTGCCCTTGGCCACATACGGTTAGCATTGGCTGGACATGGTGTGGGACTTCGACATCAGCGGATCTATGGTGTATGGCAGGCTCTCCGTGTGCAGCTGTGGGTATTTAGCTGTTAGCCGACGCTTGTGTGCCACTTCCATGGCAAACACGCATGTGTGCTGCAGAAGGGGGGTGCCAGTGTTGGACCCACATGTTACTCCACATGATGTGTTCATGTGTACTTCGAGTGGCCTCTGCAATCCCGAATACATGTCTAATAAAGGTGTCCCTATGCCTCCAAGGTGCCTCTTCTCAGTCAATGCTGGTGTGTTGCCACGGTGCATCCTGCATGTCTGGCATGGTATTCCCTGATTGTTGCTATGTGTCAATGTGTCGAGTTGCAAGATGCAAGCTGTGTGTGTGGGCTGAGACTGTGTATTGGGCATGATGTCCATGACTGTGTTGGTATTGTGACATGTGCCATCCCCATGCATCCAACGTTGGCCAGGCCCCCATTCTCGGCATCCACCGGACTCCGGCTTGCAGGACATGGTTCTGCCACCTGTGTACACATGCCTGGGTGCCCCCCAGGACACTGGACTGGATCCCTGACCACTGCGCATGACAGTTGCTGTACTCAATGTGTGTGTCAGCACGGTTGTTCGGCAACCCCCTCAGCTGGTTGGGCCCATCACGGGTGTGTATGGTGCTCCATGTCTGTCTTGCCTAATACACTGTGACCCATGTGTCCTGTGCCAGACTCAGGCCCCAGGGTGTGGATGGTTGAAGACAAAAGATGACTCAGGCATGTTTTGACTTTACAAGACACATGTTAGTTAATAATGCTACCAGCAGGCATCTACTCATCATAGTGTGATTTATTAGTGGGGGGGGGGGGGGGGGGGGCAAAGTAAGGGTCTTTCCGGGATGTTTGAATCCAAAGTTCAGTAGGGGAGTTGGGGTCCTTGCCATTGGAAATCCTCAGAGTCCATGCCACAGTCTTTGTCAACATTGGTCAGCCAGTGACCAGCAGGGCCATGTGGCAGAGAATGTCTCTTGATGCTGTGATGCTGTTGCTCCAGTGGGCCAGGTGCCAGGCCAGGTGTCCTGGGAGATGGTGATGTAGCAGCCACCCTCACGGTCCTTTCCGTGGACGACCCGGCCTACTGCGGGGAACCTCACCAGCAGGCCGTGACGACGTCTGGGATGCTCCGTCGGATGTTTCCTCCTCCTCCTCCTGATCCCTCCCTGTGGGTGGTGATGTTCTCCGCCTTCTGGCACAGGGAGGGTCGGCCATGGTGTCGGCCATCCGACGGAGTGTAGCGTGAATCCCCTGGAATGCCGTCACTGGCTCAGCCTGTCTGTCCTCCATCCTCCGTTGGTGTACCAGTAGACAGGCAATTAGCTCCGCATGTTGCTGGGCCTGCTGGGCCTTGATCCCCTCGAGGACGGACACAACCTGGGCCATGCCCGTGGTGTCCTGCCGGTATGAGTCCAGGATGTTACGGACATGGGAAAATACCGGATCCCCAGCCAACTGGTCAGGCTCGCGCCTCCGCCGTCCTCCACTCCCACCACCCCTGCCCACTTGCACCTGGCCTGCACTTGTGGGCACATGGGGTCTCCGGGACCCCTGAGGGGTGGCATTGGCGTTGTCGCCTGCCTCCTCCTGGGTGCCCGGGACACCGTGTCCCTCCTGGCGAGCCTGGCTGCATTGTGGTGTTGGGGCAGGGATCCTGGGTGTCTCCTGGGATGTGGCAGGAGTGGGGGTGGTGGTTGGCACAGTTGTACCTGACGCAGGTGCTGCAGGTGGTTGGACACCAGAGGGGCCAGGTTGGTCGGGGTCATCCGCAGAGTGGTGAGAGTGGTCGCTGCCGGTGGGATCGGGCTCCTGCAGATCCAGGTCCTGTGAGTGTTCCCCCCCAGTGTTGGGGGGTGCACCACGACGTTGACCTGTGTGTGAGAGAGACAATGTTAATTTTTGTCCATGCAACATCCATGTTTCATCATTTTCACAGTTGGCACATTTCCTCTTGGAATTAGGATTTGTCTTGCATTCCACTCACAGTGCACTTGTGCATGGGTGTGTCCCTTGGGCACCACTTTGGCCCCTTTAACTATGTGTGGCACAGTCTTACTTGCTGCGTCAAGTGTGACTGCAGTCAGCAGTGGAGTGGGCAGGTGTGGCGAGCCATGCACTGTACATGTGCACATGGAGTGGATCCACACACTTATATGATCCAGGTAGCTGTCCTTGTGCTCGTGAACAGGTTGTGACATGGCCATGTGTTTTGCCATGGTGAAGAGGGGGGCTTCTGGCACTGGCCACCCTTGTCTACATGCACGCAGTCTACCTGCTGACGAGCAGACATTCACACACGCAACACGGCTGATTGGCTCTCCCTGTGTCTCGCTCCCTCTGTGTCCCCCTCTCCCTCCCTCTCTGTCCCCCTCTCCCTCCATCTCTGTCCCCCTCTCCCTCCATCTCTGTCCCCCTCTCCCTCCCTCTCTGTCCCCCTCTCCCTCCCTCTCTGTCCCCCTCTCCCTCCCTCCGTGTGTCAGCCTCCTCCCTCTGTCCGTCTCCCTCCCTCTCTGTCCCCCTCTCCCTCCATCTCTGTCCCCCTCTCCCTCCATCTCTGTCCCCCTCTCCCTCCATCTCTGTCCCCCTCTCCCTCCATCTCTGTCCCCCTCTCCCTCCCTCTCTGTCCCCCTCTCCCTCCATCTCTGTCCCCCTCTCCCTCCATCTCTGTCCCCCTCTCCCTCCATCTCTGTCCCCCTCTCCCTCCCGCTCTGTCCCCCTCTCCCTCCCTCTCAGTCCCCCTCTCCCTCCCTCCGTGTGTCAGCCTCCTCCCTCTGTCCGTCTCCCTCCCTCTCTGTCCCCCTCTCCCTCCCTCCGTGTGTCACCCTCTGTCACCTCTGCCCAGCTTCCTGGGCACACACTGTTAGCAGATCTTTGAGTGGCCCTTGGATTGTTGATGTGAGTTTGTTTCTGATCTCCAGGCACCCATTGGGTGTAGTGTCTGTGTCTGTGCGCTGCTGCTGTGGTGGTGTGTGCTGCCACTCGTTCACAATGTTGGCTGTTCATTAGCTGCTGTCATGTGCAAAACAGTGCCTTCACCCCCATGTGTTGATGCAAGGCGTCCGCCATTTGCTGGCAAGTCATTCCTGTGTTGGGACACACTGTTTGTCTGGCTGTGACCTAGGCCATATGGGTAGAGTGAATTGTTGTCTGCTTCTGAGTTGCACTATGTGCTTTTTTGGGCCCAACCTGGCGCCATCCGGGTTACCGTGTCATGTGTTGTTGTCTTCTGTGGTCTGTGACTTGACATTGTCCAGCTGGGTGCATGGGGCATGGTGGCAGCAGTGGCATGTGCGTGCTCATGGAGTGTGGTTGAGTCATGCGATGGCTTGTGGTGGTTGCGTGCCTGTTGGTGATTTTGGTTGTGGATGCCGTTCCCCCCTTGTGAGGTGCGTTGTTTGTGTACTCACCCGGGTCTCGGAGTCCTTCTAATCCTTCGACTGCCTCCACCGGCAGTATGGCCATCACCCTCTCCTCCCAGGGATGGTAGTGTACGGGTCTGCGGGAGGGCCCTTCTCCGGTGGCGTTGGCCTGGTCGTGTTCATCCTGCCTCTTGGCTCGGACCCTCCTCCGCAGATCGTACCACCTGTTCTGGCATTCCTGCTTGGTCCGTCTGGTGTCCGCAACAGCATTCACAGCATCGACGATGGTCTGCCACATGGCAGTTTTTGCTGCCAGGCTGGTGCTTCTGACCAATGTTCCAAAGATCTGTGGCTCGACTCTGAGGATTTGATCAACAAGGACCTCCAATTCTCGGTTACTGAACTTTGGATTCTTGGTGGTGGGCATGGTGAGGGGTGTGGGTGGGGATGGTGGGGGGGGTGTGTGGATGTTGGGGGGTGTGTGGATGGTTGTGTGTGTGTGTGTGTGAATGTGATGAGGGGGTGTTTGTGAGGGTGGTTGTGTGAAGGTGTGCAAGTGTAAGATGTGGTGTAGCTTGTAGTGTGGTTCTGTGGTGTCTGGCAGCAGTGAGTCTGTTGCAAAGGCTCATGGTTTGTGTGTGTGGGCCCTTTTTATTGGTCCATTGGTGGGTGTGGCTGTGTTTGAATCTTGGGTGGGTTGGTTATAAGGAGTGGTGGTGTATTTGGCCTCTGTTTGTTTTTGGCAGTTGCAGGTCAGTGAATGTGTTGTTTTAGTGGTTGTTGGACATGTTTAGTGGCTTTGTGCCATTCGAATGGTGTATTCTTGTGTTGTTTTGTTTTGTCCTGGTTGTGTACGTGCGTTTTGAGCGTGTGTACGGTGTGTACATGGGCCATTTGGTTGTACGGTGCTGTCCTTGTGTGTGGGTTGGTACGACTCGTACATGCGGTGGTGATGTTGGGGCCTGGGGTGCGCTCCGTACTTAGGAGGTTGTGTTGGGGGTAGGACCGGAACGTACTGGGGAGTACATAGACGGTGGGACGACACGTACTGGGGTGGGGGTAGGACTGGAACGTACTGGGGTGTACATAGACGGTGGGACGACACGTACTGGGGTGGGGGTACGACTGGAACGTACTGGGGTGTACATAGACGGTGGGACGACACGTACTGGGGTGGGGGTAGGACTGGAACGTACTGGGGTGTACATTGACGGTGGTACGACACGTACTGGGGTGGGGGTAGGACTGGAACGTACTGGGGTGTACATAGACGGTGGTACGACACGTACTGGGGTGGGGGTACGACTGGAACGTACTGGGGTGTAGGTACACGGGGGTATAACACGTACTGGGGTGGGGGTACGACTGGAACGTACTGGGGTGTAGGTACACGGGGGGTATGACACGTACTGGGGTGGGGGTACGACTGGAACGTACTGGGGTGTAGGTACACGGGGGTATGACACGTACTGGGGTGGGGGTACGACTGGAACGTACTGGGGTGTAGGTACACGGGGGGTATGACACGTACTGGGGTGGGGGTGGGGCTCGAACGTACTGGGGTGTACATAGACGGTGGTACGACACGTACTGGGGTGGGGGTACGACTGGAACGTACTGGGGTGTAGGTACACCGGGGTATGACACGTACTGGGGTGGGGGTGGGGCTCGAACGTACTGGGGTGTACATAGACGGTGGTACGACACGTACTGGGGTGGGGGGGTACGACTGGAACGTACTGGGGTGTACATTGACGGTGGTACGACACGTACTGGGGTGGGGGTACACGGGGGTACGACACGTACTGGGGTGGGGGTACGACTGGAACGTACTGGGGTGTACATAGACGGTGGGACGACATGTACTGTGGTGGGGGTAGGACTGGAACGTACTGGGGTGTACATTGACGATGGTACGACACGTACTGGGGTGGGGGTAGGACTGGAACGTACTGGGGTGTACATAGACGGTGGTACGACACGTACTGGGGTGGGGGTAGGACTGGAACGTACTGGGGTGTACATTGACGGTGGTACGACACGTACTGGGGTGGGGGTAGGACTGGAACGTACTGGGGTGTACATTGACGATGGTACGACACGTACTGGGGTGGGGGTAGGACTGGAACTTACTGGGGTGTACATAGACGGTGGTACGACACGTACTGGGGTGGGGGTAGGACTGGAACGTACTGGGGTGTACATTGACGGTGGTACGACACGTACTGGGGTGGGGGTACGACTGGAACGTACTGGGGTGTACATAGACGGTGGTACGACACGTACTGGGGTGGGGGTACACGGGGGTACGACACGTACTGGGGTGGGGGTACGACTGGAACGTACTGGGGTGTACATAGACGGTGGGACGACACGTACTGGGGTGTGGGTACACGGGGGTATGACACGTACAGGTGTGGGGGTAGGACTCGGACGTACTGGGGTGTACCTAGACGGGTGGGGGTGTACATACACGGGGGGTACGTGTCGGACGTACGGGGGCTGGGGGGAGTGTTGGGCGCGTATGCGGGCACATGTCTCCATGGTTGCTGTAGGAGTTCGGTGCGGACGGTGTTTTTTCCATACGGTTGTGAGTTCGGACGCACGGGATGGATCGTGATTCCTCGGTCGGACTTGACTTTTCACGTTTGTACGGTAAATCGTCCGAGGACGTATCGGACACATTTTCCGACCCGAGGACGTGTGGGGAAATGTTCCCAATGCGGTTCGTATGGACTTTTTACCATGCGAATCGTGATTGCCAGTTCGTACGGCACTTGTACAATTCGTAGGGTAAAAAGACCGGATACGAGTCGCACGGGGGAATTTTTTACCGGATCGTGATCGGCACCATAGCCTTCAACCAAACACGTCGGGGAACTGAATACGCCTCGCACACAAAGAGAAAGTGGGCAATGGTCTCAGACCTTACTTTACAAACTGGGCAGACTTGAGAGCTACCCTTTGCCCATTTTCCAGTTAGTGATCTAATTGGGAGAGACCCCACTCTATTGTCACATACATAACCATGACTCTGTGCACTCTGCAGAGAGGCCAAGGATTGGATGAGCGTGCTCTGAACACCTATGACCCCTTGACTGGCATCGTGAGAAACTTGAGCTATTTTCAGACTCAACTCCAGAGCTCTCAATTGTACCTCATCCACCAACTGAACCCATCCAGTTACCTGGAGGCACCTCAGTTATCAGTATGCGCCATACAAAAGTGATTGTTGGATGAAAAACAAAACTGCAGACATCAACATCTGGAACAAACAAAACATTTTTGGGAGTGCAAATTGAAGTGAAACATTTGAAATGCAAACAGGGCTTGCGTCACTGGCAAGAATGAACTCATTAAGAGTTCTTAACACAAATTTCAGGGAAATTGAGTTTTTTTGCCTTTAAAGTTAAGAACATGAATATTTGACCCAGAAAAGACCTAATTCGAAGTCTATTTCTAATTACTGCCCATGGTGAACACTGTCAGATTCCTGTTTAAAACTCTGCCTCTGCCACTCATTTGTGCACACAGGTGCTCACACTGACCAGCCATCAGCGGTCTCAGCAGTCCCACTTGCAAGCAGCCACTGCTCCGCTTCACCTTCTTCGCACTGAGCCTCGGCGCGCGATGGAGCTGCATTGTTTTTTAATTGGGTGACTTACGGTGCAGTCAACCTATTACGAAACGACTTAGCCATGACAGTCAGGAGTCCACCCCTCCCCCACCGGGAATGCAGAGAGGGACATTTATTGGAAATGTGACTCAAAACAGCATAGCAACCAAAAGGGTTGAGCTGTTTTTCAACGGGAGAGGGAAACACAGCACCATATCTACTAAGATATGACATTGTCCTCTCCCCTAGCACTATCGCGTTTAGAATGTGGGGTCGTGGTTACGACTGCTGACTCGGCAGCAGGAAATTCGGGTTCGAGTCTCGGCTATACATCCTGTGATTCTGGGCCCATGACTTAATCTCCTCGGGCACATGGACAGTTCCTGAATGCCCTCACAGGCGATACGCTGTGCCATATAAATCTACTATCATGTATTTTGAGGCTGCTATGCACCAAAGCACACCCCTTTGTGAGTATTGTCAAGCATAGGTTTCGTACTGCTTCCAGTATAAAGTTATGCTTTCACACTTTGCCTGCATTGTAGTGTGCTGTACAGTGCAGCACACATGGAAAGTTTGAAACGTATGGAGAAATGAAAACATTTCCCTTGCATTAAGCCTGCCCCTAGGAGGTGTCAGAAATCCCTGTCTACAATATTAGTAGATAGGGATTTGCGTCAAAACCCATGGGTGGTTCCACTGGAATGCCCATGTACCACCCTTGGAGGGCCTCCTTGACACAAAGTAGCACACGGTGGTACTTTGCATTAGTTTAGGCAACTTTCCAATGCAAATCCTAATTTGCGTCAGAAAGTAACGGCTACCACAACACTTTGCACAAGGTCTGCATTACGAAAGTGTCAGTGAATCTTGGCCAGAATCTCTGAATTCTGCGCTCCACTCTGCTGTCTGTCTGGGACCTGTCTCTGCTGCTTTTCTCTCCGTGCCTTCCCTCCCTGCCCAACACGGTTCTTGTTCTTGGTAAGTCACAATATGGCTCGCAACAGGCAGCGCATGCACTTCCAGTATGCGCGACCTGAGTAGCCGCAGGTGAATCTGGGCATAATGGGCCTTCTTACTCCTCTGGGCCCCGGTGCCACTGCACTGACTGCACCACTGGTAGCTGCGCCCATGTTTGAATGCATAGAAAGCACCCAATATCGGGAGCAGCCTGAACGATTTTGACTCTCCGAGGGGCACAAGAGCTGAAGACCATTTGCAAATGGTGCCATAACATTGCAAGGGCAGCCTTTTGCCAAAGCTCATAAGCACATAATTAATTATGATGATAAACCCTCTGTTAAAGTCAGTAGGCTAAAACTGCTGATTGTAAAATAAACCTCTTCCTGTCTTTAAATTCTTGTTCATGTGCATTAACATTTTCTATGTGCAATGTTTAGCTTTATGTTTTTCCAAGACAAACCACTGTCTGGGCGTAGTTTTATTATTTTTGTTGTGCTGTGCTGAGTTCTCATTCTATAATCCCCACCACCACCCTGACCAAGCTTGAACCCCTTTGCCTACCTACCATGCGGGTCAAGTGCTATAGGGCTTTTTTGGAGGCTCAGTTTGGAGTCTAATACTAAGATGACCCATGAACATCAGCAGTAAAAAGTCACACTTGCCACAAGTGGAGACCAGTAATGCCTGTTTGCACTTTGACCCTGAGTTTCTGTAACCCACACCAAGCGTGGCTGGATGCAGCAGGCTTGTGAAGGGCCTTCGGTAAGGGTGCATTAGTATTTAACTTTGGAGCCTACATTGGATCATTCCATTCCTTCCCCCAGAGTTTCACTGTAGAGGGATCCAATATACTGTGAGTAGGGGGCATTGGATTCCTCCCTTTGTGTTTCCCTCCAGATTTACCTGTCAGATTGCTCCCAGCTCTGCTCCCCTCATCCACGTCGCATGGATCTGGGTTCACTGATAGAATATCGACGCCTAAAATATCCCCATACACAAATATCGAGTCATAAATATCGATGTCAAAAACATCGAAATCCTATGTTTATGATGGTAAGTATATAAACGAGAAAAAAATATCGATGTACAAAATATAGATTTGTTTATATATGTAACAATAATGTTAAATATATTAAATAATAAAATTAAAAAAAAATTGGGGATTTAATATACATTTTAACAAATACAAGAAATACATTTAATTTAGAAAAATGTAAACATACATATATAAAATGCCATATATATATATTTACTTTAAAACAAATAATAAACTATTCATTTTAAATTATTAATAAATTTGATAAATATATACAATTTACAAATAAATATATATACATACACATATAACATAAAATCTAACAACAAAAACATTATATTATAAATTAAAACATTAAAATATGTAATAGTCTTTAAACTTAAATTTTGCACTCCATTGAGTGCAACAGTAGGGAAAGTGTTGGATAGCGGAGAGGTAAAACTTACTATTTCCACTCCAGTGAGTACAACAGTAGGGAAAGTGTTGGATAGCGGAGGGGTAAAAATTACTATTCCCACTCCAGTGAGTGCAGCAGTAGGGAAAGTGTTGGATAGCGGAGGAGTAAAAATTACTATTCTCACACCAGGGAGTGCAACAGTAGGGAAAGTGCTGGATAGCGGAGGGGTAAAAATTACTATTCCCACTCCAGTGAGTGCAACAGTAGGGAAAGTGTTGGATAGCAGAGGGGTAAAAATTATGATTCCCTTTGGAGTCAGTTCAAAATTAAAAACAAACAAAACATCAACTACAACACAAAAGATTTTAAAAAAGAAAAAAAGAAAACATATATACAAATATTGAAAATTTACAAATACCTAGAAATAATTTTTAAAAACATTAAATAATTTACAAATAACTATTTTAATAGAAATTATTTATAATCAAAAACATTAATTATTAAATAAATGTAATTATTTTTATTTCCTACCCTAATAAAACACCACGCAATTCACAACACACATCTAAATAAAAAAAAGTACCTCCATAATTGACATAATTAATTGTCAATTAAAGAAATATAATTAATTAAAAAACAAATTAAAACAGATAGCAATTAATTTATTCCCCAAACGTTACCCCTATAAAACCAAAACCCACACGCAAAATAAAACAAAACAATTACCATAAATATTTATGAATTGATGAATTAATATTAATGATCAACTAATTATTAATTAATTAAACATAAATACCTTGCCACACTCTTCCCCAATAAACACCACAACCCACACCTAAACATTATTACACAATTTCCATAACTAATTTAACATTAATACATTAATATCAATTAACAGCAACTTATTAATTAATTTAAAAGTAATTCATTCCCACCCATTACCACTATAAACCCCACAACTCATATCTAAACTTAATTACACAATTGCCATATTTAAATTTTAATTAATTATTTTGCATTAATTAACAAATAATGATTAATTAATTATAAATTAATTACTTACCACCCTATTTCCCCTCTAAGCCCCACTGCCTGCTCCCAAAATAATAACACAATTAACATAGTTAATTACCAATTAATTAATTATTAATAATTAAAAAGCAATTAATAAAGAATTAATAATACATTACTTCCCACAACTAACACTATAAAATATAAATTAGATAAATATTAATAAATAAATACAATTAATACATGTATTATAATTAAATTACTTCCCAACACATTCCCTTATAAACCCAAAACCAGCTCCTAAAAAAATGACACAATTAACATAATTACCAATTAATTAATTAATAATAATTAACAAGCAATTCAGAAATAATTAATAATATATTAATTCCCACAATTAACACTATAAAATGTAAATTAAATATTAATAAATAAAAAAAATGAATACATGTATCATAATTAAATTACCTCCCACCCTATTTCCCTATAAACCCACAACCTGCTCCTAAAAAGATAACACCATTAACATAATTACCAATTAATTAATTAATAATAATTAACAACCATGTAAAATTTTAATTAATTATTTTGCATTAATTAACAAATAATGATTAATTAATTATAAATTAATTACTTACCACCCTATTTCCCCTCTAAACCCCACCGCCTGCTCCCAAAATAATAACACAATTAACATAGTTAATTACCAATTAATTAATTATTAATAATTAAAAAGCAATTAATAAAGAATTAATAATACATTAATTCCCACAACTAACACTATAAAATATAAATCAGATAAATATTAATAAATAAATACAATTAATACATTTATTATAATTAAATTACTTCCCAACCCATTCCCCTATAAACCCAAAACCCGCTCCTAAAAAAATGACACAATTAACATAATTACCAATTAATTAATTAATAATAATTAACAAGCAATTCAGAAATAATTAATAATATATTAATTCCCACAATTAACACTATAAAATGTAAATTAAATAAATATTAATAAATAAAAAAATGAATACATGTATTATAATTAAATTACCTCCCACCCTATTTCCCTATAAACCCACAACCTGCTCCTAAAAAGATAACACCATTAACATAATTACCAATTAATTAATTAATAATAATTAACAACCATGTAATAATTAACTAATAATACATTAATTTCAACAATTAAAACTATAACATTTACATTTTGATAAATACTAATAAATAAAACATTTTTTTTAAATTTATTGTAATACAATTACTTTCCACCCTATTCCCCTATAAACCCACAACCCACTACAGAACTAAAAAACTCAAAATTTAATTGAAATAAAATTAATAACTACTAAAAATGTAACACATATTAAAAAACAAAAGCAATACTTGTACAAAAAATAGTTCACATACTTTTAAAATACATACTAAAATACATAACACTAATTAAAACATTGATATTTTAAACTGTATTTTTGCAAACAATATTAATGACTTCGATATTTTCAAAAACAATATTTCTTACCTCCAAGTCCATATTCTTGACCACGATATTCTTGCTATCGATATTTCTGCATCACAATATTTCCAACTCGATATTTGTGTATGACGACATTTAAAACTCAATATTCTGTCTGTGCACCATGGATCTGGCCAGGCCATATGAGTCCAATTTACTTCAACTCCTAAACTAGCTAACACCACTCTCAAGAAGGGTGTCCGTGAACCATCTCCTTTAATACCCCAATCATGCAGGACACATGTAGGATTTGATTGGTAGAGCTCCTCAAAGTTTGATCTATGCACCAAAGCTGATTGACCAACTCTTGAGTTATATTTCAGACACTTTTCTCAGTCTAGTGTCCCAGGATTTCTTACTGACCAAAGAGGACCCGCACACCAGTGTAGTTGAGAATATTACTGCTGTGCAAGGCCAGGGTCTGCTGAGTCCAATTCCCTACCAGATTCAGGACTGAGCTTGGTCCAAGCTCCCTTCTGGAAGTGCTTCTGTGCTGCCTTGATGGAAGGAGAAGGCCACATGCTGGATAGGAGGGTTTTGCAGATGAGAGTGCATCTACAAGAAATAACCAAGAGCCCAATGCTTGTATGGCTCTGTGGAAGCATCATGAATATGTATTAGATCACCAGAGGTTGTGCAAGGAGCAGAACCAACATGTACCAGCTTCACTCCTTGGGTCTCAAGGTAAAGTTCAGCACCTTCAAAATCTTGTTGTGAGCCCCTTTTGCCCAGAACCCACCCATATACCTGCTACCGCTGTAGGGCCTTGATGGTTACCGGAGTCCTATCGCCTGGCCTGGAGGTAGCCAGAGAGACATTAGTTGAGATCTGATTGGCTGTCACGCCACAAATCACGCAAAATGTAGGGCGTAGCTGCAGAGTTCTCAGCTCTTGTATCCCTAGCTTGTGACTGCTTTATTCTCCCCTGCCCACATCTCCCAAGTGATGTGGCACCCCTAGCGACATAAAAAGTCAATCACATTGGGACATACTTGAATAAAGCACCTTTAGCTTTGCACATGCCTGAATGGGGAGATCATAACTATGAATAGCAATTACTGAGATATGATTTGGCTGAAATCCCTTGAAGCCGTGGGGGCATATTCATAAGGGGATATCGACACCTGAACGTCACTTTTAGTGATGTTCTGGTGGCGATATCCCCTTCTTTTTATTTACAAACTGGCATTAAGCCACTTTACATGGCTTACCGCCACCTTGTAAATAAGGCCCCTTTTCTTGCTTCACTTAGAGTGAAAAGGGCGTGCAATGGGTGTTACAGTGGGAGTTCCGCCGCAACACCCATTGCTTTTTGACACTGCCCCATATTTACAGGGCTTGGGGCAGTGCCAAAAACTAAGGTCAGGTGAATCCTGGTATTAGGATGGAGACAGGAGGGGAAATCCTTAATTTCTCCTCGCATTTTGCTCTTTCTACGTGTGAGAATGCAACACACATTGAAGGAGCAAATAGACTGTTAAGATTGTTTATGTGCAGGAAGGTGTCCCTTCCTGCAGATAAACAATCGCCCCTGCAGGGCAGGCACCCTTGCAACACGGCACAAGGGTGCGTGCGCTGGCGCTAGGCAGCTTTTTTAGCACCAGCGCTAGGGAAAACGCAGAGATGCATCGCATTTTTTGTAAAACGGTGCATCACATGCGTTTAAAAACTGTCAGGGTGTGGCGTTACCAATTTTGGCATAACACTGTGCTCTGACATTTTATTGTAAATATACTCCCTGGTTTCATCTTCAGTCCTAAGTGTGTGTTGACTCCTGTAAGTGTAACCAGGCGCATCTCCATTCAGCGTCTATGTGGTGTGTCTGGATCAGCGCTCCCGCTGGGATTGACTCTTCAAGCTCATTCTGGTCGAACTACTTTGGACGTAGGAGACTTTTGTGTTCAGAGCTGCTCATGGAGACGATACTCTTTTCTTAAACAATGACTGCTGAATGTTGCTGCTGAGCTGCATCTTGGGAAAACTATGCATGCAATCAAACTTGACTGTCGGCCGTGTGCCGGAGTTGAGCGACGCACACTCATAGAACAGTGGGGCTGGCATCGGCCACGCCAAATGTATAGTGGTCGAGCCGGCCCCCTCCAGAGCATGAGGCGGGCCTGTCGCGCACATTAGTGATGCGACAGGCCCATAGGTCAATCAATCAATCAATCAAAGCATTTGTATAGCGCGCTACTCGCCCGGAGGGTCTCAAGACGCTTGGGGAAGGGGGGTCCGCTACTGCTCGAACAGCCAGGTCTTGAGTTGCTTCCTGAAGGCGAGGTGGTCTTGGGTCAGGCGGAGGCGGGTGGGGAGGGAGTTCCACATCTTGGCGGCTAGGTAGGAGAAGGATCTTCCTCCCGTTGTGGCTCTTCGGATGTGGGGGACGGCGGCGAGGGAGTGGCTGGTCGATCGAAGCTGGCGGGTGGGAGTGTAGAAGTTCAGGCGATCGTTGAGGTATCTAGGGCCTTGGTTGTGGAGAGCTTTATGTGCATGGGTGAGGAGTCGGAACGTGATTCTCTTGCTGACGGGGAGCCAGTGCAGGTTTCTCAGGTGTGCAGAGATGTGGCTGCGTCGGGGGATGTCCAGGATGAGTCGTGCTGAGGCGTTCTGGATGCGCTGGAGTCTTTTTTGGAGTTTTGCAGTGGTTCCGGCGTAGAGGGAGTTGCCGTAGTCCAGTCGGCTGGTGACGAGGGCCTGGGTGACCGTCTTCCTGGTTTCGGTGGGGATCCACCAGAAGATCTTACGTAGCATGCGTAGGATG
The DNA here is from genome assembly GCF_964204655.1 of Triturus cristatus. Taxonomy (NCBI): domain Eukaryota; kingdom Metazoa; phylum Chordata; class Amphibia; order Caudata; family Salamandridae; genus Triturus; species Triturus cristatus. The sequence goes on from NC_140586.1 coordinate 22,333,900, forward strand.
TTGAAGCATGACGAGGAGACGGCGTTGACTTGTCTGGTCATGGAGAGGGAGGAGTCCAGGATGAAGCCCAGGTTGCGTGCGTGGTCTGTTGGTTTGGGTGCGCTGCCCAGGGCAGGGGGCCACCAGGAGTCGTCCCAGGCGGAGGGCGACGATCCCAGGATGAGGACTTCCGTCTTATCTGAGTTCAGTTTCAGGCGGTTGTTCTTCATCCACTCGGCTACGTCTTTCATCCCTTCGTGTAGGTTGGTTCTGGCGGTGGCGGGGTCATTGGTGAGGGAGAGGATCAGCGGGGTGTCGTCGGCGTAGGAGATGATGTTGAGGTTGTGTTGGCGTGCGATGGCTGCGAGGGGGCTCATGTAGATGTTGAACAGCATGGGGCTGAGTGATGATCCTTGTGGTACGCCGCAGATGACTTTGGTGGCTTCTGATCTGAACGGGGGAGGCGGACCCTCTGTGTCCTTCCGGCGAGGAAGGAGATGATCCATTCCAGTGCCTTCTCCTGGATTCCGATGTTGTTGAGGTGCTGCACTAGGGTGCGATGGCAGACCGTGTCGAACGCCGCGGAGAGGTCCATGAGGATGAGGGCCGCTGTTTCCCTGTTGTCGAGCAGGGTTCGGATGTCGTCGGTGGCTGCGATGAGGGCGGTCTCGGTGCTGTGGTTGGCCCGGAAGCCGGACTGCGAGTGGTCGAGGGATACATTAGTCTCGAGGAAGGCGGCCAGCTGTCTGTTGACGGTCTTCTCGATGACTTTGGCAGGAAACAGGAGGAGCGAGATAGGGCGGTAGTTTTTGAGGTCGGTGGGGTCCGCTGATGGTTTCTTCAATAGGGCGCTGTGTTCCGCGTGCTTCCAGCTCTCAGGGAAGGTTGCGGTGTCGAAGGAGGCGTTGATGATGTCCCGTAGATGGGGTGCGATGACGGAGTCGGCCTTGTTGAAGACGTGGTGAGGGCAGGGGTCGGTTGGTGATCCGGAGTGGATGGAGTTCATCGTGCGGATGGTGTCTTCGGTGTTGACCGGGGTCCAGTCGCGGAGGGTGGTGGTGGGGGGCGTTGGTGCGGTTGTAGGGTGCATCGGCTGTGTGCTGAAGCTGTTGTGAATGTCTGCGATCTTGCTGTGGAAGAATGAGGCGAGCGAGTTGCAGAGGTCTTGCGATGGGGTGATGTCGTTGTTACCGGCGCTTAGGTTGGAGAGCTCTTTGATGATGTTGAAGAGTTCCTTGCTATTGTGGGCGTTGTTGTCCAGTCGTTCCTTGAATGCAGTTTTCTTGGTGGCGTGGATCAGTTGGTGGTGTTTTCGAGTGGCGAGCTTGAGGGTGGTCATGTTGTTTGGTGTCTGGTCTCTGCGCCAGGCTTTCTCGAGGGCTCGGCAGTTCTTCTTGGAGCTCTTGAGTTCGTCGGTGAACCAGGATGCTTTCTTGCTGCCGGGTCTGCTGGGGGGGTGTCTTCAGTGGAGCGAGGTCGTCTGCGCAGTTGTTGATCCACCTCGTGAGGTTGTTGGCGGCTTGGTTGGGGTTCGCTGAGCTGGCGGGAGGGTTCTGGCTCAGGGATGCGGCGAGCTGGTCGGCTGTGATCTTGTTCCAGCTTCTGCGGGAAACCTGTTGCTGGTGGTGGTGGAGCGTGGTCCTTCTGAAGCTGAAGTGGACGCAGCTGTGGTCCGTCCAGTGGAGTCCGGTGGCGTGGCTGAAGGAGATGTCCTTGCTGGAGGAGAAGACGGGGTCGAGCGTGTGGCCGGCGTAGTGGGTGGGGGTAGTCACCAGTTGCTTGAGTCCGAGGTTGGCGAGGTTGTCCAGCAGGGTGGTGGTGTTGCGGTCGTTGTTGTTCTCCAGGTGGAAGTTGAGGTCCACAAGGAGGATGTAGTCAGCGGAGGGGAGGGCGTGCGGACTGATGAAGTCGGCGATGTCTTCGCTGAATTGTGTGCGTGGTCCCGTGGTCTGTAGATGAGGGTGCCTCTAAGGGTGGTCTTGGGGTCGGTGTGGATCTGGAAGTGCAGGTGTTCGGCGGCTGTGAGGGTGTCGTCGGAGTTGGTCGTGATGCGGATGCTGTTCTTGTGGACGATGGCGATGCCTCCTCCGGTCTGATTGACGCGGTCTCTCCGGGTGATCTTGTATCCGTCCGGGATGGCGATAGCGATGTCGGGCCCTGAGGAGGCGTTCATCCAGGTTTCCGTGAGGAAGGCGATGTCTGGACATGTGCGGTCGAGCAGGTTCCAGAGTTCCACGGCGTGCCTGTGGACGGATCGGGTGTTGAGCAGGATGCACTTCATGTGGTTGCTGCTGGTAATCGGCTTGGTGGGTGCAGTGCAGGTCCGGATGCAGGAGAAGTTGCAGGAGAGGCAGGTGAAGGGTCCGTGGGTGCGTCTTGGGGTGGCTCTGCAGCAGCCGGGGATCCGGCCGGTGTTGAGTGCGATGAGAGTGGCGGCGGCGTATGTCCGGTGGGTGGGCTGGTATCTGCGGGGACCAGGGGGTCGGGCGCTGAGCGCGGGCCAGGCGCGGACGGGTGCAGACGGGCTTGCCTTTAGCGCTCCTTCGGCGCACAATCGGCGCGCCCGCTGCGCGTCAACGCTGCGCGTGGGAGTGGGCGACATAAGTACGGAGCCGGGAGGGCGGGTCAGCTGGGTGGCAGCGAATGGGAAATGGGTGGCAGGGAGGCTGCGGCGGGAAAGTCGGATCGAGCGGCCGGCTCTGCGGTGGCTGGGGCGCTCTGGAGGCCGGCTCTGAGGTGGCTGAGGCGTTCTGGAGGCAGTCGGCGTCAGCGGGAGTGGAAGGGGGCCACCAGGCCTAGGACAGGCGCAGTGGTCACTCGGCCCGGAGGCGTGACCCGGAAGTGATTAGAATCACTTCCGGGTCGCACGAAGGGACATCGTCCGGCCAGGAGCTCTGACCTGGCCACCAAGGGGTATAAAGGGCTGGGGAGCACAGGAGTCTGTCTCTTCGCTCCTTGCTCCCCAGCTTGCCCCCAAGCCTCGCTAGGAGGCTGTAATTTTGTTTTCTTTTGTGCATTACAGGTGACGCCGCAGACCGGGATTCCGAAGAAGCTGAGGGATTTGCCACGTCGCTTCTCCACGTCGGCCTTTGGTGCCCGGTATCGGGGGGCAAGAGCGGGACGTCGATTGCTGCGGGAGTGTGGCGAGGAAAGTTCATCCACGGACAGGAGTCGCGGTCGCTGCGGGGGTATTTGCCGGTCGGAGCAGAGGAGCAGGAGCTCCTTTCAGGTACCCGGCTGGGGTGGCGCAGGTATCGTTAGTAGCGCGCACCCCTCCGGTTTTGCGAGGCCCAAGGGGAATTGTGAAAATAGGTTAGCTGGCATCCAAGGGGTGCTGTGAGGCGTATTGCTGTTCTCCTTAGACTGCAGCCAAGGGGTGTTGCGAGGTGTTTAGAATTTTAGTTTGGGTCTGCTTGAATTGTGGCGCGTGTGTCCCGCATTGCATTATAAGCGCAATCAAGTTTAGCTCACCGCGCATCAGCATTTATAAAATAGCGCACGCGGTGAAAAGTTACCGGCAGGCCCCTTGTTTCCCGCATATCGTCAGCTGTTGGGCATTAGCACGTGCCGTGAAAGGACAGCGGGCGACTTTAGAGTTCAGCTTAATCCCATTGGGGCTTTGTGTGTCGGCGCCATCACGAACGTGGGGAGCGCTAAAAGTACCGGATATTAGAGGTTCTCTGCCTGCAATTTTTAAGCGCGCAAGTAATCAAATCACCGCGCGGCGGTGATCGTTTCAACGGGTTTTGTGTCATAGGCAGGCCTGTTTCCTAAGTTGATAAGCGTGCAATTAATCAAATCAACGCGCGGCACTCGTTTTGAGGGGCATTTTAAGTGCATTTGGAGTTTGTTAATATATAACACTGCTAATCTGTGAGTGTGTTGTTCTCTTGCTTTGGGGTTTCATTAAACGGAAAGTAAATGTTTATTGTGTCATAGGCAGTGCATGTAAATGTTTACCATAAGCATTTGAAGCTCTATCACGGTACGGTTGCTTTTGGGTCTACACTGTTTTCTTGTGTGAGAACAAACTGGTTGCACTATAAACACACCTGGGGTCTGGCAAGGGGCATTGCGATAACACTGTTTGCTATAAGTTAGGCACTCATTGGTCCTAGCGAGCACCACAGAAAAAATACTTTGTACATTGGCGCTTTTCTGAGTTCTGGGTCGCTAACTCCAGAGCATCTCCAATTTTTATATTTATTCATTTTTCTAATTTGTTATGCGCAAAATCCCACCATGGTACTAGTTAAGTCCCTGAAACTGCCTAATCATCACTATTCAAAAACTGTAATTTTAGGCAGAATGCCGAGGCATAGGCTGAAGCAATGCCCTTAGGAGTTTTCTAAACTTCACAAATAGGTTTCAGCTTGCAGTTCTTATAGCATGCTGCCCTACAGTTCCCCGTGGCCACCAAAAAGCATCGCCCACAGAGTGTAACGTGACAGAACCTTAGGAACATTCAAGAAATAGGTCTTTCCAGTTCTAAGACATTGTAGAATGACACCTGTTTGTTAAAGGAATGGGCCACGGACCGTGAAGCGCTGTATGAGCCAGGCCTTGTGATTTATTTTAAACCTAGGGCCAGATGCACGACCATTCCAAATTGCGACTCGCAAATTGCGCTCAATTGCGACTCGCAAATCGCGAGTCGCAATTTCGAATGTACAACAGTGTGTTTAACACTGTTTGCGATTCCCAATGGGGTCGCAAATTGCGAGGCTCTTGAAGATTAATGAGCCTCTCACAATTTGCGAGCCCATTGGGAATGACGGGCCCTCCCAGGGATAGTGGCCTGGTGGGCTAGCAGACCACCATGTCTGGGACTGCCTTAAAATAAAGCAGCTTTAAAAAAAAAAAAGAAATGCAGCCTGTTTTCCTTTAAAAAAAAAAACGTTTTTGTTTCATTTTTTAACCCCTTCGGTGCTCATGACGGAACGGTTCCGTCATGAGCCACGGTTGAGCTGTGCTCATGACGGAACCGTTCCGTCATGACCACGCCCGCGCAAGATTCCGTCAGCACAGCGGCGGAATCTGCGCAGCATGGAAGGGGTTAAGGGCAGTCAGTGGTCCCTGGGACCACTGCCTGCCCTTAAAAAATAATATTGCATGCATTTGCAAGGGGGCCCCTTCCCATTTGCAAATGCATTACCACCTACTTGAAGTAGGTAGTAATTTGCAAGTGCAAACCATTTGTACATAGCTTTACAGTCGCTATTAGGAAGGGAATGCCCCTTCCTAATAGCGAGTCGCAAAACAGTATTTTGCGAGACGCAATTTATTTGCGAGTCGCGAAATACTGTTTGTACACGGGCCCAAGCATTTTAGCGTGCACAAACGGGTCTAAGAGCCGTTTGCGCACGCTAAAATGCATTGTACATCTGGCCCCCAATTCTTTGGTTAAGATAAGGCAGTTTAACATGGCTAAGCTTGGTGGACAGAGATGGTAATTCCTGATGTTCAAATCAGCCTATTCGCTGTGCTCTGTACCATTCGGCGTTTATTTATCATGCAGGGCAGTGCAACAATCAATCTTGGCAGAAACAAATGCATTAATGAGCTGAATTTTCAGTTTTCTGGTGGAAAAAATTGTTAATAAGCTTTCGAACCCTTGGTTGGAAGAAAGCCAATTAAAAGAAGGCTCTGTGTCTCTGTTCAGAAAGTCAAGAACTAAAGGGGTATACTTAGGGCCGTATTATAGATACGGCGCATTTTCCTTGATTACGCTGAGTCCAACTTATAAAAGGTGCGCTTGGTGCAATCAAGGAAAATGTGCCGTATTAGGATGAATGCAGGCGAACTCACGATGCCCCAGCGCATCTAGGTGAAAAAGCATCCGCTCAGTGTTTTCATAGTACAGGCGTCACCCCCTCCATTTTTAAAAGGGATTAGAGATCCCCTTGCAGGCAGGTGCAGAGAGTGACTGCACCTGCCTGCAAGGGGATGTCTGGGTGGTCCATGGGACCGACCCCCTTTACCCCCAGCAGAGGGCTGGTCTCAGGGGCGCACTGAAAGAATGCCACCTTTTGAGTGGTGCACTGTCGGACCGCCTCCTGATAGCTTCTGTGCCTCTGCACCCACGTCTGTATTCTGGCAAAGGTGCAGAGGCAAATGGATTCCCTCATTTGCATGGGGCCACGCCCCCATGCACATGAGGGAAGGCCCACTTGAGGAAGTGCTGGCACTGTATGTTTGCCAGTGCTTTCAGTATTCCAGAAGGGGACACACAAGCCTCTGCGGTCTCTTCTGTAATACCAACGTACCCTGGGGGCATGTGAAACAGGCGCAAATGCCGGTTGCTCCCCCGGGGCACTTCTATAATACGGACCTTGGTATCTAGTTTAATTTCAATCGTAACGAGACCCCAGACATCAGGGGCAAATGATCCCAATTGTTACTATTTCAGTCTATTAATCTCTGATGGCATTCTGTTCCCCCAAACCAGGGTTCACACCCTGCAGCACTGGACTACTCCATGCCCCCTCTTCCTCTACACAGTGCCGCTCTACTGCTCTCTGCCCCCTCGCCCCTGCCCTTCTCCACTGCGGCCATCCTCCTACCATGCACCACTATTGCCCTGCTGCTGTTCCCCTCTCCTCCCGTCCTGCTCCACAGCTGCCAGCCTTTACTCTTCACATGCCTGCTGCCTAGCTCCTTCCTCTTCTCTACCACTAATGCCCTGCTCCCCTCCTCTCCTCCCACCGCACATCACTGCTGCCCTGCTCCTCTGCTTCAGTTGTTGCCCTGCCCTGATTCCTGACTACCACTCTGTACCACGTCTGCCCTGCACTCCTGCTCTGCGCACTGGCACTGATACCCTGGTTTGATTACCCATCTCTGCTCGACTCCTGTCCTCCTGCTACAGAGTACTGGCCCCACTGCCCTGCTCTACTTCTCGCCTCGCTCCCCCACCCCCTAAGTAACAACACTTTTACCTTGCTCCCCTGTTACTGCTCGGAAGGACTGCTCTACTGCCCTGCTGTGATTCTCTACCCTTCCCCTGCACCACTTCTGCCCTACTCCCTTCTTCCTGCTCTACAGCACTGACCCTTCTGCCCCGCTCTGCCCCCTGTAGTGTACCATTTCTGTCGTGCTCTGCAGCACTTACTCTACTGCCCTGCTTGCCCCTCCCCCCTTAGCACCACTTCTGCCCTGCTTCCCTCGCCCTGCTCTGAAGCACTGGCTCTATTGCACGGCTGTGATTTCCCTGTCCCTGCCCTACACCACTTCTGCTCTGCAACCCTCTTCCTGCTCTTCAGCAGTGGCTCTACTGCCCTATTCTGCTTCTCCCCCTGTCCTGTGCCAATACTGTCCTGTCCCCTTCCTCCTGCTCTGCAGCACTGACTCTACCACACTGCTATGCTTCTCCCGCTGTCCTACACCAGTTCTGCCCTGCTCCTCTCCAGTGCTGTTTTAAGGATTTTGGGAGCCCCGGGCAAGACATATTTGGGGCCCTATGTACAGAACAAATGCTAAATTATAGTCAGAACTTAGAGGTAGGCACAGAGGTTTCTACAGAGCAGTAGGATTGTGGCTGCCTACGGCGCATGCATGGTGCTCCTGTAAGAGGGCGGCCCTCTTAGTGCCGCATTAGGCACATCCCTGCATAACAGTTGCTGGGACCCCTTCCCACGGGAGCCCCTCCTATTTCCAGCACCTCTGCTGAGTCATTTCCGGCACACAGTGGGCTGGAGACAGGTATTTATACCTGTCCCCACCCACTGGCCATCCTCTTTGTTCCCCACTGGACACTCTGTCAACCTCCCAACCGCTTAACCTGCATGCCGGAGGGATGGCGGGCAAAGGAATTGAACGTATTAATCAATCAATTTGTGTTGCAGGCGGAGTTACAGGGCGATTCGGAGGCTGATTGGTACACAGGGATACTCTCTTCAAGAGCATTATAGGGATGCCCTATGCCAAACCCCGGGAGTCTTTACGGCAGGACTCTGGATGAAAACGTCGGCGCCCCGCTAGTCCTTCGGGCGGTTGTAAGCCTGAGCAACCGGGGGCTTGCCTTGCAAAGCTCCGCCCCTAAAAAGGCGTGAGTAATGTCATAAAGTGGTGGGCCACAGTGTTTAAGGGGGATAATCCCCATATAAATGGTAGCACTGATTGGGTTGGCCACGGTGCAGTTTGGCTCATCAGGCGGGCACGGCAGCTTAGGTCAGTCACCGCTGCCTGCCCCTTGGATAGCCTGTAAGTTAACCCACCACACTGGCATACTTCATGCATGAAATAAACCTGCGTTAAACTGTTTTCCAACTAAATTTATGATTATTTTTTGCATCGCGATCAACTACTGCTAAGCCGGGGAGGGTTGCCGACATGGGCACTAAGACATATGTCAAACAAAGAGAAAATTAACTTTCCCTGAAGCCCCCCCCCCCCTCCCCCCCACCCCCGAAGATGGGGGCCCTGGGCAGTAGCGCATTTTGCCAATGCCTTAAACCATCTCTGCTTCTCTCTTCCTGCTCTGCAGCAGTTCTCCACTGCTCTCCTCCCTTCCCTCCCCACTCCCCCCAGGCCTGCGCTCTGTTTAAGGATGTGTTTGATATGCGGCCTCCGTTTCCTCCCACAGTAATTAGGCAGGTTACCTTGCTGCCTCCGCTCCCTCCCCTCCCTCCACCGAGATTGATTAAAAGCTGACACTCATGCAGGGCTCACCCCGAGGTGCTGGGAGAGATCACCCCCATCCCATGCCAGCCAGCTCATTAATTCATCAATTAGAGCCCGGTGTCCGGAGACAGGTGTCTGTGCAGCTCACATCTGCAGCTTACAAATCGCACCTTTAATCTGCCTGTCCCGCTCTGTATACACACTCGTATATATTTATCCACACTGTCTCAGGCGTGCGTCAGGTCCTCTCGCGCTCTATCTCAGTCTTTATCTAGCCGCTCTCTAGCGCCCTGCCCTCTGTTTCTAGCAGTCGCCGTTTCTCCGCCATTTTCTTTTCGCCATTGCTTTCCTTCTGCATTTTGGAATTGTTTCATCATGCAACGCTAGGCTGCTCAAGGGCAGACCCAATCAACTTTCACATAAAAAAAAGATTTCTTTGTCCAAAAGTAGACTTGAGCACAGTGAGGAAATGCGTTTCCGTTGCATAGAGCCACATCATGCTGATATTTGCAAAGAAGGTGTGACTGGATGAGGAGAGGTCAATCACCCCTTGGGTTCTAAGCAAACACAGATCTACTAAAGAAGTGCAGACTGGTGTTTGAAATGAAACCAGGTGTAAAGAAGAGGCAAGAGAATACTGTGTGATATTTCCTCAAGTAATGTGTATTTTCCACAGAGTTAGACATTTTATGTTTTGTTTTTGTATCTGCAAATTATACACACAACTATTTTTGACATCTGTGTTTATAAATTCCCCTGATGAAGGGCTATTGTAATGCCCGAAATGCATTGGGATCAACCACTTTGATGTATCAACCACTCTGATGTCTCATCTTATGTCATCATTGAAATCGATTTCTTTGAAGAATACTATTGCTCGTATATCGGTTGAAAATTAAAACCGATTGAGCAACAGTCACCGTCTTGGACTATTATCTAGATTATGAACCTTGCTTAGTGATTTAGTTGTTCATGCTTTTGTTTTCAAATTGTGATTAACTGTGATAAACTTGTTTGACATTACGTTGTTTACACGGTTTATACTGTTATAGTGATTTACGGTAGTGCACCCAGTGTCTAGGACACTTGTCCTTGTTTTCCTGTTTCCTATTTCGAATTGGGTGGCCGGGAAGCGCCCCCTCACGAGGTGCACACCTGAGAAAACTACTTAGTGGTATTTTGTTTAAATTGAGTGCATCCCAGCCGAGTTTCCTTTTAATGCTTTCCAATATTTTCTGCCCCATCAGCTTTGCACAGTACCATGTCTTTCGACAACATTTTACACTTAACTTATAATAAGGCTGAAACTAAGGTTTACAGTTCCTCAGAGGCTAATGACATTTACGTCTCATCCGAGAGGTTAGGTCATTTGGTACCTCACATGGGACAGTCAACCAACAAATCAGACAATTAGAGTACCTCATGCGTAGAGAGATAAATCAGAGATTACACGCAACGACTCTGATACAATATCACAAAGGTAGCAGGATACCTGGAGGACTTTGTTTAGCCATCAAACCCATGATGTTCAAATTGAACAAGAAATGTATGGACTGATGGTACGCCATCCTCAACAAATGCTCTCTGGACTTGGTATTATTGGTTGTGGAAGAACTCTCTCAGGTTCTAGTGGGCCTAGAGTAAGAAACCAAAGAACTACAGGATGCTCTGGCTTTTCGTATGGAGGCAGATACTTGTCAGTCTACTTTGGGCGAGATCAACATAAAATTGTATCAGTACGCCAAAGAAATTCATGAACGTACAATTCGCAAATTTCGCAGGGATACGATAGACTACAAACTGGATGAGGTGTATTCTTGGGCCGACGTGTACGGACAGAAACGCAATCTCAAGAAAACAGGGACTACATCTTCAGAAGAGAGTTCGGTCTCCATCAGTGAAACCCAATTGTCTCGTCCTCCTGTACTGTCATCTGCATTGACAGCAGACAATAATGCAGCTACTGGTTCAACTAGTGTTCCGAAAGTGTCTTTTTTAGAGATCAGTCCGGTAGCCAACAACCCCCTTACACAACATATGGTGGCACAGGTAGACGCTGCAAAACCGGGGGAGGCCGTAGAGTCTGCAAAACCCGGCACATCGAGAAGACAAAAGAAATATTAGCAATCAACATCTCATTCAAGAACCTGTCGAAATCTCAACTAGCCGTTCTAGACAAAGGGGTCTCTTGTGCCAACCTTTCGGACCAAACCTCTAGAATCAGAGATTGCTCTTTACAAATTCACCAGGAAGTTGCGCCTTCACTATTTTTTTGCTATTCTCAACACGAAACAGTATAGTGAATTTAAACCTAAGAGTACTTTCATCTCTCCTATTTCTCACAAGATCATTGATACATTTGAGTCACTTGTGAAACAGGATTTGTCTAAATTACCGCTGCAGTCTACTACTCATCAAAATTTGCCCCAAAACGAGAAGACAGCTCTGAAATCATTAAAGATGAACAAATCTTTACATTTCACAGCAGCAGACAAGGGTGGTGCACTGGTGGTGATGGATCGTAATTTTTACGAAGAAAAGACTGAAACAATTCTTCGGGATGACTAGACTTACTTACCTTTGCCTGAAGACCCGACTGCATCGTTACAAACCATTCTTATGGCTATTCTTACCCATGCATTCAAGATTAAATGGATTATGGAAAAAACAACAGAATTTCTTCACACTCCCCATCCTCGGAGGCCTGTATTATACATGCTACCTAAGATACACAAAGATCTACTCAATCCACCGCTCAGACCTATTGTATCAGGGTGCGGTTCCATCCATGAACCATTAGGCCATTATCTTGATTCATTCTTGCAACCCATCGTACAGGCTGGTCCTTCATATATACAGGGCACGACTCACCTTCTACAACTCTTACAAGATGTTCAAATACCTGCAACTGGAGAGATTTGGCTATGCACTGTGGACTTGGTCGCTTTGTATACTTCTATTCCCCACTTAGAAGGCATTAAGTCCATGGAATGTGCACTTCTTAGTCAGGATGAGTTACAAGCGAACAAGATCTTTTTACTAGAGCTTTTACACTTCTGCCTATCCATAGTTACTTCAAGTGGAAAAACAGCTACTATCTTCAAGCTAATGGGACCTCTATGGGTTTTTCTGGAGCACCGAGCTATGCCAACATTTTCATGATGAAATTCGAGTTTAAACATATTTTATGAGGGACGCGCCTAGCCAGTACCGGACTCTGTTGTGGGGAATCCAAGTCCCAGCCTGCTTTGCTGCCTGGAGGGTGCGGTCACTGGTGCCTCGTGCTTAAAACGCGCCAACATCTACCGCGGCGCGGGACTCGCCTAGCCAGTACCAGACTCTGTTGTGGGGACTCCAAGTCCCAGCCTGCTTTGCTGCCTGGAGGGAGCGGTCACTGGTGCCTCGCGCTTAAAACGCGCCAACATCTACCGCGGCGCAGGACGCGCGCGGGTCGCGCCCGGGCAAAGCCCGGGCCAAGGGCAGGCCCCGTCCTTGCCCGTCAAATGCCGAAGGAGGCCGGGCTGGGCAACATTTCTGTCCCCTGTTTCATGAGCATCTGTTCGTAAGTACTTTTGGGTTCCATTTGGCCAGGTATACAGCTAAACCACCCTTGTCCTTCACTGTGTCTTATAGCTTCCTTGTGGAACAGTGGCCTAATTACTATGGGAAAGAGGAAGTCAACTGAGGGTGGGGGCCCACTCCTGAGTAAAAGGGGGAGAAAATCAAAAAAACTTTCCCACGCCGCATCCAATTGTGTCCTAACAAGGATTGAGGGCATTGTGGATGATTGTGAGAGCATCTTGGGCACTACCATTGACACCTTGGCAGTTGCGGATGGGAATCGGCCTGCAGATGTACTAGCACCATCTCTTCTACAGGACAGAGTTGTTCCAGCCATGTTTAACAAGAAACCATCTAAACATTATACTATCCACGAGTCACACACCCTTGTGGAGGGCATTCAAGGGCCTCTATCTCCACAAAAAAAGGCAGGCCCAAGTGACTCTATGAACGCTATTAGTGAACTTGCGTCTGTCCATCTCCCCTGTTCAAATAGATACGATGTTTTAGATCTCTGTGTTGAGGATAGCTTAATGTCTACCCCTAGTAAGGTAGGGAAGGCCAAGACCCCTGCCAGCTCATCGTCATGCTGCCAATGCGGCTCTCAGTATGACGTTCTACGACTGAGAGTGGATCTCCTCGAAAGAGAACTGGCTTTGTTGAGGGAGAAGGTGGACTTGCTTGGGAATGGACCTTCGGCCCCAGTACTCCCTCCCCCCGCACCGACTAGTATCAGTTTAAGTCAGGAACCGAGGGGAAAATGTTATGGGAAGGATGGGTGCGGATCAGTGCAAGGCCAAGGGTCTCAAGCCCGGCTCCCCATTGTCACCTCTATCCCACATAGTCACTTTACTCCACATATGGATTTGGGCCTAGGAATGGGTAGCAGAAGTAATGTACGAGACCGGCCCCCTACTGGAGCTAAACCAGCTAGCACCGCCATGATTTGGGAAGAGCAGATTGATCGGCCCTTCTGGGGGACCAATAGGGGCATCACACCAATAAGGGGCCCCATTCCTACAATTTGTATGACCAAGGTCCCTAAACTCTCGAGCCCCCACTGCTATGAAAGCCAAGAATCGTTACACAACAAAGTAATTCACTGGACAAGACACGTGAGGGGATGTAGGTCAGTCATAAGGGAGGACGTGGGTAAAGTAACGAGGATTAAAACAGTTGGATCGAGGACAGATTGCATCGAGATTAAGATATTTAATGCTGAAATAGCCGAAAACCTGGTGTCACTTGAACTCCGTACTTCCCCCCCAGGTTCCTCTGCCATTCAATTTCGCAAATCTCCACTATGGTCACAAGACAGGGGTACTAAGGAGTCCGGTCTAAGTTTGGTAGACTGACAGGATAATAGTCAATTTTTAGCCCCTGGGGATTTGATAAATGAACAGAGGGGGAGAAAAGATGAAACAGCCCCATGTCTAAACGTTAGGGGGGAACAGCAAGCTGAGTGGGGGAGTACACTGGTTGATTTTAATAGTCTTTCAAGTGTGGGTGATACCGGAACCGTGGCCAACTCCCAAGGGTCATTACGTTTCCTTTCTTGGAATATTGCTGGTCTCCAGAAAAAATTGTCGCTCCCAGAATGGAACACATTTATAGATGGCCAAGATATCTGCTTGTTTCAAGAAACTTGGAGTTTTGTTTCCCTATACAAACCTGGGTTTAGTACTTACTTTATCCCAGCTTTAAGATCAGGGAAAGGTCGACCAGCGGGGGGGTTGCATATCTGGTTAAATATCTCCGTAAACTGGTCTGCAGTTGCCATCACCACTCCTTCTGACGACATTTTACATCTGTCGGTGAAAGGACTCGAAAAAGGCCCTAATCTGGAAATATTTAATGTCTATGCCAGAGGGTCTCCTGGAGCTCAACTCTCGTCAACTTTAGCTACTTTAGAGAGAGAGTTGTCTAATCTTAACCCCAACTCAGTAGCCATTGTCGCAGGGGACTTCAACTGTACCTATGAACCTCTCGGTTCCGAGGATGTTCTGGGCACTGATGACCAGGACACTAAATTTGCTATCCCCCCACTTAGCATAACCCCAATCAAGAAGTGGACGCAAAGGGCTATTCAACTGAGCGCACTCACATTGGAACATAACCTCAGAGCTGTAAATGGTAGATCACGCTCTGACTTATGCGGGGCTAATACATATAACAGACCTAGCTGCCCGTCAAGGATAGACTATATTTTGTTGGACATACGACTTTGGCATGCTTTAGAGGATATGGAAATTCTACCTACCCAGGATAGCGACCACAATCCGCTTTGCATGCTAATACGCAACATCTGGTCAGCTTCTAAAACTGCCATTGTAACAAATATGTCTACAAAAGAGGTAGTCCCTTCTTATTGTAACCGTTGCCTAAAGTGGCACAAGGTCTCACAGGATGAGGACATATTGTGCAAAACAAGAGCTCTGGTAGAGCAGGTATCTCTGGAGCTCGACCCACCCCAAGAGCCCCTTATGGGTGTGCAGAATTCTCTCCTTACAAAACACTATGTAGATTTTATTGGAAAAATGAGCTCGCTCTTTACCATAGTAGAGCCCTTGACCCACAATCTACGCCCCAAGGCTTCTAACTTATGGTATTCGAGGGCGTGCAGGGAGAAGAGACAAATGTTATCCATAGCTCTTCAAAGTAATAACATGTCTCTTGTTAGAGATGCTAGAAAAGAGTACGCAAGGTCAATCGAGATAGCCAAGCGTTCCTGGGAAGAAGCGCATTGGCAGGAGCTCAAATCTGCCTCCCTCCTGAAAGATGCTACGCTGTTTTGGGGTCTCATTGACAAAGGCAGCCGCATGGGTGACGATCCAATCCCCAATCACATTATGGCCCAACAGTGGCACATACATTTCTCCGGATTGTACAGTGAGGCTATTGGCCATTCTCAATCTAATGGCGACAAGCCCAACCTACTCTCCGAGGACCCCCCTTTAGATGAACTGTTTGTATCCGACAGTGCATCCGACCTCTTTAAGCTCAACGAGGTCCTTCCAGCCATTTCGGGGTTATCACCCGGGAAGGCGGCAGGCCCCGATGGCATACCCGGCGATCTCATTCTCCATGATCCAATACCATGGGCCAATGCTATTCTGCTCATATTGAATTTAATTGCCAGAGGTCATCCTGTCCCGGATTCCTGGAAAGGTGCCCAAGTGGTACCCATATTTAAGAAGGGGAGTAGGGAGGATCCCGCCAACTACAGGCCGATAAGTTTAATCGACACAATACAGAAGGTGGTTGGTAGGGTCCTCCTGATGAGGGTTAGGACATGGATGGATGATGCCAATGTCCTCTCACATTTCCAGGCGGGCTTCAGACTTGGGGTGGGTACGATGGACCAGGTCTTCCGGTTTTTCACGATCTACTGGAAAGTGGTCGTTATTGGGAAAGGCAGTTTATATCTGGCCTTTATCGACCTTAAATCCGCTTTTGACCTGGTCCCTCGCTCCAAACTCTGGTCGGTGTTGTCCGACCTGGGATTTCCATCTTTGATCCTCAATATAGTCAGGCGCCTTCATGAGGGGAACTACGCAAAAATCAGGTGGGGCAACCAGGGATAGTTGACAGATAGGGTGTCTGTTGACAGGGGAGTCCGCCAGGGTTGCGTGCTGGCTCCAACTCTGTTCTCTCTCTTCATAAATGGGGTGGTTGACCATCTGAGAGAGGACCCAGCAGAGGCCCCCTTGTTGGCGGGGGACAAAACTCCCACCCTTCTTTTTGTTGACGACACCCTTTTGATGTCTAAAAGCCCTAGCGGCCTTCAAAAGCTGCTTGCCAGGTTTAGTCAGTTTTGTGATGCAAGGGGCCTTGTAATCAACAGCTCTAAAAGGAAGCTTATGACCTTGGCACCATCTAAACGATTCAGAAATGGCTTTTCACTCAATGGAATGCCATTAGATATCGTTGACTCCTTCGATTATCTAGGCATCAGGGTCACCAAGTCGATGCAATGGAATGAACATCTAGCCAAAATGATTCTTAATCATAAGAGGGTGGCGGGTGCAATACTAAGAAAACAGCGGCTCTCTTTAAGTAGACCAGTAGAGGCAGCCCTTGGGGTATATGACGGGAAGGCTCTACCCTCAGCCCTTTATGGGGCGGAGTTATGGGGGTTTGAGAAAACCAGTGACCTGGAAAAATCTGAGAACCATTTTCTAAGAGGTCTGGTTTCCCTTCCCCCCTCTACTCCCTTGTTACCGCTCCGTTTGGATTTGGGGCAACGCTCTATCAGGGACATAGCAAGACCACGCCCATTGCTCTTTTGGGTTCGCCTGAGACGCACCCCTGAATTGGCCAGTTATGCGGATGCCCTGACCGAGATAATCAACCTAAACACCGGCAACAAGATTAAATGGATTTGCAAATTGAAGCGGTTGGTCAATGACATCGGGTAAGTGGAGGCCTGGCTTAATCAAACCCCACCAGAAAAGCAAATCATCAAAAAAGCCTATTGGGACTGGGTGAAGGGAGAGGAAGTAAGAAATCCTAATCGAGGTAGACTTAGAAACCAGTTTCTGGAGCATAAGTTGGTGGCCAAATCCGAGCAATATCTGGACTTTATTCAATGTCCACGAGACAGAACGCTTTTCATGAAGCTCAGGTTCGGGTCTCTCCCGCTAAATGCACTGGTGGCAAGCTGGAATTGCCAGACTTCAACCTTGGTTAAATGTCCCGGGTGCTCCGCCCCAAGCGAATCTGTTCCCCATTTCCTCTTTGCTTGCCCGGCCTACAGGGTGGCTAGGAGGAAGTGGCTTAGCCCCATCTCTA
The DNA here is from genome assembly GCF_964204655.1 of Triturus cristatus. Classification (NCBI taxonomy): domain Eukaryota; kingdom Metazoa; phylum Chordata; class Amphibia; order Caudata; family Salamandridae; genus Triturus; species Triturus cristatus. The sequence goes on from NC_140586.1 coordinate 22,350,853, forward strand.
GGAATATGGGTCTTGTGAACTATAGGGCGGCGCTCCGCTCTTTTTTAACTGATACTTCCTCCCTGGTGATGGTCTGTAGGGTAGCCACATTTTTGGGGCGTGCTTGGCTGATACGAACTAAACTGATAAAATGTTCAGAGTCTGGCCACTGAGACTTAGGTGTACTTGTTCTAGTATAATATGATGGGCTTTTTTGACCTTTTATTTGTACATATTTGGCTTTATCGTTCTTTTTAATATCCCATGTTGTTCTTGAAGGATTTTTATGGATGATGACTTGCCATGTACATACTTTTATGATATTTTATATCGAATAAAGCTATTCAACAAATATTTTATGAGATGAAGGATGGATGAGGAATATAATGTTATTTCGACGTTACATAGATGACACTTTATTAATTTGGCAAGGATCACTGATCGACTTGGAAACTGGAATCCTGGCATTGAATAATAAAAACCCAAGGATTCAATTCACATTCAACATGGACTCCCATCACATTGCATATTTGGATGTCGATATGCAACTTGTTGGTACCAGGATTAGAACAAGAGTGTTCAAGAAATCCACAGACAATAAAAACTCTTTGCTGTACAGCAGTTTTCATCCCCGTCTCTTAAACGTAATTTACCTTATTCTCAATTTACCAGGATTAAACCTCTGACCCTGAACAATGTGTGAGCTCACTCCATGAGTACAAACAGAAATTTCTGGCACATGGTTATCCTGGTGACATCGTAGATCAAGCAGAGAAGTGGGCCTTATCTCTTGATAGAACTGATCTTCTCAAGAAACAGATCAAACAAGTGACTCCCAGAGAAGTCTTTGTGTCAACATTCTCAACACAATCTCAGACAATAAAGAACATTATACTGAGACATTGGGATCTCTTACAGTATGAACCTGACTTTGAGGGGATTTTTGCTAATCCTACACTTTTTGCATATAAAAGATTGCACAACTTGAAAGAGATTCTTACCCGTTTTCTCGATACTCTCACACCGAAGGGTCTCAATGATACGCTTGAGTTATCCTGTTTCCTATAAATTTATCATTCACTTATAGAGTAGGATATTAGGTCTCATAACCTGAGAGCTCCACTGTTTTTATTTCTGTAAGTGTCTTATATCATGTATCACTTCACTTTTTATTGTTATGTTTGTTTCGATTACTACTTTAGCCTTCATACATAATGTCAACCAGAGCATTTATTTGCTGACTCTCTGAATTGCATTATTGCTTTGACTTTCACTCTATCTTTTTACTGTTTTGCACGTATTCCCTTTTAAAAAAAATTTATTTATAGAAAATCCACAGTATCAATCAAATTAATACAAGCAAATCACAAACCAAGATACATTAAAGGGAGAAGAACAAAAAAAGGGAGAAAAAAAGAGAAATAACAAAAACACATTAATTTAATCCAGTCAGATGCTCAAGTATAGCCCCACAAATATAAATGCCCAACTTTCGTTTTCTTAATCCTTTGACCGAATATAAACTAAATTCCATATTAAATGTATTATAAAACCTTGCACGCCACATTTCAACAGAAGGTGCCTCCGGGTGTAACCTTGTGGAAGCTATGCACAGCAGTGTAACAGCCACAGCGATAAACACAAAATATCTAAACTTATACATTGGTCTCCCGAGCAGTAAATCTTCCCCAATCCCAAGCAACATAATGGAAGGTGATATTTTTATGACTACTCCTGTAATCTCTGATAACAACCTCTCACTATGCTGAATAAGTGCAGTCAATTTAGTACAGGAGTAGAAAACATGAAGGATATCAGCATCATCTGCACAACATCGAAAACATTTCCCATCGTAGACACCCCCCCATTTCTTCATCTTTACGGGAGTATGATACAGATTAAATATAGTTTTATAATGCTGTGTTTTCAAATTCGTCGACATAACATTTTTTCCAGCAATATCAATCAACTCCTCTAAGGAAACCGGTGGTTCTCCCAAAATATTCCCCCACTTAAGATTGTATTTCTCTAAATCATCTACTTTAGCAGTTTGCAACTCTTTGTAAAGAACCCCAATTCTTTCTTGGCGACTACTAATTTCAACTATCTTATGTTGTTTTAACGTAGTTAAATGCTTATTTAAGAATTCGCGTATCTGCAAAAACCAAAAAAAATGGCTTTTAGGTAACTGATATCTGTCCGCTAGGGTTGAAAAAGAAGAGAGGGAGCCCCCAGCCTCCATCAGATGCCCCAATTGCGTAATACCAGCCAATTTCCATCTTCCGGCAATATGATCATGAAATATCGATGGGAGGATCCCTACTGCAGACAGCGGTGTATAAAATGATATCCCGCCAATCTGAAGCTTTTTCCGTACCGACTTCCAGACCTTGTAGACTGCACCCAATATTTTAAAGCGAGTTCTTTTGTAATAATTGACATCAATCTTCTTAAAAAGACAGTTTTTGGCCTCACTCCCCAGTTCCATCTGATAAATTGATGGGGCCTCAGCAGGATTATCAACACCTTCCCCAGTCAATAGTAGCCTTATATTTACTAAAATGCACGCATAATAATAATATAAAGCGAAGTGAGGGACTGACCACCCCCCTTTATCATACGGCATGGTCATATAGCGTGCAGCGCATCGTTGTTTCCCAGGGGCCCATAAAAATCTGGAGCAAAGTTGTTGAAGCTGTTGTAATTGCGAGTTAGATATCTCCAAAGGTACAGATCTGAAAAAATATAATACTTTTGGCAAAATGTTCATTTTAAGAACATTGACTCTCCCTACCAACGACAAATGGAGACATTCCCATCTCCCGAGGGCTTGTTTGATGTTTCCGGTAATGGCCCCCCAGTTGACATCGACAAGCTCTTTCAGACACACCCGTATCTTAATACCCAGATATATTACTTTGTCGATCACTCTCGGATCACTATTCATAATATGGTTAGTTCAAAGAATCTGGCTTTTAGATGAGTTAAGTTTAAAGCCAGAAAGACAACCAAATTTGTGTGCACAAAGTTCAATTTCTGGTTGAGCTATCGCAGGATCCGATGTTACTATTGCTACGTCATCCGCATAAGCGAAGACACAAAACTGATCCTGCCCTACCATAAATGGTCTTATCCTAGAACCTCTCTCCAACATCTCCAAAAAGGGGTTGATATACAAAGCAAACAGGAGCGGAGAGCAGGGGCATCCCTGGCATGTACCTCTAGAGATTAAAACTAATTCAGATGTCATTCCCATGGAACAAATCCTAGCAACCGGAGAGCTATATAAAACCTGCAACGATTGAATAAACCTCTGGCCGAACCCCATCAAATGTAGGATCCCCCAAAGGAAATCCCACGACATGCGGTCGAACGCCTTTTCGGCATCATGGAGCACTATTCCTAGGTCTCTAGACTCCACTTGAGCAATGTCGAGAAGGGTAATGACTCTAGCAATGTGATTCACAGTTCCCCTTCCGGGGATAAACCCATGCTGCCTTAAGGAAACCAATGGGGATATGACCTTAATCAGTCAATTAGCGATAATTTTCACATATATCTTCCCGTCACAGTTAGTGAGGGAAATTGAGCGATAAGACCCCAGAAGATCACATGGCTTGTCCTTCTTTTTAAATATCACAATGTTAGTGTCATCTCATGACTGTGGGGCCATACCCCTTTGATCATGTATGGGTAGGATGTGCCTTCAAGGGGTTTGTTGAAAACTGAGTTGTATGACTTGTTTATAGGATAAATATATACCTATAAGTGAGATCAATCTTATCTCCTAGATTCCAAACGATTATACACTATGCAATAGTCATATGTATATATGGATCTCTATTTACATTGATTTTAAAAACAGTTATACAATCAAAATGAAGGAAAATGAAAAATAGACAAAAGGTGTGTGAAGAACAAAATTCATTTATATCAGTGAATGGTAATAAGGGTACATAAAAGTAGGACAGTTATATATCAAAAAGGAGACATGATTTTACATTCAGTTGTTACTCCACTACAAAATATATCGAACACTTTTTCAAAGATATTTGACCAATTATCTAGAAAGAAGTGTGACAGTCGACTTTTCGGTCTTCATATGTGAGTTTGTGAGACCATCTTCAGGACAAGAAGTTAAAAGTTGACCCCTCGTAATGTGTGATTCAATTAGAAAAGTCGCGGATATCTTGCTTCCTGTGTATTTAGATTTGAATCATAACGTCTTGGTTGGCACTTTTCAATTCAGGGATTTTTGAGAATCAAAGTGTCAGCGTATTAACGGTACTGTATGGTTACACGAGCAGAATACGGCATTCGGGCATTTAAGGACTAGTAATAATGTAACCGTTGGTTCAGGTGGAATAACGCCAAATACGGAGGGCGCTTTACTTGCTTCCTCCGAAAGTCGAGGACTGGAAATTACTAGCAGTGGTACATCAAACAACTAAGGTGAGTCAATGCCACAGTTGGGGGGCGTTTTGCTTACTTCCCTCGAGAATTGCTGACGTGAGTACAGCAGTCGCCTCAGTTGAGTCGCGGCCTGAAAAACAGCAAGAAGGTCTGTTTTTAGCTCTTGAAAAAAGGTCTGGTAGACTTCAGATGGAAGCTTATCTGGCCCCGCAGCTTTACCCCTCGTCATGCTATCGGTAGCCTGCACTAGTTCCTCCAGCGTAATCCACCTATCCAATATAGCACGTTCCGTCTGGGGTAGGTGTTGGAATTGCACATTAAGAGGCCCGGAATCTCTAACATCCCGCTCTGTCTCTTGCTCTGTATAATGCTTTCGATACAAATTACAAAAAATCTCCAGAATTTGGTGGAGATCATGCACCAAGGTACCCGCAGAATTCTTCATTCCTTCTATTCTGAGTGCCGTCTCTTTGGAGTGCAATCTCTGAGCTAGACACCGGCCTGTCGCTTCCCCATATTCATAACATTCTTTTTTTAAAAGCTGATACCGTGCAGCATTTTCTTTGCTCCAAACCAAATTAATGTTGGCTTTACATCTAACTACCTGCATTTGAAACTCACGTATGCTATTACCTTGCATTATCACACGTGCCAGATTTTCTTCGGCAGCTCTTAGTTTATTATACAGTCCCTGAATTATAAGTTTCGCCTGCTTCTGTTTATTTAATCCGAAACGTAACACTTCCCCTCTAAAGCAGGCTTTAAAGGTATCCCAGACAATCCCCAACCTCGCGGAGTGACGATTGTTTTGAAAAAAATCCCTGATCATATGGTCAATAAAAGCATTATCTAACAAAAGCTTCCTATCAAGAGTAAACCCCCTTGGAACAATATTCTTACCCAAAGCTGGGATATCCGAAACAACTGCAGCATGATCAAAAGTGATTCTGGGGAAGACTTGTATCTGAACACCTGTGAGTAATAAAGATGAGATAAAAAAATAATCCGGCCGAACAAGTTTGTTGTGTGGGTGAGAATAAAATGTATGTCCTGAGTTCGGTATATTAAGCTTGCCCCACACATCAATCAACCCATTATCTACCAATAGGTGGTATAAAGCCTTAAACACCCTGGGTTTCCTACCACTATAACTCTGAACACTGTAGTTGCTGCCCACCAAGTTAATATTAAAATCTCCACATAACACCAGTGGAGTGGGCCATAATGCTAACTCAAGATTTAGTTGTTCGAGAACAAGGGTTTTATCGAAATTAGAGCTGTACACAGTACAAAGCGTGAACCTAGTGCCCCCCATGACACACTCCACAATAGCCCACCGCCCCTGTCTATCCGTTAAGGTACGCCCAGAAGTTTGGATATTTGGTTTCGCCAACACCGCTGCCCCACGATTCATTATAGTTTGTTGTGAAGAAGCTAAAACAGAATAACCAATTTCCGACAGTACCTTACGCTTCGCCTAGGGAATATGAGTCTCCTGTAAGCAGACTATATCCGGATGAATCACCCGGAGTTCTGCAGCAACCCTCTGTCTTTTATTATAGTTATTAAGCCCACAAACATTTAACGAACAAATTCTAAGGCCTACCTTAGCCACGAAATAAACATGTAAACCATCCCTAGTTCACTTCCCTTAATTAACTTCTGACATCGCTGAGTCTTCGTAGATTTAACTATACAGTGGATTTTTGTTTTACCCCGACCCATCCCCCCTCTCCACCCCACCCATGAACACCCCCACACCCCTCCAGATCCCCCACCATCTCCCCCACCGCCCCCCTCCCCAACCAATCAAAAAGGCAATAGGACTCATAGTCCCAGTGATGACAAGCTCCCGCCACCCGGGTATCCCTGCCCCACACCAATAAAACACCATGGGGTATATTCACAAGAACGTATGCTAAACATCACCACAAAATGCCAATGCAACTTTACACATCGCAGCCCATCGCGGGAAAATAACCCTGTATTAACGTGGAATCCACAACATGGCGGTAGCATGCGATAGTCCGCCGAAAACACGGCCAATGTCCTCGATACAACCACCCCGTTGGAGATAAAAACACAAACCACAACACCAGAAAACTTGTGATGAGCCCATCCGCGATGAGGAAAGCAGGGATAAGCACCGCCAGGAACGCAAAACACACGGCAGGCAGGAAGAAGCACAAAAAAAGCCTGAAAAAGTAAGACAGACCAAACAGAAAACAACAGCCAACCACAATGGAGGCAACCCGAGCCAGAAGACAACCCAACCAAACCCATTGGCAACAAAACATTGTACATGGCAGGCCAACTTGAACAAGATGAAAGCAGCCTGAGAGAGGAGGAGGACAATGGCAGAAAACCAGAACTCCAGCAATGATGCGAAAGGCACAAACAAGCAGAAACACACCAACAACAAGAAGGCAGCAATGCACACCCGAGGTGGGAGTCCAGCACCACACCAGGAGCTGGATGACATAGAGGAAATGGTCTCCACCACATCAGTCTGGAGATGGTGGCAGGACTCGGGGACCGGAAACTGCACCAAACAACAGACACAACAGCAACAGGGAGAGGAACCAGCAGGGACTAGGGGACGGGGGGGATGGGCACAATGGCACACATGCACAACTAAGCACAGTACAACTGCAGACAAACCATGCCCAAGAGTAACAACACCAACAAGGAGCACAAGTCACACAACCCGGCAATGTCACACCACTGAACAAGCACAGAAGTGAAGACAACACCGCCTGAAAGGGAGAAGGGTGAGCCAAATCAGAGCTGAAGGGACATCCCACACACAATGCAGCACACACACATAGGAAGCAGAGCACCCCAACATCCAACACAATGTGGTACAAACGCCATCTTGTGCACAACCAAACACAGGACACAAGTGCACCCGCCTGTGGCCAGTAAACGGACATACACATCTGGCAAAGCACGAAACAGGGACATGATAATGCACAAGTACAAACACACAGTCCTGATGGGGTAGCAATGCACGGACAGCAGGGAGCCAGAGAGTCTGTGACTCACACATTAGCATACAAATCAAGACACAACACAGTTGGAGACAAATGAAAGTGCAGAAACTTTATCAACAAGTGCGAGTCATTACGGCCAAGAGAAGTGCCACGATATGCAGACAAATGCAGCAGCATGTCTGAATGAGGAACGTAGGAAAGCGCCCATGTCCACCTCGGGGGAGTCCCTCACCAACACAAGTCAGTGCCAACTTGCGTTGGTTGTCCGCGCCTGGAACATGAGTCCTGGCCAATGCAGCTATGTCCACTGTCGTCTCGGGACATGTGACCATATCCACAACATGCAACCATGTGTCGTGACAAGTGCAATGGCTCACATTCAGTTGTGGCTGCAGGTACCTTGTCACTCTTCCGTGAACGCGAGTGCAGCAGCGTAGCCCAACATCTCCAATGAGCGATCATCGTCCACCACATCTGACATGTCATCAACGTAATCCATCAGCTGACCCGGACAGATGTGCTGACTCTAACAACTGGACCCAATGTGCTCCAAATCCCAATCGGGTAGTGTCTCAATGTGCTCACTGCACACGACGACTCGTGCCATCTCCCAGGTCCAGTTTCCAGCTGCATGCCAAACATCCATGCATGCCATAAGCGGTCATCCTGGTGACACTCCTGGTCATGGGCCAACAGGGGGCGCACACACACGTCGAAATCCACATCAGCTACCGTTACGTTGGAGAGGCAGACATCCATGGACCACTCGAATATGCACGAGCGACAATGCAACACAGGCTGCACGGAGATGACGTGCGCAAGGCAAAAACTCAGCCGGTAACTGATCCGCAGCACTTCCAATGGCAGTGCTCCCAGTACATGCAGCAGATGTGAATGGTACAGCTCCACATGACTGGAGTAGATCATGTGTCTGGGATGGTCTGCCATTGCGTCAGTGGCTCTGCTTGAAGCGGCACTGGCTTGCCCCGAGACAGTCCTGTGGATGAAATGGCACAGCTCGGTGCAATGAGCAGTGTCTGTGTGCAACAGGTGCAGGCCTTGGGTGGGGTGGGAGTACATGTGAAGGCCATATCACGCACGCCAACTACGACCAAGGACCATTGCGTGTGGGATGTGTACACATTGATCTCACGCCGGGCAGTGCGTAGTGTGGGAGTCCCAAGCAAATGCTATTGTATCTGTCAGGGGGTGCTGGGCACATGCAAGTTCCTGCTCGGAGCTGCAGATGTGCTACCGCCTGATAGTACAGACAAAGGACCTTTCATCCCTACAGTAACTTCACCAGCTGCATGTATACAGGAGACGTACAGAGGCCGGTCATGGGTGTGGTGGGACGTCTGCGACCCTGGGAATCATGATTGATATGCCCAGCACGATGCACATGAGGGGACTCACTGTGTGTCACGTTGCCACACAGCTGCTCCTCCCTGCCACAGGCACCCACACTTGTGTGTGCTGCATGGTTGCTTCACGTGAACTCCTACGGGACACCATTCTAATGCCTGTCCACGCATGTCCAGCACCATGCCAACAACACCGCGACGCTGGCCTTCAAAGGTGTGCGCGCACTTGTCTGTAGGCCAGAGGTCTGGACAGGGTGGACACAGGTGTCCAGCCCATGGCTAGCTGGGATCGCGCTGCGAATGAGGCCAGGCAACAGACTCATGCATCCGCAAGACTGATACACATCACACTTGGCATGAATGTGCCAAGACCCCGAGTGTCCTTGCGCTCCTACATGTCCCCGTACCTGGGGGCCCACCCTCCTGGTACATGCCACATTGCAGCATTGTGTACTGTGGCCCTGGTGGCGACAACACCCCAAAACAGAGACACACTTACAGCACTTCCTGCACCGGGCAAGGTCCGGACCACACCCTGCCCCCCCGCCGAACCAGCACACGCAGCCTGTGCATGCAGTGGGCAGGTGCGGGGCTACATGTCCAGGGTCACTGCCAACGCTGAGGTGACATGGCAACGTCCACAGAAGACAGCACACTGTGATGTTGCAGGGCCCATGCTCATCAAGCTGACACAATGAACACACGGACACACTTGCTCAGATGGTGTGAATGGCTACGGGCACGTGCGCACGGCCACATTTATTATCAGGCACACTTACCCAGTGACACCTGTGTTGGATGTGTGTGGGGTGTGTGCACACCAGCCGGCAAGGGCCGCCTTGTGCAGTCAGAAAAACGACAACAGTGTACATCGTAAAGGACACAACCATTCAACCATAATGGCCCCATGATTTGTGCTGCACAGAGTTAGTAGCCCCGGATGCATAGCGTCCTGCATGGGCCTGCCGCCACGGGCCGCTGTCTTGCGGTGCACTGGGGCAGGGTCATGGGTGCAGAGCAGGTTGACGGGATGACAAGGGGCCTTGTCACGGAGTGTCTCGATGGACAGTGGAAGGTGTACCCCCAGGGCAGGATGCAGAGGGCAGGCCCACGCTGATACAGTCACTATGGTGGAGATGAATGGAACAGACACATGTCGGACACCAAGTCAGGTCCAGCCAGAAGAAGATGCAGAAAACCACCAGCCCTGACGCCACCAAGGTCCAAAGAGATGGTGGCCATGACTAATTGCGCACAGAATTTGTGGCACCAGTGCAGTTAGGGAATGCCGCCTGCGATGAGGCGTGTCCAATGGTGTAGATTCGTCCACATCTTACCCAAAACACAGTTCCACATGTGTGACCTACTGGACCGCAGTGTAGGCCTGAGGTAGCGGACAGCATGGGCCATTCACCGAGTGTCGCCGGCATAGGTTGGATGGCCCCACCGGCCTGCGTGGTTCAGGTTCAGTGGCACCACGGGACGCGGACTTGCGATGAACAGGGTTGATGGCACCAGGTCAGTTGTTGATAGTGTTCGGTCACCTCCGAGACCGTGACCCGGTTTTCATCCGGACTGAGCAGCATCTTACTCTTACTCCTCTCAATGCGACCACTGATGTGGACTCTGCCATTCGTGATTTGCGTCTAGGTGCTGGATGTGGGATGTACTGGTCCGCAGGGTAGTCTTGGTCCCTCATCCACGTGTCGCCGGCTGGTGTTGAACAGGGTTAGTGGCACCACGTGTCGCCGGCTGGCGTTGAACAGGGTTAGTGGCACCACGTGTTCGCAGGCTGGCGTTGAACAGGGTTAGTGGCACCACGTGTCGCAAGATGCCCATATGGAACTATGCCTCACTGATCGGGGGGTGTCTGGTGCTGTGGCCGCTGCCCTGGCTTTGGGGTCACTGCCATTCAGGACTCAGAACACAGTTTCACATATGGGACCTACTGGGCTGAAGAGGAGGCCGGTGTAGTATGTGAATGAGGAAGGAGTAATGTGGGCCAGAGTCGAGGGGCCAGCGATGGTCTGCGGAGGCTGCAGAGGTTACGAAACTGGTGCGTGGAGCTTGCACCGGCATTTGGTGGACCCTCCTTGACACACGCCTGTGTGGGAAAGTGATCAGTGTGGCCTGGCTGTGCAGGGGTGGGCCTGACAGGTTCGGTGTCCTGCGGGCCAGGGTACGGCAGGCGCACAGAATCGCAGGCAACTCCGCTCACAAGGACGGCATCAGCCTTGTGGCGGGGTGAGAGGCGCCACCCTGGCAGAGGCGTTGGGCTTTCTGGAAGAGGACCACGCCCAGGGCTACGTGCTTTTAATTCACACCCCAACGCAGGCCATTCCACTCTGCACACTCTTACGGGGGGGTGGGGCGTAACAGGCAACATTTCTGCGAACTCCCCCACTGGCCGGGGTGACATGGTTGCGTCCACTGTCCACTACACTCCATACACCAGAGGTGTATGACGCCATGGATATCGGTGTGTTCTGCATACTGCAGTCTTTCCAGCACATCTACGCCACTCTTGGCATTGTGTGCTTTCCCAGTCTTGGTTCTCCTGCCTCCACGCATGTCTGGTTGCCACCTCTTGCCACATTGGGCTAGTGTGTGGCTGAGGTGCCATGTTGTTGATGGCTCATGTTCACAGCTTGCCCAGGTTACCATTGTGAGTTGTTCTGTCGTGTCTGGTGGGTGGGCATGTTGTTTAGCATATTGGTTTTGATTTTGTGACGTGTGCATTGCCAGAGTTGTGAGTTGCGTGGAGTTGAGGTGAGTGGGGTGTTCATTTGAAACTTGCCAAGGGGCTGTGCATTTTCCTTGGTGCCATCCTGGGGACGCTGGTTGCTGATGGACTGTCGGAGGATGAAGGAATCATGCACACTGGCTGGGTATTTGGAGGAGACATTGGTGGAGGTTCCACGATGTTCGGTTGTTGCCTGCACATTGATGTGAAACGTGTGCCTTCTGTTGCGGTGATTGTGTGCTGTGTCGGCAGGGGGCACAGGTATGACATGTGTGCTGTGGATTGCCCCCGGCACGTGCGTGCATCCAGCTATGGCGTATGGGCCTTGCTTGGTGTCCAGCGGATCCTGCGCATTGTGTTGGACGTATGGGGACTGGGGTAACAGGATGATGGTGATGTCCAGGTCAGGTGTGAGGGACATGGATGTGGCTGGCTGTGTGACTCCGACTGTGGCGGGTGTTGGTTGGGGGGTACCAGGGGCCAACAGGTGCAGCACAGCCAGCAGCTTTGTGTGGGGTGGGATGTTTGTTGTCCGCTGTGTTAGTACCGTCAGCCTGTTGGGTGTTGTTGGTCAGGATGCGTACGATGGTTGTCCTTTTGAGCCTGAGGTGGGCAAAGACATTGTTAGGTGTTGGGTCTGTGTGGCTGGTGCGTTTTCTGGGGGTCCGCTGTCTTTGTCTGCGCTGCCTCTGTGGTGGTCCGGGGGGGAGGGGTGTTCCGGGTGGGGGTTGGGGTCCTGGGGTGGTGGCAGTGGGTGTTGTGGCCCTCTTGGGTGTCCTGCCCGCATGACCGGTGGCTCCATGCCATCTGTTGCCCTTCCGACATGGCTGTGGGCTGTGCTCCCTGTTGTGGTGCAGGCTGTGGTCCGACTTTGCACCAGGTCAGAGCAGATGTTATTTTCCTGCTGCAAATGCGCCTTATCGCCTGTTTTGTGTTCTTATCGCAGTTCTGGCTGGTCGTTGTGAATGTTGTGGAGTGGTGTTGTCGTGGCTTTGGGCACGGTAACGCCTACTCTGCATCTCATTAGCGATAGTTGCTGGGGTCTTCTGTGGCGATGTTTTTGGCGGCTGCTATCGCTGGTAAACTGGTGCTGTGGGCTGTTAACACCAGCTTGTGAATGGGGCGATCGATTTATCGCAACTTTGGCTGCGATAAAGTGCTGTTAACTCAGCGATAGCTCCTTCTGAATATCCCCCCATATGTGCTAATCATCCCTTCATTGTACATCAGACCAATAAAAGAAGACCCAATTACTATCTAGCACACATATTACTAATTTCTAGAATATATTTTGAAAATGAATAAATCATCTGGAAAGTGCGATACAGATACCAACACTACCTACCTAACCCCTATATATATAATGCGCTGAAAACCAGGTAATCATTCGATTATAGCATCCCATTACCTCCAAATTCAATCGTACTATATTACAAAGACTGTAGATACTCTTTGGCCTGGACCTCAGATGTAAAGAATCTGGTATGGTCGTTATATAAGACTTTTAACTTTGCATGATTAAGCAAAAAAGCTTGTGCCCCTTTAGCCTGAAATGGTGCTATAAGTTGATGAAGCTGCCAGCGTTTTTCTACAGTATGGTGACAATAATCATGCCGAACAAAAAATTCCAAACTCTTGCCAGCCCTCTTTCTATCAGGGCGGGCCAGTTCGTACACGGCTTCCCGAGCAAGGAAATTATTAAGAGAAATCAAAATAGCTCTGGGTCTTGCTGCAGCTTGACCGGGACCAGAACGAATAGAAAAAGGAAATCTGTGTGCCCTCTACACCTCTCTCTACCAGTCCCACTGTTTAAGCTTAGGAAAAGCCTCAGAAAATAACTTGATGATAAACTTGCGAGGATCTTACCCCTCCGAGCCCTCTGGAATCTGCAGGACTCTAAGATTGTTACAAGAGCGTTTTTCTAAATTGGCCAGTTTTCACTGAGTATCATCCTTTACAGAGCGCAGAGTCTCAGTCACAGCTTTCTGTACAACCAGTTCGTCTTCTAAGGAGGAAATCCGTCTCAACTTCATTGAGTCTAGTTGTAAATTCTGTTGAGGTCTTCGCAATAGGACGCACCGAGTTTTGAAGCTTACGGCAGGAGCTTTGCACTCTCTGGATCTCTACCCGTGTCTCTTCCCTATGGGTCATCATAGTTTGATATATCAGAGCCAGTGAGATCTCTTCAGATGGGCCTGGTGCGTCTCCTTTAACCAATTCTTTATTTCGTAAGTCCCTTTTAGCACCTGAATCATGTCTTGAGTTTCCATCATTCACAATAGTTTGTAAATGCTCCGAGTCATCCTCAATGTTAGGGGTATTATCACCATTAAAGTTGTGAATGAGCCCCCCTACCACGCCATCCACCATTGATGTTGATGACAACGGGTTATTATGAGCCATCTTACTCCCGAAAATAGCAGTGTCAGATTCCACCGTATTTTGAGCGTTTACAGCATCAGGGGGCTCAAATACCTTCATAATTCCCTCTGCAGGTTCAGGTTGAGCCTTTTTCTTTTCTCTGCCTCCAGAAAACAACAGGGGAATAGTGCGCTTAACGATGGTGTCTTTAACAGCCTTTTCATCCCTCAATGCTGTATCCCCCTTTGCAACTTTGTTACCTTGATTTGTAGTTGTAGCATTCACTGTTCCAGCCCCCGCTCCACCAGTAGTTGAATCAGCCAGGGGGCGAGCTCTCCCTCTGGCAGCCTTGGGAGGCATCACCGGAGTAGTGTAGCATGCACCCAATTGGCCACCGTTGAATGCTGCAGCCATTATAGAGAGTTTGACTGCCATGTCCTATAACGAACTCTAGTATTACAATCAACATCTGTCTCAAGTAGAATGGGCAAGGTATAGACTAATTTAAGAATAACCGCCCAGAAAAATGTCTAGAAAAGATGGGGTATTGGCAGACTATTTCTTACAAACCGGCCACATACGGGCTGAAACCTTGCCGACTATATTTACTGTGGGGCAGCTCATACTGTCACTCGATGTAACGATATCTTACTCACTGGGTAAAACTTATGTTAGTTGTCTAAAATATAAAACAAAGGAAATAGTGCAAATACGCACTAATGTCTGTGAAAACAATGTGTACACAGAAACATTTCCAGTTCCGACTGTGAGTCATGGTGAGTAATTGGGTTAATGTTTAGTATCAAGCATGCTTCTCTATTCAAGTGATGTTGCACTATCTGATAAAAAAAAATTCCGCAGCCTGTGGCCACTCGACCACTTTCTCGGCAAGTGACCGGCTACTGTGTACTAAGGTATCACTCACTTTGGAGGCCTTGTTTGGGTTTTGGTTCATCTGCGCATGGCGTATCCAGGTGTCACTCACTTGTTTTCTCTCACTTGCATTTGTGGCTTCCCTAGAAGTTACACAGTGTTATGTGTAGATTTTTCTCCGCACATGGCTATTTACTGAATGTCCGACCTACGGTTTGAGCCTTTGTTTTATGTTTTGTGTTTGTATCTGCAAATTATACATACAACTTTTTTTGGCATTTGTGTTTATATATTTCCCTGACGAAGGGCTATTGTAATGCCCGAAATGCACTGGGATCAACCACTTTGATGTATCAACCACTCTGATGTATCATCTGATGTCATCATTGAAGTTGATTTCTATGAAGAATACTTTGATGTATCAACCACTCTGATGTATCATCTGATGTCATCATTGAACTAGATTTCTTTGAAGAATACTATTGCTCGTATACCGTTTGAAAATTAAAACTGATTGAGCAACAGTCACCATCTTGGACTATTATCTGGATCATGAACCTTGTATACCGATTTAGTTGTTCATGCTTTTGTTTTCAAATTGTGATTAACTGTGATAAACTTGTTTGACATTACATTGTTTACACTGTTTACACTGTTACAGTGATTTACAGTACTGCACCCAGTGTCTAGAACACACGTCCTAGTTTTCCTGTTTCCAACATTCTAAAATTGGCTTTGTCAGAATTGTGACTTAAAATCCAACGGGACCATAAAAGAGGGTTTACAATTACAATTCCTCAGTCACCAAACACAACTTTCTTACCTGCTTCCAAACAAAAGTTATCACTTATTAAATGTAATAAGTTAACCCAATGTTATTCTGTAGGAGAGGTAGGCCTTGCAATAGTGAAAAACATATTTGCAGGTTTTTCAGTACTAGGACGTGTTAAACTTAAAAGTACATTTCCAATTTTTAAATACAGTACACCTGTAGGGCCTACCCTAAGGGTGACTAACATGTATTGAAAAGAAAGGTTACACACTGCAAAGGGTTATTCGGCCAGGTCAAAATAACAGTTGAAAACTGCAACAGAGGCAGCAATTGCAAGCCTGAAACAAGTTTAAAAGGCTACTTAAGTGGGTGGCACAATGAGTGCTGCAGGCCCACTAGTAGTATTTAATTCACAGGCTCTGGGTACATGTTGCCCCACTTTGCTAGGGACGTACAAGTACATGAAATGTGCCGATTAGGTTTGAGCCAATTTCACAATGTTTAAGGGAGAAAGCACAAGCACTTTAACATTGGTTAGCAGTGATAAAGTGCACAGTCTTAAAAGCCAGCAAAACCAGGTTCAGAAAACAGGAGGGTGAAGGCAAAATGTTTGGGGATGACCCTGCAGAGAGGGCCACGTCCAACACTGTTCAATAAGTTTTTGTTTCATTTTGCACAATGTAATGCACAATGTAATGCTTTCTGATTTTTAAAAAAAATTTTTTTTTATTATTTTCCTTGTAAACAAACCAACAAGACACTTGAAAAGGCAGTTTGCACATATCGTTTGACAACATTGCACCCCAAGTTAAAATCCAGAAGCAAACCCCAGTTCTGCACTGTGCCACACAGCCAGCAGTAACCCTCCACCCCTCTGTCCGGGGAACCGCCTCATCAGTCTGAGTCAGAGGAATCATCATGTGACAATGGTGGAGGGGTACAGATGTCTCCTCTGAATTTGTTCCACGCCCCCCATACCTTGTCCCACTTGCGAGGGCACCCCCGCCTGATAAATACTGAGCGTTCAGCAAACATGGCTGCATCCATGTCCCTTCCCCATGCGGTCAGTGATGGTCCCCCCTCCGCCCCCCATTTTTGGGCTATGTTCCTTTTAGCCATCATTATCCCCAGCGTCACCCAGCTCTGCGCCTGACGATTGAGATCATTAGGCTCCCACGCGTTTAACAAACAGCGCCGGGGTTCAGGCACCAACGATATTCCGCACACCTGCGACATTGTCCGCATCACTCATCTCCAGAAGTCTTGGATTACAGGGCAATCCCAAATGGTGTGATAAAAGGTTCCTTCCTCCCCACAACCACGCAAACAAAAGGGGTGTAATGCTCTGCCCATCTTGTGCAATAACTGTCTGGTGTAATACGAGCGATGCAGGATTCGAGCTGCACCAGCCGCAGCCTTGAAGGTTCCGGGTCATCAAATTCACCGACCTCGCCGGCCCACCTCTCCCGCAGGGGCCCCATGGGGTCCGGCAGGTTATTGATAAGCTTGCGGTACGTGAAGGACGTAGCCTTCTTGGACATGTATTCCGTCAGTAACCTGTCTTCCAACGGGGATGACTCCGGAACCTCCTCAACGGGTGCCAGCTGTGCAACCAGGGCATGTGTAATCTGAGTGTATCTGAACCACTCTGAAGGAGCGAGCTCATATTGTTGTTGTAAGCGTGCGAACTGGACGACCGCCCCCTTTTGCCACATGTCACCTATCACCGAAATGCCGATGTTGTCCCAAGCATCGAATCCTTTGCTACCCCTCAACCGTCCCAACCGCTTTGCATCCCAGAGAGGTGTGAGTTGAGTCAAAACCCCCCGCCACCCGAGTTTGGCCTGTGCCGCATGCCAGATGGACACAGTCTGTCTCAGAGGGCCGATCAACTTCGAGGCCAATCATCCATCATATAAAGGTGATAGCATACCCCTCTCGCCCAGTATGTCTCTGTCCGCCTTAAATGCCGGGTCAGACTTTGGCGCGTGGAGCCACTGGTTAATTACCTTCAGCTGCGCTGCCCAATAGTAGAGCTGGATATCCGTGAGCGCAATTCCCCCATCGTACCACCCGCGAACTAGTTTAGACTGCGCAATGCGAGCCGGCTTGTTACCCCACAGGAGGCTAGAGACTTGCGTTGCTATCGCACGGAAGTAGGCCGGAGGCACCGGGTACGGCGTGTTTTCCAGCACATATAAGAAAGGTGGCAGAGCCATCATTTTGAAGAGCGCCGCTCTCCCCAACAGGGTCAGTGGCAGCGCTCCCCAGTGATGCATATCCCGCTTGAGGCGGTCCATTGGAGGGCATAAATTGCGCCGAAAGAACTCCGTCTGATCCAACGTAATGTACACACCTAGATATTTAAACAAACCTTCTGCCACATGGAGAGGATAGCCTGCCGGCAACCGCGGGGGAGGGCCACGCAGCACAAATAGGACCGATTTAGACCAATTTATCGTATAGCCGGACGCCCTGCCGAAGATCTTGCAGATGTTAAGTAACGTCAATATAGAACGTCTAGGGGAGGACAGATACAGCAACACGTCATCCGCGTATAGGGAGACGCGGTCCTCCCAGCCGTCAGACCACCGGAGGCCCCGTATCATGGGCTCCCAGCGTATCCAAGCCGCGAGCAGCTCAAGCACTAGGGCGAAGAGCAGTGGCGACAGAGGGCAGCCCTGGCGCGTGCCACGCGTCAGGGGGAAGTCCTCCAATATATGCCCGTTGGCCGTGACATGGGCCAGTGGATTAGTGTATAGGAGTCTGACCCAGGCACAGAATTTGGGCCCGAAGCCCAGATGCAACAATACCGCAAAAAGAAAGGGCCACTCAACCATGTCGAACGCCATACGCGCGTCCAGAGAGAAGCACCGCCGGTTCCCGCACTTGCCCCGCCCGGGCCAGCACCCCATGCAGGCACCTCAAATTGTGGGACGTACTTCTGCCGGGCATAAAGCCTGACTGATCCGGGTGCACAATTTCAGACAGGTGCAGCGTCAGCCTGATGGCCAGCAGCTTAGCGAGGATCTTGGCCTCTGCATTAAGCAGTGATATGGGACGGTAAGAGGTACATTGATCAGCAGGTTTACCTGGTTTTGGAATCACCACAATGGTGGCCGTGCGTTGATCTAATGGAAGCTCGCCTGCCTGCAAACTGTGAGTAAACATATTTAGTAAGTGTGGGGCCAGCGTCTCGGACAGCCTCTGGTATAGCTCAACCGGTATGCCGTTGGGCCCCAAAGCCTTGCCGGGCTGCAACGCGCCAATAGCCGCCTGGAGCTCCTCCACCGTGGGCTCAGCCTCCAGGGTCTCCCGAGCCGCAGGGGAGAGTTTGGGCATCTGAAGGTCTTTGATGTATGTCAGCGCCTCCTCCACCGTCATGGAGGAAGCCGAAGAGTAGACCCCCCGATAGTGCCCCGCCAGGGCACGCACTATTGCGCGTGGGTCGGACGTCCTCCGCCCCTCAGCGGTGCTAAGTTGCGCAATCCACCTAGCACCTTTGTCGCGTCTTTCGAACCACGCCAGCAACTTTCCGGTTTTATCCCCCACGTCATAAACTGTGTGCCGTGAGGCCTCCAAGCATTGTCTGGTGCGCTCTGCGAGGTGCTCCCTGTACTTCGTCTGCGCCAAGCGCAGATCGTGGGAGGCCGTGAGGGACGGGTCCCGGGCCTGGTGAGCCTCCGCCGCATGAAGCTCAAGCTCAAGTGACTGCAGCTCGGACTGTTGTCCGCGCCTGTGCTCCGCAATGGATCCATAGCCTGCCCCCAAACTACCGTTTTGTATGCCTCCCAAAGAACAGTAGGGGACGCAACCGAGGCGGTATTTTCCTGGAAGTAGAGGCTCGTCGCCTTCGCTATGGATTTACTAATCTCGGGGAGCCGTAGGCAGCCGGGACGCAACGGGTAGATGCGCCGACGCATCAAGTGATAGCTTGTGTAGTGCAAGAGTATCGGGGAATGATCGGATATACCTCTCGGTCTGATTTCTATACAGTCAATATTTTTAATGCAACCAGACGAGCCCAGGAAGTAGTCTATACGAGTCAAACTATTGTGCACCCCAGAGTGATACGTGAATTGCTGCGCCCCTGGGTGATGCAATCGCCATAGATCTGTTAGCCCGATCGTCTCTGTAAAACTCTCAAGGCGCGATATTCCCCCGCCCCTCGTCCGTGGAGGACATCGGTCATTGAGGTCGTTCATAACCGCATTAAAGTCACCACCCAGTATCACCTCCCCCTCCGGTAGAGCCAGCAGAAATTCACTGAGCGCCGGGAGCGCCACAGCATGCAGTGCAGGTGGAATATAAACAGACACAATGTTGAGGGGACGCCCCTCCCATTGGGTGTGGACTGCCGCAAACCGCCCCGACCCCTCAATGTGAACGCTGTGCACTATTAAATGGGACTGTCGGCGCACCAATATGCCCACCCCCGAGATCCGGAAGTAAATTCAGAGTGTGTCACCATCTTATACCCCCATCGATCCATCGCTTTACTAGCGGTGCCAATAAAGTGGGTCTCCTGGAGCAGGACCACCGTCGGGGTGCACCTCTTAATACTATACAGGACCAGGCCCCGTTTGATTTTGTCACTGAAGCCCCGCACATTCCACGTGAGCAGTGAGAGAGGCCGCACCGGGGTCAGACTGGTCTCAGACGGTGTTTCGCGCACCAAACCGGACATTACGGTGGTTGGGGCGAAAGGCAATGAACAGTGCGGATATACCGGTGTGGGACATGTGCAGTGTAATGAAGGCGTGCATTGTGTGACTCAAGTGTCATTGCCACCAAGAACCCAAACCTGTGAAAAAAAACAGTAAAACAATCCCCAACCCCCATCCCCCCTCCCTGCCTCCCTGCCATACGGACCTGGAACTGCCCGCCACCCCAACTCAGCAGAGTGCTCAAACCCCTTAACCCCGAACAGTACTTGCGTGTAAAGGAGCGGGAGGTCCGAGGAAGACCAAAACATCCCCTGTCCAAAGGTCCCATAGGTTATACAGTTAAGCAACGTGAAGTAGGCCACTCCGGTGTCAGTGGGTCTCCGAGTTCGCTACAGATCAGCATGCCGGGAAAGGCCTCTGCCAGGACCTTATCCGGCAGATCCCTCCTCCGCCTCACCCGTCCGTCGTTTTCGACCATCAGGATCCTCAGAGCCCCCAGACTGTCTCCTCCTCCGGTCCGAGCATCCGGCACCCTTGACCTGTTGCCATCCCTCAAGCCAGTCATGAGCCTCCTCCGGCGTGTCGAAGAATCTCGTAGTCCCATCCGCCACCACTCGTAGCCGCGCCGGGAAAAGCATAGCATAGGGGAGCTCACGGGCACGAAGCTTCTTTTTGACTTCCAGGAAGCTCCTCCGCTGCGCCGCCACCGCCGTCGTGTAATCCGGGAAGAAGGACACTGTGGAGTTCTGGAGACGGATGGGCGGCGCCACCTGCGCCGCCTGGAGAATGGTGTCCCTGTCGCGAAAGTTGAACATGCGAGCCAGGACCGGTCTCGGAGGCGCACCCACCTTCGGCCGGCCACCAGGTACTCTGTGGGCGCGTTCCAACGAAAAAAAGGCCGAGAGACCCTTGGGCTGCAGTTTGGACTTTATCAGATCCTCAACATATAGGTCCATGGCAGGATGCCCCTCACTTTCGGGAATCCCAGTTATGCGCACATTATTGCACCGGGAGCGCCCTTCTTGGTTGTCCAACCTGGCCGCCATGCGTTTGTTCTCCGCCTCCAGCTGCGACACCTTTTGCAGGAGATAGCTGGAAGCTTTCGTTAAGGTGGCCGTCACTTGCTCCACATCCATGACCCTGGCTGACATTTTGTGAAAGTCCGCATGGAGAAGGGACACGTCCGATGAAATCGATCCCACGGTGGATTGTACTTGCGTCAGGGCAGCCATGATGTCTTCCAGTGTCACTTTCGGCGTCTCTGTTTTCCGCTGCCACCTTTTCGGCGCGTCCGCCGCGGTCCGGCAGCGAGGAAGAGTCTTTGCTGTAGGCAAACTTGTCCAGCTTGCTCTGCTGGCTCGCCCGGGCTCCTTTCCCGCTCATGGCCGCGTAGGGTGATGCCGCCAGAAGTGTGCCCCGTCCACCGCCAGCCAGCCGTCGTAACGGGAAGCCCCGACCGGGCGCCAAGATTACCAGGCCAGCACAGGAGCCGTCCACCACCGCGGGGCACACTCTCAGGCGCAGCTCGGTTATCCAGGGGCAACTCCCAAAGCAGCTCAGGGCCCAGCACTGAGAAGACCCGCAGCCTGCAGCTCACCCCGCCAGGCTCAGCAGAAGGGGGCCACGCCGAGAAGCCCCACCATAGGCCGCAGGCAGCACCACCAGCCGCTCCCCAGGGTCAGCGGCAGCTCAGGCGCCCGGAACACCCCAGAGCACGTTTCAGGCTTGACCTGCCAGTCGGATCCTCCAGCATGGGACGGCTGAGGCCCTCAGGCCGGACCACAAACTTTCTGTGGGGCCGTCTGCCCCAACGCCGCCCAGACCTCGCCTTCCCCGGGTCCGCCGAGGTGCTGTGTAATGAGGGAATACCCGAGCGGGGCGCGAGCAGCACGCGTCAGCGCCAGGCCCGCCTCGAGTCGCCAACCTTCTCGGATCACCTTCCGACTCGGTCCGGATCTTCCGCACAGCACTCGGGACACTCCGCTAACTCGAGGTCCCGGTCTCCGGCACTGAGGTAGGCCGCAACCTTCCGGGCCGCGCCAAATGTGATCCGGGCCACGGGGGGACCCGGGAGTGGGAGCAGGCGGGGTCGCTTCGCTTCCGCTCCCCGTTTATTGACCTTGGGACTGGAAAGAGGCACGGATGGACAGGCGGATGCGTGGGGAGTCGGCCTCACCCTCGGAGCTCGGTTAAGCTGCGGCCATCATGCTTGGCAGCAAGCCACGCCCCCCATGCTTTCTGATTTTAAGTAAATCTGGCATTTGTACCTTCATGTCTGCAGCAGCTGCGATTGATAAGTTGGTAAGTTAAAGGATCAATTGAATATTAAACGTTATCACAAAAAAACTGGAGTTAGAATAGTACCCCACAACAAAACATACATGCCGACAGAAAATTTCAATCATGCTGGACAACTCAGACCTTACAAACAACCCAAGCCTTGCCATATTACACACCACTCTACAATACAACATTCAACTTAATATTTTCGATGTCCTCTTTACATAAGTTACTAGCTCAGGTAGAACACAGGATAGTAATTGCATTTATCCCCTAACTGGAACCTCAGTTAGAAAGTCATGCTGCATGCAAATCTCAACTGGAGGAACATTTCATGCCACACAAATTGCCACCCTTCTAATAATAATGCCACCCTTCTAATAATCAATCGTTGCATCCAGACGGCGCTAAATACCTTTTCAGGCAGAGCACAGAAAGGCAGCGAGCCCAAGGCTGCTCAGGTACATTAAAGTGTTTGATTTCTCCTCTCTCGGTCCAGTTGTCTCAAAAGTGACCCCTGATCCCTCCCTTTGGAAGAACCATATGCCCAGGAAAGGTGTGAAGAAATTTAACAAGTTTAAAGGAAAGGAGCAAGGTCACAAGGTAGAAATGTAGCTGAGTAAGTCTAATTGCTCTGGAACATGGTGGACTTGAGTGTGTTGCTTAAGACCATTCCTAACTATATAGCTTGTCTGGTTTCGCACTGTTTTCTTAAACACAATTCAACAATCACTATATGTTAGGAAAATGTGTTTTATCATATAAAAACTCCCAGTTTCATGCTTTGTGACCTCTGTAGTTTGGCGCTCTGATGTGATGTGAGCCTCCCTCATGGAGTCTCACCCTAGTACACTCTGAACTATGATCTACAATGCCAACCTTTTAACATGAGGCCAACTGTCTGTGGACAGCTAGGGAAAAGGGCTCTAGTTATATTGCAGATGACATGTATGAAGAGTGTGATAGTGTGTATGCATTTTGCACATTATGCGGGTGGATTAGGATGAATGTGGCATTTGTCTATTGAGCCTTACTGCATCGAGACAGGAATCCATTTTCCATCCTCCACAGTGCTTAATTCGAGCCAGTTGTTTCCGGTGCTCTGCATCGCTACTTGTCAACAGCAGCCCTTCTGGCAGTCTGCCTCATGGTGGCGCTGTTTGTCTACTTTTGAAATGAGCACAACAGTTGTTTATTAATTTAATATACATTAAAAAGGACCAATACCTGCCACACAAGCTATTTATGTAGCTTCAGGGGCCTAGAATAGTCTACATTATCACACTTGTAGGAGTGTGGTAGTTAGTAGTTATGTTGGTAGTGTCATTGGCAGTGCTGTCGGGGCTATGGGTGGTGCAAGCTGCAGTGGTCTCCTGATGAGGGCCCGGTAGTTATGTTTCTTTATTTTAAAAAATGCACTGAGCCCCTGTGTTTGGTTGCTACACAAGATGGAGGATGGAGGGAGTCTATCAAACAAGAATGTAGTTGCAGAACATGCCTAAGGGCCTTTGCAGTGAGCCAGGCTGTTTTGAGAGGAAACAGTGAGACCAATACCACTTTTATGTGCAGGGACAGTTTCTGCACTTTCCCTGCTTCCTTAATCTTCTGACAGGCTACTGCAGGTAGTTTTGTGTTGAGGGTAAGCAGTGTGGACGTACAATTTCATACACCTTTCTGTCTGTATTAGCAATTGCAAATTTGTTTCTGTACCTGTATAAAGCTCACTAGATCCTTAGATTATTGCACATTTACCCACATTTTAAATGCACTGCCATTTTGTTTATCCTGTGTGTACAATGAACATTTTGCCTAACTGTTCAAGCAAGCATAGTCTCATTTTGAAGTTGGCACAACAAAGCAAGAACTGCAGATTCAGTAAGGTCAGCCTTTTTACTCTAGCTTACTGTATTGCCTGCAGGGTCTTCTTGCATTATTCACACAAGAAGAGCCCAGCTCCTGCTCATTAGGGGCTGTCTGTAGTTTCAATTGCACCACGCGTTCTGTGCTCCATTCAGTTGCACTGATAACAAGTATTGGCATAGCCAATAGGTCTCGTTTATGGGACCTTCTAAGTATTTAGGTATGCAGCACAATATTCTTGGTGCAACAACAACTGTTGCATGGCTAAACACTTAAAAGGTCCCAAAGGCGAGACCTATTGGCTATGCCAATGCTTGTTGCACTAAGTCACTTGGAGTGTCAAACAGCGTCTCGCTGGAAAGCCGCCGATACCTGCTGGTTAGGGCCCAGTGCTTCAAATGGCCCGGTACAAAGTACCGGCACTCCAGTATTTCCATTTAAAGCACCCGGTAGGTGAAAACCCAACAAGAGAAAGGAGGGCGCGAAAATGGAAGAGATCCGGCTGGAATGGGAAGGGGTGAAATTGTTCAGAGTCAGACAGGGAGAGGGAGGGCAGAGTGAGATCTGTGCACCGAACATATGGCAGAAACGGGAGAGTGATTGAAGCAGAGAACATACAGTACGGGGTGGGGGGTGGCACTGGTAGTAATTGAGAGAAAGAAAAGGGAGACGGGCTGAGGCCTACAAGAGAGAGGGTGGAGCGAGGTTGGGGAGGTGAAGGCAGTGGGGCTGAAAGTGAGCGCGAGAATTCTAGGAACAGAATGGAGAGGGAGAGGTATATATGAAGAAGAAAAAAACACAGCGAAAATGAGAGAAGCAAGATCAGGAAGAGAGAAGAGGGGCGGGGAGATCAGGGTTAAGGGGGAAAGGTGTTTTGAAAGAGTGGGGGTTACGGTGGTACAAGGGAAACGGAATCGAAAAGAGAGAAGGAGAAACGGAAGAGGAATGAAGTGGTGCGCACGCAGATCCCACGTTCAGTGCAAGTAGTTCATTGAGTCATTACTTTATCATTTGCATTCTAGTACTTGTAGCCATAAATAAAAATTCAATTAGATACAAAATTGCATGTTCCCGAATCAAGCAAACAGAATTACTGATTCCAATTAAGTGTAGCGCTTGACTCATGAAAGCATCACCCCATTGGCACACCCGAAACACATGCACACAAAAAACGTGGCACCTATAAAAGAGCGAAAGCAGTGAATTTTGCCCTTATCAGTCCTGCAGCAAATTCTATCTGAGGTGGCATAGCTCACATATCGCATAAATGCCTCACCAGAGTAAGAGTTTAGAGAGACCGTCCAACGAACACTCAGACCCGTGAGCACTACCAGCACCAACCAGCTCCAGTTGTCCATTCTGCTTACAGCTATTCTGCTTACAGCTAAAGTCGCTGGCCGCTTATTAGAAAGACTATCAGTAAATCTAAATTTAAATCTGTCGTCTGTTATCTCTCTTTTGACAAACATGTGTTTATAATGTGAGTAATTCCGGGTCACGTGGCATTGGCTGAATACAATTTTGGTAGTCGAGTGGGAGGGAATACTGGTAATGTGTAAAGCGGCCTAGGATTGGAGTACTGTCAGCACCTCAACCAATCCTAGTGCGTGTTGGCCATGGAGCTCGCACGTGCCACTCAGCATAAACACTGCCCACCTACGTGTCCTACGATAGTGGCTGGGTGCAACGAGGTTCGGATTCGGAATCGTTTGCACTTTACTGGTGGATGACGTATGGTGAAGCACTCGCTGACAAAGCAGTAATATATGTTATATATAGCATAAGTAGGCTGTGCTATTTCATTCTCGATGGGTAATGCTAAGTGGGTACGGCAACATTAGCAGTGTGGCAATGTGCAGAGGAGGCTTTTTTCGGGGCAGTTAGAGTTCTGTGGCGGCCCTCAACGTTTAGGGAGCTCAGTAGTAAGCCTGGGAGTTGTGTGTGTGTGTGTGCATGCTAAAAGAACATTTTAAAAAAGCACGCGAATGGTGCGCGCGCCAGGCGGCAAAAGTGAAAGCAGCTGCAGCGTCACATCTGGCGTGTGGTGTGCGATGTGCGTGCACCATGACAAGAGAAAAGCCAGATGGCGGCTGCGCTCGTAACCGCGTGCGTAACCGCAAGCTCTACGCCACAAGCAAAAGCGTGTGGTAGCATTTTCTGAAACCAACTTACTATAAGTCTCGCCAGAGCAGCGCATGCACTGGCTCAGGCAAGACAATAAAAAGTGTATAAATGAAGTGCCGAGATGTATGGAATTTAGTATTACATGCTCCAACTGACCAGGTGGTGAAGCTTGGTCCGTTGATGCGGCAGTCCAACAGAATGTTTAATGCTTGTTGGCTATTTAAGCATTAAACACATTAGCAGTTTCTGTGAGCTACCTTTCCGAAGTGCCACTTTTCTTTTCGAGAACTTTTACTGGACAACGTCTCCGTTCAGTGAAGAGAAGGCAACGCTGGACCATCTTCCACACAGCAATCCCAGGTGCCAGAGGTAAGGGAGAGATTTTTCCAGGGGGACAGGGTTGGGGCACAGACCAACGCTGGGCACAGTGATTCGGCCAGACAGTGTAAGCATGTTGATCGAAATTCAGGTGAAATCTAACCGTAGTTTATCATTTATCTCTTGCTTTTTTTGCAAGCATTGTTTGTACTGTCTGTAATGTATTCCTGTATGTCAGAATCTGAAACTAACAAAATATATAGTGGCCCCTTAGAAAATTAAAGAGTGACACCACCTCAGTAATAGCCATTGCCATGAGTAAATTTTTACAGGCAGTATGGCACAAACGCGGTAGACTACTGGTTGTGCCTACAAACTATTAGGCTAAGCATTTTTAATGATTGTTTTATTCTAATAGAATTGATTTTACATATATAGCTGGCAGAGAATTTTTATGTGTTTTTCTGTATTTATTGCTCAATTTGCACATAGTTTTGCTTGACTTCTGCTCTCATTTTGCACACAAGTAATCGCTAAAGAAAATGAATAGTGTTTCTTAATGAATTGCGTTGTGACATGTCTTTAAATGGTTTTATGATGTATTTCTTGAAATGTTTTGCACATGTGCACTTTGGTGGTACTTGGTTACCGAATAAAGGATATTACTACTACTGTCTGTTATGTGTTAAAGTGCACAGAGGATGTTTCCTGGATAGGACACGATGGGGCAGTAAACTGCTTGAGCACATACCAAGCATTGAAAATGCAATAGGTCTCGCCTTTGATTAAGTTAAAGCCATTTGCTTTGCTATACAATACCATTAGCAAAGCAAATGGCTTTAACTTAATCAAAGGCGAGACCTATTGCATTTTCAATCCTTGATTAAAGGAAGCCTCGAAACAGGCCTCTATCGGGCTCTGTTTTGTGCCCTGGCACAGGTGGTCCGGTTTTTTCCGGACTGTAGTGACAGCAGGCACATCGATGTGCACTGCTCACACTGCTCACTTCTCAGTGGAGAAGTTACGTCATGACGTCATGCCAGGTGAGCGTGGTAGGGGAAGGGAAATACTTCAAAGAGTCTTTTTTTCTCTGGATTTCTCTTCTCTTTTTGAAACTCAGGAGCTGGACTCGTCATGGGCCGCGGTTGCGCTGTGCCCATGACGAGTCCAGCTCGTCATAAACCCCGCCCGCTAATGTAACGGCCGGCACAGGGCGGGGAAAGGGCGTGGCACTGAAGGGGTTAAGTGGAAGCTTTATTTACAAGGCATAGTTGCTGCTTATTTATCTTCTGCAACTAACAACCATTGACAAAGCCAATATTCCTGACTTGTTGTAGGTATGATGTTACTTGTTGTATCATATGTCTGGATGCAATGACAGAAACAGCAAAATACAAGTCGGGCGGCACACTATGCTAAGCACAGATTTTTAGCTTATGTGTTTTTAAGCCACACCCCTTTGAGAGACCCCCTAGTTTTTTCATCCCACTTAAAGCCCTGCTCTTATCCCATGGAGGGTTTCTGAAGACCTTGTACTCGCAGTTCCGTATTATCCTACAATGAATGCAGGTCTGTAAGTCCCAAGAAGGAAAGGGCAGACAGTAGCGGATGCGTTCGCTAGGTTTGGGTTCAGGGTTTCAGAGCCCTGTGTTAATATTATTTCACATCCCCAAAAAAGCACTTAGCAACTCCGCCAAACGGTGGCATGTCATATGAGCTGCAATCAGTCACTCCTGGGTATTAGTTGACAGAATGTTGCATTCTGGGACTTGTAGTTTTGTTGTCAACATATTTGCGGGACCAAATCTCAGATATAAGAGCAGTCCTCTGAAAATGATGTTCCAGCGGAGAGTGTCAAGCATGACATGCGGGTCAGTCAGCAGTCACTGCAAAGGGTCTCGTTGAGAACGTCATGGTTTCTCGAGAGCAAGTCTACACCTCCGGTGATCAGATTACCGCACCCTTCCAGGCACTCTAAGGATAGTTGTACCGGGCGCCATCCCAAGGGCACGAAAGCAGAAAGGTGAGCCGGGCCCTCCGCACATCCCTCTCGAGGTTTCAGAGGAGCGCAGGGTGTGGCGGAACGGATCGCGTTCCTACACCTGGCAGCGTATCAATTACCTCACGCGCAGGACCTCGAAAGAGGCGCTTTATTACCATGCGCGAGGCCGCACCCGATGTAATTAAAGACCAATGCCGGCAAAGGTGCTCAGCCAGTTGGGGCACCTGCGCTCAGCCCGCACTTTCCTGACAAGTCACTAGTTACAGTCCTGACGAGGTGACCCAGGTGTGACGAGCCGCCACGAGTCACGTGTGATACGATCACTAAATCCTGGCACGTGCACTCAGGGACAAGCAGTTTAATTTGCATTCTCTAGGATTACAATTGATGTGGGCTCAGAAACCACGCAACGGGCCTGCTGCTGGATCAAGAGTCTGCGCGTTGCACGTGACATGGTATCACATATGTGTCCTTGTGTAGCGCAACTGGTGTTCATGTAAAGTGTTCTGATACCCGATACCTTTGGGTGAAGTTTGCGCTATAAAAACAAGGCAGCGTGACAAAGCTTCTGATAAGAAGCTTAGTTGCCATGACAATGGAAAGCTTGGCACAAGATGGCGTTGGACTGTCCACTGTCCGTATGTACGTGCGCATGTTCTTAGGTTTGGATGAATGGCGAGAGGAGCCATCTTTCTCCATCCCTATGCGTGCATGTTAAGCTTTCAGAGAATCGCTCGCATGGCGAAGGCAGCGCATGCGCTGCTATCGCCAAGCGAGACCTAAAAATGGGAGGAGCGCTACAACAAAGATAGTGTGCGTGCTATCCATGGCATTGGATGGGTTGAGCTGGCCCTACTAATACTGCTGGAATGTGGAGGACAGTCAAGAGAGCCAGGATCCAGACCCTTAAAGGATGCATGTGTGTGAGAGAGAAGTCCTCTGCACCAGCTGCACTGACCCGTTTGCTAGCCTCTGTGGGCACAAAACTGAGGAAAGAACAAATGCAAGGTGGTCTTTGGGTGTGTGTACCTTTCCATTCTCTCTTCACAAGTACAATTGGGAAAATAACTGATGGGCCGCTTAGCCTAATTTCTGTTTCCTTCCCACCCTCTCCATGGGATGTACTGCAGGAACGACACCGGCAGCCCCTTCATGTTTACCATGTATGAGCAGTGATTGGGGGGGGGGGGGGGCAGAAATATCTGAGCACAGCAAACACCATGCTATGTATCACAAGTACAGTAAAGCCACGAACCAATTTCTGAAACGGCGGGTAGGACCCACTAACAAGAATTGGAAGAAATCCATTTCTGACAAGGTGATTTTACCCTAGATTATTTAGGGAATTTATAAAAGAAGCTGAAGACCAGAAAAAAAGATTCCCACGCATTCTTACACTGGCATTAGGAAGCCAACAAGCGCAAATCTGAATCCTAGGCCAATAGTGTGGAACAGACTCAGGGAAAACTGGAATACCAAGTAAGCCACATTAGGCACAGTGCACTGGCGTAACAGAATTTGAGCCCCGCCCCCCCCCCCGCAAAGTACATGGAGGGGCCCCCCACCGTACTCACTCAGGAGCTCTCCGGCCAGGGTCCTCTGCTGAAGGGGCCCTTGCACTGCGGGGCTCCGGGGGCCTTTGTTACGCACCTGGCACCTAGTGTCAAAGCAGGTGCTCCTACTGACCCGCTCCTCTCTATTTACTCACCAAGATCATTGAATCACAGAAATAAAAATGAGTACGAGGACCCAAGGGAGAAGGATTTGCTGGTAGTTTTCCCATGCCGGCCAATGGAGGAGGAGGTACACCTGGACCTGGAGCATGACCAGTGGGACTTCCGGCCGATGGAACATAAGGAGGTAACGGCAAGTGAGCACCAACATACGAGCATCTGCTAGTAGATTTCTGGACAGAACAGCTTGAATATCGAGATGGGATGCAGACTTCGCTACTGTGAGGAGCTCTAGACCGAGATTGCGTTCAGTGCCAGATGGGCAAAGAGATTCCTGCAAATGCTTCCTCACTATTACTGGACACAGTTTACTGGGGACTGCAGACCGACTAGCTTGCAACCGATTTCAAAAGGAAAGAACAGAGGCCTCCCTCTCTCTAGCAATGCAGAAGATGAAGACCCCTCCTTACCAGTTCCCAAAACCCTCCTTCCGTTAAGGAATTACCCCGCTTGCGGGTAAAGTTACTGTCCATGATCCCTTGACTCCTTCTGACGTAATGAGCATAAAGAAGCAGTTCCCCAACATTAGAGAACACTACCCAGTTCCACAAAGAATTGATAAGTGTATTGACCGAACTGGGCTGCTGTGTATCATTTGCCACTCCTGGTCGTCCTGAGTGTAGTGAGAGACTGGTTGGTTGACAGGTCGCGCTATCCAAAACAGGATCCCAGGAATGCTGGCTACCCTGAATACACAAAGGATGCTTAACGAATGCAGTTGTGGGTATATATCCGATTAAAACAGATTGTACTAAAATCTCAAATTGTAAAGCGAAAAAGCTGACTCACCAGAATATTAATTAGATAGACTCAAGGATGCGTTTGAGAGATGTTTGCCCATTGCTCACCCAACAGTGATGGCTCGGGAAGCTGTAGGTGCAGCCCTTGTGCATGAATGTAGGAAGTCAATGAATTACTATTTGCATTAGATGGAAAATGAAAATGTTAGCTGAGCTATTGACAGCTATTTCCCTCTCAGTCACCCCACAGGAAAGAAAGAAAGCGAATGTTGAATCTAAATTGATGTCTTTAAAATTGCAAAACATGCAACACATTGTTAACAGATAGGGGTAGGGAGCTCCCATAAGAGGGTAATAAAATGGTGAGGGAGCAGAGTGGAAGGAGAGTGGGGAGGGGGAACAGGGAGGCACAGGAGACACCCCAGGTGTGGAAGTGTCATGTTTTGAATATTGGCTGTTTGGGCACTGGAAAAGAGTTTGTTCAAATGCTGCTTCAAATTTGTCTTGTCTTGCTGACCACCCAAATTTAATCAAGTTACACAGAACCCTAATCCGTAATAGCAGTTCAGCCCGAGAGATGCTGACTATGCCCTCGAAACTCTGATGTTTGTAGACTAGAAATGTCCATATGTTGATTGTATGATAAATGTTAAACCCGCTACTTGCCTAATTCACATTGATGCAAGTCACTCTGTCTTGAAGACTTTGGATTGCACTTTATTTTGTACATCCAAAGGAGTCTACCTCAATATACCTCGGAAAAGGGAGAATGAGGTCCTTGCATTGCTATGCGAAGCAAGTCAGTCTGTTACCGATAATCCTAACATGTCTGAAGAACTACCTGTATTACTTTCTCAGGTTCCTTCCGCCCTATTGTCCACGGGCTCCAACAATGCAATACATCTCCTCCATGGACCTAGTAACAATAAGATCAGCCTAACAAAGCATCTGCTACGTATGCCACAGTATCCGCTAAAGTCAGAAGTTGAGCTAGGGATGTGACAGTCATTGCAGAACTGCTAAAGCAAGGGTTTTGGTTCAATTGTTAGCAGATGTAATTAGCCCATTCTTCCTATAAATAAGGCAGGGAGACAAATGTGTACAGACTTGTACAGGATCTGCATGCTATTAATGATGTGGTTATCCCTGGTTTCCCTGTGGTCCTTGATATCATCATCAACGTTTGCTGTATCCCCGCAAATGCTCAATGCTTTACGGTGCTGCATCTGTGCTCCGCCTTCTTTTCCATGCCCATCCACAAAGATTCAGTGCCTCTCCACATTCTCATTTGGCAGATCTCAACTTCTATGGCACAGGCTCCATCAGGGCTTTACAGAGTCTCTGTCGATCTTTTCCCAAGCTTTAAAGAAATATTACGATACTTTGGTGTTGCTCCAGCACTCTACTATAGTACGGTACAGTGATGATTGTTGTTGGACCCTGTTACTCTAGACAACTGCAAAAGCTGACTCAGTCTACTTGCTCAGTAAATTGGCTTGGAAAGGGCATAAGGCTTCAAAGTAGACACTACAATTTTGCCTTCCATTGGTGCTTTAGCTGGGGAGTGAGATCTTCGCCAGAAATTGCCATTTATCATCAGAACAGATTGAAGCCATCCGTAAATTGCTGCAGTGATCATCTCCCAGATGCATCTTTCTTGAGTATGGCTGGGTACTGCAAACAATAGATCTTTGTGTAAACCACCACTAAGGCAATGCTCCTACAGAATTATGTGAAAAATAAACCCTCAAGTGTTTATAGTGAACTTGAGAAGCCAAACATGATTTTGTACAAATAAAACAAGCTCTTGCCGTAGCATCCCCTGATGATGCAAAACTGTTTACTTTGTATTGCCATAAACCTGATGGATTTGCCCTATTAGTACAAGGTCATGAAGGCCATAAAAAGCCCATAACATACTATTCCTCCACTTTAGACCACATAACATCAGGGTTGCCTCCATGCCTTTTCTCTGTAGAAGCTGCTGCCCATCTTGTTGAAGCATCTGAAAATATTGTTTTGAGTTCCATCTTGATTGTGTGGGTTCCCCACTTAGTTGTTGCTCTACTACTCACCACCAAGTCCCAGCCCCTTTCCACTGCCAAGTTGTCCCCCCAAAAAATTCTGTTGTTGTCTGCTTTGCAAATAGCCTTAGTCCGATGCCCCATCCTAAACCTGGTGTCTCTGATGCTCACCAGGGAGGAGGGAGAACCTCATGATTGTCTTATGGTAACCGAGCATATAATGAAACCCTATATTGATCATACAGATGCACCAATACCAAATTGTGAACTGATGTATTTTGTGGATGGATTATGCCTTAGAATTGACAAAGGAGAACTGGTTGCAGGTTACGCTGTATGTACTGTACATCAAGTTTTAAAAAGCCACCACTTGCCTTATTTGAGCTCCGTCGACCTTGTTGCCTTCACTTGAACTTACATCCTGGTGGAGAAAAAGATTGTAACTGTATTTACAGATTTGAAGAATTTATTTTGAATCATGAGTGACTTTGAGCTTCTCTGGATGCAGAGGGGTTTCTTGACTTCTAAAGGCACACCCTCAAAGAACGACTTATTTGTACAGACTCCAAAGAATGCTTTAATATTGCCCCCAAAGCCAGCTGTTGTAAAATGCGCATCTGACCAGCACCCTCATGATGAAGTGTCTTTTGAAAATGCCCTTGAAGATTCTGCGGCTTGCAAAAGCTGCCTTGTCTCACAATGATGCTACTATGTATGTTGTACAGATAGATTTGTTACCCCTACCCTTACTAAAGGATGTGTCTCTTTTACAGGAAAAAAGCTCCTTCAAGCGAGAAACAGTATTGGACCAACAGAAGTGCACAAGGCATCCTGAAGGATTAATGTGAGACAGCTCAGGGCATGTGGTCACAACAAATTTCTACTCCCGAACCTTGCCCTGTGCAATCTTACAGCTGTCCATGTTAGTAGGGATGGCATGATTCATTCCACTGCAACCGATTGGTATGCACCCTTCTTTCCAGCCACAACTATTGTTATTCCTGAGTCATTTGCCAGTCCCAAAATATTGTGAAAGAGATTAATATCACCCTCGCGGCTCACCCTCCTTCTTGTGGCCTCTTAGTCAGTCGATAAATAGATTTCATTTAGATAGAAAAATGTACCACTGATTCCTATGTTCTCATAATTGTTTGTACGTTTTCGAAGTGGGTAGAAGCATATAGCTGTACAAGACAGATGACATCACTGTATCTAAGCGCTTACTTATGGACTTTATCCTTTGTGTCGGAATATCGAGTCCCCTCTCAAGTGATCAAGGAACAGACTTAGGGCCCTATTATCAAGAATGGGCGATAACATTATCGCCGCTTCAGCGACAGGAAACTGCAGCTAAAGGGGCAATAGGGGCTTGATGATATGCCCTAGAGAATTCCAATAGAAGCCCAGGTTCCGGTGAGAAGGACATCAAACCTGGGCTTCTATTGGAATTCTCGAGGGCATATTATCAAGCCCCTTATCGTCGCTTTAGCTGCATATTCCTGCCGCTAAAGCAGCGATAATGTTACGCCCGTTCTTGATATTATGGCACCAAGTTTCAACAGTAGTGCAGGAGATTTGCCAGGTGTTAAGGGACCAATCAATACTACCCTTGTGCTTATCACCCAGAGTCAGCAGGAAAAGTCGAGAGGAATAGTGACACACTTAAGAATAAGATACTAAAGATCCATTCCGAAACCCATTTGAAGTGGCTCAGAGCTTGCCTTTAGCTCTGTGGTCCATCAGGGCCATACCAACCTAATGAACCAGACGGAGCCCAAAGAGTTATGGGATGTCCTACAATGTTGCCTTCAAACCCACAACATATTTGCTATTTTCTACTGTTTCAATTCTGAGGTTAAACTTGCCTCTCCTACTAAGTGTCTATTTGAAGACTACCACAACTTCCAACCTGGTGAATGGGTGTTTATCCGTGTCCATCAGAGGACGTCTGCTGTGCTGCTTCGCTGGTGGATCCTGTGTCTTGTGCTTCTATTCACTTACACAGCCATGAGGTGTCATTGACTGTCAATGTCCGATCAATCCTCCCAGTGCTAGCATGCTGCACCACTTTAATGCCCATGACCATCACTGGAAGTGCACCACCAATGCCCATCTCCAGACCTCCACCAAACCATAGTCTAGGACTCCTTTAAGACCTGCTCCTGCTGCTCCCTCGCCTCCTGCAAGTGGGCCAGACCTTCAAGGTTAACTAGCTCTATCTGCTCTTGTGCAACCGCTCCGTGATTCCCCATCACAACTCATCGTTACCCCCAGCGTCCGAGGTGAACAATCTTCTCCTGGATACAGGATACCTTTGTGGTCTGTCCTGCTGTCTTTGCTGCACCATCAGTTTCTCACTGATGGTGTGATATCTAATTGTGATGAAATGGGAAGTTGCTCGAAAGCATAACTGTATTGCACCCACACTTGAACAGAACCTTCTCACTGTGTATGAGACTAATACTAGCTTGCTGTTACTTGAGAAATATTGCCAAACAAACAATCTTTCCTTATGTTGGCTCTACACTCATTTGCCCACTAATGTCTTGAGAGGGCCTGCTTCTAACCAGAGTAACCCTCAGCAAAAATGAAACTTGCCCTGATCAGTTTTACCATGGGCATTGACTTCTGGAATGTGTCGGTAACTTCCACGAGCCTTAGCAAATCTTGAAGTGTATAACAATTCAACTAATTAATATTTGCCTGATGTCACTCATCTTTCTTATTCTGAAAGGGGGCAGGTTTGTGAAAACTGAGAAATAGCTAAGTGGAGTATCTTGATGAGCCATAGTGAATGTGACACTGATTTAGAGACTAGCCATCACAGAGCAGCTCCCTATGAACACCATTGTCCCACAGCATGTTGTTTCACAAATGCTAACACAAGGAGATGATGGATGGAGCACTGAAACTTTTCAGACACTCACCTCCACTCACAGATCTGGGTTGACTCCATCATCATTCTTTAGCTCACTTTGCCATCCCAGTTCAGACTAAGCCATATGCAAATCAGTCTTGACCCTGTTCCACATGGGAAAAGTCCAGCCCGAACTGCCAAGCCAGGTCTTCCCTACACCGGAAACAAACATCCTGGGACCCGTTTCGGGGTAAAACCCACCATCAGCCAGGCTAGCTTGAATTTAGTGGCAAAGTGAGTAAGGGACCCACGTCTGGGCATCCCCTGCCAACTTGGGGCAAACAAAGCAAGCACAAGTGTCACAAATGTTGACATCGAAAAGAGTAAGCACATTTCATCTCTGGCATGAAAGCTTATACTTAGCTATCCCAAGAGTGGGCTGGGGTCTGTTGTGCCAGTTATGTGGTCCTTGCCATCTGACACTCAGACATTTATCCCTGTCAATAGCTGTGGGTGTGCCACGACTAAGGGTGGTTGGTGAACCCCCCCCTCG
The DNA here is from genome assembly GCF_964204655.1 of Triturus cristatus. NCBI lineage: Eukaryota > Metazoa > Chordata > Amphibia > Caudata > Salamandridae > Triturus > Triturus cristatus. Next base: position 22,387,509 of record NC_140586.1, read on the forward strand.
CCAGCAAAGTTTGCAGAGTTTTGCCCACTGCACGCTCCACTGGGAGCACGGAGTTTGGCAAAAAACTCTCATTCTGCCGTGTGGCAGAGTTTGCCGCTGCCACCCACCCTTACTCCTAGCACCTCAGTCACTTCCTGCTTGCTGTGCCAGAGGAGGTCAGTGATGTTACAATAACAAAAGGGCCACATGCTTCCACTATCTTGGTTGGGGTGGGCCAGTTCAGCTCATCGGGCCCCGAGCGGATCCTGCTGATTGGCCAGGTCTGACACTGCTGTGCAAAGATTAACGGATGTGGCCGGTGTCGGTTCAAGCAAATAAGAAATGGCTGTGAATTCCGAAGCCGAGGGGGTGATCACAGAGCCATTGTCATAGCACGATGAAGGTGACGCCAGGCTGCTAACAGTCTGTTACTGGCGGCCTGAGGACGGTATGCAGCCCTCATTGGTGTGCTCGGTTCTGGCGTCGCCGCATCCCTTGAAGGACGTGACAATGCGAGGTGCCAAAGCCCATAGATGGCTGCTGCCTTCGCAACTGGACAGCCGAGATGAGGCAAGTGCCGCTGAGCCTACCCTGGGCCTCGTGGATGTGCTGCCGCCAATCAATGTGTTCAACATTCGACTCTCTGTGACCCGAGGATCTCACAATGCTGCGACCAGATCCTGCAAAATTGCAAGTGGGTGGCCTCTGTGGCTCACATAATGCCAATTCCTGTTTTATTTTGCATTACTATGGATTTGAACCAGTCGTGTGGAAGACACCGAAATACTGGTTCCAGGGTGTCGAAGTTAAGGCGAAGCGGAACTCCACTGAATTTCTCCAACTCCGCGGAATTCTGCTTAGTGCAATTCCACAAACTCTGCCCACCCCTAGCCACGATGTCTCCGAAGAAAACACGTTCTTCTCCATTTTGTGTCCAAGCTATGGTGCACTACAACAAACAAATGATGGACGGAATGCTGACAATGCATACATTCTCCCCCAGTCAAGAGATCTGGGTTAAATCCATCGTTCTTTTGCCCACTACACCACCCCAGTTTAGACATGGCCATATGCAAATCAGTCTTGACCCTGTGCCTCATGGGAACAGTCCAGCCCGAACTGCCAAGCCATGTCTTCCCTGGACCGGAATCAAGCATCCTAGGACCGGTTTCTGGCTATCAGCCGTCATCAGCCAGGATAGCTTGACTCCAGTGGCGTAGTGAGCACGGGTCCCACGTCTGGTGCACGGCAGGCCATCAAATAAACATGATACAATGCTCAAATATCATAAGAAGTAGCCAATGCCAAAACTAATTTCTTTAGGCCAGACAATTTTTCAGCTGGACGACCAGAAAACAATGCTTCTATAGAATAGAATGGCCCTCGACTATGTCCTCCCAGCCAAAGGGGCTTGGTAGGGTCAGAATGTTGCACACATCTTCCCAACACTTCCCTCAATATCCATGAACACATAGACCATATTGAGATTATTGTACAAAAATTACATGAGATTCAGAGTGGCTTTCACTTGTAGAGGAGTGGTGTCTGGTCTATAACTGGAATAGTTGGGACATGAAGAATTAAGCTTTTTGAAATAGTTATATCAGTGATAGTTGTCATATTAACATGTATTTTGATTTAACTGGGCTTGAACATCAACTAACAGGTTTGCATTAATAATGACATTGGCAATGCTTATCTGCCTAACATTATCGAGGATGAGGATGATAAATGTAACAGTGAAGAATTTAAAACGGAAGTGTTTGCTATCAAATTACTATACATAGTGAAAAAGTGGGACGCGTAGAGGTAACATTTCATATACTTTTCTGTTTGTATTAACAATTGCAAATGTGTTTATACCTGCTTAAAGCCTACTAAAGGCTTAGCATTATTGTACAGTTACACACATTCTAAATACACTGCCATTTTTCTACCCTGAACTGTGCAATGCCATTTAGCCTAACTGTTCTAGCAAGCATAGTCTCATTCTGAATTTGGCACAACAAAGCAAGAAATACAAACTCAGTGAAGGCAGCCTTTTTACTCTAGTTTTCTGTATTGCCTTCAAGGTCTTCTTGTATTCTTCCCTTGAGAAGAGATCGGTGAGAAGAGCCCAGCACCTGCTCATTAGTGTTTATTTGTGGGTTCAATTGCACTATGCCTTCCATTTATTACATTGATAAAAGGGTATAAATGTAGCACCAAAACGTATGGAATTTAGCATTACATACCCCAACTGACAAAGGGGTGAAGCTCTCATCTACTAACATGGCAATCTGCTCTTAGAATTTTTGATGCTTGCTGTCTATTTTTGCATTAAAGATGTGTTACACTTCTGTGAGATTTCCTGAGTGTCTTATTCCGTTTACAGTAGGTAATAAATGTATTGCATAGATTTGAAAAATCTATCACAATCAATAGAACATGAAATACAGTTGATGCATTAAATAAGTTAAACTCACTCTATAAAAGTCAAGACAAACAAATAGATTTACCTTACACAAAATATCATATATGTAACTTATTCAAGCCAATTTCTTCAAGACAGACTAAACCTTATATCTATATAAAATTCACCATACGACAGGGATGGCCCCTATCACCACTGCTTTTTAGGTCTCTCCTGGACCAGCGCATGCGGGTCTGGCGAGACTTTTAGTGAGGGCTCAAAAAATGCTACCATGGCCAGCCTAGAGCTACAGTGCATGTGCGCGGGCGCGTGCTTAGGAGCAGAGGCACCATATGGCAAACCTCATCATGCTCATTAAGCGCCCGCAATCACTTTCACTTTTGCCCGCGATCACTTTCGCAGCGCCCCTTTGATGTTCTCGTTCAAAGAACATCAAACATCAAAGAACATGTTGTTGTGTTAATGCTTTGCTGCGCCCGTTTGACTTACAATGTGCTTTCTCTTTCCACAAACTCAATGTTTGTGTTCCTTTATTTTGATATGCTTTTAGTATTACTGTCACACACACAACCACAACCACACACACAACCACACACGCAACCACAACCACACACTCAACCACACACATACACACAACCACACCCACACAACCACACCCACACAACCACACCCACAACCACACACACACAACCACACACACACAACCACACACACAACCACAACCACACACACAACCACACACACAACCACACACACACACAGAACCACACACACAACCACACACACAACCACACACACAACCACACACACACACAACCACAACCACACACACAACCACACTCAACCACACACACAACCCCACACACACACACAACCACACACACAACCACACAAACAACCACACACACACACAACCACACACACAACCACACACACACAATTACACACAACCACACACACAACCACAACCACACACACAACCACACACAACCAAACACACAACCACAACTACACACAACCACAACCACACACACAACCACACACACACAACCACACACAACCACACACACACAACCACACACAACCACACATACACACAACCACACCCACACACAACCACACCCACAACCACACACACAACCACACACACACACAACCACACACACAACCCCCCACACACACAACCACACACACAACCACACACACAACCACAACCACACACACACAACCCCAACCACACACACAACCACACACACACAATTACACAACCACAACCACACACACAACCACAACCACACACACAACCACACACAACCAAACACACAACCACAACTACACACAACCACACACACAACCACACACACACAACCACACTTACACAACCACACACAACCACAACCACACATACACAAAACCACACCCACACACAACCACACCCACAACCACACATACAACCACACACACACACAACCACACACCCACAACCACACACAACCCCACACACACACAACCACACACACAACCACACAAACAACCACACACACACACAACCACAACCACACACACAACCACACACACACAATTACACACAACCACACACACAACCACAACCACACACACAACCAAACACACAACCACAACTACACACAACCACAACCACACACACAACCACACACACACAACCACACACAACCACACACACACAACCACACACAACCACAACCACACATACACACAACCACACCCACACACAACCACACCCACAACCACACACACACAACCACACACACACACAACCACACACACAACCCCACACACACACAACCACACACAACCACACACACAACCACAACCACACACACACAACCACACACACAACCACACACACACAATTACACAACCACAACCACACACACAACCACAACCACACACACAACCACACACAACCAAACACACAACCACAACTACACACAACCACACACACAACCACACACACACAACCACACACACACAACCACAACCACACATACACACAACCACACCCACACACAACCACACCCACAACCACACATACAACCACACACACACACAACCACACACCCACAACCACACACAACCACACACACAACCACACACACAACCACAACCACACACACACACGACCACACACACAAGCACACACACAAGCACACACACAACCACAACCACACACACAGCCACACACACAACCACACACACAACCACACACACAACCACACACACACAACCACACACAACCACACACACAACCACACACAACCACACACAACCACACACACAACCACCTACAACCACATACACAACCACAACCACACACACAACCCCACACACACAACCACACACAACTACACACAACCACACACACAACCACACACACAACCACACCCACACACACAACCACACACAACCACACACAACCACACACACACAACCACACACAAAATCACACACACAACCACACACACACAACCACACACACACACAACCACACACACACACATACACGCACACACACACACAACCACAGCCACACACACAACCACACACACCACTACACACAACCACACATCCACACACACACCCACAACCACACCCGCACCCACAACCACACACACAACCACACACACACCCAACCACACACACACAACCACCCACACAACCACACACACACACACACAACCACACACACAACCACACACACAACCACACACAACCACACACACACACCCACAACCACACCCACAACCGCACCCACACACAACCACACACACAACCACAGACACAACCACACACACACAACCACACACACAACCACACACACACACAACCACCACACATACAACCACACACACAACCACACACACACAACCACACACACAACCACACACACTACCACACACACACACACAACCACTCACACACACACACACAACCACACACACAACCACCCACACAACCACACACACAACAACACACACAACCACACACCACACACACAACCACACACACAACCACACACAACCACACACACAACCACCTACAACCACATACACAACCACAACCACACACACAACCCCACACACACAACCACACACAACTACACACAACCACACACACAACCACACACACAACCACAACCACACCCACACACACAACCACACACACCACTACACACAACCACACATCCACACACACACCCACAACCACACCCGCACCCACAACCACACACACACAACCACACACACACCCAACCACACACACACAACCACCCACACAACCACACACACACACACAACCACACACACAACCACACACACAACCACACATCCACGCACACACCCACAACCACACCCACAACCGCACCCACACACAACCACAACCACACACACAACCACAGACACAACCACACACACAACCACACACACAACCACACACACACACAACCACACACACACAGCCACACACACAACCACAAGCACACACACAAGCACACACACACACAACCACACACACACAACCACACACAACCTCACACAACCACCACACATACAACCACACACACAACCACACACACACAACCACACACACAACCACACACACTACCACACACAACCACTCACACACACACACACAACCACCCACACAACCACACACACAACCACACACACAACCACACACCACACACACACACACACACACACAACCACACATACATACACACAACCACACCAAGCATTGGCATAGCCAATAGGTCTCACCTTTGGGACCTTATAAGTGTTTAGCCACGCAACAGTTGATGTGTTTGCACCAAGGATATTGTGCTGCATAGCTAAATACTTAGAAGGTCCCAAAAGTGAGACCTATTGGCTATGCCAATGCTTGTTACATTGGTGATGAAAGCCCTTGCACAGCGTCTTCCTCAGTCCGGGCACACTTGTGGTATACCAATTAACCAAAAATTACACGCTGTCTCCTTTTATGCCAAATGACTTCTTTGAGTACATAAAAGATATACGGCATGGCGTACCTGCTATAGCACATATCTAGGATGCCTTTAAACATTCCTCTAGGATGGGGGTGAACTGGACTGAGTCCTGGCTGTTCCTGCTGCACCCTGACTGCCCCACACATACAATTGCCATTCGCATTCACAATATTAAATGGGAGCGCACACCTTAGATACCTGCCCATCAATATTTATCACTCATCCCGTAATCTGTTAGATAGCAACCTCACAAATGCGATCTCTTCCCTCCAGCCCCGGATTGTCGTTTAGTGCTCCCTCCCCCTTACAGTGCAGGGCCTTGTTGTCATCTCCAACAAGCATTTGCAATGCAATAGGTCTCGCAGTTGTGAGAGATTGAGCCATTGGCATTGTAAATGGCAATGCCTTTTACTTCCGTGTTGGTTCTTAAAGCATACATAAAAGACATTGTCATTTACAATGCCAATAGCTTAATCTCTCGCAAATGCGAGACCTATTGCATTGCAAAATGCTTGTTCGTCTTGCAGCAGTTTAATATAGCAACTTATCACCCGAGAGATTAAGTGATTTGCCCAGAATCACAGTATGCTACACTGCAGAGACTCAAACCAAGATCCCCAGCTCTCGAGTCAGCAGCTCTGGCCCATGTACCACATTCTCTCCACTGCTGTGTTACTTGTCAGGGAGCCCTTTCCTGGTCCCGGACGATTCATCACATAGGCGAAACCGATGTACTACCATTGCTTGTTTCAAATGCCTATTTATTGCCTGATGATCGCATGGCTCGGCCTTTGTGTGCATTGTGCATCATACTGAAAGTACAAGTATCTCCTGACCCCAAATGTACAAGATACGAAACCCAACCACATAGTTCACAATCCATCACATTCCTGCAGGGGCATCCGATTCCGGAGGGTCCCAGTTAGTTAACAAACAACTGGAGGGAGGCGGAGCGCATATGACGTACAAGTGACGAACGTAGATCCAGAGTGGCTCTAGAAACGCAGCCGCGCAGTGGAGTAAAAATCATGCTAAAACAAGCCCTCATTAACCTATTTACCGGCACGGGTCCCATTCGAAAAATGTAACTGTGTCCTTTGCTGACCTCTGGCCTGCAATCCTACGCCGTAGACAGGTTTACCTGGCCCTGCGCAGCATGCAAGGTCGCTCAAAACGGAGTCCCATAGCCAAAAAAGCCAAGATTTCTGCGATCAGCGTCGTTAAAACCCGCCCACTCGTTTAAGATGGACGTGTGCAGCAGCTAGAAAATACGACATGAGCACGTGAACTCCTGCAACCAATGAATAGCAGACAAACGTTCCCACGACCAATCCCAGTTCATGGTTCAGTGTTCGAGGCCGGCAGTGCCTTAAAATATCTATGCGTTTTAATGCTGGGAAGCAAGCAGAGAAGTCAGACAAATAAAGAAAAGTAAGCTCGCTCAAAACGAAGTCCCGTAGAAAAAAAGCCAAGATTTCTGCGATCAGCGTCGTTAAAACCCGCCCACTCATTTAAGATGGACATGTGCAGCAGCTAGAAAATACGACATGAGCACGTGAACTCCTGCAACCAATGATTAGCAGACAAACGTTCCACGACCAATCCCAGTTCATGGTTCAGTGTACGAGGCCGACAGTGCCTTAAAATATCTATGCGTTTTAATACTGGGAAGCAAGCAGAGAAGTCAGACAAATAAAGAAAAGTAAACATTAGATGAAGAAGAAAAAAAAGCGCTCGCCATGACGTTATTCGTTCGTACACTTTTCTCTTTTAGAGCCGTCCCAGTTGGACTGGCTCGCCTGACTTCCTGTTGTGCTAAAATGTTTCTTATCTTTATGGGGCCATGTGTTTGGCCCCATAAAGATAAAAAACCTATTACGCCAGCAGTAAGTCGGGGCAGCCAGTCCAACTGGGACGACTCTAAAAGAGAAAAGTGTACGTCACTGGAAGCTCTTTTCCAATGGCTGGCCACCGTTTACCATAAACGGTGACACCAGCCAATGGAAATGAGGGGAGGGCTTAAACCCCGCTAGTGAAATCTACCCTAACTCATTAAATCTCGCCAGCGAGACTGCGCATGTCTGCGCAGCCTACGCCAGACGAGACCTAAAAAAAGGAGGGTTAAGAAAGAAACATGTAGTGTATGTGCGTTAAGAATGAAGACAATAGGTAATAATTTAATAAGCTTATTTTACAGTATAATTAAGGTTCCCTGTTTGCCGTATTTACTGGTTTTTACAGATAAATACAGACAGAATACTATTTATTTTCTTGTCTGTATTTATTTTTAAAAGTGGATAAAAACGGAAATTTGGTGCTTTTTGAGTGATTCTAAATACACTTTGCCATGACTGGCAGGCCAATAACTGTGTGAATTGTTAGGTAAGGGTTTTAAAAAAAAAACAGGAGTTTTAGTAAAGAGGCTTTAATAGCAGTAGATAGTCACAATGCTGATACTGAAAACTGCATATTTTCATATGAGTGCATTTATCTTTTGCGTCTGTTCATATAACTGAAACCGGGTAGGCATTCAAGCATGACTGCATATTTATTGGTTAAATAAATGTGGAAATATACCAGTTTCAGCTTTATTTCTTTCACAAAACCCATATTAATTATGGATAAATACTGACAGAAATGTCCCAAAAATAAATACCATTAAGCCGGGAGCCCTAAGTATAATACGTAATGCTTTAATAAATCAATCATTAACGCCACTACTCACCCGTAAGGGTCTCAAGGCGCGGGGGGCGGGAGGCACAGGATCCTGTCCATCAAGGAGGAGGTCTATCGAAGAGCCATGTTTTGAGGTCCCTCGTGAAGTTAGGGAGTGATGTTGTCTGTCTGAGGTGGATCGGGAGGGCGTTCCAGGCTCTGGCCGCGAGGAAGGAGAAGGAGCGGCCACCCGATCTGGACTTCCTGGTGCGAGGGACCATGGCATGAGAGAGCTGGGCTGATTGTAGAGTCCTTTGGGGTGCGTGGAATGGGAGTCGGCTATTCAGGTATGCTGCTCCGGTGTTGTGGAGGGCTTTGTGTGCGTGGGTGAGAACCTTGAATGCGATTCTTGCCTTGATGGGGAGCCAGAGGAGTGTGTGCAGGTGCTGGGTGATGTGGCAGTGTCGTGGCAGGTTGAGGATTAGTCTGGTGGCCGCGTTCTGGATGTTTTGAAGTTTGCGGGTGAGGTTTTTGCTGATTCCGGTGTAGAGTGCATTGCCGTAGTCAAGTCTGCTGGTGACAAGGGAGTGTGTGACGGTCTTTCTGTGTTCGAGTGGGCTCCATTTGAAGGTCTTGCGTAAGAGGCGGACGGTGGGGAAGCAGGAGGATGCAGCGGAGTTGATCTGGCGGTCCATTTGGTAGGGCGAGCCTGTATCTTGAAGTGTAGGTTTTCCATCAGGTCTGTCGGCTCGTCGGAAACTGTGCTCAGTCGGGGGTGGATTTGTAGATGATGGATCTTGTATCCTTGGGGAATGGCGATGGCGATGTCAGGTCCCAAGGTGGGGTTGGTCCAGGATTCAGTGAAGAATTCGAGGTCCGGGGGTGGTGCTGTCGAGGAGGTGAACAAACAACGTGGACCCTGTAACAGTTCCATATACCGGCCGCACAGCCATTGCCATTCAATGAGTCCAATCAATTAAATGTTCTTGTCTTTAATCTATATGTACTCTTAATTAATCCAATACTTTTCTCTGCCGTTTTCTTTCCGTTATCTTCAATTCATTTTACTCATTAAAATCCGATTGGAGGTAAATCACCCACACACAGGAGGCGAGATTGTTTCCACATGTCACGTATTTTATTCATTTACCCAATGCATTTCGGGACGTATCCCTTCGTCAGGGGCATCTACAATATACAAATTTATCAGTGTCAACATAATCTTGGCAATTCAACCATTGTAATACATTTCATGTAGTTAAAATAAAGGTACGTAATTCGTGCTCTATGCATTAACCCACGCACGCAAACCGTACTTCTAAAAAAGAACTCCAAGCCTTCTATGGCAATGCTCACTCTAAACCTCCCCAATTCTATTGACCTTCGCCTGTTTCGTAGGTGTCCCGCCCTGCGTTCAACAAACACCCTTCCCTTTTGAAACGAACATGCTTCCGAATGCCTGAACTTGATGCCATTATTCAGCGCTTACCGTGACATGCTCAAAGAATTCTTCAGGAGTGAAAAAGCTGCGAATCCACGCTTACTGCCGGCTGCACATTACGACAGCCGTGTTCGCTACATTTACTGAGTGCTCACGCACACGTCTCTCACTCTATAATGAAAAAGACCTTTTTCCCCACGTGGTTTTTATACTGAATCACTGTGCGCTGATTCTTATCAGGTGCTCACTCGAATGCAAATGACTCAACAAATGGCTACCAGTTTGGTCGAACAATGTAAAAGCAAGCATTCTTTCACCAGTGAAAAACTCCGTTGCCCAGAATCCCTTATAATGTGCTTTTTCATGCCCTTGTTAACCGTCTCATAATCCCATTGCTACTGTTGTGAGTTTCTCAAGTGCTAAAGTGAGTTCTGCGCCAGCACGTCACATTCATAAAGATTACAATCACTGTATTTCGATAATACACATATAGTTACTCATTTTGGACAATTAAAAAATCGCAATAATATGTTGACATTTCTCTACAATTAATCGTGACAAAAAAGGCTCCTGTGTATGTCTGCTCCATTTCAGTTTTGTTCTTAAAAACCATAAGTCATTCGTTTTTTAGTCGTAATCAAAATCTATTCCTGGGTGCAAACTCGCAGGTAGGACGGTAATCAATACAATGCAAACTTGAGTAGCGGGATGCACACCTAATTATTTAACCTCGAAAATTAATCTAAATACTTGACATATGTTTTATACTGTGTGGGCGTGCATGCCTGATAACCGCTACTCAAGTTTGCATTGTATTGATTACCGTCCTACCTGCGAGTTTGCACCCAGGAATAGATTTTGATTACGACTAAAAAACGAATGACTTATGGTTTTTAAGAACAAAACTGAAATGGAGCAGACATACACAGGAGCCTTTTTTGTCACGATTAATTGTAGAGAAATGTCAACATATTATTGCGATTTTTTAATTGTCCAAAATGAGTAACTATATGTGTATTATCGAAATACAGTGATTGTAATCTTTATGAATGTGACGTGCTGGCGCAGAACTCACTTTAGCACTTGAGAAACTCACAACAGTAGCAATGGGATTATGAGACGGTTAACAAGGGCATGAAAAAGCACATTATAAGGGATTCTGGGCAACGGAGTTTTTCACTGGTGAAAGAATGCTTGCTTTTACATTGTTCGACCAAACTGGTAGCCATTTGTTGAGTCATTTGCATTCGAGTGAGCACCTGATAAGAATCAGCGCACAGTGATTCAGTATAAAAACCACGTGGGGAAAAAGGTCTTTTTCATTATAGAGTGAGAGACGTGTGCGTGAGCACTCAGTAAATGTAGCGAACACGGCTGTCGTAATGTGCAGCCGGCAGTAAGCGTGGATTCGCAGCTTTTTCACTCCTGAAGAATTCTTTGAGCATGTCACGGTAAGCGCTGAATAATGGCATCAAGTTCAGGCATTCGGAAGCATGTTCGTTTCAAAAGGGAAGGGTGTTTGTTGAACGCAGGGCGGGACACCTACGAAACAGGCGAAGGTCAATAGAATTGGGGAGGTTTGGAGTGAGCATTGCCATAGAAGGCTTGGAGTTCTTTTTTAGAAGTACGGTTTGCGTGCGTGGGTTAATGCATAGAGCACGAATTACGTACCTTTATTTTAACTACATGAAATGTATTACAATGGTTGAATTGCCAAGATTATGTTGACACTGATAAATTTGTATATTGTAGATGCCCCTGACGAAGGGATACGTCCCGAAATGCATTGGGTAAATGAATAAAATACGTGACATGTGGAAACAATCTCGCCTCCTGTGTGTGGGTGATTTACCTCCAATCGGATTTTAATGAGTAAAATGAATTGAAGATAACGGAAAGAAAACGGCAGAGAAAAGTATTGGATTAATTAAGAGTACATATAGATTAAAGACAAGAACATTTAATTGATTGGACTCATTGAATGGCAATGGCTGTGCGGCCGGTATATGGAACTGTTACAGGGTCCACGTTGTTTGTTCATTTTGCAGGCGCAATTGGACGGAGCGCTTATCAGGCATGCACGCCCACACAGTATAAAACATATGTCAAGTATTTAGATTAATTTTCGAGGTTAAATAATTAGGTGTGCATCCCGCTACTCAAGTTTGCGCTGTCGAGGAGGTCCCAGATTTCGGTGGCATGTTTGTGGAGGGATCGGACGTTGAGGAGAATGCATTGCAGGGTCTTTGGTGCAGTCGCGTTGCGGCTGGTGGGTTGTGATCGATCCGTGGTCTTGGCGGTGCTGCAGGAGTGGCGGCAGCCTTGACAGCTGTAAGGTCCGTGGGTGTTGGCTGGTGATGCTAGCTTGCAGTTGTTGTTGAGACATGGGTTGAGTGCATAGAGTGCCGCTGGGTTGTAGCGTTGGCGGTTCAGAGGTCCAGGGTTCCTGGCGCTGGTCGCAGATGGGCTTGCCTTTGGCACAACAGCCACCATTAAGTAGGGGTCGGGGAGGGCTGGACAGCTGGGAGATGGGAGCGGGGAGTGGAAACTGGCTTGGGCTGGTCGCGCTGGTGGGGAGGGGCCGTAGGGGCAGCAGCGGAGGGGAAAAAACGGAAGAGTTGCAAAGAATAAAGAGTAGAGTGAAAACAGAGTAAAAGTGTAAAGGAGGATGGAAAGTGATAGAAAAAGAGTGCCCGTAAAAGGGTGAAAAACTAAGGTTAAAGGAAAGAGGTGAAAGGAAAAAGCAAGCAGGAAAACGGAGCGAGAGAAAGAGTGAGAGGTCCACTGGACCACCAGGGATGAGGTGCAGGTATAGCCTGCGGGTGGAGGAGGGCCTCGAACACCAACACTTGAAGGTGCAGGGGCTCAGAAGGGCCTCACTTGATGGTGGAGCTGCGAGGTTGGGAGAGCAATTTCACTGACAATAAGCTTTAAAAAAGATTTAAAGCTTTGTTACATGCATTCCACAATATGAAAACTATGGGGCATATTATCAAGCCAGGCGATAAAATTATCGCCGCTTTAGCGGCAGAAAACTGCTGCTGAAGTGGCGATAATGGGCTTGATAATATGCTCTATGGAATTCCAATTGAAGCCCATGTTAGATATCCTTCACATTTAACATGGGCTTCAATTGGAATTCCATAAAGCATACTATCAAGCCCATTATCGCCGCTTCAGCGGCAGTTTTCTGCCGCTAAAGCGGCGATAATGTTATCGCCTGGCTTGATAATATGCCCCTTTGTTTGTAAAAGTATGATCTAATATCTGTTTTTCATTTCACACAATTTCCAATAATCTAGAGGTTTACCACAAAATCGCCTGGAAGACACCACATAATGGGTACCCAGCCTACTACGCAGTTTGTTCGGCTTTCTGGATCCTAGTTCGCAGTTCGTTGGCAAAGGATCTTCTGTTTTCCTGTTTTCGCTGTTTCTTCACCAAGGATCTTCTGTTTTTCCTGTTTTGCCATGTGATTTCCAAAACTTTCCTAATACGTGACAAGAAGTTTATCCGCATATAAAAAGAGGCAGATTGTACTGAGACATGCCTATTATAGCTCGACTGTATTATGTTCTAGACAAATCTATATGCTGAGGTAATACTTCAAAGTAGCTGTGTAGAGTTGGCATTAGAAGATTAATGCATAATGTTGGCCCCCGTGTCTTTAATGAAATTCAGAATCTCTTGGCATGGAAATTAGGAGAATCGTTATTCTTCACCAACCAAAAGAGGATATGCGAAGTAGATAACACAACAGGTAAGCTGACACAAATAAAAATTGAATGGGGGAAGTAGTAAGGGAAGATGAGGGTACTGCCGAGGCCTTCACATGATATTTTGAGCAGATGTACATCGACAAGGACGCGGAGGCAGATTTGACACGCAAGAAGCGGCCAGACAGATCACAACTCTAAAATTTACAGCAGATTAGGTGGCAGCGGATCTGGACGGCCTTATTGTGATAAAAGAAATGGAGGAGGCAATAAAACAACTGGAGATGAGCTATACCCCAGGACCTAATGACCTCCCGGGGAATCGTATAAAACATTTGCTTCACTGTTATGGGCAAACTTATTAGATTTGTTTAATGAAGCCAGGGAAGTATGGCACCGGACAAACTCAGGAAAGCAAAAATAGAGGGTATTCACAAGGCAGGGAAGGAGTGTTCGTCCTACCAACACTTTTCACTACTGAACATAGAGCAGCAAATAGGCTTATCCGTTTTGTATCACACTTGATGCACCAAGCTCAAAAAAGGTTTATCCAGACTCATTCTACATGACTCAAAGAATGCAACACCAGATGGAGTGGTGGAGAAAGATGGATGAAGCTAAAGTAAGCCTGTCTTTTAATGCGGAGAAGGTGTTGGAAGCCTCCAAGACAGGACTGGGGTTCAGAGCAGTGGTTAAGCTGCTATACAGTGACCCAATAGCAGATTTTCAGGTAAAAGGGTGGATGTACCAGTTTCAAACTTGAGTCGGGCACACACCAGGGCTGCCACCTCTCACTGCTTCTGTTCTCCCCGACAGATGAACTCATGGCATTCTGGGCCCATAAACATTGGGGATTAGCTGCCTTCTGAACATAATCTGGTGGGAAAGGCAAGATACCACTCTACATGGATGATATCCTCCTATATGTGTCTGGACCGAGCTCCATGATCCTTACTGCTAATGGAACTTTTTTATAAGTTCCGGCGTCGCTCTAGATATAGGATCAACTGGCAGAAGTCAGTGATGTTCAGGACCTGGGAATAACAGTAGGAAGACTCAATCAGAGGTAGAGATAGAGTCAAAGACTATGGTTTTAAATACCTGAGGATCGAACTAAATTGAGATAAGACCTCGTTGCACTCCAAAAACCTGGGCTCAGCAATGATTAAATTTAAGGAGGAGGCTGGGTACTGACGAACTGTGCTGCTGCCCTTAAAAGGAAGAGCAACAATTTTGTAAATCATCTCTCTGCCGAGATTCCTGTATATAATGTAGAACACCCCATGTTATCTTTAAGCTGCTAGAGGAGCACTGGGAGTCTGCTGTAGAATGGGAAATTAACATGTATGGCATCATCCACTCTATACAGATCACAATACATAGGTAGTATCACCCTCCCACACACCTTACCCTATTACTCTGCCTCTCAGTTGGTGACAACCCAATTCAATATTAACAGAGAGGAGATGGGGCGACTAAGCTCCATTACTTCTACAGGCGAGAGCAGTGGTTCAAGTGTGGCAATGGCCACAGCGATAATAGGGTTGCAGAATGTTCTCACTCAGAGGATGCCATTGTGTAAAAGCACCCTGATGGGAGCGGTGACACGCTTGCAAGTTTTCAGAAACTGGGACACAATTAGAAAATCCAAACTGGGCGACGTACTAGATGTAAAAGGAAACAAGCATTGAGATAGCCAATAGGTCTCGCTTTTGGGACCTTATAAGTATTTAGTTATGCAGCATAAAATCCTTGGTGCAGCAACATTAACTGTTGCATAGTTAAACACTTATAAGGTCCCAAAGGCGAGACCTATTGGCTGTGCCAATGCTTGTTTTTTAATGCGCTTCAAACACTAGGCTCAGAGGCTAATCGCTGCTTTGATGTGTAACTGACTTGCGAACACAAAATGGCCACCCTGCGGTCTCGCATTATTCACTAGCTGCAGAGAGGGCGCCATATGTCCTTCCGCCCAGGGTGTTATCGGAGCAAGAGCCGGCTCTGACCTCTAGATAAACTGGTAGGGGTGCATGCGTAGTACTCCTTAAGCAGCTCATACCTGTGCAGGCGCTGCTGTACTCTGCTGGGTATTTATGATTATAGGGATCAGAATCAGATTTGCAAAAGAAACCTTATTAATATCAATTCTTAATTAGTATTATTGTATTCATTAATTCATCTCCTAACTCTAGATGGCGAGTATGAGCCACTTGAACCCTGTTGGTCTAATAGGGGACCAGGGACCCCCTCTCTCTCCTATCCATATGTACTTAGTCATTTTGTCTCACCTGTCATTACATTAATTCTGCTTCCCCGCCTTGAGTGATACTCCGTATTAACCATCTATGCTACTCTGAATTGAGCCATCTTTATCACCGTGCATTTAGTTAAATGCCCCTCTCCTGAGTCGGGTGCTTCCCCTTGCATCATTAGCTGTGCCTCCCAAGAGTGACCTGCTGTACTGCCCTGCATTGAATGAACTGACCCACCCTGCACTGAGTGAACTTTGCATCCCTGCATTTCGTAAACAGCTCTATCCTGAATTGAACTCTGTGCCACTTCATCACAGCATCTCTATTCCCCCTTACTTCTGCCCCATATTCGATTATATACATCTGCCAAACAGCTACACAATAGGACTTCAGCTATGCACTCACAAAACCATAATTAGACGTGGCCCATTTAAGCTAGCTGCATGAACTTAACCCTTAACCACATTCCTCCTTTAACCGGCACACTGTCAGTGTTCTGTTCTTCTTGGATTATAACACAGTTCTGCATATCACCTTCCTGCATAACACCCTAGTTATATTGATGTCTGTCCTTCATAGCTCTGCAAACCTCATCACATTCCTGAAGCTGTCTGGAGGCGCATATACAGTGCTCCACAAAGAGGTGGAGCACATTCGGCGTCTCCCTGGTCAAAGGTGCATCGCAGTGCAAACGGACAGTGTGCTCTAAGTTTAAATCGACCCTGAAGGGAGCAAAAAAGAAATCCATCTGTTACATCATTTTCTTATCACCGCCCTCCCCTTCTTCGTCTTTTATCCAGTACAAAACCTCCCCTGCAGGTGAAACCCCAAAGCAATGCAAATGATGTTGCTTTCATCCTATAAACTGCACACTTGGATTTTACCACTGTTTCTATGAAAAGTGCACTGCACCCGTTGAGTCTGGGTCAGCGCTGTACTAGTACCATCAATAACATGGACTAAACCAAAACAAGCACCAGAAAAAAACAATCTATTATTAAGTTAGGCTATTTTAGACAAATAAACAGGTACATGCTGACACAGATAACAGAGAACAAAATCTTGAAATGCACCATAGTTATCTAGAAGACAGATGCTCATGGCGTACATCTTTCTTTTCACAAACGAGGCATCGTAAAGTATATATATGATTGGCTTTCATTGACCACGTTCTGCAGGCAATTAGTGGCATTATTCCAAATGGATTACTTCAATTAGGTTATTCCATGGGAGGGGACCCTTTTGCAAAACTAAAAGATTCATTTCAATACTGATTGTGCCTGCAACATCCAACTCAGTGAGCATGTGAAGATACAGAGACTCCCCAATGCATCTATTATTATTGATGGGATTACATTACTATAGCCTCTGATTTCTGACATCAAAAACAAACTGGACACAGTGCAATATCCATCTTGTTGGTTAATTGAGGATGCCACAACTGGGTGGTGTATTTCCCAAACGTATCCGCATTATGAACACAGCTACCACTTTTTGCTACTACCTGTTACATTAAAATTGTTCCCTCATGCCCATAGCGATCTCTAGAACGTGTGTGGACATTCCACCTGCATGCCCGCAAGCACAAAACACAGAACCAGTGCCATCTAGTTGGCAAAGCAATGCTGCTGCAGCAGCGTACGCTGATGCGTACTAATGCCCTAACAAATGCAAACATTTGAACCCTCCAAGTCCCATCAACCAGGTCTTTGAAAGTAGTAAGAGATTTGCTAGGCCTATGTTTGCTCTGAAGGCAAAAGGAACTCTTGTGCAAAAGGATCAGTGCAGCAGGTTAATATTTACAGCAGAATTGAGTCCCATGGCCTGCAACATCCTAATGGTGGGTGTTGCAGTGTTACCTTTGGATAAAACCCTACCTGTAGTGCTTCTGTTTGTGCTGCCACATGTCATAGTCCAAGGTTGCACCCTTATTAGTGTGGAGTAAATAGCTGTCATATGATGGTTGATTTGAGGCAAAGCTGTAATTGAGGCCACCGTTCGCCCCTTTTTTTAGTACCTAGCTCTGCATCACAGTTGAGATTATTTTACAGTGAGAGCAGTCACCCACTTGAGATTCATGCAATAATGCCATCAGGAGCACAAGTGATATAGAGCACAGGCAGTATAAGCGTTATGGATGAAGCACTGGATATACAATGAAGTCCTCCGGCAAGATGTCCCATCATGACCACAGGCCATACATGCAATAATGACTGTAAACAGGATATGCAAGTCAAAATCAGCAATAATAGCAAAAGGTAGTATGAGCGATTATGACCCATGGCAGGCGATATAGAAATGTCCATAGATAGTTTAAGCTATTTTGTCCTATTCAGTCAATGTACTATATCGCGCTTGAAGGGAGCCGCAAACAATGTAAACAAGCATTGGCCGCGCGGCCGTAAAAATGACACAGCCGTGTGGCCTGCGAAAGTGAAAGTGATCGCAGACGCGTTCAAGCACGGCGGAGGTACACATGGCAGCTGCGCGCATGCACGCTCACGTGCACGCAGGCTTTAGGCCACAGGCAGCACTTGGAAAACCCGCATACAAAATGTCTCGGCCAGACCAGCACATGCGCTGGCCTTATTAGTGTGGAGTAAATAGCTGTCATATGATGGCTGATTTGAGGCAAAGCTGTAATTGAGGCCACCGTTCGCACCTTTTTTTTACTACCTAGCTCTGCATCACAGTTGAGATTATTTTACAGTGAGAGCAGTCACCCACTTGAGATTCATGCAATAATGCCGTCAGGAGCACAAGTGATATAGAGCACAGGCAGTATAAGCGTTATGGATGAAGCACTGGATATACAATGAAGTCCTCTGGCAAGATGTCCCATCATGACCACAGGCCATACATGCAATAATGACTGTAAACACGATATGCAAGTCAAAATCTGCAATAATAGCAAAAGGTAGAGTGAGCGATTATGACCCATGGCAGGCGATATAGAAATGTCCATAGATAGTTTAAGCTATTTTGTCCTATTCAGTCAATGTACTATATCGCGCTTGAAGGGAGCCGCAAACAATGTAAACAAGCATTGGCCGCGCGGCCTTAAAAATGACACAGCCGTGCGGCCCGCAAAAGTGAAAGTGATCGCAGACGCGATCAAGCACGGCGGAGGTACACATGGCAGCTGCGTGCATGCACGCTCACGTGCACGCAGGCTTTAGGCCACAGGCAGCACTTGGAAAACCCGCATACAAAATGTCTCGGCCAGACCAGCACATGCGCTGGCCTTATTAGTGTGGAGTAAATAGCTGTCATATAATGGTTGATTTGAGGCAAAGCTGTAATTGAGGCCACCGTTCGCCCCTTTTTTTAGTACCTAGCTCTGCATCACAGTTGAGATTATTTTACAGTGAGAGCAGTCACCCACTTGAGATTCATGCAATAATGCCATCAGGAGCACAAGTGATATAGAGCACAGGCAGTATAAGCGTTATGGCTGAAGCACTGCATATACAATGAAGTCCTCCGGCAAGATGTCCCATCATGACCACAGGCCATACATGCAATAATTACTGTAAACACGATATGCAAGTCAAAATCAGCAATAATAGCAAAAGGTAGTGTGAGCAATTATGACCCATGGCAGGCGATATAGAAATGTCCATAAATAGTTTAAGCTATTTCGTCCTATTCAGTCAATGTACCATATCGCGCTTGAAGGGTGCTGCAAACAATGTAAACAAGCATTGGCCGCGCGGCTGTGAAAATGACACGGCCGCCCGGCCCACGAAAGTGAAATTGATCGCGGACGCGATCAAGCACGGCGGAGATACACATGGCGGCTGCGCGCGTGCACGCTCACGTGCAAGCAGGCTTTAGGCCACAGGCAGCACTTGGAAAGCCCGCATACAAAATGTCTCGGCCAGACCAGCGCATGCGCTGGCTCAGGCGAGACCTAAAAAGGGAAATGTTGCAAAAGCTCTTATATTATTTCATCAACTTACCTGTCAATTTCCCCCATTGTACATTCAAATCACTGAATACAATGTTGGGTGAACTAATGGAACAAAGAGAGGCATAGAGTGACCAATCTGCAGTTCCCAACGGAGCATGGAGAGAAGAGAGCCCCAGTATTCAAGTACTATTCTCTAGTGCCACAGTTTAAGTGCCAACTCGCTGGCTATCTGGTTGCAATTTAACAGAGGTGTTCTCATGGTACAAGACAAGAGCTCTGTGCCTCATTGTGCCTTGTGTGAAAACTTTTTCATGCCCTCCAGCGACCTCCTTCAGGTTGCATATGCAAGTCATCATAGGGCACCCTATGTGCCTGAGAGACCCAGGCACTCCATATGAACCTTCAGAACGATTATTGGAGTTGAAGGCGTTGAGCTCGCAGAACCCTAAGAAGTGGGAACCCTGGGTGACTTATTCCATGAAGGTGTCCTTGTCCCAATTGACCAGTTGACAGAAAAAACAGGACTCTCAACGGCTCAGTTCCTGACGCACAGTCGTCTTGCTACAGAAATGGAGCGATTGTAGGACATCACTGAGTCAGAGCTTACTCCCCACCCCCTGACATGGGTACTCCACACAGTAGGCACTGGGCGGGGACTCATTTCCTGGCTTAACAAAGCCATCTCCCAAAGGACAATGGGCCCACTAGCATCCCTTCGAAAAATTTGGGAACACGAAATTGGCCATGCGCTGAACCCTAAACAATGGAGCAGAGTTCGCGTACAGCTTGGAAGGTCTCCTGCAATGCACGATTTCAATGTATACTGCATAGAGTTTTTCTCACACTGGCTAAATTACAAAAAAATATACCCTACAGCCTCACCAGAATGCGCTAGCTGCAGACATAAAATGTTTTGGAATTGGCTGAGGGCCCGCACGCTCTGGAAAGAAGGCTGTGCAGTCCTTACCTCCGTCACAGGCCGGCAGGATCTGACTGCATGGCCAGCTGCTTGCTGGGAGTCAACAGGCACCAAAGAGCGTGTGGCGCATCCGGCCGATTTATTGACCTGGCCTTGCTAATTGCTCGACGAGCGCTTGCAATGCATTGGAATGCTCCAATGCTGCCCAGTGCCGACGGGTGGAGGGACACGACTATCCAGTGAGATGGAGCAGAACGTGTCCCATTGCGGCCGCATGCAATGAACTTCTCTTTGCCTTTCAGGGAGCCCCTGATGACAATGCCAGCTCCAAATAGATCGACACTGCACGCGCCATAGTGGCATTACTTCCCCCCTCAACCGAATGTCAACCCCCCCGTCCAAACAGGGCGTGACACACGTCCTCTTATGCTACCCTTATAGGCCTCCACATACGCGATAAGCCAGCGCTACCGCCAGTCCTTAATTTGAGCTGGTGGTTTCTGGTGCTCAGCACCGGCACTTAAAAATCAACACAGGTGCTTTTCATGAGCACCAGTTAAGGACACATTCATTTACGGGGAGATTAAGTGATTTGCCTAGAATCACAGGGTGTTGAGCCAAGGCTGAGACTCAAACCTGGTTCCCCAGCGCCAAGGGTTAGTAGTTAGTTCTGTTTTAGGCGGTGCTAACAGAAGAAATGGGATGGTGCAAACTGCCCCCTGACAAGAGCCCCGGCACTTATATTTTTAAAACTTAACCACTGGTTACCACCCCCTACTTCAGGAAACCTACAGGCACGGCTGCAATACACCAGCAATTGTCTGCATGTATTATGGTAACTCAGACTCACAGTTCTGTTCTTGTTCTTATGGTTATATAGCAATAGACCATTTTGATTGCAGGTTTGGAGCCTGCATCAATTTATATGTTTAACAATAGGTAGAATGTGTTTTTCTTTTAAACTTGTCTTAGATGCTATAAATGACAATGCAAAACTTCAATAAAGATAGTTGAAAAAAAAGTCACCATGTTCAAGTCAGTTTATGGTAGTTTGTTAACAGCCCGTAAGCGAATTGATGTTGATCTATCAAAAATGGCAATACAATCAGTTACTAAATTTACTGTTGAAGCAGAGGCACACGTCTTCAGTTTCCTTCTAAGGTTAAAACATTTTGGGCAAAGACAAACAGTACTCTCTACAGCTCTGACAGCTTTATTGCATAGACAGATTCTCTGAGAAATCTCCTGTTTTCCCCAAGCACTTTCAAATTGTAAGTTCGGTATATATAATAGTAATCTGAAGTAGTTAAATTTTATTCTTGCCTCTGAATCACTTTCAAAATATGACTCTCTTATTGGCGCATGTGTGAGGCACATGCTTTGAGCTTCTGTAGCCAAGTGCTTATTTTATATCATTGGTATAAAAGACAGTTTTGATTTTATTTTTTAATAGATGTTAACGTTCAGCAGTATTCCTGTTAGGGAGTGTATCCAAAGTAGGAATTTAAACAGTGAGTGTAATATTATTTAAAGTTTCACCATGGATGACTGGGTGCTGGTTAAGCAGCTTTCCCTTTGGATAATATATTTTAAAGAGCTTTCCTTGGCATTAACACAGTTTATCATGCAGTTAAAAAAATGATACTATCTAGGCAACCAAAGATAGAAGGTAACATTTAAGGTGAATCCTACAGTGTGGTGTGAAAGATTTATAATTAAAAACACTGCGCAGGCATTTGATTAAAAGATTGTTCAGAGTTGCAATAACCTTGGCTAAAAAACAAGTGAACCACACTGCAGGATTGGAATGAATTTCACATTAGCAGCAGTTCAAGTCTGACTGATAGCACGTGCCCCATATTTTCCCAGAAAAACACTTTATAGGATTAACAACACATAGAGATCAAGGACTTAGTTTAGCTACATGGGTACTTCGACTTAAGTTGTTATCAAACGTGATCTCTTAATGCAGATAGTTGGTAACCAATTCAATAAAGGGGTCAATGACACATTGATATCCAGGTTTATTAGTGCTGATTACCATGATTTTAGTTTTAGCTAAATTCATTTAAAGACAGTTTTCTACATTATATTGATGCAATTGGTATAGCTGTTCGGAGTCCAATTTGGTTAAATGATAGAATAATTAGATCATAAAAATATGCCAAATGGATTATATTATCAGCAGCGGATCCTCCGCTAAGGAAGAGCGTCGCCCCACTGATCTCTGAGCAGTGCAAAGGAAAAATAAGATGATAATAACAGAATGTTATTATCATTTTATTTTTAGTATGGAGCCAGGTTAGGGTGGGGCAAGGATGGGCTCGCGTCAGAGGGAGGAGTGGTTGGTCCACCATAAGTGTGTATGGCGGTTTAGCATGTTCTCCACCCAGCTGTATTATGGAGAACATACACAGGCTCCACTCCCTGTCTGAGCACCAAACCAGGCTGCTCAGACCAATCATGATGCTGCTGTCATGCTGGTGACCAGGGAACAATGGCGCTTGTGAAATAATAGAACAACAACTAAATCCGGTGGTCTGCTGACAGGCATACTCAGCTCAGTCCGAGCTTGAGGTACCGACGGAGAGAGCGGGGCCTCTTTGACCTGAGTTGTGACCGGGCGAGGTGAGGTCCTATCCTCGAACAAGATGGGTATCGACTGTATCCTGTCAGTACAGAGGAACGGCATTCATTGCGTAAGGTTGTATTAATTCCAACTTTATATTACTGATTCCAACTTTATATCACTGTTGTTTCACCTGATTTTTAATGTAGTAGCAACGCTTATTCTAGTTAGGTCCTGAAGAAAGCCTAGGACTACGATTCCAGGAGGCTGAAACATGTTGAACGTACTTTGAAGCAGCTATTATTTTTTGTAAGCTGCTTTTGCACTGTTTTTATTAAGGATTACAAGGGATATCTAAATAAAAATCTTTTTCTCTCTTCTAAATCCTTTTTCAGCTTCACTTTCATGCACTGCACTTAAATTCTTTCACCTACCATTTGTGATCATCAGAAATTGAAAACTTACTTCTTTTTTGTGTCCTCCCTCTATGATTTGGTCGAGATACAATCCACTACAATGTCCTCGATGATCAAGAGGATTAGTGGATGGTAGGAAGGATACCCAAATGATGATACTGATCACCTTGGTGAGTGATGGGAATCCGATTTCTCTGAAGGGTCGTCTTGCTCTGTTTACTGGCTTTTTGTAGTACTCTTTCTGTGATATGTTACTTTGGTCCTCTTGATTGTTAGCAGACCACCGGATTTAGTTCTACATAGTATTTGCAGGGGAAGTAATCCGTGATAGGTCGATAAATATCCCTAGGACCCTCCACTACATTTTCTGTTTTTCATGTTCTTGTGAAATAATACCAATTTATTTTTGGTAGTCAAAAACCGCACAATGGCGGGCACACCGCACCATTCAAAGTCGTATGTATCCCATTTATCCAGGATTCCTTATGAATTCTAAGATCAGAAAAAATCTAACCACTGCAACCACGCAATACTTCCAAGAAAACGAAACATCAGTCTCCTCCCCATTAACACTATGGGAAGCATACAAATCAGTGATAAGGGGACAGGTTATCTCCCTCATTGAAGGGCATAAAAGGGAAAAAAAGAATGCAATAGAGACCTAAGAGCAGGAAATACAACACTTAGAATCCCAACATGCAGTCGGACCCACTGAAGAGACAGCACATACATTACGCATGAAACAACAAGAATACAAGGAATGCCTCTGGGCTGACGCTCAGTCCCGTCTGCAAGCAGTCCAATACCGGATCTATGAGTCCGGAGACAAAGTAGGCAAATTTCTTGCATGGCTAGACAAGAGAGAACGGGCGCACAGACGGATAGCACAGATTAGGACCGATGATGGAGAAATCACGTCGGACCCACAACGCATAGTCACCGCACTAGCGCAACATTATGAGCGAATATATACGTCCACAAACACTACCACCGTACAGGAAGCGCTCGCATTCCTCAAAGATATCCGTATGCCACAGCTCACGCCTCAAGAAGCCGAAAGTCTAGAAGCAAACATCACAGTAGACGAACTCAAGGTAGCCATTTCAAAAATGCAATCGGGCAAAGCCACTGGTCCAAATGGCATCCCAATAGATTTATATAAACACACAGCGGACAAGATAGCCCCATACTTGTTACAAATGTTCTAAGCGAGTAAAGACATAGGGACACTCCCTAGAGATCAAGGACTGGCAACTATTGTGGCCATCCATAGCCCGGCAAACCAATAGAGGAATGCACATCATATCGTCCGATCTCGTTAATTAATGCGGAAGCGAACATCTTAGCCAAAACGCTGGCGCTTAGACTCACCCCCATCTCCCCACATTGGTCCAACAGGATCAGTCGGGCTTTACGCCTGGCAGAAACACAGCCCTGAATCTTAGACGCCTCCATGGTGTATTGGGACGAAAACACACTATACAGGAAGACGCCGCGGTCCTCTCCCTGGACGCAAAGATGGCCTTTGACTCGGTGGAATGGACCTTTTTGTTTGCGGTCCTTCAACATCTAGGGTTCGGACCAAAGTTCTGCTCCTGGATACATTTACTCTAGGCCGATCCGGTAGCACATGTGGTCGCTAATGGTCACATATCGCGGGAATTCACCCTGGGCAAGGGGACGAGACAGGGCTGCCCATTGTCTCCCTTATTGTTTGCATTAGTCCTCGAACCACTGGCGGCGTGGATAAGATGGGATCCGATGGTCCGAGGCCTAAAATGGAGGGAGGAATGGGAAGATCGTATCTCCCTCTATGCGGATGATGTACTACTGTATATCGCCTCACCCACGCGATCCCTCCATGCGCTACTCAATATCTGCGCTGTGTTTGGTTCCGTCTCCGGATATGCCATTAATTGGGATAAGTCTGTACTGTATATATTACATGGTCCGCCCCCGTGCCTCCCAAAAGGCTGCAAGGTCCAAATAGTCACAGACAGTTTTAAGTACCTTGGCATACATGTAACATCAGATTGTGACGCATTTTTAACACTCAACTTACATGCCCCTCTGCAAAAATTGAAGCGCGATATTAAGCACTGGAAAGCACTACCACTCACCCTATTAGGTAGAGCAGCTCTCTTTAAAATGATGGCCCTGCCCAGATTTTTATATGTCCTACAAAATACGCCATACTTAGTCCCTGATTCATATTTTAGAGCAGGGAATTCAGAGGTTGTGGCTCTCCTTTGGGATAGCAAGCCGTCAAGAGTGGCAGCGAATAAACTGGTGCGGAGTTGGCATGACGGCGGGATAGCCCTGCCTGACATCAAAGCGACTACTGGGCTTCACAACTCACAGTCATTAATCAATGGCTTCATGTGCCGGACACAGACACGGCCCACCACCTCGACAGAATGTCACTAGGGAAAGGCGGTGTTAATAGAGCACTCTACAACAATCAGAAAGCCCTTGACCTTCTAGCTCCAGGGTCGCACACTATTTACATCTGGCACACAGTAAATAGACACCTGGGTTGGTCAGGCAGACTTACACAACACACACTCTTATGGGGCACAAGTAAACTTGGTACACTGGGCAACAGCAAAGGATTTCAAAAATGGGATCTGAACGGCATCTCCCAGCTTGGGGACCTCTGGCATAATCGGAAAGTCGTCAGTTTCACCCACCTACAAGAGCATTACAAAATGGCTCAGAGCGAACAGTTCAGATATCTGCAAATTAAACATGCGATAGAAGCAGCACTTCCTACAGCTGAGACGCTCCCAGAATCATCCCCCTTAGAGGACCGACTATTAACCGACTACCTGCACAAACGAGCGACCTCACTAACGTATAAAAAAATCATTAACAACCGGGCAGATCCACTTGACCGGCTCAGGGAACTTTGGCAGTCGGTGGTGGGAGACATGGATGACCCTGACTGGCGAGAGGCGTTGGCTTCACCAAGGGAGGTAGCAATCTCCTCTAGACTGCGCTTGGTGCAATTTAAAATACTACATAGGACCTACTACACACGAACGGTATTGCACAGGATGGGAAGGACCCCTGACCCATGTTGTTTGCGCCTCTGTGGGGACGTAGGTACATATTATCACACCTTATGGGACTGCCCGAAACGTACACCCTACTGGGAGGCAGTGGTAAGAACTATCGCAGAAGTCACCGAGAAACATGTCCCGCTTGAGCCTAAATGCTGCCTCCTTAACGTCTGGGGTCCAACAGATCTTAATCACGCCGAACGTCAGTGGGCAACGACAGGCATGATAATAGCTAAGCGGAATATTGCGCAAAAGTGGGGAGTGGGGATCGTACCGACATTACTGAATTGGTGTAAAGATATGGATATGGTTATGGTAGCGGAAAAGGACACATTTATAAATAGGAAATGCCCCAAAAAATGGGGAAGGGTGTGGGAAAAGTGGAACATATATAGGGGAAACATCTGCATGCCCCCGGAAGAAGATAGCGACTCGGACGAGGACCTGTGATGTTGTTGAAGTCATATGTGTACCAATGTAGAAATGTATATCAAGTGACTGTAAAGAAGTAACATTAAGATTGTAAAATTATACATGCAGATCATTGTTGTTTTAATAAAAAACTTTAAACAAAAAAAAACAACAACACAAACGTTCATTAATGTGGGTGATTCCAAAGTAGGTTCTTAGTATAAACTTGTGTTACTTGAAATGCAGTCTAATTATCTGGAAAAAGTAATTGCCAGATGGCATAGAGGGACAGGCATTAGATTAACAGTAAAACAGTGGGCAAAAAGCAATTATTTGAATATTCATATCTTAAAGAGTGCTAATTTCCACCATATGTACTTTTATTATAAATGGCTTTTATATTACAAAAAGAAAAACGCACAATGGCAATAGCAAGGGATATGAGTAATGTCTGGAAGAGAGTCACCAAAAACACACAGGAGAGGTCAATCTGAACAGACAATTTTGTTTATCTAATATACTCATAAACATAACATTTATGAAATACAATGTTTCACATTTACATATTTAGTGAAAAGGTGTCCTGGTGAAATTATAAGGAACCTATAAACAAAGTGACATATTTAGTGACATATGTACATGTTTTCCTTCTTGAACCACAAAAGCGACCATTCTTGGATATACAATTTGTAATCAGCACTTATTTTAAATTAAATAGTGCTGTATATTGGTTCACTTTTCTTAACAGTCGACGGCGTTTCGACCCTGTGTACAATATAGGGTCTCTTCAGGACCTGCAAATGTTGGGGACACCTGAAGCAAGCTAGGCACTGCCTAGTGCGGAAAAAGTGTCACCACGTGAGTAGTGAAAGAAAAGATACTGTAATCACAATATAGGAGGGGGGAAATGGAGCACTTTTTAAAGACATGTCCTGTACCGATGCTCCAAAGGCTAAGCATAAACACTGAAAGTGGTATCAGTTCCTAAAGGGGAAGGAGAGTGTGAAATCTGACAGTGTCAGATGGTACTGCATCAAGTAGTGGGTGACTCCAAAAGGCAAGTTCTCAAGTGTGTGTAGGGTAGGGTAGTGGTACTCCTGTGCGGGTGGTAGTTGTGCCCTCACACACCCTTGCGGGTGCAAAGCATCATCACTGGGCACTGCTCCTCGTGGGGTGGCGCTGCAGTCCATCACGGGCCCTCATTGAGGGCGCTCTGTTGGAGATCTTTTAAGGAGTAGCCGCAGTTGTGCATGTGGGTGTGTGGGTTGGGTGAGAAGTGGTGAGATAAAATGGCCCATTGGTACCCTAGTGGTTTTATTCGTAGGTCCTCAGGGTCAGGTTAAAAATGGGTCGGGGATGGAGGCGCAGATCGCGCTAAGATGAGTAGGGGGAGGAAAAAATGTTGTCCCGCTGCTCTCAACCCGTGTGTGTGTCTAAAAATGATATGGTGGGTGAATAGTGGGTGGTCAACATGTTTCGCGCTTCCCGTGGTCCCTATTGGATCCCTCAGCGCTTCATAAGGACCTTTGTGAGAAAGGAAAAGAACACAAGGGGATCAGGGAGAAAGACACCCTGTATTCCCTTACTACCGTGTGACAGGTGAGTCTCACGGTAATTAATAAGTGGGCACGTGTTATTCGTGTCCCATGCTCGAAACCTGGTGGAGACAAAGAAAAAATGGGGGGGGGGGGGAAGAGAAAAAAAGAGGGGAAGAGACAACATGATACTGGTCATGTAATAAGGGTGTGGCAACATTAAAAATGCATGTGTCGGTTGCGTGAGCACAGGGCTCCCCGGACCCTCGCTGCTCCTCGGAACTTATCCTGATTTTATCCTGACTTGGTTTACGGAATCTGGAAGATGAAGGCTGGCTGAACACTGACCTCCTTTCAGAAATTAAATCGGACCTGGAAATCCTGACTTATGGTGGTTTGAACTTTTGAGGCCCAACCGATGGCTGTGCCCGGTGCGAGGGTGAACTGTGGAGCCGGGGCGTAATTGAACAACAGCGGCAGCAGCGCTGTGCCAGTGGCCGCTCCATCACTTTCGGTTTCACTTTTGGACTTCTGAGGGGCTGGACGGCGGAATTGCTTGGTGCGGCTGGGTGTTTACTTGGCCTCTGCTTGAGGCCTTTGTCTCCGCCTGCTACAAGTGTGCCCACTGACTTTGGTCCCCTCGCACCGCCACCTTGCGGACTCTGGTGCGGCGCCTGTCTGCTGGGCCGGTGCCCCTTCGACACTTGATCGGCGGTCCCCTTCGGCGAGCGTGGTCCTCATGGGAGGCAGGGGGGGCCCCGAGGGGCGTAAAACTAAGACATCCCTCCATGGGGGACCGGTCCAGACGAACAACATGGACCGCTACACTCATGGCAGAGGTTCCCCTGGAGCGGCCGGTGCCCCCCCGGACGACGCCGGAGGTGGCACATCCGTCTCCCCGGAGCTGTCCCTGCAGGATATCATGGGCGCCATTAACGGCATCAAGGAGACCATCGCTACGCAGTACGAGGCCTTGGCCCGTAAAATCGACACGGTGGCTATTGATGTTACACTAATTCGGGCGGATCTCTCTAAAACCAACGAGAGGGTTCAAGCGCTCGATGTGCGGACGTCCACCCTTGGTGTGGAGGTATCGGACCTGCGGACCACTCTTGGCGACCTCAAGCTGGCCAACGATCAGATGGCCCGGCGGCTGGAGGACTTTGAGGGACGGGCCCGACGCAATAACATCCGTGTCATAGGCGTTCCGGAGTCCTCCGACAACCGCCCGGTTGACCTCCTGGTCGAGGAGCTCATCCTCAAACAGCTCGCCCCCGCTGGCCTGAGTAAGTTCTTTGCCGTGGAGCGGGCCCATCGAGTTCCAGGCGGTCGGCCGCGACCGGGGGCCCCCCCGAGGCCTATAGTCGCCAAACTTTTCCACTACAGAGACCGAGATGCGATTCTTCAGGCCTCACGGGTCCACGGCCCGGTTCATCATGAGAACTCGTCCATTAACTTTTTTCCGGACTTCACCCAACTTGTCCAGAAACAGCGGATGGGTTTCCAGGGGGTGAAGCGTCGTCTCCGTGACCTGGGCCTTAAGTACTCTATGCTTTTTCCTGCTAAGCTCCGAGTGGAACACGAGGATCGGACTACCTTTTTTGACTCTCCCGCGACTGTGAGTGACTGGCTGGATTCGCTGCCGGACCGGGGTGACCGGCCTGGGCCCTCTGCCGGTACCGAGGGTGGCGGGTCCCCTTCGGAGTGACTTTTGGTCCTTGACTTTGCCACTTTGCACTGTTCGGCTGGGTTTTACTTCTTTTGTTCATTTTGTTTCACTATGATCTGTGTGGGGGGCGGGCGGGGACGGGTCCCTTTCCTCCTCCGGGGTCTTTTCGTAGAATGGGGTTTGTAGGGCGACAGGCACACTGCAAGTTGGGGTGGTTTTTTGGACCGCAGGGGTGCAGGGTGGGGGGAGTTGGATTTGGGGGGGGTTGGGGGGTGGGAGGGGTTGTTTTGATGTGTGTTTTTTGTTCTCAAGGCGAGGTACTGATTCTGGTCCAGTTTCGGGTGTTGCGCTATCTGCTGGGGGACCTTTGCTCTACTGGAGGGGATGGGGGGGGACGGGTTGAGATTGATGTCATGGAACGTCAATGGATTGGGGGACCGTATCAAACGGGGTGTTGTGCTGCAGTATTTGCGTCGTCTGACTCCTGATGTGGTGTTCTTACAGGAGACGCATCTGGTTGGTAATGTTTGTCATGCCATGAACAGGGGGGGATACCGCCTCGTGGCCCATTCTGGTTTCACCACTGGTTCTAGAGGGGTGGGCATTCTCCTGCGATCTTCACTTCCGTTAGAGATCACCAGGGTAGTCCCGGACGATAGAGGGCGCTATGTGGCTTTGACTGGGAGGTGGGAGGGGCAGTCCCTTTCCTTGGTCTCTGTCTATGTTCCCCCGGGCCTTCAGAACTCCACCTTCTCAGACTTGGGTCGCATGCTGCTTGAGCTTCCGGACAGTCTTTTGCTCATGGGCGGGGACTTCAATTCGGTGGTTTCGGGTGACCGGGATCGTCACCCGCCCAGGGCCCTCCCCGCTGCCCAGGCATGGCTCGGCGGACTCTTGGAGACCTTCGGTCTGGTAGATTGTTGGAGGTTAATGCATCCGACACAATGTCAGTACACCTTTCACTCAGGGGCGCATGGGAGTCTTTCCAGATTGGACTATTTTCTTATGCCCGCGGCCCAGACTGCCCGGATTCGAGAGGTTAAGCACCTGGCTCGGGGTATCTCTGATCATTCCCCACTGTGGCTGCTCTTTGACACAGGGACGCGGTCTGCTGGGCGGATCGCTCCTATTAACCCTTGGTACCTGCGAGACCCCACGATTCGCGATAGCCTGGTCAAGTCGATTGACCAATATTTCCTCGAGAATGAGGGGTCGGTGTCGTCCTCAATGTCCCTGTGGGAAGCTTTTAAGACAGTACTCCGCGGACATGCCCTCTCCCAGATAGTGGTGGCTAAGAAGATTAAGAATGAGGCGGTGGTGAAGCTGGAGACTGACATATCGGGGCTGGAGGCGGCCTTGAAGGCGGGTGTCACTCCTGATGGGCTGCATGCCCTCAGCTTGAAGCAGTTTGAATACAAGTCTCTTGTTACTGACGCTGCCAAGACTCTGTATAGGGAGCAGCAGGGTAGGTTGTATGATGCCGGGGACAAGGCGGGTAAGCTGATTGCTTGGCTGGATAAGAAGGAGAGAGTGAATCGTGTGGTCCCGGAGCTTCGGGTTTCGGATGGAGTGTGTGTGACTGAGCCTGGTGAGATTGTGGAGTGTTTTGCTGACCACCTCCGGGCGGTGTACTCCCCGGTGACTGATAGGGATGAGGATGACTCTCGCCTCCTGCTGCGGGATATTGCTCTGCCCGGCTTGTCTGTCGAGGACCGTGAGCGGATGGACGCCCCCTTGTCTGTTGAAGAGATTGCCACTGCGATTCGCTCCCTGCGCTCTGGCAAGGCTATGGGCCCTAACGGCCTGCCCATTGAACTGTATAAATTACGCCCGGATAAAATTGCGCCTTTCCTCCGTCGTATGTTTCAGGAGTCGCTCGAGGAGGGTTCCCTTCCCGCCGACCAGCGTCTGGCTACTGTAGTCGTGATTCCCAAGGAGGGTAAGCCACGAGACCGCTGTGCCTCCTACAGGCCTATTTCCCTATTGAATGCTGAGCCCAAGATACTGGCTAAAGTTCTCGCCAATCGCTTGCTGAGCGTTATCTGTGATCTGATCCATCCGGATCAATGCGGCTTCATCCCTCATCGTAATACCGCTCTTAACCTGCGGCGTCTCCACGGCGTCCTTGCTAGGGCGGAGTACCTCTCCGAACCGGCCGTATTGGTTTCTTTAGATGCCACGATGGCCTTTGATACTATCGAGTGGCCATTCCTCTGGGCTGTCTTGGCTAAATTTGGCTTTGGGGAGGGATTTCTTGGCTGGGTGAAGCTTCTTTATGCTGGACCAATGGCTCAGGTGGTGGTCAATGGGCTGGTTTCTCAGCCTTTCGCGCTCGGAAGGGGTACTAGGCAGGGGTGCCCGTTGTCCCCGCTGCTCTTTGCTCTCGCCTTGGAACCGCTCGCTGCCTGGCTCCGCTGGGAGCCCTCGATCAGAGGGATCCGGTGGGCCCCGGGCTTCGAGGACCGGGTCTCGTTGTACGCGGATGATATTCTCTTGTACCTCGCCTCGCCGCGGCAGTCGCTTAATGTTCTCTTCGATGTCCTTACTTCCTTTGGGAGGAATTCGGGTCTGACGATTAACTGGTCCAAATCTTGCGTGTATCCTATTTCTGGTGGCCCTCCTCTCTTGCCGCCTCGGCTTCCGATCCAAACATCTCGGTCCGGCTTTAA
The DNA here is from genome assembly GCF_964204655.1 of Triturus cristatus. NCBI lineage: Eukaryota > Metazoa > Chordata > Amphibia > Caudata > Salamandridae > Triturus > Triturus cristatus. Next base: position 22,421,152 of record NC_140586.1, read on the forward strand.
ATACTTGGGGGTGTACGTTTCGTTGGATCCGGCGGTTCGCTATGAGCAGAACCTCCTGCTTCCACTTCGGCGTTTGAGGGTGGATACGGCTCGGTGGTGTAAGCTGCCCTTGTCTCCGCTTGGGCGCGCAGCGCTGTTTAAAATGATGTCCCTTCCCAGATTTCTTTATGCACTTCAGAACTCCTTCGACGTCATTCCGGTGGCCTACTTTCGGGAGGTGGAGAGCCTGCAGAGGAGACTGGTTTGGGACGGGCGGGCGCGTATTGCCCTGGCAAAGCTTACTCTCCCCTGGTACGACGGGGGCATCGCGCTTCCTGACATCAGACGGTACTATTGGGCCTCCCAGCTATCGGCCATTAACCATGCCACGTATGCTCCTGGATTGAATCCGGCATATGAGATGTATAAATTCTTGCTTCCCGGCGGTAACAATAACAGGGCGCTTTACTCCCGATCGGCTGGAAGGACCCTCACGGGCCCTACTAGGATTGCGGTAAGGATCTGGAAGGCGGCGAATGTAGCCATGGGCTGGAGTGAGCGTTTAACGTGTGCTACTCCTTTATTCGCCTCAGACCGCTTGGGAAGCCTCTGGACAACGAAAGGCTTTGAGCTCTGGGACACGATCGGTATTAGCAGAGTGGGAGACTTATGGGTTAAAGGCTCGGTTAAAACCTTTGCGGCGCTCCAGAGCGAATACGAGCTTACTGAAAGGGAGTTCTTCCGTTATGCCCAGGTTCGGCATGCCCTGCTCTCGGTCCTTGGGGAAGGGACCAAGGTCCCGGTTTCTTCGCCCCTCGAGGACCGCATACTTGATGGTCACGTTCCCGACAGTACTATCTCTCTGATTTATAAAAAACTGATCAATAATCGGGCTGACCTCTTGGTGCGTCTTCGGGAGGCATGGACGGGAGATGGGGTGGAGTTGGACGACGAGGACTGGCAGTCCGCACTGTCGTCCCCTAAGGAGGTGGCCATCCCGGCCCGTCTCCGTCTGGTCCAGCTTAAGATTCTCCACCGTGTTTACGTGACGGGTCCCCGTTTGGTCTCGATGGGGTTTTCTGAGGACGGGCTCTGTAAGCGGGGCTGTGGGCTTAGTGCCACCTTTCTCCACATCCTATGGGAGTGCTGCGAGGTGGCGGAATATTGGCGCCGGGTGCATGAGGTTATGGGACAAGTCACCGGGGTGGCTCTGTTGCCGGAGGTGCGTCGCTGTGTTCTGAATGTGTGGGAGCCCAATGACTATAATGCGGCCCAGACTCGGTGGGCGGCCCTGGGGAACATGATCGCAAAGAGAGATATAGCGCAGCTTTGGGGTTCCCAGCGGCCTCCCACCGTGTCTGTATGGAAGGAGAACATGGACTGGTGCATGTTCAGGGAGAAGACTGTGTATGTGGCTCGTGGTAAACCGGGGGCATGGGGTAGAATCTGGGGGCAGTGGAATGAGTATCGTGGGAATATCTGTGCTCCCCCCCTGGTGGATACGTCTGAGGTTGCCTTGTCCCCCTGATCCTTGAAGGTTCCTTGCCTATCTGGTATATCCAAGTATAGACCTGGCTCTCCCGTGAACCCCCCCCTGACCTCCTAATCCTCCTTCTTCTTGACCGCCATCGGGTGGTCGGATGTGGAGTCTCCCTGCGGTGGTCCGACGCCCATTTCATGTCGTCTCGCCTCGCCTTTTGTTTTTAGTTGTTATTTATGTTAAAGGTGTGTATCCTGATTCCCTTATGTGCAGTCGGAGCTTCTGTAATGTGCGGAGCCCCCACGGGCCAGTCCTTGACTTTAGCACTGTGTGATCCTTTTTGTTTCTAGCGGCCGGCCCAGGTGGTTGTAGGCCCGTGCTTGTATCCTTTTTACTGCTCAATAAAAAAATTTCAAAAAAAAAAAAAAATGCATGTGTCATTCCTGGTAATTATAGGGCATGAGCATGCAGTGAAGAGACTACATGATGCTGGTCATGTAACAAGGGTGTGGCAACATTCACAGTGCATGTGTCATTCCTGTGTGTTGTAGGACATGAGCATGCAGTGAAGAGAGCTGGCAATCCCAGGTGTTTGGTACTAACGCAGATGCGTGTAGTGGTGAGGGGTGTTGTACTTGGTTCATGGCATACAGATAGAGAGATAGGACATATATATGAACACCCCTGTAATGTCCACGGGGTGAACTGAATCTCAGTGATTACGATAAGGTAGATGGAAGTAAAAGGTACAGGTCAACACTTGCGGAGACAGATGGGAGGTGCTGGCGTTTGTAACCCTGCCAGGGATCTGAGAAATGCCACACGATCTGCTTCCGTGGTGGCGTAGAGTTGGGGAGAAGGGCGGTAGCCCATGTAATAGAGGCCAGAAGACCAGGCTAAAAGTGACAAATGAATATAAAGAAAGGTATCACGTTAGCAACCTAACACAGTACAACTTGTATCTGGAATGGTGTTATATCTTAAAAAAAGAAAGGAAAAAGACAGGTTATGAACATTAATAGTAATAAAGGAAGAAGGGAGAGAACCTCGGTATGACTGAGTGGTAACCATATGTCAATCTGACTAAACTCCCCGTGGTGTAGTTATCAATCGCAAGATTGTGCAATCTGTACTGGGGACAAAATCGGAAGAAAAACCAGAGGAAAAAACAAGAGGAAAAACAAGCACGTAGTCATACCCTCCCTGTTGTTAGAGAATGGCTTCTTCGGCTGTCACCGTAAGGATGAGACGGGTTAACTGCTTGGGATAGAAAACGTGTACAGCAAGGGCAAAAAGGAGAGAGAGGGAACATGAATACAATTAGTACAATCCTGGGGAGCCAAGCCTATCGCATGTTACCTTAGATTTCCGTGGCAGTTGGCAGCAGCGGGACAATAAAACTTACGTATCCCTCCTCTGGTGCAAACTTGAAACCTGATCTTCCTCAACGGTCGCCGGTAGATGTGTGGCGGAAGGAAAGCGGTTTTAAAGGGTGTAGCCTCGTAGCTGAGTGGTGCCGCGAGGAGGATGACGGGGGATGGGGCGGGGCGAGGGAAGTGGTAACGAGTATTGTGGCTTCCCGTCCACGATGGTGGCCATATTGGATTGGGTCTGTGAAGGCACCACAAAGCAATATATAAAAACAATATATAAAAGAGGGGATCTTGATAGTGGCCATATTTTAGAGATCGGTGGTGACGCACAGATTTTGTTGGAGTCACAGCCTTTTCCTAATAGTTGGGTGTGGTGGTAGTGAAGAGAACTGCGGCTACTCCTTAAAAGATCTCCAACAGAGCGCCCTCGATGGGGGCCCGTGAGGGACTGCAGCGCCACCCCCACGAGGAGCAGTGCCCAGTGATGATGCTTTGCACCCGCAAGGGTGTGTGAGGGCACAACTACCACCCGCACAGGAGAACCACTACCCTACCCTACACACACTTGAGAACTTGCCAATTGGAGATACCCACTACTTGATGCAGTACCATCTGAGACTGCCAGATTTCACACTCCCCTTTAGGAAAGAAAAGATATTCACAGGGCGACCCAGCCGGGCACCCTGATGAGGTTTGTGAAGGGCAGTCCTAATGATGGATGGCACGTGTAGTTTACTCCACCTTAATACGTTGATAGATGTGTACGCCAAACAATAGCGTTTGAGCGTTGTATAACCGGGCGGGCAGCCGATCGCTGTATATAGTTTGACGGTCAGAATATCCGTCTAACTCAAATCCAAGTCTTTAGACATCCAAATAACCAGATTATCGACATTCCTCCTCCTGGGGCCACGCAGAGCAGCAGAGTGTCAGTCTCTCTGCTCGATATACTGAGTACTGATATACTGAGTATATCGAGCAGAGAGACTGACGCTCTGCTGCTCTGCGTGGCCCCGGGAGGAGGAATCTTGATAATCTGGTTTTTTGGATGTCTAAAGATTTGGATTTGAGTTAGACGGATATTCTGACCGTCAAACTATATAAAGCAATCGGCTGCCCTCCCGGTTATACAACGTTCAAACGCTATTGTTTGGCATACACATCTATCAACATATTACGGTGGAATAACCTACACATGCCATCCATCATTAGGACTGCCCTTCACAAACCTCATCAGGGTGCCCGGCTGGGTCGCCCTGTGAGTATCTTTTCTTTCACTACACACATGGTGACACTTTTTCCGCACTAGGCAGTGCCTAGCTTGCTTCAGGTGTCCCCAACATTTGCAGGTCCTGAAGAGACCCTATATTGCACACAGGGTCGAAACGCCGTCAACTGTTAAGAAAAGTGAACCAATATACAGCACTATTTAATCTAAAATAAGTGCTGATTACAAATTGTATATCCAAGAATGGTCGCTTTTGTGGTTCAAGAAGGAAACCATGTACATATGTCACTAAACATGTCACTTTGTTTATAGATTCCTTATAATTTCACCGGGACACCTTTTCACTAAATATGTAAATGTGAAACATTGTATTTGATAAATGTTATGTTTTTGAGTATATTACATAAACAAAACTGTCTGTTCGGATTGACCTCACTTGTGTGTTTTTTGTGACTCTCTTCCAGACATTACTCATAACACTTGCTATTGCCATTGTGCGGTTTTTGACTACCAAAAATAAGTTGGTATTATTTCACAAGAGCCATTGTTCCCTGTTTATATATTTAATTCACCCGAGGCTCCGTTGTGAGTAAGGTTCCCTTGTACTTTGTTCTTGTCATGCTGGTGACAGCAGCGTCGTGATTGGCTAGTGGAGTGAGGAAGCCTGGGTGCTGCTGGGAGCCTGAAAAACAGGAAGGTCGAGGAGAGGTGGCAGTTGACGACTGGTGACCGGTAGGTAAGTCTTCTTTTTTTCAAAAAATCTCGCCACTGTTCCCTACCAGCAGCCACTGTATATTCTCCTACTCTTGATACGAGAGGAAAGCATCTGTATGATCAGGCAAACTGTTTAATCTGCCATATATAAAGAGGATAACAAGGGAGCCTATATACAAGCCTGTTTAAATTAATTTCTGGTTCTCATACTTGATATGACATTCCAAATGAGAAGTTAAATTAATTTTACAACAAATAAACTTCGCAATGTTTAGAGTGATGGGTCCATGGCTAGTATTTGAGGTTTCCTGAAATGGTTTAATGTCAACGTCGAATTCCTTCTTCTAGTTACTTTGGGATCAGACTTAACTACCAATATCCATCCATAAGTCGGCTTTATATTATCATCAGAACGACTAGTCGAGGAGAAAGGGGTTTTGGGGAAAGAAACAGCTGGGAGGTAAACCTCCAAATGAATAAAGTGCACATGGGTTTTCCTGTATTAGATCAGGACAATCAAGCCAACAAGAACAAATTTTTAAGGTTAGTTCCTTCACCTTGATTATTCCTCTAGTGTTTCCCCAATGATAGAACGGAGTGAAGTCTGTTCTCTCTATATTCGTAAAACAACAATAAATATTATTCAACAACTAACGTGTGAGGATTAGGTTGTATTATATGGTATGGTTGTGCGATGTAACTGTTTAATGCACTCTCTAAACTGCCTAGGGTCCAGTTTGCAAAAACCTTTAGCTCAACCCTGGGTAGCTGTCGCTTTGAGCAGCAAGGCCTAAACAAAGGAACTAGTGCAAAGCATTTAAAAGCACCAAACAACGAAATAAGAAAGTCACACAACAAAAAATAAATCTAACAGCAGTTTACAGATATAGATTATATTTGTATGAATTTTAGACACCAGGATGAGCAAAAATCCACCAGAAGATTCAACAGATACAGATTTTAAAGTAAAATGTAAATCTCACCTTTTTAGTCCAAAGCGCAAACAAGCAGAGGTAACTGTAAAGTTTTGACATTTGAAACATTTTAAAGAGTTGTGTTCGACTACTCCGGCTTGAGTGGGGTGACCAAGTTCAGAAGGCAGGTTAGGAGGGGCTGTTACCTGATCACCAAGCAGTCTCAAGTCCAATTCCAAGCTTTACCTCAAAACTGCCATAGACTTTCATGTAGAGGTCCTGATGCTGGGGATGCAGGATGCTGAAGATTCTCTGGGTGCTGTGCGGTCAATGGAGGTGCCCGTGTGAAATATTCCTCAGTCCACGGATGAGGTGGGGTGACTTTAGCCACCTTTGCCAGGGTCCTTCGAAGTTTTCTTTAAGCCAGTAGAAGGCCAGCTGCTGCTGCGCTACCAGTCTCTGTACACAATAAGTTCAGCAGTATCATTTGGTGGAAGCTTGTGTCCCATAGGCATGACCAATCCGGACTCAGACAACACTCCCAGGTCCAGTGGATGCAGGTGCAACTTTTGGTCATGAAGGAGTGGTCTCTCGAGGTGACTAGCGGCAGTTGGAGACAATTCCAGGAATGTGGCTACCAATTTGCCGGATGGGGCTTCTTCAGCTTTGATCTTGGTGCTGGTTCCAGAGGATCAGCTAACTGATCCTTGGAGTCACATCTTTGGTCTGGCACTTGGGAACAACTTTCTCTCGAGCCAGGAGCCGCAGACACCTTCCTTTCTTCACTAACCCAAGGTGTGGCAGGTGCAGTCCAGCAGACAGTGCAGCCTCTCTTGCCAGGTCCAGGGGTCAGCAGGGCAATCCTTCTTCGGTCCTTTCTCTAGGTCTGGTATGATCTGAGGTTCAGGGTGACAGGAGTGCCATATTTATGCCCAGAAAGTGCCCTGGTGGGATGATACATTCACTAGCCCATGGAGTACCAGGTTCCTCCCACCCATTGACAACTTCCGCCTATGTGTGGCATCTAGCAATCCCAGAGTGCACTATTCGGCCCACTCCCAAAATGTCTAAACCCTTCCTTAGATGTTAGGAGCATGGTAGCCCACCAAATGGAATGAGTGGAAAGAGCTGCATATGTGAGCTAATTTATTTTTAACATACTGACGATCACACTGAAATTTGAAAGTGCACACTTTTCCATGCGTGGATTGATATTGAATATTCAAGTGACTGACACACTGCCACTTTAAAACTCAACATTATATACTCATACTCTGGAGTCCTTCATCACTTTCTTGAAGCTGACCGGAAACAAGATCAGATGGCTGCTCACTCATGCTTCGCATATGATTAAGACTCCTTAGAGTCGAAAGCGTAATGCTGCAATACTTGTCGGAAATAAAGAATTCTTCAAAGAATCACGTCTGGTGGGCCTGTTTGCATGTGACTGGAATAGTACATGCTTTCGTTTGGAATATGTATGTGTGTGTGTGTGTGTATATATATATGATATAATTTGAGATGTCATGAGTAATGTCACTGACCATGTCATGAATGATGTAATGTGTGAGCTCATAAGCAGTGCATTCCGGGGGAGTGAGTTATTATAGTTAGCTCAGCTAACTAGAACTGCTGAATTTCTATAGTATTGTACGTGTACAATCTGAGTTAAACTATAACATCCATGTAACCTTTGATTTTGACAATTAATGTATATATGCAACCTGCCTGGTTTTTTTCAGGGGAGAGCTGCAGACCGGCTGATGCCCTTTGCAGGACCTCACAGGGATCTGTAGTAAGGTGGTGGGGAGGATAGCCACCTTCCTAGGCAGCCTGGTTCAATTAATCATCAAAAAAGGACAGTGCTGGGATTCGACCGGGTACAAGATCTATTTTCAGCCTATTCTCCAAGTAAGCCTAAGGTCAGAGGTTACCAGACCAGTTTGGGTGAGACCATCTTGGTATTCATTGGCAGGAAATCAGTATAAATGGGCTATACAAGCGCAGCCACGTTTTTAAATGTTACTAGTGAAACCTTAAAGATTGAACTGACCCCTCATTTTATAAGTCTTTACCGAAAAAGAGAGACTGCTGTATATTGTAGGTGTGGGGATATGCCATATGGCATTCCTCCCCACGTCTGCTAGGTGCTATATCTGTTGGTTTTTCATTGAGTAGCATTGGATTGGATTTGATTAGATTGGATTGGACAGGATTGGGTTGGCTCGCAGTAGACTGGAGACATACTTCTGCTGCCTGTTCTTTGCTTCAGAGCCTCGGAAACAAGTGAGGGGGTGATGGTTGTGTGGGGCTGGACAACTACTGAGACGAGACTGGAAACGTTCCACTTCAAGATTGATCCACCTGTTCCCTGAATCAGACGAGTATATAAGAGCACTCAAGGATGCTTTTTGTGAAACAGACCAGTCGGCCAGTTGTAACTGGTTGGGTACTTGACTTGGTAAAGACTTGTTTTTGGAACTGGAAAGTAAGTGGCAGAACTAATTTACACTTATTGTGAGCTGGTATCCATGAAGGGGGCTCTCCACAGAAACACACGGACTTTGGAGTCAACATGAAGCACTGGGCTGGGAGCAGAGAAGGAGAGAAGTGGGGTACTGCCTACAGGCTTGGGCAGATTTGGAAAGACTTGAAAGACTGTCTGCCACAGAGATGAAAGCCAGAGACACCCTTACAGGATCTCTGTGAGGTTTGGAAGGTGTGAACTGTGCCTTCGTGCAGAAGACGACTAGCTCTCATCGAACCGCTCTGGCCTGTCGTACGGCTGGAGGAATCCTGGAGCGGGGCTCAAGCTGTGTGATTGGAGGGAGAAGAAGCCTGCAGTGGCCACTTGTGAGAACTTTAATTGGCTGTCCATGCAGAATGGAGAAGTCATGTGGAATGGAACTGTCACGTTAAGAAGCTATAACCTTCCATTGACTGGACCAATGTTTGTAATGTTGGCCTTACTTTGGTCATAAAACATTTTTTCTTTTTACTAAATTGATCCGAGAGCTTTACTGAGTCATTTCTTCTGCCATGGTTCTGTACTACTAAGAGATAGACGAGCCTGTCGTAGAGAAACAGGAGCTAGTGTTGCACAGTGGTGGGAGGATATGCCCTAATGGACAACCTGGCTTCCTACAATAGAAAGAGAAAGAACCAGAGTGAGAGAGAGAATGAAAGAAAGAGAGAGAGTGTGTGGGGAAGGTGTGGGGGTGGGTGTGTGGATGTAAATTAAAGGGGTGCTGGTTGGTCGACAGACAGCAAACTTATCAAGGATACAATAGTAAAAATTGCTTTGGAGTTGATGCTCAGAATGTGATATACTATTTCTTACCAATGTTGACTCCAAGTAAAGGCCATGACTCACCCTTCTGCTCGACTGAAAATAGTAATAAATGTTAACTTTGTCCTTAGCAGCTCAGTCTGTATGGTTTACGCCATGCTTTCTTTGAAGTGCAGTGGTTATAAACAAAAGCGTTTAACTATATCCAGAACACAAGGGGTTTATACCTGGGCAGTGAGATAACATCACGTTAGGCCTTTTGAATATTGTCATTAATCAGTGTTATCAGGGGTTGCCTGTTTATGAAGCGGTTTCTTTGCTCCCTGTGTCACGGTGTCACGGTGTCCAAATCTGCGCCAGCGGGACGCACTCATCACCGCACCTTGGGGTTTCCCTGCCGCCGCCGTATCCACCAGCTAAACGGCCGCTGTGTGCAGGGAAACTACAGCTCCCGGCGGCCCTTGCGGGACGAGCCCGCCAACGTCAGCGGAAGCGCGCCTGAAGCGCATAAAGCGATTGAGTGCCCTCGGCAGAGCGGGGTTGCCTGTTTATGAAGCGGTTTCTTTGCTCCCTGTGTCACGGTGTCACGGTGTCCAAATCTGCGCCAGCGGGACGCACTCATCACCGCACCTTGGGGTTTCCCTGCCGCCGCCGTATCCACCAGCTAAACGGCCGCTGTGTGCAGGGAAACTACAGCTCCCGGCGGCCCTTGCGGGACGAGCCCGCCAACGTCAGCGGAAGCGCGCCTGAAGCGCATAAAGCGATTGAGTGCCCTCGGCAGAGCGGGGTTGCCTGTTTATGAAGCGGTTTCTTTGCTCCCTGTGTCACGGTGTCCAAATCTGCGCCAGCGGGACGCACTCATCACCGCACCTTGGGGTTTCCCTGCCGCCGCCGTATCCACCAGCTAAACGGCCGCTGTGTGCAGGGAAACTACAGCTCCCGGCGGCCCTTGCGGGACGAGCCCGCCAACGTCAGCGGAAGCGCGCCTGAAGCGCATAAAGCGATTGAGAGCCCCCGCGACGCGGGACGCGCGCGGGCGGGCGCCGGGCTAAGCCCGGACAAAGGGCGGACCGTCTGAGGCCGTCAGAGGTCGGAAGAGGTTGGGTTGGGACTATCCCCTTACATCTGGCCTGATCCCTGATCCCTCATTGACTGCTGTTCTGGGGTGAGTCGCACAACCCTTTGTTACGTATCTTGTCAACACCGGGGTGAGCCATGCAAAGAGGGAACTCAAAACCAAGTACGAGGGCTGCAGGCATGGGGACTTTGGACAATTATTTAAAACAGGCTGAAACAGCCGTAGTAAATGAAATTGCACTGGTTGAACGGCGACTATCTCTTGAGCCAAATGGTCATCTAAGTATCCCGCAACCTACAGTTGATATTTCCTCCCCGAATGTTACACCGGCAGTATTGTATCCCCGAGTTATTCCTAATGAGTTGATGGTGGAAGATTCTATTCCTACTCCCACTATTATTACTCCTTTAAGCACAGATAGCATTGCCCCCTAACCCGTGGCTATCCATACTAGACAGTCCAAGTCGAAAAATGGTACTAAGTGTAATGGGGGGAGCTCTGTTACTGGTAAAAGGAAAACCATAAATAACCCTGCGGGGAATCGAAAGCAGGCAAAGCAACCAAGGATTAATACCTCTCTTTCTAGGCAGGAGAAAGTTAATTCTAGCTCTCTTCACTTGGATAGGGCAGATTCTGGCGAGAATAGACGTACTAGTTCAAACGTAGAGGTGGACCAGAGTAGGGAGACATTTATGTCTAGTATTATCACAACTATGGAAGCACATCTTACTTCACTTATTCAGCCCCTAATAGTCACCTTGAAACGAATAGAGGATCGTATTTGTATTATGGAATCTCACCTTAGAAGCAAAGAACCCCAAACAGGTCCAAAAATCGTTGCAGGGGATACATTAAGTACACTCACGGCTTCGGTAGATAACTTGTTGAGTTCCATGATCACTTCCTCACAACAACCAGCCCCTCCTGTAGTGCCCATCTGCCCAGGATCTACTACTTTCCAACCAGTCTTAGATAATTTGGGCAAGACCTAAGGAACGGTAGGGCAAATGCAGACTAAGGAGGGGGGCTCATATTTTCCTGTTCCTCAGCAAGGAGGGGATTTTTCCTTACATTTACCAGCTGAGGCATGCCCCTATACTATTATTTTAGCCAATGTGCCTAAACTGGAGCAAGACAAAAAGGAACATTGGTCTTCTCTGAAAAACAAGGCCCTTCATCATTTGTCTAATAAAACGGTTCTGGGCCATCATCTTAATAAGCACTTCATGATGATTAGAAGGGTACCATGGGTTGGAAAGACTGTTAAACATCTAGAGGGTGACTGTATCGTTATAAGTTTCAGATCCCCAGGGCTAGTAAATGACATTTTAAGACAGGCAGGGTCTGTGAGAATCCATAAAGATTATGTGAATATTCTCCCCTTGGGTTTCTTTTATCCTCCATCTCACATTGGTTCATCATTTTCCATTCAACCAATTAGACTCGGTACTAGATTCAGTTCCACCAATAACTTTGCTGTCCCTGTCTCCAATAGATTTGAGGTCTTCTCCAATCTGGATGATATTGAGTGACTAAAGACCAGCGATCAAGTCACCTTTCCTGATATACAAGTCCCTGTCCTTCCAATTGTGAAACCCCCAAATTGCGGTTCCATCTCACTTGGTCCAAATCAGGAGTCATTGGGTCTTTCTTCTAAATTGATTTCTTGGAATATAGCTGGTCTTAGAAGTAAAGTAGATGATCCCACCTGGAGAGATCTAATTAGATCAGGTTACATTATTGGTTTACAAGAGACATGGGACACTGAGGATACGCTGCACATGGATGGGTATGAGAGTTTTTTTGTATCCGCCACTCCATCTAGTTCGGGGAGGGCGAAGGGTGGGCTGGCTATGTTAACATCAGCATCTATACCTGGCTCATTCTCTCAACTAGAAACAGGCTCGCCAAACTTCTTGGCTATTTTTATCCTGATGAATGAGGGACCTGATTTTCTGGTAATTAATTTTTATAACTCATATGATAGAGTTGCCACGACCGATCACCTGGCCGCATTAAATAGTTTTTTAGCTGATCACATGGAGACCAATAAACTCAACAGTAAGAATTGCCTTACTATAGTGATGGGTGATTTTAACATCCATGGCTGTCCACATCTTTGTCTCTCCTCGGATCCCCTGGGACCGATTGAATCAAGTGCTGCACATTTCGAACATTCAGCGGCGGGACTTCTTCTTGAATCCATCTTGGCAGACCACGGTTTGTTTCTCCCGTCTATGGAGGGAGAAATTATTCCCACTTTTAAAGGAACTGGGAAAGATTCGGTTATTGATTACATCTTTGTTAGTTCTGTTTTGGGGGCTAATATTAAAAAATACGTGACGACCTGGTCCCATTTAAGTGATCATAACCCCGTGACTCTAATTCTCTGTCACATTTTTGAAAAACCGGCTAAACCCCCAACAAGAGTGGATAAATCCGACATTTGCCCATCAGATCAGGCGCGTAGAATTAGATGGTGCAAAGTAATCCCTGGCGACTTTTATAACAACCTGAAAAGTAAGGTAGGATCTGAGTTAAAAACTTGCCTGGACCTCGAAGCAGGGGATGATGAGGTCCTATCGGCTTACTCAGTTATCTGTAGTCAGATCTTTGCTGACTTGAGCCGTCCTGGAAAATACATGGATAAGGCGGAGCTAGGTTGGTTTGACAAAAGCTGTTCAACCGCTAACAGAAAGTTAATGGCCGCCTTGAAATCTAAGCCAGTAAATAGGATTTTGGTCACGGAGTTGAGAAAAGAATACAAGAAAACTCTGGATGCCAGGAAAAAGGTGATTAGGGAGGAAGCATGGGAAGAACTTTCCTGCGTGGATGTAATAAGAAATAGCGCAAAGTTTTGGTCTGTGGTCAATAAACCCTTTTTTTCCGATATAGGAAATGATCAACTAGACTGCGGCATCGGGAAACAATCGTGGCACTCTCATTTTAAAACAGTCTATGAAATGGGAACTAGTGGTGAATTGAGTATTTCTCCCACCACTGCGAACCCATATACTTTATTAGTCTCTAAGCAAGAGGTGGTCGAGGCCATCGGTAAGATGACAAGTAATAAGGCCCCTGGCCCCGATGGCGTACCAGCGGACCTCTTTAAATCTGATCTTGAGACATGGTCCATAGTACTAACCAATGTTTTTAACCGGGTATGTGTCGCTGGGATTCCTGACACCTGGTCCAAATCAGTAATCATACCCATTTTTAAAAAAGGTAACAGGGGGGATCCTAGTTGCTATCGGCCTATCTCCCTTATTGATTCAGCTGTGAAGGTTCTGGGGCGTGTGGTACTGGGCAGACTAACTGATTGGTTAGAAGACACAGCTACTCTCTCGTGTCTACAATATGGGTTTCGAAAGGGCCGCGGGACCATAGACCAGAGCCTGAACCTCCAACTTCTAATAGGCAAGTATACCATTGCAAAAAAAGGGGCTTTGTATTTGGCCTTTATGGACTTGTCCTCGGCGTTTGACCGAGTGAATCGTTCAAAATTGTGGGGGTTACTACTTAACTGTGGAATAGATGCCAATATTGTTTATTTTCTAGCGGATTTGCATAGAGACCTCACCGCCACGGTCAGATATGACCGTCAGGGCAATTCCACGGATAAAATTGGAATCACTAACGGCGTTAGGCAAGGATGCATTTTAGCCCCCCTGCTTTTTACATTATATATTAATGATTTGGGTTCTACACTAACTAAGTCTTGCAAGGATATTCCTAGGGCAGGCAAATTCGCCATCCCAGCATTATTGTATGCTGACGATGCCGCTCTCTTAGCACGTACGGCTGTAGGGCTCCAAAATCTTTTAGATTCTTTCGCTAAATTTATGATTGCACTTGATCTTGGAGTGAACTTCTCCAAATCCCATGTGATGTTTGTGGGTTCTATTCCAAAGAGAGTTAAAACCATGTCTTGTGAAGGTCATGTTCTATCACGGGTCTCAAGATTCCCTTATTTAGGTGTCATTTTTGACGACAAGTCCACCTGGGCCCCACAATTGGCTGCCAAACGCAACGCTTTTGCTAGGGCCACACTTGCTGTCTTAGAGTTTGGACGCAAATTGGGGGTGAAGCCCATGCAAGCTATGTTGAACGTTTACGTAGCAAAATGCACCTCCATTGCACTATATGGGGCAGACCTGTGGGGTTTTAAAAATATTTCTGATCTACAAGTTGTAGAAAACAGATTTTTAAAATCACTATTATCCCTTCCATGTTCAACATCAGGCTATATCGTTCATCAAGAGTGTGGGATTGACTACTTAACTGATCGTATAGCCATTGCCCCACTTTTGAAATGGATCTCAATTTGGCTAAATCCTGAACTAGAACTGAACCATGCAATTTTAAAAGATTGCTTATCCTTAGAGTATGGCAAAACTATACCGTGGTTGAACCATATTAAATTTCTAGCAAGGTATCTGGGCCGACCTGAGTTATTTGAGAATCCAAGCACTATAGTAAGGGGGGATTTAAAATGGGCTAAAGTCACCTATAAACAGAGGGCTATGATAATAAGGGAGGAAAGAGAATTACTCAAACCCACTGTAAAGGCACACCAGCTGATCACTACATCTAACAGTTTAGAGCCTTACCTGGGTATTGTCAATAAGATGGACCATCGTTTTTTATTAATTAAGTTCAGAATGAACAAATTCCATCTTTTATTGACTGACTCTCCTGGTTGGACTAAGGAGAAGGATTTGGGGATCTGTTCGTGCGACAGATTCTCCATAAAAGACACTATGCACTTTATCTTCTTCTGTGACCACCTGTCTTTAATCCGTAAAAAATACATTATTCCTCTTTTAAAAAATAAAGGTTTCAGACAGGCGAAACCAGCTCTCATGTATCTTCAGATGTTGGGTTCTCCTTGGGAGATATTTAATATTGCCACTTTTTTAGTAATATCAATGAGATTGAGGAAAAAGATCACATGGTTATAGTGTATATCATTTTTGTTTTCTGAGTAAATAATTATTGTAATTTTATGTCAAATGTTTTTAAATGGTTGTACTGTTTTATGTTCGTCGTACTTTTATGGTTTTTGCTATGAACCGAATAAAGTAATTTTGACTGACTGACTGACAGTGTTATCAGAACTCAGTTAGTTCTATTGTGGTAACAACACCTTTGCACAGTAGTAATAAATGTGTAGATTTGTCTCTATCAGTGCACTAGTTCAAAAAAACGTCTTATTGGGCCATATTTGTTTTCATCAGCATTTGTAAAGGCAACTTTTAGTTGGCTGTTTAGATCACAAACTAGCTTATATGATAATAAGTAAAAAAAACTCCCTTAAAAGACTTCTGTTGAAAGGATGCTATTGTTTCAACAGTGGCGCTAGAGCCTTATTACTGGATTTAATGTTTTTCACTGTATCTACTTAAGAGTGTAACTGCAAATGTTTCACTGCAATACTTGCAAGGACCTATAGGTCAGTGGTTAATTTGTAAAAAAATAAGTGCTGAGGCTCTCGTCAGGAGGCACCAGCCCATTTTTCCTGTTAGCGCCGCCTAAAACAAAACCACCTACTAACCATGAAAGTGGACAGAGGGTGTGGTGTAATGGCAAGAGCTGCCAACTTCGGAGCTGGGGAACCAGGCTGGAGACTCAGCGTCCACTCAACAACCTGTGATTCTGAAAAAATCACTTAATCTCCTGTGCCTAAATGAATGTGTCTTTAACTGATGCTCATGAAAAGTGGCGGTGTTGATGATTAAGTGCTGGTGCTGAGCACTGGAAACTACGGCTCAAATTAAGCATTGCTATAGGTGTTGAAAGTGTAACTACAGCATTGCATCTAGGCCCCACGTATGGCTCGCCTAGAGAAGGATAAGATAAAAATCACATAGAGTTTATTGCGACACACTGAAGCCCTTTGAGCCCTATGGGCATTGCACGCCTGCAGAGGGATAATGTGCCTGCTGCAAAGAACGTGTACCATGCAGATCATAAAATTGCATGTGAGTTTACTATGAGTAGCGCTTTAAAAAATAAATGACATGTATGTCAGAAAGAAGCTATGGAGAGATGAGGGGCACTGTTGGAGAGTGGTATTGAGGAAATTTGTGAACGAGGTGGTTATGGGAGGGGGAATTCCAAAAAAGTCCCAAAAAGACTGTTGCACTGGGTGCCTACGGTACCAAACCCGGCCCTGTATGAGGGTACCTGTTTGTTATAAAATCACAATTCTTTTATCTATGTGTGCTTCCCTACTTTGTGTTCGCATTCTTTATCTGCAGCTCACCATTGCACTGCCCACTGTTTCCAACAAAGGGCCCCATTAGGATGGCAGGCGGACAGTCCGCCTGCCACCCTAGCGGTGCTAGGACTGGCCGCCAGCGGTGCAGCAGTCCCGCACTGCCAATTAGGATGCGACCGCCACCCTGGCGGTCGCATTCCGCATCTTCAACACTGCTCCCCAATGCCAAAGAGGCATGCTGTGCATTGCCATGCACAACGGGGCAGGCACCGCGCGGTGCCTGCCACTTTCTGCATGACAACGAAGGAGGGTACCATAGTACCCCCCTAGTGCAGCCCCACACCCCCCATTCCCCCGGGGGCCCGCAAAGGGCCCCCAAAGCAATTCCCGCCAGCATTTTGGAAAGGCCTTTTCCACCAGGCATTATAATATGGATGGCGGTGCCTTCCAGGCACCGCCACGCGCCACCATATATGCCCGAGCTCCGCCTGGCCGGCAATCGTGACGATTGCCGACCGGCGGAAAAGCGGCAGACGGAATTTCCGACCGCCACGGTACCCGCCTCCATGGTAATATGGCGGGGGGTAAATGTGGTTGTGATGGTGGGTGGATCGCCATCATAATCACCCCCAAAGTATCTACCTGTTGTCTCCCTCCACCTTCACTCCTGCACTTGTTCTTGGCTTCTTCTTCCCCTTGCCATGTCTCTCTCTTTCTCTGCATTCCTTTCCTCTCCTTTCTCTGACTGGATGAATCTATACCTGTATATAGGATCTATACCGATGTGTCTCGCTTATTCTGTGCTCTCCCCTGTACTACGCAGGCACGCGCGCGCGTCGTGTAACCTCACAGGCGTGTCACAGGCGCTCGCGCTCTGGCGGCACATCTCCTCCCGCCACATTTTCACTGCTCCCACATAGCGGGGTCCTAACCTGCACCAGCTCTCGCTCTGCTGTTATGGTTTTTAATCCCGGCTATTGGAATCCGACAGTCCCTGGAGACTGCAGCCTCCTCGCCTCGGTGACAGTGAAGGATTCAGGCAGAGAGGGGAGAGTGAGCGTAGGGGAGGAAAGCAGAGAGGAACACAAGCTGAGAGACACCCAAGGGTCACAGTATGCAGGGAGGCAGGAGAGGGGGGCAGAGCGAAGGAGAGAGTGAGGGGCAGAGAAAGAGCGTAAAAGACCGCAAGAGAAGCTGCGATGCTCCCTGGTAACGATATCTGCAGAGGGCCAACAGGAGAAGGGAGGGGTGAGAGCGAAAGAATGTGAGATGGTCAATGTAAACGACAGGTTTACAGAGGGGCAAGAGGGAAGGGGAGGAGAGAGGGAGTGAAATAGAGCGAAAGAAGGTGAGATGTCCCTTGGTAAAGACATGCATGCAGAGGGAGGGGCAAGAGGAGAAAAATAGATTGAGATAAGAGAGATAGTAAAAAAGAGAAAGATGTTTACAGGTAAGAACATGCATCGAGAGGGGCAAGAGGGGATGGTGGGGTCAGAGAGGATGGAGAGAGAGAAATAGCTAGAGGGGAGTGAAAGAGACCACCAGAAGGAGAGATGTTCGCGGGGCAATGGCATGCATGCAGAGGGAAAGATAGAGGAGGGGGCGAGAGGCAGGAATAAAGAACAGCAGAGGGAAAGGGACAGAGGAAAAGAAAGACAGCGAAAGAGAGCAGACAAAGGAGGGATGTCTGGGGGTAGCAGTATGCATGTAGAGGAGAGGGAAAAGAGTGGGGTGAGGGGGCAGCGAGCAGCAGAAAGAGAGACTGGGAGAGAGAAAGATGGTAAAAGAAAGCTAGAGAATGGGAGATGTTAGGGGGTAACAGCATACACACATGGGCAGGAGAGAGGGAAAGAATCAGACGACAGGGGGAGAAAAGAATAGAGAAAAACGGAAAGAGCAGGAGGAGGGAAGATGTCCAGGGGTAACAGAATGCACACAGAGGACAGGAGAGAGAAGGAACAGAGAAAAAAGTGTGAAGGAGCGAGAAAAGGAACGGGGGGAGGGGTAGCGACGGGGCGCGGGAGGTGGGGGGAGAAGAGAGCGAGAGAAAGCTATATACACGGGTCCCAGCATGCTTGCAGGGGCCGGAGAAGAAGAGGCGCAGGGGAGGGGGGGGGGGCACCAGTAAAAGGAGACAGAAACATAGACAGATGGGTAGCAGCACGTATGGAGAGAAGATGATAGGCAAAAGAGAGTGGGCGACCAAGAAAGCAGAAGAGAAGGAGAAAGGAAGAGAGAAAGAGAGATGGCAAGAGAGGAAAAGATTTTATAAAAACATGTTCAGGGGCCCTGGCATGCATCCAGCAGTGTGGAGGAAAGGGTCAGAGGGAGCGAGGCAGGAGAAGAAAGCACGAGACAGACCAGGAGAATACAAGAAACAAGAGAGAGATGTCCGCAGGTAAAAGGATGCAGAAAGGATAGCAGAGACACAGAAGACTAGAGACAGTAGCAAGAGAAGCGAAGAGGCGAGGTACACAGAAAGGACAGAGGAGAGACAGAAAGAAAGGGGGAAGCGAGAAACCCGAACTCGGAAAGAGATTTGCAGGACAAGGAGGAGGAATACAAAGGCAAGAAAGAAAGAGGACTGACAGGAGGAGGAGGTAAACAGGAAGAGAGCATCCATCAGAGGGGACGGAGGCACAGAGGAACGATTCAGCAACCGAGGGGAGGTGCAGGCTTAGGCAGGTGTTGTCAATATATTTCTCCAGATCACACTGGTTCTAAAGAGTGTCCGCTACAAGTTCTAAGCACCAGTACAAGTTTCTGAGCACTAGGACAAAATCGACTACAAGTCAGGCACAAATTAAGCCCGACAGAAATATTGGCTATCATAATTTGCCGCAGGTAAAAATTCCTAGAGTAAATGTCACAGAATGTTGGTAATAGGCGAATTTTGGTGGAATTTGATAATTCCACATTTACAATATCCAGATCTGGCAGGGTGTGATTTGCACACCTGCTTATTTGTGCACCAGCCATAATGCTAATTAGCAGGCGTTCATTTTGGCGTAGCACAGTTCACCAGTAGTGACTGGTGTGCTTTGCAAATGGTGGAGCATAAAGATCCCCCGTAAATTGTGCCAAGGACATAAGCTAAGTGAAGACGTTCCATTTCCGCAGGTGGGGCTCTTCTCCTCCACTGAATATATTATTGATAAGATGTTGCCACAGGATGCACTGTACAGAACAAACTTAAGAGCAGTTGTCTATTTAAATCTTAGTTTGTGATGAAGTTCTCATGTAATATTTCCATACTTCCACGATGTGCTAAGGAAGCCTGAACCCCCACATGGGTGCTCCCTTGATGGAGCGGGTCACCAGCTTGGGTTACTCACACATACCACATATACTCACTTGGGCCCATAACATTCATACAAGTAAGCTAGTAAAAATCCACTGTCATCAATTTTGTTATTTACCTGTAATTTGATAATCACCTTTACTAAATCTTACCAACTCGATCTCCTTGTTATAAATTTCCTTTGCTCAATGAATCAGGTTGCTGAGTTAGTTTAAAGTAGAATGACAATTAACTTTACCTTTGAAATAACCACAAACTCGAAAAGTTTAAAAATCTTTATCTAATCAATAATTTTGTGAGTCAAAGATCAAATACAATGTTAACATCGAGTTTCATTCAGGAAAGAAATCAAGTTTAGATCAATAATAAGTCTCAATAAAATATTGTGATGACAGTACCTGTAAAGGGAGGAGAGAGAGAGCAGGTACAAAGACAGGTTTCCCAGAATTATATTTACTTAAGGTGATAGATGAACCCAACTCCTTGAAGATGGGCCAGATGGAGTTCACCGGGACAGGTGGAAGACGGAGGATCAGGACAGGTTCAGAACTAGGAAGGTGACCTCTTCTAAGTGCAACGCCAGCGTCGCACCCCTCTCTGGCACTACTCTCCTTTATCCTTCTTTCGCAATTCCCCTTCTGGATGATTGGTTTATCAATCAGTATTTCGGTCTCCCGAGCAGGGTCTCTGGCATCTGCAAAGTCTGAGATAGCGTCTCGGACAGCGTCTGTGGCAGCATACGTGTCAGTGCAGATTTAGACAGGTCAGTGACTGGTCTCTCCTGCGGGTCTCGGGCTCTGGTCTGACAGATCTCTAACTAACTTATCTCAATTATACTATTCTGTGTTCGTGTACCACCCCCCAATGTTTCAATATTATGTTTTCCCCTATTATGATTGGACAGGGCAAGGAGGTGAGTTCATCTCACCATATTAAAAGTAATATTTTTCTTAAGACCATTGTTCTATGTTTCCGCCCCTTAATTTACATTCCCAAAGCTTTATTCCCACCCGCATTTCACATTACTATCAATACATTTTGAAACATTATTTTAAGTTTCTTCCTCTGTCCGGGTCAATAGGTTGAGTTCTCAGGCGTCTCTGTCCAGGGTGGGCTTGGCTGTGTTTCAACTGTGCCATCATGGTTTCCGGCAAGTTTCTGTGCGCCTGCGCGCAAGTCAGGTGGGGTAGGGATTTCAGTCACCCTCCTAGGCCCAAATATGAACTAATAATAGAGACAGAAAAAGACACGTTAGAATGAGGAAATAAATTAATTCACTGTATACCACTTATCTCTACTCTATCCCCTTTTAATTATTTAAATCTTTCGCATTAGTGTTTAGTAGAACTTATAAGGTTTAGTTTAAGCAATAGCATGCGCCTTATCATGTGAGTTTCAAGCGGCCATATTAAGAGCTATTGCGCAGCTGCTAAGTTTCCCCCAAGCATAGAAGACGTCATACTACGTAGATGCAGTAGATACATCCGCAGTGAATTTCCCGCGTTTTTGGCGGCCATTTTGACACTCCTCCCACGCTGCTCTGCCGCTCGCCTGCCTGCTGCTACCTACTGCCTGACCGCTGCCGCTGACTTCGGTAGATTACCGCTCACCTCTTCTCTGCTGCTGCCCTCCGCATCTTCTCAGGTTCCGCCTTCCGCCCGCAGCCTGCCGCCACTGCCCCCGCTCCTCACTTGCTCACCGGCCCCGCTGCCCCGGTCACTTCCTTTGCTTTTCCCGCCGCTGCCCCCGTAGTCCCGCCTCCCCTCCTCGCCCATTGGCCACCCCGCTACCGCCTCCTGGCTGACCCTCCCTCCCGGCTCCTACTTAAGGGGTCCCTGTCGGGCTACTCACTGTGACCCCCTGTGCCCCCACAGGCGGTCGCTCCTCCCACGCTGCTCTGCCGCTCGCCTGCCTGCTGCTGCTACCTACTGCCTGACCGCTGCAGCTGACTTCGGTAGATTACCGCTCACCTCTTCTCCGCCGCTGCCCTCCGCATCTTCTCAGGTTCCGCCTTCCGCCTTCCGCCCGCAGCCTGCCGCCACTGCCCCCGCTCCTCACTTGCTCACCGGCCCCGCTGCCCCGGTCACTTCCTTTGCTTTTCCCGCCGCTGCCCCCGTAGTCCCGCCTCCCCTCCTCGCCCATTGGCCACCCCGCTACCGCCTCCCGGCTGACCCTCCCTCCCGGCTCCTACTTATGACGCCCCCTCAGCGACCGCGCAGCGGACGCGCGCAGCGGGAGCTCCGATTGAGCGCCGAAGGTGCGCCAAAGGTAAGCCCGTCTGCGCCCGTCCGCGCCTGGACCGCGCCCAGCGCCAGACCCCCTGGTCCCCCCGCCCGCCACCCCCCCCGGAGGACCTACGATGCCGCCACACTCATCACGCTCAACACCGCCCGAGGCCTCGGATGCCACGAGCATCCCCGCGACGCACCCATGGACCCTTCGCCTGCAGATCCTGCAACTTCTCCTGCCTGCGCACCTGCACCGCGCACACCAAGACGGACAGCAGCAACCACCTCAAGTGCATCCTGATCAACACCCGCTCCGTCCACCGACATGCCGTGGAACTCTGGAACCTCATCGACACCGCCGCTCCTGACGTCGCCTTCCTCACGGAAACCTGGATGAACGCCTCCTCAGCCCCCGACATCGCCATAGCCATCCCGGACGGCTACAAGATCATCAGGAGGGACCGCGTCAACCAGACCAGAGGAGGAATCGCCATCGTGCACAAAGACACCATTCGCATCTCGATTGACTCCATCGACGCATTCAACGCCGCCGAGTACCTGCACTTCCAGATACACACCGACCCAAAGACTACCCTCAGAGGCACCCTCATCTACAGACCCCCGGGGCCGCGCACACAGTTCTGCGATGACATCACGGACTTCATCAGCCCGCACGCCCTCCCCTCCACCGACTACATCCTCCTAGAGGACCTCAACTTCCACCTGGAGAACACCAGCGACCGCAACACCACCACCCTGCTGGACAACCTCGCCAACCTCGGACTCAGGCAACTGGTCGACACCCCCACGCACTACGCCAGCCACACGCTCGACCCGATCTTCTCGTCCAGCAAACACATCACCTTCCACCACTCCACCGGACTTCACTGGACCGACCACAGCTGCGTTCACTTCAGCTTCAGGAAGAACACGGTCCACCGCCACCCGAAGCAGGTTCCCCACAGGAACTGGATCAAGATCACTGCCGACCAGCTTACCTCTTCCCTCAGCCAGAACCCACCTGTCAACACAACGGACCCCAACGCAGCAGCCCGCAACCTCTCGCAGTGGCTGACCACCTGTGCCGACGACCTCGCCCCACTGAAGAAACCAAGCACCAAGCCCAGAAGCAAGAAGGCCCCCTGGTTCACCGACGCACTCAAGGACTCCAAGAAGAACTGCCGCACCCTCGAGAAGGCCTGGCTCCTCAACAGAACCGCCGACAACATGACCGCCCTCAAACTCGCAACCCGCAGTCATCACCAACTCATCCGAACCACCAAGAAGAAATCCTTGAAGGAACGACTGGACAACAACGCCCACGACAGTAAGGAGCTCTTCAACATCGTCAAGGAGTTCTCCAACCCCAGTTCCGGAAGCAACAACATCACTCCCTCACAGGACCTCTGCGACTCCCTCGCCTCGTACTTCCACCGCAAGATTGCCGACATCCACGTGAGCTTCGGCACTCCACCCCCGCACCCATGGGTGGAACTTACGCACCCCGCCGTCACTCTCCAGGCTTGGACCAAGGTGACTCCCGAGGATACGGCCCGCATGATGAACACCATCCATTCCGGATATCCGACAGACCCATGCCCCCACCATGTCTTCAACAAGGCAGCCTCCACCATCGCACCCCCCCTCCGTGACATCATCAACATCTCCTTCGACACAGCCACCTTCCCAGAGAGCTGGAAGCACGCCGAGCTCAGCGCACTACTGAAGAAACCAACAGCGAACCCAACCGACCTCAAGAACTTCCGCCCAATCTCGCTCCTTCCTTACCCTGCCAAAGTCATCGAGAAGATCGTCAACAAGCAACTGTCCGCATTCCTCGAGACGAACGGATCCCTCGACCCATCGCAATCCGGTTTCAGAGCCACAGCACCGAGACCGCCCTCATCGCAGCCACCGACGACATCCGAGCCCTGCTCGACAACGGGGAAACAACGGCCCTCATCCTCCTGGACCTCTCCGCAGCATTCGACACTGTCTGCCACCGTACCCTAGTCCAACGCCTCAACACCACCGGTATCCAAGGAAAGGCTCTGGAATGGATCTCCTCGTACCTCGCCGGAAGAACACAGAGAGTTCGCCTCCCTCCGTTCCGATCTGAGGCCACCGGAGTCATCTGCGGCGTCCCGCAAGGATCGCCGCTCAGCCCCACCCTCTTCAACGTCTACATGAAGCCCCTCGCGGCCATCGCACGCCAACACAACCTCAACATCATCTCCTACGCCGATGACACCCAGCTGATCCTCTCCCTCACCAGTGACCCCGACACCGCCAGAACCAACCTACACGAAAGGATGAAAGACGTCGCCGAGTGGATGAACATGAGCCGCCTGAAACTTAACACGGACAAGACAGAAGTCCTCATCCTTGGACCATCTCCCTCCGCATGGGACGACTCCTGGTGGCCCCCAGCCCTAGGCACCGCACCAAAATCAACGGACCACGCACGCAACCTGGGCTTCATCCTGGACTCCTCCCTATCGATGACCAGACAAGTCAACGCCGTCTCCTCATCCTGCTTCCACACCCTCCGCATGCTCCGCAAGATCTTCCGATGGATCCCGACCGAGACCAGGAAGACGGTCACCCAGGCCCTCGTCACCAGCAGACTAGACTACGGGAACGCCCTCTACGCCGGAACGACAGCCAAGCTTCAGAAAAGACTTCAGCGCATCCAGAACGCCTCCGCCCGACTCATCCTAGACGTCCCCCAACGCAGCCACATCTTGAGCCACCTGAGAGACCTGCACTGGCTCCCTGTCAACAAGAGGATCACGTTCAGGCTCCTCACCCAGGCACACAAATCTCTCCACGACCTGGGCCCAGGATACCTCAACGACCGCCTCACCTTCTACACGCCCACCCGCCAGCTACGATCCGCGCGCCTCGCCCTCGCGGCCGTCCCTCGCATCCAGAGAGCCACCTCCGGAGGAAGATCCTTCTCCTACCTGGCGGCCAAGACATGGAACTCTCTGCCTATCCACCTTCGGCTGACCCAGGACCACCTCGCTTTCAGGAAACAGCTCAAGACATGGCTGTTCGAGCAGTAGCAGACCCCCCTCCCCCAAGCGCCTTGAGACCCCTCCGGGTGAGTAGTGCGCGATATAAATGTCTTGATTGATTGATTGGTTAGTAATACACATATAAAAGCTTCCCCTAGATACAGTATGTCATGTGTAATGAAATATTAGTATTTACAAAACAGATTGGTTACGTGATTACATGTTATTTGAGAGGATTGCATACAAGCAAGTTTCTTTTATATGAAACACCTTGCTCCATCAATCCCCTCTCTGATGGCATTTAATGCCATCACTAATTTCTACGAAATCAGATGCCAACTTTAGCACATCTCAATTTCTTCTTCAACCCTTTCATTTCTTTCTTTTTCCTTTTTGCATTGTAATCCTCCTATTCTTATATAAAAGTCTCCTTTTAATTCTTCCAGCTGTATTTCTTCGAGTTTTCTTTTCTTGCCCCTATCATTCACTTCATATCTCTTTCTCCCTTTGCAGAATTTGTGCCAAAACATTATTGCTAATACTAATAGTGTTATTCCCATTATTGGCAGTATTATTTTACCTAGAATACCTTTGCCTATGTTGGAAAACCTACTACCTATGTTAGAAATACTATTTGTCAATTTCTTCCATACACTTTCGACTTCCATTGGTTTTAACTCTTCTTCTAATTTCGTAATATTTTTACTATAGCCTCCAATTTCAACACTTTCATCAGGAATATACGTGCAACAATGTTGCGTTTTCAATAATTTACAGACTCCGCCCTCTTTTGCCAATAATATGTCAAGAGCAAGTCGATTTTGCATAACCATAGATCTGACCACAACTAATTCAGTGTTAATCATCAAGAATCCTCCAGCAGTGGCAGTAGATAACCGATCAACTACTATAGACAACTGACAAATTTTCCGTGAATTTAGAAGAACTCCCACTGAAGGTATCAATGCACCAAAAATGTCACCTACTATTTCAGAAAAACTAAGCTCTTTTTACACGTGTTAGTCCATTATTGTCTTCATTGTTTCCAGTGATCCTTTTAACATGATATACTTTAGGGAATACTATTCCAAAATAGCAACTCCCATACCAATTGTCTGGTAGCCTAAAATAGGCTTCATTGCTACACACATAATAAATTCCAGGAAATACTGCACCTGTCCCTCCTTTTAGTCCCCATCCCCCAATTACTAAGAAATTATGTTCACATTCACTGGAACCAATAAACACATTGTTATATTCAGTCTTTAACCTATGGAGACAGATTTTCCCTTTCTTTTCAAAGTCAAAGGACATAGCAGCATGAGTCTTTCCATTTGCATAATGCTCTTCTTCCTCAGCCCATTTAGGTATCTGAGGTTTAGGTTCAGAAGCTCTTCTTTGGAAATCCTGTCTCCTTGTCTCAACTAAATTCAAAAATATTTTCTCTTCTGCATGTAAATTACAGGTTAAATTGTGCTTATGTGCTTCAGCTATATCTATTGCTTTCATGGTTAGAAAATATTCACCCATAAATTGAGAGTCTCTCGTACTAAGGACAGGGTTCATGCTCTTTCGGATAGGAACCTCGGAAAAAATCACATCTACATTAGAATAATAATATTGCAATTACCCTGTTCTATAAAATAAGCTTGCTAAAACAGTACATGAAATACCATATGTCAATGGTAAATTATGATATGTTACTCCTTCTGCTACAAATGCAGGTAATTTCATACATATGTAACAATCACTAACCTCCATGGTCTCTACATATTGTACTAATAGGTTTGTAAAAACATTTAAGTCTGTATCATTCTTATTCACAGTGTGATGTAAATCTAACTCATCTGGTGCTTCTAATTCTACCCTATTTCCTTTGATGGTAGCTACCTTTTCATGTGTTCATGTGTATTAGTGCTATTCTGTACATTTGTAACCATAAAATAGGGAATTGCCACTGTTAGTACCAACCATATTATAAGTACTACAAATATGCTACATATACATATTCTACAACATTTCTTTACACAATTCGGTTTTCCAGCAGTTCTATTGTCTGCCATTTTCAAATGGGATAAGAAGATTTCTCTTCTTTACTTTAGTATTTTAACTTTGTGACAGAATATAAAGAGGGTAAATTCTTTTCAAGTTGGTCTCACTTCTTCATCAATTTGTTCTGCATTTAAGCTTTCATCATCTTCTCCAATTATTTCTAAATTCTCAAAATCTTCAAGAATAATGTACGTCCATTCAGGACCTTTGAATTTATTGTTTATTATTTTTAATCTTGGGCTTCTTCGTTTTAGTGTTTCAATTGATGGTCCAGATCGACTGGATACTTTTTCTACTTGCTCTGGTTCTTCTGTTATGGTTTTAAGATGGTATTTCAATCTTTTGATAACACCAGGCCAATTATCACCTTTTCTGATTCTTTTAGTTTGCACTGCATATTCACATTCTTCAAGTGTTCTTTTATTTTCATTAGTTTGTGGCACAACTTGATTATTTTGTCTTCCGAATCTCTCTCTACCTGACCTTATCCAGAACTTATTATTTTAATGTCACTTGCCTGGATGTGTTCTTCATCCCTAGTCTGACCCTGTTCACGTTCAGTTTTGATTGGTTTTTCTTCTTGTTTTACCTGAACTTGTTTGACTTTTCCTATCTGGTCCTGCTCAGGTCTTTCTTTTTCTTGATTTTCTTCTGCCTGAACGTGTTCTCTAAAACCTAACTGTCCCTCCTCAGACTCTGGGGCTGTGACTTCAATTTCATCTGTCTGAGTAGATTGCGCTTTCCTTATCTGGTCCTGCTCAGGTTCCCTAACACTTGTGTTTTCTATTTCCCAAGCGCGTTCTTCTGTACCTATCTGGTCCTCACTCTTTTCCTGACTAGCTAATCTAGTTTGGCTTCTGGTTCTTACAACCACTTCTGGTATATCTACTATTGAGATCCAATCATCCCGACTGATGCTCGGTTGTTCTTGGTCAGCTACTTCAGGATCTTTTAATTGGGATCCTTCAGCTGTGCAACCTTCAGCCCCCTCAACTGCTTGAATCAGTTGAGGTTCTTCCTCGTCAGGTGCTGGTACTCTTTTAGTATGGCTTGCATGAATCCAATTAGGCAAACCTGCACACTTTACTGCTGTTGTTGTAACCAATATAACCTGATGTGGTTTGTCCCCCCTTTTGCTAGGCACGATTCTCGAGTGTGATTCTTCACTACAACCCAGTCGCCGGGATTCAGATCATGCGCTTGGTTCGGCTGCCTGGGGACTGCGTCTTCTCCAACCTGGTGGGATATAGAACGCACTTGGTCAGCCAACTCTTTGCAATACTCCAGTACCAAATCATCAGTTATATTCAACAACTTGTGTCCTGGTATACATGCCTGCCTCATTGCTCTTCCCATAAATATTTCATGGGACTCAATCCGGTATTCTTGTCTGGAATACTTCTAAGTCCCATCAGAGCAAGAGGTAAAGCATCAGGCCAGTCCAGTGGAGTGGATGCACACACCTTTCCCAGCCTTGACTTAATTGTGCCATTCAATTGTTCTACCACTCCAGATGCCTCTGGGCGGTATGCACAGTGCAGTGTTGGTTAATTTTGAATGCTTCACAAATTAATCAAATTATTTCATTATTAAAATGAGACCCTCGGTTTGATTCAATAGTTACTGGAAAACAGAAACAAAGTATAAGCTCTCTCAATAGGAGTTTGACCACTGTCAAGTTGTCATTTCTTCTGGTGGGGTATGCATCCACCCACTTTGAAAATAAACAAACAATGATGAGTACATATTTTAATCCTCGACAAACAGGCAACTGAATGAAATCAATTTGAAGTCTTATAAAGGGACCTTCAGCCTTTCCGATTTTCCCCATACAGACTATTGTTTTCTTGCCTGGATTCATTTGTTGGCATGTTAAGCATCTTTGGCAAAGACTCTCTGCAATGTTCCTGAATCTTGGATTAAACCAATCTCGTCTGAAGAGTCTAATCATTGCATCTCTGCCTATGTGGGCGTCTCCATGATACATCTTAGCCATGGGTGCAAGCATTCAGTCTGGCAATACATGTCTGTCATCTAAGTAAACCCATACACCACCTTCTGCCCTTCTCTGACAACCAATTTTTTCCCACTCTTCTCTTTCTTTTGTCTCTGCTTCATCTTGCAATTCTCTTACTTCTCTCCATGTTTGTAATCCTGACAATAGCATAAGTTGGCAGCTGATTCCACAGTTTTCAACTTTCCTGTTAACTGCCATTCAATACTTTGCGCAGTGTTGGGCAACCTGGTCAGCTTAACGATTTCCTGCAGTCACATAGTCATTTCCTGACTGATGTGAGACACATTTTACCACTGCCACTTCTTTTGGTAATTGTATTGCTTCAAGAATTTCTTTAACAAAATTTCCATTTTTAATGGGAGACCCTGAAAAAGTCAGGAAGTCTCGCTGCATCCAAAGCTGGCCAAAGTCGTGCACAACCCCATAACCATACTGACTGTCAGTGTAAATGGTTACTCTCCAATTTTTCCGATTTTTGTAAGCTTTAATTAAAGCTGTCAATTCGGCTACTTGTGCAGACTTGACTCCTGGTAAATAGGATGCTTCGACTATTCCAGCCAATGTACACACAGCATAAGCAGCACTCAAACCTCCTTCCTATGACGCATACAGGAGCCATCTACAAAAAGCTTATGTTCGGCATTTTTCAAAGGCTCATCTTGTATATCTGGACGGGGTTTAGTACTGAGTTCTGTTACGTCAAGACATTCGTGTTTAGCTTCATCTTTCACTTCTTTATTGTATGGATCTGGTAACAAGGTAGCTGGTTTAAGAACAGTACATCTAATTATGGTTATATTCTATGCTCCTAATATGAGCCTCTCATATTTTGTCAATCTGCTTGGAGTGAGATACTGAGTTCGAGTTCTTGTTAAAAGAATTTCAACTGCATTGGGGATGTACACCTTTACAGGGTGTCCCATCACAATAGACTCGCTTTGTTCCAGACTCATGCACGTTGCAGCCACAGCTTTCAGACATCCTGGTAATGCGGATGCTACAGGACTTAAATAGCAGAAAAATATGCCACAGGACGTCGCATTAGACCATGTCTCTGTGTTAAGACTGAAAGGTTACAATTATCTCTCTCACAACAGAATAATGCGAATTCTTTAGAAAAATCTGGCATACCTAGAGCAGGTGCTTCACACAAACAATTTCGTAATTTCACAAAAGATTGCATGCTCTGATCATCCCACTCTATTGGGTCTTTTGCTCGTCTCTTTGTCATTTGTATCAAGGGTTTTGCTAGTAGAGAAAACCCCACAATCCATTGCCTGCAATACCCCACGACACCAAGGAACATTCTTATTTCCTTTTGGGTTTGCGGTATTTTCGTTTGTTTTATTATTTTTATTCTCTCAGTGGTCACTCTCCTTAATCCTCGTTCTATTTGATGTCCCAAATTTTCCAAAATTGTAGTTTTCCAGGGGACACTTTGGTGCCGATTAGGATCCTGGAGAAACCGGGTACGAACCGTCGGACGGAGGCTTTTCTCCGTCCGACTCGTACCCGGTTGTAAAACTTCACAAACATGCAAGTAAGATTCGCACGGAAACACCATTTCCGTACGAGTCGTACAAAACACCGACCGACGAAAATATACATACGAATGTGATCCGGGAATGCTCTGACGTGACATCGGGACGCTTTCAGGCAGCGTTTCACGACCCAGGAAGTATGAATCGAACCGACAGCAGTCCGGACGGCTACGCGCTGGGGGTACGCACCGTACATACAATACACGGGTGGGGGTACGACTCGTACGTACACGGGTGTACATACACGGGTGGGGGTACGACTCGTACGTACACGGGTGCACATACGCGGGTGGGGGTACGACTCGTATGTACACGGGTGTACATACACGGGTGGGGGTACGACTCGTACGTACACGGGTGTACATACACGGGTGGGGGTTTGATTCGTATGTACACGGGTGTACATACACGGGGGGTTCGGTGCATACTCACGGGGGCTGGGGGGGTACGGTGCGTACTCACGGGGGCTGGGGGGGTGTTCGGCGCATATGTGGGCACATGTCTCCATGGTTGCTATGGGAGTTCGGTGCGGACGGTGTTTTTTCCATACGGTTGTAACATCGGACGCACGGGATGGATCGTACTTGCGCGGTCGGACTTCACTTTTCACATTTGTACGGTAAATCGTCCGGGGACGTGTCGGACACATTTTCCGACCCGAGGACGTGTGGGGAATTATTCCCAATGCGATTCGTATGGAGTTTTTCCCATGCGAATCGTACTTGGCAGTTTGTACGGCACTTGTACGATTCGTACGGGGACATTTTTTACAGGATCGTAATCGGCACCTTTATGTCCACCTTTGGCTAGATGGTTCAATAGGGCAATGGAATCAGCTACACAGTCACTCCTTGTTTTGGATGCGACCAGTAGGTCATCAATATACTGTACCCGGACTGACTCTTGGGGTAATACAAGTGTCTCAAGACATTTTTTCAAAATGTGGTTAAAAATCAAAGGCCTTTCATTGTACCCTTGATGAACGCGATTCCAAACATAAATACGATCCTCAAATTTGAAGGAAAATAGAAACTGACCATCAGGATGCAGTGGGATGGAGAAAATAGCATGGCATGAATCAATTACAGTAAACCATCTTGCATTCCATGGTATTCGGTACAAAATCACTGCAGGATTGGGTACTATAGGGCAACATGGTACAACAATGATGTTTATCTTTCTTAAATCTTGAACTACCCTATATTTTCCGTTTGGTTTCTTGATGCCAATTATAGGTGAATTACAGGGACTACTCATAATTTCTTTTAGTATGCCTTGCTCAACCATTCGATCGATTTCGGCTGCAACACCAGCTTTTACTTCGGGACACATCTTGTATTGTCGAATATTTGGATAGACCGCACCTTCTTTCACAGTCACTTTAACAGGGTCTACATTTGTCATTAACACTACTTCTTTTCCTGTAAAATCCCACACTTCAGGATTTACTGTTGTTTTGACCTCATCTGGTAAGTCATTTTTGATCATCACAGGATATAATTCATCTACTTCTGTTACTTGTTTTGCTAGCATGATTTTGTACACTCCGTCTTCATCTGGAGTCTGAATAGCAACACCATCCGGTGTGCAAAATATGGTGCAATTCATCTTGCACAATAGATCCCTTCCTAATAAGTTCACAGGACTGGAGTCACACACTACGAACTTATGCATTTCTTTGAATTTGCCAATACAAACCTCCATTGGTTTTGTAATAGGGGTCCTAATTTGTTTATTAGAAATGCCCACTACTTGGATCGCTTCTCCCGAGACGGTTAGGTTTGGGATGTCTGTTATTCACACAGTAGAACGGGTAGCACCAGTGTCCAATAAAGAGGTAATGTCATTTCCTTCCACTTTACCGTCAATATATGGACCTGACTGATCTACCGGCAAGGATGCGCCAAGTACGCACTCCTCAGGCACCGTCATAAGGTGCTGTCATCAAAATGAGGATCCTGCAAAAGAAATTGCGATGTTACAACAATTTTCTTACCACTTCCTTCTTGAAATCCCGTGTCCGTACTGTACTTGGCTTGACTCACAAAATTTGGCATAGGGGCAGGTGGCAATTGACTCTGTAGGTTTACAACCTGCTGCGGTTGACTCATTACCTCATTCTGCGTCTGTGGATTAAAATTTTGATTTGGGCCATTATTATTCTGTATATTTTTACACTCATTCTTCCAATGCCCCAATTTTCTGCACCCATGACAGGGGAACCTTTTATTTGCCTCTTCTTTATTTAACCACCCTTTTGGTTTACCCCCATTATTTTCATTTTGACCTTGCCCCCTTCCTGTATTTCCTGCCTGATTCTGTAGCTGAAGTTCTTTCTGTTCTACTAATTTCACTTGAGCCCACATCACTTTCTGCTCTAAATTCTTTCGTCTATTGTCAATTTCATCTCCACAGCATTTTGCATATTTTAAGATCTCATCTATGGGCTTCGCTTGCCGGCACAAATTATGCAGCTTAATCATTTCAGATATTTCCTTTCTTAACCCTGACACAAACCGATACACAAAATGAGTCATGTCCTTATCCCCAATACTCTCAAATCCACTATACTGTTTGAACACCTGTAGGAGGCGCTCATAGTACGCATGTACAGACTCATCTTTTTCCTGGGTTGTTCGATCTATTTTTATCTAATCTGTTTCTTCTGGGGGAATTTTTCCTGTTAAGAAAATGATTACCTGGTTATATTTCTTCATAACCTCCTCTGACAGGGCTCCTGTTTTTTTATTTCTCGGATACTCATCATTAGGCCAATCGACTGTAATTTTACATTCAGTCCACAAGCCAGCAGGAACCACTATGTCAAAAAGACCATCCAGATCCTTCAACAAAACTTTCGAAACTTTCCCAAACCTTTCAGCCTGTCTATACCATTCCACTGGTTTTTCCTCTCAATTTTGGAAAATTATTTGTAAATGATAAAATATCCTGTCTTGTCCACGGGACATGTACATAACCCCCTCCTGGAACTTCTCTCATTGGGTACAACCTTTCTGCTTTCTCTGTTTCTTTCATTAAATATTCAGATGTCACTCGACTCGTTTGTGCGTCCTCCTTTGTCCACCGGACTTTCCATCTGTCTAAATCTCCCCATTTCTGCAATATCGTCATCAATTCTTTAACCTGCAATTTTCTTCCTGACATGTTCATGTTTTCCAAATCTTATCAGAGAATTCTGCTCTATATGTTTTTTTCAGCACTTTGTATCTCCCTATCTCTATTCCCATTCCAGAGGCTAAATTCACCAACTGTTCATGAGATATTTTTGTGTTTCGGGTTATGCTTCTGCAAATGAACAGCAATTCTTCCTCTCTATTGGTGTTTAACCTATCCAGTCCTACATTCCCAGCTATCATTTCTTCTAATTCAACTCTTAATTTGAAAATATCTAATATTTTCGGTGGTGGGTTTGGTTTCTCTATTTCTCGTGCCCATCTTTCTAGTTCTTCTGGGGTTACTGTTGTGGCACTCTTCTTCCCTGTGGATGTCTCTATTCGTACTTCTTTCGAGCAACCTGGTGGGACTCTCCTGGGTGTGTCATTTATTTGCCCTTTTATCGGTAAGTCCATTAATGAAATCAATGACTCACTAGCTTGGTCGTCAATTATTATTTTCTCTTTTCTAGGTTCAATAATGGGTGTAGTCATGACAGGTGTTTTAGGACAACTTGATTTATCCCCGTACAATGGGACAACAGGACCTATAGTCACTGGTATAGTCAAAGCTTCAGGATGCGTGTTTAACTGGGTAATTTTCTGTATTAATTCACTTCTATTTTTATATATCGCTTCCCTTTCTCTTTCTTGAAGTACCCTTTCCATTGTTTTGTCATGTTCAACCTGTGGAATTAAAGGCGTATCTAGAACTGGGGCACTCGGGTTTGCTCTATTAGGTCCTTCTTGATAAGGTGGAGGATTATTTTTCATTAAAATATGTTCTATATAATCACCTTCTGAGTCTCCACTACCTGTCATTGTTAAGTGCTTTGTTTTCTCTGTGCATTTTCCTACAACCTGTCCTCATTCGTTAGTACAGGATATAATCCTTCAGCCACCATGGCTTGTCTCCACTGTTTCATCTGACTATCTCGGGTCTCACAGGGAAATTTTGGATAATACCTACTTAGGTTTCTGTTACTTCGCGTTCTATCGCATTCCAATGCTTCCGTCTCCCATTCTTCTAATGCCTCGTACTGTGTTAATCTGGGTATGGGTTCTAATTCATTCATTCTAGTGGGTAGGTTATGTAAAACTCTCCCGTTAAATGTTCCAAATTCAGGGAAAGCTAATATTCCATCGTCTTTTGTGTACTCTATCCAATTTTCTAACCATACACAGGTATGATAGCCTCTTTCCACCATCATGTATGATGCGGGCGTTTTCGGGGGAGGGATAAGAATTCCTTCGCTATTTTTAATGGGTTTATCCTTCCAGTGGCGGCCGGTATTAAGGGGCGTAAGGGGCGTTGCCCTCCCAGCTTCGGAGTGGAGAAAAGGGAGAAAATAATTAACATCTCATGGAGCATTTTGCCAGCTTTAAATCATGGCATGCTCACTGCTTCATGCTCCTCTACCCTAAGAAAGTAACATAATATCGTTTTTAGAGGTCGGACGGACCCTCAGACGAGAGTCCTCTCCTGCGCATGTGCTGAAGCTGAACTGGGCGAGGATAATTCCTCGCCCTCGAGGCACAAGCGAGGAGAGTCACATTATCCCGAGGGGAGTGGCTGCACCAAGCAGCAGTGAATGGGCTTCAAATGGGGCGCTTCTGACGTGGCCCTGGGCGCGGTCAGCAGAGCCTCATACACTTTAAGGGGAAGGGGTGGGGCTGGCCGACAGCAACACAGTGTAGTGGGTGGGAACGATTAGCACTGTTTTCGTGTTTGCACTGATAGGCGGCTTTTTCATTGGATAATGGAAGCTGCTGGGAGGTGGTTACTGAGTTTAGTTCAGCTCTTCCGGGATTTGTCACGTTTTGACTGACTGGTGTTTATTATGGCACGCAACGCAACAAACGGACGGGACACCATCAAGCTGCTCCCTCCAGTCGATATAAATTAACCCACAGGGCTACAGGCTACTTGCAGCAGTTTGAAAAAGAAAGGCCGCGCCTGCAGCCACGGTAAAGAAAGGAGCGCACAGCAGCACGAGGGAAAGGAATTTAAAGAAACGCTGCCGGTAAGACATGACTTTCACTAATAGAAGGGCCTATTTTTGTGGTGTTGCACGTTACTTAAGATGTTGCTGGCAGCTGTTCTGGACATCTGATCTGTGAAAGTTAATGGAGGTGGAAGCTTGGGGGTAAATATGGAGGCCCTGTGTGGCGCCATCATCGCTCACGTCCAGTGGAAGGTCCGTGTTTGCATCCGTCCGTCTTCAATGCTTGCTTGAAGACTTACTGTTAAGTGACTTCAATTTACTCTCTTGCGGAGCTAATGCCAGAGTTATAAAGCTTTAAGTGAAAGGATGACCTATTTTAATGCAGGCGGCAATAAAGCAAGATAGAAAGGCTTGTGTTTATTTCATACAGGTACAGATGTGGCCTGATGGCCAGAGCTGCCGACTTCGGAACCGCGGTCCGACGTTCCAGTCTCGGCGCAGCCGCAACAGCCTATGATTCTGGGCAAATCACTTATTCTACCAGTGTCTGAAACTCTGTGTAACGTACCTGGTGCCCCTGTAAAGCGCTTCGATATATTCGAGTCACGTTTGCGCTATAAAGAAGCACAGTTCCCTCCAGGCGAAGCTTCTGTAAAGTGTCTCTTGATCGCACCCTGGTTCCACCTGTTGTATTTGCGATTCACCTCCCTTTCTGTGTGGGGCTCCGTAATACTGGCTTTAGTACTACAATTCTGCCTTTCCTATCCTGCTGATAACTATACGTATTCCCCTTCCTGTGACGCGGCAGAGGTGGCACTCGCTCGCGCTGGTCTTGGTGCACTGAATGCCTCTGTACACAGCCAGTCTCCTGGCATGGCCTTTAGCAAACCTCGCTGCACACACTCCCTGTGCCAATGCTTGTTGCTTTGTCTACCAGATCCCATAAGGAATATTCTGTCAAGCTGTCTTTTCTCACCCGGGCTCCAGAGTCTGGCATCCCTGGGTCTCGCCCTGCCACAGACACCAGTGCTGGCTTCTCTGCGCTTTTAGCCAGCGGGCTGAATGGGTGGACTGTATTTATGTACACGGTATTCTATAGTGCCCACAAGGCCAGCATAGCGCTACAAAGAAGCATCTGCGAGAGACAGACATTCGGTGCAGTTGGGGCCCTTTTAAAGCTGGGCGTGCAGCACATGTTGCCTCTGGTGCTACTGTGCAGGTAAATGCCAGACGCCTCTCTAGTCCCAAATGGGGGAGATAGACTGGTTGATGTCGTTTCCTCGCTAAGTGCAATTCATGATGCTTGTTCTCGCCCACCACCTACAACATTCACCAGCCGCCACTGTATCCTTCTTAAAATAATTTTTAATTTTCTGCATAAATGACATTTTCCTCTTTTCTCCGTACATTGCATGTGAATTCTGGGTAAGATACTGTTCGTAAGCAAATCCAATAAACCTTCTATCTGGACGGGTCCCTATTAACGTCGGATCGAACATACAAGTTCCACTATCTATTATTATCCTTGGGATTTCTATGTTTACAGCTAATCAAATGTTCATTTTTTCTTAAATACTAGTGCGTCTTCTAAGCTGCAACCAATCAGGGTTTGTTTTTCACTGTGCGTTTAGCCAATACTAGCGCGGCTCTCAGTTACGTCAGTATCGCTCCTTACCACTGACCCCTCCTTTACAATTCTCGCATCAGTCACACGCCCGCTGTTCCAACTAATCTCAGCGTGGCTCTCTTTGACATCAGTGCAGCACCCACAACTGACCCCTCCTTTACAAGGTAATACGACAACTTATTTTCTCAACACTTTTCATGTAATTTTAATTAACAAAATAGAAACATTCACATCTTTGTCAGATTCTCTAAATTTCAAAGAATAGTACATTTCTTTTTCTGCGAGTAAAACCTTTCCGCTTACTCTTCACACACTATGAGTAAAACCTTTATGTTTACTCCTCACACACTACGAGTAAAACCTTTCTGCTTACTCTTCACATAAACATCAGAGAACCTGTTACTCCTTCAGTATTACCCTATCTAGGTGAAATAAGACCAAAGTTTCACCAACGAACTCCTTTGCTATCAATTATTCTCACTTTCATACAGAAGAAATAATCCCTAAAATCAGTGCTTCCAGTTCTGCGTAACCTTCAGCACCTTTCTGAATCCTGACAAGTAATCTCACTGCAGTGTGGCTTCCATTTACCACCCGCTATTCAATATACCCGGGAATTTCTAGACAACATGAAATAAAACAAACGGGTTTGGTTAATACACAATTCAATAATTCAATCCACAATATTTCTACCTAACTAACTAGAACCTAACCATGCCTCAGCTACCAGGTAAAAACTGATGGAGCAGGTCACCAGCTTGGGTTACTCACACATACCACTTATACTCACTTGGGCCCATAACATTTATACAAGTAAGCTAGTAAAAACCCGCTGTCATCAATTTTGTGATTTACCTGTAATTTGATATTCACCTTTGCCAAATCTTACCAACTCAATCTCCTTGTTAATAAATTTCCTTTGCTCAATGAATCAGGTTGCTGAGTTAGTTTAAATGTAGAATGACATTAACTTTACCTTTGAAATAACCACAAACTCGAAAAGTTTTAAAATCTTTATCTAATCAATAATTTTGTGAGTCAAAGATCAAATACAATGTAAACATCGAGTTTCATTCAGGAAAGAAATCAAGTTTAGATCAATAATAAGTCTCAATAAAATATTGTGATGACAGTACCTGTAAAGGGAGGAGAGAGAGAGAGCAGGTACAAAGACAGGTTTCACAGAATTATATCTACCTAAGGTGATAGATGAACCCAACTCCTTGAAGATGGGCAGATGGAGTTCACCGGGACAGGTGGAAGACAGAGGATAAGGACAGGTTCAGAACAGCGAAGGTGACCTCTTCTAAGTGCAACGCGAGCGTTGCACCCCTCTCTGGCACTACTCTCCTCGATCTTTCTTCTGCAATTCCCCTTCTAGATGATTGGTTTATCGATCAGTATTTCAGTCTCCTGAGCAGGGTTTCTGGCATCTGCACAGTCTGAGACAGCGTCTCGGACAGCGTCTGTGGCAGCATACGTGTTGGGTCAGATTCAGACGGGTCAGTGACACGTCTCTCCTGCGGGTCTCGAGCTCTGGTCTGACAGACCTCTAACTAACTTACCAAAATTATACTATTCTGTGTTTGCGTACCACCCCCCAATGTTTCAATATTATGTTTTCCCCAATTCTGATTGGACAGAGCAAGGAGGTGAGGTCATCACACCATACTAAAAGTAATATTTTTCTTAAGACCATTGTTCTATGTTTCCGCCCCTTAATTTACTTTCACAAAGCTTTATTCCCACCCGCATTTCACATTACGATCAATACATTTTGAAACATTATTTTAAGTTTCTTCCTCTGTCCGGGTCAATAGGTTGAGTTCTCAGGCGTCTCTGTCTAGTGTGGCCTTGGCTGTGTTTCAACTGTGCCATCATGGTTTCCGGCAAGTTTCTGTGCGCCTGCACGCAAGTCAGGTGGGGTAGGGATTTCAGTCACCCTCCGAGGCCCAAATATGAATAATAAAGACAGAAAAAGACTGAGAAAATAAATGATTTCACTGTATACCACTTATCTCTACTCTATCCCCATTTACTTATTTAAATCTTTCGCATTAGTGTTTAGTAGAACTTATAAGGCTTAGTTTAAGCAATAGCATGCGCCTTATCATGTGAGTTTCAAGCGGCCATATTAAGAGCTATTGCGCAGCTGCAAAGTTTCCTCCAAGCATAGAAGACGTCATACTACGTAGATGCAGTAGACACATGCGCAGTGAAGTTCCCGCGTTTTTGGCGGCCATTTTAAGACACTTGGGTTACTTGTTAGTAATACACATATAAAAGCTTCCCCTAGACACAGTATGTCGTGTGTAATGCAATATTAGCATTTACAAAACAGATTGGTTACGTGATTACATGTTATTTGAGAGGATTGCATACAAGCAAGTTTCTTTTATACAAAACCTTGCTCCATCACCCTAAGAAAACAGGAAGTAGTGCTTTTTCAGTAGAAGTTCCATAAATAGTTGCTAGAAAGCCATAGGTAATATGGGCAGAGCAAAACTTCTGGTCTTGCAATCTGCACATTCCATCATATTCAATACCGTAAATAGCATCTTTCTTCACTTCTGCAGTCGGTCTCCCTTTATGTTTCCAAGTAGGTTCCTAAAGCTAAGTAGAACACTTAGGCCATCCATTGCCACCGGCTCACACCACAGAACCACTGCAAAGGTTGCACCGGTTCAAGGGTTCCAGCTTTAAACATTAGAGCTATTTCATCATCTGACAGGGAATTTACTGGATTAAGTCTCACACATCAGAGTAATCCATAAAGCTAAACATATCCTACAGATTATGTAGTTTGACAGAGGATTTATCCCTGTATGTATGTATATGGTATTTCTATTGCGTGGAACCAGCCAAAAGGCATTTTGGAGCTGCACATGGTCAAAGGCAAGCTTAATGTCAGTGAGTAATGCTAGAGGAAGTTGAGTTGTGGATGGTTAATGCTTTGCAATGTAGCGTTATTTAAAGACACAAGTCTTCAACTCTATCCTAAATTTGAGCAGCGTTGGGGTGGTCCTGATAGATGGAGGGGTGTTGTTTCAGATCCTGGGTGCGTGGATGGAAAGCCTGATGTTTTGTTTTTCTTTTTTACACTTCTTAGTCTGCAACTAGATGGTGTCCTGGCTGTGGGAGGACAGAGAACAATCAAAGATGGTGAGTTTGTCTGCAAAATAAGTAGGGATGCTGTTTGTGATGGCTTTGTAAATGACATATCTAGTTTTGAAGATGGTGCGGGCTGGCAAGAGGAGCCAATAGAGTTCCTTGGGGGGGGGGGGGGGGGGTGATGTGATCATTTCTTCAGGTCATGGGTGAGATGTGCTGCAGCACGTAGGATGCCCCTAAAGAGTGCCAGCATGGAGTCTGGGATGACATAGAGTAGAGCATTACCACCACCCGGTTGCCAGTGTACAAAGTCTTGAACAGCAGTTCAGAAGTCGCTTTCTGGAAGAAACAGTTTTGAAGAGAGAGCTGGTACCAAGCAGTCTTTGTTTTAATGTAATATGTTCCTTGAGGGAGAGGTTGGTATCCAGGGGGAATTTAACCTTTGCACGTCTGGATCTATCATCCTTGGAGCTCCTGAATGTTCTGTGGTTATTAATCATTCAGCAGCACTCAGTAAAAGAGCAAGTGGCTGAGATGCTACCACTCAGCACTAGTGAAGTCATCCTGGTCTCCTCAATTGAGATGTCGTCCTTTTGACATACCCTGGATAAGACAGGGCTGCAAGACTTATCTTGTGGTAACTGAAGCCTATTGGAATAGGCCTGGTTAGTCATTCTCTACCTCCGATGAGGCTGTCAAGAAGCATCTGAAGGGCTGAATGCATGTGTTCCCTCAGTTAAGTGCTTAACTGCGTCCTAAGACCCATAAGTGGTCCTTGCCAGGATGATGGACAAGCCTTTTGAGCCAATGGCTTCCTGTGACATTAAATTTCTGTCATGGAAGAGTTACTTCTTGGTGACCATAACATCAGCTGGTTACAAGCTCATTCATGGTTTTCCATAGAGCCAGAGTTGTTCTCGTGACAAATCAATGCTTAATTTCAGCTGGTGACAGCAGGTGGGGCCCACCAACACTCATTTTGTGGACTGGAACTTGTTTTCCGTTTTCATACTTTGACTCAGAACAAGAGAGAGAAAGGCAGGGGGAAGTGAGAGGAAGAGAAAGACGGAAAACAGTGACTTCAAAAAGTGAGCTCAAGGGATAGGGAGTGTATGTATGGCAGTGGGTGAAAGAGGCATGAGGCGGAATCAAGAGTAGATATCATTGGCATTTATCACCCTGACATTCTCTAATGCTGGCCATCGGCCTCTGAGAAAAACTTTGGGCTCCAGCACTTATTCTTTTACACATTAAGCACAGTGCCATCCTTCCTGCCTCTCAAAAGTGCTGTCAATATTCTATCTCATAGATTAACTCATTCTCCTTACAATCTCCCTATGTCCCTCCACTGAGAAGACATTACAGAATATAAACAAAGGGAATGACTTGAGCTTTTATTTCAATACAATCTGGGACAATTATCCCTGCCTGTCAGAGGCAATGCTGGCATCTAGTTGACTTGCTATAAGGTCATCAATGCCAGATCATAGCATCATGTATCAATCACTGCATCACTTTACATCCAGCTCAGCCTCCAAGTATTACCCAGGTGCACTCAACAATGGCCAAGGTTGTATCTGTGACATTCTTAGGCCTGTATCAGTGATAGACATCTGCATCTCAGATATATGACCTCCCCCACATGCATTCTGCCAACACTACTCTCTTGATGCCTCTTGACTGTTTGATAAAAGATTTTACTAGAAAGTTTCACACAACACCCTTGCCTTGTCCTGATTTGTAAGCGTGAGATGGAGACTCCTCCTCCCTTTCAATTGAGATCGGAAATAAGCCGAAAATTGAGAAGGATGACCTTCATAATGGTTCTTTAACATGTATTCTTATTTCGTAGGTTTTGTGGCAGAATCAGAGCCAATCCTACAGGCACACCTGTCAGTTCAAAACAATACACTGGCTTCTCATTCTTCGGTCTGGTCTATGATTTTGTTTTCATACCATACTCCTATAAAGGGCTTTGGGATTCACTGGCTTATGATCCATCAGTCATTTGCTTGAAACATTGGCAGGAAACTTCTTGTATCAACTCACATAATAATTTTAGTCTCCCCATCTTTGTGATTGCTTAGGATCCTCCCGCCTCCATTGTAATGCAAGACGGACTATTTTATGTCTGAAAAGCATGTACAATGAACACATGTACTGACAATTGTGGTGCACAGACATAATATTGAGTTTTTATTTTCAAAGTACAAAAATATCGAGTTGGAAATATCGAAGGGACAGAATATCGACATCAAGAATATCGGTGACCAAAATATCGACAAGAAGGTAAGAAATATAGTTTATATTAGTGTTATGTATTTTAGTATGTATTTTAAATGTATGTGTTCTATATTTTTGGTTAAGCATTGTATTTTTAAAAAATATATTTATAACATTTTTAGAAGTTATTAAAAAAAAATTCAGTAAATTTTCCGTTTTAGTTTCATAGCGGGTTGTGGGTTTATAGGGGAATAGGGTGGGAAGTAATTTATTTATAATTAATTAATATCTTCTATTAATTTATATTTATATATTTCATATTTTATATTGTTAATTGTGGTAATTAATTTATTATAAATTATTAATTGGTTGTTAATTATTAATTATGTTGTAAATATCTTAATTTTGCTATTTTTTAAGGAGTGGGTTGTGGGTTTATAGGGGAATAGGGTGGGAAGTAATTTAATTATAATTAATTAATAATTTATATGAATTAATAATTAAGTATTTATTATTTTATAGTGTTAATTACGGTAAATAATTTCTTATTAATTAGTTATGAATTTTTTGTTAATTGTTAATAATGAATTGGTAAATATGTAAATTGCGTTACATTTTTAGGAGCGTGTCGTGGGTTTAAAGGGGAGTACGGTGGGAAGTAATTTAATAATAATTAATTCATTTATAATTTTAATGATTTAATATTTATGTATTTAAAACTTAATATTGTAAATTGTGTTACATAATGGGGCCGATTCCGATCCTGTAAAAAGGCCCTACGATTCATCGTATGGAGCGTTTTCTCCTTACGTCTCGCACCCGGTAAACTGTCCCTACAACCTAGGAAGTACGATTCGTACAGAAAGCCTATTTCCGTACAAATCGTACAAAAGACCGTACGTGGAAAAATACCTACGATTCTGATCCGGAACAGCTTGTACGCTACGTCCGGACGTATTCAGGCAGCGGTTTCCGGCCCAGCAAGTACGATTCGTCCCTACGTCACTCCGTACGGCTCTTTTTCTACGGGAGTCAACCACAGCCGGAAAAGCAGAGTTCGACGCGAACCGCCACGCAACGGAGCCCCGGTACGCGACGTACATGCCATGAACCCCATCGTACGTGTCATCCCGGTCCTCTTGTCCTGGTGCACCGCATCCGACGCACACGCCGCAGAAGGTGAGAACAACACCCAGGGGCCAGGGGGCGGGTGAGGGGCAGGAAACATACCCCATAACCAAACCCAAACCTATAATATGGAGGCCATACATTACCACCAGGGTCTGGTCACTTTGGGGGGCGTGTCCAGCAACCCCTGCGTACCGCAACAACGGAAGTGGACGTGTACGGTGCGTACCACACGTACCCCTACGGCACCATTACAACAGTGGCACGGACCGTACCCACGCATGAATGCGTGGGTACGGTGCGTACCACACGTACCCCCACGGCACCATGACAACTCAGGTACAGACCGTACCCACGCATGAATGCGTGGGTACGGTTCCTACCACATGTACCCCTACGGCACCATTACAACTCAGGTATGGACCGTATCCACACATGAATGCGTGGGTACGGTGCGTACCACACGTACCCCTACGGCACCATGACAACTCAGGTACAGACCGTACCCACGCATGAATGCGTGGGTACGGTGCGTACCCCTACGGCACCATCACAACTCAGGTACGGACCGTACCCACGCATTCATGCGTGGGTACGGTGCGTACCACACGTACCCCTACGGCACCATCACAACTCAGGTACGGACCGTACCCTGGGTACGGTGCGTACCACACATACCCCGTTACGGCAGCAGTAAATTTGGGATAGGATGCGTACACATGCCAGGAATGTGGGCCTAGAGGACTGGCCCAGCATGTTACCTTCATATTGGTGTGTGTGTAGGTCCAGGCCAGCAGTGTACAGCCCAACGGGGTGCGTGGGTGGGTGCATATGACTCCCAGCAGCATCCAGACCTATGAGGGGTGGGTGCCGAGGACTCCCAGCAGCGTCCAGACCTATGAGGGGTGGGTGCATAACACTACCAGCAGCGTCCAGACATATGAGGGGTGTGTGCAGAGTACTCCCAGCAGTGTCCCACTCCCAGGAGGATGGATGTCTTCCACACACTGCATGACACACCACATGTGGGTGTGAGGACATATAACACATGCATACCCACCCATGGCGGATGCAGCACAATACACACCCAGATTTCATGCCAACAGACTGTATAGTCATGTAACTGCATACAAAACTAAGGGAACACACACTGTCACGCACATCCCAGGACTGATAGGAATGTCCAGGTGCTGGTCCAGCCACCAAGATGTTGTCTCTCATGGAAGGAATAGGATTCAATTCCACCAGATACAATGCCCACAATTGTGAGTCAGGTGCCCAAATACCCTGCATAACAAGTACCATTTGTGTGGTAGGCCGTGATTACAC
Organism: Triturus cristatus; assembly: GCF_964204655.1. NCBI lineage: Eukaryota > Metazoa > Chordata > Amphibia > Caudata > Salamandridae > Triturus > Triturus cristatus. The sequence continues at coordinate 22,466,123 of NC_140586.1, forward strand.
ACATGCATAGTGCTGAAAAGGGCCAATTTGTCCCTGAAGGCATTCCTACATACCCAAAACACAAGTACAGTGACTAGCAAGGATGGCACAGACGATTCAGCAGGAGACATCGGTGAGCAGGCATGGCCATTGTTGAAGGGATCCCTCACCAACAAAGGAAATGTGGACACAGGTCAGCACAACAATTGTGCAACTATTTGCAGGGAAGATGTCAGGTGCCACAGTGGAAGGAACACTCCTTGGGACAATGTATCCAAAGAAAAGGAACACACACTACCAATGATTCTTTGCAGAGACATTGTGATGGCACACAGATACCATGGTCCACCTCATGACCATCATACAAAAACATTTCTCAGAACCCTAACACATTACCAGAATAGCAACTCCAGGAGCCTCATCACCAACATCAAGTACCTGAAATGCAATAGTGTTGAAAGTAAAAGAAAAGGCTTTATTCAGCACACAAAAATAATAAATTCAGAAGACACTATCTACAAAGGCCAATGGCCAGTCCTTTGCTATAGTCCAAGGGTGGACATAGGGGACTGTGTCCACCCCTACCTTGCCTGCACAAAGTAACCTTAAGGTTTGTCGACCGGGGGGGGGGGGGGCATCATCTGTGGCAGGACCAGGCACCGCAGGTACAGGTACGTGTACTACTAGTGCATACACATATGTGTACTACCTTAATACACGTACGTGTACACACTAGTAGTACACGTACCCGTACGTGTACAACTAGTGCGTACAGGTACATGTACTACCTTAGTACACGTATGTGTACGCACTAGTAGTACACCACATACGTGTACTACCTTAGTACACGTACGTGTATGCACTAGTAGTACACATACCTGTAAGTGTACTACTGGTGCGTACAGGTACGTGTACTACCTTAGTACACGTACGGGTACGCACTAGTAGTACACGTACACGTACTACTAGTGCGTACACGTACGTGTACTAAGGTAGTACATGTACGGGTACGTGTACTACTAGTGCGTACACGTAAGTGTACGCACTGTACTACTAGTGCATGCACCGTACGTGTACTACTGGTGCGTACCCGTACGTGTACTAAGGTAGTACACATACGAGTACGCACTAGTAGTACATGTACGGTGCATGAAATAGTAGTAGTACAGTGCGTACCCGTACGTGTACTACCTAAATACACGTACGGGTACACACCAGTAGTACACGTACGGTGCATGCACTAGTAGTACAGTGCGTACCCGTACGTGTACTACCTTAGTACACGTACGGGTACGCACTAGTAGTACACGTACGGTGCATGCACTAGTAGTACAGTGCGTACCCATACGTGTACTCATTTCACACGCTTACAATGGTAATACAGGCGTACACATGACAGGAATGGAGGGCTACGAGTCGCACATGGATGTCCATCAAGTACTTGTCATTGCATACTTACATGTGCAGGCCCTAGGTGTGTTAGCCAGTGATATTGCACAGGTCATCTCATCTAGTTGCACAATTGATGTGTGATGACCTGTGGACACGTCATGTGTGATGGGGCACTATGTGGCACACATCACCTTGCCACTTGACACATGTGTGTCTGTAGTCCAACTGTGTCATGCACAGCAGCAGTGGGATGGCACAGTAATCAACACCGCACCTGTCTCCTGATCCCAGGGACAGGGACACTCAATCAACTGACATGTCTCGATCACCGTGCCCCTTTGGGACTATGTCAGGTGTGTGTCATGTGTTCCCATGAGCTTGATGTCAGTGTCCCATCAACTGCATCTGCTGTTGGTGCATCCAACAGGGGTCTGTCCGGAGATGGGCATGGAACACGTCTACACACACCATGCCACATGTGGGTTCACACGGCTGTAAGGTCTGTGTGCATCGTGCATCATATTTTCCCAGTCAGACATGTGTGCGTTGTCTCAATGGCTGTGTTTTTTAGTTGTCACGTGTACCCCTTCATCGCAATGTGTTTGATATGTACATTTGACATTCCATGTGACCTGTGCGTGTGTCTTGCAGTTAGCTGTCTGGATGAGATGACATCCTTCCAATGCAGCTATGTGGATGTATGTCACTCTGGTGATATCTCTGGCTGTTCACTCAGACTGGCCCCCAGCTCATTTCAGGGCATGTCATGTAGACTTGACAATCAACAGGTGTATCTGGCTTTTTGTAGGAGTGCCAGCAAGCTTCCATATGTGTCCTGGATGTATTGCACACACCCGACTCCATAGTTACCTGATGTGTATTAGCAGTGTAGCATGTGCTATGTTCATTGACATTGATGTTGGCCAACTCTCAATCTTCATTCATCCAAACAATGTCTTTCAGGGCACTACCTGTCCCAAGACTAATGCCAGACTTGGGTGCCATGAGGGAACGTGCCTGCATCCCACATTACAGATTCACTCAACAGTTGATTGAGGACTTGACCAACAGGCTGGCACCACACCTCCAACCGCGACACAGGTATCCTACTGCATTGACTCCAAAGATGAAGGTGATGGCAGCCCTACATTTTTTTGCCACAGGTACGTTTCAATTCACCATAGCTGATGTTGGTGGCATGTCACAGACAATGTTCAGCCGTGTCCTGCGTGATGTTTTAGCAGCCATGTTGGAGCACCTTGATGAATTCATCACATTTGCTACTCCTGAGGAGTTGACAGATGTCAAGGGTGATTTCTATGCCCTGGGAGGGATGCCCCATGTCATTGGGTCCATTGATGGTACACATGTGACTTTGGTACCACCACAGGCACAGGAACAAGCCTATCGCAATAGAAAACATTACCACTCGATAAATGCCCTTGTGGTGTGTCTTGCTAACATGCTGATTTCCCATGTCTGTGCACGTTTTCCAGGATCAGCACATGATGCCTACATCATGAGGCGTAGCAGGGTGCCACAAATGGTGCTGCGGCTGCACAACAAACGAGCATGTCTTGTTGGTGGGTATACTCTGTTTGTTGCGGTATCTTTGGCTATTACGGCATATCCTGACCCTGTTTTTTACATGATGTTTCCATGTAGGGGTCTATGGATATCCCAACATGCCATGGCTAATGACACCTCTCCGCAACCCAAGAACAGCTGCAGATCACAGGTACAACGATGCACACGGGCAGACCAGGCGAGTGATTGAGAGGACGTTTGGCCTCCTGAAGAGCCGATTCCGGTGCCTGGACAAGACAGGCAGGTCCCTCCCTTATGCCCCGGAGAAGGTCTGCCGAATCTTCCTCATGTGCTGCATGCTGCACAACATGGCAGTTGAGAAGGCAGTGCCACTCATCCTGGATCCGGATGAGCAGGAACATCCACCCGTGGAGGATCAAGGGGTTGATCACGAGGCTAGTGATGAGGAGGAGGAGGAGGAGGATATCCGGAGTCAGCTCATACGCAACTTCTTCTCATAATGGTGAGTCACTGGGTATGAGTGTGCAAGCTTGTAGCATTGAGTAGCATGTGTTGCAATGTGTGTGTCCAGCTGACTGAATGCAAAGTGACTTGGATGTGTGTTCTAATGTGTCACTAGAGTGATGATGTCATGCCACACAGTTTTGCGGAGAGACATTCTTTGAAATTTGCATGTGTCAAACATTGTTCATGTTTGGTAAATGTCCATGTGTGCGGTGAGAATTGTTTTAGGTGACTTCTTGTGTGTCTGTCATTCCCAGGTATTTAGCGCCTGTTGTCTGCTCGTGTCATCGTTGTCCTCCTGCTATTCCTCATGAGGATTGCAATGTGTGCTGAATCAGCGTTCCATGCACGGACATGTGGAAAGGTTAGTCTTGGTAAGGTTAGCAGCAAGGATTTTTTGTGGTGGTACGGGTTTAGAATGTGTGGGGACTGCTTCTGTGCATGTTGTGGTACCATGCATACATGTCTTCTCACCATGGAGCATATAACATGTAGCATCACTCCCATGACATGATAGTCACCCTTCTTGACAGTCATCTGTAGTGGAGTGTGGCGTCTGATGAAGGCATCAATGTGTGTAAACCTTGCCTCTGAAACATTGCAGATGCTACGGGTGGACATAGTGGGGGACATCACAACAACAGGCTCCATGGGGAATTGCAGCCTCTCCGTGTGCAGCAGGATGTGTTTGGCTCGTCCCCTTAACTTGTGTGCCAGTTCATTGGGATTGACATCATCCGTGTTGTGAAGGGGGTGTCCAGCGTATGTCCCACATGTTCTGTCAACTGACCTGTGAGTCTGTTAATATGGATGCAAATCCCTTTGTGTGTGTATGTGGAATAAAGGTGTTCAGCACAATCCAAAGTGCCTCATCTCTGTCACTGCAGCTCTCTTGCCAGTTTGCATGCATCATCTATGGCATACTTGTCAAAGATTGAGCATCTGTGTGTATGTGTACTTTGGCAACATGTATGCAGTGTTTTATGGCTAATGATCTCTATTGTGCATGAAGTACCTTGTTGGGTATGTATTTGTGCAGCTTGCTCCCCACAACGGGATGAGAACGCCTGCTGATGGTGTGTCTCCTTTGCGCATCTCCGCATTTTGTTGCCTGATCCAGTGGCTGTAATTTATGGTGATTGTTCATACATTTTCTCGTAGTGACCCATGAGTGACCTGACACTCCTTCCTTTACATACACCTGTTGCACTGAGCCTTTCAGACCTTGTCAGTGTGTGCTACTTTTTGCCTAATTTCTAACCCCTTCCGCCTGATGCTGTCTCATCTGCAGCACCGCCCCACCGAGAGCCCTGATTCTGCAACCCCCACGCCTCCGAAATGCTCTGCCCTTCTCCCTCCACCCATTCGAAATGCAGGCAGCAGCTTTTCTGTGCCACTGTAGCCCCAGCACCGTGCCAAAGGCCGGTACGTATGCGCCTGCAACATGCACAGTGCACGACCCTCTAGTCTTTGCATGACCCACGTCACACAACAGGCTCATGCTGCAGCCACTCTCCAAGCAATGTCATCGTGACAATCATCCTCCTGCAATCAGGCAACCCCTAAGCACACACACAACACCTTCGCATGCTGAGTGTGCTACTCCAACTGCCTACACAGCGCTGCCCAGCCTACAAGACCCTGTCAGAACAACCAAGTAATGTGCCTCCTATTCCACACTCGCTCCGTCCACCAGCACGCCATTGGACTCTGTTACCTCCTCAACACGACAGCCCCACACATCACCTTCATGACAGTAACCTGGACAAAAGCATCCTCAGCACATGACGTCTTCATTGCCATCTCACACGGATACAAGACCACCCGCAGGGACGGCAACACCAGTCCCGGGGGATGAATTGCTATTTATTCACCCTCAGAGTCACAAATCCAGGTTTGCAGCAACTCCATGGCAACCCTCAGTGTAACACTCCTCTACAGATCTGCAGGACTACATCCACTATTCCACTAAGCCATCAACACGTACATCTACACGCACGCCCTAACCTCCACGGGCTACATGTGGCTATGTGCCAGTAACTTCTTGCTGGAGGGGAACAACACCACCATCCATCATTGGTCCATCAACATTTGACTCCACGTGTCCGACAAGCAACACACTGGCCCACACCTCGCTACCAATCCCCCAAAGATGCTTGATGTAAGTCACCACAGACAAGCTGTGTGGGAGACTCAAAACAACAGCCCCGCCACACCCTGCAACCTCACATACTGGATCAGCAACTGATCCAACAATCTTGCCACATTGACGGACTTTCCTGTGAAGCACAACAACAGTTCAGGCACCTGGGACCAGGCAGACCTACAGGACTCCTACAGACTTAGCCGGACTCTTGTGCAAACCTTGCAACACAAAGAACCATCATTTGCCTTACAGCCCTGGAAAACACCACACACAGCCATCACCATATCATCAGCAAGGACAAGTGGAGATCCTTCAGATAGTGCCGAGATACCCAAACACACGACATCAAGGAGCTCATCAGCATTGTGAGTGAACTGACAGCAGATCTCCATCCAAGACACCCCAGCCTTGCAAGGCAGATCACAACCCTTGCAACTTTGTACCACTGCAAGCTCATGAGCATACATGACAGCCTTGGCACACAGACGCAGACAGCACTATTATCCGCAGGACAACCCCCCATCAGGTTATGGACTCCCATCAGCAGCAATGACACAACCTGGCTCATTGCAACATACACTCTGGCTCTCCATCAGGCCCCTTCCCACACAACATCTAAACCACATCATTCCCCATCCTTGAAGCCCACGTCCAGTGCGTCCTGAATGTCTCCTTTGAGTTTGCCACATTCCATGGGTGCAGGAGGCATGCAGAGACCCAGGCTCTTCTTAGACAACGGACGGCAGTACCGCAGGATCTCCTGGTACATCACCCTGCTTCCCTACCCAGGAAATGTCATCAGGAAGACACTCAACAAGCAAATGAAAATTTTCCTCCATGCAACCTTCTCCAGGCAACCGGCACCAGACCATCTTCCACAGTAATCACACCACTGCAACCGTCAGCATTGCCACCACCAACGACAACTTTGCCATGCTCAACAATGGTGAGGCCACCACCCTTGACCTCTCAATGGCATTCTACACCATGTGCTACCACACTGTCAGCTCACACATCTCCAACACTGGTAACCAGAGGAGGGCCCAAGGTTAAATCAGAAAGTCGCTCACCAGCAGGGCCCAGGGAGTCTGCCTCCACCCTGCAACATGTAGTACACTGGGGTCATCTGGCCCATGCCACAGGGCTCTTCTCTCAGCGTGACAATCCTCAATGTCTCCATGACCCCCCTCACCACCATCACATGCGCACACGACCTCATCATCATCTCGTATGCCATTGACACACAGATGCTCCTCCAACTCACCAAAGACCCAGCCATTGCCAGATCAAAACTTCAAGAAGGCATGAGATCCGTTGAGGAATGGCTGAACATCAGCCACCTGAGGCTGGACTTGGACAGGACAGTATTCATCATCTGAGGATTGTCCCCTTACAGCTGGCTCAACTCCTTGTGTCCCACTGGTCTGTGCACCGCACCAGCACCCAGTGGCCACGCATGCAAGCTGGTGTTCATCATGGACCAATCGCTGACAATAACCATGCAACTCACCACCATCTGTACCTCATGCTGCAACACCCCCCACATGCTGCAAATGACCCACAGATGGATCCACTCCAAGGCAAGACAGACCGTCCCCTGGTCCACAACACCAGCCGGCTCAACTACAGCACCGGCCTCTACGGAGAACAACAGCAAAACTGCAGGAGAAGTTGTCCACATCCTGGGTGCATCTGCACACCTCATCTGCAACATCCCCCACCCCAGCCCCATCACCGTCCACCTGAGATAGGTACAATGGCTCACTGTGTGCTGCAGGATCACCTTCAGGCTCCTCAACCACACTCAGGAGGCAGTCCACAACCCCAGACCCAACACCGACCTTGGATGTCTGTCATCCAACACCCCGTTGGCCCAACTCCATGCAGCCCACCTTGCCCTGGCCACCATTCATCACATCCACATAATAACTGCATGCAGGAGATAGTTCTCCCACCTTGCAAAACAGACCTGGGACTCCCTCACCGGGCACATCAACATGACCCATGACCTCTACACCTTCATGATACTCTTCCAAATTGGTCTGTCTGAGCAGTATTGCAAGCCCCCCCCTCAGCATCTTGAGGCCATCACGTGTGAGTATTGTGCTCCATGTCTGTTTTTTGTGATACATTGTGACCCATGTGTGTCCTCGACCGGACTGAGATCCAAGTGTAGGGATGGCTGGAGTTTGTTCCACACTCAGGCATACTTCGACATATCCCCACGCGTATGTTGTGTAATCATGCTAAATGACTGCAACATAAAATCTCATGTCTTAATTTTTTATTTATAGCTCTGGGGCGTGATTTGTGCACAGAAAAATGTGCTATGCAGGAACCATAGAATCCAAAGTTCACAGGGGGAGATGGGATCCTTGGCATTTGAAGTCATCAGAGTCCAGACCACAGTGTTTGTCATAATTGGTCAGACTGTGACCAGCAAGTCCATGTGGCAGATGATGTCAGTCAATGAGGTGATGCTGTCGCACATGAAGGCCTGGTGCCGGGCCAGGTGACCTGGGAGATGTGGATGGGCCGCTGCCTCTCATGGTCTTTTCCGTAGACGATCCACCTTCCTCGCGGGATCCTCAGATGCAGGCCTTGACGATGCTTGGGATGCTCCGTCGGACGAATCCTCCTCCTCTTCCCTCCCTGTGGCTGGTGGTGGTCTCGCCTGGTGGCACCGGGAGGGTTGTCCATGTTGTCGGAGATCCGACAGAGTGAATGGCTTATGTCCCTTTGCACCGCCAGGAGCTCAGCCAGTCTTGCCTCCATCCGTCCTTGGTGTTCTTGTTGACTGGCGTGTTGCTCGGCCTGCTGGTTCTTGATCTCTGTGAGGGTCAGCACTACCTGGCTGAACTCCCTGGTGTCACACCGGTATGCCTCCATGATGTTGTGGATGTGTGACATACTGGTCCCTTCAGCTGGCTGGTCAGGTTCTCGCCTCCGCCATCCTCCACTCCCACCACCCCTGCCCACACGAGCCTGGCCTGCCGTTGTGGGCACATCGGGTCTACGGGACCCCTGAGGTATGGCAGTGTCGGTGTTGTCTGCCTCCTCCTGGGTGCCCGCCGCACCTTGTCCCTCCTGGTCAGACTGGCTCAGTTGTTCACTGCGGGCAGGGCTCCTCGGTGTCTCCTAGGATGTGGCAGGAATGGGGGTGGTGGTTGGCACAGATGGTCCTGAATCAGGTTCTGCAGGGGCTTGGACACCAGAGGGTCCCGGTCGGTCGGGGTCATCCGCGGAGTGTTGAGAGGCATCGCTGCTGGTGGGATCAGGTTCCTCCCGAGCCTGTGACTGTGATTCTTCCCCCCCATTGTTGGGGGGATATTCATCACGTTGCCCTGTGTGTGTGAGACAGACAATGTTAATGCTGTTTCATGCAACATGCATGTTTCATACACATTCAAGTTGGCACTGTTCCTCCAGGTAGTTGTATGTGCCTAGCATTCTCCTCAATGTTCACTTGTGGATGGGTATGTTGCGGGGGACAGATTGATATGTTCTCCTGAGTCTTTGAAATGTCGATTTGTGGCTTGGATGCTTCTTCAGCTATGTATTGGTCTTGTTGTGTTGCATGTCCATTGTGACAGTGGGTAAGTCCATTGCCTGTCCTGGTGGTGTCTGCTGGTGTAAGGGGTGTGTGGACAGGGCCTGTTGGTGGGTGTAGTGTGATTTTGCACTGGGGCTCCCAGGTGATGTAGCTGTCCCCCCATGGAGCATGCTGCCATGACAGTGAGTGTGAGTTCTTGTCCTAGATATCTGACCATGTAGTCTTGGTGTTTGTGTTTGCACTGGTCACAGAAGGGCCTTGTGCTGCCTACACCCAGGCCGAGTGTGAGCTATCTTGTCAGTACTTTCCCAATCCCTATGCATTGCGCATGGTGCATGGGTATGTAGCTGGGCCATATGGGATGAGGGCAATTGTGTCTGATTTATGATTCAAACATGTGTTTTGTGCCACCCACCCTCCCAGCATACCAGACATCCATTCTTGGGTTGGTGCTTCATGTAGCATGGGACGTAGCATGGCCTTGCTTTCTCAATGGGGCATACACATGTTATTGGCATTAGCATAGTTTTTGACTGTGGTTTTGGCCGGTGATGGCTTGGGGGTAGTTGCGTGCATTTGGTGTAATTGGGGTGTGGATGGCATTACCCCCATGTTACGTAAGTTGTTTGTGTATTCACCAGGCTCTGCAACTCCTTGGAGTCCATGTACTCCCACCGGCGGAAGGATGGCCATCACCTTCTCCTCCCAGGGATGGTAATGTACTGGTCTGCGGGGCGCACCACCTCCAGTGATGTTGCTCTGGGCGTAGTCCTCATTCATTTTGCGCTTGACCGCCCTACGCAGATCGTACCACCTGGCTTGGCATTCATTCCTGGTCCTTCTGATGGGTGCAACAGCATTCACCCTATCGACGATCCTCTGCCACAGGCGTGATTTTTCAGCTATGCTGGTCTGTCTGACCAATGTTCCAAACAGCTGTGGCTCGACTCTGATGACTTCATTGACAAGGATCTCCAGCTCCTCCCTTGTGAACTTTGGATTCTTGTCTGTGGGCATGTTGTGGGGTGAGGGTGTGGATGGTTGTGGGTGTGTAGGTCTGAATGTGACGGTGTGGGTGTGAATGTGTAGAGGGGGTATGTGTGAAGGAGGTTGTGTGACGGTATATATGGTAAGATGGATGGGTGCAGTGGTTGGTGTGTGCTCTGTAGCTGCAGTGAGTCTGTTGCAAAGGCTCATGGTTTGTGTGTGTGGGCCCTTTTTATTGGTCCATTTGTGGGTGTGGCTCAGTTTGAAATTTTGGTGGGTGTGTCATAAGAGGTGGTTGTGAGTTTGCCCCTCTGTTTGCCTGTTTGGATGTGTCCAGGTGAGTCCTTTCCATTTTTTGTGCAGTGTAGACGTGTTTTGTGGTGTTGTGCGAGTCAAATAGACCCTCCTTGTGCTGTTTTCCAGTGTCCGTTGTTCAGTACGGTACAGGGGTACGAGTCGTACAGACACACGGCCCCATGCGTTGTGTATGTACGGGGCGTACGCCGCCATTTCTATGTACGGTGCGTACACCGCCATCGCTGATGTACGGTGAGTACACCGCCATCGCTGATGTACGGTGCGTACACCGACATCGCTTATGTACGGTGCGTACACTGACATTGCTATGTACGGTGCGTACACTGCCATCGCTTATGTACGGTGCGTACTGCGCCATCGCTATGTACGGTGCGTACACCGCCATCGCTATGTACGGTGCGTACACCGCTATCGCTTATGTACGGTGAGTACACCGACATTGCTACTGTACGGTGCGTACACAGACATTGCATTTGTTCAAGTCATTCCCCGTGTACGGGACGGACGTTTTCCGTACAAATCGTAAATCGGTAAGCCGGTCCGGATCGTACTTGTACGCTCGGACTGTGTTTTTACGATTCGTACGGAAAAGTGTCCGGGTCCGTCTCGTACAACTTTTCCCGCTACGATTCGTACTGATCCAGCCGATCCGTATGTACTTTTTCCCATATGAATCGTACTTCACGGGTCGGACGTGACCTGTACGATTCGTACGGAAAAAAATACGGATACGAGTCGTCCGAGAAAAAAAAATACAGGATCGGAATCAGCCCCAATATATTGTTAATTATTTATGAATTGGTTATTAATAATTACTAATGATGTTATTTGTGTGTTTTTTTTAAGAGTGGGTTGTGTGTTGATAGGGGAGTAGGCTGGGAAGTAATTTAATTTCTATATATATATTTTTTTTTATTATAAAATGTATTTTAAATTGATTTATACTGTTAATTGTGTGAATTAAATTATTATTCATTGTTTTTAAATTGTTTGTTAATTTTAAATAATTAGTTAATTATTAATTAGTTATGTTAATAGTGTTATGTTTTACAACATTGGTGGTGTCGTTTATAGGGGGATATGGTGGGAGGTAAATTTTATAAAATTAATTAATTGTTAGTTAATTATTTTTAATTATTTTACTGGAGTGGAATAGTAAATTATTCCTCTCCGCTATCCAACACTTTCCCTACTGTTGCACTCACTGGAGTGGGAATAGTAATTTTTACCCCTACGCTATCCAACACTTTCCCTACTGTTGCACTCTCTGGAGTGGGAATAGTAATTTTTACCCCTCCGCTATCCACACTTTCCCTACTGTTGCACTCACTGGAGTGGGAATATCAATTTTTACCTCTACACTATCCAACACTTTCCCTACTGTTCCACTCACTGGAGTGGGAATAGTAATTTTACCCCTACGCTATCCAACACTTTTCCTACTGTTGCACTCACTGGAGTGGGAATAGTAATTTTTACCCCTACGCTATCCAACACTTTCCCTACTGTTGCACTCACTGCAGTGGGAATAGTAATTTTTACCCCTCCGCTATCCACTCTTTCCCTACTGTTGCACTCACTGGAACGGGAATAGTAATTTTTACCCCTCCGCTATCCAATATTCCTCTACTGTTTCAGTTAATGTAGTATAAAATGTATTTTAAAAAGATTACAAATATTTTAATATGTTAATTTATTATATATATATTTGTATGTTATTGGTATTTGTGTATATATGTATTTACATTTTTAAATATATTTCTAACAATTTATAATGTAATAAAATAATTATTTATTAATATTATTAAGTAAATATGTATTATATTTTATCTATATGTATGTTTAATTTTTTTTTTCATTATGGGGCTGATTCCGATTCCGGCCGCAAAACTAACCGACCGACACGGATCCGTACCGAACACCGACCGACACGGACCAGCGCCGTACGACCTGTGCAGTACGTTGCAACGCGTGTGAATTATAACCGACACATACGGAATACAAGCCGTACGACCGAGCCGTAGGGAAAATAGTGATCCGGCCGGAAAACCGACACGAATATCACCGACCGACACGAACCCGGAATGAAGACGACCGACCCGTACTCGCGATGTACGATTTGCGCAGTACGATGCAATGCGTGCAAAACCAGACCGACTCGCACGGAGAACAAGCCGCACGACCGACACACACAGACAACCCGGCACACAAGCAATAGAGACCGCCGCGAATGGCGCGTACCAAACACAGAAGACAGGCAGCGTGAACGAGGCGCAGAAGTCCGCACGAGACAACAGCAGCATCTGTTTCTGTCACATGAACGTCTCCTTCAAGCCTGCAAAACACAAAGGAAAAAAGACAAAAAAAGGACCAAACAAGCAATGACAAAGCCAATAAATACCAATAAAAAAACATGGGACAAAGACACACCCACCACTCCAACTATATAAAGGACTACAATCACTACCATCATCCCTTGCAAACAGGAGACACAGCCAGCAGCAAACACCAGTACACAGCAACCACAGACACACTCACAACTCACCCATCACACAACTCACACACCATCAGCACCTCATACAAAAGGACACACACATACACCCAGCAAAACCAACACCAACCCACCATCACTTGCACCCTCACACACACATCCCTCACCACCACCACCCATCACCATGCCTCCAAAGAAGAATCCAAAGTTCACAGATAGTGAGTTAGAAGTGCTGGTAGACGAGATCATCAGAGTAGAGCCACATTTGTTTGGTACATTGGTCCAAAGGACCCTCATCTCACAGAAAACCAAGATGTGGGCGAGGATTGTGGACAAGGTGAACGTCCAAGCACCAGCAAGGCGCACAAAGGACGACATCCAGAACAGGTGGTATGACGTGCGCAGGAGGGTCAAGAAACTCATCGAAAAAGATCACGCCCTGAGTCAGTGCACCGGCGGTGGCCCTCCTGCCAAACCAGTCTACTTCAGGACCTGGGAGGAGAAGGTGCAGGGACATCCTACCACCAGAGAGCGTCCATGGCCTAACAGACATCCCAGAGCCTGGTGAGTACACAAATAACATATCCAAGATTGTGTGTCAAGGGGACAGTGAAACCATGCACCGCAAGCAAAGCTACACTAACCAATAGATAATCAGCCCAAGATGTGTATGCCAGTCACACAAACACAATACCTGCCATCTCATAGTGACTGGGAACTGTGTCATGACATGCCCCAACCTACAAACAAATAGAGCAAGCCAGTGGCACTAAGCCAAATACACCCTGCCAGACAGTTTGACACCACAAACACACCACCTCACAGTGCAGCTGACTGTCAGGAAGGAATAGTGGGGAAGCAGGTGAAGTGAGTGTAGACAAAAGCATGATGGGGCGTGTAGTCACAGATAAAGCTCCCCCTCCTGATTGGCCCATCAAGACCTCTCAGAAACATGCCCACATCACAGGGAGTGGAAAATGACTGACAAGATGGCTGACACTGCGTCCTGCTGTGGGGAGCACAAGGCCCTGCTAGGGCTTGTGTGCAAATCAGAAGCAGGGCACCACTGACTGACATCCTGAAAGACAACTTGCACGCCCTACAATGGAAGCACGTTTCATGATGGGAAGGAGGACTGACAGCCCTGACCATACTTATCACCGGGTACAATGCATTGACAGACACCTCATTGAAATATCAGCAAAAGATACCCAGTACTGGGTGCTGCTGTGTGAAGCCCAGGGGCTCAGTTTGGACTTGTAGCCAAACAAACACCAGGATTTCACAGTCAGCCATCTTGGCATTGCTGTCACACCCCCTCACAGGGAAGCAGAGTCAAGAGGGAGGAAGTATGGGCATGCTGGGAAGGGGGGTGTAGCCAAGAGTATGATGGGACTCGCAGTCACAGACAACCTACACCCACCCACATGGCCCAGAAAGATCAAACTGAACCATACTCGCCTCACAGGGAGTGGGAAGGGACTGACAAGATATCTGACACTGGGCTCTGTTGTGGGGAGCACAAGGCCATGCTGGGAAATGGCCAACAACAAACATCAGGACTTCACAGTCAGCCATCTTGCCATTGCTGTCACACCCCCTCACAGGGAAGCAGAGACAAGAGGGAGGAAGTATGGGCATGCTGGGAAGGGGGTGTAGCCAAGAGTATGATGGGACTCACAGTCACAGACAACCTACACCCCCCCACATGGCCCAGAAAGATCAAACTGAACCATACTCGCCTCACAGGGAGTGGGAAGGGACTGACAAGATGACTGACACTGGGCTCTGTTGTGGGGAGCATAAGGCCATGCTGGGAAATGGCCAACAACAAACATCAGGACTTCACAGTCAGCCATCTTGCCATTGCTGTCACACCCCCTCACAGGGAAGCAGAGTCAAGAGGGAGGAAGTATGGGCATGCTGGGAAGGGGGTGTAGCCAAGAGTATGATGGGACTCGCAGTCACAGACAACCTACACCCACCCACATGGCCCAGAAAGATCAAACTGAACCATACTCGCCTCACAGGGAGTGGGAAGGGACTGACAAGATGTCTGACACTGGGCTCTGTTGTGGGGAGCACAAGGCCATGCTGGGAAATGGCCAAAACAAACATCAGGACTTCACAGTCAGCCATCTTGACATTGCTGTCACACCCCCTCACAGGGAAGCAGAGTCAAGAGGGAGGAAGTATGGGCATGCTGGGAACGGGGGTGTAGCCAAGAGTATGATGGGACTCGCAGTCACAGACAACCTACACCCACCCACATGGCCCAGAAAGATCAAACTGAACCATACTCGCCTCACAGGGAGTGGGAAGGGACTGACAAGACGTCTGACACTGGGCTATGTTGTGGGGAGCACAAGGCCATGCTGGGAAATGGCCAACAACAATATCAAACTTTGTCCGTGACAAGCTGGGAAAAAGCAGTGTACAGGCAGGCATCTGTTTGAAAAGTAGAAAATGTCATGTTTGTGAACCAACGATGCATGTAGAAACATAAATCACATTGTGTGTCTCTTCTAAACACAGGTGATGCTGGGCATCCAGCACCAAATGATGAGGATACCCAGTCCCAGACTCTGGTGGACACTGAGCTCTCTGGTCTGACTCTCCCACTGTCCTCTTCGGATAACGATGAAAAACCTGGCCCCTCCGGTGTGAGCCATCATGCAGCACCAGCAGCATCAACATCTGCCCCCCCTGTACCCACGCCTCCAGCATCTGGACACCGACAGGGCACCCCTGCCAACACGGACAGACCAAGGACAATCAACACCCACAGCACAGGGACACAGGACCCCCCGGAAGCTACAGCCAACACCACCAGCACCACCACCCAAGGGGTCCCAGTGTCACCTGTGCGTGCCGCCGCTGGTCCTGCCCGTGTGGAGAGGGGTGCTGGGAGGGGTGGGAGGCACAGGGCGCGCCTTGCAGAGGGGTCTGGACTGCATGATGACCCCCACCTGGCACGCATCTTAGATGCGTACCAGGATAGCACCGGAGGATTTGGCCAGGTAGTGGGGATCCTCAAGGACATGCAACACGAGCAGGTCGCCCACCATGCCCGCATGGAGGCCAAGTGGGATGCCCTTACTGTGGTGCATCGGGACATACTACAATGCCTCCGCCAGATCAACACCGACCTGTCCACACCCCCCTGTGTGCCCACGACATCTGTCGCAACACCATCTGCCAGCGCCACAGGGAGGGAGGAGGACTCTGGCGGAGAGTCCCCTGCACCGCAGAGGCCTGCACATGAGGATCCCCCCCCCCCCCGGAATAAGAGGGGTCGTCCGAAGAAGGACATGTGAGAGGCAGATGTCCCAGCACATCCCCCAGGGCCTCTAAACCTGTTTTAGACAATGTTCTTCTATGTGCAACCCGTTCACCTTGTCCAATCGCACACAACTCGCACACATGACATGGAGGGTTCATGTTGGGCCAATGTATCAGATGACTGTGGACTTTACTCTGGACATTTCATCTACCAGCACTTCCAACTCCAATGTGAACTTCGGATTCTCAAACCACTGTACACCACCCACCATCCTGTGCACTTCCCTCACACGTTTGTAAATAAACTCACCAGTACACCATACTTGCCTCTGTTGTGATTCCAACTTGTCATGTTCAGGGAGATGTCGATCTGCTACACAACACAGTGCATGCCAAATACTGCAACAATGTGACCAACGTGAGGTGAGTCATGGGGATGTGACACGTGAGGGAGACACACCACTATGGCAACACAAAACATACTCACCATGGCCATGTTACTCATCCCACACAATGATGTTGACCTGAAACACATTGGCATGCACAGACACAACACCAAGCCCAGTCAGTGGTAACAAGTCCACAGGTGAGGTAAGCAGATGTCACTCAGATGTGGGAAGACAGACAACGCACATAACAAAGCGTAGCACAGGTTCATTACACATCAGCAACACGTTTATTCCACAATAGTTGCATGTTAATTCTACGTAACAGTGGACACACGCTCCCAATGTGTTGGAGAATGGAAGTCCAGGGATGTGTGGTACATCAGTTGATGGGAATTATCAACTTCCACACTGGTGTTGGCTTCTGGGTGTTGGGGGTCAGTGTTGACCACACAACAGGCAAAGTACCCTGGGAAGGACAGACAAAATACAGTCAAAAGCACAGAAGAACAGGAGAGAAATGCAATACACATGCACAAAACATGTTGCAAGACACCTACACAAACACTAGTTAGCAGTACTACCCTATTGTGGAGTACACACCACCTGAATGGACACATCACAGCACGCATCCAGTCAAGTGGCACACAGACACACTCAGACAGCAACAGAGCTGGCACAACACATTCCTGGCTACCTCCATACATTCACATAACAACCCTGGAAACTCACATTCAGGTGAAGAAGTTGTTGATGAGCTGGGAGCAAACGTCACCATCATCTTCATCATCACTGGCATCTTGGCCCAGGCCGGGATCCTCCACAGGTGCCGGACGTTGGTCGTCGTCATCGTCATCCTGGATGAGAGGCACCTCCTTCCGCACCGCCATGTTGTGTAGCATGCAGCAGACAAGGATTATTTTGCACACCTTTGCAGGCTCATATGGGAGGGCCCCTCCGGTCTTGTCCAGGCAGCGAAAGCGGCTTTTCAGGAGGCCGAATGTCCGCTCAATCACCCTCCAGCTCCGACCATGTGCCTCATTGTAGCGCAGCTCGGCTGGTGTCACAGGGTTCCTGAGGGGTGTCAGCAACCACGGCATGTTGGGGTATCCGGAGTCACCTACACACACAAAAATGAACAAGTAGCTGAGTTTTGTAGGAGAACGGAATACAACATTGACAAACACACACAATGAGAAACAGTCAGTACACACCGACAAGCCAGGCATGCTGAGCTGGCATCTGTGACATCAGCGTTGCAATGCGACTACTCCTCATAATGTAGGCATTGTGCGCAGAACCAGGGAACCGTGCACACACATGTGTGATCGACATGTCAGCAAGACAGACCACCAGAGCATTGATCGAATGGTAGTGCTTCCTGTTCCGATATGCCTGCTCATGTGCCTGTGGTGGTATCAGGGCAACATGTGTCCCATCAATAGATCCGATGACGTTCGGCATCCTCCCCAGTGTATAAAAAGCATCCTTTATTTCAGGGAGTTCAGCTGGGCTCGGGAACTTGATATACAGGTCGAGGTATTGCAACATCCCCTCCAACACATCGCGTAGCACCCGACTAAACATCGTTTGCGACATCCCACCAGCAGTAGCCTCAGTGTACTGGAAGGTACCAGTAGCAAAGAAGTGCAGGGCTGCCATCACCTTTACCTCTGGGGTCAGTGCTGTAGGGTATGTCCGGGCAGGTAGCAGATGTGGCGCCAACTGCTCCGCCAACTCCGCAATCAGTGGCCTGGTGAAGCGGTACCGTCTGATGCAGTCGCGTTCCTGCATGGTTGCAAGGTCTGGGAACGGACGATGGACAGCTGGTGCCCTGCAGTACAGAGATGCTCAAAGGAAGATTGTCAGTTCATCCACCCATGTGGCCATGACCACGATCAATATCACATGCTAGTTCATGGCATTACACAATGTACTGAGGTGTGTGCTGTTGGTCATGGACACATATGTCACCTACAAGACCATCACCTCACACCTCAATTCCACATGTCCACCCATGTAGTGCAATGGTCAATCATCTGGCTGTGTCACCCGACCTATGTGCTGCTGCAACGTTCCAAAAACACACCACAGTGACAATTGAGGCCTCATGTCTCCCAGGCATCACAGATCTTTGCCATGCAGAAACCCAGGTTCCCTGTATTGCCACATCAACACAGCAATGGACATGGCGTAGAACGTACACACCACAAGGCAAGCGTAAGTCCCACAGGTAGTGGCCACTGTTGTTCCTGCCGGCCCTACATGTACGTCTCTTAGACACACACCCCATCAAGGTTGATGCATATACCACATGGATGTGGAGACTGTCACCCATTGGGAACATTTGATCAGAGACATCTGAGACAAAACATGCACACAGACTGTGGGTGCACATCAGTATTGTGGCTACAGGTCTCACTGTGGTGTACATGCCATCACCCCCAGGACTCAGGGTGTATGTGACTTGTCCTAAACATATCCAACCTGACACTGTGGCCGTGACTCATGCCCATTACTGTCCAATTGCACATCACAGTGGTAATGTGCACAACACACAAAGTATTCTGCCCCCATGTACACGTACACAGCCTGGGAGTGGCTGCACAAAGTGCCAGCCAAAAAACCAGATGTGGCCCCCCCAAACACCCAGGGAATGCAGCCTTACATGCCATGGGACACTGTGTGGCTGATGCTGTAGTGTGGTAGGTGTGCACAGGTGTCCCTGGCCAGTATGTGTATGTTGCATCTGTATAATAGTCACACTAATGAGGTCTGACGCTGGTGACACTGCGTACGCATTGCACAAGACATGTCCGCGCAGTGCGTATGCTTTGTCATTGAATGCAATGAGGTCTGACGCGGGTGACACTGCGTACGCATTGCACGGGTCATGTCCGAGCCGTGCATACGCTTTGTCAT
This sequence comes from Triturus cristatus, assembly GCF_964204655.1. Taxonomy (NCBI): domain Eukaryota; kingdom Metazoa; phylum Chordata; class Amphibia; order Caudata; family Salamandridae; genus Triturus; species Triturus cristatus. The sequence goes on from NC_140586.1 coordinate 22,485,631, forward strand.
TGAATGCAATGAGATCCGACGCGGGTGACACTGCATACGCATTGCACGGGTCATGTCCGAGCCGTGCGTACACTTTGTCATTGAATTCAATGAGGTCCGACGCGGGTGACTATCATGCATACGCGTCGGACAGGCATGGTCCGAGACAGGAGTACGCCTTGGCCATTGAATCGTATGGAGACGGGTGCATGTGTATATTCAAACTACGCGTTGTACAGTCAGTTGAACGAGCCGGCCGCACCCATTGGCTCAGGACTGTCATGGAGACGGATGCAGATTCAAAACTTGTACGAGTTGTGCACTGGAAATTCAGTTGGATGCCTACAACAATGTTGCAATTTCAAGTGTTCCATGAAGGTGAAGATTTGAACGATGCGGAAGGCGTGTACGAGTCGTACTTTTAAATGGATTGGCCAGATTCATAGAATGCAACCATGTTGGACCTATCACTTGGGACACATGGCACAGAGTCTGCCTCTGCAGCACCGATATAAGGTTGGCTGGCCCCCAGGGAGCTCACTTGCCTGCAGTACATGCTACTGGACCACATCCCTGCTACCACTGCTTCTGTCTCTGCATCCTCTGGCTCCTGCTATGGCACGTACTCTGGAGAGGGCCCCAGCCTTCACTGAGGAGGAGAACCAGGCCCTGCTGGACGGGCTCCTTCCAGAATACAGAAAGCTCTATGGGAAACCAGGGAAGCAGGTGAGTGTGCAGTCCACTGACTTCCTAATTATGCATGTTGCAGTACTAGCAGTGTGTACACCAGTGGCAAGCATTCTCACTGACTACTTTCATCCCCCAAAGTGTGTAGGTACATGTAATGAATAGTTTTCCTGCTGCTAAAGTGCATTATTGCAAGCTTAAAACTATCCAGGCATTGTTAACATGTCAGACATGCAGGTGATTTTTCCTTGCCCATGGTTGCACTACCTGTGTAATTTATTTCCCTCTGTGATGATGACATGTATATCCAAATGTGTGCTGCACAAATCTGAGGCATGTGTGTTAATGTACTTTTCACTTTGTCCTCCTCACAGGTTGTTGCCCACCAGAAGCAGGAGATCTGGCTGACCATCGCCCGGGCTGTTCGATCTGTGGGGGTCTACAAGCGCCGGATCCGCAACTGCTAGAAGAGGTGGCAGGACCTTCGGGACTGGACCCGGGGGAATAGCTTGAGTCCAGATGAAGCTGTCACCTCCACGCAGGAGGGGTGGACACCGGACCCTGACTCCCCACATGCTCCGTATCCTGGCGGTGGTCTTCCCGGACCTGGATAGGCAGCTGAAGGCCAGACAGCAGCAGGAAGGGGGTGAGTCCATGTCTGATCTGTGTACTATATCTGACATGCAAATAGCAGTCTTTTGTCCTGGTCACACTTCCACATTACGTAGGTCTTGTAGTCCAAAATTCAGGTACCTCAATTTTGTGATGCACCCTTCTCATCTGTTCCACAAGTGTGGCCCCTCCAGTCTGTTGCTTGTGTCACTAGGGCACTGTGTCCCTGCAGTCAGCTATGCTTCAGGTACCGGTCAGCATCAGTTCCCGTGAATCTGTTGTGTGTTTCATGGGTGGGTCAATTGTTTACACAATGCCTAAGATCTGACATGTGATCTGTGTGTGCCCTTGAGATGTGTACCAATTGCTGGTCTGACTCGCAACATGTGGCTGGGGTATTCCAAACAAACCCATGCAGCAGGGGACTCCAATTTTCGGGCCTCAGGAGTATGTATATCAAGTATGTCACACTTGCTTAGCCACCTGACTACTGTCCATGGCCAAACACTGTTTCACGTAGTCCTAGCCAGTCATGCCACCTCAAGGGCATTTAGAAACACTCTGTAATCCCACTCCTGTGTATGAAATTGCAGGTTGTGCTTAGTGACATGTGCCCTCCGGTATCTGCCTGTGTATCATTAGGGTGTGGCTTGTTGTTACGTACAACTGGGGTGTCCATGATTCAGAGGGTCAGCATGACATCTGCGATGTGACTTTGAGAGACAAGACCTGTGTGACATATAGGTGTGTGATCATCTGACAGCGCACAATGGTGTATGCAACTGTGTCCTTCATGCAGCTGGGTTACATGCATGGCAGACTGTGATGTGTTAATGTACAGGGATTTGTGTTTGCTGAGACTCATATGTATGATTTGCAGGATGTGGGGTCTTCTGTGTCCTGGATATGTTGTTTGCATGGGATGGGCAAGTGCGCTGGTCATCTGCAGAGTTAGCTTTACCCCTGAGCTAGTATTGTGAGTCAGTGCATATTGTTGTTGTCTGGATGCCCTGACCCTGTGACAGGAGACAGTGTTGACTGACTTTCAGGGCATCCCTGTGCCATGGCATTTAACTTGCTATGAGTGAGCCTGCATTGTGTTCAAGTGTGCACCATGCACCCCATTGTGGCATTGCCCATCAGGACATGAGTACATCATAGTGTGTGTTGATGGCATGCATCCCAAGCATGAGAAATGAGTCTCTGCCCATCCCTTCATCCGGACACCTGTACTGAGTCAGTAGCAAGAGATGTGCTGTGTGTATAGTGACATACTCCTACATGTTCACTTGCATGTACAACTAATGTGTGGGTGGTGCATGTTGGCACATTGGGGTGTTGGCATCCAACATGCAACTGACATATGTGTGAAAGTCAAGGAGGGATATGTGTGCCATGGTTAATGTTGAGAATGACAATTGTCTTATCCTAAACAGTGTTGGCACTTTGAGCTGTGTTCAGCTGATGATGCCAGTGCTTGCCCTTTGATGTGATGTACTCACTGTGGTGTGTGCAGTCGTTGCAGGTGACTGATGTTGGTCTCTTACTTCCTATTCCTATCCAGATACATCCACGGCCACAGGAGGGGACAGCTCCACGGACCAGGAGGAGCCACAGAGCCTTACAGGGACAGAAGGAGAGGAGTCGGTGGACCCAGTGGCACGGAGGGCGAGTGGAGCCACACAGAGGAGTCGTCAGCACCATCACTCCCAGCTGAGGGCCACAGCAGCTTTGAGGATGACTCCCTTCTGGAGGTGGGTGTCAGCAGCCACCAAACCCCAGCTAGTGAGGCTGTCCCTGCCCCCACCACCACCACCACCACCCCCTCCCATCGGCTCCCATCCCAGAGGTCCCTGTGGGCTCCCGTGTTCGTGAGCATGTCTCCTTTGTGCCAGGCACCGCACCCCCTGCCCCTGTGTCCCCTGCTGCCCTGAGTGAGGAGTCTGTGGACTTACTTAGACAGATCCATGTAGGGCAGACGTCGATGCTGAAGGTCCTCCATGCACGCACAGGTCTGTTGACACAACTGGTGTCATTCATGGAGGGCATTTCCTCGGGCATGTCTGCCCTACAGAGGACCAATCAGTCCGTGGCCTCCTCCCTGACGGCAGCAGTGTCCCTCCTCCAACAGTCGCGCACCCCTCCTACCCCTGCACCACCCACGATTCCTAGCACCCTACCTGTCCCAAGCACAGAAACCCCCAAACCAAGGTCTAGACGTGCACACAAGCAAGCGCAGGGGACTGATTCCATACTCACAGGGGCTGGTTTGCAGACACACACACAGTCATCCACAACCACTCTGCAGTCCTCCGAGACCTCTCCCAACCAGCCCCCTTCCCTTGCTCACCTGCAACCCCATCCCCCCAGAAGCTCCTCCTCTGTGACCTTGGCCTCTTCCCCACCGACCCTGCAGATCCTGATTACAAGAGGAAGAGGAAGTCCCCACACACAGAAGGGAGTGCCCCTCACACCCGGACATCCTCCCCCAGGTGCAGTCAGACAGAGACCCCCACCCGCAAGTCCCCCCGGTGCCAGAAGAGCAAGATTTCCCCACCACCATGCAGCTCCAAGGCAAAGTCTCCGTCCTCCATCCCCCAGGCCACCACTCCAGAGGTTCCCCCGCTACTCCCTGCCCCGGATTCCCCCACCCACAGACACACCATACCCAAAATGCTAAGGCCATCCCCCCTAACACTTGCTCCTCCACACCTGGTCAGACAGTTAGTGCCACTGATGTGGGGACCGTGTCCCCCCCCCGCCCTGCCGACCTCACCTGTCCCCTATTCCGCTCCCATGGATGTAGGCACTGCTTTGGAGTCCACGACCACCCCAACTGACTTGGGTACTGCAGTGGTGAGCCAATCCACTCCATCTAACCTGCCCACTGGAGTTGTGCCGGCACCCCCACCATCTGACTTGTGCCCCACAGTTGTGACAGCACCCACCACTTCAGTCAGCTCCACTGCAGTTGCAAGTGTCTCGCCTGCATCCCCCACCTCTTCACTGCCTCCTTCTGCTGCACCCTGATCCTGTCCCTGCGGTGCCTGGCCTGCCCACATGTATGCCCCTCCCAGGGGATGACCCCGGTCCTTAGCAGTGCAGGCAAGCAAGGTGTGACAGTTGTCACTCTACTTCACTCCTTGGCATTTGGACATGGACTGGCCATTGGCCTTTTGTTTGCACAGACGTTTAACTTTTAAAATGCTGAATAAACCTTTTTTCTTTCTCCCTGGGAACTAGATTTCGCTGTACATTATGTTGATGATGTTTAACATGCCCTTGCACCTGTGATGTTTTGTTTACAATGTTGAATTCTGATGCGTTGCTGTGAGGTACTCCCTGTGGTCTATGAGATATGTATCCTATTCTGGTGGGTATCCATATCATCCTTTGCAGCTACCTGGGTGTGTCAGGATCAACTATTTGTGGACATCTCTCTGTGAGCAATCCATTTGCATGGTCACATCTGTGGCTTGCACCCCTGCACATATGATGTGCTTCACATTGTCCAATTTGTCACTTCCACATACTTTGTGCTTATCAACACTGGACCTACAGGTGTGGCCATCATTGTAATAGGAGCAACTGGGTCCTCTGTGCAACTTGCTAGACATATGTTTTGGGTATGTGCAGATGACTTAGGGGAGACTCACGTCCCCAGGCTGTTGTGACCAGAGCCTTCATTGTGTGGTAACTGATGGCTGACTGACCAAGTGTTCTGCAGACATGAGTGGGACTTGCGGTGAACATGTTTGGCACAGCTGGGCTCCCACAGGAGTTGGGTCCCCTCAAGTAAGTGTGTTGTCCAGTGACATGGCCTGGGCCCATGGTGTGTGTTGTATGAGCATGTGTGTGTGTCCACATCCCTGTTCATACACAGACAGTGTTCCCTTGATTTATTCCTGTTGTTGATGCTTGCTGAGTGGTACTGGGTTCATCCCACTACTTTTCCAATGGGCTACCAGATGTGTGGGTGCATGACACACTACTGTTAATTGGTGTATCATCATTGGGATTTGTCAGTTCTTGAGTGGTGATGATGGTGTCAGATACAGATGGGACACAGTCAAGGTTCCTCAAGGCACCTGTTTATTTGCTAAATCATGTAGTTGTCCCTAGGTGGTAGTTTTCAGTGATTGAGACATTTGTATGTGTGTGTGACTGCTCCCACTTGTCGGGTTCATGGCTGCGATGCTGGCAGGGGTCACCATGTGTGCCTTGTGGTTCTCCTTGGCATCTGCATTGTCCTGGGACTGTGGCAGGTATTCTGAAGGTTACGTGAGCTTTGAGGTCATGGCCATGTACCGCATACTGTGCAGTATGTCTGTCATTCCCCAGGGTTGTGAACTGTCCTTGTGTGATGTGTCTGTGCACCTTAGTTCCTCACAACATTCCTGTGTTTGTCATGGGTGCATGTGCAATGTCACCTGTCCATGTGAGCTTCACAGATACACAGTGTTGCAGTTCAGGGTGTGTGGTGTTGAGGGTGGACTGATGTGAATGTTTGCATGGGTGGTCCCCTAGCTCCCGTTTGTCCATGGATGAGGGGCCATACTAAGTGATTTGTGTTTGTGTATGTGTGATGTACGTTTGTAGCACAGGACACATGTCTGGGTTTCCCAGTTTGTACGACATTTGCCTTTGTCATCACAGTGGAGGTGTCATGCATGCTTGTGTCACCCCAATGTCTGTTCCCTGGGGGTAGTGGTGTTGTGTGTCAGTCTCTTGCTGTGTTAGTTGATGTTCATTCCAGCTTGTGTCACATGTGTCTGTTGTGCTCCCTCTCCTCTCCCAATGCCTGATTGCCCACTGAGGATGTCCCAATGATGGTTTACTTTTGTATGGCACTGTGTCCACATCTGTGTCACTGTGGTTCAGCCCCCCTCATGTGTTGTGTAGTTGCCTGTGGATACTGTGACACACACACACACATGCTGTGTCAGATGTGCAGTGTGAGTTTGCCTGTTTGTGTTTGTGCATCTGCACCAGTGCATTGGTATTGCTGTTGAGGGCCTTTGTCTGGATGCTGTTTCTGTGATTTTGCATGCTGTCCCTGTGAGTCATATCACATCATTGTGCACATTCATCCTGGCTGTTAGGTGCCATTGCTGGCATGGAATGTGAGTTTGGGATCTGACACCTACAGTTTACACATGTTGTTGTGATTGGTGTGTCTAATTTCGAGATGTGTGCATGCTTGGTGATGGTCACTTCTGTTGTTGTGTCATTGTACGCTGTATGCATTGTCAGCCCCCATGTGTGGTGCTTGTCTGCACATGGCCGAGAGTGTGTTATGTTTTCACAGCATTGTTAGCCTAACCACATCTCTGTGTGTATGGGACACAACCACTAGTTTGCCCCAGAAGTGTTTGATGTGTTGGGAGCAGGGATCATACATGCTGTTTGTTATTTGCAGCTTTGACCATGATGACACTTACCTTTTGGTCACTGTGATGAGGGGGTTTACTCCCCATCACCACAATGCTCAACATCTGCTGCATTTTGGAAGCCCCCACTTCTGTTCTACACAGTGAGGGGGTGTTCTTTTTACATTGCCACAGTTCTATGGTGATGCTTGCCTTGTGTATGTCACACTCATGTGTTGGTCACACATGTGCTGTTACTTACATTGTATGCTCGTAGCCATATTCACTGTTGTGGGCATTTGTCACAGACTACACACTGTTGACATGATGTTAGGGGGGATGTATTTTGCAAACATACCTGATGTTGGAGTATGCTGGATGTGTTGCGCATCACCCATCCTATGTGTGGGGGTGGCAGGGGTGATGGGCAACATCAGCCATATGGGTGGGGGTGGCAGGGGTGATGGGCAACATAGTCCCTATGGGTGGGGGTGTCAGGAGTGATGGGCAACATCAGCCATATGGGTGGGGGGTGGCTGTAGTGATGGGCAACATAAGCCACATGGCTGGGGGTGGCAGGGGTGATGGGCAACATCAGCCATATGGGTGGGGGTGGCAGGGGTGGTGGGCAACATAAGACCTATGGGTGGGGGTGGCAGGGGTGATGGGCAACATAGTCCCTATGGGTGGGGGTGTCAGGAGTGATGGACAACATCAGTCCTATGGGTGGGGGTGGCTCTATTGATGGGCAACATAGTCCCTATGGGTGGGGGTGTCAGGAGTGATGGACAACATCAGTCCTATGGGTGGGGGTGGCTCTATTGATGGGCAACATAAGCCCTATGGGTGTGGGTGGCAGGGGTGATGGGCAACATAGTCCCCATGGGTGGGGGTGTCAGGAGTGATGGGGAACATCAGCCCTATGTGTGGGGGTGGCAGGGGTGATGGGCAACATCAGCCCTATGGGTGTGGGGGCAGTAGCGATGGGCAACATAACCCTATGGGTGGGGGTGGCAGGGGTGATGGGCAACAGGTCCCCTGTGAGTGGGGGTGGCAGGGGTGATAGCCAACATCAGCCATAGGGGTGGGGGGTGGCAGGGGTGATGGGCAACATAAGCCCTATGGGTGTGGGTGGCAGGGGTGATGGGCAACATAGTCCTATGTGTGGGGGTGGCAGGGGTGATGGGCAACATCAGCCATATGGGTGTGGGTGGCAGGGGTGATGGGCAACATGAGCCCTATGGGTGGGGGTGTTAGTGGTGCTGGCCATGCAACCCCTATGGTGGGCTGTTGTTAGTGGCAAGGATGTGGATCCCCTGTATGTGTGTGCCATTTTGTGGGTACGTGTCGTTTGTTTATGTGGTAGGTGTCTGACTTACCGCCTGCGCCGTCGGTTCCTGATCTGGTCATAGATGTAGAGTACTGGTATGACCTGCGCGATGATGGGATTCATGATGTGTTCATCTCGTACACTCTGCTTGTTGCTCTGTCTCGTACCTGCTGCAAGCTGGTCCGTCTCGTAGCCGTGGATTGAGTTGTGGCGCGAATCGTAGCTGATATGCTTGTTTTCCGGATGCTGGGACGTGCCGTACGTGTCGACCCGTCCGGCGCGTAGGAAGTACGGATCGTACTTGTCATGCCGGAAACTGCTATGGATACTGCTTCCGGGCGACTCGGGTCATCGTTAGGAGTTACGGCTTGGACGGAGAATGGAGCTTGATTCACAGCCTACGTGTCGGTCGTGTTTTTGGCAGTTATGCGCATTGTACTTTCTCTACAGGACGGACCGGCTCCGGGTACGTGTCGGTTGCACGGTAAGGCTACGGACAGCTGTCCGACCGGCTATCGGAATCGGCTCCTATATGTAATACTTATTATTTTAAACATTTTCTAATATTTCTATTGTTTTTTTAATTATATATATTATTTCCTTTATTTTACATTATTTCTTAAACATTAATAAAAACGATATTTTTAACAAGGATATTCGATTCCTCTTTACTATCCTGGGTGGCCGTTTTAGTGTCAGGTTCACATTCAAGTGCTGACAAAGGGAATAAAAAAAACCTTATGCAGTAAGGGAAAACAAAAGAGTTGCTTTATGAACATCCGACGTACATTCGGAAGCAGAGCAGCTGCCGGATCGGGCTTTACACAGCAGCATCACACATGATGGACTCTGAAATTCCTAAGTAAAGAAACAACATGTTCAATTGGCAAAGAGGACAACTATAATCCCAACACACTGTTCACCCATGATACCAATAACGAGAAATAATACTCGGTAACGGCTCAAAGTTATCCGATACTTTGGGCAGGGATATTCACGGAAGAGGCGCAATGACATCGCGACTGATTCCTGGACATAGGGATACAGTGTTTAATTACCTTCGGTCTTAAATATAACCGAAATTGAGGACTTGAAAGTAAACACAGGAGTTTAGCCCTGAAGAAGTCGCGGTATACTATCATGAGATTCGTGACGAAACACATGTTGGCTAAGGCTGTAAACAGTGCCAAGGGAAAACAATAAGGACTAAGCACATAAAGAAAAGAAGAAAAACGTTAAATCAAAACGAAAGATCAAGCAGCGGATTGTTGTTATTACTATCTTGTCATAATTCCGATTTTACACTGCAGGCGTTTGTAGAGGGCTGTTGTTTATTTTGCTTTATGAACATCCTCAATGAATGTCATAACACAAATGCATCAGGTTTCTATCCTTCCTGTCAGTGCTGTCATGGTGGCTGCTCTCCTCTGCTGCTGAGATGCCTCTCACACATAGAGTGTGTCAGGTAGCTCTCAGACCTGCCACCTAAAATAATTTCAGTGTATATTGATGGGTGGGCCCTTTCGTCCCGACCAAACCTCTCCTTCAAAAAAAAGAAATGCTGAGACTGGTACCAATGTCCGGGGGTATTTTCACACTCTTTAATGGATATCTGCTGGTCAAGGCCTCGAAAGACAAAGTGGAAATCCACTCTTTGCAGGGGTTGCCAGCTTGTTTTCCCTGCCACCGTATCATTTCAGCTCCTCACCAAGTGACTGTGTGAGGGGAGCTGATAATGTGTGACACACAGTGGCACATGAGTTGGCAGGCCGGGACACTCCTCCCTTGGCATAGCGGCTCCTTTCTTCTCCCGCTGAGCTGCTGCATCACATGACCTTGCCTGGTGCCTCTGCTCTGATCCTGTCACCAGAATTCTATGGCTGTTCAGCGTGCCTGGTGGCTTCCTGCTACTAAGAGTCATGGCTAAAGACAAAGGATCTGGCTTGTAAATCACAAAATGAGCCAGATCAATTGGCTTTGCTTAGGCTTGTTTTAAGATATAATGGAGCACATACACATTAGGATTGGGGCTGTGCTATTTGACACATGTGTCTGTGGTGCAAAGGTCTGAAGTAAAGAGCCATAGAAGCAGATTTTGGCCCTGCCTGAAGGAGGCATGGTACCGCAAACTGTGAGTGTAAGGAAGAGCAGCAAAGTTACCATAAAGTTAACTCTATCTGTGTGGGGCTGTCCTAAAAATCTGGCAGCACTATTGGATCTCCTATGGACACATAGGGCCTGATCTGCAAAGATAAACATTCACTTCTGTGTGCGTTTACAATTGTTCGCTATTCACAAAGGTTTTTCTACTAGTAGTATCTTTAAAACTGTGAAGTCTCCACACATGAAAGGTTAGGCTTCGCGTTCATAAAGATATTACTCATAAAATACCTTTGTGAATAGCAAACAATAGTAAAAGTACGCAAAAGTGTAAGTTTACCTTTGTGAATTAGGTCCATAGCAGCCAGGTTTCCCAGGTCCCGGTGTGGTTGAGTGGTCCGGTGCAGGTTTTTTCTTTGCATTCTGAAACTTGTTGTACTGGTTTTATAATTGGATGAAATATGCCTACAAATCCCAGAATGCAAAGGCAAACATTTGGACTGGAGCAGCTAGTCACGCGTGGACCTTGGAAACATTGCAAGGCTGTAAAACATAAGCAGCCCTCATGCCTCTTTCATCCACCTCCAGACACTCCCTTCCCCTGGACCAAACTCTTGCAGGTTCTTTTTCATCCCTGCTTTTTCCCTTTGTCATTATTTTTTCCGTTGGTCTCTTCCTTCCTCTCCCCCTTCTGTGGTTTTCTCTCTCTCTAGTTCTGGATCAAAGTCTGTTGGGGAAAAATAAATGCTGGATCCCAAAAATGAGTGCTGGTTGGCCCCACCTGCAACCACGGCTCAAATTAAGCAGTGGCGAGAATAGTGCTGTAGGGCAGAGAGGTAAAGCTATACAGTGAGCAAGCACTCTTATATAAGGCACTGTCACCAGCGGATATTAGCTGGGTAGAAGGACTGACAGAAAAGGAATAAGAAATGGACAGAGGAATGAGTGGACAGGGATTGCAAGCCAGCCAGCCGCAGTAACACAATAAAAACCTGTTATATATTGCTTAATTGAAGCGCTGAAAATGACAGGTACTGCTATCGCTGTGTTTAGGATACTAGATGTAACAACTTGGGGAGGTTGAAAGGCTGAGTAGGCGCTCACAGAACGAGGCACACAGTCGGTCTGCTTGTCAAGCGGGCAAATAGGCAGACAGGCAAGCAAGCAGGCGGGCGCTGGGAGCTGCCCTACTCCTGTCTCCACAGCCGGTGATGAGCACAGCCTCCCCGCAGGTAGCTGAGATAGGCACACACTGTTGCTTCTCTTTCTGTCTCTGTCAGGCCACGAGCTTGAATTAGTGTTAACAGTTCTGTTCCCCGGAGGCCGCACTTCATTTGAGTGTTCCTGTGAATTGAGTCTCTCTGTCTCTCCACCGCCCTGCTCTCTTCGCCTTTGCTCCCCTTTTTCGCGGGATTTGTTTTTTATCTGCCGCTTTTCCTCCCTCTCCTGCTGTATCTCTCTTGCACACCCACCACCTCCGCAGCACATTCTACCTTTTCGCGTGCCCGCCTTTCTCACCTGTTGCAGGTATGCCTGTTCCCCATCAACGGGTCCCTGCAGCCTTCTTCACAATCTTATTTCAGATATTCTTTCCTCTCTCTCCTTCGGCCATCCCTCTTCCTTCTTTCTGCCTCTCATATCTTCTCCCCCACCGCCTGTCTCCTCCCTTCCCTAGTTCCTTCTCTCTCTTGTCACCTTTCCATGTCATCCTTTCCCCTACCCCTTCCCAGGGCCTCTGTCATGCTTTTCACCTCTTGTCTGTCCTCCCTTCCTCACCCTCTGCATCCTTTTTATCCCTCCCTACATCGCCTCTAACCCCTAACGTCTCCTTTCTTTCCTCTCTCCCATCCTCTTTCTTGCTTCTTCTTTCTATTCCCCTCCTTCCTCTTTCCCTCTTTGATCCCCCATGCTTTTCTCATTCCAGTCCACCATTGTACACCCTCTCCATCCTCCCTCCCTCTCCACATCCAAGTGCACTAGCCCTATAAAATAGTGGGATTAGGTAGATGAGTAATTCCCGGTTACTTAGTGGTAATGTTCATTACTCTGATTCAAAGTCTTCCTCACCACACTACTTACTAGTGAGTTTGTCTCTTGTCAACAGAACCTCCAAAGTCATAAAAAACACCACACATCTGTTTCCCATTCCTCTAAGATGGCTAACTTCCTGTTCCTCACTTACTGATATAACAAGCATTTACAATGCAATGGTCTCGGCATTGGTAAAGTTAGAGCTATTGGCATTGCTCATGACATTATTTTTGTTTATGTTTGTGTTTTTAAAACATTTAAAGAAACGGCATTGTCATGAGCAATGCCAATAGCTCTAATTTTACCAATGCCGAGACCATTGCATTGTAAATGCTTGTTTACATTTACATGCATGTAGCATTATTTTTTTAATTTGCTAATTTATAGCAAAAAGTGGGGAAAAAAATCTAATAGAGGTACTTTTGCAACACTTCCATATCAGACCACCATATTCCATTTAGTTCATTGGTACATTTTGTTTGCCTCAATCCATTTTGAGTAAGATAACTCTTCATCAGGAGTCTCTCTCAGTGAGTTGCTATGATCTTATATATACATGTCTAGGGTTGTTCGACGGTACAACGCATGCAATTACTTTGCATGCCTTTGACACGCATTTTTTTGAGCGCATGTTTTTACCGCGAATATGTATTTAAAACGCATGCCAATACCACACATTGTTTTTAGATTTAAAAACGATGTATTTGTGGGGGGGAGACCCCCCACTCTTCCAACTTACCTTAAATGCGTGGTATTGGCATGCTTTTTAAAAACATATTTGCGGTAAAAACATGTGCGCAAAAAAATGCATGGTAAAGGCACAACGAGGTGAAAACATCGTAGTGAAGGCTGTTTCCCCATGTCTAGAGGCCAGTGGTAAACAGGCTTAAGGCATACAAACTGTACCAATCGTCTAACCAGAATATGATAGTCTTATATAGAACTGTTGCAATTTTCTGAACAAGGAACTCTTTTAGATAAGAATTTGGTACAAATTTACAGATAAGAAAATGCTTAACGCTCACAGTTCCGCACAGGGTAACACCACGTGCAAGATCGCACTGTACATGGAATGGCTTTTGGCTTTCCCGGCACTGCTCGTGTTCCAAAACAGAGCTCAACTAAGCGGGGGTCGTTGAGTGGGGAGAGAATCCTTGCTTCCCAAGTATACCAACGCTTGCACGAGTTTACCTCACAATTGGTGTTTAAATATGGCAGATGCCTGCCTCGGAAGATACGGGCCATGGCTGGCTGCTTTTTTCCTGCGTGCGAGTCTGAAACGTTTGATTCTGTTGAATACATCTTCCAGCAAATCAACCAACTGAGGGAATTTGAAACAAAAAAGTACTTTTACTGCAGATTTCCGCCGGTTTGTTGAGAAAAGGGAATTTAGCGTAATCGCTCCCTTGGAACTGTCTAACAAAAGCGGCTTTACTCGAGGTTTAATCAGGGCTGAAAGAAACAGGTCGTATTTTTCTTGAGTAATGGCAGGCTGCTATTGTCTGGAAACTCGTAGGAGCACCCTTCGCTCGGGTAAAAAGCGCACTGGGGATATTGTGATGAAAACGCAGAGACGACGCAGAAAACCAAATCCGGCTTATCTGCAAAGCGGGCCCAACCGTCCGTGCTCATTCGAAGGTGTGGATTGAAGCGTGAGCGTCTGCGCAGGCTAGAACGTGAGGGCGGCACCGAAGATTACAGAAGCTGCGCTGCGTAACGATTGGAAAATGGTGTACGCAGAACAGCCGTTTGCTAAAACTTGGAATAACCGTCCCGTTGCCAGTGGCTAATGTAACAAGAAGACCCTTGGAGAGGTGAGGAGACCAGAGCAGCAACCGGACGAAGGGGGAGCGGACGAGCACACGACCGCCTTTCTCCGAGGCAGAGAAAAAATGCCTCGGAGAAACGCAGCGTCGTTTTCGGATTTGGGGGCGTGTTTTGCTGTTGTCTCCTCCCTGAGACTTCTCGCAAAAAACACGCCCCCGATCCGAAAAGGACGGGGCATAATCGGAGTGACTGGACCTCTTCTCCAGTGGCTGGCCAGCATTTAAGAGGCCAGCCAATGGAGAACAGGAGAGAAGAGGGGCGGGTGCAAGCCCCTCTTCTTAAAGTCATTAAATCTCGCGAGCGAGACTGCGCAAGCGCAGCCATCGCTAGCCGAGACCTAAAAAGGAAGTTGATTCCTACCACTTCCTGTTATATCAAGCCCCAATCAGTGGGGGCTCCTCCGCTAAGACGGAGGAGCGTCACCTCACTGCTCGTTGAGCAGTGGAAAATAAAAATTAAATTATAATAACAAGAAGCTATTATCATTTCATTTTCCTTTGTGACTCCGGGCAATGTGGGGCTGGTTCGCTGCAGAGGGAGCAGGAGTGGTTTACACTCCCTTCCTACATGCGTATGACGCTTTGACCGGCCCTGAAGCGCCGCCCAGTCATTCGTAGTTGGCATGTTCTCCTTTGGGCTGTGTTGCACAGCCCCATGGAGAACATGCCCAGCCTCTCCAGGCACTACCTAAGTAGCCAAACAGGCCACTCAGACCATTCACGTTGTTGCTCCTGCAGCGTTGTGATTGGCTGGCAGAGTCAGACGCCTGGGTGCTAACGGTGCAGGCTGCATGCAGCAGCCAGGAAGAAGGTAAGAAGAAGGAGGAGAGACGTACAGCAGATGTGGCGGCAAAGCGGGTAGGTTTCTTTTAATTTTTTTTCATCCTGACCCTGCTGCCCCCCTCCCCACCACCCCTGTTAAGGCAGCTGCCACTGACCCCAATCAAAGACTGATGCCGCTTTCTTCTGGGCTGGGATGGATGGGAAACCCTGACGGTGGCAAGGAAGACTTGGAAACAGAGTAAAGAAGATTAGCGGTAAGTAACCAGGGCATTACCTCCTCATTCATCTTCCTCGGCCCAGTCATTACTAGTTTGCTGCAACCAAATCAATGCTAAATATTGTTCACTTTTTCATATGTTAATTCACATATTAAATATCTGCTACAGCATTTAACACTGGCAAAGCAAAAGATGTAAAGGAAGTGTCTCTCAACTGGAGGTGGCAATGGTCCATGAAAGTATGCAGAGTGGCACAGGTGGCTGCATTGCAACTGTCTTTCACCGACGCAGCTTTAAAGGATGCCCTTGATGCAGACACCACATGTTGATCTACCTTGCACCCAAGGATCCAATTTCTTCCCTTGAGTCTCACATGCTGGACAAATGGTTTGCTTAAGCCACCTACCTAGAGTGCAAGTAAAAGCTTTCAGACCATTACCAACAGGTCCAAAGTTCACAATTAGTTTATCTACCTTCTCAAATGCTCTGTTCTCATCAAACAAGTAAAGTTTACCCTTGTTACATCCGGGAGATATCACAAAGATTCTTCATTAGTAGCAGGGTTTGGAGCTAACACCAGTAAAACAACTTCTTTGGTGGGGTGAAATTGGGAAGGAATCTTTGGCACAAATTTAGCATCCAGCCTCAAAACCAATTTATCCGGAAAAACCTTCAGAAAGGGTAGTGATTTAAATACTCTCATCGCTGAAGAAACAGTCACCAAAAAATGACCTTTAAAGTAAGAACCTTTGGGTCTACACTCTCAAAAGGCTCAAGCGGAGAGTGGTTTCGAGCCTTCAATACCAAAGGTAAATCCCAGAAGGGCAGTGAACTCTAGGTCTTTCAAGAGATAAAGATTTTAGCAATCTTCCCACCCAAGCCCCTCCATTTGAGGGTTCCTGACAGCCCTTACCACTGGCCACTGGGCCTGCAAAGTAGGTATTGCAAACCAAAATCATCCCGCAGGAAATCCAAAACCCTCATCGTGTTTATTGAAGTACGATCACACCCCTTCATTGCACGCCACTTGTGAAAAGACTGCCAATGATGTGAGTAATCTTTTCATGTGGATGTAAGTCTAGAATGCTGAATCATGTTATCCACCTTCGAAGAACAGCCCTTTACCAACAGGTTCACCCTTTCAAGAGCCATGCCTGAAGATGAAGGTGCATCAACACCCCCAACGGAAGTAGAGGACCTACAAATGGATACAGATCAAATGGGATTTACCATTGTGGCTGTACAAGTTTATTTACAGCACTAGGGGATACCAGGGGCACCTCTCCGAACCTGGAACTCCCAATAACACCAAAGTCCTATCCTCCCAGATCTTCTATAGAATTCTAGAAATCACAGAAATCGACCGAAAAGCATAATGGAGACATCCTCTATCCACTTGAATGACATGGAGTCTGTCTTCCATGCCTCTGAACAAGGAATGAAATAGCAGAAACACGGAAGAAGCACGTTCTCCCTTGAGGCAGAGAGATTCACTTTTGGACCGCCAAACCTCCTCTGCAACTGCAGGACTACTTCCCTCATCAAGGAAAACACATTCTTAGAGGAATGCTCTGTCTGTAGGCTGCCCAATTCTCCTTCCCGGGAAGGTATATTGCTGATATCGACGTCAGATTGTTTTCCCCCAATATGGCAATCTCTCCACCTAAAAGGCTGAGACTCTTGGATCTGCACCTGCCCTGATGATTCACATAACTCATTACCACTCTCTTGTCCATCCTAATCTGAACATGGAGGTCTAATAACTGTGGGGCAAAATCTAACAAAGTCAGATGGACTGCCTTTAGCTGCTTTCATACAAGAAAATTGCTGACTGCAGAACTAACCATTTCCCCTGAGTTGTTGCACCCTCCAGAGTGGTACCCCAACTTAGTTTGATGGCATCTGTAGTTATTACTTCCGCTAGAGCAATGAGAAACAGCTGACCCTGTTCAGATCCTCTTCTTCCATCCACCAACCCAGATTTGCCCGTATCTGAGCACTCATTGGAACACTTTTCTAGAAAACCTGAGAAGTTGTCTCCTAATGACCCAACAAATATTTTACCAATGGCTCCATATGGAGACAGGTCCAAGGTAGAACCACAAGCGTTGATGCTATGAGGCCTTGCAACCCTAACCACTGTCTCACATGGGAAGCAGAGTCTGACAAAAAATACACCATCTCCACTCTAATCTTGAGCTTTCTGTCCTAGGGAAGGAAAACCTTTCCCACTTCTATTTTGAAATGAGCCCCAATTAAATGTAAGTCCTCTGTAGGCACAAGGTAGTATTCGTGGAGGTTTAACAAATATTTGTGATCATGGACAACTCTGCATACCCCCTGAACATAAGACTGAGATTAGAAAAAGAAGAACAAGAGATCACCAGTCATCCGAATAACGATATACTTGGATTGCCTTAGAATGTAAAATCCCTACCAGCGGAGCCAAACCTTTGGTGAATACCCTCTCAGAGAAGATGAAAGACCAAATAGGAGAACCTGAAATTGATAATAAAATTGATCCTGCATACAGAAGCATAGGAATCTCTGCAAACTGGGATCTCCCTGTTCGATGAACTCTTGCAGAGTTGTCATCTTGAATTTGGTATTGGGAATTTACATGTTCACAGTATTGAGATCCAGAGCAGACCTGAATTCCCCTGAGGACTTCTGTACTAGGAAGAGATTTGAGTAGTCTCCCCTTCCTCTCTGATATCCCGAAACCTGTACAAACGCTCCCTTTCTCAACAACTTCTGGAGCCCCTCCATCAAAGCGTGTTGTTTTCTAGATGTGCAGGTACAGGGGGTGTCACACAAAAAATCTCTTGTGGCTAAGAAGAGAAATTGATCCAAAAACCTTTTCCCACAATCTCTAGTACCTATAGGTCTGACTCTGACCTCTTCCAAACCTCCAGAAAATGCAAAATCTGACCTTCCACAGGCAAAGACTTTCTGCTTCGATAGTCAGGACTTCTGCTGGGGCTGTGCTTAGGTTCCTGGAAGCTGAGACCAACCTTCCCTGAGGGAGGGACTACCCAGACACATCCCCTTCCTCGAAAGGCTCATTTGACATTTCCTGAGCAGCTGAACTGAATGCCCGTCTTGTTTAAAAAAACCTTCCTCTGGATGGTCTGGCTGGTGCTAGCAGCTTTCTGTCTTCAACAAACTTTTTCACCATCCCATCAAGCTGTGAATCAAACAACTTGGAACTTGAGAAAGGAATTTTCATCATAAGTCTTTCTGTGAGGCCTCCGCAATGCAGGCGGCTATGGCAGAACCAGCGATGGAAGCTGCCGAGTTCAAAGTGTCATAGAAAACATCGGACAACAACTGCACCTGCTGCTCTATGAACAACATCAGAGATAAATCTGCTCTCTGGTCGATCAGATCTGCCAAAGACTACCCATGAGCATAAAAAAGTCGCAGCATAGGAGGAGTATGTGGCTGCCATAATCGCAAAACTGGCGGCTGCATAGGCGTGTTTAACAGTTGTGTTGTACCCATTCATTCGGATCACATGGGCATGTCTTCTGTGTTGTTATGATACTCTGGGTGGCCAGCCTTGCCATAAGCGAATCCATCTTTACCAACAAAGAAAATGTGTTCCCTGAAGTTCTGTATAGGATACCTTCGAGAGAGAAATCTTGAAAAGGAATTTTTATCAAGTTCCCTCCACTCTTTTTACAGGACCTTTCTAATTGATGAGCGAAGAGGAATATTCACTGGTTCGGTCTTCTGTTAATGGAAAAAGAAATTGTCATTTTCTTCCATCTGAGAAGTTTCAGAATGGGCCATATTCAGACTGAAGAGCTGGATTACCTCCTTTAACGCTGGACCTTGTACTCAGCACCTCATCTCCCAACCTTCCTCATCTTGCAGGTCTGAAACAACATCCAACTGAGGCATTTCAGGGGAAGGCGGCCTTTCTCTCTCCTTAAAAGCTGCCTCCACTGCCCATATATCATTTTTTGGCAGCCGTAAAGGGAATCTCAGGAGGATCACCTGTACCCTCCGCTGGATTTTTTGTCTTCTCTTTAGCTCTGCCTGACTCCATTAATTCAGCCACAACTGCTCGTGAGAAGACAGAAAAGGCTTGCTTCCAGCATCCTTCAGTTTCTAGGAGATGGGCCATGCCGCGTACAAGCTCACCCCTCTCTCCTAGCAACTATAAATAAATGCCAAAAACGCCAGCTGACTCATAGCCTACAGATCCGCATGGCCGGATTGTGCCTTGTGCCTCATCCTACAAGTCCACTGAGGGAGGGCTTCTAAATTCTGTAATGGTACTCTAAAGCAGGATCTTGTTAAAGAAGCCACTGGCTCCGCCAGAGTAGGACCTCAGTTGACTATGGCATAAGAGTCCACTCAGCATGACCTCTACCAAACCACAATTCAACATATACACAAATTGCAGTCAAGTTACCTGACTGTTTGTGGGCACTCCTTGCAGAAGATAAAAAACAGGAAGTAGAAAGCATCAATTTCCTTTTTATATGTGTAAGTGGGGAACAGGAAGCCAGCCATCTCGGACGGATGGAAAACTGGGATGTGTGGTAGTTTTTATTAACTATGGAAGTTCTGTTGACAAGCTCACAAGTAATGACTGGGGCGAGGAAGATGGACGAGGAGGTAATTAGCACAGGTGAGTGACATCACAGGAAGTGATGTCAGTGGGACTATTTTACAGCCAAAACTGGAATGGAAACTTAACTCTGCATAATATATGAACGAAAACATATGTACACAGTGTGTTTATTCATGTCTAAACCACATATAGATGTGCATCTGCTAGTCTTGGAAAGTAATGTTTTAGAGAATAGGTGGTTCTGCCTTTATCATATTCCAAGCAGGGGAGTAAGAAGTAGTGTCAGGGCTTGCTCAACTTCCCAAAATCAGTGCTTTTCGTATCCCTCTACACGATCCAAAGGGAACTGCCCTGGGTTATTCTTAGGACTCTCATGGACTAGCATTCCTATTGTATGCTTTATCATTGAGTCCTCGTCCAGATACTTAGTGTATCTGGACAGCTTAATCTTGGCAACCAAGGGAGCTCTTTGATTGTTATGGGGGATATTAAAATTTAAATTGTCTATGGTGCCCCAAAGATTGTTTTATTGAAATGGACTCCTTGACCAAGTTAAAAGCAGGTAGGGACATTCAATGGGAATATTACTATCCTCAGAGCCCAATGGTCAGCATATTTCAACCATCATGACAACATCTCAACGGGTTTAGTGGCTTTCTTCAGGACCTAACAAGGATCCTGTCTCACTATCTATTTATTGGTGTATAAATCACTCATTGTGATCAATGTGAGATGCTTATTCAACCTTTCAAGCATGCCATACATACCGATCTATTTGGTATTAATGTTTTCGTTTAATTTGGAACGTGATTTTTGCCAACCCAAAGAGGCAGCTGGACTTTATTGTCAAACTTTCATCAATTCTTCATAATGGTGTCTTCTTTTCTAAGTGTCTCGAAGGGATAGAGAATCCTCTATCTCCATAGGTACGCTGACGGACGCAGTAGATCGACTGCCAGATGTTTCTGACCACAAGAGCTCTCTCGCCAACTATATATACACTAAATAATGCAAAGCTAGAATACAATACCATTAGCAAAGGAAATGGCTTTAACTTAATCAAAGGAGAGACCTATTGCATTATCATTGCTTGTCCTGGCTAATGCTCTTACCCTCACACAAGTTCTGTCCGCTATGAGTCTTATCCATCACTCAGTACTCTACCAGCCCCCTATACCAGTCATTGCCAGCTGAACAGAAATGGAATACCTGAAGCGATCTAGCACATAAAGCTGGTCACTCGGAGGACTGCACTGTAGTCCAGCAATGCAGGTTCCAATTAGCTGCAACCTATGTGTGTCGCTTTTCATCTCACTATGTCTATCCGAGCAGATCTTTCTGACCATTTCTCTCACCAAACATGCCTGCTCAGGACCATTAATTGTAAAAAAAATATCAGACTGGACAACCCAGTACAGTAACCATATAAATATATTATCATCATATGAAATACCACAAAAAGACCTGCACAGTTGCTCAAAGCTGCGCGCATACTTAAAAAGTGCACGATCTCAACCTAATATAAACTTTTGACTTCTACTAAAGCGGTTGTCCATTTACTTACTTATATAATATTGTGCGACCTCCTCTGATGTGTCTGTAAAAAGTACATTTTGTCCCAAAGTTTTGTCCTGAATTTTGACCCTTTGGCCTAAATTTTTACACTTATCGTCCTGAATTTGCACCCATGCCAGTTGGTCACCCTAGTGTCCACTGACCCACGCCATTTAGGACCAAACACTTAAGTTTACAAAAAAGTGATGGATGGAATGCTTGAATTAATCTCAGTCACTGTTAATCATGACAGGTTTGAGACTCTAATGCAAGCCAGTGTCAATCATGCACTGCCACCCACTTTCTGAAGAGAGCAACTCTTGACTATCCTCATCTAACATTATGCGAAACCCAGTCTCTCACCATGAGATGATCCCCACTGATCGGAGGAAAGTCGGGTCTATTGAAGGGCTTGGGTTCGTTACTCGTGTCCATAGCGGCTCCGGCATCCCGTTTTCTTTTAAGATTGCCGCTGCTCTTCTTGCAAGATACGCTGGTGAATTCCTCGCCGGTGCTTCCATCTCCATCGTGAACCTTCATGGAACCCACGGCCTCCATCCTCTGCCACTTGAACCGACGTACACCCACGAGCCCTGCCTAACCCAAGAGACCGAAGATGCCAGCATGAGCATAGCGGAAAGACATCCAGTGAAACCCACGGTCCATGTTAGGACACATTCATTAGATCGTCTTGCTTGTCACCAACGACTTTGAAGAACGCGTAGTAGCTCAATGAAACACGAAAATTTGATTTTTTTTAATGTATTTTCTATAAACTATGTTCGACCCTAGAAAGAAGTTATTTATCTATTTTGAATTTCTCAGAAAAAAATAGGTTTTGTAGCAACATTTCCAGATTACACCTTTTAAGAAACCCCTGATGGCGGCCATTGTAATGAAGTTGTTTCGCTACATTTACATTGGAGTTATCATGCATATGACTTTATTGTTTTCTGGACAGTTTCTCTTTCCCTACTACTTTGCAGCTATTCAAGATGGCCGCCATAGCAGACATGCTCGATATCTGGTATGCCTATTTTACTGCTGTCTAGTGTTTATAAAATTATTATTGCAGACTAAAGCATTTTGAGTCATGTACATTTGTCGTTACGGTGACCATAGACACAGAAGAGTGCTCCAGTTCTTGCTGGTAGGATAGCGCAAATTGTTCTGCAAGTCGTTCCTCTGTGTCCAAAGCTGAGGGCGGAGCGTTGCTCGTGTATTGTTGTCAAGAGTTGAGACACAGAGGTTCCAACTGCCATCTCTGCCACCATGTGCATCCCACTGGAGAAGCCGCAGATCATTTGCCACATCCAGAAATCGCTTAACTACACTGTCTTTGATTGCAAGTGGCTTCCACGCAGCGCCCGTATTTTTTTGTTTGGGCAACTACCCGCAGGGCACCGGCGAACTACAGATCTATGAAATCCAGCACGGAGAGGTGCAGCTGTTGAGCGAGGTCAGCACCACGGGCTGGGGAGGTGGGCACCACGCAGCACAGCCATCAGCGGACCCCCTGTTGAGCTGGGGACTTTAGGCTAGTATTGGGTTTTGTAGTTAACACCACCCGTCATCGTTGGGTTTCTAATGGGGAAGGAGCACTTGGATCCCTGCAGGCGTATGGCTCTCTTTAAACCTGTATAAACAAGCGCGGTCCCGAAAGTGAAAGAGGACCGCACTGCAGCCGGAGCATGGGGATCTCTTGTCTAATTAGAAACACATGGCCCCATAAAGATAAGAAACTGCTTTGCGAAAAGCAGCAAAGCAGAGACTCAGTCAGGCTCGGAGGCGACAGGGCCTCCGACCCAAAAACCCTCATTTCCCAATGGCAGGCCACCGTTTAGCATAAACGGTGATGCCAGCCAATGGAAATGAGGGGCGGGGCTACAAGCCCTCTACTGAAACTCCTCGTTAACAATAAATCTCGCTTTGCGCTGCAACGCCACGCAAGACCTAAAAAGTGTTGGTACTCAGTACTGGTCCATTTACAGAGGGAGAGGATGTGGTCTCACGGCTAAACTGCTGACTTTGGAGTTGGGAAACCAAGGTTCGAGCCTCGGGGTCGACTCCACATCCTGTGATTCTGGGCTGAAAAAATCAAAATTAATGTGTCCTTGTGTAACGTAACTGGTGCTCATGTAAAGCACTCCAATACCTTCGGGTCGAGTTCGCGCTCTCTAAATCTGCAAAAAAAAAAGCACTGGGCTTGTGGACCAGAGTGCATAACACTTTATAGGGTCCTGGGGAGCAGAGTGTATCAAAATGTGCTCTTGGGGAGTCGAGTGCTTCGCACTTTAGGGGTTAAGGGCATGGTGCACCTACTTCCGGCCCCTAGCGGACATAGACCCCTTCTATAGGTCCTGGCCGGTATAAGTACCTAGTTCCTTTCTGTTCCTGAAAAGCAGTGGAGAGCTCTGTCAGGCTCGGCGCTTTGAGCCCTTCTGTATGCACACTGCATTCGCCACTTATTTCACGTCCTCACGATGCGTCCCTTTGGCTCACACACTCCTCTTAATGAGGCTGCCTCCTGAAACATTTATTCCAGCAACCCTCTGCCGATAAATGCTAATTCCAGGTCATGGGCAGGGGCAACAGAGATTCTCACCCGGGGCGGAGGGAGTCAGGTCTGACACCCTTAAGGCAGGGGAGGGGGGCAGCGCCCCCACAGAGCAATAAAAGGAGCTCTGACGATCGCAGAACTCACAGGGAGAGGCACGCACCTCAAATCATTGCCATTTTGAGGCAGCCACTCTCCTGGAGCTCCTGATTACCATGTCAGTGAGCCAAAATGACGCCCACTGACTTCAACAGGTTCAATTCCGCAGCAAACCTTTACCACCCTACAGATAACAGTCCATCTACATTCACCGCAATGCAAATCTTCCTCTCCTTCAAGTCACTTCAACCGATCATCTGCCAAACAAACGTCCATCACCCTCCAGAGATTCAATCTCCCAGGAAATTTTCATCCCCCTCCGGACAAGAGTACACCTGTATTCACTTCAATGGGATCACCGTCCCCACAAACCTTCACCTCCCTCAAGACACTAGTTCACCTCACTTCAATAGGATCAACCCACAAGAAACCCCCACCCCCCTCAATTCACGTCAGTGGGATCATTCTCCCAACGAACCTTTACCACCCTCACAACAATAGATCAGCTTCAGTGACTTTAGTAGGATCATTCTCCAGGAAACCTTCACCACCCTCAAGATAATTTATGTACTGCTGTATATCACGAATTTTGGCCTTTTGGATGGTTTGAGAGATTAATGTATTGACCCTGTCCTGAGGAGGCCTAAGAAGTATAAAGGCTGAAACGTGGTCACGTAGACACTTCTAAGGAGGAGTCGATACAATTATAGTGATTGTTTGGAATGGTAGGGTGTCACACTAGAACGATTGGTACTAGTTGACTAGCCTTAAGTGTGCCATCTGGACTACCTCTTAGTGGTCCTTCCAGAACTGTAAGGAGGACACTAGCGAGAATAATTTCTTTAGGGTTATTGTGTTATACATTGATGTCTTTTTGGTTCATGTATAGAATGTTGTGATATATGTCATTTTTTGTGTGTGTGTCTTTTCATTGATTAGGTGCTATTGTTTATGTAGATTATAAACATGTTTTGATACAATTCATCAAGAATAATAATTGTGGAGAGGGTAATTAAATGTGCTCTACTCAGAAATCACTTTGTATTTATTCCTTTATACCATTTGTTATTGTATAAAACTACGTCCCTTGCCCAGGTATAAAAGGGTTATTTGGGTATACGCCTGTTGATTTTGCAACTGCCATGGAAAGCAAAAAGTTGGAACCATTGGGACCAGCAAGGTCTAAGGGACTCATTAAGTGCAGGAGAACCCGCACAGGCCTGGAGCAAGCATGAGAGCCCACTGAAGCAAAGGAAGACCCTCGAGAGGACTCACAGGCCGAAGAAACAGGAGTTGCAGGAGGACCTCAGGCAGGTCACCAAAGATGGAGGTGTAGAGGATGCAGTGAGGATGCTGATCTTCAAAGGATGAGGTGCAGAAGGCTGCAACTTCTTATAGCCCGAAGATCTCTGGAGTGCAGAGACAACAATCCTTGGCTATGGCAAGTCGACACTGTGCACAGAGGTTTCGTCCCAGCAGCTCTGACGAGGTATACTGTCCTCAAAATTGGAGAGAAGACAGGTCAGGCCTCTAGGGAGCTGCAGAACCACCACTTGTTTAGCTGGGCCTCTGAAAGTCCGTAGGACGACAGGAGCAGCAGACTGGTCAGTTTTGTTGCAGTGCCTGCAGATGAAGGGGAGTAACTCCTGCACTCCATGGGAGATTACTTCAGATGTCCTTGGTGCCCATAGGCCTTCTGGAGAACCTGGGTGAAGCACAGACCTAAAGTAACGCAAAACAGTGCAAAATCTTTTTATCCTAATTAACTTTCTACCCCCAAACTTGTTTAGCGCTGGAAGTAACGTAAAAGTAATGCACCATGGGGGGTACAAAGGGTGGAGCATGGGCGTTCCCATGCATCCACCCAAGGCTTCTCATGCTAAACCTAATGTACTAAAAACAGTTGATTGGGTTTAGCGTGAGAAATCTGCCTTCTTTTCAACCAGGCGCAAGGAAGGAGAAATGATTTCATTTCTCCTTCCTTTTCCAACTTTGCATGCTTGCTCCACTGTACAGCAGGTATGCAAAGTGGGAAAAACTTTGCATCATGCCTAGCATAGTATTTTGTACAGAAAGGGTACTCTTCCTGTACAAAACCTATGCTACACTCATGTACACACCCTAGCGCTATGACACTAAGGTGCGTGGCGCACAGCAGCTGAAATCAGCACCAGCGCAAGGGAAAGGGGAGGAGAGAGCCACATCTTTAAAAATATGGCACTCTCCTCATCCCTCCCTGTCGCGCAACGCAGCGCAGCCTCGTGATGGGCTGCGCTGCGTTGCATGGAGATTTTGTAAATCTCCCCCCACAGTCAAAGAGTGTCTTGGTTTCAGAGGGGAGTTTTGTTCCACAATGAATCTGAGGACCCACCATAGGGGTGCTCTTAAGTACCCTACGGAAAGGGTTGGAACGACTCAGGGTCCATCCAAGAGGAGGGGCTGGACAGAGGGGAGAATGCTCCCCTGTCCCTTGTACAGTTGTGGCCAAACCGGTATTGCCTCAACTTCTACAAGGCCCAGACCACAGAAAAGGCCTTCCTCTCAATAGCTGACCAGCGCTTCTCCCTGGGGGGGTCAACCTTCTGCTTATAAAAGCTACTGGTTGATTCTGGCCCTCTGCATTAACCTGTGATAATTCTGCACCAATCCGTATCTCAGAAGCATCTGTCTGGACAATGAATGGTTTGGAGTAGTCAGCACTTTGCAGAATTGGAGCACAGCACATGGCTTGCTTCAGGTCATCAAATAAATGGGGTGACAAGCCCACTGAGAGGCCTGATTGGCTACCACCCTCTTCTCTTCATCGCCCACATCAGATCGTATCAATATCCGTCCCAGTCGCTCCCTAGCAGTCACCCAGTCTCCGTCCCCTAATCCACATACAGGCGTTCCACTATTCAGTACCGTCGGGGAATGAAGGAAAAGGGAAGGAGTAGTAACAGAGGGAACCAATGTCGCTAATGACAGGTGTAAGAGTTGGAGGGAGAGATGCCGAAACAATAAGCGTAGCAGGAATACTCACGGTCATCGCAGGCGCAGATGGCGAAGCCAGAGAAAGGACAGAAGGTGCGGTGGCCAAAGCAGCTGGATTAACAACAGAGAAAACAGCAGAAGCAGAAGAGACGGGCGATTGAGGGTGTGGGATGGCAGGATAATTTCCTGCAGGCGTATGGGGGTGGAGGTCGAGGTCAAGCATCTAACAATTCCTCCACAATGTATAATTTTCTTCTCGAGCAACATAAGACTTTTCACATTGCAATCGAAACTTCCTATCAGCATCCTTTTCTCTGTTTTCTCTTTATCATACGCTACAGCTTTTTGAGTCACTGTCTGCATTTTTCCTTTCTGGGCCTCCTTCTCAGCTGTCATTAGTCTCTGTCTAGCTTCCTTTCGCCATGTCTGAAGGAATCAAACATCGACTGCCTACTTCTTTTTGCAAACAATATATCCTGTAGAATTTAATTCCCTGTTCATCAAAAGTGCCTGTCAATGGCCACTGCAACTCGTCATTCTCACTCGTATATTTGTACCATAACGTACTAAACATAATAGGGCCAAGGCCATGTTTGACATACATGTCAAAATTTGGGGTTCCTTCCGGTGGCGCTCGATGACTTTCTCCCAATCGGGCATTAGTAAAACAACAATGACAGCCCAAACAAAAACTTTTGCTAAAACACGGCATCTTTCAAACGGAAACAAGTTCACTATTGATGCCAAGCAGATATTTGCAAATATCTTACCAAATCGGTTCTCAGACCTCATCAAATACAAACCAAAGTGGTACCATGTTCACAAAGAACTCAAACAAATTCCAGCACTTGTCCAAAAACGATCCTCAGTCCGTACCAAACACAAACCAAAATGGCGCCATAACCACAAAGAACCAAAGCAAACTCACCTGGTGCACACAGGCCAAATGAATGTATTCTCCACTGTCGACTCTTCGGACCAAATGATCAGATCCAAGGGTTTCGCCGTTCAAGACCCCAGCCGAGATGACCACTGGGCGAGGCACCGCCCAGCCAGACAGGCGGGGCAGCTGTGGCATCAGGCTCTCTCGTGTAGGGATCCCCGGTCCGCCCGTCTGACCCGACGCAGCCTGATCTCCTCACCCATCTGGGGGCGAGGAAGGACCACACCCGATGTGGTCCCTGTTTGGGTGCCAACTGAAGGAAGTGACCCGAATCGGGTCACCCGGGTCAGTCCCGACCACCTCTCAGCCTTCCAAACAAATGAAGAGTCCGTCAGACCGTAGAAAATACCAAACCAAAGTTATTTATTAGTCACACTCGAGCGGAGTCCAATCTGACCAGCTTCCTTGGATTGCTGCAGAGGGATTGACTCTCGCCAACATGGAAATACAGGATACACATTTCCAGTACCCCTAAGGACACGCCGAGACTGGAATTTTCCGGTCAGTAGCTGGTGAACAAAGGAGACCGGGTACATGCTATCTCAGTTCCAAGGTTATTCTGCCCGTGCCTGCCACTCTAAGGGTGGGAGCAGGCCTATCAGACGGGAAAGGTATGTAATGACAAAACAGTCTATTCATTAGTGCAGCGAAGCTCAACATTGGAGAAATAGAAAAAACATTGAGGCTGCTTTCTGCTGAGGCACACAGAAGGAGACAGAAGCTTAGTTTCGGTCATGGTATAAAAGGGCGGCTAAATACAAAATGGTGCCGCAAATGCTAACTTAAATTGTACAATGCAATAAGAAGTCGACCAAAAACATTTTCCATTCCAACAGCCCTAGTGACAGCAAAGACACTGGCTGATATTCCCATACTTTTTGAATGAGTCCAGAACTCCACTTCAGACCAGGCTGAAGTTTCAGAATTAGTGCCCAGTAGGCAGTCCGCAAGTAGGTCTGAGGATACCACAACTCTCTTTATGCCTTTTATCCTTCCCCAGCTGAGTTTGACAACTGCCAGGGAATGATCTGTCCTGACATTGCTCGCATTGGTCAAATGGAAAATATGACCTTGTAGAATCTGCTCGGGGCACACAAGTTTCTCTGTCACCATAGTGACACTGGCACGTGTCCCTGTAAGCTAAAGCTTCTTGACAATTAATGAGACACTGTTGTCTGTATTGCCCAAGTTAGTAGGACTTACAATAAGGGTGGCAATCTCAGTACCACCATCACAGACTAAAACAGCATGAGTGGGTGCCCTGACTAGGCCAGGAACACCCTTCAGTACCCAAGGTTAAGCCAACTAAACTCTTGGGGCCTCTACAACTAAATATATTTCTTGGGGCACTAGAAGGTTTAGTAGTAGTAGTAGCTGTATTGGTGTGAGACTTAGCGAAACTGGCATCATTTGCCCTATGGACGTTTTTCTTACACAAATGGCACCAACGTATCTTCTTAGAGGAGGAAGAGTTTTGAGACCCACCCCCAGAGGAAGATTTTGGGTGACCTTCAGAAGACTCTTTCTTTTCTTTGGATTTCTCTCAACCTTTATCTCGGGCATTAGAAGAATCTTGCTTCTTCAGGTCACCAACACCATGAGACTTTTGTTTCACCCTGGTGCAGACCAACTTGTCTGCCTTCTTTCCCAGTTCTTGGGAACTGGTCAGATCCGAGTCCACCAGGTACTGATGCAGTTGCTGATTTTGACAGTTATTAAAGATGTGCTCCCTCACAAGTAAATTGTACAGTACTTTATAATCATGCACATTACGTCCAAGAAACCAGCCTTCCAGAGCCTTAATAGTACCATCTACAATATCTACCCAGCCTTCAGTGAGATACTACTGTATCCCTAAACTTAACCCTGTATTGCTCAGTGGTTAACCCAAACCCATCTATGAGTGAAATCTTCAAGACTTCTTAACTGTCTGCAACTTCTTCCTTTACAGTCAAGAATTTGGTGGCGATTACGATCCGGTAAAAAAATTCCCCGTACGACTCGTATCCGGTCTTTTTACCGTACGAATCGTACAAGTGCCGTACAAACTGCCAACTACGATTCGCATGGGAAAAAGTCCATACGAATCGCATTGGGAATTACTCCCCACACGTCCTCGGGTCGGAAATTGTGTGCGACACGTCCTCGGACGATTTACCGTACAAATGTGAAAAGTGAAGTCCGACCGCGGAATTACGATCCATCCCGTGCATCCGATGTAACCGTATGGAAAAAACACCGTCCGCACCGAACTCCCAGAGCAACCATGGAGACATGTGCCCGCATACGCGCCGACCCCCCCCAGCCCCCGTATGTAAGCGCCGACCCCCCCAGCCCCCGTATGTACGTGCTGACCCCCCCCAGCCCCCGTACGTACGCGCCGACCCCCCCAGCCCCCGTACGTACGCGCCAAACCCCCCCCAGCCCCCGTACGTCCGCGCCGACCACCCCAGCCCCCGTACGTACGTGTCGAACCCCCCCCAGCCCCCGTACGTTCGAGTCGTCCCCCACCCGTGTATGTACACCCGTGTACGTGTCGTACCCCCTGTGTATGTACACCCGTGTACGTGTCGTACCCCCGTATATGTATACCCGTGTACGTCCGAGTCGTACCCCCACCCGTGTATGTACACCCGTGTACGTGTCGTACCCCCCCGTGTATGTACACCCGTGTACGTCCGAGTCGTACCCCCACCCGTTTATGTACACCCATGTACGTGTCGTACGCACCGTACATACACGGGTGGGGGTACGACTCGAACGTACACGGGTGTACATACACGGGGGGTACGACACGTACACGGGTGTACATACACGGGTGGGGGTACGACTCGGACGTACACGGGTGTACATACACGGGGGGTACGACACGTACACGGGTGTACATACACGGGTGGGGGTACGACTCGGACGTACACGGGTGTACATACACGGGGGTACGACACGTACACGGGTGTACATACACGGGGGTACGACTCGAACGTACACAGGTGTACATACACGGGGGGTACGACTCAAACGTACGGGGGCTGGGGGGGTCGGCGCGTACGTACGGGGGCTGGGGGGGGTCAGCGCGTACATACGGGGGCTGGGGGGGTCGGCGCGTACATACGGGGGCTGGGGGGGGGTACGGCGCGCACCGGGCCACCTACTCTGGTCGTTTCGCGCCGTACTTCGCTTTTCCGGCACTTTTTGGGTGCCGTGAAAATATCGCCGTCCGGACTGCTGTCGGTTCGAATCGTACTTCCTGGGTCGTGAAACGCTGCCTGAAAGCGTCCCGACGTCACGTCGCAGCATTCCCGGATCACATTCGTACGTATATTTTTGTCGGTCGGTGTTTTTTACGATTCGTACGGAAATGGTGTTTCCGTGCGAATCGTAATTCCATGTTTGTAAAGTTTTCCGACCGGGTACGAGTCGGACGGAGAAAACTCTCCGACCGACGGTTCGTACCCGGTTTTTACCGGATCGTAATCGGCACCTTTGTCTCTACCTTTGTTATCAGAAGAGAGCCACAGGATAATTGCCCACTGTCTATGAGGAACATTCTGAACTTTGCAAGCCCTCTCTAAAGAAGTAGTCCACTTAAGGATGTAATTACCCTCCTGGTAAGAAGGAACTATCCTGCTCAGTTTCCTAGAATGTTCCCTGATCATAGGTTCACTAGTGCTGCCACCACTGGATTATAATCTGCACATTTTCATAGCCCTCTGTACTTTTAGGGTTTATTGATCTAGGGCCAACTGTTCCTTCTTGATTCTGAGGTTGGCTCTCTCAAGTTTGAGCAGGTAGTATTCACTTTCTGAATAATCCTTCCTCTTTGCTAGAGCTGGAGGTCCCTGTTGAAGTGGCAGAGGATGTTGACTTAACTGAGAAGGACCTGGACCTCCCCTGAAGCCTTTGTACCCTCCCAGGAGGAATAAAGGGGTCCTACCTCTAGGGAATCCATCTGTGGCAATAGAACTATTCTCTGGGGGAATAGAGGTCTTCAGTAATGGGTCTTCAGACTCCTCCTGGACATGCTCAGAAGCAGAGTCATGGGTGTTGGACACCCCTGGCTCATCTTCTGAAGCATCACCACCCATATCCAAGTTATCCTGCCCATCTGACCTTTTTTCTTGGTAGCAATAACTATTCCCCAAAGATTAATTCACTGTTAATATGCAACTCTCCAAATAACACTTGTAAATAAATCATCATACTCTTGAGCAAGGCCTCCATGCCTTCAATCATTGTTTCAATTAAATGGTCAATGTTTTGGCTCGAATAATCCTAGCACGAGGCATTTTTTTGTGCTAGTTTTGAGCATTTTATAATTTTTGTGAGCCTCCAATATAACAACGTTTTTGTGCTTTAGTGCATCCCATGCACTGCTCATTTGTGACCTTTCACCCTCTGTATTCATTTGTAAGCTTCACACACAAACACAACGTTTCTGGTGTTCATCACTAACACCTCATATCTGAGCTTTGCCCACACACCTCATTCTGCATATCTCACTATAACCTATCTTCTGTGAGCATCTTACATGTGTCTTTTACAGCAGGCTTTTTTACATTGGTAAGCATCTCTCTTCCACACAAACAAAGTACATCTCAATTTTTGGGAGCATCCCACACAAGGCTAATTCTTTTTGCTAATTTATCCCATAGGACTTCTTATATTTTTGTGCAAGATAATGCGCTTGAGTGCACTCTACACTCATATCATCCATCTACGATAACGCTTCTCATCGTTTAGACAACAAAAGTTTCTGTATTGTGTTGTATACTTTTCAATGTTTGTAAGTACCTGGTAAAGTGTTATACCGTATATCCAGGGCCTGAAAATGAAATCATACTAGTGGTTCTGCAGCACTGATTGTGCCATCCACACAAGTAGCCCTTTAAACATGTCTCAGGCCTGCCACTACAAAGCCTGCATGTGCAATTGTACTGCCATGTCAATTTGTTATTAAAAACCTCTTGCCAGGCCTTAAACTTCCATTTAATTACATGTCACCTCAAGGTAGGCCCTAGGTAGCCTATAGGACAGGGTGCTATGTTACTAAAAGGTAGGACATGTAGTTTTAAGTTTTGCATGTCCTTGCAGTGAAAAACACCTACATTTATTTTTCACTACTGTGAGGCCTACTCCTCTCATAGATTAACATTGGGAATTGC
The DNA here is from genome assembly GCF_964204655.1 of Triturus cristatus. Classification (NCBI taxonomy): domain Eukaryota; kingdom Metazoa; phylum Chordata; class Amphibia; order Caudata; family Salamandridae; genus Triturus; species Triturus cristatus. The sequence continues at coordinate 22,518,439 of NC_140586.1, forward strand.
TCAAAACACTCTTTTAAGCTGTAATTTCTGCTTAGATAGGGGTAGCTGTGTCATATTTTATATCTTTGGAATGGCTATGATAAATCCTCTTTACTGGTAAGGTTGTATTTCATATTACTATTTTAGATATGCAACTTTTATTTAGTAAGTGGACATTTCTCTGCTCTTTCAGTTCTGTGTGCCTTAAGCCTGTCTCCAAAACACTCTAATATTTGTCCAATTGCATTTTGAGGTTTAGCAATGCCGTGAAGAGCATTCAGGTTATTCTTCCTTTTTTTGTCCCACCTTTGTTTGCTTGATGCATGAAAATGTAAGACTCAAAAACATTTTTTTTCACATTTGGTCTAGTTGCTTTGTGAGTGTAAATAACAATTAAAGCATACTTTCAAACTGTAACTACATGCCTGCCTTTATCAATGTTTCATTGCAGAACTATGCAATTATATTCGGTTAACGGAGCGTACGGTTCTCATACAATGGGCGATTTCTTAAGGGTCACAGGAAAGTTCAAAAGGTTATCCTTGTCCCCCCTAGAAACTTTGTGTCTCCTACGCCCCTGGCAACAAAGTTGGTTATGAGTGGGAGTTTATGAAATATGCAGTGCTTAATCTGTAAAGAGTAAGTGCCAGGGCTCTTGTCAGGAGGCGACCACAGCTCGCACTACCCATTGCCCATGCCAGTGCTGCCAACGACAGTACCAACGCAACTCCTAACCATCACACTCCTACAAGTGTGACATTTCAAATTATTCCAGGACCAACAACTGTTGTGCTCCTCTCTAAATCAGACAAACAGTGCCACCATGAAGCAGGATGTCATAAATCTTGGTGTTGACAATTAAGTGCCGGTGCAGAACAAAATTCAGCACTGGAAATATGTAGGTGTTTGTTTTCTTGGTGCTGACACAACATAAACCTGATAAGCCCTTTTCAAGAATTAAGATTCACTGCTATTGGGGCCTGGTTATCCTGTGACACACGTACTGTTGGGTAACTTTAGTTCCCCCACAGACTCTTGCTTGTATGCCATTGCTCCTCCCTCCCCTAATCTAGTGAGATTCAGAGTCTCACTGGGGGTGGGCTCTTTGGCCACTTTTGGGGAGGTGGGTGGCTGGACTGGAGTGACTTACGGTGAGTCAAGCTGGAATCAAAGGAAACCTCCTTGATGCTGTAAGCAGCTTTGCCGGGTTTGGGAGTGGGGAGGATTGCTATGGTTAGCAATTTCTTCAACGCGTCACAAAACAAACAGGAAGTTTTTGTCCCTACGACTGTGCCCACTCCCTGCCAGCGTGCTGCATGTTCTGACAAAGGAACTGTGTGCCTACATGTGCCAGTGCTTAATTTGTAAGAATGAGTGCCGGTGCCCAAAGCTCTGATGAGAAGCCCGTGGACGGTGCTATTACGCGTGTTGAATACCAATGCTGCGGGGCCTTGAATCCACCTCATATCTCATTAATCCACTATCAGACTATCTCTGCCCCTTTATTAACTCTTGCAGATTCCTTCTTTCTCCCTCTGAGACATTTTTTCGATCTTTCTCTTCCTCCGTTTTTCTACTTTGTGTGTTTTTCCCACTCTGGCTCTTGGTAAATGTCTGATGCGGAAAAATAAGGGCCGGTCCCCAAAAATGAGTGCCAGTGGCCCCTACCAGCAACCACTGACTCCAATTAAGGATTGGCATGCGCACTCCAGCCACACCAGCGAGTGTGGCAACCCAAATAGTGTGGAATTTACGAGTACTATTAAAGTGTTTAAAGACCAAGTGACACATTGTATAGACTTTGTAGAGAAGGCTGGAATGGCTTTACTGCCAATGGAGGGGCGGGTGCATTGTGGGTAGATTATGAGACAGATACGGTAGTGAGGGGCTGGAGCATTCTGTGTCAAATACAGGACGCAGGCGCAGGTGCATGATGTGAATCATGTGACAAATGCAGTAGAAAATGGGCTTTGATTCGTGTGAACATTGTTGGAGGCATTTTAGTCGCATCTCTAGCCGGGAGGGGCTAGAGAAATCTGATTTTCTTTGTGCACATTTGTTAATTTTATATATGCCGTCAGATGGGTGTGAATTAAATAATTTTTTCTTTTTCAAAATAAAGCATTGATTGATTTGGTGTTGTGATTGAGTGAGAATACTGTGCGGAGTTCTGAATATCAAAAGCCAGGATCTCTCTGCGTTAGTCTTTGACTGTTGTGACTCACATTCTTAGGGGTCAGGTTCTATAGGGGTTCACTTGGTTTTCAATTTGGATATGTAGAAAAATACGCTTTTTCACATGGTTCCTCTAGTTTTTCTCTGCAGGATTCTGCAGCTATTCTGAATATTTGAGAGCTCACTCACTGGTTTCTCAGTGCATGTGTTTCCTTTACAATGTGAAGATACTACATGAGTGGTTGCAATTGCATGTAAATGTACCATATTTAGTTTCTCAAGTTCCAGCCTGAGTCCCTCTATATGAACCCACAGAGGCCTGCAGCCCACAGCTGAAGGTGGGTTGACCACATCCCTGTTAGGCACCAAGACTGTGAAGGAACATTAAGCGGGAGCTGGGTCCTCTTCTACAGTGAAGCATCAATGTGACAAGAGAAATAGTTCAGGCCTGTTTTCCCGGGGGCCCATGATCATGTACCACCAAACCAGTTTGGGTGAGACCAGTGATATTTTTCCATGGGAGGGAATGAATGTAAATTGCAGTTGTGTCATTTTGAAAGCATCAAACTGACCACTCACTTCACAGAGTTTTAGCCGTAACAGAGAAACATATAGCAAACTAGGAAGGGGCTGAGGGTGAAGGAGCAAAGTAGGGGCCTTGCCACATCATCTGTGTTAGTTGGGCTATAGCTGATGGTGCTTGAGATCAAAACTTCATATTGGCACTAGCACACAGCATAGGGTGAATTTGGCTATCTGCTACATCTAGACTCCCACCCAAATAGGGTGACTAGATTTTGAGAAACAAAAACAGGGACGGGTCCGACATAATAGTAGGACTAAAGCCTTTAGCTTCACTTTTATATCTGACCTGTCCCGTTTATTGCGGAGCCCTGTAAATGCGCGTGTGTGTGTATATAGATATATACTTTTTTTTTTAAATCCACTGAGAAAAACAAAGGTTACAGAGACGTTATAGTTAGGCTTAAGTTTCACTCATACAAAACCAGTTATATTCAGCCGTTATAGTTTGCTGAGCTAACTATGACTTGTGCCCTGGCAATGCACTGCTTATGACCTCACATATTACGTCACTCATGATATGGTCAATGACATAACAGATGACATCAATGATGACATCTCAAATGACAGGATGTCCTTGGGGGCCAACTATCCCCCCAGTTGCCTCCAGTAAGTCCCACACAGCAGGATTGCTGAGAGGTTGTCGGAGGCCACGCCCTCTTTCTCCACCACTCTGCAAATGCACCTCCTGGTGCACTACTAGTAGGGGGATGAAGTCCCCTTGGCTATTGAGGGTCTTTGGGGACCAAATACCCCCTCTGTTACCTCCAGTAAGTCCCACACAGCAGGTTTGCTGAGAGATTATCAGAGGCCATACCCCCTTTCTCCACCACTCTGCAAACACGCCTCCTGGTGCACTACTAGTAGGGGGATGAAGTCCCCTTGGCTATTGAGGATCCTTGAGGGCCAACTAACCATCCTATTACCTCCAATAAGACTCACACAGCTGGACTGCTGAGAGGTTGTCAGAGGCCACACCCCTTTTCTCAATCACTCTGCAAGTGTGCTTCCTGGCGCACTACTGGGTGGCGGAGGAAATCCACTTTAGTCCTGAGGCCCTCAGGAGTAAAGTGGAATTCATTCCTCAACCAGCAGCGCGACCGGAGGCGCATTTGCAGAGTGGTGGAGAAAGGGGGCATGGCATCCAAGTCCTCTCAGCAATCCTGCTCTCTGGGAGTTACTTGAGGTAACAGAAGGGGTTCCTGGACCCCATGGACCCTCAACATCATAGGGGACTTTATCCCTGAACCACCACTGCGCCAGGAGGAGCGTTTGCAGAGTGGTGGTAAAGGGGCAGTGGCCTCTGGCAACTTGCAACTGGTTTTTATTTTTGACAGGAAGGTGGCTGCATGGCGCCCCCTCCCAGGCTGATTTCGACCCCAGGGGCCCCATCCTCCATGGCCTGGCAGGGAGGGGGGCTGAGCAGGCCCCCCTCCAGGGCAATTTTCAGCCCAGGGGACTCCCATGACCCGGGGCTTGCCCCTTTCTCTCCATATTTTTTTTTTTTATAATGGAAGGGGGCCACGCGGGCCCCCTTGCGGGCCATTTTCAGCCCCCCAGGAACCCCATCCCACATGGCCTTTCCCTTTTTATATATAAATATATTTTTTTAATGGAAGGGAGCTGCATAGCCCCCCTCCCAGGCATATGTTAGCCCTGAAGACCCCCCCGCGGTTCCGGCTGGCTCCCCGCCTCCTGTGGGAGCCGTCATTGCTTTTCACACGCAGGGAGCTGCTGACATGCAGCTCCCTGAGTGTAAAAAGCAAAGTGTGCTCTCGCTTGCTCAAAGTGGAGCCCTGTTTGCTATGGCATGGCGGGAGCGGTGCTCCTGCCATGCCATAGCAAACCGCAATGTCCCATGGGTGGGCACCCCCAGGTCATTGCTAGAGCCCGCCCTGGGGAGGTGGCAGTCCCTAGGGCCATGTACGGCTCCAGCCGGGGGCGGCACGGCCCTATCTCTTTCCTTGACAAGGGCCGGCCCCATGGAGGTGGCGGTCCCCAGGGCTAAGAACGGACCCTCCCATTTCTTTAAAATACAGTTTGACCCCAGGGCAGTGGTGGTCCCCGTGGCCAGTGGGGGGTCTGTGAGGCCCACCACATGAATAAATAAAAGCCCCGGTTGGTGGTGGTCCCCAGGGCAAGGGTGTCCTCAAGGCCCCCCATTACATTAGCCCTGGGTAGGTGGCAGTCTCTGGGGCTGCAGGGAGCCGCACTGCCCCCCGCACCTAGTTCATTGTGTTTACCCAGGGAAGTGGCGGTCCCCAGGGCCCAGGGGGGCTGCATAGGCACTCCTCACAATACTATATAAACTGCCCCCAGGACCTGGCTCACCCGGGGGTCTTTATTTAATGAAGTGCTGGAGACCGTGCATGTTTTTTTCAAATTTCAGCTGGAGTCGCAGATCCAGCATCGACTCTGCCGAATGTTTTAAAAAAAATGCTGTTTGGCCCTGGGGGGCCCCTGTGGAATTTGGCAAAGGATGCTAAAGTTATTGGCAAATGGAAAAACGCTCTTCCTATGGAAACTACATCCTAACTATAACTACCTACTGGTAACTGGCAGTAGGTAATGTGTGTGTGTGTGTGTGTATATATATGTATATATATCTATATATATTCACTGAAAAAACCAAAGGTTTCAGGGGCGTTATAGTTAGGAATTGGCATTTAAAAAACCTTAGAAATTCACTGAAAACACCATAGGTTTCAGGGGTGTTATAGTTAGCTGGACATTTCCCTCGTACAAAACCCTAGAAATTCCCCTGTTATAGTTAGTTCAGCTAACTATAACTCGCGCCCCCGCAATGCACTGCTGATGACGTCACATATTACATCACTCATGACATGGTCAGTAACATCACTGATGACATCACTGATGACATCTCAAATGACATCACTGATGACATCACTGATGATGTCATCCATGTGATAAATTAGTGCATCTTCTCACACCCTAATATAACCTTTGATACACCGACTCAAAATTTCATACGGCCATTTTGACAACCATAGATACTCCAATACCAATAACTACTCACCCGCTCATTGACTTTTAGGTCTACATACATCTCCACTCACTCACCTGTACAGTCACTCATACTTACAGTCACTCTGTGCATTTATACACCTATATAGACACTCACACACCGCCAATCATCCATTGAGGTACTGACACATCTAGTCAGTTATGCAAATAATTAATCACAGTAAAATTTACTCACCTATACAGTTAAAAACACTCAAGTTCACTTACTCATAAAAATACTAACAAATTCTGTGTCTTCCTGCAGAAAAACAAACAGCACATGACACAGATATCCTTGCACTATGGCGCATACAGCCACTCCCAAAATCACACACTCTCACATATAGATAGTTATATACTCTTACACACATATACACTGCGTTTCACATATGTAGTTACTGACACATGTACAACTGAGATATACATTCAATCACTAACACACCCATACATACACTCACCCAACCATACAGTCCATCACAGATACACTCTTAAAAACATGCACCCACTGAATCACCCACTCACACATCTAGTCACAGAGTCACACACACCCTACCCACACAAACACTCAGGCACCCATACAGATACTCAGACAACCAATTAATAACCCATATAGACACTCATATAGCTATTCACAAAACCATGCAGCCACTTATACACCAACACACAGACACATACAGACATTCACAGTTTAGTCACTAGTCTGCAGTAAGATACATTTAATGACTCACTTATAGACTCAGTTACGCACCTAGAAAATCATCCATTCACACACTTGTACACCTACTTATTTTTCAACAGGCCTTTCCCTATATATATTAAACATAATAAAACTGTTCAGAAACACATACTCAATGGATGATGTCATCAGTGATGTCATCAGTGATGTCATTTGAGATGTCATCAGTGATGTCATCAGTGATGTCACTGACCATGTCATGAGTGATGTAATATGTGACGTCATCAGCAGTGCATTGCGGGGGCGCGAGTTATAGTTAGCTGAACTAACTATAACAGGGGAATTTCTAGGGTTTTGTATGAGGGAAATGTCCAGCTAACTATAACACCCCTGAAACCTATGTTTTTTTCAGTGAATTTCTAAGGTTTTTTAAATGCCAATTCCTAACTATAACGTGCATGAAACATATGGTTTTTTCAGTGAATTTCAAAGGTTTTTTAAATGCTAATTCCTATCTATAACTTATCTCTGAAGATATCATGAAAAGCATTCTTTTTTAAAAGTAGGGTGCACATTAGTTTTGTGGAAAAGCATCTTTGTGATTGGTTAAGAAAAAGCAGTTTCAACGTGGAGTACATATCGTAGGATAAAATTTGTTCAGCTCAACCACACCTGCTACTTGCATTTGGAAGGCACTGTTCGAACTTAAAACAATCGTCAACTTTTAACCTGCACGTGTCGTTAAATGTTCAAGAAAATGTTACAAAAAAATATCGTAAAGTTTTAAAAAATTGATGAACTTTTAACTTGCACGTATTGTAGAATGTTCTAGAAAGTGTGTTGATAGAATACGTTGCACTTCTGACTTCTATGTGTTGTTGAATATTTTAAAAAACGGTTCATATGGAAAATTAAAAAGAAACCAATAGAGAAGTTATGAAACCTAAAAGAATCAAGGAACTATTCTAATTTATTCTTTACATGTATTTATGTGTGCAGCAACGAAATTATAGACACAACAGCACTAGGAAGAGGAAGAAGCAGGGAGTGGGGGGAGATGGGCAGAATGGCACACATGAACAATTAAGTAAATGTAAATGTGCAGGAATTTATATAGCGCAAATCACCAAGCGGTCTCTAAGCGCTTGCTTAGGGAACCCGTCCTGGTATTCCCCTGTGAGATAACCCGGCAGGGCATCCGCAAGGTGAAAGCCAGGCATCCCGCCGCGAGGGGCCCATGTGGAGATTAAGCAAGCTATTGCCCAGAGTTGCAGAATGTGAACCCATGAATCGAGTATGCACTGGAGCGAGAATTATCGAGTCCATGGACATTTATAGACTCAAGACACAGCCGAGCCGGGAATTGAACCCTGGTCCCGGGCTGACCTCTGCTTCCAGGTCTGCCTCCTCTAACCAGTGTGCCACACTTCTCCACGTACAACACACATATAGACTAACAATGGCCAAAATGAAACACACCAACAAGGAGCACAAGTCACACAACCTGCCAACATCACACCACTGAACGAGCATAGAAGTGAAAACCACGCTGCATTCATACAGGATGTGTACAAAGGCCAGTCGTTGGTGTTGTGGGATGTCTGCGACCATGGTCATCATGGATGAGATGACCAGCATGTGGCACATGGTCGAGTTCGCTGTGTGTTATGTTGACAAACGGCTGCTCCTCCCTCCCACGAGCCCCCACACTTTTGTACGGTTTGCTGTTGTATCTCGTGCACTCGTACGGCACGCCATTGTAATGCCTATTTGCGCATGTCCTGCTACATTCCAACTACAACATCACAGTGCCGTTTGGAGGTGGTGCATGCCACTTTACAACATCGACTGCTGCGGCTCTTGTAACAGGCCACACCAGAACACAGAGACACACTTACCGCACTTCCTGTACACGGACATGTCCGAGACACCCCGTTCTCCTTGCCGGATAGGCACACCCCTGCACTGACCTGTGAACGACAGACCAGCACACGCCAGTTGTGCATGCAGGAGGATGCGTACACATCCAGGCTCACTGCCAACGCTGAGGTGACAGCACACTGTGATGTTGCAGGGCTCGTGGCTATCATGCTAAGACAATGACCACAGGGACACACTTACTAAGATGTGGGTTTGGGGGGCATTGGCGGTCCTGGAGTTGTTGAGATGAGTCTTCTGGCCCACATGAGTATCCCTGTATCATGCTCATTGACTCTATGGCACCTGTGGGTGTTCTGATGTGGCTCTTGGCTGTGTTCTCTTTCATGGTGCAGGTAGTTGTCCTGCTTAACACCAGCAGAAAGCAGGTGTAAAATCCCTGGTGCTAACGTGTCTTATCGCCGGAATTTGTTTCGCATTGCAATTGGTGTGAAAGTTGTGATGTGATTTTTTTCATGTGCACAACAATATACGAACTGAGCAGTGTATCTCGTCAAGATCCAGCACCTGACGCACTATTCCCAATCAATATAAATACAATGAGATTTCTTAATAGATTTTGTGTGTACACTGTAAGTGCAGCCAATACCTCAGTGCAATACAATACAGGATTTTAGTATTTAGAATAAATCGCAAAGGTGCACCTTGTGTTTTTTTGCACGGGAACGGCTACTCTCCATTTCATTATCAGCACTTTAACGGAAGTAAAGTTGAGATAAATCTAACACACTATTCAGAAGTTGGTGCAAACTGCAGATATCACCAGTATTCCAACGATAAGTGCCCCAAAATTTAACACCATGATGGACTCCATCAAATAACAGTAATAAGAACAAGAAAGAGTCACACAGCAGTTAAGAGAACAACCAAAAACATTATTAATTTTTTTTCAAACTTTATTTTTTATAATAATAAATATATAAACGATAAACTATTTTCAAACTTTTTTTTTTATTAACATAAATATAAACAATAAACTAATAAACAAAATGTAACAACAATAATACAAAACAACAAGGCGGAACACTCCTGTGGGAACCACGGATGTCGACGACAGACCTGGAAAATCAGAAAGATTGTTAAAAAAAAAAAACATGGTATTCTCAACAAAATACCACAAGAAACAAATCACAGATATATAAAATGTATACAGCTAGCAAAATTTTATAAGTTTAAGTTACAAAAACTGTAAATGTTGCCGCTTTAAAATATTTACCGAATCTGAGGAAACTTTTTTGCAGAAGGCACCACGCCCACAACGTTTTTCTTCAGTGATGAAGAAATTTTTTACTTTTTCCAAGGGGCAAACAAAGACCAATGCCACCTTCTTCATTCACAAGATTTGCCAAAGAGTTCTGTTACGAGGGGATCCTAACAAAAAATACTCGTGCGGCACAGCAAGTATGATGAAACACCTAAGGACCCTTCATCCAAACAATCTTGCACGAGAAGAGTGCAAACAGATGAGAAACACTCCTGTTCTGTATCTGTAAAAAAGAATCACAAATAAATGTATATTAATAACTTTCAAATTTATACTATTCCATTACTGTACAAACACATTTTATATAAAAACTGACTAAGAAACTATAGCCCTGAACCACAAGTGTGACGACCGTTAAAACACTACATGCATAGTGCATACTCCTTTGAAGCAGTTCATGCCCTAAAGCCTACCTCACTAAAAGACTACATGCTAACTGACTAAATGATTACAGTACTATAAGGAGACACACTGGGTGAGTGACGGGGTGTTTGCTAGAAGAGTATGAATACTAACTAGAGAATTGAAGGTGTGAAAGACAACTGTATAGGTAATTAGAGGCCTGCATCAATACTGCATAGGCATTTAAAGCAGTCCATGTGCTAAGGCCTGGCTCACTGCATGACTACTTGGGTACTGAATGAATGATTAGAGTACAGCAAGGAGAGTGCCTAGGTGAATTTATAAGTGCTAGGCTTTTCGCACAGGGAATGGATTAGTACTTGGTACTGAATGAGTCACTAGAGGAGTGCAAAGGCAGTCACAAGTGCTGGACTGTATGGATACTGACTAGGAAATTGAAAGCGTGAAAGACAAGGTGGTTAGAAGACTGCATGCATAGTGCATAGGGGTTTGAAGCAGTCCATGTGCTAAGGCCTGGCTCAGTGTATGAATACTTAGGCACTGACTGAATGATTAGAGTACTGCAAAGATAGTATCTTGGTGAATTTATAAGTGTTTGGGTTTTAGCACAGTGAATGGATCAGTACATGGTGCTGAATGGGTCACTAGAGGACTGCAAAGGGAGTGACAGGGTATTTCCTGGAAGTGTATGGATACAGACTAGGGAATTGAAGGTGAGAAAGACAATTGTGTAGGTGGTTAGAGGACTGCATGCATAGTGGATAAGGGTTTGAAGCAGTCCATATACTAAGGCCTGGGTCACTGGATGAGTACTTGGGTACTGACTGAATGATTAGAGTACTGCAAGGAAAGTGCATGGGTGAATTTATTAGGGTTTGGCGCAGTGAATGGATTAGTACATGATGCTGAATGGGTCACTAGAGGAGTGCAAATGGAGTGACAGGGTGTTTGCTGGAAGTGAACGGATACTGACTGGGGAATTGAAGGTGTGAAAGACAAGTGTGTAGGTGCTTAGAGGACTGCATGCATAGTGGATAGGGGTTTGAAGAAGCCCATGTGCTAAGGCCTGGCTCAGTGCATGAATACTTAGGCAGTGACTGAATCATGAGAGTACTGGAAAGAGAGTGTCTTGGTGGATTTATAAGTGTTTGGGTTTTAGCACAATGAATGGATTAGTACATGCTGTTGAATGGGTCTCTAGAGGACTGCAAAGGAAGTGACAGGATGGTTCCTGGAAGTGTATGGATACTGACTAGGGAATTGAAGGTGTAAAAGACAAGTGTATAGTATGTTAGAACACTACATGCATACTGCATAGACATTTGAAGCAGTCTATTTGGTACTTAGAAATGGACTAAATAATCAGACTACTTCTAGGACAGCGCTTAGGTAAAACTTTTAAATTTTCAGTTCTGCCACAGTGAACAGAATAGTACATGGTACTGCACCTTAGTGTCAAACCCTGACTCATTTTATCAATGCATAAGCAAAGACTAGCTTCTAATGCTACTAAAACTTGACAACATGAGAGGTTTTAAATTAGTTATCTGTCAGCAAATACACGATGTTACCAAATGCTTCTCTCACAGTGGTTCTCAAATGCACACAGACTCACAGTGTGATTCTAGACAACAACCACTATACCTAGGAGTTTACCAAAAATCATTCACTACTGTGGAAGTGGTAAGCGAACTGCACACAATCTTCATATTTCAGGACTGCACTTTTATGTCAAAGCCTAACTCATATAATCAAAGCATAAGCAAAGACTGGCTTCTAATGCTACTAAAACTTCACAACATGACAGGTTTTTAAAAAGTTATCTGTAAGCAAATACATGATATCACCAAATGCTTCTCTCACACTGATCCCAAATACACACTAACTCACACTGTGATTCTAGACATGCACCACTATCCCTAGGAGTTTACCAAAACTCATTCACTACAGTGCAACTGGTAAGGGAACTGCACACAATCTACATATTTCAGGACTGCACTTTTCTGTCAAAGCCTGACTCATTTAATCAAATCATAAGCCATAACTGTCTTCTAATGCTACTAAAACTTCACAACATGACAAGTTAAAACAGTTATCTGTCAGCAAATACACGATGTTACCAAATGCTTCTCTCACAATGGTTCCCAAATGCACACAGACTCACTGTGTGATTCTAGACAAACAACACTATCCATTGCACTATACCAAAACACATTTCTTCATCTAGAAATAGTACTACATTTTAGTATAGAAACATAACATAACTCATTTCACAAATTCATAAACAATGACTGGTCTCTAATTCTACCAAAATATAAAAACTGCACAATTATCTGTTTACAAACACATGAAAAACACAAATGCTTATCACAGAATGGTTTCTACATGCACACACATTGTAGAGAAAAAAAGTACTCCCTACACTTTAGCAGGAAAAATACATTAGTCTGATTAAAATCAAAATAGTCTACATACATCCCCTCACAATTAAATAACTCATCTTTCAAGTTCTTTTGTGGATTAAGAAGTATATCAATCACTCACCATGTTGTCTTTTACAGAATCTCTGCACTGTGCACCTCTCAGCAAAAGCAAAGAATGAAAAAGTTTCCCTTTCATTTTCCACACATATACATGTAAACATCAAATCACAATCCTTCGCAGGTAAACTCAAAAGCAAACACACATTTCTATTGGTTAAACATTTCAACCCTTTCCAACTGAAATACATTTCAACCCTTCCCCCAATCTGCCTTCTGCCTGTTACCATAGAAACAGGTCATGGAACACTGCACTGAGCTCACAGGTCACAAGTTCAGCACACAATGTTCCTACACAAGACAGGAAGTGTGCTTGACTTTTCAACATATCAGCTTATCATATATACTGTTCCTTACAATCTGTTTTTGTTAACCAATAACAATCATACCTTTAAAAAACAGAAATATACACCCTACCTTTCAGTGTAGAAAGTTGTCATACAACCAATGATTTCTCGTCGTTTTTCAAAAAACGTTGCCGTGGATCCGCGCACCCACCGCGAGAGAATCCGTGCATCCAACGCTATAGGATGCGCGCACCGTGCGCGCATTTCCCCGTGTTTTTTTTTTTTAAAAGGGGGCCCCAGGGGGTCCTTCTGGGACCCCCTAAGCACCTCTAGAGGGTCAGAGTATTTCCACTCTGCCCCCTTTATATGTTTTACACACTTATTCCCCTTGCATCTTCAGCATCGCTTCTACCGAGGCAGAAAATGGCCGCCAACAGTTCCTGGTTTCGAATGTAGAGAGGCACTCGACAGCCAATTAGCATTCAGCGCGCGATCGGGAAGGTGCGCGCTCGGTTCGGGGAGGGTGCGCTTACGGTGCGGGTACGGTCCGCGGATCCTCCGCGGCCATAGATATCACTAACATTTTTACCCTAATATTCTCAGGAACTACTGAACAGATTCACACCATATATGCAAAAGGCACAAGTCCGAACTGAGGACTACCTCTTTGCCAAATTTGGTGTCATTCCGTTCAGCGGTTCGGGCTGTAGCTGCGGCAAAAGATCCTATGGGAAATTGCATGGGGAAAACGCGTTTTGGGACCCCCTTTTTTCTCGGCCCCTGCTTGACGGATCACCGCAATACTTTCAGGGTAGGAGCGGAGCGGAGCTGGCCAAAAGTTTGGAAAATTACGCGAGGATTCGTCAACCGGCGCCAACGTTATTCCAAATAGAATGTTGCGGATTTCCTATGGAAAATAGGTCCTAACTATAACTATCTACTGGCGACCGCCAGTAGATAATATATATATATATATATACTAATACGCCAGTCACTTCAGCTGCTGTCTTGAAAGTTTCGGGGCAATAAGTCAAGCGGGGTGAGAAAAAGGGGGGTCCCAAAAAGCTTTATCTCCATGTTAATTTCCATAGTAAACTTTAGACACGGCTACAGCCCGAACTGCTGAACGTCCCAGAAAGCACTCATTTTGTTAAATGGTGTAAATCCATTCAGTAGTTGCTGGAAAATTTAAAGATTTCTCAGATATACAACTGTGTCCGCGGTGGATCCACGACCCCTCCTGATCTGGTGCCTGAGATCTGATTGGCTGCCAACACTTCAAACCAGAAAGTGTTGGCAGGCATCTGGTGACTCAGTTGAACCGAGTCACAAGAAAAAACATTAAAAAAAGAAAAGGGGGCAGGGCAGAAACACCCTGACCCCCTAGGACTTTTGAAGGGCTCCCACACGGACCCATCCAAAAAATATATATGTATATACATGCACATATTTACAAGGCAATGTTTACATACCATTATATATGGCAAGACCTCCACCTTTGAGCCCCCCCTGCCTTCTTCCCTGCCATGGCTCTTTGCTGCTGGGAGCAGGCATTGAACCTCCTCCTGTTCTCTGCCAGGCAGAAACCAATAGATTACTTTAATTATTTAAGACTTTAAAGGTGCATGTGAAAATAGAGAATACCTTTCACTTCTGATTCACAGGTTGACCTGACCTTTATCCACATAAGCGTCTGGACGCCGGGAGAGTTCTCTGAAAATCGGGTCCATCCAGGAAAATCGGGAACGTTTGGTCACCCTACACCCAAAAGAAGTGGTTGGAGGTCATGTACGACCTGTCAGTCACTGTAACTAAGCCTTGTGAGAGCTCCCAAGAGACAGGCCATAGGAGTAATTGGTGCAGAACCTGGGAGCAAGGACAGGCAGCTGAATCAGAGAGAGGAGATTGTAAATGCCAACACCAAGAACTGCATCTTTAAAACAAGATCAGAGTGAGCTAATCTCCTGTGGCCCCATAGGCAAAATAGAGCACTAAAAACTCCCGTCCATGCCCTTCTTTGTATTGTTCCACAAACCCCTTGCAGTGAAGTTCTTATACCTCCAATTGTTGGTCTAGCGTGTTCCCACCATTGACATTAGCAGCATAGTCAAAAACACATGTGCTAAACAGAGTTGAAGCAAGTACTCATCCTTGTCGAATGTCATTTTCATTCTCCATCTGTTCAACAGGAAGTTTGTCCTTAGCTGAATAGTTCAGCAGGAAACAGAGCAACATGCAAACTGCATTCACTAAATCCGCAGGTATGTGTAGCACCATCAACTTTTCCCACATGGACGCTATAGGGACTGCTTAAAGAATCTGCCCAATCAGTGAATACTATAAATCAAGGGCCCACTGAGGGTACACAATTTCTCTACCGAATGGGTGAAAACAAAATGTTGGTCATGGATGGATGGAGTAGTTCTGACACCCCACTCGGACTGCTGTGATAATATTATTCACCAGTATCCAGTGGCGAAGCGTTGTTAAAATCAAAAGAAATTTTAGGCGATAAGAATGGGGGTCATTTAGAGTTTGGTTATGCGAGGTTATCACCATAGATTGATGTTTCATTCAACGACCAGACTAATTTCAAAGTGGGAAACTGCAGTTTCCACTGGCCAAGCTTCAGCTGGCCCCACCAACGGTCACCCTAGACCTTGCCACACAGCCACCACAGGGAGACCAGATCTAAGTGGTGGTTACATTGTCCTGTGTAGGGCGGGTTATCGTCCCTTGATTTTCAGGTCCAGGACTGCCATGCAGATCAATCAATGACCCTGATGTGTAGGAATAAAACTACAGAGGTGTCTTCTTTGAGTTTCAAAAACAAACTCTCTTTGGAGTGTATTTTTGAAAAACAAAAGGCTTTGTAGAGTGTGTCCAAAAAAACATGGCGTGTCTTCGACAAAGTGCTCTGCCTTCTGTGCAACCACCACAATGGAAATTGCGATAAAGGTGGTGAGATCCCTGTCAGGCTGGCGGGGTCTCATACCACACCACGCGATTCTACATCAGGGGAGCAGGGGCTAGTACCTCACAAGACAAGTGCAGCACACACAGCAGTCCAAGCTCTGCTCACAGCCAGGGAAAGTACTATATTAAAGGTAGGAGAAGGGCAAGCTTCACATACACAGAGAACACAAATATCATTGGCTTCAAGAGTGCAAGCTCCATTCACACACAGAAGAGGAGAACCAAAGGCAGCATCAGTGCAAGCTGAACTCACACACAGAATAAGAACGGCCCAACACAATAGTGCTTTATTGGCTGACTAGGTGTTCAAGTTTTACCAAAACATGGTTTTTACAACGTTACAGTGAATTTTAAACTTTGCTTATACACTGACTACAGAAAGAAGCAAATTTATAAGAATGTATTAGTGCCCTGTGAGCTATATATATATTAAACAGTGGTGATCGCCCCTGGGTTCCATTTAAGTGACAATTTCCATAAGAAGATCATTTTTTGTTTCTCTAATAACTTTGGTGTCATTTAATGAATCTTCACAAAACAGTCTAAAAAAAGTTCATCCTCTTTAGCTCCTTCGTGAGGTGATCTATCACCTGGGCATGCAGAGTGGCTGCTCCTCCTCTAAAGTGCCTTTATGCTGCAAAAGAAAGATAAAAATAAAATGATAATAATGTAATGTTATTATCATTTTATTTTGTCCTCCTGCAGCAGCAGCTGGTGAGAGTGGCCAGGGAGGGCTGAAGAGACGGGGAGGAGGGTACAACTCTCCGAAGTGCGCAATGACTGATTGCTCAGCCCTCTCAGCCGCCCAAAACAATCATGCGCACTTCCCCTGTTCTCCATGCAGGCTGCATTACAGCCTGCATGGAGAACATGCCCACACCTCAGGCCCCTGGCAGAGCGCTGTGTCACGGCGCTCAGACCAATCTCAACGCAGCATTGTAGCATTGTGATTCGCTGTGGGGAGCGTGGGAGTCCTGACGCTTCCTACTTCCCCAAAGAAAAAAAGAGGACGTAGAAGAAGAGGCGGCGGCCCGCCAGCAGGCCGGCTGGGAGGTAAGTTTTTTTACCTGATTCCCCCCCCCGGCCCGCCCTTACCCCTCACCCGCCCCACTGCAGGTGGGAGGTAGCACCCGCGACTATCCGAGAACAACGGGTGGGAGGGTCCCTAAATGTAATTTTTCAATATTAATTCTCAAAGGATATTTTGGAAAGCGATAAAGAAAAACAACTGAAGTGAATTCAACCAAATTTGGAGGAAAGTTGCAACTTTGCTTAGAAAGCATGCTTTTTGTGATTTGGTGTAAATCCATTCAGCCATTTTTTAGAAAGTTTAATTTTAAGAGCTGCTTAGGGTGGGCTTGAAAGCTTTAAAAAACAGGTGTATCTGGATAGGTGGTTCTATGGACGTCCCATCGCACCGTAAATTGAGAAAAAATAGAGCAATCTGATTAGATATTTTTTCCAATAGGTCATTTTGGTCCCAGAGGATGTTCACAACTTGAACAGAAATTATGTGGGTGCAGTTGCAGGACACAGGGGCTTAGTCTCCATGTCCTGAAGTTGAATAAAAAACATAGAAAAGGGCAGGGTAGTGACATCTTTAACCCTGGCTCTTCGGGGGGGGGGGCAGAGGGACCACCCCCAGGGAAAAAAATTTAATTGTTCTGCCTGTACCATGGTACTTCAGTGGGACCCAAAACGGTCCTCATGTGAGGTAACATGGGGCCCCAGCGGGAACTGCCACACAAGTGGCACCCCATGGTACCACAGGCCTTTGCAAGCTTCAATAAGTGATTCTTGGATTGTTAAACTGTACCATGCAAGTGAAGCTTGTGCAGGGGTACAATGGGAGTACCACAAAAAACATTTTAAAAGTAAATAGTAAAAATGTTGGGTGGTGTTCACGGGAGGTTGGCTACCCGTGGAGGGGTTGGGTGCAGGGCTTGGCAACAGGCCAGTCCCTGTGGCCCATGTGTGCATGGCCAAAGGTCATGCATGGCAGGATGTGGAAGCCTGTATAGAGCTAGGTGTAGGGTCTGGTCGCAGGTCATGCGTGGCATGGGGGGGTAGCCGTCCACTTAGGGTTGGGCACTGCCGTGCCTGACTTTTGGTTGTTCTCAGTGATGGGGTTGACGTCCGCTGGGGGTTGGCCACAGGGACAGGCCAAAGGTTAGACTCTGTGACCAACTCAAAGCTGCTTACAGCTAAAGTTGTGCTCAGCAGGGAAGTTAGGTGAATATGATCAAAATCCCCCAGAAATTCGCTTAAAAAACACAAAAGGTAAAGTGACATTAAAGTTATGGTTAAAATAATGTTCTAATTAGGTAAGATATTATGATTTTAGCTTATGTTAAAAAATCCTAGGAATTCACTGAAAAACACAAAGGTTAAGGTGACGTAGTTATGTGTTGAAATAATGCATACACTAATGTTTAAAAAATAAAAAAGGCACTGAAATTCACCACTTATAGTTTACTGAGCTAACTATAACTTACACCCCATGCACTACTTATGCCCTCACATACTAGTTTTTTTCAGTGACTTTCTAGGTTTTTTGAGGTAAGCTAAAATCTTATTACCATACCTAACTACAATGACACTTTAACCTTTCATTTCTCCGGTTTTTTTTCAGCAAATCTATTTATCTATCTATCTATCTACTTTTTTGTTTATTTTTTCCACTGAAAGGGGACCAAAGGTTAATGGGATGTTATAGTTAGGTGAAAATGCTCCCGCCATGCACAGTGTTGCCTTGAAAGATGTAATTTCAGATGTTGCAGTGATGCCATCAATGGTGTCATAGAACATGTACTGAATGATGTAAAATTGGAGGTATATATTAGCGCATGGTGATTTATAGTACTTTAGGGCATTAGTTGCTTGAAATAATTATAATTAGCGGCTTTTGTTAATTTAAAACGGTATACATTTTCACGTAACTAGAACGTCCCTTTAACCTTTGTTTATTTCAGCGAATTTCTGAGGTTTTACTAACGAAAAATAAGATATTATTAACCTATCTACTATAATGCCACTTTAACCTTTGTTTTTTCAGTGAATTTCTATGGGTTTGTAGCGTAATGTAAGATGTCCATCACTGTGCATGGTGTGGGGTTGTACAAAGGGCCTGGCCTGTGGCCAGTTACTGCACCCAACCCCCCGCATATGCCACATTACACAGTCTTTGGCTGCAGGCAGCTGTGAGTTGGGTGCAGGGCCTAGCCTGCAGCCAGGCCCTGCCCCAACTACTATGCAGAACAATATGAAGGGTGTCATTTTAAGTAAAGCAGCCATATTGACTTTGTCAAAAAGGCATAACTATAATCACAGGTCTATTTAATAGAATCAAACATTGCAATGTTTATAAATGAGATTGCCATAAAATGTTTTGAACAAATCCTTTTGTAACAAACAAAGTACAAGCATAGAATCAAACATTACAGGTCACTGCGCTCCAGCTGAAGAGCACACAGTTGCAGCTCGGACTGCTGTTAAAAAATAAGGTAAGCTCTCATGGGGTCATGGATTTAATGACCCAGGAGACGTACTTTTTTAATGTTGCGGCGGGATGCTTATCCCTGCAGCCCTCCCACAACATGAAGCAATATTTGGTCGGCCCCTGCCTTTTCTAGGGGCACCACCAGCAAGCAAATATGTACTTGAAAAACTCCCTATGGCATTATGGGGTGCTCCTTGCTAGAAGCAATTAATAATGAATAAGCGGCTTTTGCTGCTCATTTATGATTCATTTCCCCTTTTTTATTTTTTTATTACTGATGTGGGTGTACCGGGTCCACTCGAACACCCACTGCTTTTTGTTTTTGTTGCGGGCAATGGGGGAGCTTCAAGGCCGCCATGGCCCTCCTGGCTTCCCTGCCAGTACCCATTCAGGGTGCCAGTGGAAGAAGGTAATACTTTTTTTTTGGGGGGGGGGGGGGCGGCCCCATTGCCAGAGTCATTGCTGACCTCATCCCCCCATGGAATTTTTTTATGTTGAGAGGGCATGCAGGCCCCTTCCCCTAGCCTCAAAACGGCCAGGTGTCCCAATCTCCTGGGGCCAAGATTAATTTAAACTATTTATATGAAAAAAGTAGATATTTTTGTCTATTTTTAGACGATATTAGTGTCAGCAATATTTTCTCCTGATATTTTTGTATTTACCATTATAAGTACAGGAGCATAATATTGTAGTAAATTATATTTTTGTCTATATTTTTTAATCTACATTGTGTCAGTGAACCGCTGCCAGAATAATCCAGTTGAGATTCGATGAGGAAGACAGGTACCTGGATTTTCTGTGGGAACCCAAGATTGTGGCAGCTGCACCTTCATGTCTGCCTGGTATGAAATGTAGATTGGTAACTTGGCTGACTTTAGGGTCCAAAGGGGGGGTGGGGTCCATGATATTTCCTAGGTACTTTTGATGTTGAAGGAGGACATAACTGGTGGAGAGATTTGACAGCAGGACTGACTCACCACATAGGACACATGGAGCACTGAACTCAACCCCAGAGAGCACATGGGGAACACTGACACCCAGAAATCTAATGGTAAGGGCACCTACAGACAGAAAATACCAATCAAGGTAGAATGCAGAAACAAACATAAGAACATCATGCTTGTCAGTGAGCAGTGGGATGGGAAGTGAGCAAGTGTTCTGCGTTCTAAACGTTTAGAATTTGTCAACCCACCACGCACATACTCACATCAAAAACAGAGAAGGAAAAAAAGGTTTGAGAGGTCAGAAACTATCTCACGAAAGCATCACCCACGAAGCTACTGGATGGTATTCACCAGTTGGCTCACGTTGTCATCATCGGTAACTTTCATGAACAAAACAGAAAAGGGAAAGTGAGAAATGTATGCCCAAATCTTAAGATCGTTTATTGGCACATATTAGTAATTTAAAGAAGGCATTCAGATGTTGATAGGAAAATACAAGAGAAATGTCGAAACACTAGCAGTACCAAAAGCTTATGATGGCTAAATAATGCATGCATGCATTCACAGGCTGTCGACTGGTGGCTGCAGTTTACCTGATGGGGAAACGTGGTTAAAATTGTTCCCCTGTGTGTGTGTGTTACTGGTAGTAGTCCACTGGGCAACCACTTGGTAATTATGGCATAAACTATGCATACTCTGCTGAAAAAACAGTGTGGCAAGGTCGTCACCAAACACTATTTTAACATGACTGTTTTTTACATGTTTACCACAATCTTTCTTTTATGTTGTTTGTCAACCACCACAGATTGTTTTTGAAACATCAGCAAGGTGGAGATGCGTCCCTGAGCCCTGATGAAATTGCCAAACATTTGCAAGGCAATGAAACATGTCGGCCGTTCCAATTAAGATGGTCTAAACATGCTGTTCTTTTCAATCTGAGCGCGGTCACTGTGGAAAGTAAAGTATGTATAACTTAAAGTGAGCCACAACTCATTTTAGCTTGGAAGAGTGTTTTCTTTTTTGTACTGTTACGGGGGTCCAGATGCCTGATGGATAATATAATCACCGACACTCTACTTTTCTTCACCGTTTCTCACACAATCTTAGGATTTGGGCATACATTTCTCACTTTTCCTTTTCTGTTTTGGTCATGAAAGTTACCAATGATGACAATGTGAGCCAACTGGTGAGTACCATCCAGTAGCTCCTTGGGTGATGCTTACGTGAACTACTTTCTGACCTCTCACACCTTTTTTTTTCCTTCTCTATTTTATGATGTGAGTATGTGTGTGGTAGGTTGACAAACTCTAAACGTTTAGAACGCAGAACACTTGGAGTTGGGCACAACTGATAAATAAGCAGAGCCTGACCTAGGGTCAAATATATTACAAAACCGCCCCCTTTCTTGGGATTAAATAACATTGAAAGTTAGTAGTGTTCTAGGTAATCAGGTCATTTATGTATGGATCAGTGAGTGGAGGGCGACCTGGCTACTATCCCTTTGTTGCTCCCCTTTATTTGATGACCTTGTTCAGATGCACCTGGCCTGTGTGCAGTGAAGTTTAAGCTGCTACATGTGTTATACCTGATCCATGTGTGAAGGAAACTTGCACTGCCAGAGGTGTGGTACCTGGTCAGTGTGTGAGGGAAGGCCGCACTGTTGTGCGTTCTGTTTCTGGTCAATGTGTGAGGGAAGGTTGTGTTGCTGCAAGTGCTCTACCCGAACAGTGTATGAGGAAAACGTGCACCGCTACAAGAGTTTTACCTGGACGGTTTGTGAGGGAAGCTTTCACAGCTACAGGTTTTATTCCCTTCTCACCCAAGGCGGCACTGGCGGAGTGAATATTCTGAAAGCAATATTATAATAAATGCTTTATTCACATTTAGCAAGAGTCTCCTCTGATAACACATGCATTCCCCGCCCTCCTTTTAGGTTTTGTCTACACGGCACTTGTGCTGTTCTTGCGCAATCTCTTGTAGCAATGAAAAAATCTTAAAAGGGGATTAGAGCTCGCCCATTACATGCCTTTGGTTGGCTCCCACGTCACACTTGATTCCTTTCTTCCTGTTGGTCAGAGCCTCCACCTGCCTCCAGCTTCTGCTCAGCTTCACATCTTTATCCTTGCTGTGGAGCTTAGACAAAGAACTGCTCCCGGTGGCCAGTGCGCTTCCACTGGCCATGCACTTGGAAAATACTTTATTATTTTCATTGGTACTTTCCAGCATCCTCATTCTATTCATTGCTTGCTCGTCCCTATCACCAGCTCACTCCCGTCACTGCATGTCCCAAGCCTGACCCTACCACCTAACTCCCATCACTTCATGCCCATTTCCCACCCAGTCCCTAGTTGCCTCCCTCCTACCTCCATCACAGCTTGTTTTATATAACGGGAAGCTGACTGAAAGGGCTTGGAGCACTTTACATGAGCGCTAGTTACATTACACAAGGACACATTAATTTTTACAGTCACAGGAAGATTAAGTGATTTGCCCAGAATCACAGGATGCTGATCCGGCACCCAGACTGGAACCTGGTTCCCCAGCGCCAAAATCAGCAGATCTAGTGGAAACCCCACAGCCTCTCTATGCTCAGTGTTACAGATAGCTTCAATTTGATACACTGGTAACTGCAATGGGCATTTGTTTAAGAATGTAAACTGCATATTAAGTATAGGGAAAATAAAAATGTTAGCTTGTTTGTACGTGCATAGCTTAAAGTAAAAAAAAAGCACAATGATGTGGTCTGGCCACATCGTATCGCTTTCTGTTTTTTACTTTAGGCTATGTAGCAGAGCAGCTCTCACCGCAGTGCAACATTTAAAAAGAATATTGACAAAGCAAATATAGACAGCTCAAATTAATGTTATATTTCCCTATATTAATTCCCCACTAATCCTGTTTGGGTTCCGGAGTAGCGTGCTACCCGCCGAAAAGCGCTTCAACACCTCATCAGGGGTAGCGAGGCCTATATAAATCCAAACTCACCCCTCCACTGTCCTTTTTCAATTTAAATAACAAACTCACTTGTTCACCGCTCAAATTAATTTCATAGCTCCCTATACTAATTCACCGCTAATCATTTTTGGGTTGCGAGTAGCGTGCACTGGCTGGAAAAGTGCGTTGACGCCTTGTCAGAAGTTGTAAGAGCCTATATAAATGCAATTACAATATCACGTCATTGGGCCAATCTATTGGCTTTGCCAATGCTTGTTCCTACTTTCACTTCCCTGGTTTCTCGCCTGTAAGGGGAAGAGGCGAAGCGTATTCCCCTAATTAGACCCTTAAACGGATCTCCGTTGTCGCAGTCCCCCCGGACCCATTCGGGGGCGGCCCTTTCCGTTCTCCTCCATCGGACACGCTTCGATCCCTACATGCCGCCGTCCCTCGGGGGCCGCTCTGTTTATCGTGTCTGAGCAGGAAGCACAGGTGCGCAGATTAAACATGGGAAATGTGTTTATTGAGGATGTTTTAAATAGCTCAGCAGTCCCGGACGGGCTTCAACGGTGTCTACAGAATCGGTACGAAACAAGGAAAACACCTCAGTGAGGCGACGGGCTGGAAACAGCGCGAAAACAAGGCAATTTCGGCCTTCAGTCATAGTTAGGCCCTAGCTGCACACGTGTGCCTCCGGATGCATATTTATTAGATCCGTTCATTGTGTGCAGTGCTCTCGGTACGAGTGTCTTGTATTTGCTTTCAAGGTGTATTTTAAAACAGCAACGGCGAGAGATGCATTTTAGGATGAATGCTTTCAGTTTGGAATCGAGGTCGGTATCTTAAGAGCCCCACGCATGGGCTCGCTATACTACAAGAGTAGGTGGCTCACCAGGAAGTACAAGTGAGCAAAAACGATGGAATGGGGCGCAGCCAGTAGTTCGAATATTCAAGTATTTCTAGCCACCGACTTTGTTTTTTTCAGTGACTTGCCCAATTTCAGACCTGACTCGGGTGACTGGAGAGGGGGCAAATTGGTTTCAGGGCAATCGAGCTTAGTGGGTTCCATTTGTAAGACATGGAGGTCGTTGCTCTCTGATGTCTTGGGGGCTCCTTTCTATCTAGACTGAATTTGAATACCAAGGGAACCACTTTAGCACTTTACTCTCAGATGAGTGCAGCTTACTCAAGAAATTGGTGTGGGATAGAAACCCAGAACCCAATGAAACACAGTAATACCACTCAATAATCCCTATGACTTTAGTCACTGTTTATGTTCAAAAGAAAACAACTTTAATGCACACACCGATAAATTCTACTCATAAAATACAAATAACTTGGATATGCACAGTTCAAAACAGGGCCCTCTAGCTCCAACTACTAGAGAACTGCTATAGACAGTGTAAGACCAAAGTAAAGTCCAAAGCCTGGCATTCCAGAGTGTTATACACAAGATTATCCAAATGGATAATGCTGTCCTTAAGCTGCCGGGAGACTTGTAATGTGCATCTACATACATAATTTACTTCAGTTCAGGCTACAAGAAACAGTCACATGGACGTTGATTCACCAAAAGTCTATGGGTAGCAGAAGTGCCATTTTTTTGTCTTTGCTGATTTATTTAGCGCAAACTCGACCCGAAGGTATTGGAGCGCTTTACATGAGCACCAGTTACGTTACACAAGGACCCATTCATTTTTTGGTAGGGGCGGGGAGATTAAGTGATTTGCCCAGAATCTCAGGATGCTGAGCTGACACAGAGGCTCGAACCTGGTTCCCCAGCCGTAAGGATACATCCTCTCCAATTCAGCAAGGGCCGCGGCTGGCGAACTGGAAAACAGACTTGAGGAAATGGGCTCTGGCCGAGGAGGGGCATAAGCGTAATGATGAATACAAGCCCCAGCTAGGCCCGCAAGAGACAAGGGTTCGCTCTTCTGTAACGAGATCTATAAGGAAGTTGGCACGGAAACTGCAAAGTACAAAAACAACGTTTATTAACCCTTAAGGGTGGTCCTACAATCCACACAACACTCTTCAGTATTGCAAGGAGTAGCACACCGAACATTCGTACACAGCCCCCTTTTATACACAACAGAGGGGCTCATGAGTGGGTGGATAGTACATGAAGTCGAAGAACATTACCATTTAGGGTCATTCCCGATTCTAAATCAATACATGGGCGGAGCTAACACACTCCTTGAGCCCGCGAAAACACATGGTCAAGCAAAGCTAATTATAACAGATGCGGTCAAGTCTGGGCATGCGCCAGATGGACAAGAGGGAGCTATTTATAACTGTTGCTAGGCAGATTACAAGAGCAACTAACACAGAGGTCGGACTCTCCTCGTGGTGAACACGTGGCAGCATGTCAATACAAAATGGAGTCCGGACTTCGGCCAACATAATGGGGAAAACACGAACAAAGGGAAACACTAATGTTTTCAGTAAATGCTTAATCACATTCTGCCTTAATTTACAACAGACGACCCTTTCAGCATTTACTGAAGACATCTGGCTTCCAAGAATAATCATCGTATACGTCAATTATCATCATTCCTTTAACCTCTTTAGCTAGACCCTTCTGACGGGCAACTTCGGCAATAGCTTTCTTATCTGGAATGCAGAATGAAATGCATACAGAACAACATAATGGTCCACATTGAATACACATACAGAGAAGGAATAGAATTGCTATGATAATACAAAGACCAGTTAAGACCTTCCATCCCCAGGCAGTAACCAATGCCCAAAACCATCCAGAAAAGGACCAAGTGCCGTTTTCCGTGTGGATTTCAGCTGCTATTTTATGCAGCTTATTAATGGCGTTATAAACGGATGGTGTATGATCAGGAATGAACACACAGCAGCTACTTCCAATAATTTTACAGGCTCCTCCTCGATCAGCTAGCATTACATCCAATACCATACGGTTCTGCAATGCAACAATTCTGGTAATCTGTAATTCTTCCGTAAGATTCCCAAGAGCAGCAGCAGTCTGATTTGTCACAGCTTCTACCACTCTTGTTAATCTTCGGATCTTCCTACTATTCAAGGCGGCACCAACAAAGAAGAACAATCCTAAGTTAAAATCAATATACTGTTGCAAACTGGTATCAGTCTGATCCACATCATCCGTCGATAAAGTACGTTTATACCTATTTACAGTCACATTATTCAACAATTTCAAGTCTTTATGATACGATGCAGGTGCTAGGAATACAGGGGGTAGTAGGAATGATACATAGCATACCCCAGACCACCCAGCCGGCAAACGGTAATAACCTTTATTTCCACATACAAAATAGGTATTATGGGATGCTAGGAAGGTGCTGTTATTCAGTCCGTCGATATTCAGAACAGTTAAACAATCACTGACACCAACAGGGATAAAACCCACACTCTGGACACACAGGTCCGCTTGGGCTTGTGCCACTTGGATCACAAACTTGTCCTTCCCCATAGTGTCTCTAGTGTTCGTAAAGATATAGGGAATGGATTCATTGTCTGGTCGGTACTCTTCCCATTCCCAAATTGTTCCATTTGCTTGTGGATATCCATTTCTGTCCTGATGACATTCTTTATTAAGTCTAAAAAGCAGTCGTCCCACTGTCGGTTTCCGAGTGGCAAACAACAAAGTGTACCATGCTCTACAAGAGCCATTGTGTGAGAAAGGAAGTGGTATGAATGGCGTACCTCCTTTCTTCTGATGGGCTGGCATCATCCCACATATCCAACAGTTCGTAGCATTTGTAGCAACGTGGGTGTGATGCAGCATCTGAATGAAAGTGTTATTCAAATAGGATTGTCGATGCTTCAACTCTTGATATGGCAATGTGTAAAAGTAGTGCTCCGCAGGCACTGGAGTCGTCAACACAAGTGTCTCTCGAGCTGGAGTTGCCTCCTCCACAAACCATGTGGTTATACCAACGATAGCTACTGTTAGCATGAACCCCAATGCACAAAAAATCTTCTTTTTCTCCATGTCAAAGGAAACAATACCCTAATATCTTCCTGAAACTAAAAGTCTGTCAGAACTCTTCCCCTTGGGCAGCGGTTGATTTCTTCACCAACGGGCCAAGACGGGTGTCGCTACACTAATGCAGGGCTGATCCCCCCCCCCTTGCCTCAGCGGCTCTCCGTTTCACTAACCCAAGGGCCGTTCTGACAGTATGTCCCAGTACTGAAGATCTCACTTCCTTGGTCGCAGATGATATCGCCTTCCTCCAGAAGTCGTGTGGTCCGAAAAGAGCTCCTCAGTGTCGTTTGGCCTCGCAACACGGCCTGTCTCTGCTGCTAGGACTTCTCGTTGATCGGTCAGCACGGCAGACTCCACCAGTCCGGGCGGTACCTTTCGACAGTGCAAGGAATGGATCCAATTCTTCCTGTTCGAGACTCGCACTGCCGTCCTCGTTGCAAGAAGGACTTGCTCAGGTCCGATCCATCTCGGCTCCAAACTGTTCGTTCTGTCGAAGACCTTCAGCATGACATGATCCCCAGGCCGGAGACCATGTCCTTCACCGGTAGACCGATCAGGGAGCGCCTCTCGGACCTGTTGATGAATAGAAACCAAGTTATCCGTTAACTGTGCCAGATAATCGCTCATCATTACACAAGGTACATCATACACAGCCTTAGGCCTTGGTGGACCCCAGATATTCATTGGGCGTCCAAATACAATCTCATAGGGTGTAAGGCCGGTTCGAGAGTGTGGCACCGACCTAATTGACAATAACGCCAGTGGCAAGGCGTCTGGCCAAGTCAAAGATGTTGAAGCTTGAATTTTGGCGATCTTAAGCTTCAGTGTACCATTATACTTCTCGACTAGTCCTGCAGACTGAGGGTGGAACACGGCATGGAACTTCTGAGTGATGCCTAGGCCCTTTAAGACATACTTTATAACATCCGCTACAAAGTGAGGGCCATTATCACTCCACAGAAGTCTACAGATGCCGTATCGGGGGAAAAACTCTTTCAGCAATAGCTTCGCTGTAGTCATTGCAGTATTGTCTTTCGCAGGGTACGCCTCAACCCACTTACTGAAGGCGCAAACCACTACTAGAACATACTTCAAATTGTTACAGCGCTCAAGCTGGATATAATCCATCTGCAGAACCTCAAAGGGTGCAGTGGGTGTCGCAAATCCTCCTGCTGGAGTTCGCGTGCCTT
This sequence comes from Triturus cristatus, assembly GCF_964204655.1. Lineage (NCBI taxonomy): Eukaryota > Metazoa > Chordata > Amphibia > Caudata > Salamandridae > Triturus > Triturus cristatus. Next base: position 22,546,786 of record NC_140586.1, read on the forward strand.
TCCCTGGGTTGTACTTCAGACAAATCATACAGGTCTGCACCACCCTCTTTGCTGTGCTAGCAATCTCTGGATGCTCCCAGACTTGAGTAAGCAATTTCACAATTGCGGAAGCTCCAACATGTGCTAGCCCATGTGCCATCTGAACCATAGGTTGTACAAAAGCCGTGGGTAATTTCCATCTATCCATCTGCTTATTTCTCCAGCAACCCTCGTCATCCAGCTCTCCTTCGCTAACCCATTGTTCCCGCTCTTTGTCAGAAGCGGTCTTTTGTATTTCTCGCACTTGCTCCTTCGCATCATGCCATCTCTCCACCTGTGACTTCACTACATACATGGCAGTAGTACCGGGCTGCATCGCAGTCTCCCGTGCTACTCGATCTGCTAACGCATTCCCTTCTCCAACCTTATCAACCACTTTCCTATGGGCAATACACTTAACAATGGCGATTTTCTTTGGGTATGTCAATGCAGTTAAAAGGTTATGAACTAACTCCCCATGCATTATCTGTACCCCATGTGACGTTAGAAACCCTCTCTCCTTCCAGAGTAGGCCGAAATCGTGCGCTACTCCGAAGGCATAGCGGCTGTCTGTGTAAACATTCACACACAATCCTGTACTGAGCTCACACGCTCGTGTTAACGCTATCAGTTCCGCTGCTTGAGCTGATTTCTGTGGTATGCGTGCTGTTTCCACTATCGTCTGTAACGTGGTAATTGCATACGCTGCTGAAGTCGTACCATCTGGTAGCTTCAGGCATGATCCGTCTACCCACAACTCTCCATCTACATCTAAAAAGGGCGTATCCTGGAGATCAATACGACCCTTTGTTTGTTCCTCAGTCACAAGAATACAATCATGCGCTTTCTGCGCCTCAGGCTGGGTCTCGGGGTATGGCAACAATGTGGCCGGGTTTAATGTCACGCACCTTTTTAACGTAATATGAGGAGCCAAAAGCGTCAACTCATATCCCGTTAAACGGGCACTGGTCAAATGCTGCGTCTTTGTTTGATTAAGCAGAGCATCAACAGCGTGGGGAACTAACACCAACAGTTTATGGGACAATACAATTCCTTCACTCTGCCGTATTGACACAGCTGTCGCCGCAACCGAGCGAAAACACCCTGGTAACGCTCGGGCGACAGGATCAAGCACAGCCGAAAAGTATGCACAAGGGCGCTGCTTATCGCCGTGCATCTGCACTAAGACTGATAATGCACATCCATCTTTCTCATGCACATACAACGAAAAGGGTTTTGCATAATCAGGGGTCCCTAACACTGGTGCTGAACAAAGGGCCTGTCTTAATTGCTGAAAAGCAGCGTCACACTCATCTGACCAGGGGATCGGGATGGGCGTGTCTTTTGTCAAGAGCGCTAGTAATGGCTTAGCTATGTGTGAAAACCCCAATATCCACTGTCTACAAAAAGAAACAAGACCCAAAAATGCACGCACATCCTTCTGCGTGGATGGCCTTGGTGTGTCCAAAATTACTTGGATACGATCTGGTGTGAGTGCACGCCCCTCCTTAGACAAAAGGTGACCCAAATAAGTCACCTTTGGTCTACAGAATTGCAATTTCTTCCTAGAGACCTTGTGATTGTGGGATGCTAAAAAGGAAAGTAAGGCTATCGTACTTTCCTCGCACAACTCCAGGGTGTCAGCCGCCAACAGGATGTCATCGACATATTGAATGAGGGCGACCCCCTCGAGTAAAGCAAAGGAATCCAACTGTCGTTTCAAGGCCTGACTGTAAATACTAGGGCTTTCTGTGTAGCCCTGGGGAATTCTACAAAAGCGATAAGATCTATTGTTTAATGTGAACCCAAAAAGGAATCGGCTATCAGGGTGAATGGGAATAGAAAAGAAGGCATTTTTCAAATCAATCACTGAGAACACGGTCGCCGTAGGCGGGACCAGGGTGAGCAACGTCGTGATATCGGAAACCACCGGGTACTGAGGTATCACGATCTTGTTCACCTCCCTCAAATCAATTATGAACCGATAAACCTTTGCATCCGTGTCCTTTTTCAGAATAGGGAGAATCGGACTGTTACAGATATTATAGGGAACTTCTTCCACTACTCCTACCGCGATCAAATCTTGCACAATCTGTATGAGAGCTTCCTCGCCCTCCTGGGAAATACGATACTGGGGGAGGCGTGGTAGCACCGCCCCCTCCTGGACACTAATGTGGACCGGAGGAATCACCATTTGTCCCACATCCGTGTCCGACGTGGCCCATAAAGCTCGGGGGAGGGTAGCCAACAACGCATCCTCTGAGATCGTACACATCCGCCCAGATCGGGGGTAGTTGTCATTTAAAATCACCCTCACACCCTCGGGGGAACAGCGAATTGTAGCCCTAAAGTGCTTTAACATATCAAGGCCCATAATGTTATCCGGTGTGTACGGAGCAAGCAGAAACGGACAAGGCGCAGAAAAACAATCAACTTTAAATGCAAGGGGCTGTGAAAGAGGGCTTCGGGAAAGTGTACCGTCAAACCCTACCGATGTAACTATTGAGCCGGATGGGGGAGCCCCCGGAACCAAGTACCTAGACAATGCACTACGTGTCGCTCCTGTATCCACTAGGAACTGATCAGTAGAACCTAAAACCTCAGCCGATACATAAGGACCCGTCTGATCGACCGGCACCTCAACTGATTCGGACCCCCATCCTACGCATTCCTATGCATGCTGAGAATCGTGATATCCCGAGTGATCGATGTCCGATACATGGTACTGATGCTGGTGATCAAAAATATTCGAGCTATCTCGGTGCTGTCCGGCCGTATCAAAACGGACATTATCATTAGAGGTCCCTCTAAAGTTCGAGAAGCCCCCTCTCCCCCTCTGGCCACCCAGAGTGTGCCCCTGCCGCGAAGCGCGCAACGCTGGGCACTCCCTGGCCCAATGGCCCAACTGCTTACAGTACGCACATTGGTTCTTATTCAAAGCAGGTCGGCCCGAAGGGGGACCATAAGATCCGCTCCTTCCCCTATTGTTATTACCCCGGCGGGGCGGGCCATATACTTGTGCTAACATAACTTTCGTTTTGAGATCTTTTGACTTCTTCTCCTCCTGGCCCTTCGCCTCGTGCTCCTGACGCTCATAATACTGGGCGATGGTCAGAAGGGCCGTCGGTGTCGCGGAGGACCAAGAACTCTCACTTGCTTTTAACCGGGCCGCAACTGCCGGCAGTAGATTAGCCACATATTTGTCCGCAAAAAGGTGGCGGCCTGTGTCGTCGGTAAGCGACTGGCCACTAAAATCATGGAACGTTTCTTCAAAACGCGTGAAGAAATCTGCCACTGACTCATCAACCTTCTGCTGACATGCCGCCAACATATTCCAGTCAATCTTCTTGGGGGGATTATTGTTTTTAATTTAGCCACAATAGCAGCAGGGAGATCTAGAATATTCCGGGGAGGTTTCTGTGCGGGCTTCCGCTCCCTATCCTCATCCTCAAGGTCAGACCACCGGGCCCTAAAAGCAACTATATCATCCACCTTTCGGACAGATCGCCACGTGTCCGGTGGTAGAATAAGGCCAAAGAACAGATCTATATCCGCTAAGGTCATAATGCAAGAATTCAAGGCCCCCTCGACTTCTTCATAGAAAGCCGCTGGATTCTTGCGGGGGTCAGGCAATGCATTCTTTAACGCCATAACATCGGCTCTATGCCATGGAGTATAAACCCAATTATACACGAAATATCCCTTAGCATCGACGGAGTTAATATCGGAGCTAGTCCCCGCTCCCTTAGGAGGAACATACAAAGGCGCCGCCTCTCGCATTGGTTTAGCATGCACTATGTCATCCTTATCTGACTGGGAGGCGGATGGGTGGCCCTCTGCTGCAACCGAATCCGACTGCTTCTCCGTTTCCGCTCGTTGGCGTGCTTTCTCTCGAAGGGCCAGTACCTCGTCCCGCAAGGCGAACAGCCGCCGAGCCGCCTCAGGAGCCTTAGAGGGAGAAAAAGCACCGTTACGTATTGCTCTGGCATCCGAAGACACTTCGTCAGGCTCAAAAACATGAGAATATTTTCGGAAAGCATTAATCACTTCATCCGCGAAATGACCCAGAAAATACACTTTATCTCTCTCCTGCCATGGCCCCCAAATTTGAAATAATTCCTCCTGGGATACCTTGCCTTTCAGCGCACGGAAGGAGATTTGCCGAAGCTCAGCCATTTGCTCGGCTGGCAACATGGACCGTGTGTCTACCTTACCCGAAGCCGGGTCGGAATCTTGCGGCCGCGGAGCGGATGCGCCAACATAAGGGGGCGGAGAGCGATCTAGTAAATAAAAATCGTCATCAGGATTATTAAGGACAGGATAAATTGGCTGGCGAACAACATATTGACCCGAAACTTGTAGCCTACGCTCTTTCTCTTGTCTATCCGTCTGTTCTTTGTCCTCCCGACGCTTTGCTTCCTGTGCTCGCACATGATCATTCTTTCGTTGCTCTTTATCAAACAATGCTTTCTCACGTTTCTCTCGCTCACGCACTTCCTTCACCCATAACCGCACACACTCAAACATATCCTGACGAGCACGTCGCTTACACATACACTGTTCCACATACTCAATCTTACGCATATCAAACGATCCATACAAAGGCCATCGCAACTCAGGATCCTTCTTGGTATATTTCCTCCACAATGTGCTGTACATTATGGAAGAAAGACCATGCTTCACGTACATATCCCTATTAGGAGTCCCCTCTGGGGGAGCTGGAGCAGATTCCTCGAGGTTCAACCGGTTACCCAAACAGCAGCACCACTTACGGAGTGCGCTAAAAGCAGGCATGTTAGGAATAATGCAAAATATGCAGTATTATCAAGAAAAATGGCACTTAATCGTTGCGCCGTTCCAAGTTTACACAGCTCCGGAGAAATTTCTCCACATTACCTGCCTATATGTGTTGCAACGCATATATGTTCACAAAGACAAATTCAAAATATGACTAGTCACCATCAATCAAACTCAAATAGCCAGACCAGGCTTCAAAACTCGGAGCAAGTACCGTACAACGGTTCTTACCAATCAAGAGTCCAGGTTCCAACTGCCAAGCTCCACAATCGCCCAAACGGCTCTCACGGCAGGACCGACAGAAGAGGTCTCAGTCGATGACCGGCGCCACCCAGATGGTCAGCTCGGAAGGGAAGGAAGAAAAACCTCGGGATGCCAAGGCTAAGACGCCGCTGGCAGTGATCACGTCCCTGGCCAAACTCCTCACCTTCGTCGCGACCAGTCCTTCGAGCATCCGAGTCGCCGATGAGCCCCACGTGCCGGGCGCCAATTGATGAATACAAGCCCCAGCTAGGCCCGCAAGAGACAAGGGTTCGCTCTTCTGTAACGAGATCTATAAGGAAGTTGGCACGGAAACTGCAAAGTACAAAAACAACGTTTATTAACCCTTAAGGGTGGTCCTACAATCCACACAACACTCTTCAGTATTGCAAGGAGTAGCACACCGAACATTCGTACACAGCCCCCTTTTATACACAACAGAGGGGCTCATGAGTGGGTGGATAGTACATGAAGTCGAAGAACATTACCATTTAGGGTCATTCCCGATTCTAAATCAATACATGGGCGGAGCTAACACACTCCTTGAGCCCGCGAAAACACATGGTCAAGCAAAGCTAATTATAACAGATGCGGTCAAGTCTGGGCATGCGCCAGATGGACAAGAGGGAGCTATTTATAACTGTTGCTAGGCAGATTACAAGAGCAACTAACACAGAGGTCGGACTCTCCTCGTGGTGAACACGTGGCAGCATGTCAATACAAAATGGAGTCCGGACTTCGGCCAACATAATGGGGAAAACACGAACAAAGGGAAACACTAATGTTTTCAGTAAATGCTTAATCACATTCTGCCTTAATTTACAACAGTAACACTAGAAGAGACGACAAACTACCTGAGGTACTGCTGGCATGGGGGATGATGGTCCAGGAGATAGCGGGACAGTCCCCACATGCCCGATTTCCACTAGGGTGGCGACCCACAGTCAGGAGGGGAGACATGAGGGGACCCAAGATGGTTTTTAAGATACATGGACCTCCAGTTGCACGGATCCGGCAGGAGGGGAGGTGGGGGAGGAGGGGGGCGAAGTTGGGGGGTAGGCGGGTTTCGAGGGTAGGCCTAGTTACAGTTGGGTTATCACATAATAAATAAAACGAAACAGTTCAGATTGGAAAACTTCCGCGGAGGAGAGTCTATGTCTAAATTCCTGAGTCGATTATTGGAATGTTCATTGAATCAGCTGTTGTATATGAGATGTGTAATTGTATATGAACATGGTCTATATATTTGGAAGAACAAAAACTAATAAAGAAAATAAAAAAAATAATAAAAAGGATACATCCTCTCCATCACATGTTCTTTGGCAGTTTAGGAAGTGACATCACATAACTTCTGACCTGATGACATCAGAGAAAATTACATCACATGACTTTTGAACTGAGATGACACAGGAGGTTAAATAATACAACCATTGTCTTGGTGACATCACAGGAATTGACGTGATATGACACTGACCAGACAGTAATAGTGTTACCATGTCCTCACCTCCTCTTCTTTCTTCAGTCATCATGGGCTTACTCACCCATTCTTCTCTCTTCTGTCATCCTGTGCTCAACCCTACTTCCTTTTGCTGCTCTCTGTTAACATGCCCTATGTCAACTACTTATGGATTTCTGTTGGTATTCCAGTAGTAATCTCTGGCTCCTCTTCCCCATCCTGGTGGAGGGTGGGGCTTATTTGGCTAATCATAGTCATCTTCCAGTAAGGTGTTCATGAGTGTCCTGAATGCATCCACATTCCATGATGCTTCTTACCACGCTCTTTTTTCTATCCCTTTTGCCTACCAAAGCCACACCTTTGCAGTCCATGTCAAACTAATTCATAGGGCATAATTATGAGTCTGGTGGTCCATGGACTGCCAGACTCGAGGGAGCATGGCGGCGTTGGTCTTCTGTCCACCCTATTACAACTAGGGCGGTCCGGCTGCCCTGGTGACGTGGCGGTCTTGAGGGTGTAATATTCTATGTGGGACTGCAGCGGCCCCACCAAGCATGTTACGAGTTTCTACTCCACAGCGGTTTTCATGACGGTTCCACCTCCATGAAAATCATGGGGGAGAGGAAACAAAGGCCTCTGGGCCCAGGGATGCATCCAGGGGGGCACATGTTGTGACCCCTTGTGTGCATGAACCCCAGTACCTGCACTGCATGGACTGCAGCAGCCCATGCGGTGCAGGTACTGATTTTGACGTTCCCATTGCGGTGCTTATTTCATAGGCACCGCCGTGGGAACGCCAAAGAACTGCCCACAGACCAAGAGAAAACTCCTAATCTGGTGGGCGGTTCAACCACAGGTCTGGCAGTGCAGGAGAGGGATCGTTGACTGCGGGCAACTGGTGAACTGCTCAGGGACCGGGACGGGCCTTGCTCCGGCTCCCAGTGAGGGAGAGGGCTAGGGGGCTGTTGCAGCAAGGAAGGCCCGCTGGACGTCGGTGAGCAGGGGAATCGCACCGAATTAAAGCGCACTGGGGAGGCGGCCGGAGGGCGCGACCTCACTCTTACGGCGCTACAGCAAGGATGGCCTGAATCACTGCTGGCCTGGCACCGAAGAGCAGAGCAGTAACGCGGCAGAGCAACGGTTGCCGAGGCTGAAGACTGGACTGCAGCAAGAGCGCTGCTTCCCTTGCCTGACCTCCCCTCAACCAACTGGGGGACCGCAGGATATCGGGCCCAGCACCACATAGGACCCCGGTTAGAGCGGCTGTGAGGGGGGGTAGGGGAGATCGCTGCCTGGGCACACCCCCCCGGGTGGCAGGAACCAAGGTAGGTCAAGAATCCCCCCTGCGCTCACGCTGCAGGAAGGCCTGCTGGTCGACGTGGTGCTGCTAGCTTGTAGGGAGTCCCCAGCGAGGAGGGTACGATTGGTACGGGCCCCTGCACGGACTGGGCGACGAGGGGAGACAAGTGCTGCTGAGCCGTGCTGAGCGCTGCAGGTGAAACAGGTGAGCTGCAGTGGACCCGCGAGGCGGGGTCTGATATCTGCAGCAGGAGAAGAAAAGTAGCCTACCGGCGTTTGAGAGGCGGGCACCCACCGGGCCTCGTCTGGAAATTGCCAAAGGTGCATTGAGGCGCTCTGACGCAGTGTAGTTGGCTGTGGGGTGTCGGATTCAAGCGGTCACAGCTGATAAGACGAGTACACGACGTAACCCACACATTACAGGACTGGGGTGGCGGCACGGGAGCAGTGGCGCTGTCGTGGCGCTCTCCAGGTGGGGAAGCGGTGAGGTTACGCCATGGGCAAGACAGACCCCAAACAGCCCAAACTTTCATTCGAACAGTGAAAGGCTGCGGGGAGGGAGCGGTGACGACCATGACCTCCGCGCAGTCACCAGAGCCAAATATACGCAAAATGTTCACGTAATTGAAGCAGTCCCTCTCGAACATAGATCTTAAAATCGACTCAATGTCGGATCCCCTGGACCAGCTCTGGGAAAAGGTCTCAAACCACGATGAGCGCATTACGCTAGAGGAGGAGGGCACTGCCACCCGGGAGAATCTGGCGACGTCGACACCCACTCAGACGGGAGGGTACTTACGTCTCCACAGTGGGCCCCACTTGGTCCAGGATACATTATTGGCTTGCGTCACGTGACGTGGACACGTGGGTACTCGCGGCTGCTCACTTAGCCCGGTCTCAATCTGATCACGCCCCAGTGCTGCTGAAATTCACGTTGCCGGATGCGGCGCATAGACCCTTTAGTTGGAGGCTCCCCTCTGGTGCACTCAAGGATCAGGTAATCCGAGAGACAATTTGTGCTGACATAATAGAGTACTTTGAGCTAAATAGTGGGACAGTAGATTCTTCCTCAGTATTGTGGGAGGCTTTCAAAGCGGTAGTCCGGGGTAAGTGCATCACCAAGCAGGCAGGTGTGCTGCGTTCACTCAGGGGAGACCTCCGGCGTTTGGAAGGGGAAATTCGTGAACTTGAGTTGGAATATTTCGAATCTAACAACCCGGCAACCTTGGGATGCATTAAAGGGAAAATTGCGGAATTCGAGGAGGCTGCGTATAGAGAGACTCATTACCTGGTCAAGGAGGCATGTGCATGCCAATACAGAGAGGGGGACCAAGCTGGGAAGACGTTGGCAGGCCTTCTGAAAATGCCCTGGGCTAGTGAATATGTGAGCAAATTGCCCAATGATAAAGTGATCACCGGCCAGGAAGTGGTGCAAGCAGAAATGCTTGCCTTTTATACCTCTCTGTATTTGGTACAGCAGATGGAGGTGCAACCGGATCTGCTTCCCCTCCTGGAATCGATCAAACTTGCCTGGTTAAGTGATGGGCAACGCAGCTACCTTGATGAGCCCTTCTCCGAGGAGGAAGTGATTGGGGTGTTACGGCTATGCCTGGTGACAAGGCCCCCGGGCTGGACGGACTCACAGCCTCGTTCTATAAGGAATAGGTGCTGCTTCTTGTTCCCCACCTCTTCAACATGAATGTGGAATCATTGGAACGGGGCACACTGCCCCCTCTCTTCAGGAGGCACTAATTGTCACCATTCTCAAACCTGATAAGAATCCGCAGTTATGCGATTCCTATAGGCCACTGTCGATGATCAATCTGGATAATAAGATACTTGCAAAACTACTGGTGTCTCGACTGCTTCCCCTGCTGCCTGCAGTGTTAAGGCCTGATCAGTGTGGCTTCGTCCCCGGGCAGGGCACATCTCACAACCTCTGCACCTTTTTCGTGACCATGCAGGAAGTGGATTGTTCTCTCCCCGCTGTGGCCGGCTTTTTTGAGCGCAATCAAGGCCTTCGATACCTTGGAATGGCTGTATTTCTTCACACTCCTTTCCCACATCGGCATCAGCCCCTGTTTCTTAAAAAAATCACCCTATTGTACTCGGCTCCGACGGCGAGACTGAGGATCAATGGTCTGGTGCCCCCCCCCATCCCGGTGGCCAGGGATACATGGCAGGGATGCCCACTTTCCCCCATCCTCTTCACGGTGGCGACAGAGGCACTCGTGGCCAGGCTTCGGCAACACCACGCATGACGTGGGCTGGATTTCTCCCCCAGAGTGGTTTTAGTTTCCATGTACGCGGACGATGTGACTTTATATGTCCAACACCCAGCCGAAAACAGGACCCACTCATCCGGGAAATCATCCGCTTCGGAGGCTTATCGAGCGTCACCATAAATTGGGGAAGTCCATCATTTTTCCGCTTACCCCGGCCACTGACACATTCCAGTCAGAATTCCCACTTAATTGGGCGGACTTCCCAGTGAGATACTTGGGGATCTGGCTCAGCCGGAACTTAGACGAACTTTGGAGCTACAATTATGGCAAGCTCATGGAATGGCTGGGGAGCAGACTGATCAGGTGGAAGACACTCCCTCTGTCTCTGGAGGGCCGGCTGGCCATCGCCAAGATGGTGGTTCTCCCCAAATTCTTATATGTCTTTGTCAACCTGCCGCTTCCCCTCACAGCTTCATTTAGATGGCAATTACGATCGAATCTGATATCTCAGGCATGGCCGGGCAGACAGCCCCAGTGTTACGTGGGAGATCCTGATGCTGCCGTTCGAGCAGGGAGGCGATGGGCGCTCCAGATATGGAACTGTATTATAATTGTGCTCAGGCTCAATTTGGCTATCACTGGGTGTACCCAACCCTCTTCATGGCCACACCGCACCTGAGAGTGACAGGGCGGGTCTGATACCGCTACACATGGCGCTATTAGGACCACAGGGGTCTTGCCAAGGTTGATACGGTAGGCCATGTCCGTGTGGGCATGGCGGGAGCTTAGGCGTAGAGCGCGATTGGAGACAGTATTTGCCCCATGAATACCACTTATCAGACATCCAGACTTGCCCTTCACTGCAGAAACCGCGGTGGGCAAAGACTGCAGAAACTACAGCTTCAAGTGATGGGGCAGACGTTCCCCCAACAGGGTGTTCGCTATCATAGACGAGGCGCTCACGAAAACCACACCGGGATATTGGATAGGCTGACATATTATCAGCTATGAGCAGCGCTGCTCTTTGAATCCTTCCCAGTTGCGCCACCAACATTTCAGGTGCTGGACGAGTTTCTAGTGAATCCTTTGCTTGAAAACGTATTACCTGCTTGTATTCGGGAATGCAGCACGCGTCACCGGTATGTGTCCCCCCCGAGCAGCGCGAATGGGAGAAGATCCTGGGAGGTCCCCTGGAGGAGGGCACGTGGGCTTATTGCTGCACGCAAATTAAGGAAATGTCGCCCAATTACAGACTGCGGCTTATTCATTTCAAGTTTATCCACAGGCTGTACAGAACCCCTGTCTGGCTGCATAGAGCTAGGCTGAGAGAGGATGCGAGATGAGTGCGCTGCCGAGCCCCACAGGGAGTGCGTGAACTCCGAAACGCGTTGGGTTTCCGTTGTTGCCGTGTGCGAATAAACATACGCTGAACTGGATTTCAAGTGGCGGCTCTCTAATTCTTGACCCAGGACACTGGTAGTGGGTGTGACTGCAGTTTTTTGCTGGATGTGTGAGGTTCGCCACCTCGCCGCACACTCCTCACATCAAGAGGCTGGAGCAGACACGACTTTTGTGGGTGGATATATATATATACATATTATCTACTGGCGGTCGCCAGTAGATAGTTATAGTTAGGACCGTGTTTCCATAGGAAATCCGCAACATTCTATTTGGAATAACTTTGGCGCCGATTGACGAATCCTCGCGAAATTTTCAAAATAGGTGGGGCGCTCCGCTCCTTTCCTGAAAGTCTCGGGGGGATTCGTCATGCGGGGGCTGAGAAAAAGGGGGGGGTCCCAAAACACGTTTTCCCCATGCATTTTTCCATAGGACCTTTAGTCCAAGCTACAGCCCGAACGGCTGAACAGAATTACTTGAAATTTGGCAGAGAGGTAGTCCTCAGGTCAGGGATGTGCCTTTTGCAGGTCTGGTGTAAATCTGTTCAATATTTCCTGAGAAAATAGCATTTAAATCAATATATATATCTGTAAGCGCGCACCGTGCGCGTACGGTAAAACTTACCGTACGCGCACGCTGCCGTGCGCGAGCGCGATTCTGATTGGTTGTTAGATCTTAGTAAACATTCGAAACGGTCGAAACCAGGAAGTGTCGGCCGCCATTTTGTCTCTCGCAGTCTGAGGGGGTGAAAAACAAAGGTGGAGAACGTGAAAAGGGGGCAGGGTGGCCAGTTCCTGACCCCCTAGCCTTTGTCAGGCTATGTATAGCTAAAAATTAATGGAAGAAGACATGGGTAAATAAGTGTCTAAATACAGTGATGTAATATCTGACGTCATCAGCAGAGGATTGCGGTCGCGTGAGTTATAGTTGCCTGCACTAACTATAACGGGGGAATTTCAATGGTTTTTCACGAGTGAAATGTCCAGCTAACTATAACATGTGTGAAACCTATGGTTTTTTTAAGTGAATATATATATATTCACTGAAAAAACCATAGGTTTCATGCATGTTGTAGTTAGGAATTGGCATTTAAAAAACCTTAGAAATTCACTGAAAAAACCATAGGTTTCAGGGGTGTTATAGTTAGCTGGACATTTCCCTCGTACAAAACCCTAGAAATTCCCCCGTTATAGTTAGTTCAGCTAACTATAACTCGCGCCCCCGCAATGCACTGCTGATGATGTCACATATTACATCACTCATGACATGGTCAGTGACATCACTGATGACATCACTGATGACATCTCAAATGACATCTTGTCAAGATCCAGCACCTGACGCACTATTCCCAATCAATATAAATACAATGAGATTTCTTAACAGATTTTGTGTGTACACTGTAAGTGCAGCCAATACCTCAGTGCAATACAATACAGGATTTTAGTATTTAGAATAAATCGCAAAGGTGCACCTCATGTCTTTTTGCACGGGAACGGCTACTCTCCATTTCATTATCAGCACTTTAACGGAAGTAAAGTTGAGATAAATCTAACACACTATTCAGAAGTTGGTGCAAACTACAGATATCACTAGTATTCCAGCGATAAGTGCCCCAAAATTTAACACCATGGTGGACTCCATCAAATAACAGTAATAAGTACAAGAAAGAGTCACACAGCAGTTAAGACAACAACCAAAAATATTATTAATTTTTTTTTCAAACTTTATTTTTTATAATAATAAATATATAAACGATAAACTATTTTCAAACTTTATATTTTTATTAACATAAATATAAACAATAAACTAATAAACAAAATGTAACAACAATAATACAAAACAACAAAGCAGAACACTCCTGTGGAAACCACGGATGTCGACGACAGACCTGAAAAATCAAAAAGATGGTTAAAAAAAACAACATGGTATACTTAACAAAATACCACAAGAAACAAATCACAGATATATAAAATGTATACAGCTAACAAAATTTTATAAGTTTAACTTACAAAAACTGTAAATGTTGCCGCTTTAAAATATTTACAGAATCTGAGGAAATTGTTTTGCAGAAGGCACCACGCCCACAACGTTTTTCATCAGTGGTGAAGAAATTTTTAATTTTTTCCAAGGGGCAAACAAAGACCAATGCCACCTTCTTCATTCGCAAGATTTGCCAAAGAGTTCTGTTACGAGGGGATCCTAACAAAAAATACTCGTGCCGCACAGCAAGTATGATGAAACACCTAAGGACCCTTCATCCAAACAATCTTGCACGAGAAGAGTGCAAACAGATGAGAAACACTCCTGTTCTGTATCTGTAAAAAATAATCACAAATAAATGTATATTAATAACTTTCAAATTTATACTATTCCATTACTGTACAAACACATTTTATATAAAAACTGACTAAGAAACTATAGCCCTGAACCACAAGTGTGACGATCGTTAAAACACTACATGCATAGTGCATACTACTTTGAAGCAGTTCATGCCCTAAAGCCTACCTCACTAAGGGCCTCATGTAGGTAAATAAATTTTACCGGTTCTTAAATACCGAGCCGTACCGAATCGGTAAATTAGAATCGGTAAGTTATATGTAGGTAAAAATTCGGTAACAGTTACCGATTCGGTAACATTCGGTAAATACGAATCGGAATTCACCGATTCGGTAAATACCGAGGTGATAATTACCGATTCGGAAAATACCGAGGTGGTATCTACCGAATCGGAAAATACCGAGGTGGTATCTACCGAATCGGAAAATACCGAATCGGTATGTACGGATTCGGTAAATAACATCACATGACTTGACGAAACAGCTAATCCTGTGCAACGACAGCCCACCCAACCAGGAACTGCCCACACCCAGGCAGGTGTACACAATTAGCCGAAGTGGCCACACCCAGGCAGGTGTACATAATTAGCCGACCCTGGAGAGGCTTGGAGTGCAGAGGAGAGGCAGGGAGCAGTTGCATGTGCGAGCGGGAAACGAACAGCATGTCCAGCCAGAGAACACAGAAAGACGGAGGGGAAAGGAGGAGGAAGCTCAAATTCAGCCCCAAGGAACTCCAGGTGCTGGTGGAGGAGGTGGTGAAGCAGCACCAGAAGCTGTTTGGGAGGCAATCCCTGCAAGTGCCTGAGGCCGAAAAGCGCAACATATGGCTGGCCATCCAGGCGCAGGTCAATGCTGTGGGAGTGACCCACAGGGACATTGAGGTCCTCAAAAAGCGCTGGTATGACCTGAGGATTGTGACCAAGAGGAAGATGGGCGACATCCAGAAGGAGGCCAGCCAGACCGGAGGTGGAACCAACAGGGCACCTGCCCTCACCGAACTGGAGGAGCTGGTGGCGGCCACAATCGAGCAAGAGAGCGTCGTGGGTCTTGGGGACGCCGACAGCTCTGCCAGAGCCGCAACACACCAAGGTAAGACGAAAGCACAGCAATGTAGCCTCCCCTACCCCTATCCCACATTCCCCATTGTGAAACGAGAATCACACTGCAGTCCACACGTGTCAGTGCAGACAGGCAATGCATTCCGGGAGATGTAGTCAGGGCAACACTAACCATGACGTAAATGTTACAGGGCAACAAGGCATGTCACGCACTCGAGGCACAAGGAGACAGAGGACAGATTGGAATGTGAAATGATTTATTGTGACGCTTGCAATGCAGCCCTTCGGGGACACTGAGCCAATGTTGTTTTTCTGTCCACAGATGTGACATCATGCAGTACAGGGCATGCTGCAGGGGAGACGGCACACCGGCCACAAAAATCACCTCTAGCCAGCACGAGTTCAGACCAGGGAGCAGGCCCACTTGCAGCCGCACCACCAACACAGCCAGCCTCGCCGCACACAGAGCCAGCATCACCTCACCGAGAGCCAGCATCACCACAACCACAGCCAGCATCGCCACTCATGTTCGAATCACCGGCCACATCTCCGCTTGCAGGTGTGAGAATGAGGAGGCGTCCAGCAGCCAGGCTACGAGCCTTCGACACCTCGTCAGACGACAGCATGGGCCCAGAAGACCGCACCGGGCCCCAGGAAGGGAGCCATCCCACTGTGCCCCACACCTCACAGGCAGCACAGACGGGAGCAAGAGGGCGCCGCAGGTCGCGTGTCCAGAGTCCACCAGCACCCACTGACGGCCATGGTGTCTTCTTGGGGCTCGAGGGCCAAATGTTAAAGCAACAGCGCCTGCAATCAAAGGCAGTTATGTCAGTCCAGAGGCACATGCGGGTGATGAAGACAAGCTTAGTCAACATGGACACAAACATTGGCGGCATGGCTGCGGGCATTCGGGACATGTCCCAGTCAATCCAGCAGTTGTGCAGCAAATTAGATGCTGACATCGAAGCACGGCGCCGGGAACGCCAGAGAAGGGACACTACCAGCAGGGCACTCAACCGTCTGGCAACTGCGACTTCCCTACTTTGCCGGCGCTCTGTGACGATGCAGGAGGGCCTAACACAGTGCTGCAGCGACCTGTCTCGGGGGATGGTGCAGGTGACAAGTGCACTAGGGGTGCTATTGACTAGTCAGGCGTCGACAACTGCTGCAGGGGATGCTGCGGAGAGCATCGACACCAGCAGCAGCATCACACCCCCCGTCCCCGAAGCACGCAGGAGCAGCAGGCGGCTTGGGGTTGGCTCTAGTGAGGATGCACAGGCCGTGCAATCCACCACTGCAGCGCGTATGCGCAAACATTGATGTGGCCCTGCTTAGCCACTTCCCATTGGGTGACGTAACCCTGGACATACTCCTTGTATAGATGGTATATTGCCAGATTGGCCTGTTCATGTGTTCATGGCGTGGTGCCACATTAAACTACGTCATGACTTCTCACAACTCGCTGTGTCCCCTCACTTACTCAGAAATAGTTGCATGTGATCTCTGCCCGTCTCTCTCTCCCATCGATTGCAGTTGGCACTCTAGCTGCGCTGCCCTCTGGCTGGCCTGACTCATCCTCGTTGTCCTCAAAATATGTTAGTTCCACATCTGTACCTTTTTTCGTGGCAAGGTTGTGCAGCATTGCACAAGTGGCAATAATCTTGCAGCAGGTGATGGGTTTGTACTGGCGTGCGCCTCCGCTCTTGTGGAGGCAGCGGAACCTGCTCTTCAGTAGTCCAAACGTGCGCTCCACCACATTGCGTGTTGTTTTGTGTGCCACGTTGTATCGTCTCTCACTCTGGGTTGCTGGGTGTAGGTAGGGAGTGAGGATGAATGAACGGCATGCATATGCACTGTCGCCTGGATGAGTAAAAGGGAACCATCAGTTACATGCCTCTATACACTCTGATTTGCAGGTTTCAAGGGGCGTCACTGTTACTTACCCAGCAGGTATCCCTCTCCGAATTCTCCGGCACTCAGTCGTGTGTAGATCCCACTATTCTGGAAGATGTAAGAGTCGTGGGTGCTCCCAGGAAACTTTGCAACAATATCTGTGATGATGTTCCCTGCATCACAGATCACCTGCACATTGATGGAGTGGGTGGACTTCCTGTTCCTGTAGATGTGCTCTGTATCAGCTGGTGGACAGATTGGGATGTGTGTACCATCAATACAGCCGATGACATGGGGGAACTGTGCCATGTGATAAAAGTCTGTTTTTGTTTTCTGCAGTGCAGCCTGTGTGTTTGGGAAGCTTATGTAGAGGTGCATTCTCTGCATCATGGCATCCAGGAACTTCCTGAAGAAACGGGACAGGCAACTCTGGGATACACCACCCACCGCAGCTATCACCACCTGATAACTGCCGGATGCCAGTAGATGTAGGCTGCAGAGCACCTGCACATGTGGTGGTATGGCGTGCGCCCTTCTTGTTGGCTGGTCCAGGAGTGGGTGCAGGTCCCTTATCAGGTCCATGATGGTTTCGGGGTGTAGCCTGTACCTCTCATGTATCTCTGCATCAGTCAGCTGGAATAGTGTGATGCGCTGTCTGTAGATTTGTTCCTCCCGTCGCCACACCCTCAGTCCTGCTGCCTGTAGACGTAGGCGCCTTGCAATGACGTACATGGCGGCCATGTTGTCCACGCTGTTGCATTTTGGGATTGCTTATGTGCATTGTTGATGGTTACCACCTGCTTTCAATCCGTGTTAATTACCGACTCTTATTTACCGATTTTCCTGGATTTCTTAATTACCGACTGCTCCTACATGTCATTTTAAATTTTTACCACTTCATATTTACCACTTCATATTTACCGATTCGTTAATTATGTATTCGGTAAATATGAATCGGTATTTTAGAATTCGGTAACTATGAATCGGTATTTACCGCCTCATATTTACCGAAAAGTGGTTTTTGGACTCCTACATCTCACTTGTCTGGATACCGGTCGGTAACGGCATATTTACCGAAAATCGGCCGTTACCGACCGGTATTTCGCTACCTACATGAGGCCCTAAAAGACTACATGCTAACTGACTAAATGATTACAGTACTATAAGGAGACACACTGGGTGAGTGACAGGGTGTTTGCTAGAAGAGTATGAATACTAACTAGAGAATTGAAGGTGTGAAAGACAACTGTGTAGGTAATCAGAGACCTGCATCAATACTGCATAGGCATTTAAAGCAGTCCATGTGCTAAGGCCTGGCTCACTGCATGACTACTTGGGTACTGACTGAATGATTAGAGTACAGCAAGGAGAGTGCCTAGGCGAATTTATAAGTGCTAGGATTTTCGCACAGGGAATGGATTAGTACTTGGTACTGAATGAGTCACTAGAGGAGTGCAAAGGCAGTCACAAGTGCTGGACTGTATGGTTACTGACTAGAAAATTGAAAGTGTGAATGACAAGTGTCTAGGTGGTTAGAAGACTGCATGTATAGTGCATAGGGGTTGGAAGCAGTCCATGTGCTAAGCCCTGGCTCAGTGCATGAATACTTAGGCACTGACTGAATGATTAGAGTACTGCAAAGATAGTATCTTGGTGAATTTATAAGTGTTTGGGTTTTAGCACAGTGCATGGATTAGTACATGGTGCTGAATGGGTCACTAGAGGACTGCAAAGGGAGTGACAGGGTATTTCCTGGAAGTGTATGGATACTGACTAGGGAATTGAAGGTGAGAAAGACAACTGTGTATGTGGTTAGAGGACTGCATGCATAGTGGATAAGGGTTTGAAGCAGTCCATATACTAAGGCCTGGGTCACTGGATGAGTACTTGGGTACTGACTGAATGATTAGAGTACTGCAAGGAGAGTGCCTGGGTGAATTTATTAGGGTTTGGCGCAGTGAATGGATTAGTACATAATGCTGAATGGGTCACTAGAGGAGTGCAGATGGAGTGACAGGGTGTTTGCTGGAAGTGAACGGATACTGACTGGGGAATTGAAGGTGTGAAAGACAAGTGTGTAGGTGCTTAGAGGACTGCATGCATAGTGGATAGGGGTTTGAAGAAGTCCATATGCTAAGACCTGGCTCTGTGCATGAATACTTAGGCAGTGACTGAATCATTAGAGTACTGGAAAGAGACTGTCTTGGTGAATTCATAAGTGTTTGGGTTTTGGCACAGTGAATGGATTAGTACATGCTGTTGAATGGGTCTCTAGAGGACTGACAGGATATTTCCTGGAAGTGTATGGATACTGACTAGGGAATTGAAGGTGTAAAAGACAAGTGTATAGTATGTTAGAACACTACATGCATACTGCATAGACATTTGAAGCAGTCTATTTGGTACTTAGAAACTGACTAAATAATCAGACTACTTCTAGGACAGTGCTTAGATAAAACCTTTAAATTTTCAGTTCTGCCACAGTGAACAGAATAGTACATGGTACTGCACCTTAGTGTCAAACCCTGACTCATTTTATCAATGCATAAGCAAAGACTAGCTTCTAATGCTACTAAAACTTAACAACATGATAGGTTTTAAATTAGTTATCTGTCAGCAAATACACAATGTTACCAAATGCCTCTCTCACAGTGGTTCCCAAATGCACACAGACTCACTGTGTGATTCTAGACAAGCACCAGTATTCCTAGGAGTTTACCAAAACTCATTCACTACACTGGAAGTGATAAGGGAACTGCACACAATCTACATATTTCACGACTGCAATTTACTGTCAATGCCTGACTCATTTAACGAAAGCATAAGCCATAACTGTCTTCTAATGCTACTAAAACTTGACAACCTCACTGATTTTAAAACAGTTATCTGTCAGCAAATACACGATGTTACCAAATGCTTCTCTCACAGTGGTTCCCAAATGCACACAGACTCACTGTGTGATTCTAGACAAGCACCAGTATTCCTAGGAGTTTACCAAAACTCATTCACTACACTGGAAGTGATAAGGGAACTGCACACAATCTACATATTTCACGACTGCAATTTATTGTCAATGCCTGACTCATTTAATGAAAGCATAAGCCATAACTGTCTTCTAATGCTACTAAAACTTGACATCCTGACTGGTTTTACAACAGTTATCTGTCAGCAAATACACGATGTTACCAAATGCTTCTCTCACAGTGGTTCCCAAATGCACACAGACTCACTGTGTGATTCTAGACAAGCACCAGTATTCCTAGGAGTTTACCAAAACTCATTCACTACACTGGAAGTGATAAGGGAACTGCACACAATCTACATATTTCACGACTGCAATTTACTGTCAATGCCTGACTCATTTAATGAAAGCATAAGCCATAACTGTCTTCTAATGCTACTAAAACTTGACAACCTGACTGGTTTTAAAACAGTTATCTGTCAGCAAATACACAATGCTACCAAATGCTTCTCTCACAGTGGTTCCCAAATGCACATAGACTCACTGTGTGATTCTAGACAAACATCCCTATCCCTTGCACTATATCAAAACACATTTCTTCATCTAGAAGTAGTACTACATTTTAGTATAGAAACATAACATAACTCATTTCACAAATTCATAAACAATGACTGGTTTACAAACACATGAAAAACACAAATGCCTATCACAGAATGGTTTCTACATGCACACACATTGTAGAGAAAAAAAGTACTCCCTACACTTTAGCAGGAAAAATACATTAGTCTGATTAAAATCAAAATAGTCTACATACATCCCCTCACAATTAAATAACTCATCTTTCAAGTTCTTTTGTAGATTAAGGAGTATATCAATCACTCACCATATTTTCTTTTACAGAATCTCTGCACTGTGCACCTCTCAGCAAAAGCAAAGAATGAAAAAGTTTCCCTTTCATTTTCCACACATATACATGTAAACATCAAATCACAATCCTTCGCACATAAACTCAAAAGCAAACACACATTTCTATTGGTTAAACATTTCAACCCTTTCCAACTGAAATACATTTCAACCCTTCCCCCAATCTGCCTTCTGCCTGTTACCATAGAAACAGCTCATGGAACACTGCACTGAGCTCACAGGTCACAAGTTCAGCACACAATGTTCCTACACAAGGCAGGAAGTGTGCTTGACTTTTAACATACCAGCTTATCATATATAATGTTCCTTAAAATCTGTTTTTGTTAACCAATAACAATCATACCTTTAAAAAACAAAAATATACACCCTACCTTTCAGTGTAGAAAGTTGTTATACAACCAATGATTTCTTGTCGTTTTTCAAAAAACGTTGCTGTGGATCCGCACACCCACCGTGAAGAGAATCCGTGCATCCAACGTGATAGGATGCGCGCACAGTGCGCGCATTTCGCCGCTTTAAAAAAAAAAAAAAAAGGGGGGCCACAGGGAGTCCTTCTGGGACCCTCTAAGCAGATCTAGAGGGTCAGAGTATTTCCACTCTGCCCCCTTTATATCTTTTACACACTTATTCCCCTTCCATCTTCAGCCTCGCTTCTACCGAGGCAGAAAATGGCCGCCAACAGTTCCTGGTTTCGAATGTAGAGAGACGCTCGGCAGCCAATTAGCATTCAGCGCGCGATCGGGAGGGTGCGCGCTCCGTTCGGGGAGGGTGCGCTTACGGTGCGGGTACGGTCCGCGGATCCTCCGCGGCCATAGATATCACTAACTTTTTTACCCTAATTTTTTCAGGAACTACTGAACAGATTCACACCAAATATGCAAAAGGCACGAGTCCGAAGTGAGGACTACCTCTTTGCCAAATTTGGTGTCATTCCGTTCAGCGGTTCGGGCTGTAGCTGCGACAACAGATCCTATGGGAAATTGCATGGGGAAAACGCGTTTTGGGACCCCCCTTTTTTCTCGGCCCCCGCTTCACGGATCACCGCAAAATTTTCTGGGTAGGAGCGGAGCGGAGCTGGCCAAAAGTTTGAAAAATTTCGCGAAGATTCGTCAATCGGCGCCAAAGATATTCCCAATAGAATGTTGCGGATTTTCTATGGAAAATAGGTCCTAACTATAACTATCTACTGGCGACCGCCAGTAGATAATATATGTGTATATATATATATATATATATATATATATATATATATTCCCTGAAAAAACCATAGGTTTCATGCATGCTGTAGTTAGGAATTGGCATTTAAAAAACCTTAGAAATTCACTGAAAAAACCATAGGTTTCAGGGGTGTTATAGCTAGCTGGACATTTCCCTCGTACAAAACCCTAGAAATTCCCCCGTTATAGTTAGTTCGGCTAACTAAAACTCGCGTCCCCGCAATGCACTGCTGATGACGTCACATATTACATCACTCATGACATGGTCAGTGACATCACTGATGACATCACTGATTACCATAATTCAAACATATATTAAAATTATGTATTGTCCATATTTTTTTAAAAATAATGTGGATAACATTTCTGATTTACATTGGCTACACTCCATGTTTTGATTTGCACCTTTAACTAATTTATTGAAAGACACTGATTTACAGTCTGGTAATGTTAAATTCAGAAATCTTTCAGTGTCTACATTAGTGGTACATGTATACATGCAATTTTCACAATGATGTTCCCATTTTTAAGAAAGGCCAAAAATATGTTCTATTTCTACACCTTCATTTTCAAAAATGGTAAGCATATACATTAAAAATTCCTGAGCATCTTGTTGGATATTTTGTGTAAATTGTATAGAACCAGAACACACATCCAAAAGATTACGAACATCTGAAACAGATTGTATTATACTTGTATCTGTTGTCAATTTTTCATAAACAGAATGTAACAGAGAACAAAATCTTTTTTGCCGATTCTGCATAATTTGTTCTTGCAAACCTTCAAGATAAAAAACAACATTGACCACTACATTAGCATAGCAGTTGACACCTGAACTATTCTCAAACTGATAACCAACAATCTCATCAATAGTGTCCTTTAACTTTTCACTTGCAATCACAACATTATCTTGTTCTTTTCCCTTCTCTACACCTTCAGTACAGATATTCTCAAACCTTCTTTTTCGACCAACCACACGCTTTTCAAATACAGGATATTTACCTAAATTGGGAGCATACACCCTTCTTAACCTATTGTACTCTGTTACACAGTTTGCATCTTCAGTAACCTTTGTCTCATCAAAATCAATCAAAAACAAACCAGATAATGTTCTGACTCACGACAAAGCAACATATGTCATACCCTCTTTAAATACGGTAGATCCAATGTTCACTGTCTACACTTAATCCTTGAGATTTATGAATAGTCACTGCATATGCCAGAGAAAATGGAAATTGTTTCCTATGGACATATAAATCTTTAACAAGCAAAAAACGAACTGAAAAACGACCAATTTCTTTAACTTCTTCAATCTGATCAAATTTAATGTTTAAAAATTCAATTCCTTCTTTTTACTGATAATTAACAAAATCTAGCACTTTACCCATTGCTCCATTAACTAAACCTTTTTCTACATCCAAATTACGCCTTAAAATTACCCGACAGTTTACACATGCATATAGTGTCTTTTCTAAACCAGCTGTTTTAGATATTTTTTTTTCTAAAGAATCCAGTTTTGTTTTCAACTTTCCCGTCAAAATAACAGTAATTCCTTCATGCTCTATTTTATCGATGACTTCCATTTTTATAATTTCTTCATTTTCCAGTTTCAATAATTCTTCGTTGAATATAGAACACTCGCGCAGTGTTGGCATTAAGCAGGTCACTGATTTGTTTTCTGAAATTTTCATGTACACTTTCTCAGTAACTACATTTTCATTTGGAAACAAATTGCAAAGTAATCGACTCTCCAAAGCTTGTTTGCCATGTTCTGTCAGAATTCCAATTCTTATATCTTGAAGAATACTTCCATATTCAGCATCATTTGCCTGTCGCATATTTGTTGTCAGTTCTTTGTATTCAAAATAAGTTCAAATGTTCACATTACCAACACTACCAAGAGAATTTCTGGTATCTTCATGTGCAAGTCTTTTAAATACCGGTTGTCCTTTTACCGGAGTCAGTTGCACTAGATCTCCAAAAACTATGACGTGATTTCCTCCAAATAACACGTCATACTCTGTTTTAAGAATTTGCTGCATTCTTTAAATGCACAAAGGCAAGCATCAAGTTTGAGACCATGCTTACCTCATCAATAATGAGAAGTTTCATTTTCTTCAAGACTCTTGAAACTTCACAACAAGCTTCTCCAGATAGCTTGTGGTATTCCAATTTGTTCTCATGCTCTACTGGTAGCATTAGTAAACGATGTAAAGTAATTCCTTTAATGTTATGTGCTGCCAACCTAGTTGGAGCAGTGACAACACAAGACAAATGCGACTCAGTTGTTTTCTGCAGATAACTTGTAATTACTTTAATTAAGAAACTTTTTACTGTTCCAGCTTGACCACTCACATACATTCGGATAGGTTGAAATGATGTACATGAGCACCCTTTCTTTTCATGAAGTAATCCATGGTCAATTTGCTCTTTCACTTGTTGATATATTTGTTTCTGTTCAACATTTAGTTGTTCTTCCAAGTTTCCTAACTGTATTACATCTTCTTGAACTTGATACATTGCTGTTTCCACCTCATTCATGGCAATCGCTGCTTCATTTTCAACAATTGGTTTTCCTAGTGGATCTTGACTCAGTGCAGCAGAACTTTGACTCTCTTGAGAACTGTCTCTAGCAATCTAGATTGTAGCTTCTTGATCAATTTCATCATTCAACATTTTCACATAATTTGCAAACGCACTGCATTGTATGCTATCTTTACAAGCATTAAATGAATCTTCATAGCTCTGGAAATCTCCAAGTAATTCCAGTTCTGAACGCCACGGTTTGAACATTTGCAAAAGGGCTAAATAGTAAAATTCCCTTTTGTCAGCAGTGTCGCAACTCAGTTTCCTGTGATTAATTACATTTCCTTTCCTTTGTTTCACCAAACATCCTTCGGAACCAATCACTGCATATTTCCCATCATTGATGTTCTCTGTAGTATTCCGTTTAAAAGTGTAGTTTTGCAGCGCTTCATAGAGACACATGTTCTCAAGATGATGACTTCTGTTTGGGTAATATGTGTCCAACATATTCGCTTTCAAAATATCTGTACTTTCTGGTTCTTTTTCTGCTAAATATTCAATTTCTTGAACAGATTTCAGTACCCGATTTCGCATTGCTGCAAGACCTAGACTCACCCAAATGATTCTTCTACTTTTGGAATACAGACTTGCAGATGATAACCGATCTGAGCATTCATATGCTCCAATTTCACGATGCGATAACATCTTCAAACTGAAACTGTATAATTTCTTACTTAGAGTCTTCTCGTGAGAAATATCTTCCCACATTTCTTTCAATTCCGTCTTTTCTGATTTAGTAATGTAGGACGTTACATATCGAGCAACAGCAATGGAATTGTCCGCAACATACTGAATATCCATGTCAGCGTTCCACATGGATAAAATAACTGGATTGTAGTCATTTATGTATTTTGATTCTTCGCTTCTTCTTAAGTTGTAGGTACGTTTTGGAGACTTTCTTGTGATGGTATGTCGCATAGCTGACACAAAACTGTTCACTCTTCCTTTGGATAATACAGGACGTGGAAATCCAAAACGACATTTGGTATAGAACTTATCCTTTGACTTGTACTTTCGTCGACAGTATTTTCCACACCTATGGCTTTGGAATCGTAAGACTTGTTTTTTAAGTTTTTATCTTCTCTGCTATTTGGTACAGCACACGTGGCATAATCTTCAATGAAAGACAAAACAGTTTCATCTGAATCTGTTCCAAATTTGGGGGCGTTCTTGATCCATAACAACATATGTATATGAGGAGCACCTCTTGCTTGATACTCCTTTCTCCAAAAGAAATCCACAACTTCTCCAAGAGGAGGATTCTTTTTATTGCAGATGAAAGACATCATAGCTTCAAATCTATGATTGAAATATCTGCATACATTAACAGGATCCAAAGAGCACAATTCACCAGGTGTCTTGTATTCAATATTTTTTATATTAGAATTTGCCTCTCGAAGAAATTCAAGTAAATCATCCCAAGCATACTCAGCACAGCTTAGTGTAACAAACCATGTAGGAGTTCCCAAGTTCCGTAGCATACATTTCAGTTCTCCATGACGACGGTACCAATATTCATTAGTCCTACGCTGACATGCCATCAGATTAATCAACTGAGATTCTAAATGATCATCTCTCTGATGCACTTTATCCATAAAATCCTTTGCAGTTACATTTTGCAGATGCATTCCAGTTTTTAAAATGTGATTTACTGCATATGAAAGTCCCGACAAGTCACTTTCAAACAGAAGATGAAACATATAAGGGATACATTGTCGAAATCTTGGATCTTCTGCATATAATCTTGTTGTCCGATATTCAGATGCAGGAATAGACTGAATCCTGCCGTGAGGGGAACGGCTGAGTCCCTGTTGGTCAATTTCATTTCCACTTTGCCGACAAGCCGTGAGGGGAACGGCAGTGCTTTGCCGGAACTACTATACCCAGCGACCCTCTGTTTGACACGCCCACAACACCAGCTGAGGCGGGTTAGCCTTCTGAAGGCCGGTGCGCCTCCCGCAGCGCGGGACGCGCTTGGAATAGACTGAATCCTGCCGTGAGGGGAACGGCTGAGTCCCTGTTGGTCAATTTCATTTCCACTTTGCCGACAAGCCGTGAGGGGAACGGCGGTGCTTTGCCGGAACTACTATACCCAGCGACCCTCTGTTTGACACGCCCACAACACCAGCTGAGGCGGGTTAGCCTTCTTAAGGCCGGTGCGCCTCCCGCAGCGCGGGACGCGCGCGGGCAGCGCCCGGGCGAAGCCCGGGCCAAGGGCGGGCCCGTCCTTGCCCGTCAAAGGCCGGATAAGGCTGGGCTGGGCATCCCCTCTAACATCGAGGGTGGGACTTCATTTAGTAAGTATTGGTCCTCATTGTGTGGATGAAATCCTTTACCTGAGCCTGTCTGTCTGTGAACCCTACTTTGCTGGGAGCTGGGTGGAGTGGCGTTGCTTCAAAATCACCACGTAGGCTGAGACCTTACGCCCTGCTAATTGCGGTTCCTGCACATTAAGAGGAACTGAAGTCAGTCGTGTCGTGAGAGCAAAAGGTGGAGAAGCAGGTTTATCCCGCTGTGGGACACTGAACTCATTTGTGGAACAATTAAGAGCACTATCTGTTAGCCCCCACTGGAGTTGCCTGTTATATAAGACTTACTATCATACTGCTCATCATGAACACCAGGCCTAGTACGAGAAGAAAATCGTCGGTGGGGGGTTCCGTTAGAGGCACCCTAGATCAGTTCATCACAAGGGCTGCCTCAATGCTAGAACGAGAAATTGTGCACACCGAACGGAGATTATCATCTGAGTTACTGAGGAAACGCTCCTCGTTAGGGGCTATCCAACTAGCTAATACCCCCTTACATCATAACATACATACTGTTGACCCAGATCTAAATGCTGATATAGGTATCCCTCCGCAACTACAAGATATAACTGATTCGCAGTTAGGTCCTAGGGAACCAGTCACCGTAGATAACAGTATAAGCTCACAAAATGAACTCTCCCTCGAGGAACAGTCAGCAACCCCAGTAAATAAACATCTCATTAAAAAGAAAAGTATAATTAAAATAAAAGATCCAGGACCTGGTCTCTCAAAACAAAATAAGAAACGTGGCGCAAATAAGGGAAAACGAGGCCACGCTAAACCCTCAAATAGTGCTACAAGTGCTGTGAATATAACTGACTCACCAGAATGTAATACTGGTTCAGGCAGTACGACAGCGCACCCAGATAAAGATTTAATGAGGGACATAGAACAACTAGTTAAGTCCCTATTAGCTCCTTTAGTGGAAAGGGTTAAGAGACTAACAGAACAGTTGGGGTCTTTGCAAGACACTGGCACAACTAACACGAATCTGTTGAGGGAATTGTCATCGAAAACCTGCGCGTTGAACCCCCCAGGCCCAACACCTGAAACAACCACGAACACTACAATCCCCGTAAAAGGGGCTGAGACGCTTTCTTTTTCTAATAAGAATTGTACAGCCCCACAGAATAAGCACACAGACACAATGAAGCCAAAGTGTAGCAGTGTTCCAAACAGTCAAACCTATGAGTCAAGTAAAGGCGTTGAGAGAGCACTCACAGATAAAAAATCTAGGGGCCCTTCTGCACACATTGATCTCCCGCCAGAGGCAGTTCCATATGTTGTGGCACTCACCGGGGTTCCTGAATTAGAATGTGGGAAATTTGAAGGGTATTATACTCTTAAGAACAAAGCAATGCACTGGCTTAGAGTGAACAGACCATTACCCCCCAACTTAGACGGTGAGATTCTTCATGTAAGAAGGCTGAACTGGGTGGGACAAAGACCTAAAAATGTAAAAGGTGATGTTATAATCGTCAATTTCAGAGACCATAGAGTGGTAAACTATATCAGAGACTGGCTTCCAGAGGGGAATGATGGTGGTATATCCACCCACGATTTAAGCTATTTTTACCCGAGATCTCTGATAGGAAATTACGTGAGCGCAACAAATCAGAGTGCTCAGCTGATGGTAGATCCCACTTTTAATATCCCCACTTCCAACCGTTTTACTTCACTTTCCGGATTGGAGGGGGTCGATTGACTGCATATTCCCTCTCCCAGTATTGCTGCTCCCATTGAAAAGCCAAGGTTGGGTGACATTGGTCTAGTATCCTGGAACATAGCTGGCCTGTCCTCCAAATTTGATAACAATGAATGGAGGGAATATGTGACTAGGTTTCATGTTATTTGTCTCCAGGAAACGTGGGTGGTGGACCATAACCCCTTCCAGCTAGAAGGATATGGTTGTTTTGCCGTCCCCGCACAAAAACTAGCTCCAGGTAGGCCCACTGGGGGATTAATTGTATATGTGGACCTGCAACTGGAAGGAGTGTGGTCCAGTTTGAACTGGAAATCCAACTACTTCCTGGGTTTAAGGTTCCAAAGAAATAAAATGAGTTTCATCCTTGTTAGTTTTTATAACGCTACAGCATCGAGCAAGGAAGGTTCTATATTGTATGATTTGCAGATTCAATTGTCTGCTGTTATAGAGCAGAGTAAATCCACAGTGGCTCCCTATATAATCTTGGTGGGTGACCTAAACTGCCATTTGTGCCAACATTTAAAATCTTGCATGGGGGGTTGGTCCGGTTGCACTCTGACAAAAGGTCTGCACTTTGAACACACGAAAGAGGGGCGGGAGCTAGAGAAAGTGATGAAAACTCACTCACTAAAACACACACTTGATTTAGTGAGTGTAGATGAAGGCTCCGGCCCTCCAACAACTTTTAAAGGGAGGGGGTGCAGTTCCACAATAGATTTTATATTAGTTTCCAACTTATTTTGGGAATGGATAAAAGAGGCTACAGTCGACTGGAGTATATTCAGTGACCATAATCCACTTGCACTATGGATTAATAATTGGTCCTCCAACAAAGAAATAAGAAGTACGCCGGATGGCAGTCTTGAGAAGGTTACAGATCAGGGGAGGCGCTTAAAGTGGTCTCGTATTGATGGAAACGCCTTTTTCAAGAACTTAATTAAGGAAGGGGGCAAAGAGCTTGAAATTTGCTCTGATCCCCTGGCTGATGGTTGCATAGTGACTAAAGCTTTTGAATCAATGGCCATTCGCATAGAGAGCCTACTAAAAACCTCCCAAACTAATGTGCCTAGATGGTTTAATAAAGATTGCTCACGGGCACAGAAAGACCTCAAGGAAAGCCTAAAATTGAGACCTAGAAACAAACCACATATAGCACATTGTAGGACTGTCTATAAAAAAGCCATTAAGTGCAGGAGACTTGCCTTACAGTCCCAAACCTGGGAAACTTTAAGGGAAGCCGCGGAGAGGAGGGATTTAAGTACCTTCTGGAGTACCATAAACAACCCATGCTTCCAGGATTCCGCAGCACCAGTAATAGGCACAACTATCCTACCAGAGCGCTGGTTTAATCATTTAAAAAAATTATATAACTTTTTAGATGAATACCAGGAGGTTGAAGAGAAAATTTGCCCGTGGAGGACAGTGATTGAATTCACCCTTGGTGAAACTAAAGCGGGCATTCTGGGACTATCACATAATAAGGCCCCAGGCCCTGATGGGATACCACCAGACCTCTTTTTATCCAACATAGAATTCTGGGTCCCAATATTGACACGTGTGATCAATGCAGCTGTGGCCACTGGTATGCCACGCTCTTGGTCAACAGCCACCATAGTGCCTATTTTTAAAAAGGGCAAAAAGGATGACCCGCAGTGCTATCGCCCTATCTCCTTAATTGACGTAACCGCAAAAATCTTAGGTAGAATGTTACTAAATCGCCTACTGGACTGGGCAGAGGAGCACCATATAATCTCGGATTTACAATATGGGTTCAGGACCGGTAGATCAACTACGGATCAATGCCTGAATCTCTATTTACTGGTGTCAAAATACACTATAGCCAGTGATCAGTCAATATATCTGGGATTCATGGACCTCTCGGCCGCGTTCGACCGAGTGAACAGGGAAAAATTATGGAGTCTGTTGATCAGATTAGGAGTAGAGCCAGGCCTTGTAAATATCTTGAGAGCACTCCATTGGAATACCTCCGCCAAAGTACGATTCAATTTGGCGGGAAATACAACTGCACCTTTCAATTGCACGAGTGGAGTAAGACAGGGCTGTATTCTAGCTCCTTTCTTATTCTCCCTGTATATAAACGAATTGGAACAGGCACTGTGCAAATTGAATGTTGATACGCCGAGGGTAGGGTCTCGCCCAATTCCAGTGCTGTTATACGCAGACGATGCGGTCCTTCTGGCACGCACCCCAAGAGGGCTGCAATGTCTGATAGATGGCTTTGTTGACTTTATGGATACCCTAGACCTGGCAGCCAATCTAACTAAGTCTTATGTGTTAATAGCCGGGAAGAAACCGTGTAAAAAATTCACATATCGGATAGGTACCCATACACTTGAACAAGTAAAAACATTTTCGTACCTGGGTCTTTTATTTGATGGGCTTTTAAATTTTAAATTTTTAATTGAAGAACGGTGTACAAAACTGATCTCATCCACAGGAGCAATAATGAATTATGGCCGTAGGTTGGGTCGGTGGTCGCCGGAGCAGGTTATGCACCTTTATGGCGCTATTTGCTGCCCCAAAGTTATGTACGGCGCAGAAGTCTGGGGCTTCGCAGGGGTACGACAAATACAAGTTGAGGAAAATAAATTCCTGCGGAGAATACTTAAAACGCCCCAGAGCTCCCCAGCCTACATCACCCATGCCGAACTAGGGAGGCCATACATCGAAGATCTCATTAAGGCCAGGCCTGTTATGGCTTGGCTGAGGATCTGGTCTAATCCAGATGCGGAATTGGGGAGGGAAATTATTAGAGACTGCATCAGCAGGGATAAAGGGATGCGTATCCAGTGGTTTAAATATGTAAAACTGACACTAGAAGGAATAGAATGTCTAGACCTTTTTACTAACCCAACCACAATCATACCCCAAGATAAGGTCAGAATTAAGAGCTTGCTCCTGAGGAAAGCCGCAGACTGTAGATTTGAGTCTGAGGGTAGGAAGACCCTAGCTTGCGCTTACAGCCCCACCAAAACAGTAGGTGGCATGGAACCATACCTCAGTCTGATATATAACGCAGAAATCAGGTTTTTATTTACTCGTTTTAGGCTCAACCTCATACATCATTTGTTGGCAGACCCCGTGGGTTATACCGACACGATTGAGCAGAAAGGACCCTGCGGCTGCGATAGTAAATCTCCGCAGGATTCCCTTCATTTTGTATTGTTATGCCCTTTTTATTCTTTTCCCAGGCGTCATTACTTAGTAAGAATATTAAAAAATGGCAAGTTTAGACAAGCCAGGGCCGCTCTATTGTACTTACAAAGGGCTGACGACCCATTGACCCTGTCATGTATAACAAGTTTTCTGAAAGTTGCATTGAAAATAAGAAACACTAGAGGGCAACCAGGATTGAATAATGGTTGAAGGCACTGTATTGAAGTGTTTTAGATTTTAACGCACTGATTTGTACGTGGATTACCTCGTTATATTGATATATATGTGCCATTTTAACTAAAGTTTTTAAAGACATGATACCAGCACTCTCGTGAGCTGTTATATAGTTGTATTTTTAAAAAAATTATTTCTGCAGGATAGTATGCTCTGGTCATTGTATCTGTAAATATGCATTTTATGAGCTGCACAGATATCACAAATGTATTTTTTCTAAATTGTGTAAATGACGGGTTATGTATGTCTTTTATCATAACTGTCTGCACAGATATCACAAATGTATTCTTTTTTAAATTGTGTAAATGATGTGTTATGCATGCTTTTTATTGTAATTGTTTTGCTTTTATGGTGACTTGTATTGCACCGAATAAAGCTGATTAAATGAAATGAATGAATCTGCACAGGATGTTCATCATATCGTCCACCTTTTCCTGTTGGAAACAACTGCGGGAAACAACGAGCTTCCAAACTCTCTTCCCATACACTCATGGGATTTCCTCTTGCTTTTTTCATTTGGAACAACTCAATCGTATTCCCCATCACCTCTTTGGCAAGAAGTGGATGTACACTGTAATGTTCATAGATTTCTTCACATCTGGACATGTCCACTTTTTCAATTTGTCCACTTAATGTTTCAGTATCTTCTGCTAAATCTATTTCTTCTTCTCCTACAAACATATTTCTATAGTACTCATTATTTTTTATCAGATACAATGATGCCTTTTGCACTTTTCTAACATCCACTAACTCTTGCCAGATTTTCTTATTCTTAGTAGGAACACCATTAACTAGAATGACTAGTGGTTCATTTTCTGCATGGTCTACACCAATAGTTTCAATATTTTTCCTTAAATCTAACGGTAAATACACAACTCTTCCTTTCAATCCTCTTTGTAACTCTGATGGAGGTAATTTACCTGTTTTAGGCTCCATACGAACAATAGCCTGAAACTGGTGCACACATTGAATGAGAATAGACTCATACGTATTTAAATCTATCAGCTCTGGACGAATAGCAACCAACTCTAGATTATTATGAACAGCTCTAGCAGGCATTTTATTCTCATCTAATTTGTTATAACACTATTTGCAAATACGCTGCTCAGATCCCAAATCAAAACAATCCTGTACCAACAAATAAGTTGCAAATTCCTTCCACTTATCATTATCTTCTATTTCACTTTTTAAATACAGATTGACACCCCTAGTCTGATTTTTATAGTGACTTCGCCGACAACAAATAAAAGAAACATTTGGTCTTTCACCTAAAATTACCTTAAACTTTGTGCTTTCATCCTCAAAACTTTTTGTAATCACGGGTTCTACATTGTCTTCCACATTTTGTTCTACTAATGTGTCAGTTTCTGCACTCTCTTGCTGAGGACCAAAGTAACAAAGCTCAATATCATCACAAACCTTCTCCACATCTGATACTGACCCACGCAAAAGAGCACTGTTCAACTCATTTAACTTTAGTGCTGGACTTTTCGATTAATACAATCTTCTCACTAACTTCCGCATTTGAGTATGATGTACTGCCAACATCCTGAAATGGTGAAAAACACTTTGACAAACTTTCCTAGAAAGACAAGCCAGAGAATGACCTTGCAAACCAGTATTTTTTCTCACTCTGCAAGGGTCTAGTCCTTGCAACACCTTAATCTTTTGTTTAACACTTTTTTTACTATATGCTCATAAAAAACTACATAATTTATCAATAGATTCTTGTCGTACACTACAAATACTACTGCAATCCCAAGTGTACACAGGGTGTTTAGGACGTCTCCCTAGAACTTCATCAGCTATCACTTCTTCTGCATTTTTTTCAACCATTTTCTCTTTGTCAATTGGACAACCATCTCTAACCTCATAACCTCGACCACTGGTGTCAACTGCATACAATAATTTATTGCTCTGTAAATAACTCTCTTCATTAAAGAAAGGCTCTGAACTGGAACTGTGTTTCCATTCTCCCCAAAAAACATTACAAACTTTTTTTTCTATTAATTACTCTTTTCCTCCTACTTTTGGCCTTCATTAAATGGATTGGTTTATCTAGTGATCGAATTCTGTTTAATACTAAAATGAATAGTTTCCTTTTTACTTCAAAAGCCTTTTCAACAATGGTTTCAATATGCTTCTTCTTTTTATAAAATAGAGCTCTCTTTTTATATTTCTTCACATCTTTCAGCAAATTATGTACTACACTCTTGTAAAAAAAAAAATGGCGTATTTCCTTATACTGATTTTGCCTTCTTTTACCATACTTTGTCTCCTTTGACTGTCCATTTGCTTTTTTGCTTTTCTTCTTATTTTGAATTTTTTTTCTAGTTGAAGCATTCTCCGAGGTTTCAGCATTCTGTACATTCTGTTTGGTCCTACAAACATTTTTAATAAATTGCTTTGAGATCTTACCAGAAGATTTTTTCTTTTTAGCCACATTATGTTGTTCATTCAATACTTGTGGTTGATGTTTCTTCAAGTAAATCTCCTGTCTCTGTTCTTTTCTTTTTCTTTTTTTTCTGGCATGATTACTCTATTTTAACGGTGAAGAACAGTATCTGTAAAAAATAATCACAAATAAATGTATATTAATAACTTTCAAATTTATACTATTCTATTACTGAACAAACACATTTTATATAAAAACTGACTAAGAAACTATAGCCCTGAAGCACAAGTGTGACGAAGGTTAAAACACTACATGCATAGTGCATACTACTTTGAAGCAGTTCATGCCCTAAAGCCTGCCTCACTAAAAGACTACAAGCTAACTGACTGAATGATTACAGTACTATAAGGAGAGACACTGGGTGAGTGACAGGGTGTTTGCTAGAAGTGTATGGATACTGACTGGGATATTGATGGTGTGAAAGACAAGTGTGTAGGTGATTAAAGACCTACATGCATAGTGGATACGTGTTTGAATCCATCCATATGTTAAGGCCTGTCTCAGTTCAATAGTACTTGGATACTGACTGAATGTTTTGAGTATTGCAAGGAGAGTGCCTGGGTGAATTTATGAGTATTTGTATTTTGGTGCAGTAAATACATTAGTACAGGGTGCTGAATAAGTCACTGAAGAAGTATAAACGGAGTGACAGGGTGTTTGCGTGAACTGTATGAATACTGTCTGGGATATTGAAGGTGTGAAAGACAAGTGTGTAGGTGGCTACAGACCTACATGCATAGTGGATAGACGTTTGAAACAGCCCATAGAGTAACACTTGGATCACTGCAAAACTACCTAAGTACTGACAGAATCATTAGAGTACTACAAACAGAGTGACTGGGTGAGTCTTTTTAAGTTTTTGGGTTCTGGTGCAGTGAATAGATTAGTACTTAGTGCCAAATGAGTCAGTGGAGGTGTGCAATTGAAGTGACAGAGTGTTTATTGGAGTTTATAGATACTGACTGGGAAATTGAAGGTCTGAAAGACAATTGTGTTGGTACTTAGAGACCTCCATGCATAGTGGAAACACGTTTGAATCAATCCATGTGCTAAGGCCTTCCTCACTCCATTAGTACTTAGGTACTGACTGAATGATTAGACTATTGCAAGAAGCGTGCCTGGGTGAATTTATAAGTGTTTCAGTTTTGGCGCAGTGAATGCATTACTACATGGTGCTGAATAAGTCACTGGAAGAGTGCAAGGGGAGTGACAGGGTGTTTGCTGGAAGTACATGGATACTGACTGGGGAATTCAAGCTGTGAAAGACAAGTGTATAGTATGTTAGAAGACTGCATGCATCCTGCATAGACATTTGAAGCAGTCCATGTGGTAATGCATGGTTCACTACATGTGTACCTGGGAACTGACTGAATCATTAGACTACTGCTAGGAGAGTGCCTGGGTAAAACGTTTAAGTTTTTCAGTTTTGGCGCAGTGAATAGATTAGTACATGGTACTGGATCAGTCACTGGAGGAGTGCAAGATGAGTGAAGTATATAGATACTGACTAGTTAATTAAAGAAGTGAAAGACAAGTGTGTAGGTGACTAGAGGCCTGCATGCATACTGGATAGACGTTTAAACAGTCCATGAGCTAAGACCTCAGACACTGCATGATGACCTGGGTACTGACTGAATCCTTACACTACTGCAAGGAGAGTGCCTGGGTTAATCTTTTCAAGTTTTTGTGTTTTGGTGCAGTAAATAGATTACTACATAGTGCCAGATGAGTCAGTAGAGGTGTGGAAGTGGACTGAAAGTGTGTTTACTGGAGTTTATAGATACTGACTAGTTAATTGAAAGAGTGAAAGACAAATGTGTAGGTGACTAGAGGCCTGCATGCATACTGGACAGACGTTTGAAGCACTCCATTATCTAAGGCCTGGGTCACTGCATGAGTACCTGAGTACTGACTGAATCATTAGAGTACTGCAAGGAGAGTGCCTGCATGAATCTTTTAAGTTTTTGGGTTTTGGCGCAGTGAATAGATTAGTACATGGTGCTGGATGAATCACTGGAGGTGTGCAAGGGGAGTGACAGGATGTTTATTAGAGTATATAGATTCTGACTGGGCAATTGAAGTTGTGAAAGACAATTGTATAGGTGATTTGAGGCAAGCATGCATAGTGGATAGACGTTTGAAGTAGTCCATGTGCTAAGTCCGGGTTCACTACATAAGTTCCTGGGTACTAACTGAATTATTACTACAAGGAGAGTGCCTCGGAGAATTTATCAATGGTTGGGTTTTGGTGCAGTCAATGGATTAGTACATAGTGCTGAATGAGTCACTAGAGGAGTGCAAGGAGAGTGACAGGATGTTTGCTGGAAGTGTATGGATAATGACTGGTGAATCACAGGTATGAAAGACAAGTGTTTAGATGGTTAGAGGAATGCATGCATACTGGACAGATGTTTGAAGTAGTCCATGTGCTAAGGCCTGGTCACTGAATGAGCACTTGGGTACTGACTGAATGATTACAGTGCTGCAAGGACACTGCCTGGGTGAATTTATAAGTGTTTGGGTTTTGGCACAGTGAAAGGGTTAGTACATGGTGCTGAATCGATCAGTAGAGTAGTACAAAGGCAGTGACAGGGTGTTTCCTAGAAGTGTATGGATACTGACTGGGGAATTGAAGGTGTGAAAGAGAACTGTGTAGATGGTTAGAGGACTGCATGCATAGTTGATAAGCGTTTGAATCAATGCATGTGCTAAGGCCTGCCTCACTCCGTTACTACTTGGATATTAACTGAATGTTTACAGTATTGCAAGGACAGTTCCTGGGTGAATACATAAGCAATGACTGCCTTTTAATTCTACCAAAACTTGAGAACAGGAAAGGTTTTTAAGCAGTTATGTGTTTGCAAAGATATGAAGTACCCAATGCTTCTCTCACAGTGGTTCCCAAATGCACACAGACTCACAGTGTGATTCTAGACAACCAACACTATCCCTAGAAGTTTACCAAAACTCATTCACTACTCTGGAAGGGGTAAGGGGACTGCACACAATCTACATATTTCAGTACTGCACTTTAGTGTCAAATCCTAACTCATTTTGTGAATGCATAAGCAATGACTGGCTTCTAATGCTACTACAACTTGACAACATGACAGGTTTTAAAACAGTTATCTGTCAGCAAATATACAATGTTACCAAATGCTTCTCTCACAATGGTTACCAAAATTCACACAGACTCACTGTGTGATTCTAGACAAGCAACACTATCCCTAGGAGTTTACCAAAACTCATTCACTACTCTGGAAGGGGTAAGGGGACTGCACACAATCTACATATTTCAGTACTGCACTTTAGTGTTAAAGCCTAACTCATTTTATGAATGCATAAGCAATAACTGGCTTCTAATGCTACTAAAACTTGACAACATGACTGGTTTTAAAACAGTTATCTGTCAGCAAATACACGATGTTACCAAATGCTTCTCTCACAATGGTTACCCAAATGCACACAGACTCACAGTGTGATTCTAGACAAGCAACACTATCCCTTGTACATTAGCAAAACTCATTCACTACTCTGGAAGGAGTAAGGGGACTGCACACAATCTACATATTTCAGTACTGCACTTTAGTGTCAAAGCCTGACTCGTTTTATGAATGCATAAGCAATGACTGGCTTCTAATGCTACTAAAACTTGACAACATGACCGGTTATAAAACAGTTATCTGTCAGCAAATACATGATGTTACCAAATGCTTCTCTCACAATGGTTACCCAAATGCACACAGACTCACAGTGTGATTCAAGACAAGCAACACTATCCCTAGGAGTTTACCAAAACTCATTCACCACTGTGTAAGGGGTAAGGGGACTGCACACAATCTATATATTTCAGTACTGCACTTTAGTGTCAAAGCCTGATTCATGTTATCAATGCATAAGCAAAGACTGGCTTCTAATGCTACTAAAACTTGACAACATGACAGGTTTTAAAACAATTATCGGTCAGCAAATACACGATGTTACCAAATGCTTCTCTCACAATCCTTACCCAAATGCACACAGACTCACAGTGTGATTTTAGACAAGCAACACTATCCTAGGAGTTTACCAAAACTCATTCACTACTCTGGAAGGGATAAGGGTACCGCACACAATCTACATATTTCAGTACTGCACTTTAGTGTCAAAGCCTGACTCATTGTATCAATGCATAAGCAAAGACTGGCTTCTAATGCTACTAAAACATGACAACATGACAGGTTTTAAAACAGTTATCTGTCATCAAATACATGAAGTTACCAAATGCTTCTCTCACAATGGTTACCCAAATGCACACAGACTCACAGTGTGATTCTAGACAAGCAACACTAACCCTAGGAGTTTACCAAAACACATTTCTTAATCTATGAGTACTACATTTTAGTGTAGAAACATGACTCATTTCGCAAATTCATAAACAATGACTGGTTTCTAATTCTACCAAAATATAAAAACAGCACAGTTATCTGTCTGCAAACACATGAAAAACACAAATGCTTATCACAGAATGGTTTCTACATGCACACACACTGTCAATAAGATTGTAGACAAAAAAAAGTACTCCCTGCACTTTAGCAGGAGAAATACATTAGTCTGATTAAAATAAAAATAGACCACATACATCCCCTCACAATTAAATAACTCACTTTTCAAGTTATTTTGTAGATTAAGAAGTATATCAGTCACTCACCAGATTTTCTTATACAGAATCTCTGCACTGTGCACCTGTCAGCAAAACCAAAGAATGGCAAAGTTTCCCTCTCATTTTCCACACATATACATGTAAACATCAAATCACATTCCTTCCCACATTAATTCAAAAGCTAACACACATTACTATTGGTGAAACATTTCAACCCTTTCCAACTGACATAAATTTGAACCCTACCCCCAATCTGCCTTCTGCCTGTTACCATAGAAACAGGTCATGGAACACTGAACTGAGCACACAGGTCACAAGTTCAGCACACAATGTTGCTAATCAAAACAGCAAGTGTGCTTGACTTTTCAACATATCAGCTTATCATATATAATGTTCCTTTCAATCAGATTTTGTTAACCAATAAGAATCATGCGTTTAAAAACAAAAACATACACCCTACCTTTAAGTGTAGAAGGTTGTCAAACAACCAATGATTTCTTGTCTTTTTCAAAACTGCATCTTAGCCACCATTTTAGAAAAATCTTACTTTTCAAACTGCCATTTCATTTACAGAGACCATTAGAGTGCATCCAGACCTCCCTTCAAGATGCTTAGAGTGTGGATTGTGGGACACAGCTATATTTTCTGGAGCCAAAGGTATGCAGAAAACAAAGGCATTCACAAAGACCTAGGTTTGCCAAATGTAGACATTAAATGGATTGGACAGAGAGGGTTAAAGTGGCACCAATTGATGCCATTGGTAAAATCCTTTATGCATATCCAACACCCTGACCTTATAACAGTGCACTGTGGTGGCAATGATCTAGGCACTTTGACTGGGGTAGGTCTGGAAATGCTTATGAAGGACACCTTTGCAGAATTGATTTCACATTTTCCCAAAACTGGCTTTTGTTATTCTAACATATGCCAAAGGCAGAAATGGAACTGGTCCAATCATTTTTGTCCACAGATTGAGAAAGCTAGGAAACATGTGAATAAATCTGTTTCTGCTTTTCTCCGAGACAATAGAATGGGGTCCATTTAAAATAACAATCTGCGCTTTCATATGCAAGAGATGTATAGGAGAGATGGAGTACACTTTACTGATGAAGGAAACAGAGTCTTCCTCAACAACTTTAGACTCTGTATAGGTACGTACTTATAAGTACCAAAAACTCTTAATTAACACAACGGCTCTTTTTAGAGCCACTCAAGAACGAAACACTTAAGCTTGATGTTTATCTCCAAAAAAAGTAAGTTTTTTTTCCTTGGATCCGCGCACCCAACGCGCTAGGAACCGCGCACCCAACGCGAGAGAAATCGTACACCCAACGTGTTAGGATGCGTGACTCCTAATTTTGCCGTGAAAAAAAAATAGCCCCTATCACTCATTTTTATTATCCCCGGGGACCCCATCCCCCGGGGTTTATTAAAAAACATTGGGGACCGTGGGGGGAGCCCCAACACCCCCACGGTCCCAGCCAGCACCCTGCGTCTTTCGGGAGCCGGAATTGCTTTTCCACATGGGGAGCTGCTGACATGCAGCTCCCCGTGTGGAAAAGCAACTTCGTTTGGATTTTGAAAGAGAGAGCAGGTTTCCCTGCTCTCTCTTTCAAAATCCTAACGAAGTTTGCTATGGGAGGGCGGGAGACTCTCTCATAGCAAACAACAGTGTCCTGGGGGTGGGTACCCCAGGACACTATAGGAGCCGGCCCTGGGGGGTGGCGGTCCCCAGGGCCCTCAAGGGCTCCAGGAGGGGGGCCACGCAGCCCCCCTCCCTCAAACAATAAAGCCCCCGGGGGTGGTGGTCCCTGGGGCTTGGGGGGCCGTTCAGTCCCCCCACCCAGTCTATTTTCTAGCCCAGGGGGGTAGCGGTTCCCGGGGCTGGGGGGCCCCTCTGGGCCCCCCATTCATATTTACAGACTTTGCCCCCGGGATTTCCCCCCCCCCCCGG
Source organism: Triturus cristatus (assembly GCF_964204655.1). Lineage (NCBI taxonomy): Eukaryota > Metazoa > Chordata > Amphibia > Caudata > Salamandridae > Triturus > Triturus cristatus. Next base: position 22,587,692 of record NC_140586.1, read on the forward strand.
GGGCTAATTATTAACAAAGCGCGGAAGCCCGCGCTTCGGGGTTTTTTTTTTTTGGCCGGATCCGCGCACCCTGCGCGCATTTCGCCGTTTAAAAAAAAAAACCAGGGGGCCCCAGGGGGTCCTTCTAGGACCCCCTAAGCAACACTAGAAGGTCAAAGTATTTCTACCCTGCCCCCTTTACATCTTTCACACACTTATTTCCCTTACTTAATGAGCCTCGCTTCTACCGAGGCACAAAATGGCTGCCAACAGTTCCTGCTTTCGAATGTTGACAGACACTTGACAGCCAATTAGCATTCAGCCCGTGATCAGAAGGGTACGTGCTCGGTTCGCAGAGGGTGCGCTCAGGGTGCGCATAGGGTGCGCGGATCCTCCGAGGCCATAGATATATCTATCTTTTTTACTCTAATTTTCTCAGGAACTACTGAATGGATTTACACCATTTATGCAAAAGGCACGAGTCTGAACTGAGGACTACCTCGTTGCCAAATTTGGTGTAATTCCGTTCAGGAGTTCGGGCTGTAGCTGCGTGAACAGGTCCTATGGGAAATTGCATGGGGAAAACGCGTTTTTGGACCTCCCTTTTTTCCCGGCCCCCGCTTGATGAATCACCACAAAACTTTCAGGATAGGAGCGGACCGGAGCTGGCCAAAAGTTTGGAAAATCTCGCGAAGATTCGTCAACCGGCACCAGACTTATTGGGAATAGAATGTTGCGGAATTCCTATGGAAAATAGGTCCTAACTATAGCTGCCTACTGGCGACTGCCAGTAGGTTATATATATTTATCTACTGGCGGTCGCAGTAAATAGTTATCGTTAGGACCTATTTTCCATAGGAAACCTGCAACATTCTTTTGGGAATTTCTTTGGCGCCGATTGACGAATCTTCGTGAAATTCTCCAAACTTTTGGCCAGCTCCGCTCCGCTCCTACTCTGAAAGTTTCGTGGTGATTCGTCAAGCGGGGGCCGAGAAAAAAGGGGGTCCCAAAACGCGTTTGCCCCATGCAATTTCCCATAGGATCTGTTGTCGCAGCTACAGCCCGAACCGCTGAACGGAATGAGGTAGTCCTCAGTTCAGACTCGTGCCTTTTGCATAAATGGTGTAAATCCATTCAGTAGTTCCTGAGAAAATCAGAGTAAAAAAGATAGATATATCTATGGCCTCGGAGGATCCGCGCACCCTATGCGCACCCTGAGCGCACCCTCTGCGAACCGAGCACGCACCCTTCCGATCACGGGCTGAATGCTAATTGGCTGTCAAGTGTCTGTCAACATTCGAAAGCAGGAACTGTTGGCGGCCATTTTCGGCCTCGGTAGAAGCAAGGCTGAAGAAGCAAGGGGAATAAGTGCGTAAAACATATAAAGGGGGCAGAGTGGAAATACTCTGACCCTCTAGAGGTGCTTAGGGGGTCCCAGAAGGACCCCCTGAGGCCCCCCTTTTTAAAAAAAAAAAAGCGGCTAAATGTGTGCACGTTGCCCGCATCCTTCGCGTTGGATGCACCGATTTTCTCGCGGTGGGTTCGCGGATCCAAGGGAAAGAAAATGAAATTGTTGGGAGATAAAGATTAAGCTTAAGTGTTTTGTTCTTGAGTGGCTCTAAAAAGAGCCGTTGTGTTCATTGAGAGTTTTTGGTACTTATAAGTAAGTACCTATACAGAGTCTAAAGTTGTTGAGGAAGACTCTGTTTCCTTCATCAGTAAAGTGTACTCCATCTCTCCTATACATCTCTTGCATATGAAAGCGCAGATTCTTATTGTAAATGGACCCCATTCTGCAGTCTCGGAAAAAATAAAAATCAGATTTATTCACATGTTTCCTAGCTTTCTCAATCTGTGGACAAAAATGATCGGACCAGTTTCATTTCTGCCTTTGGCATATGTTAGAATACACAAAGGCAGTTTTAGGGAAAAGTGAAATCAGTTCTGCAAAGGTGTCCTTCATGAGCATTTCCAGACCTACCCCAGTCAAAGTGCCTAGGTCATTGCCACCACAGGGCACTATTATGAGGTCAGGGTGTTGGATTTGCATGAAGGATTTCACCAATCGCATCAATTGGTGCCACTTTAACCCTCTCTGTCCAATCCATTTAATGTCTACATTTGGCAAACCTAGGTCTTTGTGAATGCCTTTGTTTTCTGCATACCTTTGGCTCCAGAAAATGTAGCTGTGTCCCACAATCCACACTATAAGCATCTTGTAAGGAGGTCTGGATGCACTCAGATGGTCTCTGTAAATGAAATAGCAGTTTGGAAAGTAAGATGTTTCTAAAATGGTGGCTAAGATGCAATTTTGAAAAAAGACAAGAAATCATTGGTTGATTGACAACCTTCTACACTGAAAGGTAGGGTGCATATTTCTGTTTTTTAAACGCTTGATTCTTATTGGTTAACAAAAACAGATTGTAAGGAACATTATATATGATAAGCTGATATGTTGAGAAGTCAAGCACACTTGCTGTTTTGATTAGCAACATTGTGTGTGGTGAACTTGTGACCTGTGTGCTCAGTACAGTGTTCCATGACCTGTTTCTATGGTAACGGGCAGAAGGCAGATTGGGGGAAGGGTTGAAGTTTATGTCATTTGGAAAGGGTCGAAATGTTTAACCAATAGAAATGTGTGTTTGCTTTTGAATTTATGTGGGAAGGAATGTGATTTGATGTTTACATGTATATGTGTGGAAAATGTGAGGGAAACTTTGCCATTCTTTGGTTTTGCTGACAGGTGCACAGTGCAGAGATTCTGTATAAGAAAATATGGTGTGTGACTGATATCTGGTGTGTGACTGATATACTTCTCAATCTACAAAACATCTTGAAAGGTGAGTCATTTAATTGTGAGGGGATGTATGTAGACTATTTTTATTTTAATCAGACTAATGTATTTTTTCTGCTAAAGTGTAGGGAGTATTTTTTGTTCTCTACAATCTTATTGACAGTGTGTGTGCATGTAGAAACCATTTTGTGATAAGGATTTGTGTTTTTTCATGTGTTTGTAGACAGATAACTATGCAGTTCTTATATTTTGGTAGATTTAGAAACCACTTATTGTTTATGAATTTGTGAAATGAGTTATGTTTCTGTAGTAAAATGTAGTACTCCTTGTAGATGAAGAAATGTGTTTTGGTATAGTGTAAGGGATAGTGTTGTTTGTCTAGAATCACACAGAGAGCCTGTGTGCATTTGGGAACCACTGTGGAGAAGCGTTTGGTAACATCGTGCATTTGCTGACAGATAACTGTTTTGAAACTTGTCATGTTGTCAAGTTTTAGTAGCATTAGAAGACAGTTAGGTATTGACAGTAAAGTGTAGCCGTGAAATATGTAGATTGTGTGCAGTTCCCTTACCATTTCCAGTGTAGTGAATGAGTTTTGGTAAACTCCTAGGAATACTGGTGCTTGTCTAGAATCACACTGTGAGTCTGTGTACATTTGGGAACCACTGTCAGAGAAGCGTTTGGTAACATCGTGCATTTGCTGATAGAAAACTGTTTTGAAACCTGTCATGTTGTCAAGTTTTAGTAGCATTAGAAGCAAGGCATTGCTTATGCGTTGATTAAATGAGTCATGCTTTGACACTGATGTGGTGTACTTAAATATGTAGATTGTGTGCAGTACCATTAACTCTTCCAGACTAGTGAATGAGTTTTGGTAAGCTCCTAGGATTTGAGGGGTTCATAATATTTCATCTTTTTAGCTGTTGAAGGACCGCAATCATTTCAATCATTCTTCTTTGAACATCTTTGCAGTCAAAATTCTGTGCTTACCTTCTATCATTCGCAAGGAATTTGAAAACGGAAATATGTCACTTTTTGTAACATAGTTATTGTGTAAGATATTCTTTCATATTTTCAAAGAGAGGAAAAGGCACTCTGTGCACTTTTTATACTCCATGAAAATATAACTTCATCATGCAGACCACTTTCGGTTGAAAGGGTGTTCTATAAGTGTTGTTGTGCATGATTGCACTTAATACTCATAGAACAAGACACATGTCTAGATTTATTAGAAATCGTAAATCTCGATATGTGTGTGAATAGTGCACCATTCTACAATTGGTGTAGGAAAGCACAACAAAGAGAATTGTTTTAATTTCTCCACATTTTTATTTCTTCAATGCATGCTGAAATGTTCAGCATACATTGAAGGAGAAAAATGCATTTTATCATTGTTTTTGTACAGGAAGGTGTGTCTTCCTGTAGAAAACAAACAGCACATGACACAGATATCCTTGCACTATTGTGCAAGGGTGCCTGTGTCACCACATGGCTGCAGTTTAAGCAACCGTGCAGAGAGAAGCATAGATTTGCAACATATTTATGTACATATGTTGCATCCCTGTGCTTCGGAAGTACTACAGCACACTACAATTAAAGAGGTTACTGTGTGATGCTGCAGCACTTCCTTATAGTTCTGCACTTATACATTCACCATACGCTACTAATGCATTCATTCAGTCAATTACGTACTACACATACATTCATCTAAACTTTCCCACACTAACAAAGAAATTTAGCTCTTTTTTTAAAACAGGAAAGTTAGTTCTCAAAAGAACTTTTTTTTTTCTTCTTTCTTCTTTTATGTTTTTTTGGGGTTTTTTTGAACAATTTTTTTTTTTTTTTGGTTTTTCTGAAAAAAAACCACAAAAAAAAACCAGGAGAAACCAAACAATGAACTTCAGGGAACAGTAAAAAACAAACAAACAAAAAAACTAGCAAATATGACTTTCCTGCCGGCGGCAGATGAGGTCAATTGACTGCTCGCCATAGCACAAAGTCTTATTGGACTTAGTGCAGAGCACTTTTAAAAATTGAAATTGAGGACGGATGTCCAAGGTCTGGTCTGAGGGATGCACTCTTGACGTGCTCGGCTGCGATGAGGTGGATGGCGCAGGAGTGTCTCTCATCTTATTCTGTCCTTCGGGAAAAGTAAAAAATGTCCACACCACTGAAGCAAAACGTTTTTTGTGTGGTTCCTCCGGCAAAAATTCATCCTCAGAACTATGAGGTGATGCAGGTGATGCCTGCTGCCCTGAACCCATTTTTGGTTGCAAAAAGTTAGAACTAAGTGTATACTTAGTCTAAAAAAATCTTCTTCTGTCCAAAGAGATGGTTCTCCAAAGAAGCTCAAAGAAGAATGATTGAAATGGGCGTGGTCTTCCAGTAGTTAGAACAGGAAGTGTAATGAACCAATCAAATCTCTTTTTTTTGCAGGTCACATGGGATCCGCGCACCGTGCGCTTACGCAGCACGCACCCAGCGCGCATCCGCGAAATTGAATTAAAAAGAAATATAGGATTAGATGTCAAAATATATTAGTTTTAAGACTAGTTTAGAGTTAGCCTTCAATTAATATTCACATGCAATACATAAATATGTTTTTTTAAATGTTAAATACTTTGTGGGATCCGCGCACCCACCGCGTCACGGACGCATATGATGCATTGCGGAAGCGCGTAGACGTCGCGTTACGTACATCGAACGTATCGCGTATAGGCTGGGAGTCGCGTACCGGTCGCATAGCGATCACGCACTAAACACGTACCCAACGCATACCATGCGCGGATGCTATCGCGTACGGATCGTGAACGGTGCGCTTAGGGTGCGCGGATCCAAAAACATTGAAAAAATATATATCTAAAATAAAGTTTTGCAGTTATAGTTGAAAAAATATTTAGAAAAATATAAAAAAATATGTTTGAAAAACACATTAAGTTCAAATAATATTTTTTATTCTTTAAAATAATTAATTGAAGAAATGTGTTTAAAAAATGGTGATAAAAAAGTATTTAAAAAAAAAAAAAAAAGAAAAGGACACTGAATTTGAAAAATATAGAAATGCAATCAAAATCATTCAACATGATATCTTTAGAGATAAGTTATAGATAGGAATTAGCATTTAAAAAACCTTTGAAATTCACTGAAAAAACCATAGGTTTCATGCACGTTATAGTTCGGAATTGGCATTTAATAAACCTTTGAAATTCACTGAAAAAACCAAAGGTTTCAGGGGCGTTATAGTTAGGAATTGGCATTTAAAAAACCTTTGAAATTCACTGAAAAACCATAGGTTTCAGGGGCGTTATAGTTAGGAATTGGCATTTAAAAAACCTTAGAAATTCACTGAAAAAAACATAGATTTCAGGGGCGTTATAGTTAGCTGGACATTTCCCTCGTACAAAACCCTAGAACCTCCCCTGTTATAGTTAGTTCAGCTAACTATAACTCGCGCCCCCGCAATGCACTGCTGATGACGTCACATATTACATCACTCATGACATGGTCAGTGACATCACTGATGACATCACTGATGACATCTCAAATGACATCACTGATTACATCACTGATGACGTCATCCATGTGATAAATTAGTGCATCTTCTCACACCCTAATATAACCTTTAATACACCGACTCAAAATTTCAGACGGCCATTTTGACAACCATAGATACTCCAATACCAATAACTACTCACCCACTCATTGACTTTTAGGTCTACATACATCTCCACTCACTCACCTGTACAGTCACTCATACTTACAGTCACTCTGTGCATTTATACACCTATATAGACACTCACACACCGCCAATCATCCGTTGAGGTACTGATACATCTAGTCAGTCATGCAAATAATTAATCACAGTAAAATTTACTCACTTATACAGTTAAAAACACTCAAGTTCACTTACTCATAAAAATACTAACAAATTCTGTGTCTTCCTGCAGAAAAACAAACAGCACAAGACACAGATATCCTTGCACTATGGCGCATACAGCCACTCCCAAAATCACACACTCTCACATATAGATAGTTATATACTCTTACTTTCAATTCAATTCAATATCTTTATTTCGACCTTAGGATGTCATAAAAGAAAACACAATGAAATATAAAACAAATCATAATACGATACAATCTAACTATATAAACAGTAAAGGAAATGCATCTTTAGCTAAAATAATTATCCAGAACAGTGGAAACCTCTTCATTGCCTATATGATACATCATCAAGGAGTCTCAATTAACAGTGAAGAAAAGTCTTCTACAGTGGACAAAATCTCATCTTTCCACGTAAATTCTTCGAATATTCCACATAGCAGCTAGATATTTGCTAACAGCAAAAATAGTTAATGGGGATAGGTCAGATTTTAATAATCGATATGCAGACAAATGATGCCTAAACCCCCAGTTTCTGCAAATGGGAATAATCCACTTTTTCCTAGGTTTCGAGTAAAAAGGGCAAAAAAACATAATGTGGATGTCGTTCTCCAACTCCACAGTATAGGCTGGACAGTTTTTAGAAGTAGGTGGGTGCCATCTACTAGTAAGAGCTCTTATTGGTAAAGAATTATATCTCCATTGGAGAAATAATTTCCTAAGGCCAATGGGGTTGATGTCATCCAAAACAGACTCCAATTTGAAATAATCTTTTATTGCTAAAAATGAACTGGACATTATCCCATTTTATCACTCAAAAGGGAAGCAGACAAGTTGCAATCATGGTACAATCTGATCAAATCTTTTCTAGAAATTTTTCTACAGCCCTCCTCCGGGTTTGTCCACATAGCCAAACAACCCAGCCTCTCAAATTCATCCTTGATATATTTTAGCCATGGAATTTTCCGTACAACAGAATATTGAAAAAGTTCCATAAATTCCTGTCTATAGGTGGAGAGTTCAGGAGTTACCCAAAGTCGCCTCCAAAAAGTTAAGGGCTTTAAACCTAATTCCTCCTTAACAGATCTTAAACCCAAGTCAAGCCTAAGAGGAAGAAGGGGTGAACTAATAGGTAGGGCAGCCAAGTTCCTAAGAAACTTATTTTCCGTGGCAATGACTTCGGGGGCACAGTTGTGTCCCCAGAGTTCACCGCCATATATTATTACCCCACGAGCCTGTATTTTGTAAATTTCGAGCGGCACACCTACGGGTTTTAACACGGATTTATTCCATAGTTTAATAATAGCCCCCGCCTTTTGGGTTAATTTTAAGTTCGATTTGGTCTGGTGATTGGCCCAGGTCAGATTTTCATTTAGGGTCAATCCCAAATACTCAAATGTGTGTACTCTCTCCAGGGCAACACCATGTATAACGGGATTTGGGCGAGTTGTCTTTGGAGGATTAAAGATCATAAATTTCGTTTTGGCCGTGTTTATTTCTAGCCCCCGGTCATAACAAAAAGAGACAAAACCATCCAGTACTCGCTGGACACCCATTGGCGTCTTAGCGAGTAACAGGGTGTCATCAGCAAACATAATAGCTGATATCCCAGTGCCACCCAATCTTGGAGCATCTCTATTGGGGACCGCATTCAAGTGGGAGATGAGGCCGTTTACATAGAGGCAGAACAGGGTTGGAGCCAGGACACAACCCTGCCTGACCCCCCTGTCCACGGAAAAACTAGATTTCAAATTGCCTTCACTCCCACATCTGACCCTTGCGAAATTTTGAGCGTGGAGACGTATTATGATATGCAAAAGGGGGGCAGGCATTCCTAACTCCCGTAGCACAGTCCAAAGTTTTCTGCGCGGGACCAGGTCGAAGGCCGCACGCAGGTCTACAAAGACAGTGTATAGGGAGCCGCCCTCAACCTTGACTGTCTTCCAGAAGAGCATGCTCAGTCTAAAAATCTGGTCATGCAAATAATTAATCACAGTAAAATTTACTCACTTATACAGTTAAAAACACTCAAGTTCACTTACTCATAAAAATACTAACAAATTCTGTGTCTTCCTGCAGAAAAACAAACAGCACATGACACAGATATCCTTGCACTATGGCGCATACAGCCACTCCCAAAATCACACACTCTCACATATAGATAGTTATATACTCTTACACACATATACACTGCGTTTCACATATGTAGTTACTGACACATGTACAACTGAGATATACATTCAATCACTAACACACCCAAACATACACTCACCCAACCATACAGTCCATCACAGATGCACTCTTAAAAACATGCACCCACTGAATCACCCACTCACACATCTAGTCATAGTCACACACACCCTACCCATACAAACACTCAGGCACCCATACAGATACTCAGACAACCAATCAATAACCCATATAGACACTCATATAGCTATTCACAAAATCATGCAGCCACTTATACACCAACACACAGACACATACAGACATTCACATAGTTTAGTCACTAGTCTGCAGTAAGATACATTTAATGACTCACTTATAGAGTCAGTTACGCACCTAGAAAATCACCCATTCACACACTTATACACCCACTCATTCTTCCATAGGCCTTTCACTATAAATATATAAAACATATTTAAACTTTTCAGAAAAACACAGATTCACTGGATGACGTCATCAGTGATGTCATCAGTGATGTCATTTGAGATGTCATCAGTGATGTCATCAGTGATGTCACTGACCATGTCATGAGTGATGTAATATGTGACGTCATCAGCAGTGCATTGCGGGGGCGCGAGTTATAGTTAGCTGAACTAACTATAACAGGGGAATTTCTAGGGTTTTGTACGAGGGAAATGTCCAGCTAACTATAACGCCCCTGAAACCTATGGTTTTTTCAGTGAATATATATATATATATATATATATATATATATATATATATATATAGTTTACTACATGTTCAAAACTAGTTTGACTCTCACTTCAGCAGCTGTCTTGAAAATTTGGAGGGGGTCTGTCGAGCGAGGGTTGAGAAAAAGAGGGGGGTCCCATAACGCTTTTTCTTCATCTTAATTTCCATTGGAAACTTTAGACAGGACTACAGTCCGAACTGCTGAACGGAATTACACCAAACTTGGCATAAAGGTAGCTCTTGGTCCAGAAAGCACTACTTTTGCTAAATCGTGCAAATCCGTTTGGAAGTTGCTGAGAAATTTAAAGATTTCTCAGATACACAACTGAAGCCGCAGTGTATCCGTGACCCCTCCCGATCTCGTGTCTGAGATCTGATTGGCTGCCAACACTTCAAACCAGGAAGGGTTGGCAGCCATCTTGTGACTCGGTTGAACCATGTCACAAGCAAAAAAATGTTTTTAAAAGAAAAGGAGGCACGGTAGAACCACCCTGACCCCCTAGAGATATTGAAGGGGTTCCCATGGGACCCCCCAGCACCCACCCCCCACACAGGCCAAAAAAGCATTTTTTGTTTTCGGGGGGAGTCACGTTGGATTTGCGACTCCTGCCGAAAATTACTTCTGCAATTCGTTTAATTTAGGCCCCCGGTGGGCCACGAGCTGTAGATGGCCCTGGGGACCACCACCCCTCAGGGCTGGCTCCAGCAATGTCCTGGGGTGCCCACCCCCGGGACATTGCAATTTGCTATGGGGTGGTGGAAGCCACAGCAAACACTGCTACGCTTTATGGAAGCGAGAGCATTGAAAATACTCTTGCTTCCATGAAGTGGAGCAGAATTGCTTTTGGAAAGAGGGTGCTGCATGTTTGCAGCTTCCTTTGTCCAAAAGCAATGCCAGCTCCCACATGAGGCAGGGAGCCGGCAGGGACCGCGGGGGCCTTGAGGCTTCCCTCGCGGTTCCAAACATTGTATCCATGCCCCGGGGGCCCGCTGGCCCCTCTTCATTTTTAAATAAAAATGCTGAAGGCCTGGCCCCAGGGGATGGGGTCCCTGGGGCCGAATTAGGCCTGGGAGGGGGGTCACATGGCCCCCTCCCTTTTTAGAAAAATAAATAAATAAAGGCCTGGCCCCGGGGGATGGGGTCCTGGGGTCACATTTAGAGGAAATTAAAAAAAAAGAACAGACCGGACCCCAGATGATGGGGTCCGCGAGATCGTAATTGGCCCAGGGAGGGACATCGCGCAGCCTGCCTCACCATTTAAAAAAAAAGACTTGCCCCGGGAATGGGGTCCCCAGGACCAAAATCGTCTGAGGAAAGGGGGCTATTCAGGCCCCTTTCCCTACAAATACAAATGTTTAATTGAAAAAAACTCAGAGAAGTTGCCGGAGGCCACGCCCCCTTCACCACCACTCTGTAAACGCGCCTCCTGGTGCAGAGGTGGTTGGGGAATTAAATCCCCTTGAATGCTGAGTGTCTTTGGGGGCCAACAAGCCCTCTTGTTACCTCCCGTTAGTCCCAGACAGCGGGCTTGCTAAGAGGACTTCTGGTATGGAAATGAATTCCACTTTACTCCTGAGGGCCTCCGGACTAAAGTGGACTATTTCCCCCAACCAGTAGTGCGTCAGGAGGCGCATTTGCGGAATAGTGGAGAAAGGGTTCGTGGCCACCGAACATCTCTCAGTAAACCCACTGTGTGGGACTTACTGGACTTAACAGGAGGGGTAGTTGGCCCCCAAGGACCCTTAATAGCCTAATGGACTTCATCCCCCTACTAGTAGTGCACCAGAAGGTGCGGTTGCAGAGTGATGGAGAAAAGGAGCATGGCCTTCTACCAGGTCTCAGCAATCCACTTTGTGGGACTTACTGGAGGTAACAGGAGGGCTATTTGGCCCCCAAGGACGTCCTTGGGGTCCAGCAACCCCTCCTATTATCTCCAGTGAGTGCCACACTGTCTACTGATTCCAGGTCCAGGACGCCTTACCTGTGTCTCTTCATCACCCGCTGGTCTCCCCCTGCCGCCGCTGTCGTATTTGCATTTCGGCGCGGCCGCAGCGAAGGGGGGACTACACCTTCCACAATCCTTTGCGGCAGGAAGCCGCACACGCCTCTTCCGCGCCCGGAGGCGCATTTAGGCGGAGGAGAGCCCCGGTGGAGCGGGGATTCTGTCTACTGATTCCAGGTCCAGGACGCCTTACCTGTGTCTCTTCATCACCCGCTGGTCTCCCCCTGCCGCCGCTGTCGTATTTGCATTTCGGCACGGCCGCAGCGAAGGGGGGACTACACCTTCCACCATCCTTTGCGGCAGGAAGCCGCACACGCCTCTTCCGCGCCCGGAGGCGCATTTAGGCGGAGGAAAGCCCCCGCGTCGCGGGACCGCGCGCGGGCGGCGCCGGGCTAAGCCCAGGACAAGGGCGGGACCGTCTGTGGCCGTCCGGGGCTGGCCGCGGCTGTGCTGGGCCACCTCCCTTGATCTTTCACCAGGAAGTTTGATTCTTGCAATTGATGTTGAAAAATGTGTTTGCTAGGAGAGCGGTGTATCATATAGCTTAATTATAAGTGATAACGTAAGGATGGGCAAAAATACTCCGATGTCAACTCGCTCCACCGCAAGGAAAAAAGTACAACCAACAACCCCATTACCAAGCCTGACTGCAATAGACAGGATGTTACAAAAAACTATAGGGGTCGTTGTCAATGCAATCAAGAGCACAGAGAGGCGTCTCTAATTACCTCCTAGTATGTGTTTCCCAACTCAACTTATTCAAGATAATATAACACACGTGAACACTACCTTGAATACGGCGTACTCGCAGGAATCAATTCTTATGGACTCATATGCGGATTTTCCTGTCAAAGATTCTAATTGTGTTATCATTTCGCAAGCTACACCCCCTGCTGAGTTCCTAAGTCGGGAAAATAGGCTGTCTCTTACTCCCAACTTACGGTCAAATGAGGAATCTCCCCTTTTAATCAATGTGTCAGTCAATTTGGAGGAGCCAACTAATTGTACAAATAATGATATTAATACAGTAGGAAAAATATATAATGTGACTTCCCCACAAAGTTCACATGGAAAAGGCTCAAAAACTAAAGTTGTATCGAACAGGAACTTGCGTATTGCAACTAAAAATAGAGGAAAATCAAAAGGTAAACAGAAGAAAATAGTATTGATTTCTCTAAAAGAAAAAGGGGAGAAAAGTAAGTCACAACTTAGCATAGAAACGCATAGTAATGATGACAGGTACTCTGCGCAACAAGGAACACCATTGCTAGATTTGGTGGATCTTATGACTAAAATTGAGCAGTTAATGAAATCACTTATTTTGCCAGTAGTAGGAAGACTAAAAGTACTTGTAGAAAAAGTAGAGGGTCTAGAAAAGCAGGGAGTTGTTAACTCTGACACACTGAAGTATCTGAGTATATCAATTAAGCCTATAGCTACTTCTAATTCTAGAATATCTGATAATGCTGTTAGTGATGTCTCAAAGCCAGCCAAAACTACAATACCAGTGGTAAACTGTGACAAGGGCCGTGTACTTCATACCACACCCATAGGGACTAAATTGTCAATCCATAGGGACTCTGGACAAGAAGGAGCAGAGAGGGAGACAGGTAGGGGACCCATAGGGAAGGAAGGTAGGACAGACTTGATTGCAATTAATCGAGATAAGGTTATAAATACCTATGATAAGGCCAAACATATACATATTAATCTCCCCCCCCAGTCAACCCCTTATACAGTGGTTTTGGCAGGGGTCCCAGAGCTGAGTAATGGAAAGGGAGAAAACTATCAAGAACTTAAGAATAAGGTAATGTACTGGCTGAATCATAACCGACCCTTACCTGGACTAACACAAGTTGAGATTCTAAATGTTAGGAGAGTACAGTGGATTGGTCACAGGCAAAAAGACTTACCTGGAGATTGTATAATTGTCAATCTCAGAGACAGAAGAGCGGTAAGTTTCATATGTCACTGGGAACCTAATTACGGTAGTGGCAGAATTCAAACTGTAGATTTGACTTATTTTTACCCATTAATGAACTCAAGGAGAACTAATACATGGTACCAAGGGGAGTATAGGCCTAGATATAGAGATAATCTTATTCCCAATTTTGATGTTCCACTAGTAAATAGATTTCATATCGTGCAAGGGCTAGAAGATATTGACTGACTTAAAAAAGATAGAAGGCCTATTGATTTAATCCTCAGTGGGCGGCCGGAGACTGAGGATCGAGGAGTGGAAAACACCACCATAGATATAGAGACAGACATGGTGGCTGCTACTAGCAAGATGCAAGGCCCTATGTGTCAATATAGCCCACAAATTGATGTACCTCAAGGGGATATAACATATTCAAATAGTAATACTGATTTAGCGGTCGGTCAGACAAATGGAGAGGTATGGTCATTTCTGAGTTGGAACATTGCAGGGTTAAGATCCAAATTGGGCAATGAAAATTGGGAAAAGTTGTTAACCAACCACGATGTTATAAGTCTCTAGGAAACCTGGACAATTGAACCAGTACACATTAATGAATTTAAAACCGATTTTTCCCCGGCAGTTAGCTCACCTTATGGCAGGGCTAAAGGAGGTCTGTGTACTTACGTTTCAAATTTGTTAGTAAGCACCAAAATTGAACTAGTTTTTAACAATACGTATTATCATATTATTAGGATCACAATTAATAAAGGGATGATTTTAGTTTTGGTTAATTTTATAATAACATCCAAGGAGAGGACGTAGATGACGTCTCTAGAATATAAGGAAGTAATATTAAATCTGCCATAGGGGGATCCAAGGAGACTTGTATTATATGGGCTGGAGACTTTAATTGCCCAATATGTAGGAACGTAGAGAGTGGGACATGTGGGGTAAAATTAGATAAAGATATTAGTATTAGTCACTTTGAACATTCTAAATGGGGGGACCATTTAAACGAACTTATATTTGATAATGAAATGGACTTTGTTAATAGATTGATTAGTCCAGAAGTCCCCTTTCTTCCAACATTTAATGGCAGAGGGGCAAATACAACTATTGATTATGTCATAATGACTACTAGTCACGGGGGTATGATACAGGATTATAGTATTCTTGATTGTCCACTTAGCGACCATTTTCCTCTCACTTTTACTATGAGAATGAGATCTAATGAATTTTGTGGTAGGGCCAAATCAAAAGTGTTAGTAGATAATATTATTATGGCCCGCAAAAATGGATACGCTTTAAAGTGGACACAAATTACCCCAAATGACTTTCAGGAAAAATTAATAAGAAGTATGTTGCCCCAATTCTATGCATGTACAGATGAGAATGTTGATGATTCTGATATGATTGATCATTTTCTGATGATTACTGCCCAAACTAGAAAGTTACTATGGGTTGATACTAAAGGTGGAAATAAGAGGCAGAGGGGGTGGTTTGACTCTGAGTGTACAAAGGCATGCTCAAGTCTAAAGCAAGCCCTACATGCCTCGGTGAAAGACATTGACTTAATCAGAAATTGCAGGAATGTTTACAAGCAAACCCTTAAAACTAGAAAAAATGCTTTAAAGAAAGAAGCATGGGATGCTTTATGTGAAGCTTCATTGAGCAAAGATTCTGCATTATTTTGGAAAGTTGTCAATGCCCCTTTTTTAAACCATAGTAATATAGACCCACTAGATGTGGCAATAACAGAGAGTGAGTGTGTTGAATACTTTGCAAAATTGTATTCCAGTGAACAAGATAAGAGGGAATGTGTAAATGAGAGTATCCAAACGGGAGCATGTATTTACCCTAGTAGCACTTTTGCCCCCGAACTTACAGTAGTAGAAGTGCACAAATGTATTGATGCTTGCTTGGGAGGGAAAGCACCTGGCCCCGATGGGGTTCCGGTTGATTTATTTAAAAATAACAGGGAATTGTGGGCTCCTATTCTTAAACGCCTTTTTAATGCCACTCTACACAAAGGTCTCCTCCCTTCGTGGTGTGAATCCTTGATAGTCCCTATTTTTAAAAAGGGCGATCGAGAAAATTGTCAGTGCTACCGCCCAATATCACTCCTGGAATCCACTGTCAAAATCCTTGGAAGAGTAATTCTAAATAGACTTCAAGTATGGGCAGAAGAAACTAAAATTTTAAGTGACTTGCAGTATGGCTTTAGGAAAGGGCTTGGAACAATTGAACAATGTTTGAACCTGCACATTTTAATTGAAAAATATACTAAAGCCAAGGAAGGCCGCATGTTTTTAACTTTTGTTGATCTTACCTCTGCATTCGACTCTGTAGTACATAGTAAACTTTGGCTAGTTATGGGAAACATGGGAGTAGACCAACTAGTTATTAATTTTCTCAGAGAGCTCTATTCAGGAGCTTCGGCCAAAGTCAGATATGGAAAATGTGGTGAATGTACCAAATCTTTTGAAATTAAAAGGGGTGTACGCCAAGGCTGCGTCCTGGCACCGTTCCTTTTTACACTCTATATTAACAATGTGGAAAAAATGTTGCTGGCTGAGTGTAGGGACATGCCGATGGTGGGAGAAAGACCAATCCCAACCTTGCTGTATGCAGATGACGCGGTCCTGATGGCCAGAACACCGCAGGCCATGCAGAGGCTAGTTACCTCCTTCTCTGACCTTATGAAACGGCTTGATTTGAGAATAAATTGCACCAAGACATTTACCATGCACTGTGGGTCGGGTGCACATAGAAAGAGAAAAGTAATTTATATTGGCTCTACTCCGGTAGAGGCTACCTTAATGTTTCCCTATTTAGGGGTCTTAATCGGTAGTACAGGTCTATGGAACACCACAATTAAGACTAGGAAACTTTTGTACTGTAAATCTATTATGGCATTGAAAAACTTTAGCCGTAAAATAGGGAGGAAACCAATTAAAGATATGATGACTGTATATAAAGCGACCTGTGTAGCTATTGTTACATATGGGGCAGGCTTGTGGGGCCACGCTAATATAAGTGCTCTGCAAGTGGTCGAAAATAATTTCATGAAATATCTCTTAGCTGTTCCACAAAGTGTCTCGACATATGCCTGCCATGTGGAACTCGGGGAGCCATATTTGGAAGACACAATAAAAACAGCCCCAGTTCTACTTTGGCATAGAATATGGACTGTGGATGAGTCTGGATTGAACCGCTTGATTATGGAAAATGCGATGGGATTAGAGAAGTGTGGAAAGATTAGATGGTTGAACTACATTAAGAATTTTCTCACGCTACTATGCATGGGGAATTATTATCTAGAACCATCCTCCCTATGCAATATCTCTAGAAAATGTTTAAAAGAAAAATGTATGACCTACTTACATGAGAATAGAACCAGAAATGAAATTAAGAAAACTACGGTGGCAGCTCATGAGCAAATCGTTTTTTGCAAGTACTTACAGCCGTATTTGAAGTTATTAATGAGTGATTATGAAAGGTTTTTGCTAACACGTTTTAGATTTAACTTATTATTTAGATCACTCAGCTTTCCAGCTATGAATGACTGGTCAAAAACTTTGATTAAATGTCCTTGTGATGATTTATCAGTTCAAAATGATATGCATATACTTTTTTTTTGTAAATTTTATATTAGACCTAGACGAATGTATGTTGTTCCATTGTTAAAGATCATGGAAATCAATCGTTGTCACCCTGCCTTTTTAGCCGTACAGAAATTGGATAGTATTTTAACTGTTGTATTTATTTCCTCATTTTTAAAAAATGCTTTTAAATTACGAAAAACAATCGTGATCTGAACTTATGTGGAAATTTCTCCTTTTGGCTTTTTTGTACTTTTTTGTACTTTTATGGTTATCTTGTTATAATAACCGAATAAAGTTTATTTGATTTGATTTGAGTGCCACACCACAGGATTGCTAAGAAGTCCATTTCTCCACCACTCTGCATGAATGAGTGTGCGCCTGTTTGTGTTAGTGTATGCGTCACTGTGTCCCTGGGTGTATTAGTTTATGAAGGAGTGTATGTCTGGGTGTCTCAGTGAATGAATGAGTTTGTATCTGGGTGTGTCAGTGTATGCATCAGTATGTGCCTGGGTGAGTCGTGTATGTATCAATGTGTGCGTGGGTGTGTCACTGTTTAAATATGTGTGTGCCTGGGTGTGTCAGTGTTGTGTCACTGTGTGCCTGGATGTGTCAATATATGAATGAGTATGTGCATTGGTGTGTCAGTGTATGTATCAGAGTGTGCCTGTTTGTGTTAATATATAAATGTGTATGTGCCTGTGTGTGTCAGTGTATGTATCAGAGTGTGCCTGTTTGTGTTAATATATAAATGTGTATGTGCCTGTATGTGTCCGTGTCACTGTGTGACTGGGTGTGTCAGTTTATGCATCAGTGTGTGCCTGGGTGTGTTAGTTTATGCATCAGTGTGTCTGAGTGTGTCAATGTATGCGTCAGTGTGTGCCAGAGTGACTTAGTGTATGTATGAGTGTGTGCCTCAGTGTTTCAGTGTATGCATGAGTGTGTGACTGAGTGTGCCAGTATTTGTATCGGTGTGTGGTTAGGTTTCTCAGTTTATGGAGCAATGTCTGCCTATGTGTTTTACTGGATGTATTATAAAGGCAAAGATGTCATTAGTCACCTACATTACTGCAATAAATTGTTTCACTGATCCGTGTTAAAAGAGAGAAAAGAAAAATATAATTTATTGCTACATGTTATAAATTTGCACATTAACGTTTCCGGTTCTGCAAAACAAATGTTCATATTAATAATAAAGCATTATACAGCTGTAACGTTGTAAAGAAATTATACATTTAATTTAAACATGTCATGCTCCCTTTTTACTGTTCTCATCTTTCATACTTGTACATCACAAACGTATACTGTATGAAATTTCATCCTTAAACAGTGAGGAAAAAACTATCATTTAGATTGTAGAAAAAAACAGGACTACACAATATGTCACTTTATATAAATGATAGTATGCATTGCACTCACTACACATACTTATAATTATTTTATCTATACGTATTGAACTAATCTAAAGAAACTTGTCTTTAAAAAAAAGTCACCCCAGGTAGGCCAAATGATGCCTTAAACACTGATGATCTGTGTAGAACTAACACTTTTTAAATACTAATCCTCCTTAGAACTTTTGTTTGTAGAAACAAAAGGTATACATTTTGGAAGTTTGAAAGGTAGTTTTTTTTTAATGTAAGCATGCTGTAATTGCATTCTGTCCATCTAGTTATACTTCTTACATAAACAGTATAGTGTCCTGCAGTCATACGAAGTCCTTCATGAAAGATGATAACCACTGTAGTATAAGTTCTTCCAGAAATTTAAATTTTTAAATTTGTCCATCTTTGAAGTTTGTAAATTTAGGTTCCAATTTAGACCCATCTGCTCTGCATCATTGAAGTATTCATATAATACATTTGCCATGTCTTCATATATGCAATGTAGACACTACATCTGACCTACAATTTGGACAGGTCATATTTTGGTCAGCCTTTTTGATCAATCTATCGAAAGACATAGTTTTGGAATCCGGTAGCGTTAAGTACAGAAATGGCACAGAATTTATATCAGTGGTAGGCGTAAAAGAGCAATCTTCACAGTCATAGTTCCATGTGTAGTTGAGTCCAAATAACTCATCAATTTTTATTTGTTCTTCTTCTAAAACTCGAAGAATGACCATTATAAACTCCTGTACATCTTGTTGAGTGTTCTGAGTAAACTATAGTGATCTTCCACTTATATATCTACCAGATCTCAAATGCCTGAAGCACAATGTATTACAGTTCTATCACTATGTAAACATTGCAGCGAACCACACAGTGCAGAACATAATCTGTTCTGTGGATTCTGTTCAATTGCATTTATTAGATGTGGTAAATGAAACAGTACATTGAGGACAACATTTGCATAGCGGTTGACACCTGAAGCGTTTGACAGCTGGTAGCCAACAAAATCTCCCTCATTCTGCATTTTGTCTTCTTAACACCTTCTGTATTGTCCTTGTTTTTCTTCTTTTCAGAAACATCTGTAGATTATTTTGTGAGTTTCAGCTTTGGACAGATTATTTGTTTTTCATAAATGGGATACTGTCCTAAATGAGGAGCACGTAGACTTCTTAACCGATTGTACTCTCTGGCACAACTTGAATCAGCATTAACTTTCTTATCATCAAAACCAATCAAAAACAAACCGGACAATGTTCTAACTTACGACAATGCTACATACACCATACCTTCTTTAAATACAGTACTTCCAATATTACCAAAAGCTGCATCTACACTTAAACCTTGTGATTTATGGATAGTTACAGCATATGCTAGAGAGAGTGGGAACTTCTGCTGCCGGACATATACATCTTTCAATAGCAAAATAACGTACAACACAACAGCCAATCTGCTTCATGCCATCAATCTGATTGAATGTTATGGCTAACTATTGAACCTCATCCCTAACTGCAAAATTAATGAAATTAATAGCCTTGCCCATCGCTCCATGTACTAATCCTTCCTCAACATTTAAATTACTCCACAAAATTACTCTACAGCTTTTGCACATGCCTAAAGCACTTTTCTAATTCTGCAGTCCCGGATACAGATTTCTCTACTGAATCCAATTTAGCTTGTAGTTTTCTACTTAGCAGGACTTTCACTCCCTGGTGTTCCATTTTGTCAATAGCTGTAATTTCCCAAATTTCTTCTTTCTCCAGTTTTAGTAACTGTTCATTAAACTTGAAGCACTCCTGAAGTGTAGGCATTAAACTAACAATGGATTTCCCTTCTTCAATGAAATGGAACATTAGGTGTGCTGGTGTATTGTTAGAGGAAAACTGTTTTTTGGTAAGTCAACTTTCTAAGGCACGTTTGCCCTCCTTTGTCAGAACTCTAATGTCCTTCAAAATATGCCCATATTCAACGTCAGATGCTTGATACACATTCCTGAGTATTTCCCTGTATTGGAAGTGTGACCACATGTTTATCATGCCAATACTTCCCAAAGAATTTTGAGTCTGATCATGTAGAAGTGTCTTGAAAACAGGCTGTCCTTTGACGAGCGTAAATTGCAGTAGGTCACCAACGACAAATGCTTTCCTCCAAATATGATGTCGTAATCTATTCTTAAGATCTGTTGCATTCTCGAGTGTGCAAAGGCAAGCATTAAGTTTGAGACCATGTTCACCTCATCAATGATTAAAAGCTTCAGTTTCTTCAATACTCTTGACACCTCATGACAAGTTTCACCAGAGAACATCTGGTATTCCAGTATATTATCATGTTCAACAGGTAGCTTTAGTAGTCAATGTACAGTAATTCCTTTAATGTTGTGTGTAGATAGTCCAGTGGGTGCAATTACTATACACAATAAATTTGATTCTGTTGTCCTCTGTAGGAGCGGTGAGAACTTTAATTAAAAATCTTTTCCCAGTGCCAGCTTGGCCACTGATATATAATAGTATTGTTTTAAATGATGCTCAATTGCATTATTTCTTCTCAAGGAGAAATCTGTGCTTTTTCTCCATTACCTCTAAATACATTTATTTCTGTTCATTGTTGAGTTATCCAACTAAGTGTTTAAAATCAAATGTTTCCCTTCACGCTTGTTTCATTGCACTTTCCACCTCATTCATGGCTATTGCTGCTTCATATTCAATGAAGGGTTGTCCAAGAGGATCTTGACTCAATGGTGCAGAACTTTGACTGCTTTGAGACCTCTCCTTAGCTACCTCAGCAGCAATCGTTTCTTCCTGTTGAAGTATTTCATTTAACATGAGCAAGTAGTATGGGAACTATGAACCCATAATACTTTCTTTCACAACATTGAAATAATCTTCATAGCAGTCATAGTCTCCAAGTTGTTTGTTCTGATTCAGCACACCAAGTCTTGAAGAGTTATAGAAGTGTTAAACAGAAAACGGATTTTCTGTCTGGAGGATGGGGACCAAGTTTTCTGTGGTTAATTTAATGTCCTTTTTAGTTTCTTACCAAAAAAACATCACATCCAACCACTACATACTTTCCTACTTCTATGTTTTCTGTTACATTGCTTCTGTATCTGTAGCGCGTATTTTCCAGATTTGGACTCCTTCTTGGATAGTACATATCCAACCTATTTGATTTGACAATGTCTGTACTTTGTGGTTCAAACTCTGCTAAGTGCTGAATTTCCGGGAAAGATTTCAAGACTCTGTTTTGCGTACTTGCAAGGCCTAGACTTACCCAAACCCCACCCCTTGACTTTGAGAACAAACTGGCTGAGCTCAACCAATCATAGCACTCATATGAACCCATATCTCTACGGGAAAGCATTTTCAAGCTGAGGCTGTATGATTTTTCCTCCAAAATCTCCTCCCACATCTCCTTCATCTCTGTCTTCTCAGATTTTGTAATGTATGAAGTGACGTACCAAGCACCAGCGATGGAGTTGTCTGCATTAAATTGTATATCCATGTTTGCATTCCACATTTTGAGAATTACAGGGTTACAGTCATTAATATACTTAGAGGCCTCTGTTCTTCTCAGGTTGTATGTGTTTTTTGGTGATTTCAGTTTAAGTGTTTGTCTGACTGCAGACAAAAAGCTGTTCACTTTTCCTTGGGAAAAGACAGGTCATGGAAATCTAAAATGAAACCTGGTGTAAAATTGTCCTTTAGCCCCGTATCTTCGATGGCAGAACTTCCCACACCCATGTGCTTGAAAGTTGCTGTCTCATGCCTTTTTCACCACTGTCTATCGGGATGGCATACGTCACATACTCTTCTATCAAAGAGAGTACAGACTCATCACAGTCTGTTCCATATTTCAGTGCATCTTTTATCCATAACAGCATGTGAATATGAGGAGCACCTCTTGCTTGGTACTCCTTACGCCAGAAGAAAACAATTACGTTGCAAAGAGGAGGATTCGATTTGTCGCAGATGAAAGACAGAATGGCTTGAAACCTGTGATTAAAATATCCATAAACATTAGCAGGATCCAAAGAGCAAAGTTATCCTTCTGTCTTCAGATTGATATCCTCAATGTTACAGTTCGCTTCTCTTAAAAATTCAGGCAGGTCATTCCAGGCATACTCAGCAAAAGTCAGAAACAAAGTAGGTGCACATAGATTTCTCAACATACATTTCAGTTCTCATAGCGACAGTACCAATCCTCATTGGTGCCTCATTGGCATGCCATCAAATAAATCAAGCTGTATTCTAAGTTTGCATCCTTTCCATAAACTTTGTCAATGAATTCCCTTGCAGCAAACTTTTGAAGATTAACGCCTGTCTTCAGTATGTGGTTTACAGCATATGAAAGGCCTGAAAAGTCACTCTCAGACAGAAGATGGAATATGTAGGGAATACACTGACGAACTCTTGGATCCTCTGACTATAATCTGGTTGACCGGTATACAGCTGCTGGTATCTGTACGGAACGGTCATCATATCGGCCACCTGCTCCAGTGGGAAACAGTTGTGGAAAACAGTGAGCTTCCAAACTTTTCTCCTACACACTCATAGGAGCTCCGTTTGCTTGTACATTTGAAAGAGATCAATAGCGTTACCAATGACTTCTTTAGGATGAAGGAGATGGATACTGTAGTGCTCATAAATCTCTTCTGATCTGGATCGATCCACTTTTTCAATATGTCAACTTGATGGTAAAGTTTCATCATCCATATATATTACATGGGCGTGGCCGAGCCAGCCAAGATGGTGGACTCGTCTTTCTGAGGCTCCTGCTCGGCGGCCCGTGCACGGGTCAATAATACCTGTTCCCGGCTCCCACCACCCGGGAAATTCAGTGTATCCTGCCAGCAAACTACGGGGGTGACATCGGCGTACCCGGAGTCCCCGAGCTGGGCTGCAACTGTGGAGGCTCTACGCGAGACCCAGCTCGGCGCTAACGGCTAAAATGGCGGCCCCCATGAATCGCGCCTGAGGCGCTTAGACTCAGCGAGCGGAGGCGGACACGATGCTCCAGCCCTAGTCTGGTCTCAACGAGGGGAGCAACTACAGTCCCCGGGGAACACCCGCAGGAGCGCTTGCAGTGCCGGCTCACGCAGACGACCGCCGGGGCCGGGATTCGCCGTGGACGAGGAGAGCACGAGATCGGCGCCCCTCCCCCCTCCTGGTGAGTGCGGAGTCCGGAGATGGTCGGCCAGACCCGAGGGAGAGGGTCAACGGGGGGAGAGGACACAAAAACAACCCCCCCCCCTCACCCCGCCCAGACAGAGCCAACAGCGGGAGCCGGGCAGTCAGCAGGTGGGCCCCAGCACCCACGACCGCCACGAGGACTCACGGAGAGATCTCCGGCACCGGTGGAGGCCACGGGGGGACAAGTCACGTCACTAGCAGCCTAGCGGGAAAGACGGGAGGAATTCATGGAGACAGGCTGGCACCAGAATCCCAGCAGCGCTAACAACAGGACCCCAGTACGCATCCGGTAGGACGTGGGGGGCGCGCCGGGCTTCGGCGTCTGGGAGAGGTGCACCCCCAACTGCGCAAGGCCCGTCGCTTTGGACGGACATCGGGGGGCTGGTGGCTGGATCGCCTGGGCTCCCCACGCATCGCGAGGGCGGTGAACCCCTGAAGGACACAACAGACAGGGGCCCCTCGCAGTGAATACCGCAGGGACGAACGGCTGGTGAGGGGAACATTCGACGCCGGGGGCCCCGTGCCCACACTACATTCCCCCGGAGAACCGACTCCCAGACAACTCGGGGCCGACCTCACCACATCGGTGCCCGGATCCGCGGACGGCGCGCCCCCCTGCGGAGACCCGGCTCTCCCTGACCGGCGCGGGCGGCAGTGGACTCCTCCTAACCCTGGTGGGACCCGGGGTCACCTCCGGGGGCCGGACCACCGTGAGGGCGGCGGACGGGGGAGCGCGCACGGCACCATCACCCCCCGAGTAGACTAGGCCCATTCGCTGGGACGAAACCCCGCAGAGGAGCCCCACGGGAAGCGGAGAAGGGACGCTAGCCACATCGGAGGTGGGCACCACTGCACGTACCCGGCCCTCGGAGCGGAGAGGATATACCCCCCTCCCGACATGGGTCGTCACTGCACGACCGGGGCGCCACAGGCCCCGAACCAACAGAGGACGACCCCTGCCGCCCACGTGGGACTCCAATCCAGCGCCGGACCCACCGGCGAAGATCCTATGTCCAAGAAACTAGACCAGGTCCTAGCGGCCATTGAACATTCCAGAGTGGCGTTAGAGGGAAAATTTGGCGAGCTAGCATCGGACCTAGGCCTTCTACGTGACGACCATCGGAAATTGGCGGATAAAGTCGCAAACAACGAGCACACGATCCAGTCGATGAAACCGCAGGTACAACAACATCACAGCACCCTGAAAGACCTCCAAACGCGAATAAAGGCGCTGGAAGCCAAGACAGACGATTTGGAAAGCCGTTCCAGAAGGAGCAACATCCGAGTCATGAATTTACCGGAGGGAATAGAGGGATCAGACCCGGTTAAATATATCACCGCCTGGATAACAACCTTCACGCCCGCAAAAGACCTCACCGCTTACTTCTCGGTGGAGAGAGCCCACAGGGTGCCAGCACGCAAACCGCGGCCCGGCATGCCTCCACGTCCATTCTTGATGAAACTCCTACACTACCAGGACAGAGACGCTATCCTGCGGGCAGCCCGGCAGCAAGGGCGGCTACAAATAGAGGACAAACAGATCATGCTCTTCCCGGACTACTCCCGTGCGGTCCAGCAACTAAGAACCACCTTCCTGGCGGTGAAGCGCTCCCTGCGCCAAAAGAACATACAATATGCCCTCCTCTTTCCGGCCCGCCTCAAAATCATGCACAAAGGGGAGACACACTTCTTCACGGATCCGCGGGAAGCGGACACCTGGGTGGAACAACACGCACGGCGCCCCAGAGACGGCTCCAGCAGCGCACGGACAGGCAGTCCGGCCGTTCGGGCCGCCGACCTCAAAGGGTCACCCCCACGCAGCTCAACGCGCGATCAGGCACCACTACGGCAAGCTCACCGGACCTAGCGCAAATCATCGCGGAACGCAGGAGAGCGCTGCAGGCAGTGGCCATGCTGAGTCCCTAAGAGAGAGGATCCGACTTAGAGAGAGGTCCGCATATATTCAGTTCGGACGACGAGAGAAGTGCAACACCCAGATCCCGGGGGGGCTCGATGACACCCCCGATCGTGACCCCCCAGACGGCGGACACGCTCATATAACGAGTCACCAGCGGCCAACACATACAAGTGCCCCAACGCGGCCAGCACAATGGACAAAGATGCACGAACTGATATCGGAGCTTGCCGAACCGGGACGGAGCTCACCCGCCTGAGTCGCGCTCACGATGCCAAGGAACACTATTCCCACGGAACTGGAATGACCCGTAGCAAATGGAGTACGGGCAGGACCTTTATAGACATTGACAACAAGCGGGCAGCTGTGAAGATGAGAGCCAGGAACCACCGAAGTCACCACCCCCTCAGTTACGAACTAAAGTTTCAGCATGATGCTCCGTTTGGACATACTGCCACGTGCGATATGCCTTTGTGAGACCGGCCTCGTGGCGTGGGCCCTCCCGACCAGCAAGCCACCCTGCAACCGCACCGATCCTCCATGTCACGGACTTCCGGCCACCATGGCCCAACATCCCGATGGCCGGCCAGGCCCCCAACACGCATGCCCGGCCGAGGGAGAGTGAAACCCCCCAAGCCAGACCGAGAGGCGCCGACCCTGTCACACCTCTGGTCTCTTCCCCAAGGGAGGTTTCGATCGACCACCAGGCCCCCGGTGAGCAGCCGCCTCGCCTGCTGGGTGTATGGAGTCCCTCCCGGACCCACCTGAACAGATCAAAGGGGCCGAACGACAGGAAGCCCCGACACACCGCCCCCCAGGCACCAAGACCCCTCTCGGCGAGGTCCCAGGACTTCAAAGAGGAGGGGAAGTATAACAAGGGGTGCGGAAGGGACGGGAGGAGAAGAAGACCTGGACTGACGAGAGCCTGCTGACCTGGTCGCGGCTCGATCGCTCCCCGAACCAAAGAACGCTCCCCGAACTCTGAACCATCCGAGCCCTGCTGACGCTGTCGCGGCTCCCCGAACTCTGAACCATTTGAGCCCTGCTGACGCTGTCGCGGCTCCACGAACTCCAAACCACCTGTGCCTGCTGAGTGACTCGCGGCCCCCTCCTCCAAGAGAATCGGCAGAGACTGCCAAGAGAAGCAACATCCCCTCAGCTCGAGGATTGAGAGCTGTGCGCCGGAAACTCCGCAGAGACACTGACTCAAAGACTGTCCCGCTACCCCAAGATCACCGCCGTTTGTGACACTAATTCTGTACCTGCCTTCTGGATCATAAAGATCCCCTACAACTACGATAAAGTATATTGTCTTACGAAGAACTACTGTGTGGTGTCCCTCTATCAGAAGAGAGTAAGCGCAGCGTGTGCGATCCTAGGTACGAGACCCTTCCAGGAAGGGCCTCCCCGCTCTTGCTCGGCCTAACTCTGGGGAAGGTGGGTCTCCGGGTGGTCAGGAACGCATTCCGCAGCCTTCCCGGGGAACGCTTTCCAACATTTGGTGGCAGGCGACGGGATCCGAGCCAACACCTAGAGATCGTGCAGTAAACGGCTGACGCACTACCAAGAAGAAATGGAAGGAGAAACCTCCCTAGGTGCCGCGGGTACCGACACGAGCACGATATTCCGAGAGGACCAGTTGGAATCTTATACGCACCGAGAACTGAAACAATTTTGCAAAGACCTTGGAATCGCTACCACCGGACTAAGCACGAAAGAGGACTTCAAGGGAGCATTAAAAAACTGGGTCGGGGCAGGAGCTCCCCGGACACAAACAGAAGGAGAGCCGCCAAACGAACCACGAAGCACCCCGGGGAGGAACGGCGCCCCCGAGGGGGGCCTATCCCCAGAGGAGCTAGCGGACCGAGAAAGAGGTCGCAACCACGAACTAGAACTAGCAAAATTAAAAATCGAGGGAGAGCTAAAACTGGCCGAAAAGAAGCTGGCGGTAGAACAGTTACGCCTACAAGGAGAACTCGAGGAAAAGAAACGACAGAGAGAACACGAAGAAAGAAAACTCCAACTAGAGCACGAACGTAGCCTGAAGGAGATCGAGCTCAAGGCTAAGAATGCGGAGGCCAGACCTTCGGAAACCCAACCCCTCTCCTCCGCCGTGGAACCAAAGGTCCACATCCCCAAGGATGTGGTGAAGGAATACTATAAGAACGACGACATCCAGCAATGGTTCAAGGCCTACGAAGTCGCCATGACCTCCCACCGAGTCCCGCAGAAAGACTGGGGGGCCGGGCTGTGGGGCCGGTTCCTGAGCGAGGGGAGAGATACCCTGCTGGACCTGCCCTCCACGTTGCTGAACTCCTACAGTCACATGAAAGAGGCCCTAGTAGCCAGATATGGGCTCACCCCTGAGATGTACCGGCAACGATTTAGAGACTGCAAGAAGATACCCGGTACCACCTGGGTGAAGTACGTGAACTTTTACAGCCGGGCCTTGGAAGGGTGGATCAAGGGCAGCAAGGTCTCCACCTTTGAGGAGCTGTTCGACCTAATCGCATGGGAACACTTGTCCGCAAATTGCTTTGTGGAGTTGCGCCAGCACCTCCTGGACAGCAAACTCACGGACCCTCGAAAACTGGCCGTCGAGGCTGACCGATGGGTAAACACCCGGGCCTCCCGGGGTCCCGTGGGAGACTACGGCCGCCACAGTCAGGGACCCCCCCGCCAGAGGGGCGGAGGGAATCAAGGCCGGCCAAGAGAACTCAGAGGACAACCTCCGCCCTTTCCAGCTCCACCTCCGACCAGCTCCGGGCCACCGGGGAGGTCGGGGCCCCGAGTAAGGATCACCAGTTTCCGCTGCCAACAGACCGGACACTATGCCAGCGACCCTCAATGTCCCATGTACCAACGACCCGCCACGACCACCCCGCCGGCTCGACAAATGGCCTCCGTAGCCCTGGGGGAAGAGATGGAAGACTCCGAAGAATGGGAGCCAGCCGCCATGGCCTTGGTCTCTTTAGGGGACCGAGAGATGGTCCCCGGAACGTCCCTGCCCGCCAACACGAAGAAGTACCGACAGCAGGTGACGGTCAACGGTCACCGCGTCGAGGGCCTCCGGGACACGGGGGCAAGTGTCACGGCGGTTCACTGTCACCTGGTCTCCGAAGATCAGATCCTGCCCGACGCCGTTTGTCCAGTCATATCGTCAGACAATCTCGAGAGCCTCTGCCGGATGGCCCTAGTTCCCTTCGAATAGGGGGGAGTCACCGGCAAGTTGAAGGTGGCCGTCCGAACCTCCCAGCCCGTAGACTGCCTCCTGGGCAACGACCTCGAGAATTCCCCGTGGGGACAAGTGGAACGAAGAGCCCATCTCGAGATGATGGGCCTGCCCGAATGGGTATGCGCCACCACGCGCTCGATGACTCTCAGATTGCCTTCCTCCGAGGGAGGGAGGCCAGGCCGCTGACCACCGCCACCATCCCTGATGTCCGGGATGCACCACCCAAGCCCGACGACCCCCTTCCGGACGAAGTGACCGTCCCCGACGAGGGGTCCGTGCCTCCCGACCCCGAACCCCTGACCGAGCTTGGGGACCTGCCCGAAATAGCCCAGTGGCACTGCGAGGGAGGCCCCTCCCGAGAAGAATTCTGCCAAGAACAATCCACCTGCCCTTCTCTCATTGGACCCCGACAGCAGGCCAAGGCCCAAGCAGCAGGCGACCGGACCGGCACCCACTGGGTATACTGGGAAAACGGCCTCCTGTACAGTGAACAGAAGTCGGCCGAGTTGGGATCGGCCCGAGTACCGGTGGTACCCCTGCGCTTCCGAAGTCTCCTCCTGGGCCTAGCCCATGATGTACCCCTGGCCGGACACTTAGGTCAAGATAAGACCTACCAGCGACTCGTCACCCACTTCTATTGGCCAAAGATGCGAGCGAATGTGGAGGCCCACTGTAAGTCCTGCCTCACGTGCCAGGCCAGCGGAAAGAGTGGGGGGAAGCGCAAAGCTCCGCTACAACCCTTGCCCGTCGTCAGTACCCCTTTTGAGCGGGTAGGAATCGACATCGTGGGACCCCTGGACCCCAAGACCGCCCAGGGCCACCGATTCATCCTCGTCCTGGTGGACCATGCCACCCGCTACCCCGAAGCCATCCCCTCCGCACCGTGACAGCCCCCGTGGTGGGCCGGACCTTGATGGGGATCTTCTCCCGCGTGGGGTTCCCCCGCGAAGTTGTGAGTGATCGGGGCACAAACTTTATCTCCAAATACATGAGGTCCCTATGGCATCAGTGCGGAGTATCGTACAAGTTCACCACCCCATACCACCCCCAAGGGAATGGCCTAGTCGAGCGATTTAACAGGACCCTGAAAGGAATGATCATGGGCCTCGAAGAACCTCTACGCCGGAAATGGGACGTCCTCCTCCCATGCCTCCTGTTCGCCTACCGAGAGGTCCCCCAAAAATCCCTGGGGTTCAGCCCCTTCAAACTGCTAAACGGACACCCCGTCCGGGGACCCCTGAGCCTGGTCAAGGAGGGTTGGGAAACGACTCCCCAGGGGACCCCTCCGGATGTGTTCCGATACATCTTAGCGCTCCGCAACCAGACCCGGAAATTCCGAGAACTAGCAGAGGCGAACCTCGAGGCGAGCCAGGAAGAGATGAGGCGCTGGTATGACCAGAACGCTACGCTGGTCGAGTTTCAGCCGGGCCAACAAGTCTGGGTCATGGCCCCGGTGAGACCCTGCGCCCTCCAAGATAAATGGACTGGACCCTTCAAGGTGGTCGAGCGGAAGAGCCAAGTCACCTATCTCGTCGATGTACAGTCCCCGCGGAACCCCCTCCGGGTCCTCCACATGAACCGCCTCAAACCCCACTTTGTGAGGACGGAGTTGAGCTTACTCCTGGCCACCGACGATGGGGCCGAAGAAGACACCGAGCCCCTCCCAGACCCCCTGGGGGCGAAAGAGACCGATGGTTCCGTGGAGGGGGTGAGACTGTCAACCGCCCTCACAGCCCAGCAGTCCGACGACTGCCGCCAGCTTCTAAGGCAGTTCGCGGACCTCTTCTCCCTAACCCCTGGGGTCACCGACTGGTGTGTCCACAACGTGAACACCGGCGACAGCCCGCCAGTAAGACACCGGGCCTACCGGGTCCCTGATCGCATCCAGACCGAAGTAGCGAAGATGTTGGCCCTCAGGGTAATTGAACCCTCTGACAGCCCCTGGGCCAGCCCGGTAGTCCTGGTTCCGAAAGCGGCTGCCCCGGGTGTCGCCCCCGAACTGAGGTTTTGCATGGACTACCGAGGACTCAATGCGGTCACCCGAGCGGACGCTCACCCTATCCCCCGCGCAGACGAGCTCATCGACCGCCTCGGGGCCGCTCGCTACCTCAGCACCTTCGACCTAACTTGTGGATACTGGCAGATTGCCCTCACCGAGGGAGCCAAGGAGCGCTCCGCCTTCTCCACCCCGGATGGGCGCTACCGCTTTAGGGTGATACCGTTTGGAATGAAGAATGCCCCAGCCACCTTCCAGCGGCTGGTGAACAGGGTCCTGTCCGGACTAGAGGGGTTCAGCGCGGCGTACCTCGACGATATAGCGGTATTCAGCTCCCAATGGACCGAGCACCTCCAGCACCTCCGACAAGTCCTGCTGGCTCTGCGCCAGGCCGGACTCACCATCAAAGCCAGCAAATGTCAAATTGGGCACGGCTCCGTAACCTATCTGGGGCACCAGGTGGGAAGCAGACAGGTCGCCCCCCTCCAGCCAAAGATCGACACCATCTTGTCCTGGGAACCCCCAACGACCCAAACGGAAGTCCGGGCCTTCCTGGGCCTCACCGGTTACTACCGGAGGTTTATTAAGAACTATGGCAGCATCGCAGGCCCCCTCACAGAGCTAACCTCCAAAAAACACCCCAAGAAAGTACAATGGACTCCCCAATGCCAGGACGCGTTCGACGCCCTAAAAACCGCTATATGTACGGCTACGGTGCTCAAGGCCACCGACTACGCCCAGGAGTTTGTGGTCCAGACGGACGCCTCGGAACACGGCACCGGGGCAGTTCTCTCACAGTTCAACGACAAG
This sequence comes from Triturus cristatus, assembly GCF_964204655.1. NCBI lineage: Eukaryota > Metazoa > Chordata > Amphibia > Caudata > Salamandridae > Triturus > Triturus cristatus. Next base: position 22,619,319 of record NC_140586.1, read on the forward strand.
GGTGAAGATCAGCCCATAGCCTTCATCAGCCGAAGGTTGCTGCCCCGAGAACAGCGGTGGAGCACAATTGAAAGAGAGACCTTCGCAGTAGTCTGGGCCCTCAAAAAGCTACGGCCCAACCTGTTCGGAACACACTTCCGAGTGCAAACCGACCACCGACCCTTGCGGTGGTTGATGCAGATGCGAGGGGAAAACACCAAACTGCTACGCTGGTCCATCTCCCTCCAGGGGATGGACTTCACTGTGGAACATCGCCCCGGGACGGACCACGCCAACGCGGACGGTCTGTCCCGATTCTTCCGCTTCGGCGAGGGGAAGCCCCAAGTGGATGGGTAGTTCTCCCCGCTTTTCAGCTGGGGGGGCGCATGTGAGACCGGCCTCGTGGCGTGGGCCCTCCCGACCAGCAAGCCACCCTGCAACCGCACCGATCCTCCATGTCACGGACTTCCGGCCACCATGGCCCAACATCCCGATGGCCAGCCAGGCCCCCAACACGCATGCCCGGCCGAGGGAGAGTGAAACCCCCCAAGCCAGACCGAGAGGCGCCGACCCTGTCACACCTCTGGTCTCTTCCCCAAGGGAGGTTTCGATCGACCACCAGGCCCCCGGTGAGCGGCCGCCTCGCCTGCTGGGTGTCTGGAGTCCCTCCCGGACCCACCTGAACAGATCAAAGGGGCCGAACGACAGGAAGCCCCGACACACCACCCCCCAGGCACCAAGACCCCTCTCGGCGAGGTCCCCGGACTTCAAAGAGGAGGGGAAGTATAACAAGGGGTGCGGAAGGGACGGGAGGAGAAGAAGACCTGGACTGACGAGAGCCTGCTGACCTGGTCGCGGCTCGATCGCTCCCCGAACCAAAGAACGCTCCCCGAACTCTGAACCATCCGAGCCCTGCTGATGCTGTCGCGGCTCCCCGAACTCTGAACCATCTGAGCCCTGCTGACGCTGTCGCGGCTCCCCGGACTCTGAACCATCTGAGCCCTGCTGACGCTGTTGCGGCTCCCCGAACTCTGAACCATCTGAGCCCTGCTGACGCTGTCGCGGCTCCCCGAACTCTGAACCATCTGAGCCCTGCTGACGCTGTCGCGGCTCCCCGAACTCTGAACCATCTGAGCCCTGCTGACGCTGTCGCGGCTCCACGAACTCCGAACCACCTGTGCCTGCTGAGTGACTCGCGGCCCCCTCCTCCAAGAGAATCGGCAGAGACTGCCAAGAGAAGCAACATCCCCTCAGCTCGAGGATTGAGAGCTGTGCGCCGGAAACTCCGCAGAGACACTGACTCAAAGACTGTCCCACTACCCCAAGATCACCGCCGTTTGTGACACTAATTCTGTACCTGCCTTCTGGATCATAAAGATCCCCTACAACTACGATAAAGTATATTGTCTTACGAAGAACTACTGTGTGCGATCATAGGTACGAGACCCTTCCAGGAAGGGCCTCCCCGCTCTTGCTCGGCCTAACTCTGGGGAAGGTGGGTCTCCGGGTGGTCAGGAACGCATTCCGCAGCCTTCCCGGGGAACGCTTTCCAACACCCTTCGTATTGGGACTGTTCCCCTTTGTTGCAGTTTACACCCCCCCTTCTTCTTATTGGTTTATCCCCCACCTACTCCGGGAGCGGGCTGAGCTGCGCTTACAGACGACATCACTCACAGACAGACGGTAGGTGGCGGACACTGGGGTGGGAACGGCGGACGAGGAGACGCCAGGGCAGCGCATACATGCCAACCCAACCACTCACAATATGTCCAACAAAACCCCTAGCACAGACATCAAATTTATCACGTTGAACGTCAGGGAATGCATACGGCCCGTAAGAGATACTCTGTTTATGCGTACATTAAACGACAGCAGACCCAAGTCGCAGTCCTACAAGAGACACACCTGACTGCGGGGGAGGCGGACCGATTACAAAAAAAATGGCGCGGCATCATATGTGCCACAACGTATTCCGCCCTTGCAAGGGGCACGTTGGTGTGGATCAGACCAGGGGTACCGTTCAAGGAACAGTTCAGACTAATTGATAAAGAAGGTAGATTTGCGGTGCTGATAGGACTATTGGAGGGCCAACAGCTACTTATAGGGAGTATATATGCCCCCAACGTAGAGCAGGAGAGCTACTGGGGCAGACTCACGAACACACTGGCACACCACACGTCTATCCCATGGCTTCTTGGAGGGGACTACAATTGCACCCTAGATCCGCACCTCGATAGATCACACCCCTCACAGATGCACTCACCGGCACATAAACAAGCGGCATGCTTCCGTAGCTGGGTCGACCGATGGGGGTTAACAAATATCTGGAGGGCGCACAACCCCACCACCAAACTCTACTCCTTTCATTCAGTCCCACACGATCTACGAGTCCGACTAGACAGGTTCCTCTGTTCGGCAGTGCTTTTACCGAAAGTCCAAGATTCAGATTATCTGGGTAGAGTAGTATCGGATCACGATGCACACGCGGTGGTCCTTAGATGGAGGCCCCCTTATCCCCCAATTCCAACGTGGAGATTGCCCAGTGACTGCCTCACCGACCCGGTATTCTGTCGAACCCACGAGGAATACATACGAGACCACTTTCAACTGAATGACAGCACGGCCTCCTCTAGGTCTATAGAGTGGGACGCGTTCAAGGTCAGCGCCAGGGGGTATTGCATTCAAAATGTGGTGGGGGTCAGGAGGGTGTTGGACAGGGCCCTACAACGAGCAGAAACCAAATTAGAGGACATATCCAAAAGGGTAGACCAGGGTACAGCAACTCCAGCACAACTGTCGGCGGCAAAATCCTCCCATGCTGAAATGCTACGGGATTTGCGCAAATACAACTTTCGGGCATACGCGGCCAGGGCACACCGGGAGGGTAACAGAGCGGGATCACTTCTGGCATGGTTGGTCAAACAGGACACAACATCACCCCTTATCACAGAACTTATGACCCCAGATGGACAGCTCAAACACTCCCAAGTCGACATATTACACATCTTCCACGACTACTACGCGACATTATACCGATCCCCGAGTGCCGTACCACCCGGGGGTCTCGCTGGTTTCCTAGATCAGGAGACCATGCCTGGGATCCCGCCCGCAGACCGGACGGAACTCGACAAGAAGATTAAACCGGTAGACGTGAAGCAGGCAATCAAATCTTTGGCCCGCAGGAAGGCGCCGGGCTCGGACGGATTCCCGCTCGAGTACTATAGCGCGTTCGCGGCGCAACTGGCGCCACGACTGGCCGCCGTGTACGAGGAGGCGCTGGCCAACAAGATACTCCCGGTATCGATGCGCACATCGATGCTAGTGACCTTCCTGAAGCCGCACAGAGACCCCGCGCTCCCGGCTTCATACCGCCCGATAACGCTCCTGAACGCGGACTGCAAGATCCTGGGGAAAATTCTGGCGGATCGTTATAGCCAAATACTTCCAACCTTGGTGCATCCCGACCAATGCGGGTTCGTTCCCCGCCGCAACACCTCACATAATTTGCGTCGTTTCTTCCATATCCAGGACCAGACAAAGGAGCGTTTTCCCCGAGCGGCATGTCTGGTTTTGGACCTGGAAAAGGCGTTCAACACCCTGTTGTGGCCCTACCTGTTCGAGGTCCTACAACACGTAGGCGTTGGTCCCACGCTTCTGGCCTACACCCAGCTCCTGTACAGAGATCTCACCTCTAGGATGAGACTTGGTAAACTCGTATCGGCCCCGTTCCCGGTGTCCAGGGGGACCAGACAGGGATGCCCCCTGTCCCCACTCCTTTTCGCTCTGGCGATGGAGCCCTTGGCCATGAGACTGCGTCGGGAGGGGGTGACATGGGGGGTCCCCATTGCGGACATGACCCATTGCGTGTCATTATACGCAGACGACCTCTTAATATATGTTCGAGACATCTCGGATGATCTCACACTGATATGGACCGTGTTGCGGGACTTTGGAGAGACCTCGGGGCTCAGAGTGAACTGGGGAAAATCGTCGATCTTCCCTCTGGGTGCTACAACGGAGCAGGTGGAGATAACGCTGGGCCCACATAGACTCTCATGGGATAAATCGGCCCCCAGATACCTGGGAGTGCGACTATACCACTCCCCCAAAGATCTCTTTGAGGGTAACCACCGGAGGGCGCTAGCGGGCTTGCGGTCGGCGGTGGGATTCTGGAAGACGCTGCCGTTGGCGCCCATCGGTCGTGTCGCCATAGCGAAAATGATCATGGTACCGAGGATTCTCTATTGCTTTGCGAACCTTCCTATAGTCCCACCACGCTCTTTCTTCCAGGAATTGGATACATTATTGGCGACCCTGATCTGGGGAGGGGGCCGTCATAGAGTGGCGTTGTGCACACTATACTTACCCACGACGGGCGGGGGCCTGGGAGCTCCGTCCTTCGAGGCATACTTCCTTGCGGCGCAGCTCCAGTGGCTGTCCCACTGGACAGCGGGGAGGCAAATAGGAGAGACAATCACGGAGAGAGGCAGAATACCCCTCCCGCAAATCCGGCGACTGCTACTACCAGGTACTACACCAGTGCGCACACACCCGCTACAGGTGGCCATAGCTCGCAGATGCATGATGCGAGTACACCGCTTGTCCAAGGGTCAACTACTATACTCCCCCTTGCTACCCTTGGTGGGACTCCCCCGTGACGACGGATACTACACCGCGGGAGCCCTTCACGTGTGGGCCGACCACGACATCACAGAGGTGGGGGCGTTGTTCCAGGAGGGGCAACTGAAGACGTTTGCCCAAATGGTCGAATGGCATGATCTCCCTCCTGGACAATTCCTACGTCACAGACAAGTGTTAGAAAGCGGTGGTCAACTCTGGAACCTACGAGAGGGTGAGCCCCCGACACATCTGGTGCTGCACACCCTGTTGCGCATGGGGTCCGGCAGTCACCTAATCACGTGGCACTACAAAGCGATCCGAGAACTGACAGATGTTTCCTTGGACGGGCTCCGGGGCGCGTGGGAGGAGGATGCGGGCCGAGCGTTCCACGACTCAGAGTGGCGCAAAGCGCTGGAATTTCCAAAAAAGGTGTCCAGGAACGCTCGGTTAAAAAATATACAGTTCAACATCCTACACCGCGCGTACCTGACACCGGACAAGCTCCACCGATTCTACCCCTATACGCAATTTCGCTGCCCCCGCTGCCAATTGTTGGACGCAGACTTCAAGCACATATTTTGGGCCTGCCCATCCATACAACGATACTGGGGCACAGTGCACCACATGCTCCAAGCGACGACTGATCTCCCGGTCGCCTCCACGTGGGAGGCATGTGCTCTAGGGTTCTCCCCGAAAAAGAAAACAGAAAAAGTGCAATGGAAATTTGCTTCTCTGGCTCTCCTCCTAGCGAAAAGGAACATAGCTATGCACTGGAGGGCCCCAGCGGGACCCTCGGAAGCGGCATGGACGGGAGCGTTACAAAAATGGGGCGCGGCGGAGGAGGTGTCAATCAAAGAGGAAGAGGCGAGGGGCATCCGCAAGCACCCCATATCTATGGAGTGGGCCCAACTCCTCATACAGTTCAAACAACAATGTACAGAAGGAGAAGCACAGAACGCGACACAGCCTAACCCCTGCACTCCTCCCGCTCCTCCTGCCATTCGAGACCCAAGGATGATAGCGGAGGTACACTAGACAAGTAGAGGGCTTTGTTAGGAGAGGCGAGCGGAGGCCCCGTCCCCTCTCGCGCGCCCACGCGCCGACCCCTTTTCTTCCCAACTGGCTTACCCTAGAATGAGTCCGACACACCTACTTTTACTTAGCGCACAGGCTACCGCGACAGCCCTTCCCAACCCGCCCTACCCCCTCCCACCCCCCTTCTGATCCTTTCACTAGTTTCCCCTCTACCCTACCCTTATACGTTTCCTCTTCTTTTCTCACAACTTCTTCCCCCCCTCCCCACTGTTAACAGTTGAACCCATCGGCAGTTCAAATACCGATGCCCTAGTTACTGACACAATTAAATACACTCGTTATCAGGGAGGAGCTACACAGATAGTCAGAGGGAAAACCATGTAGACGGCGGAGAATCAGGGACACATTAACACCCCCGGGATGACATAAGTGACGATCTACTGGGATGTACTGGTGGGAGACGTGTGGACTTAGTACTAACAGCAAGTCCCAGAGACGCAACAACCAATGTAACTACCCTGGGAAAACAAAGCAATGTTAAGTCACACTGATGCAAAAAATGGATTCACATGTAATATGGTTGACATGCATTGTGTTAATTTGTACGCAAAACCCTAATAAAAAAATGTTAACAAAAAAATCCATATATATTACATCTCGAACAACATCAATGATTTAAAACTAAATACTATCTTGCACCAGGTATAATGTTGCTTTTTTTCTTTACTAACATCCATTAACTCTTGCCAGATTATTTTACTCTTGGTAGGCACCCAACTTACAAGAATGATTAGTGGTTCATCAATATCTCTCTCTACCCCTACAGTTTCAATATTTCATTTAAAATCTATATGTAAGTAGACAACTCTTCCTTGAATGCCTTTCTAAACCTCAGTTGATGCCAGCTTCTGTCTTTGGCTCCATACGACTATAGCCTGAAATGGGTATACACACTGTATAAGAATTGATTCATAAACATTTAAATCTCATAGTTCTTGTGGAATAGATGCTAATTCTAACATGGTATGTACTGCTCCAGCTGTCATTGTGTTATCCTCTAACTTATCATAGCAGTACTTACATATAACTTGCTGTGTGGACAACTCAAAGCGTTCCTCCACAAATAAAATCGGCAAAACAAATTCTTGCCACTTATCTCTCTGCTCCTGTTCAGTTTTTGAGGATACAACTACATTACAAGTTTGGCTTTTGTTGTGAGTGCGTAGACAACAAATACAAACACTGTTTGATTTCTCAGAAGAAACTGTGTTAAGCCTCCTAATCTTTTTAGGTCTCGCCTATGCAGTGCGCATGCACTTCATAGGAGACCTTTAGCTGTCGTGCAGCTCTTTTTCCAAGCACATACTCGTGCTTGTGGCGGCATACGCCTTGCGGGAGTGCACAGCGGTGTGCCACAATCACGAGTATGGGCTTGGAAAAGAGCAGACTGCTTTCTCCAGCACACGCCCACCACTCGCGGGTGCACCCCTCCACCTCTCTCCCCCGCTGCAGCGTGAGGTTTTTACACTCAAATTTTGACCACTCCAGTGGCGACCTTGGCGAACAACTGGCTTGAAATTTGGACAGGCCGCCAAGGCAGTTTAACTTCGTTGCCTTTCTTTTTCTGCTCTCACACTGTTCCCTTTTCTGTCCGCATTTGTCTTTTCTTCTTCCTTTCATCTCTCTTCCACCTTGAGTTTCGCTTTTTGTTTCACTCTCTGTCACTTCTCTTTGTCTCTGACCCTTTTGTCCTTGCCTTTTTCTGGTTTCTCCCTCTGACCCATTTATCGATATTCTAACCGCTTTTTTCTCTGTGTTTCCTTTCGTAACCCTTCCCTCTCGAACCACTTCTTTTTATTTTCTCTTGTGCTCTGCCCTGCATTCACATTTCTCTCTTCTCCTCTTTCTCTCACCCTCCCTCTCTTCCCTTCTCTGCAGCTCTTTCACTCATTCCCCTACTCTTTATACTTTCTCACCTCTCTCGTGCACCTATTCTTAACACTTTCTTTTCTAGCCCTCTCTTCCTCTCTCTCGTCGGAATGCGCCCCCCCAACACTGCTCTCTCTGTCGTTTCCCTTACTTCCATAATGTCTTATTTTCATGGATAATGGGGTTTCAATGGCAGTCGCAGCAATACGGTTTCTCTTCATACTTCATACCAGTGAGGGTCTTGCTGTTTTGTTTCTTCAGCGACATCCAGATGTCCTAGAGTAGTATTCGTGTACTTAAAGCAAGATTTGTGGCCATATGCATAATAGCTTTAATGTTGACACTGATTGGTTAATGGTCGGCGTTTGGGATAGGCATTAGGGAGCGCAATATAGGTATCAATTTGACACAGACCATTTGTAATACTAGCCTAGCCTAAGTGATAGTGTTGCCTATCTATAGGGCTGTGAAGCACCTGCTCTGCTCTTCTGGGTGTCTTTTAAGGACTGTTTGTACAGCGTGCTTTTAGTACACAGAGATTGTTTTGCCGTTTCCTTACACCTTCCTACCACAACATGCTTGAAAGAGTTGGGCTTGCAAAACTGGTGGATTACGGGTCTCTTTGCATTTTTATAAAGCGCTGCATGCCACAAGCATTAACTCACAGCACTGTTTCTACTTCAACAAGGTCCTCGTAACAGTCCCTGCACTGCACTTATGGGTCTTTGTCCTTTTATTGCTACGGTGACTGAATAAGCTGCACCCATCCCACTAACTGTGATTTAAAACCATGAAATGCCCCACTCTGTCATGGCCTACCCTACACCAAAATCGAGAGACAATTGCCAACTGATAACAAGCCTGCTGGCAGTGACACAGGCTTTTGGTGCATACAAATAACCTGCAGACAGTAAGGGTTCAAAACCGAGGCATGCGGTTTAGCCTATGTGTGCACGTTTTGTTCAGCCAGCTTCTGGTTGCAGCAGTTGATGTTGGTTGTTGTTTAATGATGTCATTATTATTTCCTAGTGCCCTCAAGTAACCCAGATGCACCTTTCTTTCAGACACAAATGCCTATTTTCAGTGTTCATATTGCAGCACAAGTCTGAAATCCTTTCATTTTCCAGCTCCGAAAATAACATTATCCTCCCCGAGGACGCTGCTCTGCGAGAGCTACAGTATCTACTCTATCGCCACATACTACCAGATGGAGTCCAGATGTTCATACAATATTTGGAAGTAGGGTTTCCTCTAGGTGGTTATATTCTGCAACTACAGTGGTTATTGCTCAGAGTTTAGTTCTTGCTTGCCTCTTGTTTGTTTTCCATTGTTTATTTTAGCTTCTCGTCCTATTTTTGTGTCAAAGGGCAACATTCAGAGTACAATTCAGTTAAAGGCAGCTTATATTTTTATACCCTATCAGTTTTCCGTTTCTTTGGCTCCAACTAGTTGCTCTTCAACATACATTAAACACATTGGCAAAGCCAATAGCTTTAGCCAAACACTTATAAGGTCACAAAGGCAAGACCTATTGGCTATGCCAATGCTTGTTTGTAAAGCTATCAACATTAATACCGGTTTCCTGTTCCTCTACACATACACATACCAACTCCTCATTTTCCCTAGACTCCTGTTCTGGCCCAAAGAAACAAAACAGAACATCTTCACAAACTTTTTCCACCTCTGCTACTGTACCATTCAAAAGAGCTATATTCAATTATCCTAAACACAAGGCAGGAGATTTCACATAGTAAGGTCTCCTAACTAAATTTCACATTTTAGAGTGGAGAACAGCAAACATTCTGAAGTGATGAAAGGTGCTTTGGCACACTTTCTTAGATAGACATGCCAGTGAGTGTCCCTATAGAATAGTATACTACCTCACTTTGCATGGACCTAATCCTTGCAACAAGACAATTTTCTGTTTCGGACTTTTGCTTTGAAACGTATGCAAGAAACTTCTCAACATATCAATTGATTCCTGCCGTACACTGAAAATACTGCTACAGTTCCATCTATACAGTAGTCTGTCTATGCCTTTCTTGTACCTCTTCAGCTAGCACTTCCTCTACATTCTTAGGTACCATCTCCTCTTTTGGATTGGAAGTACCATTCTTCAACTGCATGCACTAATTTTTGAAAGTAGCTTTCTTCTTTAAAGAAAGGCTCAGTACTGGAAGTATGCTTCTATTCACCACTGAATATTTTACAAAGTTTCTTCCAATTACAAGTCTTTTTTTCTGGTTTCTTCTCATAGACAGCACTGTTTTATCCAGTGTTCTCATTCTGCTCAGAACCAAAATAAATACCTTCCTCTTCAGGGCAAATGTTTTAACAATTACAGCCTAAACACGTTCCTCTTGTTTGAGTGCTTCGCCTCTTCTTTAATAGCGGGCATCCACGGCCTCTCAGAGAAAATATACCTGTAAGACAATTTTCGCGGATCAGGAGAAATTGCTCAGATGTGCGGGATTTCAAGAAGGAAACCGAAATTCTCACCACTAAACTTAAAGAAAAAGCATATCCTGACAGGATAATCAAGAGGGCTCAGAAAAGGGCTTGTAATATCCCCAAATAAGCAGTACTGGAAACCAACACAAAGCGGGACAAGGACACCCTGATCTTCGCCAGTGCTTACCATTCCTCTTCTGACACCTGGTTTGTGCTGAGATTGACACTCTGTTATGACTTTATGGCTGAAGGCAGTGGGATGCATATATACAATTTAAACAGAGTGACATGCTGTGCACTTACCCTCTTATTGGGCAAATCTCAGTCCTCGAGGGGCAGTGGGGGTATGCCCTGTAGTCAAACCCTGGGGTTCGCATCACCTATATTATATAAAGGCAAAGAGATAAAAGAGATAAAGATGCCGTGGTAAAAGCATTTAAAGTTAGACCACAGCTCACAGTTATAAGGGGCCAGAAGGACCCCCCCCCCATGTCTTGATGACTCACTTTGTCAAGGGTCCCTGCCCTGTGTAAACCTGCTTGGCATCCACTCTCACCAGCTAGTGACAAGCAAATGCCTGGGGAGGCGATATATATCCCTCTGGGGCCTGGCCCAGCTTCATACAATGATTACAGATTTGGCCAATGATATTGCAGAGCTGCGTGTCCCAGAGGGAGATGCATGTGTAGCTGGTTGAGCTCTACAAGCCCTTGTAGATGTCACGGGTGCTTGTGTTTGCAGGATAGACTGATGGTGTGCTGGTGTGCTCTCGCGGACTTCTGTATTCTGCAGCGTAAACTTCATCATGGCTGTTGTGATGCCACCTGGGGATTTGTTTAAAACGCCACTTTGGGGCATCATGGGTAGTATAGTTCACATTGTTGTGAACTGAGGTCCCAGGATATTTTCAAATGCCTGAAGTAAGCACTATCCTGTATCACTGAACGGAACATCATTGCAGAACATAATTTCGAGGTGTAGATCACCCTGTAGTAAACAGAGGTTGCAAAACAGTTGTATGACACAACCACACGTTCATTTTACACACGTTCCTTAACAACCCGGGCGGAACAACAAATGTGTCTGAACAATGCGTCTATTTACAGCATTAAACAACAACTTGCCTTAGGGGGTTGCTGGACTTTGGAATAGTATAATTTACTATTCTAACTCCAGTCACCATAACAGTAGGGAAAGCGTCCAACACCACTTGACCTAACACATGTCGTTTTAACGACTTGCATTGTAAATCTAATGCATGGTTCAGACACATTTGTTATTCCACCCACTTGCAAAGGCAACTCATTGGTCAGCGTCATTGTGGTATGCTGTTTCCCCGCAAAACATTTGTTAAGGAAATAAACGAAATTCTGTAACTTGCCTTATCCTAGAAAAACAAAAGATTTTTGTGAGGGATATTTTAGAAAATTGTAAATTCACCACATTTATCTTTTATAGACTACTGTTTATCCCAGAACTATCCGAATGGAAAGATGTGTGTTTGTATTTCAGTCATACACCTGAGGGTAGTGTCCTGGTGTTATTTATAGAATGGGAGATATGGACCCCAATTTTTTTTTTTAAATCCCTTACTTTATATTGTCGAATACGCATGGTTATTTTTGTTTTTGAGTGCTGGAGGGTGGGGGTGGAGTCATCTTCGAATACTTGATGGGCAGGTCTTCAGGAGAACACGAGGTACGACAAACCTTTCTACAGGCATAACTTTGGGTAGTGGAACTCATTGGGGCCTGTACTCTTGGTGCATCTACAGTATCTCGTAGCAGGTATTTCTCTAGCAGAGACTCAGTTGTTGCCAAGGAATGTCATTGTTGAGCCCTGCTTTATTTGTACAGGGTTTGTACACCCATATTTTCTCTTTCTCCAGGAGTTTAGTTGTCATGTCTCCTTGGTGGGTGAGTTTTTCATTGATTGACCATTTCATGTCCTTGTCATTCTTCTCCAGGAAATGTGTAGTTAGGTTTGTGGATGATCTTTTACACCTCACTGTCCTTCTATGCTCACTGATCCTGATTTTTACTTTCCTGGTGGTCATACCGATGTACAGGGGCGGCTCCTCCCTGTGGGCGGAGGAGCGTCACCCCACTGCTTTCTCGCAGTGTGAGAAGCAGTAACATAAAATGGTATAAATACCATTTTATGTTACTACTTCTCGCACTGTGAAAAAGCAGAAGGGTTTGGTTGGGGGTTGTCGGTCCCGCAGCAGGGCAGGGGAAGAGTGGCTAGCCCAATGTTGTGGGCCCTGACTGTTTGGTCGGCCCTCTGAGGCCGACCAAACCAGTCATGCGCACACTACCATTTTCCTCATGTAGGCTGCATGCATGGATAAAATTGACTTCCCACAGGCGCCTGGCTGGGCACCGTCCCCACCAATCACAATGCTGCCATTGCAGCATTGTGATTGGCTTTGGGGAGGGAGGCTGCCTGCTTCCTGCGAGAAGCAGAGATGACGCGGGATCGGATCAGGCCGGCTTAGGTAAGTTATTCATTTTTAATTACAATTAACTCGCCCACCCCTGCGCGACCCCCTCCCCATGCCACCCTCTCACCAGCGAATAATGCCGGCCGCGACTGGTCTTAATATACAGAAAAGGGGAACAAAATAACTTCCACACTATCAAGCAAACACAGAGTGTAGACGGAAAGGCAGAAATAAACACCTAAGTGATAAATATTTTCTTATTTGTAGTGCAAGTAAGTAATGCGCAATCGTAGCAAAATGCATACATAGATAATAAATAGTCAGTAAAATAGATATACAAGACAGTTATTTATATACAATATTACTACAAGAACAGCTCCTAGACCGACATGTTAACCCAAATATTATACATGATAGCCCCACATGTTCATAAATTCAAATCGTAGCCTCACTCATAACCCATTCATTCAAACACATGGACAAAACACAAAACAAGACTGGTCAACTCCACATAAACCCAGAAATAGACAAATAGATAATCAAACATATTATAAAAAAGAGTGTAATATAACAACTGTATCCTGGTACAGAACAATGAAGATATCAGCACATGCTATGTTCTATTTTTTAAGATTGTTTTATACATATTTTTTGGAGAACTTTATTTTCCAGAAACAGCTGATAGTATCCAGACTAATAACCAGACATGTGGAGGAAATCTCAGATGCTAAAAACCACTGTCCGTATACGACGGGAAAGATCAGAGGGCCATCAGTGGAAAACATAAATCTGGAAACCACAAAACAGACTTACCCATGAAAAAATAGGAAATAGTTCAGAAACACCACTGTAAGAGGAAGCGCAAGGGGATGGATCAAAGAACCTGGAACATAATCAAGATTATCTAGCTAGGGTATGAGCACACAGATGAGCGGAGATGAAGGAACGGCCTGCCCGAGGCCCGGATAAGGGGAGGGGGGGGGGGTAGGAAACAGGGCAGGAGTACAGAGCCCCAATGCATAGTTACCAAGAGGGTAGGTATAATCCGGGTTGGTAAAATGGCAGAGTCTCCCTGTTAAGAACCCACGGGGGTGAACAACCTTTACAACGCAACTGTTACAACGCACTACACTTACAACGAAATTTTTCCAACGCAACATCCACTACAACGCATTCCATTACATCGCATGACACTACAACGCATGTTTAAAAACTACCTTTACAACGCATTCCATTACATCGCATACTACCTTTACAACGCATACCATTACAACGCAATCCAACACTTACCCTACTGTTGCACCCCCTGGAGTTAGAATAGTAATTTTTACCCCTATACTATCCGTTGTAATGGTATGCGTTGTAAAGGTAGTACGCGATGTAATGGAATGCGTTGTAAAGGTAGTTTTTAAAAATGCGTTGTAGTGTCATGCTATGTAATGGAATGCGTTGTAGTGGATGTTGCGTTGTAAAAAATGCGTTGTAAGTGCATGCGTTGTAAAAGTGTGCGTTGTAACGACATACATCCACCCACGGGATATAGAAAGCCAGCTACTATGTACATAAAACTATAGAGGGTAGGACTAGAGTGGACTACCTCACATGGAAAAGTGATCAGCCCAGGGGAAGAAGCCATAGTCACGGGGAACTTTAAAAAATAAAATGGTACAATCTCCCTAGGGCTTTAACAGGAATAGAGAGAAGGCAGAATAACAGTGACCCCTATTCGGATTCAATGAAATCCATGCTTCACAAGGCCGATTCTCAACAACAGATACCGAGGACCTCACGACGTGCGATAACCAGATTCATGGCAAGGGGCCAAAAACACATGCATAAAAGGAGACCTTGACCCGAAAGATAGAGAGAGGTTCCGGAGAACAGTCTCACTCAATATGCTGATGATGTAAATTACATTGGTGCTGATGCAGTTAGGGTGGGTTCTTTGTTCCCACAGTGATGGTAGGCCTAGGCCCAGTGTTTTCAACTTTTCAGTCAAAGGGCATACTGTGCAGTTACAGCATGGGTAATGCCCAATCACTGGAGGGAGGTCCCATAATGTTGTTTGTTCTCCCGGGGTTCGTTGCCAATTTTTACTGTGGACCAACTTGTCTCTGATGCTTTTGTTTCACCGAAAAGAGAACAGGGGCTTTGTAAATGATAGTTGGTTTGGTGTTAGTATTCTTCAGTATATATATATATATATATATATATATATATATATATATATATATATATATATATATATATATATATATATATATATATATATATATATATATATATATATATATATATATATATATATATATATATATTCACTTAAAAAACCATAGGTTTCACACAGGTTATAGTTAGGTGGACATTTCACTCGTAAAAAACCAATGAAATTCCCCCGTTATAGTTAGTTCAGATAACTATAACTCGCGCGCCCGCAATCCACCGCTCATGACGTCACATATTACATCACTCATGACATGGTCAGTGGCATCACTCATGACATCACTGATGACATCATCCTTGTGATAGAGTGGCGGTCGCGCGAGTTATAGTTATCTGAACTAACTATAACGGGGGAATTTCATTGGTTTTTTACGAGTGAAATGTCCAGCTAACTATAACATGTGTGAAACCTATGGTTTTTTAAGTGAATTTGTAAGGTTTTTTAAATGCTAAGTTATGTATGTATTATTATATTTTTTATATATTTATTTTACAATAAACTACCTATGTATATAGTTATAGATTGACTGTATCCTGTAATATGGAATGGCTCGTTTAAAATGTTTTTTTTTTTTTTTTAAGGTTTTTCACCCTTCGGGGTCCTTCAGGGACCCCCTGACAAAGGCTAGGGGGTCAGGAACTCTCTACCCTGCCCCCTTTTCACGTTCTCCACCTTTCTTTTTCACTGTCACACACCAAACACACAAAATGGCGGCCGACACTTCCTGATTTCGACCAATTCGAATGTTGACTGACATGTAACCACCAATCAGAATTGGGCTCGCGCACGCGAGGGTGCGCGCACGGTGCGCGCTTATAGATATTTATGTACTTTTAAATGCAATTTTCTCAGGAACTACTGAACAGATTGACACCATATATGCAAAAGGCACATGCCTGACCGGAGGACTACCTCTTTGCCAAATTTCAAGTAATTCTGTTCAGCCGTTCGGGCTGTACCTTCGACTAAAGGTCCTATGGGAAAATGCATGGGGAAAACGCATTTTGGGACCCCCCTTTTTTCTCAGCCTTTGCTTGACAAATCACCCCGAGACTTTCAGGGTAGGAGCTGAGCGGAGCGCCCCATTAGTTTCGAAAATTTCGCGAGGATTCGTCAACCGGCGCCAAAGTTATTCAAAATAGAATTTTCAGATTTCCTATGGAAACACGGTCCTAACTATAACTATCTACTGGCGACCGCCAGTAGATAATATATATATACATACATACAAACATATGCATATATAAATATATTCCAAGACTTTGCTCCTACTCAGACCACGGACTCTAGGAAGGTGGTACGTACGCCGGTGAAGCGCCTGGCCATGAATCATCAAATCAAGTTCACAAGAGTAATCACGTACTCTCAAGACGCAGAGGGATAATAAAGTTCAGGATTTATTTGGCTTCTCCGCTAGACGTTTCAGCTGTCAAGCAGCCTTGCTCACACTTAAAAAGCCGATCATCCACAGTGCGATAAATACATTGTTCAAACACAAAGAAAGGACTAAATAATGTACTTAAAATCAAAGTAAACAAGTCGGCCATTTTGAAGGATCCACATTACATTGAAATGTTTGAAAATGTACATACTTCATTGGTGAATTAAACAGCAATCTATCATAACGAAGGGAAAGAAAATGTGCAAATGCTCTTAGCGGATTACAAATAAAAAAATTAATGAAAAAGAAATAAACTCACAGGTAATCCTGATACTTTCAATGTACGAAAAGGACATCACGAAAATAGTT
Organism: Triturus cristatus; assembly: GCF_964204655.1. Classification (NCBI taxonomy): domain Eukaryota; kingdom Metazoa; phylum Chordata; class Amphibia; order Caudata; family Salamandridae; genus Triturus; species Triturus cristatus. The sequence goes on from NC_140586.1 coordinate 22,635,750, forward strand.
GTTAATGCTAAACTTCACAAAATAATAATATTGCATGCAATGTGCATCGTTACGCGACTCAAACTCTGGCCAAACTCACTGTCTCACATATTGATGTTGTCTTACTGTGTGTCAGTCCTCAGGACAATAAAGTTATTATTGTTGTCAAGATACATCACACTAATCCTGAAACAGTCGTCTTACAGCAATGTTGATACCAATTGCTGGCAAAATAACTGCTGAGAGCGCGCAACCCAGGCACAAGTAGAATCAGGCGCGCAACACCCATTGGGCTCACCGGGCTTCAGCCCCCCCCCCCCCCCCGTCATGTGTGTCAGCCCAGCTAAGACAGCATCGCGGGCTGGCGACCGTCTAATTGCAGCCGGGCCCGAGTACTTCACAGGTCTTTAAAAGACCATTTACTCGTTAATGAGGCTTTTGTTGTGTTTTCACCCATTTTTACAGCCACTCTGCCTATGGCTGGAAGACTTAGCCCCCCCACGAAATCTTTTTCAGCCCCCCCCCCAAAATTTGGCTCTAGTTGCCCGCCTGAGTAGAATAAATAACATAGTGTGTCCTCATACAAATCTATTAAAGGTATGTAGTGGCACAGAGATCAGTACAGAAGCCATGTTGGTGGTCAAAGACATCTGCTCTCCGTATACAGAAGTGTCATCTCAAATAAAGGGGTAATACAGGTTTCAGTGGTCGGGGGGTCTAGCAGGTTGTAATGTATAGTCATGGGCAAGTGCCCTATCCCCAGTGAGTATCAGATATAATATTAGGATCAAAATCATTTCTAATGAACACAAACTACAAAAGGGTGTCAAATCTTATCTCAAGTGATGTGCCATAGCTGGTTCTGTGCTGTAAAATCAGCACAAACTGCAGCACAGTCCACGCCAGAGGGCACTGCTTCTTTCTGCCGCTCAAGTATATATATATTCACTGAAAAAACCATAGGTTTCACACACGTTAAAGTTACGAATTAGCATTTAAAAAACCTTGCAAATTCACTTAAAAAACCATAGGTTTCACACATGTTATAGTTAGCTGGACATTTCACTCGTAAAAAACCAATGAAATTTCCCCGTTATAGTTAGTGCAGGCAACTATAACTCACGCGACCGCAATACTCTCCTTACACCACTCTGCAAACGCGCCCCCTGGCGCGTTTGCAGAGGGGGAACGAATTCCCCTTCAATACTGGGGGTCCCTGGGGGCCAACTAGCCCACCAGGAACCTCCAGTATGCGCCAGGGGGCTGCGTTGCAGAGAGGTGTAATGAGACCACGCCCCTTTTTACACCTCTCTGCAACGCAGCTCCCTGGCGCTTACTGGAGGTACCTGGTGGGCTAGTTGGCCACCAGGGGACCTCAGGATTGAAGAGGAATTAATTCCCCAACTTAAAACGCGCCACAGGGCATGTTTGCACACGTCACCTCAGGCCCCTCTCCCTTCCTTCACCATTGTACAAATATTCCTCTAAAATCAGCCGAACTACGAATTCCGATTTACTCGCTTGTAATCAGGAGAGAACCCAGTGCTGCATCTTTTAGCCCAGCACTGACCCTGAATAGTCATTCTAAGCGTACTTACCAGTAACTTGTATTTCCTTCCATAGGAATCCATTGTGTGGTTTTCACCAGAAAATTTTCGAAATGTCCATTTTTGAAACGTACAAATATTCCTCTAAAATCAGCCGAACTACGAATTCCGATTTACTCACCTGTTATCAGGAGAGAACCCAGGGCTGCATCATTTAGCTCAGCACTGACCCTGAAAAGTAATTCTAAGCGTACTTACCAGTAGCTTGTATTTCCTTCCATTGGAATCCATTGGTGGTTTTCACCAGAAAAGTTTCTAAGTGTCTATTTTCACAAACTAAAAATATTCCTAAAAAATCGTCTGTATGACTTAAACACATTCTTTCAACTGTTTACATGAGGTTGGCCAGTGCTGGATCCAGGATCCACCACTGAGTAAGAAAAAGTAACGATAACACTACTTACCTGCTAAGTGAATTTTCTGCCATAGGATAACATTGGTGATTCTATAGGAAAAAGTTTCTGTCAACTTTTAAAAAACAATAATATTTCTTAAAAATCACTACTGTAACCAAAGCGCTTTTACTCAACTGTTTACAGGAGATGTCCAAGGACTGAATCTAGGATCCAGTCTTGTGGTTAGAAAAGTAATCCATAAAGTAACTAATTGCATTTAACTAGAAATTCACATTGAGCTCAATGTTGCTTTGTGTTTGAAATTGTGTTGCCCATTGCAACAACTGTAACTACTGTACTTAAAAGTCTGTTGCCTATTTGCCAAGTATTTAAACTAAAGTAATTCATTCTGAGAAAGTATATTTTGTATTGTAATGTATAATGTAATTATAATGTAATTAAAAAAATATATCTAAAAATAAATAGTTTAAAAAATGTAGTAAATCAGTATCAAAAAAATCAGTATAACAATTAATACATTCAAAATTGTCATTTAGAAAACCTTTGAAATTCACTGAAAAAACCATAGGTTTCAGGCTTTATATAGTTAGGAATTAGCATTTAAAAAACCTTTGAAATTCACTGAAAAAACCATAGGTTTCAGGGGCGTTATAGTTAGGAATTGGCATTTAAAAAACCTTAGAAATTCACTGAAAAAACCATAGGTTTCAGGGGCGTTATAGTTAGCTGGACATTTCCCTCGTACAAAACCCTAGAAATTCCCCTGTTATAGTTAGTTCAGCTAACTATAACTCGTGCCCCCGCAATGCACTGCTGATGACATCACATATTACATCACTCATGACATGGTCAGTGACATCACTGATGACATCACTGATGACATCTGAAATGACATCACTGATGACGTCATCCATGTGATAAATTAGTGCATCTTCTCACACCCTTTGATATACTCAATCAAAATTTCAGACGTCCATTCTCAAAACCATAGATACTCCAATACCAATAACTACATACCCACTCATTGATTCTTAGATCTACACACACATCCACTCACTCACCTGTACAGTCACTCATACTTACAGTCACTCAGTACAGGACTATCATATGCATTTATACACCTACATAGACACTCACACACCACCAATCATCCATAGAGGTACTCTCACACCTAGTCAGTCATGCAAATAATTAATCACACTCCCATTTACTCACCTATGCAGTTATACACACACAAGTTCACTTACTCATAAAAATAGTAGCACATTCTTACGCTCTTATACAATCACTGATACAAGCACACACTCATCCATACAGCCACTCTCACAATCACACACTCTCACATATACCCACTTATATACTCTTACACACATATATACTGCCTTTCACATATGTAGTTACTTACACATGTACCACTGAGATATACATTCAATCACTAACACACCCATACATACACTCACCCAACCATACAGTCCATCACAGATGCACTCTTAAAACCATGCACCCATAGAATCACCCACTCACGCATGTATGCACAGTCACACACACCCCACCCACACAAACACTCAGGCACCCAAATAGATACTCAGACAACCAATCAATAACCCATAGAAAACCATTGAAACCATTGAAATTCCCCCGTTATAGTTAGTTCAGCTAACTATAACTCGCGCGCCCGCAATGCACTGCTGATGACGTCACATATTACATCACTCATGACATGGTCAGTGACATCCCTGATGACATCTCAAATGACATCACTGATGACATCACTGATGACATCATCCAGTGAATGTGTGTTTTTCTGAAAATTGCATATGTTTTATATATGTATATCTCAAGGTCGATGTAAGAATAAATGGGTATATAAGTGTCTAAATGGATGATTTGTTTTTGAAAAATTGATTGTATAACTGACTGATTAAGTGTATCTTAGTGAATACATGGCTTAGTGAGTAATGTTTAAATATGTAAATATCTGTATCAGTCTCTCACTTTGTGTATGAGTGGCTGCATGGGTTGGTAAGTAGCTACATGAGTGTTTATATAGGTTATTAGTTGGTTTTTTGAGAATCAGTATGAGTGTCTGAGTGTCTGTATGGTTCGGTGGGGGGTATTACGTAGTGCATAGGTGCATGAATGAGTGACTCACTGTTTGTATGTGTTGAAGACAGTATGTGTGCAGGACTGTATGAGTGGATGAGTGTGTGCATGGGTGTGTTAGTGAGTGAATGACTGTCTCAATAGTGTCTTTATGAGTAACTACATATGTTTTAAACTAGTATATGTGACTATTGGTGTATATAAGTGAGTATATGTGAGAGTGAGAGATTGAAAGAGTTCCTGTATGAATAAGTATGTGTTTCTATAAGTGATTGTTGAAAAGACTAAGTATGTGTAAGTTTCTGGAGAAGTAAGTGTGGTGGTATGTGTATAACTGTATATGCAAGTAAATGGATGTTTGATTCTTTATTAGCATGAGTGACTATGTGTGTGAGTAACTCTACGGATGAGTGGCGTTGTGTAACAGGATGTATAGGTGTATGAGTACATATGATGAGTGAGTACATGTATGAGTGACTGTATAGGACTGTTGGTGAATGAGTGGATGTGTATGTGGATCTTAGAATTACTGAATAGGTTGTTGTAACTGATATTGGTATGTCCATTGTTTTGAAAATGTTAGTTTCTATTTTTGAATGTGTGTATCAAAGGTTATATTAGGGGGAGAGGAGGTCTGCCTCTCAATCACAAGGATGATGTCATCAGTGATGTCATTTGAGATGTCATCAGTGATGTCATGAGTGATGTCACTGACCATGTCATGAGTGATGTAATATGTGACGTCATCAGCAGTGCATTGCGGGCGCGCGAGTTATAGTTAGCTGAACTAACTATAACAGGGAAATTTCTAGGGTTTTGTACGAGGGAAAAGTCCAGCTAACTATAACGCCCCTGAAACCTATGGTTTTTTCAGTGAATTTCTAAGGTTTTTTAAATGCTAATTCCTAACTATAACGTGCCTGAAACCTATGTTTTTTTCAGTGAATTTCAAAGGTTTTTTAAATGCTAATTTCTAACTATGCCTACAGAGATAGGACATGTGAAGAAAGAAGAAAAAACGCACAGAAAGAAAAAAAAGAAATGCAGAAAGAAGCAACAGAAGTCCTCAAAGATGAAGAAAAGTGCAGGAAGAAGGATAACGTGCAGAAAGAACAAACAGAAGAGCAGAAAGAAGCCTTGTTGCAAAATCATCCTGTACCCTCAACTTTTTCAGTCGGATACTGGTGGTAACTGAGTCTGACTAACCAGTCCTAGAGCCAGTGCTATGTTAAAAGACACTCAGAATACAGTGAAAACACCTACATACAGGGAACAGTATGCGTTGGGGTCCCCCTGTGATCAGCATGACCTCCTCTGTAAGCCCCTAGTATATAATAGGGCAGGGGATTAAAACTACCTCTTAAAACGCACCACAGAGCGTGTTTGCACACGTCATCTCAGGCCCCGTCCCCTTTACTTCCCCACTGTATAAACACGCCCTGTGGCCGTTTTAAGTTGGGTGATTAAGTCCCCTTGAATCCTGAGGGTCCCCAGGGTCCAACTAGACCACTAGATACCTCCAGTAAGCGCCACAGAGCTGCGTTGCAGAGAGATGTAAAAAGGGGCACGGCCTAGACCACCTCTCTGCAACGCAGAGCAGTGGCGCTTACTGGAAGCACCTGGTGGGCTAGTTGGCCCCCAGGGTCCCTCAGGATTGAAAGGGAATTATTTCCCCAACTTAAAACGCGCCACAGGGCGTGTTTGCACACGTCACCTCAGGCCCCGTCCCCTCCCTTCACCACTGACTGTGTAAACGCACCCTGTGGCCGTTCTAAGTTGAGAGATTAAGTCCCCTTGAATCCTAAGGGTCCCTAGGGTCAAACTAGCCCACTAGGTACCTCCAGTAAGCGCCACAGAGCTGCGTTGCATAGAGGTGTAAAAAGGGGCGTGGCCTCAGAACACCTGTCTGCAACGCAGCTCCCTGGTGCATACTGGAGATACCTGTTGGGCTAGTTGGTCCTCAGGGGCCCTCAGTATTGAAGGGGAATTAATTCCCCAACTCACAACTGGCCAGGGGGCGCGTTTGCAGAGTGCTGCAAGGAGGGGGCATGGACTCCGGCGCGATGTCGGTCTTTTATTTATTTGATTTTTTTAAGAATGAGGGCTGTGGGATTCCCCCCCCCCTTCTTTTTCTAATTTACTGGCCCTGGGGACCCCATCCCCCAGGGCCTGCACCCTAATCTTTTTTGTTGAAAAAAATTAATTTGGCCCTCCCAAGGCCTTAATCGGCCCCGGGGACCCCAACCCCCGGGTCATGGCCTTTTTTTTTTTATTCTTTAGGAGGGGAGCTGCGTTGCCCCCGTCCTCAGGCCACTTATGGCCTCGGGGACCCTATCCCCCGGGGCCGGCCTTTGTTTTTTATTATTTAAAAAATATATATATTTATAGAAACACCTAGGACATGCTGAACAAACCGTATTTACCTATCACCATGACGATTTGCGTGATATTCATTAAAAGGCGACTATGCATAGAATGAATCCACATGGAATGTATTTACACTGCTAGTGAAGCTCTGACGTGTCTGACGCCCTACCGTGCCTAATCCCGGTGCCCCCGCCGGTGGGTACTCTCCAAGTAGACACCCTTGTTGTTTATTTATACAAACATGGGTAGCTATTGACGGGCACATTTAATATACACGCACACCAAGCCATTCAAAGGGGATTCGAAAAAATTCGACCAAACTATGCAAGAAACCCCCTCACGGTTAATAAAACACACATCCACCGCCGGATGTGTAATACTTTTTATTTTACTCTCTGGAAAGGAGACGAACCTCACTTGAGAGTCACAGCGTGCTCCTGGCTGAGCCCAATGCTGTGTTACACCCACCAGTGCCCGCCGAGTGCCTTACACCTCTGTGTTGTATTCCACCAGCTAGTGCGTATGCTATGACACTCTCTAGCCCATGTGCACTGTAACACCACCCCGTGAATATGTCATGCCACACTTGCCTTCCCACGGGTTATATTGCCCCATCTCACATGCCTTCCTCGATGCCTATGATATAATGCACAGCGCTATGCCATACATAATACAATCTGGGATCCATATCTTTGTCACAGTGCATATGCAACGTTACACTCCCCAGCACATATTTTATATTACAACTTTAGAGATTAGTTAGGTTACACAACACTGCCCTGTGCATATTACACTCCAAGGCGCATATCGCATAGCACGCGCTAGTGCCTGTGCTATCTCGCACTCCCCAATGAATCTGTCATTGCGCACAATGTATTGCATATTATATTTCACGCCCCGGTTCATCTTATATCACACTTTTTGGTGCATAGTTTATACCATATACTATATCTAGTTTTCATTTTCAATCGTGCTCTCAGGACTATGTTCTATATAACACTGCATCCACCTACCCTTTTCACGGGCATTACATTTTGCGATGGGGGGTGGAGGGTCAGGGGGTGTTTCTGCCAAGTGAGCCCGGAGTCACAGTCACAAACGTCCTCTTCTTCCTGAATAAAAGTGAGATTATGCTGCATACTTGTTCATATTTTAAGTAGTTCGCACAGACACACATTTTAAAAACAATAAAGTTCCTAATACCCACCTTCTCTGAACAGTTAGCTTGCTGCCCCATCCACCTCCTCCCTATCCTCTGTTGTCTAAATCCATGGACTAGCCTCCTCCCTCCTGCCATGCATGGTCTGATGTGCTGCCACTGCCCTCCATTTAGCATGATGTACCAGTCCACTCCTCCTGCCCTCCATTGCCCAATTCTATGGCCCATCATTGACCTCCTGCTTAGCCTCTGTGCTTAGTTTGCTGCCCCTATTCTCCTTCCCCCTGCCCTCCGATGTATTTGTGCATGCCCCTGGTCCATCCTTTTTGCCCACCATGTTCCATGGACCTGCCACTCCTATCTACTCTGAGTGTTCTGTTGAGCTGCCACTCCCCTCCCACCTGCCTAGCATTGTCAGATGACTGTAACCTGTCCCTGCCACTTCCACCCTGCCTGTCCACATGCCATGCCCCTATCCCCTTCCTCCTGTCCTCCATGGTCCATTTTACTGCCACACCCTTCTGCCCTCCCTGGTCTGTTGTGCTGCAACTGCTCCTCTTGCCTGCCCCGCGCGGTCTGTTGTGAGGCCCCTTCCACTGAACTCTCTTGTCTGTGCCCAGGTCCTGACCCTCCCTTCTATCCTCCATGGTCCTTTGTGCATGCCCCTGCACCTTCCTTCTTCCCCATCATAGCCATTGTGCTGCCACTAACCCTCCTGCTTGCCATGCATGGTCTTCTGTGCTGCCATGGCCCTTCCCACCTTCCCTGTGTGGTCAGCTAGCTGCCCCTGACCCCCTCCCACCTTCCCTCCATGGTCTGTGTGTATGCCATCATAGTCTCATTGTTGCTCTCCATGGTGTGTCTTTTTTCTAGTGCCCAACCTGCCTGACCTCCATGGTCATCTTGCTGCTCCTGCCCTGACCCCTTGCCCCCAGCCCTCAGTTTCCATGTGCAGACCCCTATTCCCTCCCTCCTGGCTTGTCTGTTCCATTGTAATGCCCCTGATCCGTCCCTCCTGCCCTTTATGGTCTGTTATGCTGCAGCTTTCTCTCCTGTCTGTCCATTATGGTCAGCTAGCTACCATTGCCTCTTTCCCCTCTGTTCTCTTTTGTCCATGTGCATGGTCCTTTCCCCTCCCTATTGCTTTCTATGGATTGTTGTGCTGCACTCCCATCCCGCATGCGCTGTGTGGTGTATTGTGCTGCTGCAAATCCTGATGTCTGCCCTGTAGGGTCAGTTTGGTGCACCTCTCCATGTCCCTCCTGTCCTCTGTTATCTGAGTCCATGTCCCTACCCCAATTCCTCCTGCCTACCATGATCCAATGTACCATACGTGCGAACATTTTGAACTTGGTAAGAGGGAGATTTTGTAAAAAAACTGGGGTATTGATTTTCCCCTTTGAGTTACATTGAAAAAGAGGAGATTGTAGACAGGAGACAGATCAAATAAAGCCCATTTGAGCTTAAAAACATTGGACGTTTCCTGGCTGAAACAGGTCTGTTGGCATGTATGGTTGTACTACCACTGCCTCTTCCTTCTGCCCACAATGGTCTATTATATTGCCACAGCCTCTCTTGCCAGTCCTGTATTGTTGGTTTGTTGCCCCTGTCCCCCTTTCCACTGCCCTCCATAGTCTGTTGTGCTGCCACTGCCCTTCCTGCCTGCCCAGTGTGGTCAAATTGTTGCATCTGCACTCTCCTACCTGCCTTCAATTTTCAGAGTCCGTGCCCCTGGCCTCTGCCTCTCAACAGTATCCCAATGAACCACTAGATTGCTAACATTCTATATTTATTACAAAAGTGTGGAACGCCTGACGTCATCTTGATGTAATCAAAACTGTAATACCTAGAGTATTTCCTTTAGAAATTACATATATGAGAGGGTCTTATGTGCATCAAAATTATGGTTAGTGCTCTAAAAAACTAAAATGAGGACATATTTTCTGAGTTTTCAAATAGCGACAAAGAACTTTTAACTCCTTCAGCGTTCATGACGGAGCCACTCCGTCATGAGTCACGGTTGCCGTGTGCTCATGACGGAGCGGTTCCGTCATGCCGCGACCGTTGGCGGCCGCTCCGCCCACGCGGCGCTGTTTCCCCGCCTGTGCGGGGGGACAATGCAACTGAGCGGAGTCATGACGGAACCACTCCGTCATGAGTACAGCTCAACCGTGGCTCATGACGGAGTGGCTCCGTCATGAGCACAGCGCCACCGCGCTGCCCCCCCACACCCTCCAGCGCTGCGGCGGAATTCCCACCGCAGCGAAGGGGTTAAATTATTTGTAATCTTTATGTTTTTTTATCCAGTTGACCACTTGATTAAATGTTGCACCTAGGGGAGAGGATGTGGTGTTACTTCCAGAGCTGCAGACTTTGCAACTGGGGAACCAGGTTGGAGTTTCTGCTTCAGCTCAACATTCTGTGATTCTGGTCAAATCACTTAATCTCCCCATGTCTACAACCAAAATTAATTTGATCTTGTGTGATGTAACCAATGCTCATGTAACACACTCCAATACCTGACAATTCTGCACTATATAAAACTGCAAATACACAAAAAATAAGTGTTTTGCACACTTCTGTCATTGGGCTACATTTGGGCTACATCTGGGTGATATTTGTGCTGCATTTGGGCTCTTTTGTCTCTGGTGGCCATCTTGGGAGATTTATTTGTTATGAAGTTTCCTAATTTCCTCATTTACTGCAGTCTCCTCAGTAGGAAATGCTTTCAGTGTTTTACTTTGATTCCATCTAGAAGGTATTCAGATATGTCACACATTTGCCATAAATTCTGAATGTTAGCACTTTAGTTGCTCATTAGATCACTGTAGTAAAGCTACTGCTCACCACGGAAGTCTGCTGCTGGTATTAAAAGTGCATGTTTCAGTCTGCATATCAGAATTTTTTAATGAAATAGAAGAGGATTTGAGAAGTCACTCAAAATGTGCCCTAATTTTTCTTTCTTCAGCACTAATCATAATTTCTATGGCAAAGTGAACCCCCTCATTGTGTTCCTTTTGAAATTAAATGTTTTAAGTGTTACCAGTTTATTCCAATCAAGATGGCTTCAGGTGTGCCATACTTTTGTCATAAGTTAGACAGTAAGCGCTCTAGTTGTTCTTAAGAACACTCTGGGACATTCTGTCATTGGGCTATACTTGGGTTACATCTGGGTGATATTTGGGCTACATTTTGGCTCTTTTGGCTCTGGTGGCCATCTTGGGAGATTTATTTGTTATGAAGTTTCCTAATTTCCTCATTTACTGCAGTCTCCTCAGTGGGAATACTTTCAGTTTTTTATTTTGGTTCCATCAAGAAGGCATTCAGATGTGTCACACATTTGCCATAAATTCTGAATGTTAGCACTCTAGTTGCTCATTAGATCACTGTAGTAAAACTACTGCTCACCAGGGAAGTCTGCTGCTGGTATTCAAAGTGCATGTTTCAGTCTGCATGTCAGAATTTTTTTAAGAAATAGAAGAGGATTTGAGAAGTCAAAATGTGCCCTAATTTTTCTTTCTGCAGAACTAATCATAATTTCTATGGCAAAATGAACCCCCTCATTTTGTTCCTATGTAAATTAAATGTTTTACGTGTTACCGCTTTATTCCAATCAAGATGGCTTCAGGTGTACCATACTTTTGTCATAAGTAAGACTGTTAGCGCTCTAGTTGTTCTCTAGTTGTTCGTTAGAACACTCTGGGACATTCTGTCATTGGGCTATACTTGGGCTCTATCTGGGTGATATTTGGGCTACATTTGGGCTCTTTTGTCTCTGGTGGCCATCTTGGGAGATTTATTTGTTATGAAGTTTCCTAATTTCCTGCAGTATCCTCAGTAGGAAATACTTTCAGTTTTTTACTTTGGTTCCATCAAGAAGGCATTCAGATGTGATGTAACCAATGCTCATGTAACGCACTCCAATACCTGACAATTCTGCACTATATAAAACTGCAAATACACAAAAAATAAGTGTTTTGCACACTTCTGTCATTGGGCTACATTTGGGCTACATCTGGGTGATATTTGTGCTGCATTTGGGCTCTTTTGTCTCTGGTGGCCATCTTGGGAGATTTATTTGTTATGAAGTTTCCTAATTTCCTCATTTACTGCAGTCTCCTCAGTAGAAAATGCTTTCAGTGTTTTACTTTGATTCCATCTAGAAGGTATTCAGATATGTCACACATTTGCCATAAATTCTGAATGTTAGCACTATAGTTGCTCATTAGATCACTGTAGTAAAGCTACTGCTCACCAGGGAAGTCTGCTGCTGGTATTCAAAGTGCATGTTTCAGTCTGCATGTCAGAATTTTTTTATGAAATAGAAGAGGATTTGTGGCCTATTTTTTCTTTCTGAAGCACTAATCATAATTTCTATGGCAAAATGAACCCCCTCATTTTGTTCCTTTGTAAATTAAATGTTTTAAGTGTTACCACTTTATTCCAATCAAGATGGCTTCAGGTGTGCCATACATTTGTCATAAGTAAGACTGTTAGCGCTCTAGTTGTTTGTTAGAACACTCTGGGACATTCTGTCATTGGGCTATACTTGGACTACATCTGGGTGATATTTGGGCTACATTTGGGCTCTTTTGTCTCTGGTGGCCATTTTGGGAGATTTATTTGTTATGATGTTTCCTAATTTCCTCATTTACTACAGTCTCCTCAGTAGGAAATACTTTCAGTTTTTTACTCTGATTCCATCAAGAAGGCATTCAGATGTGTCACACATTTGCCATAAATTCAGAATGTTAGCACTCTAGTTGCTTATTAGATCACTGTAGTAAAGCTACTGGTCACCAGGGAAGTCTGCTGCTGGTATTGAAAGTGCATATTTCAGTCTGCATGTCAGAATTTTTTAATGAAATGGAAGAGGATTTGAGAAGTCACTCAAAATGTGCCCTAATTTTTCTTTTTGCAGCACTAATCATACTTTCTATGGCAAAATGAACCCCCTCATTGTGTTCCTTTTTAAATTAAATGTTTTAAGAGTTACCACTTTATTCCAACCAAGATGGCTTCAGGTGTGCCGTACGTTTGTCATAAGTAGGACTGTTAGCGCTCTAGTTGTTCTTTAGAACACTCTGGGACGCTGCAGTAGAACACAAAGGAATCAACTGACAGTCTCTGCCCTTGTTGGATGTACATGTTTTACTGAGAATGTCAGACTTCATTCTCACAAGACTGAGAAAGATAATGTGAATTTACAGAAAATATGCTCTCAGTTTAGCTTATAGATCACCTTCCAAACCTCTGTGTGAAAAGCATGAGAAAATAGTTTTCTCTCAAGCATGATTCATGATATCACAGCAGAAGGCTTTTTCACATGGTAAAATCACCTTAGAACACACCACAATTCCTAAAATGAGTATGGTACCATCAACAAATGATTTATAATGTAACTAAAGTCTTAAAACCTTCTATTAACTGCAATGCTTTTTAATGAGGTGCTATCATGTATATTGGTCCCAAGATGGCTGCCAACACTTCTTGGATGAAGTGCTGACAGCCAATCAGATCTCACGATGAGATGTGTGGTTAGGCTCCGCCCAGATATATATGTGATTTTACTTTTGATTTTCTCAGGAACTACTGAACAGATTGACACCATTTAAGCAAAAGGCACATGCCTAACCTGAGGACTACCTCTTTGCCAAATTTCAAGTAATTCTGTTCAGCCGTCCGGGCTGTACCTTCGACTAAAGGTCCTATGGGAAAATGCATGGGGAAAACGCGTTTTGGGACCCCCCTTTTTTCTAGGCCCCGCTTGACGAATCACCCCGAGACTTTCAGGGTAGGAGCTGAGCGGAGCGCCCCATTAGTTTTGAAAATTTCACGAAGATAAGTCAACCGGCGACAAAGTTATTCAAAATCGAATTTTCAGATTTCCTATAAGAACTCGGTCCTAACTATTATATATATATATATATATATATATATATATATATATATATATATATATATATATTACCTACTGGCGGTCGCCAGTAGGTAGTTATAGTTAGGACCACGTTTCCATAGGAAATCCGCAACATTCTATTTTGAATAACTTTGGCGCCGGTCGACGAATCCTCGCGAATTTTTCAAAATAGGTGGGGCGCTACGCTCCGCTCCTTCCCTGGAAGTCTCGGGGGGATTCGTCAAGCGGGGGCTGAGATAAAAGGGGGGTCCCAAAACGCGGTTTTCCCATGCATTTTTCCATAGGACCTTTAGACACAGCTACAGCCCGAACGGCTGAACAGAATTACTAGAAATTTGGCAGAGAGGTAGTCCTCAGGTCAAGGAAGTGCCTTTTGTAGGTTTGGTGTAAATCTGTTCAGTAGATTCTGAGAAAATAGCCTTTAAATCAGTATATATATCTGAGCCAGCTTACGGTGCGCTTACGGTACGCTTACCGTACGCGTACGGTGGCGTGCGCGAGCGCGATTCTGATTGGCTCTTAGATCTTAGTAAACATTCGAATCGGTCGAAACCAGGAAGCGGCGGCCGCCATTTCGTGTGTTTCACTCAGAAAAAAAAGAGTGATAACAAGAAAAGGGGGCAAGGAGGAGAGTTACAGACCCCCTAACATTTGTAAGGGGGTCAAAGAAGGACAGAAAAGTACAAAGAAAACATTTATTGATTTTAAAAAAAATCACGGGGTACGCGTACGGTAAGCGTACGGTAGAAAAAAAAAATAAAAAAAGAAATGAAAATCAGATTTAAGTGTTTAGATATTAGGGGGCTCTAAAAAGAGCCGTTGTGTTTATTAAGTGATTTTTTAGTGGTACCTACAAGTAAGTACCGATGCAGAGTCTAAGGTTCAAGAGGAAGACTCTGTTCCCTTCATCATTGAAGTGTACACCATCTCCTCTATAAATGTCTTGCATGTCATAACGCAAGTTGTTGTGGTAAATGGAACCCATACCATAGTCACGGAGGAAAGCAGAAACAGATTTGTTGACGTGCTTTCTTGCTTTGTCAATCTGCGGACAGAAATGATTGGACCAGTTCCATTTTTGCCTTTGGCATATGTTAGAAAACACAAAGGCAGTTTTAGGGAAAAGTGAAAACAGTTGTGCAAAGGTCTCCTTCATAAGCATTTCCAGACCTACCCCAGTCAAAGTGCCTAGGTCATTGCCACCACAGTGCACTATTATGAGGTCAGGGTGTTGGATGTGCATGAAGGATTTCACCAATGGCATCAATTGGTGCCACTTTAACCCTCTCTGACCAATCCATTTAATGTCTACATTTGGCAAAGCAAGGTCTCTCACCATATCTGTTTTCTCTGCATACTTTTCACTCCAGAAGACATAGCTGTGCCCTACAATCCACACTGTGAACATCTTCAAAGGAGAACTGGATGCACTCAGGAGGTGTCTTTCAGTAGAATGGCAATATGAAAAGAAAGACAGTTTGGAAATGGAGGCATACATATTTTTTTCAAAAAAAAAAGAACTGATTGGCTGTTTCATACCATTCTAGAATAAAAACTAGGCTGTATGTGTAAATTAATAGAAGCATGTTTTGTATTGGTACAGAAAAATGTGTTACCAAAGAACAGTACTATGGATTTGCTGTTAGGTTTGAAAAGTCAAGCACTCTTGCTCTTTGGAATTGAAACATTGTTTGGCGAACTTCTGACCTGACTCCACACAGCAATGTTCCATGAGCTGTTGCTATGGTAGCAGGCAGAAGTCAAGTTGGGGGAAGGGTACTACGCAGAAGTCAAGTTGGGGGAAGGGTACTTTTGGAAAAGGGTTGGGTTTTCAACCAATAGAAATGTGTGATTACATTTGAAAAAAAGGGGCAAGCACTGAGATTTGAAACTAACATGTATATGTGTGGGAAAAGAGAGGGAAAGTTTGCCATTATCTGGTTCTGCTGAGAGGAGAGAGGTGTAGAGAACAGAGATCCTGGCTCTGATAATCTGCTGTTTGAGTGCCACATTTCTTTCACAACTAACTAATTTTAAAGGTGAGTTTAGAGTCTGAGAGGGGATGTATATGGTAAATTAAGAAATGAATAATAGAAATGCAATTCTTTTTGTTGAAGTTGTGTTTATTATTTTCTGTTTTGGGAGAAATTTAAATGTGAGGAACATGTAAAATAATATGGACTATGTTTTCACAATAAATTAAGGTGTACTGGTATAATAAAAGAATAGTTTAAGGGTTTGAGGTTGGACTCAGTAATGCAAATACATTCAGCATCACTAAGGCTGGTTGCCCTAGCTGGAGTGTAGGCAGACACCCAGGTTACAAATGATGCTGGTCTGAAAAAGCAGTTTGGACATGTGCTTTGTAAAAAATCTGAAAAGTGGATTCATAATGTGTCAGTCTGTAAAAGTGTTTATCACTTGCCAAAAAAAAGAGCAGTAAGTGTGCTTTCAAATTGGCAAAGAAATTTCGTTTTGTGACTAATGTGAAAACATGACTCTGTGTGCAAATAGGAATTACAGGCAGAGATTTATTGCGTATTTCTCTGGTGATTTCACAGTTGCATTAGATGGAAAGGGGGAGACATTTTTTGGTGCAGAAGCAGACTCTTAGCACACAGGTAGCTGCTTACCATGTGGAATCATGCACAGTATTCACAAGCGAGTGGGGTTTGAGGTTTCAGTCAGTAATGCAAATACATTCAGCATCACTAAGGCTGGTTGCCCTTGCTGGAGTGTAGGCAGACACCCAGGTTACAAATGATGCTGGTCTGAAAAAGCAGTTTGGACATGTGCTTTGTAAAAAATCTGAAAAGTGGATTCATAATGTGTCAGTCTGTAAAAGTGTTTATCACTTGCCAAAAAAAAGAGCAGTAAGTGTGCTTTCAAATTGGCAAAGAAATTTCGTTTTGTGACTAATGTGAAAACATGACTCTGTGTGCAAATAGGAATTACAGGCAGAGATTTATTGCGTATTGCTCTGGTGATTTCACAGTTGCATTAGATGGAAAGGGGGAGACATTTTTTGGTGCAGAAGCAGACTCTTAGCACACAGGTAGCTGCTTACCATGTGGAATCATGCACAGTATTCACAAGCGAGTGGGGTTTGAGGTTTCAGTCAGTAATGCAAATACATTCAGCATCACTAAGGCCGGTTGCCCTTGCTGGAGTGTAGGCAGACACCCAGGTTACAAATGATGCTGGTCTGAAAAAGCAGTTTGGACATGTGCTTTGTAAAAAATCTGAAAAGTGGATTCATAATGTGTCAGTCTGTAAAAGTGTTTATCACTTGCCAAAAAAAAGAGCAGTAAGTGTGCTTTCAAATTGGCAAAGAAATTTCGTTTTGTGACTAATGTGAAAACATGACTCTGTGTGCAAATAGGAATTACAGGCAGAGATTTATTGCGTATTGCTCTGGTGATTTCACAGTTGCATTAGATGGAAAGGGGGAGACATTTTTTGGTGCAGAAGCAGACTCTTAGCACACAGGTAGCTGCTTACCATGTGGAATCATGCACAGTATTCACAAGCGAGTGGGGTTTGAGGTTTCAGTCAGTAATGCAAATACATTCAGCATCACTAAGGCCGGTTGCCCTTGCTGGAGTGTAGGCAGACACCCAGGTTACAAATGATGCTGGTCTGAAAAAGCAGTTTGGACATGTGCTTTGTAAAAAATCTGAAAAGTGGATTCATAATGTGTCAGTCTGTAAAAGTGTTTATCACTTGCCAAAAAAAAGAGCAGTAAGTGTGCTTTCAAATTGGCAAAGAAATTTCGTTTTGTGACTAATGTGAAAACATGACTCTGTGTGCAAATAGGAATTAGAGGCAGAGATTTATTGCGTATTGCTCTGGTGATTTCACAGTTGCATTAGATGGAAAGGGGGAGACATTTTTTGGTGCAGAAGCAGACTCTTAGCACACAGGTAGCTGCTTACCATGTGGAATCATGCACAGTATTCACAAGCGAGTGGGGTTTGAGGTTTCAGTCAGTAATGCAAATACATTCAGCATCACTAAGGCTGGTTGCCCTTGCTGGAGTGTAGGCAGACACCCAGGTTACAAATGATGCTGGTCTGAAAAAGCAGTTTGGACATGTGCTTTGTAAAAAATCTGAAAAGTGGATTCATAATGTGTCAGTCTGTAAAAGTGTTTATCACTTGCCAAAAAAAAGAGCAGTAAGTGTGCTTTCAAATTGGCAAAGAAATTTCGTTTTGTGACTAATGTGAAAACATGACTCTGTGTGCCAATAGGAATTACAGGCAGAGATTTATTGCGTATTGCTCTGGTGATTTCACAGTTGCATTAGATGGAAAGGGGGAGACATTTTTTGGTGCAGAAGCAGACTCTTAGCACACAGGTAGCTGCTTACCATGTGGAATCATGCACAGTATTCACAAGCGAGTGGGGTTTGAGGTTTCAGTCAGTAATGCAAATACATTCAGCATCACTAAGGCTGGTTGCCCTTGCTGGAGTGTAGGCAGACACCCAGGTTACAAATGATGCTGGTCTGAAAAAGCAGTTTGGACATGTGCTTTGTAAAAAATCTGAAAAGTGGATTCATAATGTGTCAGTCTGTAAAAGTGTTTATCACTTGCCAAAAAAAAGAGCAGTAAGTGTGCTTTCAAATTGGCAAAGAAATTTCGTTTTGTGACTAATGTGAAAACATGACTCTGTGTGCAAATAGGAATTAGAGGCAGAGATTTATTGCGTATTGCTCTGGTGATTTCACAGTTGCATTAGATGGAAAGGGGGAGCCATTTTTTGGTGCAGAAGCAGACTCTTAGCACACAGGTAGCTGCTTACCATGTGGAATCATGCACAATATTCACAAGCGAGTGGGGTTTGAGGTTTCAGTCAGTAATGCAAATACATTCAGCATCACTAAGGCTGGTTGCCCTTGCTGGAGTGTAGGCAGACACCCAGGTTATAAATGATGCTGGTCTGAAAAAGCAGTTTGGACATGTGCTTTGTAAAAAATCTGAAAAGTGGATTCATAATGTGTCAGTCTGTAAAAGTGTTTATCACTTGCCAAAAAAAAGAGCAGTAAGTGTGCTTTCAAATTGGCAAAGAAATTTCGTTTTGTGACTAATGTGAAAACATGACTCTGTGTCCAAATAGGAATTACAGGCAGAGATTTATTGCGTATTGCTCTGGTGATTTCACAGTTGCATTAGATGGAAAGGGGGAGCCTTTTTTTGGTGCAGAAGCAGACTCTTAGCACACAGGTAGCTGCTTACCATGTGGAATCATGCACAGTATTCACAAGCGAGTGGGGTTTGAGGTTTCAGTCAGTAATGCAAATACATTCAGCATCACTAAGGCTGGTTGCCCTTGCTGGAGTGTAGGCAGACACCAAGGTTACAAATGATGCTGGTCTGAAAAAGCAGTCTGGACATGTGCTTTGTAAAAAATCTGAAAAGTGGATTCATAATGTGTCAGTCTGTAAAAGTGTTTATCACTTGCCAAAAAAAAGAGCAGTAAGTGTGCTTTCAAATTGGCAAAGAAATTTCGTTTTGTGACTAATGTGAAAACAAATGTAGTAATATATTTAAATAAAATAAAGGAATTTTTTTTTAGTTTTTTTCAGGTATTGCTGAAGAGCAGTGAACAAAATTTAAGATGCCTACAAAATCCAGAGTAAAAAAAGAGCAGAAAAAAAACCTATATTTGAAGACAACTGGAGGACCTAAGTTAGTTGAAGATGCTCATGTTGGGAAGAAGAAAAAATCTTCTGGTAAGCAAAAAAAAGATTTTCTAAGGAACATATTCAAAAAAAAGAAAAATTTACAAAATGTCTGTACTGGAAAGAATGATTTGAATCGAAAAGGACAGGAAAAAATTGAGAATTTAGTTAATGCAAATATACCTTCTGCAACTCAAAAGATAAACTTAAACAGAAAAACAGCGTTTAAAGAGATACGTAGAAAAATGTTTCAGAGGAGAGTTATGTCCAATTTGATAAAGGATGTGAAGAAATATAAGCAAAAGGCAAAGTTTTATAAGAGAAAAAAAGAAATTGAAGCCATTGCAGCAAAGGCATTAGCATTAAAAAGGAAACTATTTATTTTAATTTTGAATAGGATGCGTACATTAGACAAAATGGTTAATGTACTGAAATCACATAGCAAAAGGAAAAGAGTAGTGAACAGAACAAACTTTTGTAAAGTGTTTTTAGGAAAATGGATACATAGTTCAAGTAGTGAACCTTTTTTTAATGAAGAGAGCTATTTTCAAAGTAATAGTTTGCTGCATGCAGTTGACACCAGAGGTCGTGCTTATGAAGTGAAAAATGGTTGCATAATGGAGAAGGAGATAATGGTTCCAAGAGATGAGGTACAAGTGATGGCGGATGAGGCTATGGGGAGACGTCCTAAAGCCCCAGTGTACACTTGGAATTGTAGTAGTATTTGCACTGTGCGTCAGGAATCTATTGATAAATTTTGTGAGTTTCTAAGAGAATATAGCAAAAAAAGTGTGAAACAGAAGATTAAGGTGCTTCAAAGTCTAGATCCATGCAGAGTGAGAGAGAATACTGGTTTGCAGGGTCATTCTCTGGCTTGTCTATCTAGAAAAGTGTGTAATAGTGTTTTCCATCATTTTAGGATGCTGGCTGTTCATCATACTGAAATGAGAAAGTTTGTGAGACGGTTGTATTTTGCTAAAAGTCCAGCAATAAAGTTAGATGAATTGAATAGGGCTCTGTTCCGTGGAACAGTATCAGATGTAGAGAAGGTTGTTGATGAAATTCAGTTTTGTTACTTTGGTCCTGAACAAAACAGTGCAGAGAAGGACACAGTAAATGAGGAAGAAGTGGAAGAAAATGTAGAACCCTCTGTAAGTAAGACATTTAATGATCACATAACAAAATTTGCAATAATCTCTAATGAAAGACCAAATATAACTTGTATTTGTTGCCGCAGAACTCATTATAGAAAACAAACCAGGTATGTTGATCTCTACAGAAAGAGTGAAAATGAAGATAATTATAAGTGGAAGGATTTTGCCACCTATATATTTCTTGAAAATTGTTTTGAATTGGGTGAAGTTCAGCGTATTTGTAAATACTGTTACAACAAGTTAGAGGAAAATAGAATGCCGACCAGAGCTGTACATAATAATTTAGAATTGGATGCTATTCCTGCTGAACTTTCTGAATTAAATACATATGAGTCTATACTCATTCAATGTGTTCATCCGTTCCAGACCATAGTACGTATGGAGCCCAAAACTGGTAAATTACCTCCTTCAGATTTACTGAGAGGTTTAAAAGGTAGAGTGGTGTATTTGCCCTTGGATTTGAAAAAAAATATGGAAACTATTGATGCGGATACTTTGGAAACTGAACCATTAATTATTCTGGTTAATGGTGTACCTACAAAGAATAAGAAGATTTGGCAGGAGCTGGTAGATGTACGGAAAGTACAAAGAGCAAATTTGTATTTGAAAAGGAATAACAAATGGTATGAATCAATTTATATAGAAGAAGAAGAAGAAGAAGAAGAAGAAGATTTACAAGAAGACACAGAAACACCAACTGGACAAATTGAAAAAGTGGACAAGTCAAAGGAAGAAGAAATTTATGAACATTTTAGCATACATCCTCTTCATTCAAAAGAAGTTATGGGAGACAATATTGATCTATTTCAGATGAAGAAAGCAAAAGGAACTCCCGTGAGTGTATGGGAGGAGAGCTTGGAAGCTCGATGTTTTCCCCAGCTGTTTCCTAAAGGAAAAGGAGGACGATACGATGAACGTCCGGAACAGATTCCAGCTTCTGAGTATCGGACTACAAGACTATATGCTGAAGATCCCAGATTTCGACAAAGTATTCCTTATTTGTTCCATCTTTTATTTGAAAGCGACTTGTCTGCACTGTCTTATGCAGTAAATCACATTTTAAAAAGTGGAGTACATTTACAAAATGTGTCTGCTAAGGATTTTATGGAGAAAGTGCAGCACCGAGATGATCATTTGGAAACACAACTGATCAATCTGATGGCTTGTCAGCGTGGGACAAATGAATATTGGTACCGACGCCATGGTGAATTAAAATGCATGTTACGGAATTTAGGAACACCAACATGGTTCCTTACCCTAAGCTGTGCTGAGTACGCTTGGGATGATTTACTGGATTTTCTACGAGAGGCAAATTCAAACATTAAAAACATCGAATACAAAACAGCAGGAGAACTGTGCTCATTGGATCCGGTTAATGTTTGCAGATATTTCAATCATCGATCTGAGGCTATGATGTCCTTCATCTGCAATAAAAAAAATCCACCTCTAGGAGAAGTAGTGGATTTCTTTTGGAGAAAAGAGTACCAGGCAAGAGGTGCTCCTCATATTCATATGCTGTTGTGGATCAAGGATGCCCCAAAGTTTGGAACAGATACTGATGAAGCAGTGTTATCTTACATTGAAGAATATGCAACATGTGCTATACCAAAAAGCACAGAAGAGAAAAAGTTAAAGGAGCAAGTTTTACGTTTCCAAAGTCATCGGTGTGGAAAATACTGTCGACGGAAATACAAGAGCAAAGATAAATACTACACTAAATGTCGATTTGGATTTCCTAGACCTGTTCTTTCAAATGGAAGAGTTAACAGTTTTATGTCAGCTGTGAGACATACTATCACAAGAAAATCACCTAAGAATACCTACAACCTTAAAAGAAAAGAAGAATCAAAAAATATAAATGACTACAACCCAGTGATTTTATCCATGTGGAACGCTAACATGGATATACAGTATGTAGCTGACAATTCCATTGCTGTTGCTCGATATGTAACGTCTTACATTACGAAATCAGAAAAAACAGAATTGAAGGAAATGTGGGAAGAGATTTCTCACGAGAAAACTGTCAGTAAGAAGCTGTACAGTTTCAGTTTGAAGATGTTATCGCATCGAGAAATTGGATCCTACGAATGTTCAGATAGGTTATCTTCTGCAAGTCTCTACTCGAAATCAAGAAGAATAATTTGGGCAAGTTTAGGCCTTGCAGCAATGAGAAATCGGGTTCTGAAATCTGTTGGAGAAATTGAATATTTGGCCGAGAATGACCCAGAAAGTACAGATATTTTGAAATCAAACATGTTGGATACATATTACCCAAAGAGAAGTCATCATCTGGAGAACATGTGTCTCTATGAAGTGCTGCAGAACTACATTTATTCACGGAAAGCCGCAGAAGACATCAACAATGGAAAATATAAAGTTATTGGTGAGGAAGGATGTTTGGTGAAGCAAACAAAAGGAAGTTTGATAAATCACAGGAAGCTCAGTTGCGACACTACTGACAAAAAGGAATTTTACTACTTGGCTCTTTTACAGCTGTTTAAACCATGGCGTACAGAGGATGAACTACTGGGAGAATTTCAAAGCTATGAAGATTCTTTTAATGCTTGCAAAGACAGCATACAATGCAGTACATTCACAACTTATCTGCAAATGTTAAATGAAGAAATTGAACAGGAAACTACAATTGCAGCAGAAATAGCTAGAGACAGTTCTCAGGACAGCCAAAGTTCAGGAACACTCAGTCAAGATCCCCTAGGACAACCAATCGTTGAAAATGAAGCATCAATAGCCATGAATGAAGTGGAAACAGCTATGAATCAAGCTCAAGAAGAATTTATAGACTTACAAAATTTGGAAAGACAACTGAATCAAGAGCAGCAACAAATTTATGAAGAGATCAGAAACAAAATTGATCACGGATTTCTACATGAAAAAAAAGAGTGCTCATGCACATCATTTCATCCAATCAGGATGTATGTAAGCGGACAAGCTGGAACTGGAAAAAGTTTCCTTATAAAAGTCATCAGAAGCTACCTACAGCAAAAAACGGATTCTACTTTGTCTTGTGTGGTTACTGCTCCAACTGGGTTAGCAGCATATAACATAAAAGGAATCACTTTACATCGTTTGCTAATGTTACCAGTGGAGAATGAGAACAAAATACAATACAACAAGCTAACTGGAGAAGCATGCTTGGAAGTTTCAAGAGTATTGAAGAAGATGCAAGTTCTCATTATTGATGAGGTGAGCATGGTATCGAACTTAATGCTTGCCTTTGTGCATTTAAGAATGCAGCAAATTCTGAAGTCAGACTATGACGTGTTATTTGGAGGAAAACACGTCATAGTTTTTGGAGATCTTTTGCAACTTACTCCAGTTAAAGGACAACCAGTGTTTAATACTGTGACACATGAAGACACGAAGAAGTCATTGGGAAGCATCGGTAATGCAAATATTTGGTCCTTCTTTGAGTACAAGGAACTTACAACTAATATGAGGCAAGCAAACGATGAAGAATATGGAAGTATTCTGAAAGATATCAGGATTGGACTACTCACAGAAGCTGGCAAAAAAGCATTACAGACTCGGCTGCTACATAATTTATTTCCAAAGGAAGAAATAGTTGCAGAGAAGATATACAAGAACATTGCAGAAAACAAAAGTGTCATCTGCTTAATGCCAACTCTACGTGAATGCTCAATATTCAATGAGGAGCTTTTGAAATTGGAAAAGGAAGATATCAGGAAATTGGAAGCAGTGGACAAAATTGAGGATGGAAGAATTACTGTCACATTAACAGGCACACTGAAAAATAAATTGGATTCACTAGAGAAGAAGATTTCCAAAACAGCTGGATTAGAAAAAAATCTATATGTTTGCATGAACTGTAGAGTATTTTTAAGGAGAAATTTGGATGTTGAAAAAGGTTTAGTTAATGGAGCTATGGGAAGAGTTGTGGGTTTTATTAATTATCAGAAAAAAGATGGAATTGAATGTTTAAAAATAAAATTTGATCAGATAGAAGAAGTTAAAGATATTTGTCGTTGTACAGTTCGTTTCATGCTTGTGAAAGACTTATATGTACGTAGGAAGCAGTTTCCGTTTTCTCTAGCATATGCTGTAACTATTCACAAGTCTCAAGGATTGACTGTAGATTGTGCATTTGTGAACATTGGTTCAACTGTGTTCAAAGAAGGTATGGCATATGTTGCTTTGTCACGAGTGAAAACATTATCAGGTTTATTCATGATAGACTTTGATGATTCAAAAGTTAGTGCTGATACAAACTGTGTAAAGGAGTATAATAGATTAAGAAGAAGCTATGCTCCTCATTTAGGTCAGTATCCTGTGTTGGAGAAATGTGTAGTTTCTCGTAAAAGGAGAAATGAGAATATCTGTAATGAAGATGTAGAGAGGAGGAAAAAAAAGAGGAGTGATGTAATTGCAAGCAAAAAGAATAAGGAAAATGAAGAACAGGTTGTAGGATGTCATTTTGAAAATAGCTCTGGTGTCAACTGCTACGCAAATGTAGTGCTGAATGTTGCATTTTATCTGGAAAGTTTGCAAGAGCAGATAATAGTAAATCAGGGAAAAAGATTCTGTACTGTGCTGAGTCTCCTTTTTGAAAAGCTGAGTAATGATAAAACTCAAATAGAAAGTGCTACTGAAATTAGAAAACTTTTAGATGTATGTTCAGGACGAACACAGTTTTCTCAAAATGTACAGCAAGATGCACAGGAATTCTTGATGTATTTTCTTCAGGTACTGGAAGAGGAAGGGGTACAAATACAAAATATGTTTGGTCTCTCTTATAAATGGGAACATAGTTGTGAAAACTGTTATAATATATGTGGCTCTAATGTTGATTCTGAAAGGTTTATTTATTTAACATTGCCAGAGAGTAAAACAGTCACTTTTGCTAAATTAGTTAAAGATGCTAATCATAGCATGCAATGCAGTGAGTGTAAATCTGACATGTTTTCAACATTAATTTTAAAGGAATACAGACAGTATGTAATTTTAATGATGCAACGATGTAGAGCTGATGGTTCAAAATTGGATACTTTAATAAAGAAGTTTACAGGACAGCAATTATCAATTTCAGGAAAAACTTTTGTAACAGTTGCAATAATTTTCCATGATGGACCTACTGTAACTTCTGGTCATTACACAGTTTATCTTAAATGTGAAAAAGGCTGGACACTGTGTAATGATTCCCAATTGATTTTTAAGCAACGTTTGCCTTTTGATTTAGCAAATTCCTATCTAATCTTCCTGAAACCTAAATTTTAGAGAGATTTGACAACATCTGGAGAAAACAATTTTACCATTTTATTGGATTACCATTTGGAATTTACAAATAAAAAGATTTAACAAATTATCATTTGGCCTAATGGAAAGGTAACCAATTGTAATGTGGAATTTTTCCATTTTTTAAGGAAACTTTGGAAAACCAAAAATTTAGAAAAAATCGGTAACATCTGCACAATTTAAATTTTGGAATGTTATTGGATTGCCATTGGAAATTTTTTCAAAAAAGATTTTTAAAATTACTATTTGGCCATGCGGAAAAGTAAACAATTCTATTGTGGACTTATTTAATTATTAATTAATCTTTCGGAAACCAAAATGTTACAGAGAAACGGTGACATCTGTACAATTTAAACTTTTGTTTTTTATTGGATTACCATTGGAAATTAAACAAAAAAAGAATTTTAAAATTACTATTTGGCCTAAAGGAAATGGAACCAGATGTATTGTGGAGTTATTTGACATATATTATTGTGATTATACTTCTGAAACAAAAATATCAGACAGTATTTTAAAGAAATAAGTATAGATATTAGATGATATTTTTTTAGAATATTATGCATTTCTTTAAAGTTATGTTTATGAAAAAAGAGATTCTGGGCTTTTTTAAAAACAATCTTTGAGATTGTTAATTTTTTTTTGCCTGCTGTTAAATGATGAATGCAATTGCTTTCACAATTTATAGTGAAATGCAATATTTTCTGAAAACAGCAAAAAAAACGCAAAAATATTTTTTGAAAAATATGTAAATATGTGTACTGTATTATTAAATGTTTTATTAAATATTAATACTTTTTTCTTTTTTTTCAGATTGGGATAGAAAATTTTCGAAAACTATAACCATTTTAAAAGCAATTAAAAATAAATTAAATGAATAAATCTTTTTTTGAGTGGGTATGGTAAGTCAATAATGTCATGGTCCCTTTTTTCCACTTCTCTACAATCACATTTGCAGTTTTTAATTGTAGTCTCTCAAGGACCTTATAATGTGATAATTGATTTTTAGTGTTTTTTTAAAAAAAATAAAAAAATTACGCGTACGGTAAAAAAAAAAAAAAAAAAAGTTTTTAAAAACATATATAAAAAATAGATGAAAGGTAAGGTTGGCTCTTAAAAGAGCCGTTGTGTTCATGCAGGGACAGAGGAAAGAAAGATTGGGAATATTAGACGGTACGACAAGTGTGCTGATCTATTTTACTGTTCACTAGGGAAACACTGGTCTCCCTATAAGTAATTAGATCGTGACAATGGGCGCACCGTACTTCAACCCTCGCAAACCGAGGGTTAATTTCCAGAGGACCAGAAAAAGGAGATGCTCCCCCCACAGATGAAGGGCTCACCTGACCTGCAGAAGAAGGACTCGGCTCTGCAGATGACGGTCCAGGCTGAGCTGCTGTGGATGTGCTTGGTTGATTTACTGAAGGGTTACCTTCAGTAAGTCGAGCATGTGTCCTTCTGTGTACATCCTTAAGGTGTCTCATCATGGTGTGATTCCCAAAGGAATACTTCCTGTCAGGATTACCTCTTGAAAGTACACGCTTACACAGCTTGCAAGTCACTAAGGGTGCATTTACCTTTTGCTGGCCTTCTGGAAAAGTAAAATAATCCCATACGTAAGAGGTCTTTTGTTTCCTCGCTCTCTGCCTCAAGGTAGTGCTGCTAGCCTCACTCTCAGAAGAGCTCTGCTGTTCTGCCATCGTATCACAAAGACAACCCAGCTCCTTCTCCTAAGGGATCACAAGCAGAAATGAGGGGAATGGGTGTGGTGTAGGAGAGTTCTAGAACTGAAAGTAGTTTCAACCAATCAAAAGTTGTGTTTCATGATCACATGACCTACCGTACGCTTACGGTACGCTTACGGCAAAAGTACGCATGCGCGTAAAAAAGACACGCGCTTGCGCGCATGCGCTTAACAGTCACTCCCCGACACTTCCGCGTAACGTGCGCGTGTAGCGTACACGCGTACGCGTCCCACGCGGAGTACGCGCGGCTTCGCAAATTGCGTAATTATACGCAAACAGCGTAGATAAATTACGGACGTTGCGTAAACCGTACGCTTACCGTAAGCTTACGGTACGCGTACTAAAAAAAAATTTAAAAAAAAGGAAAAAATGTATTGCTAATAAATTTTACATGTTTATTTTATAAAATATATTAAAAAAAACATATTATAGAATTTTAAAAATTTAACCATAGTCTTTAAAAAAGGATAGAAAATTAAAATAAAAATATGTAAAAACAAATAGAAGAAAAAAAAAAAATTAGCATTTAAAAAACCTTGCAAATTCACTGAAAAAACCATGGGTTTCACACACGTTATAGTTAGGAATTAGCATTTAAAAAACCTTGCAAATTCACTGAAAAAAACATGGGTTTCACACACGTTATAGTTAGGAATTAGCATTTAAAAAACCTTAGAAATTCAATGAAAAAACCAAAGGTTTCACACATGTTATAGTTAGCTGGACATTTCACTCGTAAAAAACCAATGAAATTCCCCCGTTATAGTTAGTTCAGCTAACTATAACTCGCGCGCCCGCAATGCACTACTGATGACGTCACATATTACATCACTCATGACATGGTCAGTGACATCACTCATGACATCACTGATGACATCTCAAATTACATCACTGATGACATTATCCTTGTGACAGAGTGGTAGACCTCCTCTCACCCTAATATAACCTTTGATACAAACATTCAAAAATAGACACTAAAATTTTCAAAACAATGGACATACCAATAACAGTTACAACAACCTATTCAGTAATTCTAAGATCCACATACACATCCACTCATCCACCAACAATCCTATACAGTCACTCATACATGTACTCACACATCATATGTACTCATACACCTAAACATCCTGTAACACAATCCCACTCATCCATAGAGTTACTCACACACATAGTCACTCATGCTAATAAAGAAACAAACATCCATTTACTTGCATATACAGTTATACACACACCAGCACACTTACTTTAACAGAAACTTACACATACTTAGTTTTTTTAACAATCACTTATAGAAACACATACTTATTCATACAGGAACTCTTCCAATCTCTCACTCTCACATATACTCACTTATAAACAACAATAGTCACATATACTAGTTTAAAACATATGTAGTTACTTATGAAGACACTATTGAGACAGTCATGCACTCACTAACACACCCATGCACACACTCAGCCACCCATACAGTCCTGCACACATGCTGTCTTCAACACATACAAACAGTGAGTCACTCATTCATGCATCTATGCACTACGTAATACCCCCCACCGCACCATGAAGACACTCAGACACTCATACTGATACTCAAAAAAACAACTATTAACCTATATAGACACTCATGTAGCTACTCACCAACCCATGCAGCCACTTATATACAAAGTGAGAGACTGATACAGGTATTTACACATTTAAACATTACTCACTAAGCCATGTATTCAAAAAGATACACTTAATCAGTCAGTTATACAATCAATTTTTCAGAAACAAATCATCAATTTAGACACTTATATACTCATTTATTCTTCCATCAACCTTGAGATATACATATATAAAACATATTTAATTTTCAGAAAAACACACATTCACTGGATGATGTCATCAGTGATGTCATTTGAGATGTCATCAGTGATGTCATGAGTGATGTCACTGACCATGTCATGAGTGATGTAATATGTGACGTCATCAGTAGTGCATTGCGGGCGCGCGAGTTATAGTTAGCTGAACTAACTATAACGGGGGAATTTCATTGGTTTTTTATGAGTGAAATGTCCAGCTAACTATAACATGTGTGAAACCTTTGGTTTTTTCATTGAATTTCTAAGGTTTTTTAAATGCTAATTCCTAACTATAACGTGTGTGAAACCCATGGTTTTTTCAGTGAATATATATATATATATTATCTTGTACAATTGCGTTCAGCCATCTTTTTTCTTTATGAAAGTTTCCTATGGGATTCAACATGGCAAATCCCATTTCTGCTCCTCCCCCCCACTTTTTCTTTGTCCCCGCTTTATGGACCAACACAGAAAGTTCCATGAAGATGCCGAGGTGGATGAACATTTTTTTGAAAAGTTTAATGCAGATTCCCCAAACAGTGCCAAAGTTATAAACAAAACTAAAAATGCTAATCTGCCACTGTGTAATGTAAAAGCATGATAGAAAAAACGTCACAATAAAATCCAAAAGAAACATGATGCATATAATTCCCAGATCAGTGCCCCAACATTACTGCATCGGTATTTAATGTATCTTTAAAAAAAAAAAACAACAACAAATCAATGGGAATAATTTAGAAACACCTGAAAATTAGGGGTGGGCAGAACTTGCGGAGTTTTACTCCATGGAATTCAGAGGAGTTACATAAAAACTCTGCAAGATTCCGCAGAGTTCCACAAGCTGCGGAATTTCTGGCATGTTGCGCTGCTTGCACTGATTTTTAGAGCCATAGCTTGTTCTGTGCTGTAAAATCAGGACAAACGGTACACCCACCATGCCAGAGGGCGCAGCTTCTTTCTGCTGCTCAAGTAGATTTTCTACTCAAGTGGCAGCTTTCTCAACGTGAACGGAAGCGACCTGCCGTGACTGCCCGTGCTGAGAAATTACGCCTGGACTTGTCCTAGTGCTACATTTTTCATTCTGCGCTTGAGAAAAGCTCCGCAATACACGGTTTGCGAAGTTTTTGTGCAAAACTCTGCAAACTCCGCCAGCAGACTAGAGTTTTTAGCTCACCCCTACTGAAAACAGAAAGGAAAACTTACACCACCCCTAATTGAGTAGTATTCTTCACCCAAATGGGAAATAAGAAAAACCAGGTCATAAATGGAATAATATTTTCTCAAGCCGGTTTGAAGATTTAGACTGACTTTCTTGCCCAGGAGTCTTTAAGTCTAACGAATATCAAATTCGGGTAAATATTTTATTAAATATACTAAGGAGGGAAATCAGACTCCGGGGCTCAAAGCTTCCTTTTTCGTTATCAATAAGAACAACGCTTGAGCGCAGCCACGAGTTCACCATGTATATATTAAATGCTGGCAGCAAAAAAGCCAAGAACAATTCCAAGTTAAATTTCAGATCCCTATCAGAGATGGCATGGGGGCCGGGAGGGCTGTGTTTCTTTAGAAGCAAATGGCGCTTCTGCCCTCTATTCATGTTAGAGGGACGCCAATTGGATTCTCATTATGGGGTGAGAAAGGAGGGTAAACTACCAAAGGCACAAACCTTAGACAGTAACTTAAGATAGTTCAAATAATTGACCAGTTGTTTAAATTGTAAAAAAAGATATAGTGCAGCAGCCCAAAATGTTGCTTTCGTTGTCAGTACTGATTGCCGAATACTAAGTCTGGCCAGTCCGGTTTCCACCTCATGCTCCCTTCTTTTACCAGCACCCTTTACTTCCTGCCTTTTCATTCCACTCTTTTATGCTATTTTTCATTGATGCTTTATCCCTTTGTGACTGTTTCCTATATATCTCTATCTTTGTTTTCTCCCTTTTTCCTTTCTTTGGCTCAAAGTCTGATGATCAGGTCCCAAAAAATAAACTACGGGCACACATGAAGCACTGCATTTGCTCTAAGCTATTCTTGGGGAAATTTGCAGTTTTCTTTACGACACCCTACAGCTCCCAACTGGTACGAGCAGCTGACCCACTGCCAGGCTTTCTCGGTGGATCATTAGTGCTTGTCCGTGCCACACTGCTTTCAGGCACAGAAGCAAGGAAGGCAGTAAAGATATGGCTAACCAGAGTTGTTCAACTGTCCTGTCCAAGCTTTTTGGTGTTACCTTGTGGTGAATGAATCTGTGGAAGCCAAGAGGGCATATCAGTCAGTTCTGCTTTTCTCAAGTGCCCCACAGCAAGCAGATCGTCACCAGGACAGTGTTTACAACATTGGTCTATGAGTGCTCTTAGCACACAACAGAAATCATACTCCTGGTAGTCAGACTATGAGGGCCTCCTACGCGTAACATGGAGTTACCCAAATTCCGCCAACTCCGCAGGCGGATTTATAATTTTGCCGGGGCTAAATTCATAATTAGCTGAGGGCTTGAAAAGCAGGTTGTTATAGCAGATTGAGTCCTCCTGCTCAGATGGGAAGTTTGCACCAACATGTTGCAACTAAGCAATCTTCGCGAGAAGTTCAGTTGACTAAAGAAGTAAGCCTGACACATAAATGTTTTTTGTGTGACGCAACAGGGCATCCTTTTCTGAAATAGGAGAAGCAGGTGTTTTTTTATTCTATATTCTCTCAAAGTCATCACCTCCCCAAACTTCTCTTTTTCTCGCAAATGGAAAATGTGCCCTTTGGATTTTCTTGTAGGCATAGGAATGCAAGCCCTTATGTTTACTGTGGGAACATGTGTAACTCAATGTGATACTGAAGAGCATGTTTACAAGGAGCCCAACCAGAAAGCCACCTAAGTTTGTATACGAAAATACCAGCCTCAGGGTTATAGATTCAGAAATCAGCCATCAACCAATCACCAAAAATATTAAAGTGCATCCAGGGATGCCAGATCTGGACTTATGTTCTTCCTGTCTTACTAAACGTAACACAGACTGAACTTCCGTCTCTTATCAGGAACCAAGCTTGTTCTAAGCCTGCCATAATCTGAAGTGGGGCTGATCCAGACGTGGACTTGTTCCAAAACTGAGAAAGGCTGAACTTCTGTCTCCGACCAAGAGCTAAGCTTGCTCCAAACCTAACACAGGCTGAAACCCTGTCTCTGATCAAGAACTAACCTTGTTGTAAACCTGAAAAGGCTCAAGTTCTGCCCCTGAGCAGGAGCTGATCTTGTTCTAACCCTAACCTACAGAGTATGGTTTCTGTGCAGAAGCCTGTCTTGAGACATAGGAGAGGTTTATTCTATCTCTCCTGTCCCAATAGACATATGTTATCACCACTGTGCTCTTTCTTGCTCCACCCCTGTTCCCCATCTCTCCTTCAACCCATCTTCTTTATTCTGCTTCCTCTTGTCTCCTCTGTTCCTTCTTTTCTCCTCTAACCTCATGACATCACTTACCCAGTCCCTTCTGACCCCCTTGTCCCTCAGCTTCACCAGAGTCCCTTCACTAAATATTTCTGCCTCCACCACCTCTCCATGCTCACCCTTGCCTACTGTGCCCCTTGCTGACCTCATCCGTCAGCCCCTAGTTTCTTGCCAATTTCTTAATTCTGTGTCCTCTTCTTGCCTGCTCTCTGTGATACCCTCTGTCCACAGTGCTTTTATCGACCCACTTGTAGGAAGGTGGAATCTGACTAATGGTTGCCCCCAACTTTTTGCCTGGTATTTGAGTGGTTTTTGACTAGTCTGGCTGGGATCCTGCTATCCAGGACCCCAGCTTATCTGCTTTCTCCCTAAAACTAATGTGAAGTACCCTAGGTACAAACCAATTGGATGCTGAGGATGTCCTGACAGTCCTTTGTAGATGGCACCATAGGTACCCAGGGCATGGGTCCCTCAGTAGGCCTACCAGGGCTGCAGCACTTATTGTGCCACCCTGGGTCAGCCATACAAACTGACACCACCAGACCACTACTGTACTCTGGGTACGGTGGTGCTAGCACCCCTTACAGGGATATAGGTAGCCTATATCCCACCCCATTACAACACATGTACTCTCATGGGTCACCCCTATGGCAGGCCTTGCTAATCCTACAAGGCAGGGTGCTGAGGTATGTGTGAGGGGGGACCCCTACATGAGTAGGACCTCCCTGCAACCTTCGTAAAGTCATTGCTGGGTTGTTTGTAGTGTAGCCATACCATATACTCTTAACCGCATTATAAGTCTATCGCGATAACGCGATAACTTGAGAATGGCTACACAGAACCATATCGTGTTTGGTGTCAAACATGTAGGAATCATACCCCCAGTCCAGCCATGGGCATGAGGGTACGATTCCCCCCTGCTAGAGGGGCGATATGGGAAAAGCGACAGAATTGAGACACCAATTTAAAAGTGCACATGTAGTACAAAATGGCTACTACCCGCCACCCACACGACTCTGGCTGGCTGTTGCTGGGGAAAACCTCAGCCTCGCCAGCTGGACAATAGGGCTCCTGTGGCAGGGAGGTGCTAGCATCTCCCCAGACAGGATAATGTGGATTGGAACAGGGTGGGTGCACCAAATGTCCTTTCAGAGCTGCACGTAGGCAGCTGCAGAGCCCTCATTCTGCATACACCGCTTGGAACCGGTTCAGGGGCATCCTGCCCCTTGCCCAGGCGGGAAACACACAAAGGGGAGAGGGTGTAGCCACCCTTTCCCGCCTCACCACTCATTGGTGGACACTACTCTGGACACTCCCCTAATCTTGGGGATAAAGGTGAATAACGTGGCCCCAGAGCCTCAGATTAATCTGGAACTTTACAGTCTTGACCTTCGACTTGCTGCTGCCCAGCTGACGGAAGAAATCTACCTTGGGATAAAGGAGTTATCCCCCTGCTTGGCAGGCACCTGAAACACTGCAAGTGACCCGGTTGGAACCTCGCTGCTCCTACGGACTTCGACGACTTCCAGCACCCTTGAGGTGGGTTTCCAGCGCATCCCAGAGGCCAGTGAGTGTGCTCAACGAGTTTGGGCACCGTGGACCACGTGGGTGCCGAGATCCCCAATACCCCAGGACACCGGCCACCTCTTGCGTAGCACACGACCCTGACCAGTGGGGAAGTTGTGCTTTTGCCCGTTTTTGAGCCAACCACTCTACAGCAATTGTGCCAAAGACCAGCGCCCTA
The DNA here is from genome assembly GCF_964204655.1 of Triturus cristatus. Classification (NCBI taxonomy): domain Eukaryota; kingdom Metazoa; phylum Chordata; class Amphibia; order Caudata; family Salamandridae; genus Triturus; species Triturus cristatus. The sequence continues at coordinate 22,670,109 of NC_140586.1, forward strand.
GCCCCCTCCGGTGGCTCGTGGGTGCCCTTTTACTCACTCCAAATTGCCGCCTCCCGCTGTCCCTTGTCTCTCGACTTGTGGGCCCCAGCGGAGGTCTATTTCGACAATCAAGAGTTTCCCTGGTTGCTCCAGGCCTGCTCTACAGTCTCTCCAAAGGACACCTCTCCCAGACCTCGTGGGTCTGCACTGTAGCAGATTTGTTTATTCTTCGTGGGTTGCGGTTGCCAAGGCTTAGTGGATCCAATCCGGACACTAACACCGCAGCGACCCTCATCCGACGTGGGACAGTCGCCCTCCGGAAGCTGGCCTTCCTTGAAGCCTCCCGGAGCCCGTGGCTGCAGATCCAAGCTACACCACTTCGTACCTGAAGCACCCGACATCGAAGGGCTCTTTGCTTTGAGCCTCCTGGTCACTTGGCCGTGACCCAGACTCTGTCCCCTCTGCTTTCAGGTTCTTCTCTACAATCTTCACATCTTTGATCTTCACGGCATCATCGACGCTTTTGGCTAGCAGCACTTTTGAACATTTTCCTATACAAAATCAGCCCGCGACCCGACATCAGAAACGACCTATGCACCCGGCTTCCCTGGGGTAGGTAACAGTGGTACCTCGGTACTCTCGGGGTAGTGGGCTTCTCAAAAGCTTAAGTCTAAAGTTTTAACTTTGTACTCCTGCTAGAAGTGACTTTAATCTGTGTAATTTCAACCACGACATTCTCCATAGACTATAATAGAGATCCCGATAGCAGCTATTTCCACTGCACGCGCCTCCCGTGGGTCCCCTTCCTCATAACCTGGGGTGGATTCTTAAGGGGCCAGCGATCCTAAATGCCCTAGGCATTGTCTGTAGAATTGTCGTGGTTCTTATACCACTTTTTTGATATATGGTTTGGGCCCCCCCTGGGGCCCTGTGATTCCTGTGCTATTTATTGTGTTTATAAATGTTTGTTTTAATTGTAACTTTGCCACTAGCCTCATAAAGAGACTGTGGGATTCTGTCTAGAATAAATACATATATTTTATATATATACCTGTGTGGGCTACTCTTTCATTTGGTTATTCAAGAGGTTATTATGGTAAAACAATAAGCTTAACACCCCTTCAAGACTTAGCCTGAAGGCTGCTCTCCACAGCTACCACTAGGATAGCTTTCTTTAAAGGTTGTCTTAAACCTATCATCAATAAGAGTCGAATTGGACTGGTGCAAGGTGTCCCTATAACTAGGAGACAGCATATGCCAGGCCAACTTCTCACACCACTGTATCCACTCTGATCACCATACACTTTCTATCACTCATCCTCTGTCTGCCACCCACACCACCATTTTCTACTGTTCTTCATTCTGCCAAATGTGACCCCATTTTCCTACTGTACAACATCTGGTTTCTTTGCCCGTGTTAGACATGTCATCCTTAGGGTGGTCTTCCCCCAATGTTTTGCCTTCTTACCTCCACTGTTTACTGTATCTTTTAGTTGGCCTTAGGACGTTAAGCACTTTACCACTGCTAACCAGTGCTAAAGTGCATATGCTTCTCCCCTAAACATGGTGACATTGGTATATACCTGATTGGCATATTTAGGTTACTTATAAGTCCCTTGTAAAGTGGTAAACTATATACGCAGGGTCTGTAATCTAAATGCTACTAGTGGGTCTGCAGCACTGGCTATGCCACCCACACAAGTAGCATTTCAAAACTGTCAAGGCCTGTGTGTGCAGTTTAATGCCAATTCAACTTGCATTTGAAACCACTTGCCAAGCCTTAAACTCCTTCACATATGTTACCCCTATGGTAGGCCCTAGGTAGCCCTAAGGGCAGAGTGCTTTGTAACTAATAGGTAGGACATGTACTTTTAAGTTTCACTTGTCCTGGTAGAGACAAACAGCTAAATTCGTTCTTCACTACTATGAGGCCTACTCCTCTCATAGGCTAACATTGGGGATTCTCCAGGAAGGGAGAGAGGAAGCTGACACATATCTGAATAGGCAGTGTCCTGTGTCCCACACAAAGAGTTGATAACCCCAGGAGGGCAGGAAAACAAAGCGGCCGGTTAAAACACGGTCGCGGAGGCTTCCGAGGAGAGAGATCCGAATGATGACCTCATAATGACTCAGTGGATGTTGGGGCAAGCGACGCTTACATTTTGAATCAGGAAAGCTTTAATATACCTTTAATGCTTTTTCAGGGTGCATAAAATGCAATAACGCGAATAAGAAGGAGTTTTGGCTGAAGGCTTACCTTGTGGGTTCTGCCTTGATTGCGCTGTGTCTGTGCCTTGGTGCGAGGGCCCCTGGAGGGGCAGGTGGTCTCGTGGAGGCTCTGGGGCTGCCTGACCAGGACTCCTGCTGGGCTCGTACAGCGCGGGTGCTCGGCAGGGGCCGGAGGGCGGTGGCTCGGCGCTCCATTCGGGGGTGGCTTGGGCAGAGGCAGCACAAGCGCGGGTGATGCGTGCCCGAGCAAGGCAGAGAGATTGCCAGTGTTGCGTGCAGGACGGGAGTTTCCTGAGCCAGTGGAGCCCTCTAAGGCCGAGGTCTGCTAGGTACACGGTGCAAGAGGCAGGTCAGTCACACCTAGGGGAGAGAATTGATGTGGGAAGAAGTGCTGGGGGTAATCTGGAAGGGGAAGTTTGGGTATTAATAAAGCAAGGAAACACCCTTTTCTCCCAAAGAAGCAGGAAAGCACCACACTGAGTATAAAAGCTAGCAGTGACCCAAGTGTCGCAGAGTCAGGGGAGCCAGGGGAGCCAGGGGAGCCAGGGGAGAAAATCGCTCCGCTTGGTAGATATAACTTGAGAAGCTCTGAGGCAAGGAATTATACAAAGAGTACTCTGAATAGAACCCATAAGAACACCATTGGGTCAGACCCTGCCCCTTCTTTTAAAGCTGATGAAGGAGAGTGGGTGACCCCAAAAAAGAGAAGGTTGAGAGGGAAAAAGAGGGAGCTACAGACATCGAACCTAAAAATTACCCCCTCCTTAAAGACTTTCTTTAAAGTGATACCAAAGACTTTGTAGTTAAAAAACCCAACTTTGGTTTATTCAGGGGAAAAGCTGGACGGAGAACAAGACATCGTGAGCCCAAACAAATTTCTGGTATTGGAAGATCTTTTGGAGTCCAAGGTATCACCCCTCCCAACCCACCCAGGAAAACAAAAAACAGTTCAGAAAGACGCAGGGGTGTCCTTCCCTTCCGGGAATATGGATACTTATGTCTCCCACACAGAAATAATAGTTAGCGTGTCGTACTTTAGAATTTGGGACCGCGTAGGAGGCAGGGCCCTACCCCTGTCTATCCCAGTATTAGTGAACCGCGAATGGTTAATGCGGTATGTACAAGTGTTTTTTGTAACGTTTTAGCTATGAATGCACTGTGTATACGATATTTCACATCACTACGTGGGTTCCATTTTGTATCGGTGGCCATCTTATGGTTGCCCTCACATAGGCTATATAGCATGAAGCGAAAACGGGCCTTTTAGAGCACATGTGCCTTTCTGTGACTTTTCTGTGACCTGGGCAGCTTGGCTCCGCTGCCCCAGGTCAAACTGGTCTCACGAGTTCCCCGTCCTCTGGCCACCTGTGATTAGCATCAGGGCTTGACACACCATAAAGTCTTTTCATCCTACACTAGCCTCCAGCTAATCTCTTTCTCACCTGACTGTTCCTGCTTTATGGCTTGTTTCCCAAACAGGAGATGCTCATGTTTATTGGGGCCTATCGATATCTGATGTGGGATCTGAGCCTTGTTGGGTAAATAATTACGGGCTGGCTTAACTGGAATGTGGGATGGTCATCATGACTCTGCCTTTTCGTTTGAAATGTATACATCTAAATGACCATGCCATAAACCTAGGAATGTATGCCTGAAGCAGGATATTCTGTATTTAAGAAGAAGCCCGTTTCTGTGATTTTCAGCAGTCTCCTGAGAACATACACGCTGTTGTACTTCTAGGATACCTGTAATTGGTCTGCAGCCAATAAACTGATCTTTGACTTCACCCAGAAGACTCTGTGTTTCTGTAGGTCTGAAACAGGAAGAACCCCGAAGTCATAGGGTGTGTTCCCCTGCACCGCTGGGCTTAAAATACCCAGTACTTCAGTTGGCGCCCAACTCGGGACGATTTCAGCGGTACCGGTCCAAGCCAGAGGTTCGTGAGGAGTTTTGTGTGGAAATTCTGGAGGAAGGCCGCCACTTCATGTCGACGTGGTCCGAAAGTCTTTTCTGCGAGGTTCTCCGCGTCCCGACGGCTACGAAGGACTGCTGCCCTGATTAATCGCCCTGTTTTGGACCCTTGACGATTTTTTGGTAGAGCGAAACAATCGAGAGAGTCTTCTGGTGACGCCATCGATCATCAATATTCAGTTAAGTATAAGTGGAGCGTCTCCTAGTTTGAATTTGGTATCCTTCGGGATCATTTTGATTTGGTGCTTGCAAGTCCCAAAGCCAGAGGACTCGTGTATTCACGAGACTATCGTATTCGATAATCCTTTGACGTTTGAAACTAGACTAGTGAGCGAAGATGCCTGGTTCTAGTGTATTTTGTAGATTGTTTTGTTTGGGTTGTGGAAGGGATTTCCAGTTAGAGGATTCATGTCCGGTTCCTCCAATTGGAACTCCTACTTATGAGCTTTATGTAAAACATGGCGTGGGCCCCATTGCATATAATGAAATATGGATCCGATATACTAGAAAGGACGGTGTTTTAAAATGGCCCCAAAATGGTAGTTTCGATACAGATATCTTAGATAATTTGGAAGTTAAATTGTTTAAAAAGAAAGCCCGGCCGGCGATGTTTGATTCTTTCCGCCTATGACGAAAGGAAGCCAAACAGAAGGAAATAAAGCTAGCGAAAAGGAATAAGAGAGAGAGAGGTATGTCAGTGATGCAAGCAGCTGTGCAATTTAAAGATAATGAGGAGGAACAAATGAATGAGCAATTGCACAGACAGCGCAAACTAGGGATTGATAAATGTTACCCTGTTTTGTCACCCCTTGTGCAAGATGAGACAAAAGAGAATGAGAAAGATTCCCTAATGTCCCATTTGTTAAGTTCGCCACCCCCATATGCGCAAAATGCCACCGCACCTCCACAGCTTGTAAATGCGCAACCTCCAGTAAATATGCCGCAAGCCTTCCCGCAGCCGCCAGCTCCTCCTCAGCCGGCTCCTATCCCTGCAGTGCAGCCCTCTCAAGGGCCGCCAGTTTTGCTACCTGTTGCCCCTGCGCTTCCTGCGACTTTGCCTAGCACGCCAGCGGCCTCCTCTGGCGCTCCTTCTTACACTACCCCGGTACCTGTATCTGAATCCGTTTTTCTTCCCTCTGTCTATCCCCCTGTTTTCGCCTCAACTTCTCCTTCAGCACGACAACGACTAGCTAATGTAGTTACTAGTTTAATGTCGCCTCTCTTTGGGCCATCTAGTGCGACTCCTGCCATACAGCGTAAGCAATTGCGCAGTCAGCTGCCTGATCCTGAAGAGAAAAAGACATTAGATCATATGGCGCGTAGGTGGATTATTTTTTCATCACTCTATGATGTGGAATCAGTTGTTGACGTTTTTCATCAATGGGATGCCCCGAAACAGAGGTATGTGTTCGAAAAAATGTGTGAAATCCTCTGTGAGGAATTGGATGATCATGGTAGAGATCCCAGCCCGCAGGAGTTATGTCGAGTGAGATTCGATTTTGGAAAAGGCACGATTGTGGGCCCCGATGTGAATAAAGCAGTTGCGATCTTATTATCCTTAAGGAATGATGATTGTCAACAGTCGTTGTTTGAACCAGATTTCCCTGTGGGGAGAAAGGGAAAAGCGCGACAATACCCCATGAGAGAAGTCCCTCCGGTATGGAAGGAAGCCGTTGCGGCTGATGCCGCTCAAGGTATTGCTGCCACTCCAGCACATTTTCAGCGTGTTTGGGTACACGTCCCATGGAAGCGATCTGAGGTGTTAGCACTTAAACAGACATTGTCTGATCCCCGTAAAAACCCTGCAGGATATTATAAGGAGTTGTCACAAACTGCAGAATCTTGTGTAATGAATCTGTCTGACATAGATATGCTGTTTGGGAATGTGGTTCCGCAGCCTTTATGGGGATCCATTCGTAATGTAGATCACGCTGCAGAATTGGGTGATACATGGGCTAATATCATTGCTGCAGACGCTAGACAAGTTGGTGGCGCAAAGCCTGACCCTTTAGTGGCAGAACTCCCTGGTCGAATTATTACATACATGAAGACCATAATGCCCGCGATGCGCGTAAATTGGGACAAACTATCTGCATGCAAGCAGAAGAAAGATGAGACAGTGTCCGATTTCTTCACCAGGTTTGAAGAAACGTTTATCGACCACAGTGGTCAAGACATGAGCACTGAAGGTGGCCAACGGTTATTTGTTGATAAATTTGTGCAGAATCTACTTCTTGAGTTGTGTAAGAAATTAAAAGATTCAGAAAGTTCTTGGGCTGTTTCCTCTTCAGCGCAAATACTGGCTACTGCACAGTATTATGAGAATAGAGACAAAGATGAGAAGGATAGAACAGATAAGAAAACTAAAGAACTAAAAACAAAGGTCCTCTTGCAGCAGGCTTATCCACCACGTGGAGGACAGGGTAATTATAGGCAAACACAAGGTATCTATCAGCAGCCCCAACAGTTTCAGAATAATCAGCAAATGAATGGGTATTATCAACCACGAATCCCTGTAGGCCCCAACCAATGTTCATATTGCAAAGAGGAAGGTCATTTTAAATATAGTTGCCCTAAATTAATGCAGCGTAACAGTAATGCGTACGGCACAAGAGGTAGAGGTGGTCAGCAAGCTCCTAGAGGCAGAGGGCGTGGAAATATTCTCCAGAACGCGCGTCCTCTTCCGCCTCAAAATACCATAAATAGCTTTGATCAGCAAGCCAATGCGACTGGTAATACAGCTCAGTACTACAATAATGATTATTATGCAGAAGACGACAATGTAGAAGATAACGATTACTAGGACAGCCGTAGACAGAGAGAGGGAGTTGTTTCAGTGCCAGTGGATCAGAGCGGACCTTATGTTAAAGTAACTACAGCAAATGTAACGGAGCCCTTTCTGCTGGATACTGGTGCTGCAAAGAGTTCAATCATGCATTCAAAACTCCCTGGCGCGCCTTTGTCTGGCGAAATGAATGTCTCAGTAGGTTTTTCTGGCGCCCCAGTTAGGAACCCGATTTCTAGTCCTATGTCACTTTCTGTTGGACCTTGTGAGCTAAAAGCACCCCTCATCCTAATAACAGGTTGTGGTGAAAATTTGCTAGGCTTAGATTTGCTAAAAAGATTGCATGCGACGCTATATTGTTCTCCCTCAGGAGTACAACTTACATTAGGCAAGAAAGTGATTTCCCCAATGTATTTGTCTAAAAATGCAATGCCACCTGAATTGTCATCCCTTCCGGATGTCCTTTGGGCTACTGGTCCCAATGATGTGGGTCTTTTGGAAATACCGCCATATGTGGTCTCTTTAAAAGCCAATGTCAGATTGCCACGCATTCCCCAGTACAAGATCTCCAATGAAGGTCAGAAAGCATTGTTAGCAATTGTCGGTGATTTGATTAAAAAGGGTGTAATTGAAGAGACAAGAGGCAACGTTTGCAATAGTCCTGTTTTACCTGTCTTAAAACGAACGGACCCTTCACAGCCACCTGTTTACAGATTTGTGATTGATCTTAGAGAGGTTAATAAGATTGTTGTACCACAGTTTCCAGTTGTCCCTGATATAACTGCCTTGTTAACCATGATTCCAGCCTCCGCTGCATGGTTCTCAGTGATCGATTTAAAGAATGCTTTCTTTAGCATCCCAATTGCAGAGGAGAGCAGAGACATTTTTGGCTTTAGTTTAGGAGGCCGAAGCTTCCGCTTTAAACGCGCTCCCCAGGGCTACTGTGAAAGTCCATCAATATACAGTCAGGCTTTAAAAGCGCAGCTTGATGCACTGGTTTTACCTAGCGGCGCTATCCTCATTCAGTACGTCGACGATTTACTAATTGCCGCGGATACTGAAAAGATTTGCAAAGAAGCTACCTTGTCATTGTTGCGTAATTTGTCTGCCTTCCATCACAAAGTGTCTCTCTCAAAGCTGCAATATTGTCGACAAGAGGTGACCTACTTAGGTCATCTCTTATCGAAGGAGGGAAGGAAACTGACCCCAGAAAGAATTCAAGCCATTGCACAGTTGAGTGTGCCAAGAACACAGAGAGGAGTGCGTGCTTTCTTGGGCATTACTTCATACTGTAGGCATTGGATTCCTAATTTTTCCTGGTTGGCAAAACCTTTGTTAGCATTAACATGCAAAGACACACCGAATCCTATTCCATGGTCTGAAGAGTGTCAGAAAAGTTTTGTGGAATTGCGTAATGCATTATGTTCAGCTCCTGTGTTGGGTACCCCTGACTACAGCAAGCCTTTTACATTGTATGTTCATGAGAAAGATGGTTGCGCATTATCAGTGTTAACACAGCCTTTTGGCGACAGACCGCGTCCATGCGCATATTTTTCATCAACCTTGGACCCTGTAGCAAGGGCATTGCCAAGTTGTCTGAGAGCCACAGCCGCCGCAGCTATGTCTATTCGACAGTCTGCTGGCCTAGTAATGGATAATGCATTGATTGTTATGGTTCCACATGCTGTGGACACATTGTTAAACAGGACCAAGACACAGCACTTAACTAGTGCGCGATTATCTGGTTATGAGCTGACACTGTTAGCAAATCATATACACATAAAGAGATGCAACATGTTGAATCCAGCTACACTATTACCAATTCCAGCAGACCTAGATGAGATTGAGCAACATGATTGCCTGTTCAGAACCGAAGAAGAGACGAAAGGGAGAGTAGATCTCACAGATACTCCCCTGACTGAGTGTGATGGTACTTTATGGGTGGATGGTTCGTGTTTCAAGCTTCCGAATGGTGATACGACTGCTCCATATGCCATCACGACTTTGCACACGATTGTTGAAACTGCACGTGTGCCACAAAATTCGGCTCAAGCAGCAGAATTGATTGCCCTTACGAGAGCATGCGTGTTGTCTGAAGGAATGAAAGTGAACATATATACGGATAGCCAATACGCCTTTGGCGTGGCTCATAGTTTTGGGCGATTGTGGAAGGAACGTGGGTTCCTGACTTCGCATGGAGCTAAGATTCAGAATGGCAAGTTGGTGAATGATCTCCTTGAGTCGCTGACCCTACCGTTACAAGTTGCGATTATGAAATGCAGTGCGCACAAGAAAATCACTGATGATGTTGGTCGTGGTAATGCGTTTGCTGATGAAACCGCGAAAGAAACAGCAAAAGATGTAAAGACTCGAATGTATGTTGCAGGCCCTGCCAGATGGGTTGGTGATGTTGGAATGTGTGAAAACACAATAGAGAGTGTAAAGTCCCTTCAAGCCGAAGCCACAGAGAAAGAGTTGAGCAAGTGGAGAGAAAGTATGGGTAAGTTGGATGAGAATGGTTGTTGGATTGATTGGTCAGAACATAGGCGATGGTTGTTACCTGATGCATATGTGCTTCCAGTGGTTACTATGGCACATGGAATGGCACATATCAGTACGAAAGGAATCTGTAAGTTGTTGGTTCCAGTATGGCAGAATGCTGGAATTCCTAAGTGTGCAGAGAATGTGGTCAAGAATTGTATGGTATGCTTGAAGTACAACCCTGGTAGGGGAACCCCAACTCCAGCTGGTCATTTTGCGCCTCCATCATACCCATTTGAAGTTTTGCAGCTAGATTTTATCCACATGGAAAGATGCAACAACCTGAAATATGTATTGGTGGTTGTCTGCGCTTTCTCAAAATGGATAGAGGCCTATCCTCTAAAAGATAACACTGCTCTGTCCACAGCCAAAGCCCTTGTGAAGGAATTTTTCCCTAGGTTTGGAATGCCAAGAATGGTGTGGAGTGATAATGGAAGTGAGTTTGTGGGTAAAGTGATGAAGAATGTGTGTGAGGGACTAGGTATAAAGCAAAAGTTCCACGCTGCAAATCACCCCCAATCAGCTGGATTAGTGGAGCGCTACAATGGCGCTCTAAAACTCAAACTGGCCAAAATCCAAGCGAGCTCAGGTCTTAAATGGCCTGACGCTCTGCCTCTAGCACTCCTGTCCACTAGAATGACCGTGCATTCACGGGTGGGACTTAGTCCCTACGAGGTCGTTTTTGGCCGCCCGGCCAATGTATGGGGTGTGCCAAGACCGACGAAATTCAGTGAAATCGAACATCCCGTACTGCTTGATTACTTGTATGATTTGACGGTTAAACTGTGTGTTTTACACCAACAGGTGCACGATACTCTCCCCCCGGCCTCTGAGGATCCAGGACACCCCATTGACCCTGGCACGTGGGTGCTCATCAAAAACTTCCAGCGGAAAACCAACGATGAGCCCCGCTGGATTGGCCCTCACCTCGTACTACTGTCTACAAGATCAGCTGTTCGAGTGAAGGGGAAGAAGAACTGGATCCACGGCGCCCACGTGAAGAGGATCCCTTTGCCTCTGCCGTATGACCAGTGGGTCCAGGAGGGTATCGCAGACTCTGAAACAGACACTGTGCCTCGTTTTGTGCCGTTCAGTGATGCACGCATAAAAGGCACAACTTCAGCGCAGGAAAGTGACGATATTTTGCAAGAAGCTGTGCCACCGTCAATTCGATTGGACACTACAGAGCCTGAACTCTTGTTTCAAGATCAAACAGTACCTGGCCGTTTTCATTACAATCTAAGACCAAGGCCCATGGACAAATAAATATTCTTTTTCTTTTACCTTTTTATTTTTTGATAACCAGAGCTCTCCCATCTGAAGGACTTTCTTGATTTTTGTTTTTCGAACCACCATCCGGGTTCAGCCGCAGGGTCGCGGTGCCAAGACTTTGGGGTACAGGCCGAAGACGTTAGGTCGACGGTTCTGGTTGGTCTAGGGCGTTCCCTGGACTGACAGGCGTACTCCTTAGCAGAAGATACTCACCCGCCGCGAGCGGCACGATTAGAGGATGGAGTTTTTTAAGATGGAGAGACTCACTGAGGAAATGAACTTTAAAGCAAGAATATGTAAAATAATGAGGAGCAAACGTTTTGTATTTTTATGCCTGTTTGTATTATGTAGTATGGTAGTGTTTACTGTAGGATTTGTATTCTTCTCCTCTCAAGAGCCCATTGCACCCACTGTACAGCCTATACCTCCTCCTACTATCTCCTCACACTCTTTTCACCCTCTGCCTGAACACGAACAAGCTAGACGATCAGAGTTTGTGAATAACTCGTTTATTCAGCTCCTGCACCAGCACCAACTAGTCATGAATGCAACCAATTGCTGGGTGTGTGGTTTAATGCCACATACCATTAATAAGGGTATTCCCAATCTAATGCTGCCGTATAGTTACAATGGATCGTCATGGGCATTCCAGACCATGTTCCTCTATGCACTAGATGCGTACTCCCCGCGACAACCGCGTTCCATCAGACCTAGCACCAATAATAAAGCTTTAATGAAAGGAGTTGCCGATATGAGTAGAGATATCGATGCATACTCATCTATTCCCAAAGAAGAGTTGAGAGCTTATGTAGGGTGGAACGCGACGGGGTATAGTATTAGTCTGGGTGAAAGACAGCGAAAAATCTCATCCCCAATCTGGGTCGTACCCACATAGGTCGGTTCTGTTTGCAAGGTAATGGTCAGAATCCTAGAGCTCAACTGGGAAGAAGTGACTGTACTGAAACGTACACTTTTCCGTCACAGTTTTCCCCTGCGTTTTTGGCTGCCAAGGGTACATATTTTATCTGCAATGACCGAGCATATACATGGTTGCCCCCTGACTTCTCGGGCACATGTTATATTGCAAATCTGCTACCGCCAACATTTACTGCCGCCTCCGACTATCACAAGACCAGAGTTGTGAGAGGCGTAATTAGTAAGGAGGATACTGCCGGTCAGGAAGCGGGAGATTTCTTTTTGGGTTTCCTGCCGTTTTGGGGACCTATGGTTAATAGTAGGAACCTGAGACAACTGACTCGTGTGGTTGAATCCACTGTTAATGTTACGGCTGGTGCCCTTGGTAATTTGACAGCTGAGCTCCAAGCGGATCGCCTCATGACTTTGCAGAACCGCATGGTTCTAGACGTCATACTTGCAGACCGTGGTGGGGTATGTAAGGTTATCCAATCCAGTTGTTGCATTTTCATACCAGACAACGCTCCAACAGTTTATCAAGCCATCTCCAAACTACATAAAATATCTGAGTCCATACACGTGGATAAAGGAGATTGGTCACTGGTGGGGTGGTTCTGGGAACTGATATCTGCCTGGGGTTGGAAAGTTCTGATGGTCATTGGAATGATCTTAGCCATCCTTTTCCTGTTCTGTCTGTGCATACAGTGTGCTCCTGCGATATGTGGCCTCTGTGCTACATTATGTGTAAGGAAACCTGTATCGAGGGACGAGCTAAGTAATAGGATGATGCTACAGCAACATCTCCATGACTTCATGAATATTGACCTAGACTCGGATTGAAATGAGTATAGTTATTGCCTATGTAAGGGCAAAAGGAGGGTCTGTCGTACTTTAGAATTTGGGACCGCGTAGGAGGCAGGGCCCTACCCCTGTCTATCCCAGTATTAGTGAACCGCGAATGGTTAATGCGGTATGTACAAGTGTTTTTTGTAACGTTTTAGCTATGAATGCACTGTGTATACGATATTTCACATCACTACGTGGGTTCCATTTTGTATCGGTGGCCATCTTATGGTTGCCCTCGCATAGGCTATATAGCATGAAGCGAAAACGGGCCTTTTAGAGCACATGTGCCTTTCTTTGACTTTTCTGTGACCTGGGCAGCTTGGCTCCGCTGCCCCAGGTCAAACTGGTCTCACGAGTTCCCCGTCCTCTGGCCACCTGTGATTAGCATCAGGGCTTGACACACCATAAAGTCTTTTCATCCTACACTAGCCTCCAGCTAATCTCTTTCTCACCTGACTGTTCCTGCTTTATGGCTTGTTTCCCAAACAGGAGATGCTCATGTTTATTGGGGCCTATCGATATCTGATGTGGGATCTGAGCCTTGTTGGGTAAATAATTACGGGCTGGCTTAACTGGAATGTGGGATGGTCATCATGACTCTGCCTTTTCGTTTGAAATGTATACATCTAAATGACCATGCCATAAACCTAGGAATGTATGCCTGAAGCAGGATATTCTGTATTTAAGAAGAAGCCCGTTTCTGTGATTTTCAGCAGTCTCCTGAGAACATACACGCTGTTGTACTTCTAGGATACCTGTAATTGGTGTGCAGCCAATAAACTGATCTTTGACTTCACCCAGAAGACTCTGTGTTTCTGTAGGTCTGAAACAGGAAGAACCCCGAAGTCACAGGGTGTGTTCCCCTGCACCGCTGGGCTTAAAATACCCAGTACTTCAAGCGAAGCCCACCGGAATCTCAGGAGTGTGAAGGGGGGGGGAGTGCCCAAATGTTATAGGCCATATGCAGACGCAACATAAGCTCCAAGATCAACCACAACTTCAGTCAGTTTCGGATCTTATTCAATTGTTAACCACCGAGGTTAGAAATAGATTTGAAATTTCCGAAACTAATCAAAAAGAGACTACAGTCTCCTGTGATAGTTTGGGAAAAAAAGCTAGATGACATCGCAGTCAGGACATCGCAGTTGGAAAGCTCAGTAAGAGACTTAACAGTGCAGTCTGAGGCCAACTCAAAGGAGATTACTTTCTTAAAAGGGAATGAGATTCTGCTGAAGGAAAAGATGGAATCATTGGAGAACAATCAGAGAAGAAAATACCTTTGTATTTTAAAAATCCCGGAAGGGACAGAGGGCGTGGATATTAAGGCTTTTGTAGCTTTAGTGATTAAATTGGGAGTGCATATGGAATGTCCCGAAGAAGACCTAGTTAAAGACATGCAGAGGGTTCATAGAGACCCTTTCAGATTAAATTCAAATAACTCAAAACCCAGGAGAATCCTGGTTAATATTCTCACCTATAAAATTAAGGAAGAAATACTCACAAGAGCCTTAAGACAGAAAAATCTATCAGTAGATGGAATACATTTCGATATTAGATCTGATGTTTCTCAAATTACAGCCAACAAGCAATGGGAGTTCGGTAACCTGATTGAACCTTTTAGAAAATGGGGTGCGACGGCACAGTTAAGATTCCCTGCTAGTCTGAGTGTGATGCATAACAATAAAATGCAGATTTTTCGCGGGGTAGACGAAGCCGAAGAATTCCTTAAATCTTTGTCAGGTACTGGTGTGAAGTAGGAAAGTAGAGATTGTTTCCTCTCTGTACGGTCTTTTTTGACTACTTACCTGTAGTTTCCATCTCCCTACTTGTACGCTGATATTTTCTTTATTGCCATTTTTGTCTTTTGTTATTCTCGCGTCGTCTGCACTTCGTTCTGAATAGAGAATCACTTGTTTCACTGGGAAGTATATATTTTTAGGAATAGGTCTATTAACCATGGAAAAGTCTCCTATGGCTTAGGCTATGAAGAAGGAAGAGAAGGCTTTTCCAAGGGAGGTGAGGAGGGCACAGGTTGAGGTGAATGCACGGGTGGGGGAGCAGAGGGAAAAAATAAAAATAAAAATTTGTCCTCCACTAATATTCTGGAACTCCGGCCGCAAGGGATTGGGGAGAGTAAGGAATAGAAAATGAGTACCAGTCGGGAGGCTCAGATAGAGCTATTATCTTGTAAGGTTAATGGCCTCAGGGTGAAGCAAAGAAGGGAAAAGATCTTGCAGTATATAAGAGATGCCCCAGCCCAAATTATAATCCTCCAAGAGACTCATCTAACCAGCAAAGAAATGACTGAGATTTTTAAGTCTAGAAGATGGCTTCAGAGGGTGATATGTACGGACCATCAACTCACTATAAGAGGAGTGGCGATCCTTGTAAAAACTAACCCTCAGATAATTATGGAAGAAAGTAGATTTGATAAGTCTGGTAGATGGGTAATTGTTAAAGTGAGATGTTATAACCAGATCTACACCATGGTTAGCTATTACGGCCCAAATGTAGATAAGCCTACCCCGTTTGGTAATATACTCTTGGAACTTCTGGACTTCCCGGACCCTATTATAATGGCAGGCGATATCAATGTGATCCTAGATGATAGGCTAGACCGCTCCACCAAAAGTAGAGTGACAACACATAACAAATCACGCTCCTTAATAATAAATTCAATAAAAAATCTAGGCTGGTGTGATATTTGGAGGGAAAGGCAGGGGTCTCTAAAAAGCTTCACTTTTAACAATAAAAAATATGGACACCAGTCGAGAATAGATTTTTTCTTGATCGACCGATCTATAAACGGCCAGGTTAGGGACGTCAGTCATGTGGGATCTCATCTGTCTGATCACTCGGCCATATCCATACTTTTGGCCCCTCCAAACACGGTGTTTCAAAGGAGATGGACTATCGATCGTACCATAGTGTCTGATAAAGAGATGATGGAGAAATTGGGGTTCGAATCTCGAGTTTTTCTAACATAATTTAGATAGTGCCCCAATAGGTATAGTATGGGATGTTTATAAGGCCTTTTTAAGAGGGAGAATAACATCTATCCAATCCTATAAAAATAAGCAACGGAGTGCAGAAATAGCTAATATTTAAGATCAGATTAAGAGGCTAGAGCGACAGATACAGGATAAAGAGATAGTACAGGAGTCCGGGGTAGCTGTTATTGAGGTCCTTAAAATGAAATTAGTAGGCGTTCTGGAAAGACTGCAACAAAAGATCGCAAATGGGCAAACTGGCCGATTTTAAAAACGGAGAAGGTTGTGGCAAGTTACTTGCCTGGAAAATAAAGAACGACCAAGTAAAAACTTTATAAAAGAACTAAAGTATGATGGGACAGGATGCCTAACTAGGTTGAGGGAGGGCATAGAAGAGGCTTTATTAACCCATTTTGGGGAAGTATATTCCGAGAATGTATCTACACGGCGAGAGGAAGTGGGAGAGTGGTTGGGTCAAGAAGCTCCCTACAAGGTGTCTGAACCCCAAAGGGAAGTAATTAATAGCCCAATTGCAGAATCCAAAAATAGAAACGTTATTAAAACAGGGAAAGCGAATAAGGCTGCAAGACCAGATGGTCTTCCGGTCGAAGTTTATAAAAAACTGGAGAGATATCTAGTCCCGGTAATGGTCAGGCTGTTCACTGAGATTTTTTAATGTGGCAGGGACATACCACAATCTTGGAATGATGCCATTGTCACTCTGATCCTCAAAACAGATAAACCACCTAGCTGTTGTGACTCCTACAGGCCTATCTCCCTGCTTAACTCAGACTACAAGATCTTTACAAAAACACTAGCATATAGGCTGAGTGGGGTGTTGGATGTGCTGCCACATGAGGACCAGAAAGGCTTTGTGCGTGGTAGAGGAATTAACGAACTAACCTATAACTTAATTGGAGTTGTTGATATAGCAACCACATTCAAAATGCCACTGGTGAATATTACCGTGGATGCGACTAAGGCATTCGACCGGGTTAATTGGTCTTATCTGCAGGAAATCTTGCGGCTATCTAACTTGGGGGAGAATTTCTGTAGGGCAATAGCACTCTTATATAAGAATCCCACAGCTAGGGTTTTGGTGAATGGAAACATCTCTAATAGTTTTAACATCTATAAGGGGAACCAGGCAGGGGTGCCCGTTGTCCCCCCTACTATTTAATTTGTACATTGAACCACTAGCTGAAAAGATAAGAGGGCACAATAGCATACTTCCTTTTAGATTTCGGGGATGGGAGGAAAAAGTAGAGCTTTATGCCGATGATCTAGTGGTGTATTTCTCAGATCTTAACACAGCATTACCAGCAGTATATGACTTGGCTTCACGATTTGGACGGCTCTCAGGCTATGAGATTAATGAAAATAAAACGGTTGTAATGAAGTGGAATATTAACTCGCAATTGAGCTGTGTGAAGGAAGAAATTAGGTATTTAGGCATCAAAATTGTGCAGAAAATAGAACAAATCCCGGAAATCAACTTCCAAAAGGTTAATAAGGCAGTAGGAAATCTCTTGCTTAGCTGGTCCCACCGTCCTCTAACAATTTATGGTAGAGTTAATCTTGTAAAAGTGGCAATCCTTCCCAAATTAACTTTTTGGTTCCAAAACATCCCAATGGCCTTTAAGGAAGAATGGCTTAAAAAAAAACAGTCAAAGATTACTAGCTTTATCTGGGCGTCAAAAGGTACGAGAATTGCTTGGAAAAAGCTTTGAAGGCAATATTATAAAGGGGGCCTACAACTCCCGGATCTATCCTATTATGCTTGGGTTTTTTTATTAAAGGGACGAAAATGTCTATTAAGTAAACCAGATAGTTCTGATATTGGGAAAATGTTTAAAGCCATGTTATCCGATGTGCAAGGGGGCAAGCACGATTTTATACATAATATGGAGACCCACGTTATTTTAAAAAAGTGAGGCTTAAGACTCTGCAAAGTTTTGCAATAACTTGTCATAAAATCAGGAGAGAATCTAATATAAACTACTAAAGCGGATTGGCCCCTGTTTGGGACTCTCCAGCATCTCCGGAGTGGTCAAAGGACTTCTTGGCCCGTCCATTAAAAGAAGCAGGGATAAAAACCTGGGGTCAACTGATGGTAGATGGAGTATTAATCTCCTGGGAGGAGGCCCAGGAGATAGCTAATGGGCAACTGTCAAGATTCAAATATCTTCAGGTGAAGAGTTGGATCCTCACTGATGGGCTAGGCGCAGGACATTCTAATGAACTAGAATCTTCAATAAAATCTGAAGGAACCCATGGAAAAGAAGTGGCAAGATGGTATTGGATCCTAGTGGAGAGCTCGGACGGAGTCTTTGTTACCAGCAACATTTGGGGAAAGAGCTTGCCGGGAGAGCAGTTGACAGACCTATGGCAAGTATCTTGTGACATGCTATACTCCACAGTACGTGCCGCAAATTTAAGGCGGAACCCCCTTTTCTGTCTCCACAGGGTCTACTGGACGCCATATAAGCTGGCAAAATTTGTAAAAGGCGTTACGCCGAGTTGCCCTAAATGTGGGAAAGAAAAAAGCGATGACGAACATATGTTCTTGGATTGCCCGGAGCTCCAAGATTTTTGGCTGGATGTGAGTAACACGGTATCCTTAATACTTGGAGGGTCGCTCCAGGTAAGCAAATCTCTTGTCTTTTTTGGGCTCCCGGATAACTATGAATTTTTGTCACAAAATATTAAAAAATTGATTTTTTACTTAATATTGCTTGCCCATAGGGAAATATGCAAGAACTGGATAAAAGCTACACCCCCAAATAAAGCAGAATGGTTAGCCTCAATAAAATATACGGTTCTGCTAGATAGAACTTCTAAGCGTAATGATTTCTGGCTCCCCTCTGTGAACTGGGTAAATTCCTATGTACATTTATAGTCCAATGATTAGGCCTTTATACTATTTTTGCTTGATTACGTCGGTGGTGGCCTCAGAGAGGGTCTGGTTGACAGTAAGGCTTCCTATGGTCAGAGTACGAGAAGCAAGGTATAGAGTGACCCATTTTAGGTCTAACAACAAAAGGGTTCCGGACGGTGCTACATCCAGGGAGACCCCGGAGTTCGCTTCTTCTACCTTTTGTGGACCTGGGCTGATAGGGACAAAAAAAACAAACAAAAAAAAAAGTTGCTAACCCCTCACAGATAGCCTGGCAGACAGGGCTGGGATGAAAGGGGACCTGTGCACTTCACGAGGCTGCCTTGAAGTCAACCCCCACCTCAAAGGCACATTTGGATATATGTACTGGGGCTCTGACCCAACCAAGACAGTACACTACTGGACCTGTGAAGAACTCTGCCAGGAGTAAGGGCTTCTGTGCTTGGCTGACTGTTCCAAGGAGATGCTTCACTGCTGTGCTGTACTGCCCCTGCTGCCTGCTGATCTCTGCCCTGCTCAGGACAAGGACTGGACCCATCTCAGTTGAACCCAGGGTGACTCCAAGGGCTTGCTTCCTTTTTTCTGAGGTCTCAGGGTCATAAAAGACTCCTCAAAACTCTGCTGGTGCTGCTGGGTCCTGCCATCTGTGAGTCCTACCCTTGCCTGAGGTGTCCCCTCCAGTCCTGGGCCTCAGAAGTGGATCCTGTAGCTGCTTTTCTACAAAACCGACACATCATCACCACTGCGCCAATTGGAACCGACGCAGTACTCTTCGACACAGACACAGCACCAATCCAAAGACATCCTTGCGCGGCTCGACGCCGACACAGCGCTGGTCTGAGGTCCCGACTGCGAGGCTCAACTCCGACGCATCAACCCGACTGCATGAATCGGAACCGACGCATCGGACTTTCGCCGACGACACTTTGCTCCATCCAAGGTACTTTGTCAGTGGGACCTGTTTGAGTCCGGTAGCTGGCATGCCCTCCTTCGTGGTCAGCCTGAAATTCGGACTTACCACAGTCTAGCGCCACCTCAAGTAACCTTTTAGCGCCATTGACTTCTAAGCACTATTTTTGGTTTATTCTTTAAAAATTCATAACTATGGTTCTACTTAATGAACTTTTAGTTGTTTTGGTATTGATTTTCTCACAAAATTATTCTCTCTGTTTCTAAACCTGTGTGGAGTATTTTTGAGGCGTTTTCATTGTGTTACTGTGTGTGTGTGTGTGTGTGTGTAGCAAAAATACTTTACACATTGGCTCTTTAGATAGGCCTGACTCAATCAATTAATCAATCAGTGTTTTTGAAGCACAGGGGTATGAGCAGCTCCGTAGGTCATTAGAAGAGCCAGGTCTTGAGGTCTTTTCTGAATTGGTGCAGTGTCCGGCTTTGTCTGATGTGGAGGGGGTAATCGTTCCAGGTCTTGGCAGGAAGGTAGGGCAAGGCTCTGGCCCCCGCTCTGGCTCTGTGGATGCAGGGGACTGCTCTGTGCCAAGCTACCAGAAGGTGAAGGGTGAGCGCAGATTATCTTGGTGAGCACAGATTATCTTTTAGTGTGTATCTAGCTTACTTTGACTAGTATTGTGGTCCCTACTTGGACAGGGTTCATACCTGTGCCAACTAGAGACCAAGTTTCTACCAGCCTTGTTCAGACCACTCAGTTTCCCAGCACCTCCGTTGCCTTATCCTCTCTACTCCATCAACCCACCCTCTATCTACTAGTCCCTGCACACTGTATTCACATATGCCCTTTGAAATTGCTGAGCCCCATAAGGTGTTTTTCCATCTCGGTCTCTTATCCCCTTCTATGACATATACCTGCCTCCTAACCCCATCTACCTTTGGTGCACCCTATACTAGCCTCTGTCATATTCTGCCCACTGTTATCTCCCCTGCCACCCTCAGCTCCCTTTCTCCATTTCCCCCTTTTTCCAAATGTGTTTATGTCCATGCTCTTTTGTTACTTCTCACATATCTTCTCTCTTTTGGTCCCACTGGTCCCTTTGCACTGCCAATCCATCAACTCTCTCCTACAGTCTGTCCTCTGTATCCCATTTTGCTGCACCCAATGTGTCCACTAAGCTTTGCATTACCCCTCACTTTTCTTCCCTGTCATATTAAACCTCCTTACTTGCTCTATCCCTTCCTATCTAATTTGCTCCTTTGCTCTCCACTACCACCCATATACTGCCAATTACCCATCCATCTGTCTGGTATGCTACCTTTTTACCTGCCCCCTTCTTTTCGCCTACCACTTTCTGCCTCTCTATGATATTACCCATCTGCTTTCAGTGACGTAAAGTCCTACGGTCTGACTCTATTTTTAAGTAGGCCCCAAATCCATCTTAGGTATTAAAAAAAAGACACCATCTTCTCAATCTTAGGTAATGGGAATCGCCATTTCCCTCAATTTATGCAGACTCACAGTCATGACTGTGTGTATATTGTGAATAGCTAAACTGGTTGGTTTACTACGGTGTGTCTGATTCCGTTACAGGGATTTTTAGTAACCCAAAAACAATCACTCTAGTTTAACAATGTATTGGGTGGGGTTCTGGGGCGCTTCAATAACCTGTCTTTCACTTTCAGCGCTGGTGCACTGAACTTAGGTCACCGGAGTCACCCGTTGGTGAGAAAGCAAAGCTTGTGGAACTACGCCAAAGTTGTAGTTTACGCACCATCCAGAAACCAGCTATCACCTGCTCACTCCAGCTCCTATATTCCCTCTGTTTCCCTTTTGCTTCATTCTGCTAATTGTACTCTTCCCTCTTCTGCTACTCGGTGCCCCATGTGCCCGATCCCCTCTGCCACCTTCTGCTCATTGTTCTCTGCTCTGTCCTCCCCTGCTGCTGGTTGCCCCCTTCCTTCTTATTACTCCTACTGCCCATTGTCCCCCTTTCTACCACTTGTGCCTCCTTATACCTATGTGCTTCCTTTTACCCCCTGTGATCTTCACTCTGTTTGCCTCTAACCACCAGTCAATACTATACCTACCCCCTTTGTTAGGTGACCAGGTGTCCTGGATTCAATGGCACAGTCCAAATTTTTCACCATATGCCCCAGCAAATTTCTGTAAATTTAACACCTGTCCCAGTTTTCATAGAGTCAATTTTTCACAGAAGATAACATAACATCCGCGTTCTCTATGTTTGGGGAGTGCTGTCGGTTGAGACATTATCTGTGTTCCATAGATGAAAAATTATCTTCCTTTTTATTGAATGTCCTGGTTTCTGGTTTTCATAATCTGTCCAACCTGCCACTCTATGCCCATCTACCATATTTGTCTCTTTTGTCCTTCTATCACCCCCTCTCTTCCACAGCCTCTGCTTTTTATGCACCCTACTGCCCACCTGCATTCCAGTTGTTCATTCAATTATACCAATGCGAACTGCCTTCTGTACCCTCGCATGCACCTCACTGACCTGCTGTGCCCTCTAACTTTCTCTCTTCCACATTTTGCCAGCTGTGCACTGCTGTACCATCTGCCTCTTGCACCCGCACTACCGCTTTTAACCTCTGTGCTCACCTATGCTGTCTGTCACTCTTTGATAGGGTTGCCATTTGACCAGTTTACCAGCACCACGGTTTTGTCCCAACTGGTACAGGAATAAGCAAAATCACCTAAAGCTGGAATTTTTTGCTTTTATCTAAACACACTTCAAACAGCAGAGAAAAGCACTTTCAAATGTGCTAAAGCTGTGTTAATGATCCATGACTAATAATGTAAGTAAACAAAGACCCAAATCATGTTGCAGTCCTCCTAATTAGTATCACGTCTGGCTGTTGCAGACTAAAAACTGTGGTGAGACACCCGGCCGCTACCATACAATGTTTGCATGCACCACCCTGGGCCGGGCGCGGACCAGGGAGTACTTAATAAAGGGTGACGTCAGCGCACGTGGCTGACAGCACGGACCGAGTATCTGTGCGGATGTTCCTTGCGTGTGCTCTGCTGTTAGGCCTAAGCCTGCGCATCCCTGCCCGGGACTAGAGGTGTTATATTGGCGACGAGGCGGGATCAGACTCCGCAAGCAACCACGTGGCCAACGCGTGAGCTGGCCGTGTAAGCAAGCGAGTGGCTGAAGCACGGTGGGCGACGCGGGCATCCCACGGAGAGAGAAAGTGTGGGGCGTGAACCCAAGGCGGCCATGCCTAATTCACCGGAAAGAACGGCTGCAGTGGGGGCGGCTGGAGGGAGGCCGAGCCGCGCGGCCGGAAAAACTCTCCCGGAATTTAGTCAGCTGGCAGACCTC
Organism: Triturus cristatus; assembly: GCF_964204655.1. NCBI lineage: Eukaryota > Metazoa > Chordata > Amphibia > Caudata > Salamandridae > Triturus > Triturus cristatus. Next base: position 22,692,789 of record NC_140586.1, read on the forward strand.
ACGACAGCAGCACCGCGATGGAAACAATGGCTGGGGCAATTGGAAAACTACTTTGTCGCCACCTGAGAGATGGATGACACAGTGAAGAGGTCGTTGATGCTACTAATGGGTGGCAATGAACTATATGAGCTGTTCCAGGACCTGCCTGATACCGGAGACAAGGGAGATTATGACAAAGCTGTGCAGGCCTTAAACCGGTACTTTGATCCGCAAGTAAACTCCGATTTTGAACATTTCAAGTTGTGCCAAGCCAAACAACGGGGGGAAGAATCGATCGACATGTACTATGCAAGATTAAGAAAACTGGTCAGCGCCTGTAGTGGGGTCGATCGAGCCTTCGAGACTATGGCCCAACTGATCGCTGGATGCAAGTCACTGGAACTGTGTAAGCTAATTCTTCGCCAGCCGGGGATCACGTTGGAAGAAATACTGGTACTGGGAAGGTCACATGAACTGGCAGACGCACGCGCAGGTGAAATGGAAATGGCGCTTGCGAAGAAATCGGGTGGGAGTCAGCCTGTATATCCAGCTCCTATCAAGGAAGAAAGGGTCGAGGCGCTGAAGAAGGCGTATGACCATGGGGCCGGAAATGGGGCCAAGACGGAGGAGAGGCGCCGGAGGCGCAAGTGCCGAAACTGCGGCATGGGGGTGCACGCTCCTAGAGTTTGCCCCGCACAAGGGAGGCAGTGTCTGAATAGTAACAAGTATGGACATTTCGCTAAAGTATGCCAGAGGGGTAAATCACAGAGCGACAGCAGACCTCAGGAGTCAAGGTCCACCAAGTCAGCCAAGGAGGATGAGGAGGACGACGTGTTTGTGATTTCCCATATCCGAGGAGTAAACGCCACAAAGAGACCACCCCCTTCCTGCCAAGTATGGATTGGAAAATCCTGCATAAGGGCGCTGATTGACACAGGGGCATCGGTCAACATACTGGATGCGGGTCAGTATAAGAGACTCAAGCCGCGACCCCGACTGATGCTGACGGCAGCCCGGATTTTGACATATGGAGGAGATACTCCGATTCCGCTACAAGGAGTAGTTGATGCGGAAGTAAAATACAGAGACAGAGTCACAGCCACCCGGTTCTATGTTACCTGTGACAGAGCAGGGTCGTTATTAAGTTGTCACACCGCCGAAGATCTGGGACTAGTGACATTCGCGAAACACATACATCCATCCCAGGCAGACCAAATCCTGGAGGAATTCCCCCGAGCTGTTCAGGGGACTTGGATGCCTGAAAGGAGTGGAGGTCCAACTCCACATTGACAAGTTGGTCCAGCCTGTAGCGCTTCGTCAACGGAGGGTACCATTCCAACTCAGATCCTTGGTGGAAGCGGATTTAGATCGTTTGAAGAGGGAAGTAATCGAAAAGGTGATAGCCCCCAAACCGAAGCAGCCAGGGGATGTGCGGTTGCCGAACAATGCTATTCGCCGTGAGAGGCACATCACTCGGGGTACCATCAACTGATGTTGGCGGAAGAAAGCAGGTACATCACAAAGTTTTCCACCCATGTAGGACTGCACCGTTTCAAGAGACTGTGCTTTGGGGTGTCATCGGCGGCTGAGGTGTTCCAAGAGGCTGTGAGAGAAGCGCTGTCCAGTTTAGTAGGAGTCATTAATGTGAGCGATGATATCCTGGTCTTCTCGAAGTCGCTGGAGGAGCACCACGTGAGGTTGAGAGCCACTCTGAGGCGTCTGGTGGAACAAGGCCTAACGCTGCATCAAGCAAAGTGCAAATTCTATGCCACGGAAGTTGAGTTCTTCGGATACCGCTTCTCGGCCAAGGGGTTACAGGTGGATCCTTCCAAGGTAGAAGCCATTAAACGGCGGCCATCCCTCAGATGCCGTCGGAAGTGAGAAGCTTCTTGGGGATGGCCAACTACTGTGGCCGATTCATTCCACGACTGGCCACCCTTTCGGAACCTTTGCAGCAACTAACAAAAAAAGACACTACCTGGCAGTGGACGTACAAGGAGGCCCAAGCATTTGCCGATGTGAAGAAAGCCCTACTAAAAGGGGCCACAGTGGCATATTTTCGGCCGGGAGCAGCCACGGAAGTAATAGTAGATTGTTTTGGGAGCCGTGCTCCTGCAGAGGTCAGACCAGGATGAGTGGGTACCCATTGCCTATGCCAGTCGGTCACTCACGGCGGTAGAGACCAGATACGCGCAGATTGAGAGAGAAGCACTGGCCATCCGGTGGGCGTGTCAACACTTTCACATATACCTCTGTGGGCACCGTTTCACCGTTGTGACTTACCACAAACCGCTGGTACACTTCTTCGTGGGAACGGCACGAAGCGGACCACCGCGAATTGAAAGGTGGGCCGTCCAGATCCAGCAGTATCAGTTTGAGGTGATCTACCGTCCAGGAGCAAGCAACCCCACCGATCATCTGTCGAGACACCCGCCGGCTCCGAGCCGAGCACAAGGGCCGAAGCAGTTGCTGGAGGATGCTCGTCCACAAGCGTTGCTATCGGAAGATATCCGGAAGGCGTCGGCCGAAGGTGAATGCCTACAAATGGTGGGTCGCATGCTACAAGATCACCAATGGAAGTGGTTCCTTAGCGGGAATGAGCGAAGGTCGGCCGATGAGAAGGAATACTGGGAGAGAATGTGGAGGTGCCGAGGAGAGCTGAGTGTGGCAGGAAACGGAATAACCCTGCGGGGTTCGCGGATCGTAATACCCGCCATTCTCCGAGAGCGCACGATCGAATTAGCGCACCAGGGACACCAGGGAATCGAGAAGACCAAGGCGCGTCTGAGGACCAAGGTATGGTTCCTGGGTGTGGATCGAATGGTGGAAGACAAGGTTCGGCGATGCCATGCATGCATCATAACGGGGCTGATCCCCCGGAAGCTCCCACCGGAAGTCACCGAAGGGCCCAGCCTGTCACCCTGGGAACGAGTGAGTTTGGATTTTGGGAGTTTCCCTGATGGCCGGCAAATGGCAGTGTTGGTTAACAGCCATTCGAAGTTCCCGATAGTGGAGTTGGTGGCCTCGACGGCATTTGAATGTTTACAGCCTGCACCAGAAAAGACATTTGCATTTCTGGGGCTGTCGGTGGTGATCCGTACAGATAATGGACCGCCATTCCATGGGCAAGAGTTTCAGGAATTCCTTGGGCAACATGGCATCCGACACTGTAAAATAACGCCACTGTGGCCGCAGGCCAATGGGGACGTAGAAAGGTTTATGAGGACACTGAACAAGGACTTACGGATCGGGGTAGCTCAGGGTGTCAATCTAGAAACCTGCTTACATCAGTTCCTGAGAGCCTACCTCCAAACAACGAAATGTGCTCCCCATGACCTCCTGCTAAAGAGAGTGGTGAGAGATGGAATGCCCAGCAGCGAATCATGGACCCCGGGCTTATAGACGTGGAACGATCTCAAGCCCGCCGCAAAAACAACAATGACCGGGCCAGCCAGAAAAGAGGGGCCCGACCGGCCGACATTCAGGTCGGGGGCTATGTGGTGGGAAAAGATCGACACCCGGGGTCTAAGTTCCGCACACCCTATGAGCCTGAGATGTGGAGAGTGGTGCGGGTCCAAGGCACTCTAGTAGTGGCCAAAAAGGGACACCAACGTATAACCCGCAACGTCTCTTGTTTCAAGACAGTCCCCAGGCCGAATGCGACTGCGACGGAGCTCGAGGTGGACATGTGGAGAGAGGAGGAAGCAGAAGTGCCGGGGGGCGGAAGCCAGACCATTGGAGCGACCCCGGAAAGACCTGTCGAGATGGCCGAGGCAAGTGAAGCCGTGCCTCGAGGTGACAGATCTCAGGAAGGGGCCGAGTGCGGAGAAGGGAGGAGCCAACATCATTGTTATGACTTCCGCAACAACCCAGTGCCGAACACCAGGCTGCGGGTCTTTGTGCGATAAGACTCATTGGAGGGAGGCAGGTCCAGTGTAGTGCCTGATGAGAGACACAGGTGTTGCTACCCAGACATTACCATATGACCGGCTGTGTTACTGTGTGATCAGTATATTTTCAAATTGCCAGGTTGGATGGGATGTGGTGAGCCACCCGGCCGCTACCATACAATGTTTGCATGCACCTCCCTGGGCCGGGCGCGGACCAGGGAGTACTTAATAAAGGGTGACGTCAGCGCACGTGGCTGACGGCACGGACCGAGTATCTGTGCGGATGTTCCATGCGTGTGCTCTGATGTTAGGCCTAGGCTTGCGCACCCCTGCCCGGGACTAGAGGTGTTACAAAAACAACAACAAATATGGCCAGTTTTTTTCTTTTGAAGAGGTGGCAACCCTGCTGTGTCCCAACCACCCTTGCCCTCTATGTCCCCTTTGCTTTCCTTTGTCGTCTTTGAATTCCTCTCATCTCACACGCCAACTCCTGTGTCCCTCTCTTCAAACAGCAGAGAAAAGCACTTTCAAATGTGCTAAAGCTGTGTTAATGATCCATGACTAATAATGTAAGTAAACATAGACCCAAATCATGTTGGAGTCCTCCTAATTAGTATCACGTCCGGCTGTTGCAGACTAAAAACAACAACAAATATGGCCAGTTTTTTTCTTTTGAAGAGGTGGTAACCCTGCTCTGTCCCAACCACCCTTGCCCTCTATGCCCCCTTTGCTTTCCTTTGTAGTCTTTGAATCCCTCTTACCTCACACGCCAACTCCTGTGTCCCTCTGCCTTTGCTACTCTTTTCTCCACTCTTGCCCCTCAGGTACTCGCTCTCTTCCTGGTTCCGCTCCGCCATGTTGTCTCCCAATAGACGGGCTGCGTGCGAACGTAACCCCCGCCTGTGTGAGCGCCTCGCATAGCGCTCTCTATGATCAGCCAGGGTGGGCGTGGGCTATAACACACGACGGCGCTCTTTATTTTATGTAATGCAGTTTTATATAGCGCGAACTTTACCCAAAGGTGTCAGAGAGTGCTTTACAAAAGAACCAGGTAATTTTAATCCGGGCCTTCTTCGCCACGAGGGAGCCTCGGCAGGCCTAGCTAAATTGGACCGAAATTGTCCTTGAAAGTCGACAAGCGAAAGAGAACCGTGTTATGGAGCCGAGGCTGGGCGGAAGTGTTCATTTGGACGGCGCCGTCTCATGGGAAACGGAACAGCAGTAGAGTATGGCGAGGAAGAAATGAGAAGTTATTTGGCTCGCAGAGTGAACGTTACAAATACCTCACAAAAAATAATGTAAACACCCCCACCCAGGCAGCCTGCCTGGGTCCATGTAGGAGGAGACGGTGTACATTAATGGGCCTGGTCTTTAACCCATTCAGATGCCGCTTAAGCGGGGCAGGCGCTGAGCTTAGGCCGTCCCCCGAGGCAGAGCGCATCTGGCGGGTGGGAGAATATCAGCCGCACTGGAAATGTAAACCAGGGGTGATGCAAATGTAAGAGGAAGGCTGAGCGGTGGGGTAGAGGGGCGCGACTGTCAAACGTGGTGCGCGGAACGGAGAAGTAAGTAATAGGCCTGAACAGCTCAAATAGTTGGGCCTGCGGCGAATGTGCGTGTTCAAGGCAGGAAGAGGCAAGTTCACCGCTATCACAGAAGAAACCCAGTCGCACCTCAGGGGCTCTATGTAAGATGGGGGCTGTGTGAAAATGATCAGCAGTTAACCAGGCCAAGGCTAGACCTGCGTAGGCACATGCGCACAAACATGGATGTAAAATAGGGCCCTGTCGGCACTGAGGCCCAATGTGGCCTACTACTCTGCTCAAGGCCTTTGAGGTAACACATTTTTCACACAAAATACCACACACACAGATACACCTACAGCATGAAACACTTTTGACCACATGCACAGTATTGCTTGCAGATGTACACACTACTAATACCACCAATTCACCTTACAGACAATATAACACAAAGGCACCATATTTGAGACAGACACCGTCACATAAACAATGGCACGAACAAGGGCAAAATGATGGGCAGACCCAGATTCAGACACGTACCATATCAGACACTTATTCAGATGTCCAGACTTTATCACATCCAGTCAGGCATATAGTATCACAGCCGATGAGATACACACAAATTTGCAGGCACTCGGATGTGCAGAAAGAATGCCTCACTAAGACACAGAATCACAAGCACTCGGATTAGAATACCGCCACACACGTACAGACACAAAGAGCCTCACCCAAAGTCACACACATTTAGATGCACACAATAAAGCACATACTCGGAAGGACACACATGTTCAAACACCTGCACTCTCATGTATACACTGTATTATGCAGTGCACGGGAAGACTAGGAAAAATGCAGTTGTGCTTTTCATTTTCCCTCATATTCCATCCGCAACTGTTGTGATAGTATTTGTGTAAAAAATGGAGAAAAGTCGAGGAGGAAAAGAAGAGGAGGCTGGGACAAAACAAAGGATCTTTACACTGCTGTTTTTCCGTATATTTTCATTTTACAGTCTGTTTAGGGATGCAGACATTTCTTCTGTAGAGATTTGAGACCACTTCTATTAACCCCTGAGGTGGTGGGTCTATAGGAAATGTATGCAGTGAAAGGGGCAATGTCTGGACAGTAGATCAGGTCGTCAGAAAAATGACCTTTAAAAAAAAAAAAAAAACGTAAGCACTAACGAAAGAGTTCATGGGTTTCGAATTTGTCCAGGTGAAAGCATTACTTCAGTGTTAAGCTACAATTGATTGACCCACAAAGACAAGCTGCTCTTTTTTCGAACGTTATTACCTCACTTTGAAAGTGCAAAAAAAAATGGAATGAGTTTTAATTGCGGGGGTCATCCTTTTTTCAAAAATATAATCTACTCCTTACGTTTGGGAAGGGAGCTGTGCAAGGTGCCTAAAACATTGTTGTCTGCTCGTACAGAATGGTAAACAATGCCTTTGTGGATAATGTGAGTACACATTTCCGCAAAATATCGAATTTTACATTTAATTTCACACACACAGGCATAGGCATTACAATACACACAGAAACAACTGATATCCCTCACACTCAGTTTGAGTGTAGGTCCACAGGTAAAACACGGTTTTGCAATTGCATAGCCTGCAAATTACAAGAAACGAGTTTGCAACTGCAAAAGACTATTTTCTCATGCACAGATTCCCTTTGATGAGCCATAAAAGCTTGACTAACATAAGGGGTTTGGAGAACTATTACGAATCGCAAATAGGAGGGGACGTGCGCGTGAAAGGGGCATCCTGCCTTATTGGGAGTCACAATAGAATGTATCAATCCATAGGGACTGCATCTACATTCACAAACCATTGTCCACATACCAACAACCTTTTGGAAATAGAAGCCTCGCAGTGGTGCACTGATTAGCTGCACCTGCCTTGGCCCACCACCAGCCATACCTCAGAGCTGCGCACCAGTGTGGGACCATGCGGGTCAGCAGCAGAAATTCCTTCACATACTATCCTATAACTTCAGATCATGCACATGTGTAACATCTTGTTTTGGTTTCATCTCATGTTCTGCATTGGAGCTCTCTGTTTGAAATCATATAAATGTATGTTGTCTATGTTTGAATAGCTTCATATTGAGATTCTATTTGATCCTCATGTCGCCAAGCTCAGTGATTACCAGAGAAACTTTTTCTTGTGTTAATACATTTTATTATGCATAACCCTCTTTTTGTCCGATCCCACCTGCTCCTCTATGGTGGTAGATCTCTTTTTTTTGTGTTCAAAATATTTTATAGAAATTTTATAATGAACAGCAACAACATAGACATACAAAAAAAGAGTAATAATAAACTAAAATATCTAATACAATTCGTACAAAATCATTATCAAATTCATTCCAATAGAAAAGAAAATAGTCATATTCTTATAAACTTAAAAAGGAGGGGGGGAAGGGAAACATCTAATAACAAATTATTGAGTAAGCAATAAATAGAGCTACTATGACATATTAAATAATATAAAAATCGTAAAAAGCAGTACAATACATAAACATACCCCTAAGATGCAAAATAGATATCAACAGGAATCCAAAAAGAGTGATAGGAAATAGGATTATGATTAACCCCAGACAAAGATAATTGAGCACCTCTTCTTGTAAAGATAACCCAAGACCACCAAGCATGAACTGATAACTTAGAAACATCTTTCCAACAAAAGGTAATAGATTTTAACGCAGCAGAAATCAAAAAATCAAAAAGCCTACATTCAAGAGTACTTAGAGATTGTGATAATGTAACTGATTTGCAAATTAACATTTTATATGATAAGTCTTCATGTATATTTAACAACTTCTTAATAAAATCCCAAACTTCTGTCCAGAATTTTGCAATTAAAGGACAATCAAAAAGCATATGTCGTAACGAACCAGGATGCAATTTACAATGCCAACAAGTGTCAGACTGAAGGAGTTTAGCCTGGAATAAACGTAATGGAGTCCATAAAGAATTAAATAAAATATAGGAATTGGTTTGATAAAGTGAGACAGGTAACCAACCAGAAATATTTCTAATCCATATAATTTCCCATGAATCATTAGACAATGTAAGTGAAAGTTCATTATTCCAGAAGGTTGCAATCATCGTTATGTTACTTCCTAAAGTGTTAGATAATTTTTTATATAAAATGGAAACACCATTAGCTTTCAGCGATATAGTTTGAATATACACGGATAGATCAGCTGTAACACTAGTCGGAATAGCTTGCGGAAAGGAATCTAAAATTGAATTAATTAAATATTCATATTTAATACGATCAGATTGAGTTAAACCAAACCTTGTTTGTAGATCCTCAAACGGTATAAAGGTATTGTTGGAATAAATGTCTTTAAGATAAAAAATACCCGCTTTAATCCACGAAAACCAAAATCTAATGTTCCTATTTAGTTTAATGATATTGCTATACCATAATGATAATTCAACAGTGTTATACATGGGGTATAGAAAAATGGAATCTAGATCATTAAAAACCATTTTAGTGGATTTGAGAACGATAGATTTATGAAAAAATGATGAGTTGTTAGACATAGTTAACAGAGTTGGCAATGGGAACGGCTTCACAATAGATTTTTCAATTTGGAGCCAAGAAGGTGGATTATGTAAAGGGGAATGAATAAACCATATGGCACTTTGTTTTAAAATAAAAGCTTTGTGATAAAGAAAAAAATCTGGGATACCAAATCCAGAATTACATTTAGACATTTTTAATTTTTTATAACTAATGCGAGGTGATTTGTTATTCCAAAGAAATTTGGAGAGAAGTTTATCAATATCTTTATAAAATTTTAATGGGAACTGAGTAGGAATCATGGAAAGAGTATAAAATATTTTTGGAGCAATATTCATTTTAATAGATTCCAGTCTACCCCACCATGAAAGATGCAGTGATGCCCATTTAGACGTTTTATCTTTAATATAATCGAAGACAAAATTACAGTTTAAAGTCATTGTAGATTTTATAGATGAGGAAAATAAAATACCAAGATATTTTAATTTAGTCTTTTGCCAAACAATTTCATTCATAGGTATCATATCAGGAGTACAATAAATGTTTAAAGGGAAAAATTCAGTTTTATTAGTGTTTAATTTGTAGCCAGACACCATAGAATATTTTGTTATAATCTCTAATAAAGAAGGAAATGAGGATAAGGGGTCACTAATAGATAAAAGTACATCATCAGCATACGCTAAAGTTTTAAAATAATCTCATTAATAATAATTCCTTTAATGTTATCACATTTTCTTATAGATGTAAGGAAAGGTTCAATGCCAATTAAAAACAATAGCGGGGAAAGGGGACATCCTTGTCTAGTACCTCTAAAAAGGGAAAATTGATTTGAAACTTGGCCATTAATAAATAGACGAGCAGTAGGAGCACAATATAGAGCTGAAATCATGCTGAGTAGGCTGCCGAGCTCGTGGAAGAAGCACCCGCACGCCAGTGAGAGGTACCTGACCTGATGTGATGTTTGGCAGCCTACTCAGCAAACCCCAAATTTGAAGCCTGTAATCTCTGCTGATGACTAGTGACTTAAACCATCATAAACCACTCATAAATATTTTAGCAAAGTAAGCAACATGAGACTGCATTTACCATAATGCCAGGGGCGAACCTTGCTGGGAGGTGAAGCGGTGTGCTCCCACTACTGTTCCTGTTTAAAAGCACTCCTGTGAGTCATTGAGCTGACGAGCTCGTGGAAGAAGCACCGCACACCAGTGAGAGGTACCTGACCTGACGTGATGTTTGGCAGCCTACTCAGCAAACCCCAAATTTGAAGCCTGTAATCTCTACTGATGGCGGATAATGAACCAGAAACACGTGTCTAGAGATCAGCACCATCTGCGCCAACTCTGGCGAAACACTCGTAAATATTTTATCAAAGCAAGCAACATGAGACAGCACTTCCCATAATGCCAGGGGCGAACCTTGCTGGGAGGTAAAGCGGTGTGCTCCCACCCCTATTCCCAATTGTGTTGACTTTATCCTAGAGGGATTCTTGGCTCTACACATACATATATGCTAGGTACACTTAGGTACATCTAGTTAGGGTTGCATCGAAGGAGTACGCAATATTACTGTTATGTATTTTATAGACCTACCTGTAATAATTGTTTTAGCACTATCGTAGGAATCTACCATCCTTTTACTTTGTTGGTGCTTTTAATCATTTATATCTGTTTCTGTCTTATGGTTGTTTCAGCACACCTATTTTTCACTAGAATGACGCTGGTTCAATAAATGCTTATTGAAAACATCCCCTCCTTTTATTCTGTGTATCTTTCTGAGACAAAGTTAGCACGAGTGACTGAGCAAAAAGTACTGCACTGTTTCCACGATCTCTGATGGGACAGAGTTGCCATGTTCGGTAGTTGCCAAGAACTACTCTCTCATTGGTAAGAGGGGTTTCTAGTGGCACTGTGAGCTAGCTGGTATACAGGCAAACGTACCCAGTTGGGGTGTCTGAAATCAGTCTGGACACCAATCCCACAATCTATGTTGTCTAAACGTGCAGATTCTAAATACGGTTATAGGAACTACACAACATGATGTCGCTAATGTTGGTTTGATAGTTATTTAATGGTCAGATCTGAGTACTTCAGTAGTGCTGTTCTCAGAGACCCCTATTCAGATTTTTCCAGAGACGTATGAAGTGGGAAGGGAACAATCCGCCACAGCTGAGTGGGCATATCCTATGTATTAGCAGTAGGTTTAACAAGCTTAAAGGCCAAATAGTTCCCTGTTGTGCATAAAACCTTATCTCAGTTTCCTTGACACTTGCTCTTGTTTTTTTTGGCTGACGAAGACGCCAATGTGCCAGCACAACATGCTGCAGCAATGGAGGAAGAACAAGAAGATGAAATAAACATTTCAGAAAATGTTAGTACTGCTCTGACTTTGAAACTAACAGACTATGGCATCACAGCTATGGGTGGGACAGTAACACTCGTGAATGAGGCACACAAATCATATAGAACAGAGGTATTCTATTCATGGGTTAAATTCCCACAAGCAGATGCACGTACAAATACATTTCACTCTTACTCTGAAGATGAAACACCAGATGAATACTGTCCATATGAGGAAATTGAAATTCTGCTCACCTACCAGGAGCACATAAACTGGTTTAAAGGTGCCCTCCCACACGGAAAAGAAAAAGTAATACTCGGTCCGCTCTGAAGAGATGGAGCAACCTGGCCAGTCCTAGCAGCTTACACACCGCATCCAGACATTGACACAATGCCAGTAGCAGGCTTACGTCCACTTCATGAAGAAATAATAAAACTTTACAGAAACCTGGCACAGTTTGTGATGAGAACACTCACATTTCAGCCAGCAAGGGATACACCAGCAGGACAAATTTAGGGATCTACAACTAAAATAACACCACAAACATTACACGCAGTTATAGGTAAAATACCCACCAAATGTAAGCAAATGCCATTCTGGATAGCTCAAAAAATAACGCAGTTAGAGGCATTATTTCCACACACAAGCCCTCAAGAAAAACACAGAATGCTAACAAGCTGCTTGACAATGGGGATAGCTGCCTTAGATAGAGGATTGTACCTCTTGGGGTACAGTTTTCACTGCCATATATACCAGAACTCATGGTATCCCTTCAAAAGCTGTAATACCAGATGTATTAAGACAAATACAGAATGAGTATGAAGAAGAACCTCCTCGGAATTTAGGGTTAAAATTGTTATGGAGATTGGCCCAGGTATCAACTATTATATTAGGAAACATAAAAGGGGAGGCAGTATCAGTAGCAATACACCAACACCTGAGGGATTTCACTCCTTTACAACAGGAGCGGGAATTACCTAAAAATATCGAAGATTCATATGCCGAATTAGGTAGAGATATTTTGGGAGCTAGAGCAACAAAACCTCAACTCATGGGTGGTCCTGAAAAAGAGAACACAAAACAAGCACCGGATTCTTACAATAAGAAATGGGATAAAAAAAAACAACAAAACAATAGGGAGACTAGATCACAATCCAGGAGTGGGTCTCCTCAAAAGGAGCCCTCCGAAAGGAGGTACAACCTTTGAAATCGTGATAACATTAAAAAACCTGACAGGTATCAGGATACTGATACACGTTCCTCTTGTTCCTTTCAGGGTTCATAAAAAAACTCAGAGAGGGAAGGATGGTCAGAACACAGACAAGAAGAGCATACAAAGTCCAGAGACACGCAACGCGCTTCAGACTATACTTTCAAAAAGAAGAGAAACCAAAATTAAAACCTCAATTTAAAAAGAAGAAGGTAGCAGGCCTTAAAGTTAGAAATGCCCAGAATTCTGAGGACTCAATTTCTGAACAGGGAATGGGTTCGGACGATGCTTGACAGTGCAGCAGAAGTAACAATAGCTCGCCAGAACCTGATAAAATTTCTGATGACAGTAGAGTTGAATGAACATATCAGGGTGGAGACACCTGATACAAGGGTAAGCTTCCCACATAGGTTACATGAAATAACACTCCAAATGGAGGGGGACTAACCCAGAAATACTAAAGGTCTCTTTTGGGAGAACCTGACTCCTGGATATGGCATCCTTTTGGCTGCAAAAGATTGGCCACTTGAAATTGTTATTGAGTGCCCAAAGGGAGAAACAGTAATCTTACTAGCCTTTTCCGACCTCATTCCAGTATACTTAAAACATTCATACGTGCAGGAGTGGGCTGTAGCACTCGCTCCAGCATTATATCGTAACCATGTTGGGTGGGATGCTGAGTCAGGGAGATCTTGGATCAACTTGAATACCAGGGTGTAATTGAAACTTGCGCCTCTTCGATGAATAATCCTTTGTTTCCTGTAATGAAACCCGATAATTCATACCGTGTGGTTTTAGACTACAGACATCTTAACACACGCACTAAAACATTTGCAGTACAGAATGCACATAGTGCCGCATTAATGAATAACATTGTGCGGAAAAAATACTAAGCAACACTAGATATCTCAAATGGATTTTTCTGCCACAATATAGTGCCTGAAAGCAGATATTTGACAGCATTCTCAACGCTCGGTTCTCATGTCAATTTCTTCAACTCCCCCAAGGGTATAAGAATAGCCCTGGGTTGTTCTCCACTAGGGTAACAGATTTACTTCAGAATTTGGATGAAGAGGCATTGTCCCAAGTAGATGATATTTATCTGGCAGATGATGATTCAAAGAATCACTTGACAAGGGTGAGCAACATAATTTTGGGGTTCGCCTCTGAGGGCTACAAATGTAATTTAAATAATCAAAAGTAGCCCACATCAATGTCCTGTTTTTGGGATATGAGCTTTCAAGTGAAGGGAAAAGCCTGGCAGCTAACCTTTTAAAGAAATGTGCACTGCTCCAACCTTCTAAATCGTTGAAAAACTTACAATCTATATTGGGATTCCTAAATTTTGGCAGAACATAGATTTTTAATTACACAGAAAAAGTAAAACCTTTCTATGACCTAATAAGACCTGATTTTTTGGTTAGGCATTGGGCACAGGAACACACAGATATCCTTAGTTCCCTACAACCTGACATGATAGCGTCCAAACACTTACACACAAGTGTCAACACCACAAATTTGGTGATCTGTGTTAATCTGGGTATACTTACCTAACTTTCATAAAAGCCAAAACAGTACCCATAGCATACAAATAACACTTGTACACAAACGCTGAAATGCTTTTTGCTTCTACAGAAAAAATTCTGGCAGCAGTACAGACCGCTGTAGTGAGGGAAAGAGCACTGGCTCAGGAAACGAATAATTGTCATAACTCCAGTACCGGCCTTAAAGGCTGTTCCAAAAGCAAGTGTTCCAAATGCTAAAGCTTAACATCCAAGATGGATACAATGGGCTAATTCTCTCACTGTAACAGTAAACAACTATACAGCGCCGCATGTGCAACTGTAAAGGGTTGTATGCAGGACGGTAAGTTCAATCCTAGCAGTACAAATGATGAATACAGGCCCCAGCTAGGCCCGCAGGACACAAGGGTTCGCTCTCCTGCAATGGAATCTATAAGGAAGTTGGCACGGAAACTGCAAAGTACAAAGACAAGGTTTATTAACCCTTAAGGGTGGTCCTACAATCCATACAATACCCTTCAGTATTGCATAGAGTAGCACAAAGAACTTGCGTACACAGTCCCCTTTTATACACAACAGAGGGGCTCATAAGTGGGAGGATACAACATGAGGCAAGGAATGTTACCTTTTATGGACATTTTCGATACAAGATCAATATGTGGGCGGAGCTGACATACTCCTTGAGCCCGCGAAAACATGGTCAAGCAAGGACTAACTGATAACAGATGTGGTCAAGCCTGGGCATGCGCCAGGCGGACAAAGGAACTATTTATAGACTGTTACTAGGCAGATTACAAGAGCAACTAACACGAAGATAGGACTCTTCTCGTGTTGAGCACGTGGAGACATAACAATACAAAATGGAGTCCAAACTTCAGTCAACATAACGAAAGAGACATGTGTAAGGCAGGAGAATTCATGTCTTTAGTAAATGCTTAATTACATCATGGTTTCAATTTACAACAGACGACCCTTTCAGCATTTACTGAAGACATCCGGTTTGTTAGGATAATCATCGTATATGTCAATTGTCATTATTTCTTCTACTTCTTTAGCTAAACGTTTCTGGTAAGTGACATTGGCAATAGCTTTCTTATCGGGAATACAGAATGATACACATAAGGAACAGAGCAAAGGACCACATTGGACACAGATGCAGCAAGAAAACAGAACTGCTATAATTATACAGAGACCAGTTAAAACCTTCCAACCCCAAGCAGTGATCAATGCCCAAAACCATCCAGAAAAGGACCAAGTGCCGTTTTCTGTATGGATTTCAGCTGCAATTTTATGCAACCTGTTGATGGCATTATAGACTGACGGTGTGTGGTCAGGGATAAACACACAGCAACTACTCCCGATAATTTTACAAGCTCCACCTCGATCAGCTAACATAACATCTAACACCATACGATTCTGCAATGCAACAATTCGGGTAATTTGCAATTCTTCCGTAAGTTTCCCAAGAGCAGCAGCGGTTTGGTTTGTCACAGCCTCTACCACTCTTGTTAATCTTCGAACTTTCCTACTATTTAGGGCAGCTCCAACGAAGAAAAACAATCCTAAATTAAAATCAATGTACTGCTGCAGACTGGTGTCAGTCTGATCCACATCATCAATTGATAGAGTACGTTTATACCTATTTACAGTCACATTATTTAACTACTTCAAATCCTTATGATAGGATGCAGGTGCCAAAAATACAGGAGGCAATAGAAATGCTACATAACATACTCCGGACCAACCGGCTGGCAAACGGTAATAACCTTTATTTCCGCATACGAAGTATGTATTATGGGATGCTAAGAAGGTACTGTTATTCAACCCGTCGATGTTTAATATGGTAATACAATCACTAACACCAACAGGAATATAACCCACACTCTGGACACACAGGTCCGCTGGAGCTTGTGCCACTTGAATCACAAATCTGTCTTTTCCCACAGTGTCTCTGGTGTTCGTGAAAACATAAGGAATCGATTCATTGTCTGGTCGATACTCTTCCCATTCCCAAATTGTCCCATTCGCTTGCGGATATCCATCTTTATCCTGATGACATTCTTTATTGAGTCTGAAGAGTAATCGTCCCACTGTGGGTTTCCGGGTGGCAAAAAGCAAAGTGTACCATGCTCTACAAGAGCCATTATGAGAGAAAGGAAGAGGTATGAATGGCGTTCCTCCTTTCTTCTGATGAGCTGGCATCATACCACATATCCAACAGTTCGTAGCATTCGTGGCAACGTGGGTATGATGCAACATCTGGATGAAAGTGTTATTCAAATAAGACTGACGATGCTTCAATTCTTGATACGGAAGGGTATAGAAGTAGTGCTCCTCAGGCACTGGAGTGGTCAACACAAGTAACTCTCGAGCAGGAGTCACATCCTCCACAAACCATGTGGTTATCCCAACAATAGCTACTGTGAGCATAAAACCTGTTGCACAAAGGATCTTCTTTTTCTCCATGTCAAGATAAAGAATCAATATCTTCCTGAAACTAAAAAGGTTTGTCAGAACTCTTCCCCTTAGGCAGCGGTCGATTTCTTCACCAACGGGCCAAGACGGGTGTCGCTACACTAATGCAGGGCTGATCCCCCCCCCTTGCCTCATTGGCTCTCCGTTTCACTAACCCAAGGGCCGTTCTGACAACATGTCCCGATACTGAAGGATTCACTTTCTTGGCCTCAGATGATATCGCTTTCCTCCAGGAGTCGCGTGGTCCAGAAAGAGCTCCTCAGCGTCGTTCGATTCCACAGCACGGCCTTTCTCTGTGGTCAGAATCTCTCGTTGATCGGTCAATACAGCAGGCTCCACCAATCCGGGCGGTACTTTGCGGCAGTGCAGGGAATGGATCCAATTCTTTCTGTTGGAAACTCGCACAGCCGTCCTCGTTGCAAGTAAGACTTGCTCAGGACCAACCCATCTCGGCTCCAGGCTGTTCGTCCTGTCAAAGATTTTTATCATGACATGGTCGCCAGGCCGGAGACTATGTCCTTCACCGGTGGACCGATCAGGGAGCGCCTCCCGGACCTGTTGATGAATAGAAACCAAGTTATCCGTTAACTGCGCCAGATAATCATTCATCATTACACAAGGTACATCATACACAGTCTTAGGTTTTGGTGGACCCCAAATATTCATTGGGCGTCCAAAGACAATCTCGTACGGTGTAAGACCGGTTCGAGAGTGCGGTACCGACCTAATTGACAATAACGCCAGTGGTAAAGCATCTGGCCAAGTCAAAGACGTCGAAGCTTGGATTTTAGCGATCTTGAGCTTCAGTGTACCATTATACTTCTCGACTAGTCCTGCAGATTGAGGGTGAAATACTGCGTGGAACTTCTGGGTGATGCCCAGACCCTTCAAAACATACTTTATAACATCCGCTATAAAGTGGGGTCCGTTATCACTCCACAGAAGTCTACAAACGCCATATCGAGGGAAGAACTCCTTCAACAGCATCTTGGCGGTAGTCATTGCAGTATTGTCTTTCGTAGGGTATGCCTCAACCCATTTGCTAAAGGCACAAACCACTACTAGAACATACTTCAAATTGTTACAGCGCTCAAGCTGGATGTAATCCATCTGCAGAACCTCAAAGGGTGCAGTAGGTGTTACAAATCCTCCTGCTGGGGTTCGAGTACCCTTTCCTGGGTTGTACCTCAGGCAGATCATACAGGTCTGCACCACCCTCTTTGCCGTGCTAGCAATCTCTGGATGCTCCCAGACTTGGGTAAGCAATTTTACAATTGCGGAAGCTCCAACATGTGCTAGCCCATGTGCCATCTGAACCATAGGTTGTACAAAAGCCGTGGGTAATTTCCATCTATCCATCTGCTTATTTCTCCAGCAGCCCTCATCATCCAATTCTCCCTCACTGGACCATTGCTCCCGTTCTTTATCAGAAGCGGTCCTCTGTATTTCTCGCACTTCTTCCTTCGCATCATGCCATCTTTCTACTTGCGACTTCACCACATACATGGCAGTAGCACCAGGCTGCATCGCAGTCTCCCGTGCCACCCGGTCTGCTAACGCATTCCCTTCTCCAACTTTATCGACTACTTTCCTATGGGCGCTACATTTAATGATGGCAATTTTCTTCGGATATGTCAATGCAGTTAAAAGATTATGAACTAACTCTCCATGCATTATTTGTACTCCATGTGACGTTAAAAACCCTCTCTCCTTCCAGAGCAGGCCGAAATCGTGCGCTACTCCGAAGGCATACCGGCTATCTGTATAAATATTCACACACAATCCTGTACTGAGCTCACATGCTCGTGTTAATGCTATCAGTTCCGCTGCTTGAGCTGATTTCTGTGGTATGCGTGCTGCCTCCACTATTGTTTGCAATGTGGTAATTGCATACGCTGCTGAAGTCGTACCATCTGGTAGCTTCAGGCAGGACCCGTCCACCCACAGTTCTCCATCTACATCTGGAAAGGGCGTATCCTGGAGATCAATACGACCCTTTGTTTGTTCCTCAGTCACAAG
This sequence comes from Triturus cristatus, assembly GCF_964204655.1. Classification (NCBI taxonomy): domain Eukaryota; kingdom Metazoa; phylum Chordata; class Amphibia; order Caudata; family Salamandridae; genus Triturus; species Triturus cristatus. Next base: position 22,711,281 of record NC_140586.1, read on the forward strand.
AATACAATCATGTGCTTTCCGTGCTTCAGACTGAGTCTCGAGGTATGGCAACAATGTGGCCGGATTTAACGTCACGCACCTCTTTAACGTAATATGAGGAGCCAAAAGCGTCAGCTCATATCCCGTTAAACGGGCACTGGTCAAATGCTGCGTCTTTGTCTGATTAAGCAGGGCATCAACAGCATGGGGGACTAATACCAACAGCTTATGAGATAACACAATTCCCTCGCTTTGGCGTATTGACACAGCTGTCGCCGCAACCGAGCGAAAACAACCAGGCAATGCTCGGGCAACAGGATCAAGTACAGCCGAAAAATATGCACAAGGGCACTGCTTGTCGCCGTGCATCTGCACTAAAACTGAAAATGCACATCCATCTTTCTCATGCACATACAGCGAAAAAGGTTTGGTATAATCAGGAGTCCCTAACACTGGTGCTGAACAGAGAGCCTGTCGCAATTTCTGAAAGGCAGTGTCACACTCATTCGTCCAAGGAAGCGGAATAGGTGTGTCTTTTGTCAAAAGGGCTAACAATGGCTTAGCTATGTGTGAAAACCCTAGTATCCATTGCCTACAAAACGAAACGAGACCCAAAAATGCACGCACGTCCTTCTGCGTGGACGGCGTCGGCGTGTCCAGAATTACTTGGACACGATCTGGTGTGAGTGCACGCCCCTCCTTAGACAAAAGGTGACCCAGATAAGTCACCTTTGGTCTACAGAATTGCAACTTTTTCCGCGATACTTTGTGATTGTGGGATGCCAAAAAGGAAAGCAAAGACAACGTCCTCGTTTCACACAACTCCGGAGTGTCGGCCGCCAGCAAGATGTCATCGACATATTGAATGAGGGCGACACCCTCGGGCAGAACAAAGGAGTCCAATTGTCTTTTCAAAGCTTGACTGTAAATGCTAGGGCTTTCCGTGTAACCCTGAGGGATTCTACAAAATCGGTAAGACCTAATATTTAGAGTGAAACCAAAGAGGTATCGACTATCGGGATGAATAGGAATTGAAAAGAAGGCATTTTTCAAATCAATAACTGAAAACGTGGTCGCCGTAGGCGGGACCAAAGTAAGCAACGTCGTGATATCAGAAACCACTGGGTACTGAGGTATCACGATCTTGTTCACTTCTCTCAAGTCAATTATAAACCGATAGACTTTGGCATCCGTATCCTTTTTCAAAATGGGTCAAATCGGGCTATTACAGACGTTATAGGGAACTTCTTCCACTACTCCCACCTTAATCAAATCCTGCACTATCTGTATAAGAGCCTCTTCCCCCACCTGCCAAATACGATACTGTGGAAGGCGTGGTAACACCGCCCCCTCCTGGACACTAATGTGAACAGGCGGAATCACCATCTGTCCCACATCAGTATCCGAGGTGGCCCACAGAGCACAAGGGAGGGTAGCTAACACAGCATCTTCTGCAACCACACACATCCGTTCAGACAGGGGGTAATTGTCATTCAATATCACCCGCACTCCAGCAGGGGAACAGCGGATCGTAGCTCTGAAGTGCTTCAGCATATCAAGGCCCATAGTATTGTCCGGCGTGTTCGGGGCAAGCAAAAACAGACAGGGTGCAGAAAAAGAGTCAACCTGAAATGTGAGGGGCCGTGAAAGAGGGCTTCGGGAGAGTGTACCATCAAACCCTACCGATGTAACCATTAAGCCAGATGGGGGAGCCCTCGGAACCAATTGTTTAGACAGCGCACTACGAGTCGCTCCTGTATCCACTAGGAACTGATCAGTAGAACCCAAAACCTCAGCTGATACGTAAGGACCCTTCTGATCAACCGGCACCTCAACTGATTCTAACCCCCATCCAACGCATTCCTATGCATGCTGAGAATCATGGTACCCAGAACGGTCAATCCCCGACACTTGATACTGGTGTTGTCGATCGAAAACATTAGGCCTATCTCGTTGCTGCCCGGCAGAGTCAAAACGAGCGTGATCGTTAGAATTCGCTCTAAAATTCGAGAAACCCCCTCTACCTCTCGGACCACCCTGAGTGTGTCCCTGACGCGAAGCATGCAACGCCGGGCAATCTCTGGCCCAGTGTCCCGATTGCTTACAATACGCACATTGATTCCTGTTCAAATCAGATCGGCCCGAGGGAGGACCATAAAATCCTCCCCTACCTCTATTTACACCCCGTCGGGGCGGACCATATACTTGTGCTAACATCACCTTCGTTTTTAAATCCTTCGATTTCTTCTCCTCCTGCCCCTTCGCTTCTTGCTCCTGGCGCTCATAGTACTGAGCTATAGTCAGGAGGGCTGTCGGGGTCGCAGTGGACCAAGAACTTTCACTCGCTTTTAGGCGGGCTGCGATCGCCGGTAATAAATTCGCCACATATTTATCAGCAAAAAGGTGTCGACCCGTGTCATCCGTAAGTGACTGACCACTAAAATCATGAAACGTCTCCTCAAAGCGCGTAAAGAAATCTGCAACTGATTCATCGACTTTCTGCTTGCACGAGGCTAGCATATTCCAGTCAATCTTTTTAGGGGGGATGATTGTCTTCAGCTTAGCCAGAATAGCAGCAGGGAGATCTAAGATAATCTGAGGTGGTTTCTGCGCGGGCTTTCTCTCCCTATCCTCATCCTCAAGCTCAGACCACCGAGCCTTAAAAGCGGCAACATCGTCCACCTTCCGCACAGATCGCCACATATCTGGTGGTAAAATAAGCCCAAAGAACAAATCTATATCTGCTAAGGTCATAGTACAAGAATTCAAGGCCCCCTCGACTTCTTCGTAAAAGGCCGCTGGATTCTTGCGGGGATCAGGCAACGCATTCTTTAACGCCATGACGTCAGCCCTGTGCCAGGGAGTATAAACCCAATTATACACAAAATATCCCTTAGCATCGGCGGAGGTAGTATCCGAGCTAGTCCCCGCTCCTTTAGGAGGAACATACAAAGGCGCCGCCTCTCGCATTGGTTTAGCATGCACTAGGTCGCTCTTATCTGACTGAGAGGTGGATGAATGGCCATCTCCGGTACGCGAATCCGACCGCTTCTCCTCCGCAACTTGTTGACGTGCTTTCTCTTTAAGGTCCCTCGCCGCGTCCCGCAACGCAAACAGTCGCCGAACCGCATCAGGCGCCTTAGAGGGAGAGAAAACACCATTACGCAATGCTTTAGCATCTAATACCACATCGTCAAGTTCAAAGACACTGGAATATTTCCGGAAAGCAGCAATCACTTCCTCAGAAAAGTGGCCCAAAAAATACAACCTTTCTCTACCCTGCCACAACTCCCAAGAATCCAACAACTCAGCAAGGGATAACTTGCCCTTAAGTGCACGATAGGAAACTTGCCGAAGCTCACCCATTCGCTCAGCCGATAACATGGACCGCGTGTCTACCTTACCCGAACCCGATCCAGAATCTTGTGGCCTCGGGGCAGACGCGCCGACATAAGGAGGCGGAGAACGATCTAATAAATAAAAATCATCGTCATGATTATTAAGGACAGGATAGAGTGACTGACGAACAGCATATTGACCCGAGACTTGTAACCTACGCTCTTTCTCTTGCCTCTCCGTCTGTTCTCTTTCCTCCCGACGCTTTGCTTCCTGCGCTCTCACATGATCATTCTTTCGTTGCTCTTTATCAAACAGCGCTTTCTCACGTTTCTCTCGCTCACGCACTTCCTTCACCCATAATCGCACACATTCAAACATGTCTTGACGAGCACGCCGTTTACACATACACTGTTCCACATACTCAATCTTACGCATATCAAACGACCCATACAACGGCCACCGTAACTCAGGATCCTTTCTGGTATATTTCCTCCATACTGTGCTGTACATTATGGAAGAAAGACCATGCTTCACATACATATCCCTATTAGGAGTCCCCTCTGGGGGAGCTGGAGCAGATTCCTCGAGGTTTAACCGGTTTCCAAAGCAGCAGCACCACTTACGGAGTGCGCTAAAAGCAGGCATGCTCAAAAATAATGCAGAATATGCAGTATTATCAAAAAAAATGGCACTTAAACGTTGTGCCGTTCAAAGTTACACAGTTCCGGAGAAATATCTCCACATTACCTGCCTATATGTGTTGCAACGCATATATTCTCACAATAATCAATACAAGATATGACCGGTCATCACAAATCAAACTCAAATAGCCAAACCAGGCTTCAAAAACTCGGAGCAAGTACCATACAACGGTTCTTACCAATCAAGAGTCCAGATTCCAACTGCCAAGCTCCAAAATTCGCCCAAACGGCTGTCACGGCAGGACCGACAGAAGAGGTCTCAGTCGAGGACCGGCGCCACCCAGATGGTCAGGTCGGAAGGGAAGAAAAACCTCGGGATGCCAGGACTAAAGTGCCTCTGGCAGTGATCACATCCCCGGCCAAATTCCTCACCTTCGTCGCGACCAATCCTTCGAGCATCCGAGTCGCCGATGAGCCCCACGTGACAGGCGCCAATTGATGAATACAGGCCCCAGCTAGGCCCGCAGGACACAAGGGTTCGCTCTCCTGCAATGGAATCTATAAGGAAGTTGGCACGGAAACTGCAAAGTACAAAGACAAGGTTTATTAACCCTTAAGGGTGGTCCTACAATCCATACAATACCTTTCAGTATTGCATAGAGTAGCACAAAGAACTTGCGTACACAGTCCCCTTTTATACACAACAGAGGGGCTCATAAGTGGGAGGATACAACATGAGGCAAGGAATGTTACCTTTTATGGACATTTTCGATAAAAGAGCAATATGTGGGCGGAGCTGACATACTCCTTGAGCCCGCGAAAACATGGTCAAGCAAGGACTAACTGATAACAGATGTGGTCAAGCCTGGGCATGCGCCAGGCGGACAAAGGAACTATTTATAGACTGTTACTAGGCAGATTACAAGAGCAACTAACACGAAGATAGGACTCTTCTCGTGTTGAGCACGTGGAGACATAACAATACAAAATGGAGTCCAAACTTCAGTCAACATAACGAAAGAGACATGTGTAAGGCAGGAGAATTCATGTCTTTAGTAAATGCTTAATTACATCATGGTTTCAATTTACAACACAAAGGCACAGTCTCTAAGAGACTGCATGGCACAGCTGGCAGAGTTAAAAGCCCTGTTACTGGCACTAATAAGTACGGATCGAGAATTCCCCACACTGATCGTGTGCGATTCATTTTACTGTGTCCAGAATTTTGTATTATAATCGAAACTGTTACTCGATCATTTACGAGAAATGGTCCTTGGTAAGTTTCATTTCTTCAAAGCTAAATCTTGCTCATTAACACATGCCTTTTCTGTTACATAGAGGCCTTCTCCCACCTGTCCGGTCCTAGGATGCTTGGTTCCAGTCCAGGGAGGACCTGGCTTGGCAGTTCGGGCTGGACTGTTCCCATGAGGCACAGGGTCGAGACTGATTTGCGTATGGCTGGGTTCAAACTGGAAGGGCATGGTGAGCAAAAAAACGATGGATTTAGGCCCAGATCTCTGTACTGGGGTGAATGTATGACAATGTTCGGCATTCTGTCCATCAACTGTTGTTTTTGTATTTGTCACCCCGAGTGGGACGGGTATGCTCAGACGTGAGTCCCGTGCTCTCCATGCCACTGGAATCAAGCTATCCTGGCTGAAGAGGGGTGAAACCCCGAAACCGGTCCTAGGATGCTTGGTTCCAGCTCAGGGAGGACCTGGCTTGGCAGTTCGGGCTGGACTGTTCCCATGAGACACAGGGTCAAGACTGATTTGCATATGGCTGGGTTCAAACTGGAAGGGCACGGTGAGCAAAAAAACAATGAAAAACTTACAATCTATATTGGGATTCCTAAATTTTGGCAGAACATAGATTTTTAATTACACAGAAAAAGTAAAACCTTTCTATGACCTAATAAGACCTGATTTTTGGGTTAGGCATTGGGCACAGGAACACACAGATATCCTTAGTTCCCTACAACCTGACATGATAGCGTCCAAACACTTACACACAAGTGTCAACACCACAAATTTGGTGATCTGTGTTAATCTGGGTATACTTACCTAACTTTCATAAAAGCCAAAACAGTACCCATAGCATACAAATAACACTTGTACACAAACGCTGAAATGCTTTTTGCTTCTACAGAAAAAATTCTGGCAGCAGTACAGACCGCTGTAGTGAGGGAAAGAGCACTGGCTCAGGAAACGAATAATTGTCATAACTCCAGTACCGGCTGTTCAGATTGGACTCCACTGCAGTGTACTTTGTGAATAAACAAGTTTGCTTGTATTCTCTACTGCTTCATCGACTCTCCTTTATTGGAAGGCTAGAGGAGGTCGAGAGTGACCAAGCTGTCCCTAATTTTGTCACTTCCTTCAGTTGGCGCCCGAACAGGGGACTTGACCAGGTGGCCCATCCTGGCCGTAGTCGGTCTGTGGGATTGGGGTTGTGTCCAGTCGGATGGGCGGATCGGGGATCCCCATATGACAGAGCCTGGTTCTTGTGGCCGCCCTGCCTGTCTGATCGGGCGGCTCCTCATCTAGTGGTCATCTCGACTGGGGTTCTGAAAAGGCGAAACCCTTGGGGGCCCATTAGGATGGCGGGGGGAGGCACCACTGCAGTGCTGGCGGAAAATTCAATTTTCCGCACGACAGCAGCGGTCCTCACACCCGCCATATTAGTATGGCAAAACATAGCCCATTTCCCGTCCACCGTGGTGCGACGCGAACCGCCATCAAAAAGTGCCGGCCACGGCGGCAGTGGGAGCCAATGGAGACCCACCGCCGTGCGGAATGACGTCCCGTCTGCTGTACAAATCAGGATTCTCCAAACAGCCAGTCGCACCGCAGCGGAGAAACCGCCCAACTAGAGACGGCGGAAGCACGACTGCAGAGCGCGAAACCAGAGTCCTGGTCCTTTCCACCCGGTCCTGACCGCAATGGATCCAGCTCTACACGTGTTCCCGGTGCTGTACCTGATACACTACCAGCAACTCATGCACCGTCGCGGCCGCCGCCGCAGGTACGCAATAACACAACTCCTCACACAACAATAACACACAATACCTGGACAGATATAAGCTTCCTGTCCACACCAGGCACCCTGGTGGGGACAGGAACACATCCATAAGTGCACACACACATGTCCTACCTGTCACTAAATCACCCCTCCGCATCCAGGTCACCACCAACCGCGATATTGGTGCAATGTCCCGGTCACGTCACCACAGCGGTGAAGACGCGGGAAAATATGTGCACAATGCAGAAGGCAGGGCCAGCGCCAGGCATGGGCAGTGCACAAAGAACAAAGGGCCACACCTATACCCTCCACACACTAGCACCCTCAAACATAAAGGGACATGCTATGTGCCCCCCTGTGCTTCCCAGGCACAAGAACCAGCCAGGTGAATCCACACCCTGCACCACACTCCAAACAACCAGGGAGACAGTCTCAGCAGGTGGGGCTGCAGAGGAACACACAGCACAGAAGCTCAGGGCCAGGGCAACCCACCCACCCCACCAACACTACACTCATGGCAAGAAAACAGAGTCCAAGCACAAAATGAACATTCACATAGAATATGAACACTCATCCAACTGAGTTTTCCCGGTGGTGGGACTGTTTGCTTTTCAGTCGGTTGATTATGTTTGGGGAATGAGACCTGTGCATATACTGGCAAGGATAATAATGGTGTTGATATAATGTATATGTTATTAGAGTATGTTTATTTTTATGTAGATTGCTGCTGTTTTTCTTGTCCTGAAGAGGCCAAAAGAAATCGATTGGCTGAAACGCGACCGCGTCGACAGTTTTGTTATACAGAGGGACCATAAAATAACTGAAATTGATGTGGATTCAACAGTTACACATTGCTTTTGAACTTGTGGAGATATATTTTTCCCGTATGCAATGTATGTGCCCTCTGGGTAGTCCACACTATTGAAAGGTGGTTCCACGATTGGAAATGGTTTTTGTTGGACAGTAGCTTAGGTTTGCTATTATTTCAGAGGTGTTGTGTTGAAAATACATGTTTTTATATGCTCAGCGATAAAATGATGAAAAGAAAATGTGAATAGATACACATATGAAAGGATAATTAAAGGTGTCCTTGATCAAAAACATTGCCCAATTTTTTCCTCCTTACCAATTTTTTCTTAGATTGTGTTTGTGGTACCCAGGTAATGGGAGGGTAATTGATGGGTATACCCCTAGCTAACAGCATTCACTCATCCAACTGGACACACAGCATGTCAAGTCACACAGACATACCCCCACACTGACACACAGCGCCACATACTCAGACCAGATGTCAGCAGCAATGGAGGACAAACAATTGGAAAGCTAAAGTGAGGTGCACACAAATGGAAGGGAAAGAAGCCAACCACAAAGCATGTGTACATCACATGCAAGGGAAGGAACATATAACAACACCCTTAGCACATCAAACCACACATGGCTGGCACAGTGAGTGAAATTAAACCACAGTTACCTCTGTGCAACAACTCGGGGAGACAGCAAGGCAAACCATGTATAGGCATAGGGATGAAAGGAAGTCTCTGAAGTCAAACAGTGAACAGCCACACATCTGCATCCAACTACTTGGCAGGTGTATGTCAGCAGCTCGACACACAGGGCCCATAGACACAATCCATGACTGCCAAACATAAGTAGGATACTTCACACATACCCCCCAACCTCACACCTGCAGTACACAACACCAGTGTCAAACACACAGAAGGGTGCCAATAATGTCCAGTCAATACACTGACAAACAACCACACTCCCTGGGGGCATCCACAAACACCACACACACACTCAAGGATGCCTGAACCAATGCTGGCACAAAAACAACAGCCAAACACAAAACTCAATAACAACATACACAGAAGGACAACAAGACCAGAACTGTGCAGTAAAACAGTGGAAAGGCAATGGGAGCCCAGACAGAACAGGAGTACACAACATCAGTACTCGGGTACAATGCACAGACTACATACCCTAACACAGACAAGAAGTGCATCATCTCAAAACAATCATGGACACAAACTGGGACCAATGGGCTACAATGAAACACAGACAGATATACCACACCACCCATCAAGTCAACATGGTGTCATATTGTACCACATGCATGCACATGCACAATCCTGACAAATGACAGGTCACATATGAGTGGAGAAAACCCCAAGGATGCACCCAAAACAAGCCCAGGAACAAGAATAGCCCTAAGTGCATTTGACAGACACACAAGTAATGCACACTACACTGGCAACACACATCTGAATAAATCACAACACGCTAACAAAACACACACACTGACATGCAAATAGAACATCACACACAGAGCATCTGTCATCTGCAAGAGACAACACAGGCCAAACACTGCACACACCCACATCAAACGCACAACAGATGCACATGAAAATACATCACATTGCAAACACAGAAGGACATTAGGGGGTGCACACCAGGCAAGGACAAGGCAACATACACTCACAGCACTGCATGCATGACAAGCAGTGTGTGCACACGAAACATACCAGTTCCACAAAGATATGAGTGACACACCATGAACCCCCACAACACTAATCAGCACATCACACTCAGGAAGGGAAGCAGAGCCTCAGCAAACACACATACAGCTAAACCAACACCCACAGATTCACAAGTCTGGGACCCCCAAGTGACAACAACATGACCAGAGGACTGTGCAGCACAAACAGTTGAACTGCATATGAGCAACCATGGCTGCAAAATAGTACAAGAAAATCACACATAACCAATTGGGAAACTGTCCTGAGTGGCACATTGGTCCTGTGCACAGATCAGCACCCATTGGTCCTGTGCACAGATCAGCACCACAAAGCATAGTGTAACAAATGAAGTGATGGGGAGGAACACACAATGGCAACCGAAGGGGACAGCTGACATGAGAGTGAAGTGGTGTGTACGTCAGCAGTGGACAGGTGAGGAGTGCACCATACAAAAATAGATGGGGTGCAGACTCACAATGGGTAGGCATCAGAGTCACAGATAGGGGATGGTATGACCCCACACCCCACATGCCATACTGGAGCCAAAAAAGCCCCAAGTGACAGCAATGCATGATGAAATACAACCACAATGTCAGTGTGGCTGGGCAGGGCTGCACAGTGAGTACAAACAGTATCAAGACACATGGCTGATCAACCAAACACAACACTGACTTGCCAGTCACACACTTTGCATACTCACAATTGCCACAAACAAAAAGTAGGTGTTCCCCAGAAGTGCAAGGACACACCAACACACTGCACAGTGCACAACCTACGACTCCCACATGTGCACACAATCACAAGCACAGGGCTGACCAATCCACATAACAGGCACTCAACTCCTGGGCGACACGTGTGCAGTTGACATTGCAGGGGCACACACACATCAACACCACTGACAAAGTCACCCCCTTCACACTGCACACTTCTTGACCACCCAAGTGCACACATTGAAATTCACCCATGTGACTAGGACAACTGCCCATCACAAGATGAGCACACACCAACACTGCTGGTCACACATCAAGAAAGATCACACAGACATGACCCGGGCCAGCCAGCCTGCAATACTGTGGATAGAATCCCACTTCATGCTGGCAGTGCATACAAACATGACATGTGTACAATATAGCTAACCTGACCAAACAGTGAATATGATAACAGTAGTTCAGCACAAACCACCATCATTGCACCCCCAAGCCTCAGAGTCATGAAGAACTGAAGTGCCTGTCACCTCTGTAAAACCCTGAACAAATCAAACAAGCCATTGGCAATGTTGAAGGGGCATATAGAGCATGTCACATTATACCATAACCACACAGAAAACCCTTTATTTTGCAAGGACACTGACAAGGCAGACAACAGGAGTAACTGTCTTTATTCACATATTACACAGATAGGCACCAAAAGTAGACAAGAGCAAGGCTAGTGGCCAGTACACAGTGCAGAGTAGTTACATGATATCCTGCACAGGGAAAAGGCAAACAGCAGTGAACATCAAGGCCAGTGACCAGTACAAAGTGCAGATGAGGTACATGAGATCCTGCACAGGGAAGGGGCAAACAGCAGTGAACATCAAGGCCAGTGGCCAATCCAAGGTGCAAAGTAGTTACATGAGATCCTGCACAGGGTAGGGACAAACAGCCGTGAACATCAAGCCCAGTGGCCAGTACAAAGTGCAGATGAGGTACATGAGATCCTGCACAGGGACGGGGCAAACAGCAGTGAACATCAAGGCCAGTAGCCAGTCCAAGGTGCAGAGTAGTTACATGAGATCCTGCACAGGGAACAGGCAAACAGCAGTGAACATCAAGGCCAGTGGCCAGTACAAAGTGCAGATGAGGTACATGAGATCCCGCACAGGGAAGGGGCAAACAGCAAGGCCAGTGGCCAGTCCAAGGTGCTGAGTAGTTACATGAGATCCTGCACAGGGAAGGGAAGGGGCAAACAGCAGTGAACATCAAGGCCAGTAGCCAGTACTAGTGCAGATGAGGTACATGAGATCCTGCACAGGGAATGGGTGAGACTGTACCCTGCCATGGTCAGCAACACAGTCAGGGGGGTAACAATGGGCAGTCCAGGCACCCCTTGTGGAGAGACAGGTGTGTGAGGAGGACTTCCATTCAGACTTGGCTGTCAGTCGGACCGGGAGGTGGCTGAGTGTCGGGGGCAGTTGGAGGACTGGACAGGGCAGAGAGAGGCCCAGCTGAGGTAGCGGTCTCAGTGGCTTTCGAAGCCGGAGGGCTGCTTGGCCCGCATGGTGTGGTGGCACGTTGAGCTGGAGTCATGCTACCGTGAGATACAGTGTGGGTGGGAGAATGTGAAGGGGTGCCTTTCCACTTCTTGGGGACTTGATCCTGACAAATGACAGGTCACATATGAGTGGAGAAAACCCCAAGGATGCACCCAAACAAGCCCAGGAACAAGAATAGCCCTATGTGCATTTGACAGACACACAAGTAATGCACACTACACTGGCAACACACATCTGAATAAATCACAACACGCTAACAAAACACACACACTGACATGCAAATAGAGCATCACACACAGAGCATCTGTCATCTGCAAGAGACAACACAGGCCAAACACTGCACACATCCACATCAAACGCACAACAGATGCACATGAAAATACATCACATTGCAAACACAGCAGGACATTAGGGGGTGCACACCAGGCAAGGACAAGGCAACATACACTCACAGCACTGCATGCATGACAAGCAGTGTGTGCACACGAAACATACCAGTTCCACACAGATATGAGTGACACAATCAATCAATCAAGAAATTTATATAGCGCGCTACTCACCCGGAGGGTCTCAAGGCGCTTGGGGGGGGGGGGGGTCTACTACTGCTCGAACAACCAGGTCTTGAGTTGCTTCCTGAAGGAGAGGTGGTCTTGGGTCTGGCGGAGGTGGATGGGGAGGGAGTTCCATGTCTTGGCTGCCAGGTAGGAGAAGGATCTTCCTCCCATGGTGGTTCTTCGGATGCGTGGAACGGCGGCGAGGGCGTGGCTGGTCGATCGAAGCTGGCGGGTGGGAGTGTAGAAGGTCAGGCGGTTGTTGAGGTACCTGGGGCCCAGGTCGTGGAGAGCCTTGTGTGCGTGGGTGAGGAGTCGGAACGTGATTCTCTTGTTGACGGGGAGCCAGTGCAGGTCTCTCAGGTGTCCGGAGATGTGGCTGTGGCGGGGTATGTCCAGGATGAGTTGTGCGGAGGCGTTCTGGATGCGTTGGAGTCTCTTCTGTAGTTTGGCTGTGGTTCCGGTGTAGAGGGTGTTTCCGTAGTCCAGTCGGCTGGTGACGAGTGCCTGGATGACCGTCTTCCTGGTTTCGGTGGGGATCCATCGGAAGATCTTACGGAGCATGCGTAGGATGTTGAAGCATGAAGATGAGACGGCGTTGACTTGTCTGGTCATCGAGAGGGAGGAGTCCAGGATGAAGCCCAGGTTGCGTGCGTGGTCCGATGGTTTGGGTGCGCTGCCCAGGGCAGGGGGCCATCAGGAGTCATCCCAGGCGGAGGAAGATGGTCCCAGGATGAGGACTTCCGTCTTGTCTGAGTTCAGTTTCAGACGGCTGTTCTGCATCCACTCGGCTACGTCTTTCATCCCTTCGTGTAGGTTAGTTCTGGCGGTGGCTGGGTCGTTGGTGAGGGAGAGGATCAGCTGAGTGTCGTCGGTATAGGAGATGATTTTGAGGTTGTGTTGGCGTGCGATGGCCGCGAGGGGGCTCATGTAGATGTTGAAGAGGGTGGGGCTGAGTGAAGATCCTTGTGGTACGCCGCAGATGACTTCGGTGGCCTCGGATCTGAACGGGGGGAGGCGGACTCTCTGGGTTCTTCCGGCAAGGAACGAGATGATCCACTCCAGAGCCTTCTCTTGGATTCCGACGTTGCTGAGGCGTTGTACTAGGGTGCGGTGGCAGACAGTGTCGAACGCTGCGGAGAGATCCAGGAGGATGAGGGCCGCTGTTTCCCCGTATTCGAGCAGGGCTCGGATGTCGTCAGTGGCTGCGATGAGGGCGGTCTCGGTGCTGTGATTGGCATGGAAGCCGGACTGCGAGGGGTCGAGGGATCCGTTCGTCTCGAGGAAGGCGGCAAGCTGTCGGTTGACGGTCTTCTCGATGACTTTGGCAGGAAAAGGGAGGAGCGAGATGGGGTGGTAGTTCTTGAGGTCGGTGGGGTCTGCTGAAGGTTTCTTCAGGAGGGCGCTGAGTTCTGCATGCTTCCAGCTCTCCGGGAAGGTGGCGGTGTTGAAGGAGCAGTTGATGATGTCTCGGAGTTGGGGTGCGATGACGGAGGCGGGCTTGTTGAAGACGTGGTGGGGGCATGGGTCGGTTGGTGATCCGGCGTGGATGGTGTTCATTGTGTGGATGGTGTCTTCGGTGCTGACCGGGTTCCAGGCGCGGAGGGTGGTGGTGGGGTGCATCGGTTCGGTGGTTGGGTGCGTGGGCTGTGTGCCGAAGCTGTTGTGTATGTCGGCGATCTTGCTGTGGAAGAACGAGGCGAGTGAGTCGCAGAGTTCTTGCGAGGGGGTGATGGCGTTGGTTTCGGCGCTGGGGTTAGAGAGCTCTTTGACGATGCTGAAGAGTTAATTGCTGTTGTGTGAGTTGTTGTCTAGTCGTTCCTTGAATGCTGTCTTCTTGGTGGTGTGGATCAGCTGGTGGTGTTTGCGGGTGACGTGATTGAGGGCAGTCATGTTGTCTGTAGTCGGGTCTTTGCAACACCATGAACCCCCACAACACTAATCAGCACATCACACTCAGGAAGGGAAGCAGAGCCTCAGCAAACACACATACAGCTAAACCAACACCCACAGATTCACAAGTCTGGGACCCCCAAGTGACAACAACATGACCAGAGGACTGTGCAGCACAAACAGTTGAACTGCATATGAGCAACCATGGCTGCAAAATAGTACAAGAAAATCACACATAACCAATTGGGAAACTGTCCTGAGTGGCACATTGGTCCTGTGCAGATGAGGTACATGAGATCCTGCACAGGGACGGGGCAAACAGCAGTGAACATCAAGGCCAGTAGCCAGTCCAAGGTGCAGAGTAGTTACATGAGATCCTGCACAGGGAACAGGCAAACAGCAGTGAACATCAAGGCCAGTGACCAGTACAAAGTGCAGATGAGGTACATGAGATCCTGCACAGGGAAGGGGCAAACAGCAGTGAACATCAAGGCCAGTGGCCAATCCAAGGTGCAAAGTAGTTACATGAGATCCTGCACAGGGAAGGGGCAAACAGCAGTGAACATCAAGGCCAGTGGCCAGTACAAAGTGCAGATGAGGTACATGAGATCCCGCACAGGGAAGGGGCAAACAGCAAGGTCAGTGGCCAGTCCAAGGTGCAGAGTAGTTACATGAGATCCTGCACAGGGAAGGGAAGGGGCAAACAGCAGTGAACATCAAGGCCAGTAGCCAGTACAAAGTGCAGGTGAGGTACATGAGATCCTGCACAGGGAATGGGTGAGACTGTACCCTGCCATGGTCAGCAACACAGTCAGGGGGGTAACAATGGGCAGTCCAGGCACCGCTGTGGGAGAGACAGGTGTGTGAGGAGGACTTCCATTCAGACTTGGCTGTCAGTCGGACTGGGAGGTGGCTGAGTGTCGGGGACAGTTGGAGGACTGGACAGGGCAGAGAGAGGCCCAGCTGAGGTAGCGGTCTCAGTGGCTTTTGAAGCCGGAGGGCTGCTTGGCCCGGGTGGTGTGGTGGCACGTTGAGGTGGAGTCATGCTACCGTGAGATACAGTGTGGGTGGGAGAATGTGGAGGGGTGCCTTTCCACTTCTTGGGGACTCGATCCTGACAAATGACAGGTCACATATGAGTGGATAAAACCCCAAGGATGCACCCAAAACAAGCCCAGGAACAAGAATAGCCCTAAGTGCATTTGACAGACACACAAGTAATGCACACTACACTGGCAACACAAATCTGAATAAATCACAACACGCTAACAAAACACACACACTGACATGCAAATAGAACATCACACACAGAGCATCTGTCATCTGCAAGAGACAACACAGCCCAAACACTGCACACATCCATATCAAAAGCACAACAGATGCACATGAAAATACATCACATTGCAAACACAGCAGGACATTAGAGGGTGCACACCAGGCAAGGACAAGGCAACATACACTCACAGCACTGCATGCATGACAAGCAGTGTGTGCACACGAAACATACCAGTTCCACACAGATATGAGTGACACACCATGAACCCCCACAACACTAATCAGCACATCACACTCAGGAAGGGAAGCAGAGCCTCAGCAAACACACATACAGCTAAACCAACACCCACAGATTCACAAGTCTGGGACCCCCAAGTGACAACAACATGACCAGAGGACTGTGCAGCACAAACAGTTGAACTGCATATGAGCAACCATGGCTGCAAAATAGTACAAGAAAATCACACATAACCAATTGGGAAACTGTCCTGAGTGGCACATTGGTCCTGTGCAGATGAGGTACATGAGATCCTGCACAGGGACGGGGCAAACAGCAGTGAACATCAAGGCCAGTAGCCAGTCCAAGGTGCAGAGTAGTTACATGAGATCCTGCACAGGGAACAGGCAAACAGCAGTGAACATCAAGGCCAGTGACCAGTACAAAGTGCAGATGAGGTACATGAGATCCTGCACAGGGAAGGGGCAAACAGCAGTGAACATCAAGGCCAGTGGCCAATCCAAGGTGCAAAGTAGTTACATGAGATCCTGCACAGGGAAGGGGCAAACAGCAGTGAACATCAAGGCCAGTGGCCAGTACAAAGTGCAGATGAGGTACATGAGATCCCGCACAGGGAAGGGGCAAACAGCAAGGTCAGTGGCCAGTCCAAGGTGCAGAGTAGTTACATGAGATCCTGCACAGGGAAGGGAAGGGGCAAACAGCAGTGAACATCAAGGCCAGTAGCCAGTACAAAGTGCAGGTGAGGTACATGAGATCCTGCACAGGGAATGGGTGAGACTGTACCCTGCCATGGTCAGCAACACAGTCAGGGGGGTAACAATGGGCAGTCCAGGCACCGCTGTGGGAGAGACAGGTGTGTGAGGAGGACTTCCATTCAGACTTGGCTGTCAGTCGGACTGGGAGGTGGCTGAGTGTCGGGGACAGTTGGAGGACTGGACAGGGCAGAGAGAGGCCCAGCTGAGGTAGCGGTCTCAGTGGCTTTTGAAGCCGGAGGGCTGCTTGGCCCGGGTGGTGTGGTGGCACGTTGAGGTGGAGTCATGCTACCGTGAGATACAGTGTGGGTGGGAGAATGTGGAGGGGTGCCTTTCCACTTTTTGGGGACTCGATCCTGACAAATGACAGGTCACATATGAGTGGAGAAAACCCCAAGGATGCACCCAAAACAAGCCCAGGAACAAGAATAGCCCTAAGTGCATTTGACAGACACACAAGTAATGCACACTACACTGGCAACACACATCTGAATAAATCACAACACGCTAACAAAACACACACACTGACATGCAAATAGAACATCACACACAGAGCATCTGTCATCTGCAAGAGACAACACAGCCCAAACACTGCACACATCCACATCAAAAGCACAACAGATGCACATGAAAATACATCACATTGCAAACACAGCAGGACATTAGAGGGTGCACACCAGGCAAGGACAAGGAAACATACACTCACAGCACTGCATGCATGCCAAGCAGTGTGTGCACACGAAACATACCAGTTCCACACAGATATGAGTGACACACCATGAACCCCCACAACACTAATCAGCACATCACACTCAGGAAGGGAAGCAGAGCCTCAGCAAACACACATACAGCTAAACCAACACCCACAGATTCACAAGTCTGGGACCCCCAAGTGACAACAACATGACCAGAGGACTGTGCAGCACAAACAGTTGAACTGCATATGAGCAACCATGGCTGCAAAATAGTACAAGAAAATCGCACATAACCAATTGGGAAACTGTCCTGAGTGGCACATTGGTCCTGTGCACAGATCAGCACCACAAAGCATAGTGTAACAAATGAAGTGATGGGGAGGAACACACAATGGCAACCGAAGGGGACAGCTGACATGAGTGTGAAGTGGTGTGTACGTCAGTAGTGGACAGGTGAGGAGTGTACCATACAAAAATAGATGGGGTGCAGACTCACAATGGGTAGGCATCAGAGGCACAGATAGGGTATGGTATGACCCCACACCCCACATGCCATACTGGAGCCAAAAAATCCCCAAGTGACAGCAATGCATGATAAAATACAACCACAATGTCAGTGTGGCTGGGCAGGGCTGCACAGTGAGTACAAACAGTATCAAGACACATGGCTGATCAACCAAACACAACACTGACTTGCCAGTCACACACTTTGCATACTCACAAATGCCACAAACAACAAATTGGTGTTCCCCAGAAGTACAAGGACACACCAACAAACTGCACAGTGCACAACCTACGACTCCCACATGTGCACACAATCACAAGCACAGGGCTGACCAATCCACATAACAGGCACTCAACTCCTGGGCGACACGTGTGCAGTTGACATTGCAGGGGCACACACACATCAACACCACTGACAAAGTCACCCCCTTCACAGTGCACACTTCTTGACCACCCAAGTGCACACATTGAAATCCACCCATGTGACTAGGCGACTGGCCATCACAAGATGAGCATACACCAACACTGCTGGTCACACATCAAGAAAGATCACACAGACATGATGACCCGGGCCAGCCAGCCTGCAATACTGTGGATAGAATCCCACTTCATGCTGGCAGTGCATACAAACATGACATGTGTACAATATAGCTAACCTGACCAAACAGTGAATATGATAACAGTAGTTCAGCACAAACCACCATCATTGCACCCCCAAGCCTCAGAGTCAAGAAGAACTGAAGTGCCTGTCACCTCTGTAAAACCCTGAACAAATCAAACAAGCCATTGGCAATGTTGAAGGGGCATATAGAGCATGTCACATTATACCATAACCACACAGAAAACCCTTTATTTGGCAAGGACACTGACAAGGCAGACAACAGGAGTAACTGTCTTTATTCACATATTACACAGATAGGCACCAAAAGTAGACAAGAGCAAGGCTAGTGGCCAGTACACAGTGCAGAGTAGTTACATGATATCCTGCACAGGGAAAAGGCAAACAGCAGTGAACATCAAGGCCAGTGACCAGTACGAAGTGCAGATGAGGTACACGAGATCCTGCACAGGGAAGGGGCAAACAGCAGTGAACATCAAGGCCAGTGGCCAATCCAAGGTGCAAAGTAGTTACATGAGATCCCGCACAGGGAAGGGGCAAACAGCAAGGCCAGTGGCCAGTCCAAGGTGCAGAGTCAGTCAGACTGGGAGGTGGCTGAGTGTCGGGGACAGTTGGAGGACTGGACAGGGCAGAGAGAGGCCCAGCTGAGGTAGCGGTCTCAGTGGCTTTCGAAGCCGGAGGGCTGCTTGGCCCGGGTGGTGTGGTGGCACGTTGAGGTGGAGTCATGCTACCGTGAGATACAGTGTGGGTGGGAAAATGTGGAGGGGTGCCTTTCCACTTCTTTGGGACTCGATGGGGAATTATTGTCTTGGTAGGAGTGGTAAATGGGGCGGGCAAACAGGCACACTCTCCACCAAAGCGGCATTAGGTGCAGCAGGTGGCCCTCCCTCTGGGGACTTTCTTGATCCAGCGGTACGCTTGGCCTGGCTTTGCCTTTGCCCCTCCATCCCTTGTTTACCAGGTGTGCCCCCTACAGTGGCCTCCTTTCCCTGTTTCACAGGGCTCTGGATGGGATTTGAGGTTGTGGGTGAATCACCCTTGGAGATCTTTTTATGTGTACCCTTAGCAGGCACCAGCTTCTCAGCGGGCACGGCAACTGTCTGCTTGTCTTTGCAAGACGCTTTTGGGACAAGAGAGTCCTTGGCTGGGGATGCCTCTGAGGCATGTTAGCCTGCGGCCTGCTTCTTGGCTTTATGGTCCTGGGTGTCGCCTGACGGCTTTTGCCTTTGCACTCTGGGGTGGCTTTAGTTTTCGGTGGGGATGGTGTCTGCGCCCTGGACCGCTTGGGCTGCTGCTGTTGTGTGCTGCGTGTGCTGTATCTTGCCCTTGAGGTCTGTGGTGTGTGGTCACTATCATCAGATGTAGCCACTGGCAGGGGGGTGGCCAAAGGGACTGGAGCTGCACTCTGAGATTGTGCCAGTTGAATGGCTGCCATCACTGCAGAGGACAAAGACTGGACAGTCCGGTGTAGCCCACCCACATCTGAATGAATGCCCTCCATGAAAGCAACGACCTGTGGCAACTTTTTGTCGTGGTCTAGGAAGGCATTGATGAGAGTTGTCTGGCCCACACACAGCTGGCGCAAAAGGTCCACAGACTCAGCACTGATGTCAGCAGGGGGGGGGACAGGGGCAGGGGCAGCGGTGCCTGGGCTGAAGGACACTCTTCCCTTCCTACTGGTGCAAACACGGCAGCAACAGTGGAAGTAGCTGGGAGGTTGGACACTGGACGCTGTGTGGTGGAAGAGGACGCAGAGTCCCCGTTCCCTGTGCCCGCCAACATAGATGCGTCACCGCTGGCGTCAGATGACGTTGAGGTTGGTGTCTCTGGCTGTGATTCCTCAAGCAGACTCCTGTCCCCCTCCGAGGTACTGGTCACATCAGTGTCCCTGTGATCGTGTGTAGCAGTCGTGCTTGATGCCTCACCACTCGTGTCCGTCCCCTGTCCTTCCATGCCCACCTGTAGATGTTGCTAGAGATAGAGACGTAGGGTCAGTTCAGTGGCATCACACATCCATCATATGCAAGCAAAGCACTAAACAAGATGATGATATCCCCATGTTGCACACCACCCTGAGTAGTAACATTGTGCAACCTCAATTCAAAACTCGATTTTTGCGTGTCATCATTCAAACGTGGCATAAGTGAGCCATGTGATGACCACAAAGCCAAATAGCCTGCTGGTGGCTCCGTTTAACCAGACACACAAATCCCTCCGAGCACACCTAGGGCCCTGAGGGGGGCAAAGATTTACCTCCAAACATGTTGCCACTGTCACATCTGGAGGGAGCAGAACGGGACAAAACAGATACAGACTCCAACATAACAGTCCACAATGGCCATGAGCTCATGCCATCCAGCATGTCATTCTTTTGGGCACAAATACAGTTGCACATTGGTGTCAGATGTCTAGTCCTCACAATTCTGATGTCAGGCAATGCACACAATGAAGATAGCACACTCAGATGATGCACACTGCCGTTCGCTTCCATGGGATCTACCTGACTACCCCAATGCAGATGATGCCAGCAGGTCACGACTCAGAATGCAATGTCAAGGGCCATTACTCCAATGACATGAGAAAGTACAGGCAGGGCAAATGCATGACAGCTGCACACAACACAGAGGTCACTTACAAGCCACTGCAGCACACTATCAACATCACAGAGATCAGCGCTGGCCCAGGCTGTGAACACATGCAGCCACTCACACCCAAAGTCCCCCTTCCCAGAATACTCACCCCCAGCTTACTGCTGATGCTCCTTCAAACGTGCATCCAGCTCAGACTGTGTCACAGCTAAAATGCGGGCCATTAGTGGTTAATGCACCTGCGCGCCAACCTGTCAGTCCGAGGGAGCAGCCCCAGCATCATCTCTGCCATGTTCTTGCTCAGCCGGCAGATATCATCCCACCTCTTGTGACAGTGTGTGCACCGTCGGTTGGAGACACCCAGAGCCCGCACCTTGCGTGCAATGGCCCTCCACACGGCCTTACGCTGGTGGACTTTGAGCTGCAGGCATGGGAGACAAGAGGGGGAAAAATCAGTGACAGTGTTATGTACCACTATCTCTCAGTACAGGTGCATGATACTAACTCAGCCCAACTTCACAGACATGTCAATGAGAGACAATACTGCATCTCATATGGCACATTTGCCTGGGAGAATCATACGAAAATGCATGCAGGCATGAGGGTGTACACAGTACCTGCCCATCTCAGACACATGCAGGATGCCAGCACAGAAAGTTATGTGTAGGCTGCCCACATCTACTATCCAGTTTGAGGGTGAGCAAGACATACATCACATTTCAATATATGTTATGAGGCAGACTCACTGTGTCCAACACTGCGCAGCCAACAATGTCCTTGCCCTGTGAATGGCTCACTGTGTCATGGAGGTCACATAGAGGGATGTGATCTTACAATCCCACACCCTTCTCACAAGGCCTGTTGTGTGCAATCTACAGGGCTGAGATGGCTCTCTGATGGAGAGTCCAGCAAACCACACACGTTAAACTCTGTACATCCAGTGATGTGTCCTTGTCAGATTTAGCAGTGACTGTGCACGCCCGGTGGGATTACACTGACGTCCAACGTGGGGCATCAGAAATGTCACATGAAGGGACAATTTGAGAGTGGAAACAGTGCCTAGACATGCCAGTCAGTACAAATGCTGGTGGGAATGGAAAGGGGCTGTGCACAAAAGTACGAAAATCTGCTATGTTATAGGTGAATAATAATAATAATACTGCCATTTATTAAGCACGAACAGCTACCTCCTGGGAGGTGTCCCGGCGCTATAAATGACCAAGAGAGTCACCATCTGGTATTAAAGTCATGAGCATACTGCTGAGCCATGGATGATGCCAATTTTGAGTCAGACACAACTCCATCACTACCCTCTGGACGTTAATCCTTGCTAAGGCCACAAATGAGCCTGTGTAGGACATCAGGGAATCACACAGCCATTCACACAAGCAATTACTGTCCTGACTCCTGCATTTCCAACTTGCTGAGTCACTGTATGGCTGCAAGACAGTACATGCCCTCCCAATCTTGATGTGCAGGCAGGGAAACATGTACAATGGGCTACACACTAATTTACCCTGGAGACCAGGGGTGTAGGAGACACTAACATTCTGGGGGGTCAGGGACAACCTTGAGGACTTTCCAGTGGCCCTATACAAATCACCTGTTGAGTGAGACCGTAAACCTGTTAAACAAATACAATTGCATAGTTTTGAAGTGAAATATTGAGAAAAGCAGGTGTAGTAGAGTAGGGTCTGCTTCCTATGGTCACCCCCACTTTTTGCTTTTGCTTTACTGGTTTTCGACTTAGATGTGGCTGTGAGCCTGCTACTCAGACCCACAGCCCAGCTGTTCTCTCTCTAAATTCATGCTATGTACTTTAGGTACATAACCCAATTGGTAAGGATCACCTTATGGGCCCCTGTACAGTGTACCTTAGGTACCCAGGGCATAGGTGTACCCTAGGCCTACCAGGGGCTGCAGCATGTATTATGCCACCCCTGGCTGGCCTCCCATCATGACACAACTGGCTGATCACTCAGCTGGGGCAAGGTCGTGTAATCACCCCTTGCTTAGGTATAGTGTTCCTATACCTACCTTATAAATAGACACATGGGTAAACTGTAAGCCACTCCTATGGCAGGCCTTAACAATCCTGGAGGCAGAGTGCTTGGTAACATGTGAGATGGTGCTCTAGCATGAGCTGAACCTGTCTGCAGCTTTTGGAACCATGTCCTTATAGCTGTTCTATGATATCGCCTACCATATACTCTTAAAGTGCCTTATAATCCTCGCGGTTATGGTAACTATGGTTTAGCTTTATCAAAACATGTCGTGTAAGGTGTCTAACACTTTTGAATACTACCCCCACACCATTTCTGGTGATGAGGATAGTATTCCCCCCTTCTAGAGGGAGAAGACATGTTGAAATCCTACTTACCCGTTTAAAGTTAACCAGAGCCCCAGCATCACAAAATGGATGCTGCTGCCACAGACACCAGTCTGACCTCCTGCTGCTGGGAGTCCTTCCAGTGAGGGAGGCTTGGACAATAGGTTTCCTGCCTTGGGAGGTGCTAGCACCACCCCAGACAGGACTTAGTGTATTGGGGCAGGGAGGGATGAAAGAAACGAGACACTGCCTGGGGCACACAAGGTGTCCCATGCATAGCCCGGTTCAAACCGGAGCTGGGGCACTCCAGCCCCAGCCCTGGCACGAAACTGGACAAAGGACTATAGGAGGGACCCAGCAGGTGAACCAGCTCCCCAGATTAGTATAAGAGTGGGAGCTGAGGCCCTAGGCCTTTGGATTATCCTGAACTGAAACAAGACACGAAACTCTGGACCTTCGACATTCGACGACAAGAAGACTGAAGAATCTCCCTTGTGGCCAAGGAGTGGCCACCCTGTGCAAACAGGCACCAACAAGCGACCTGCCATTTGCTTTGCCCACGTTCTACGAGGAACCGACTGCAGAGCCTGACCAGCGCCTTGACTTCCAGACTTCTCCGACCCTGTTCCACATCCACAGCCGAGCTGAGATCCGTGGAGGCGACGAGAGACGTGGGACCAGCTACCTAGGAAAATTGGCAAGTAGCTTCCAGCGCAGCTTCTGAGGCATCCTCGAAGTTGTGCTCTGAGGATTGAGAAGCCCCAACCCCAAGCATCATCTGCACCGCAGATCAGCCCTCCACACTCCACGAGTTCTGCGTGGGGCCCTTCTGTATTTTCCTGCTTGATGCGTCTGTCCGGTTGCTGGCCCGTTGGCTAGTAGCCTCAGTGACGACAAACCTTTAACTTTCCACCGCTGGTTTGGCTCCTCCAGACTGGCCCTTGCTTCCCTGTGAAAGAGAAGCACCCCAGACCTTCCTGGTCTGCACCTGAAGCGAATTTTCATTTCCGCGTGGGTTGCCTTTGCCAATGCTTGTTGACTCCAATCGGGACGTCGACTCCGCCATCAGCAAGATCCTTCGTGGGACAGTTCGTACCCTGGTTCTGGTTGTCCTCGACGCCTCCTGGTCCACGCAGCTGCAGAGACAAGCTTCAAGACATCACCTGTGTTCTGCACAACATCGCCTGGTTCCACACGGTCACTGGCTAGTGACCCAGACTTTGTCCCCTCTGCTTGCAGGTGTTCTTCCTTCAAGATCCATCCTTGGATCCACCGGACATCTTCCTCCTGGCCGCCTGCCAGCATCTGGTCTTCAGGCATCCATAGGATCCAGCGACGACACCCGACACATCTTCACACCTATGCACCCGTCTCCTGTGGGTGCGTAACGCGAGTTCTCCGGTGCTCCAGTGAATATTGACTATCCAAGTGTCTAAGTCTTTAGTTGCTTCCTCCTAGCTACTCCGGAAGTGTCCTTATTCTTCCTATTTCTGACTTTTACATTCCCATTGACTTTAATGTAACCCGCGTGTGTGTTTCCACACTGCACACGCCTCCCGTGGGCCTCCCACTTCCTAACTATTGGTAGGGTAGTGTAGCCCCAGCGATTCCCTAGGCCCTAGGCCTACTCCCTGTTCGTGACGTGGTACTTATACCACTTTCTTAGTATATGGTTTGCGTGGCCCCTGGGCCTAACTGTATTTTCCTGTGTAACTTAACGTATGCTACTTAAGAAATTGTTTGTACTTAGACCTCTGAACTCATAAAGAGTGCTGAGGGTATATGTTAGATTAAATACATTCTACTTTTATATATACCTGGTGTGGTGTCCTTTCATTTGGTATTCAAGGGATTATAATGGTATAACAGCTGGCTTCACATGCCATACAGAGTTTAGCCTAAGACTGCTCTTGTCCATGCTACCACTAGGATAGCTGGTCTATAAGGTTGACTTTACAACCAATCATCATAAGAGTTGTTTGGACTGATACAAGGTGTACACTAGAACTAGTGACATCATATATCAGGCCAACTTCTCACAGCAGGCATGTAGTCACAGTTTGCAAGTATGCTTTATTGTTATTTACATTCATCGTAATCATACCAAATGTGAAAAAAATGCACATGAACCTTGCTTCTTCATGTACCAAGCAAATAAAGGTCGCTGACTTCGGTTGGGGGCGTGGTGCTTGCAACTGCATTATGGTTTGAAAAGTATTTGCTTCTGCATTCCTGCTGTCCAGCAATTTTTAGGCAACAATAAAAATGTCAAGATAACTCCAGTGGTTAATGTTCTTTATTGCGAGAGATCGGAGGTTTGTGTAGTAAAAGTTTTGACTCATAGTAAGGTAGCCACAGTGGGTAAATATGCCTGCTGCAAAGAACATGTACCATGCAGGCCACAAAGTATATATAATGTAAATAGCTCAGTGGGTTACTGCTTTTGTCTGAGAGATTCTTTTGTTACTTGCAGTTTAAGTTAAAATCCTAACATAGAACACTGTCATCTGGTACATTTACTAGGCTTCATTAGTGGGGGTGGGCAGTAAACTCCGCTCCGCCAGCGGACCGGATAAAGCCAGCCACCCTCGATCCCCGGCCCGGTCCCTGCTTCTGAAAGCAGCCAGGCCGGCGAGAGCCACCCCAGGCCCCGGTGGTCCCCCATCCCCAGTGCCCGGACCCTCGGCTGGCTTGCAGTACGGGGGGCTCCCGCACCCTGGGACCCTGGGACGGAGCACGGGACCCGGTCCCAGCTTCCGAACCCTAGCCGGGCTGGTGAGAGCCTCCCCGGGCCCTGTGGACCCCCGTCCCCAGCGCTCAGACCCTCGGCTGGCTTGCAGGAGGGGGGGCTCCCGCACCCTGGGACGGGAAATGAGCCCCGGGCCCGGTCCCAGCTTCCGAACCCTAGCCAGGCAGAGAGAGAGCCTCCCCAGGACCCGATGGACCCCCATCCCCAGTGCCCGGATCCTAGGCTGGCTTGCAGGACGGGGGGCTCCCTCACCCTGGAACCCTGGGACGGAGCACAAGCCCCAGGCCCGGTCCCAGCTTCCGAACCCTAGCCAAGCTGGGGAAAGCCTCCCCGGTGTACCCCCATCCCCAGCGCTTGGAACCTCGGCTGGCTTGCAGGAGGGGGGACACCCGCACCCTGGAGCAGAACATGAGCCCCGGGCCCGGTCCTAGCTTCCGAACCCTATCCAGGCTGTGGAGAGCCTCCCTGGGCCCCGGTGGACCCCCGTCCCCAGCGCTCGGACACTCGGCTGGCTTGCAGGAGGGGGGGCTCCCACACCCTGGGACGGAGCATGAGCCCCGGCCCGGGTCCAGCTTCCAAACCCTAGCCAGGCTGGATAGAGCCTCCCTGGGCCCCGGTGGACCCCCTTCCCCAGCGCCCGGACCCTCGGCTGGCTTGCAGGACGGGGGGACTCCCGCACCCTGGGACGGAGCACGAGCCCCGGCCCGGGTCCAGCTTCCAAACCCTAGCCAGGCTGGATAGAGCCTCCCTGGGCCCCGGTGGACCCCCTTCCCCAGCGCCCGGACCCTCGGCTGGCTTGCAGGAGGGGGGGCTCCCACACCCTGGGACGGAGCATGAGCCCCGGCCCGGGTCCAGCTTCCAAACCCTAGCCAGGCCGGGGAGAGCCTCCCCGGGCCCCGGTTGACCCCCGTCCCCAGTGCTCGGACCCTCGGCTGGCTTGTAGGAGGGGGGCTCCCGCACCCTGGGACGGAGCATGAGCCCCGGGCCCAGCTTCCGAACCCTAGCAAAGCTGGGGAGAGCCTCCCTGGGCCCCGGTGGACCTCCGTCCCCAGCGCTTGGACCCTCAGCTGGCTTGCAGGATGGGGGCTCCTGCATCCTGGGACAGAGCACGAGCCCCGGGCCCGGTCACAGCTTCTAAACCCTAGCCAGACTGGGGAGAGCCTCCCCTTGGCCCCAGTGGACCCCCTTCCCCAGCACCTGGACCCTCGGCTGGCTTGCAGGACAGGGGGCGCCCGCACCACGGGGCCCGCCGGACGGAGCACGAGCCCTGGGCCCGGTCCCAGCTTCCGTACCCTAACCAGGCCGGGGAGAGCCTCCCCGGGCCCCAGTGGACCCCCGTCCACAGCACCCGGACCCTCCGCTGGCTTGCAGGACAGGGGGCTCCCACACCTTGTGGCCCGACCTACAGAGCACAAGCCCCGGGCCCGGTCCCAGCTTCCGAACCCTAGCCAGGACTGGGAGAGCCTCCCCGGGCCCCGGTGGACCCCGGTCCCCAGCGCCCGGACCCGCGGCTGACCTGCAGCACGGGGGCTCCTGCATCCTGGGACCCTGGGACGGAGCACGAGCTCCGGGCCTGGTCCCAGCTTCTAAACCCTAGCCAGGCCGGGGAGAGCCACCCTGGGCCCCAGTAGACCCCCGTCCCCAGTGCCCGGGCCCTCAGCTGGCTTGCAGGATGGGGGGCTCCCACACCCTGGGATGGAGCAAGAGCCCCGGGCCCGGTCACAGCTTCCGAACCCTAGCCAGGCCGGGGAGAGCCTCTCGAGGCCCTGTTGGAACCCCGCCCCCAGTGCCCGAACCTCGGCTGGCTTGCAGGACGGGGGGCTCCCGCACCCTAGGACGGAGCACGAGCCCCGGGCCCAGTCCTAGCTTCTGAACCCTAGCCAGCCTGGGAAGAGGCTCCCCGGGCCCCGGTGGACCCCCATCCCCCGTCCTCAGCGCTCAGACCCTCGGCTGGCTTGCAGGAAGGGGGCTCCTGCACCCTGGGACCCTGGGACGGAGCATGAGCCCCGGGCCCGGTACCAGCTTCCGAACCCTATCCAGGCTGGGGAGAGCCTCCCTGAGCCCCGGTGGACCCCGTCCCCAGCGTTCGGACCCTCGGCTGGCTTGCAGGACGGGGGGCTCCTGCATCCTGGGACAGAACACGAGCCCCGGGTCCGGTCACAGCTTCCGTACCTTAGCCAGACTGGGGAGAGCCTCCCCCGGGCCCCGGTGGACCCCCGTCCACAGCACCCGGACCCTCGGCTGGCTTGCAGGACAGGGGGCTCCCACACCCTGTGGCCCGCCCTACAGAGCACAAGCCCCGGGCCTGGTCCCAGCTTCTGAACCCTAGCCAGGATTGGGAGAACCTCCCCGGGCCCCGGAGGACCCCGGTCCCCAGCGCCCGGACCCGCGGATGACCTGCAGCACGGGGGCTCCTGCACCCTGGGACCCTGGGACGGAGCACGAGCCCCAAGCCCAGCTTTTGAACCCTAGCCAGGCCTGGGAGAGCCTCCCCGGGCCCCAGTAGTCCCCCGTCCCCAGCGCCCGGACCCTCAGCTGGCTTGCAGGATGGGGGCTCCCACACCCTGGGATGGAGCAAGAGCCCCGGGCCCGGTCACAGCTTCTGAACCCTAGCCAGGCCGGGGAGAGCCTCCCTGGGCCCCAGTAGACCCCCGTCCCCAGTGCCCGGACCCTCAGCTGGCTTGCAGGATGGGGGGCTCCCACACCCTGGGATGGAGCAAGAGCCCCGGGCCCGGTCACAGCTTCTGAACCCTAGCCAGGCCGGGGAGAGCCTCCCCAGGCCCTGTTGGAACCCCGTCCCCAGTGCCCAAACCTCAGCTGGCGTGCAGGATGGGGGGCTCCCGCACCCTAGGACGGAGCACGAGCCCCGGGTCCGGTCCCAGCTTCTGAACCCTAGCCAGGCTGGGGAGAGCCTCCCCGGGCCTCGGTGGACCCCTGTCCCCAGCGCTCAGACCCTCGGCTGGCTTGCAGGAGGGGGCCTCCTGCACCCTGGGACGGAGCACGAGCCCTGGGCCCGGTCACAGCTTCCAAACCCTAGCCAGGCCGGGGTGAGCCTCCCCGGGCTTTGGTGGAAACCCGTCCCCAGCGCCCGGACCCGCGGCTGACCTGCAGCACGGGGGCTCCTGCACCCTGGGACCCTGGGACGGAGCACGAGCCCCAAGCCCAGCTTTTGAACCCTAGCCAGGCCTGGGAGAGCCTCCCCGGGCCCCAGTAGTCCCCCGTCCCCAGCGCCCGGACCCTCAGCTGGCTTGCAGGATGGGGGCTCCCACACCCTGGGATGGAGCAAGAGCCCCGGGCCCGGTCACAGCTTCTGAACCCTAGCCAGGCCGGGGAGAGCCTCCCTGGGCCCCAGTAGACCCCCGTCCCCAGTGCCCGGACCCTCAGCTGGCTTGCAGGATGGGGGGCTCCCACACCCTGGGATGGAGCAAGAGCCCCGGGCCCGGTCACAGCTTCTGAACCCTAGCCAGGCCGGGGAGAGCCTCCCCAGGCCCTGTTGGAACCCCGTCCCCAGTGCCCAAACCTCAGCTGGCGTGCAGGATGGGGGGCTCCCGCACCCTAGGACGGAGCACGAGCCCCGGGTCCGGTCCCAGCTTCTGAACCCTAGCCAGGCTGGGGAGAGCCTCCCCGGGCCTCGGTGGACCCCTGTCCCCAGCGCTCAGACCCTCGGCTGGCTTGCAGGAGGGGGCCTCCTGCACCCTGGGACGGAGCACGAGCCCTGGGCCCGGTCACAGCTTCCAAACCCTAGCCAGGCCGGGGTGAGCCTCCCCGGGCTTTGGTGGAAACCCGTCCCCAGCGCCCGGACCCGCGGCTGACCTGCAGCACGGGGGCTCCTGCACCCTGGGACCCTGGGACGGAGCACGAGCCCCAAGCCCAGCTTTTGAACCCTAGCCAGGCCTGGGAGAGCCTCCCCGGGCCCCAGTAGTCCCCCGTCCCCAGCGCCCGGACCCTCAGCTGGCTTGCAGGATGGGGGCTCCCACACCCTGGGATGGAGCAAGAGCCCCGGGCCCGGTCACAGCTTCTGAACCCTAGCCAGGCCGGGGAGAGCCTCC